>NC_064615.1:432641715-433891715 GCF_023898315.1 Schistocerca nitens | reverse complement strand
GATAAAATTCTTGCTGTTATGGGTGTGAGAGGTGTGCCTTGGCTTAATACCTCATTCAGTCATGCTGTTAGAAAAGAAGTCGAGCTAAATGTAGTATCAAACACTAAAGAAACTTTCATGAATAAAGTTACCATGGCCCATCAGTTTCTTTGATGATTAAAAAATAAAATCAATGGACTTTTTATCTTTTTACATGGTCTACGGTGTCAAAAGAAATTTGATGACTTGTGTCTATTTGAACGTGAATCAGTATGATAAACACAGAGGACAATAAATTAGCTAACTTTTTATTCCCATAGGGAACGTATGGAGAACTTGAGGTATTGTCATGTGTTTTAAAAACAGCATCAAGTTGCTTGTGCTTAGACCAACAATATGAAATGTGTGTTTGTGAATTGCTACCACTGAAAAACCTATTTGTAATTTTTACAATAACAACCTCCACTGGGAAATTTTGTTATATGGGATGTTTCACAATTCCCATTACAGGATTTTTGCGGTTGTAGAGATGATTTACTAGATAAAGTTTTGGTAAGGAATCCATGTCTGGAAATGTACTGTTTAGATGTAAAATATGTTTGAGACTGGATCACTTTGAAATCTCACACTTTTGTTCTAATGAAATGATTCAGATCTCGGTACCTTAGAACCCTGATCTATATGATGTCATGGACAATACGAAACTTACTTGCTGTGATACCAGCCCATTGTTCAGATGAGGCCATGACAGAGCTCAACTGAAAGAAGATCCAATCACTAGTGTTGGTTGAATGTTAGTGGCATTGTAAGCTTCTTGTCAAGTGAAATGTGCCAATTTGCATAGGAAATGACTTTTGACACTGTGATTTGACTTCCATGTTTACAGGGGACATTATGGACTCATGCTACATCGACATTTATGGACGTAAGTTCCTTGTCAAAACTTGGTACATAAAGTTCCCTCTACAATCTCTAGAGGCCTGTAATAGGAATTGTGAAACACCCTGCATATAAAAAATTGATTTGTTGTACCACTTAACTGACAAAAGAAAGGAAATGTGATAATCAGCAGAGATTTAAATTTTGAAATGAAATTTCTGAAATATTCAGGTAGAAGAAACAATTTGGGAATTACATTTATAACTTGACATATATTTTTGTTTTTTGCCACCAGAAGTGCAAAGCATAGCAGACAACAGCAATACACTTATATATTTGTAGGTGAACACTGAATCATTTATAGAATATCATCTCTGACCATGCTGCACAACTAGTCACACCTAATAACTCCCTGATCACAGTGAAGTGGCATCATGGTTAATGGAGAGGAAAAGGAAATTTCCAAGGCAGCCATATGGTAACTTGAGTGGACTGATGTGTGTGATGTAACAGATATCAATTCAAAACCTAGGTGGGTTTTCATCAATCTCTTAACATTTTCTTTCCAAAGAAATCAATGAAGTATGACAGTACTGAGATAAAAGTACTGCCTTATGGATTACAAAAGGAATCAAAATAGTGTGTGGAAGAAAACTAAAATTATGTGAAGTTGTGCAAACAAATAGGACTGGTTTCCAATTTTAGGGAAGAGTGTACTGTAGTAAGTAAATTAATTACAAAATAAAAAAATAAACCTCAGCATAATGTCTGAAATTAACCATGCAAATAATAAATCTAAATCTGTATAAGAAATTGTCAAAAGAGAAATTCGAAAATCAGTTAAGGAATGTGAGGATTTAGTTATTAAAAGAAATGCCAAATAGTAAATGATAGCAGTCAGACAGTCAATATATTTACTTATCATTCCCTGGAAACTGCTCAGAAGTTTATCATGGGCAATTCAAAGGATAAAAAACAATACACTAAACGCAAGAACCAGTCTCAATGCCACTTACGTACAGCCAAATCAAATTACTCCATGCTCTGCCAAAGAAATTAAGAATATAATTAACTCCCTCAAAAGCAAAAACTCTCAAGGTTGATACCACCTCATGTCAATTATTAAAATCATGCTCTTCACATACTTGCAGTGTATTCAGTCCCAGGGCATCCATACCTGGGGGTAATGGGGAAGGCGCCTCCCCCCCCCCCCCCCCCCCTCTCCCCAAAGCTCTCAGAAAGGTGAAAAATTGTAGTGTAGTCAGGTGTCTTTCTTTCAAGAAGATTATTTAAGTGTCAGTATTATTACTTACAAAGTTGCCATTCGTCTTCTAAAATCTCTGTACCGAAGCTCTTAGCCCCCCGCCCCACAAACTGTTGTATGGGCACCTTTGGCTCAGTTGCATATGCAATACAAGACTATTACTATCCTCGCAGGTTGAAATACGCTATTGTCAGACAAATGGACAAAAAGGTAGCAAGACTTTGATAATTACCATTCAGTGTCGCATCTTACCAACTCCTCGGAGTTACTGGAAAAGATTATTTATGCAAGAACAGTAACTCATCCAACCCAAAATAAGGTAACATCAACTTCAGTTTGGATTGTGAATGGGTCTCTCCATGTGCCAAGTCCCAGTTTTTAAATTGGATTGTACAAAATTTAAATGAGAAAATATTGTCTACTGGTATTTTCTATAACTTGTTGAAAGCACTTGATTGTAGAGTTCACATTATTATCCCAGAAAAGTTTAAATGTAATGGTATCAGAGGCATTGCTAGGAACTGTCTTCTTAACAAATTAAAAGAAGGCATAGTGTCAATTCAGTAGACTCGGGGAGTGTATACAGTGAAACATTGTCTTCAAAAAGGAAATAATCACTATTAGTTACATCAAAAGTATTGGTATGGTGTACCCTCTTGTTCTTGTTATTCATGAATGGTCTCTCATTTTACATCCAAGAACCTGAAATTGTCCCTTTACTAATTATGCAAGTATTATAATCAGACACAATGGAGAAACTACAACAATTTAAAAAAGTGAAAATGATTAACTGCCCATTGCAAAAGCACAAGGTCTGATCACACTGTTAGAAACTATGCAAGAATAAAAATCAATAAACGAAACAGAATATTCTAAATTTTGAGATGTTTTTATTCACCTGAATCTGTGCTGATAGTCACTTGTTAAAGACCTACTTCAAAGTCTAAGCTCTTCAACTTTTGTATTATGGATAGTAACAATCTTTTGGGATGAAAATGCCAATAATTAGTTTCCTTTTTTTCTATTTTCATTCAACAATATGTTAGAACATCATATTTTGGCCCAATGTTTCGTTAAAGAAGAAAGTGTTTACTGCACAGAAGTAGCAAGGCTAAAATGTGGTGTCTGCTTTTTAATGTAAACGTCTAAGCTTACAGTGGTCTGACAGTACATTTGTTACTGCATGAAGTTTGTTGTCAACAACCAATCCCAGTTTAAAAACAACAGTAACATTCATAAATAAAATGCTAAACGGAGAAATGACTTATACTATCCTTCACTCAGCCTTAGTGTGGCACACAATATAGTGATCTATTCAGCCATAAAGATCATTGACTGCTTTCCCAGCCATGTGAAGAATGTCTTACATAATAAAATTAGCTACAAATATAAATTGAAATTATACCAGTGTGAGATCCAGCTGCATAGGAAAATATCTGAATGAGTAATAATGAAGAGTGATTGTGCGTGTGTGTGTGTGTGTGTGTGTGTGTGTGTGTGTGTGTGTGTGTGTTTGCTTGCTTGCAAAAGACAATCATGTAAACTGTCATCAGAAACTTCCTGGCAGACTAAAACTGAGAGGGTGTATCACAATTGTAAGCTGACTGACTCATTCTGCGTCATACTGAGAGATCACAATTATTGTCTGCGTAACTTGCAAATAACTAACAGTCATCTATGCTTGTAAGTATTCTTATAAAAGAGTAAAGAGCAGACATGATCCAAAGAAAAAGACACTCATCCCACACACACCCCATGTCTCTCAGCAGAAAGACATATAAACACTGTCTCCCCATTATCCACTGCTTGACAAGTGATGAGAGGTAATGATAAAAACGGAAGAATATGTTTTTTTAAAAAACTGCTGCTTTTATGCTTGTGTTAGTGCGAATAAATTACCAGTTGTGAGAAATGTATATTAGTGGCCATTACAGATATGCCCTGCATTGGCTGCTTCTTCTTTTTAATGTGTAATTTGACTCATTTCACATTCCTGAAGATTCTTTTTCCTGATACAGTTTACAGATGCTCAGATGAATGTGTGAATGAATGAATCACAAACACAAAACTGCTACATATATCTAATTGTAAATGCTGAATCATATCCCTCAAGATTTTATATTGATCATCAAAGTTCACAGAGTATTTGATTAATTGTATGTAAACATATGTTTGGTATTGTAATTGTTGATGTTGGTGAAAGTTTGTCAGTGAACATAGCAGTTTTTCATAGTTATCAACAGTTTTCAGAATAAAATCTTCACTCGGCAGCAGAGTGTGCACTGATATGAAGCCTCCTGGCATATTAAAACTGTCTGGACTGAGACTCGAACTCGGGACTTTCCTTTTGTGGGCAAATGCTATACCGACTGAGCTACCCAACATGACTCACAATTCATCCTCATAGCTTTTATCTGTCAGTACCGCATCTCCTACCTTCCAGGCTTCACAGAAGTCTCCTGTGAACCGTGCAGAACTAGCCCCCCTGGAAGAAAGGATATTGTAGATAAATGGCTTAGCCACATCCTGGGGGATGTTGTCAGAATGAAATATTGACTCTGCAGCGGAGTGTTTGCTGATTGCTGATCTTAAAATAATATGCCAGGAAGTTTCATATCAGCACTGAGTGAAATTTTTATTTTGGGAACACCCCCAAGGCTGTGGCTAAGCCATGTGTCTGCAATGTCCTTTCTTCCTGGAATGGTAGTTCCGCAAGGTTCCTAGGGGAGCTTCTGCAAAGTTTGGAAGTTGTGAGAATGGGTCATGAGTCATGCTTTGGTAGCTCAGACTGTAGAGCACTTGCCCACAAAAGGCAATCCCAAATTAGAGTCTCGATGTGGCACACAGTTTTAATATGTCACAAAGTGTCATATTAGTGCACACTCTGCTGCAGAGTGAAAATTTAATTCTGGAAATTTCCCCCCAGGTTGTGGCTGAGCCACGTCCCTGCAGTATCCTTTCTTCCAGAAGTGCCAGCTCTGCAAGGTTGGCATGCGAGGTTCTGTGAAATTTGGAAGGTAGGAGACTAGGTACTGGAATGATTAAAGTTGTGAGGACAGGTCGTGAGTCATGCTTGGGTAGCTCAAGTCAGTAGAGCACTTGCCCGGGAAAGGCCTGAATTTGAGTATGTTTGGCACACAGCTTTAATATGCCAGGAAGTTTCATCAATGGTTTTGTTTATGAAACTAAAAATTATCGTATGTAAACTCCAAATTATGGAAAAAATTGAGTCGTTACTTGTGCATGCCCTAACATAAGCATTAGTCTTTTTGATGCTTGGAAGAGATACAGGATTACTTTAGCATTAAAATTCACTCACTTTTTTTAAAATTCAGTTCATGAATGAAGTGGACACCTTACAATGGAAAGCCCAATTTGGAACATTAGCAGTTACTGAAAATATTGATTGCTACTTTCAAAAGGACGACACATTGCAATGCAGACAGAATGAAAAGATTGTTACACACTAAGCTTTTGACCAGACCCTTCAGAAAAGAAAGGAAACCACACATTCACACAAGGCGGCACCCCTCATGCACACGACTGCCATCTCCGGCCATTCTAGCTGGACTGCAACTGTTGAATCGAATGAAAACAGCTATCAGGAGTGGAGCAGGAAAGGGTGAGGGATAACAGAGTATGGGTGGTGGAAGAGAAGAGTGATGGCTGGCAGTGTGTGTAGGGACTACTGTAGGAGGGGGAGGACAAAGTTTGGCAGCATCGAAAGGCTATGTGGAGGGGGATGGGGATGAGCAGGGAATGGAAAAAGAGAGAAGCAGAGAGGGGAAAAGACGGGTGGATGCCTTGGCAGAGAGTGAAGTGAATGGGAAGAGATTATAAGACAGAGGGGGCCAGAAACTGATGGATGGAGGGTGTGTAGACAGTAGATTATCGTAGGTTCAGGCCGGGATGAGTTTGGGAGTGGAGAATGGATTGTAAGGATAACTCCCATCTGCATAGTTCAGAAAAGTTGGTGATGAAGGGGAGGATTCAAACGATCTGAGTTGTGAAGCAGCCATTAAAATCAAGCAAGTTATGAAACGTCCTGCCAGATTAAAACTGTGTGCCAGACTGAGACTGCAGGAGTTTTGCAGGCAGACTTCTGTGAAGGTAGGAGATGAGGTACTGGTGGAAGTAATGCTCTGAGGATGGGTCGTGACACGCTTGGGTAGCCCAGTGGTAGACAACTTGCCCACAGCAGGTGAAGGTTCCGTGTTAGAGTCTTGGGCCGGCAAACTGTTTTAATCTGCCAGGAAATCTCATATCAGTGCACACTTGACTACAGTGTGAAAATCTCATTCTGGAAGCATGGTATGTTTAGCTGCATGTTGTGCCACAAAGTGGTCTAATTTGCTCTTGGCCACAGTTTGACAGTGGTCATTAATCCTGGTAGACAGCAGGTTGGTAGTGGCGCATTTCAGGGCTTGATGATAGACAATCGAAGCCCTGATGAAGGATGTTATTCAGTTGTTCCAGTCCAGCGGAGTATTGGGTAATGAAGGTTGTACTCCTTTGCTGGTTCTTGGTGATGGTGGGAAGATTGGGGGTGTGTGGGCATATGGCATGGGAAATCTGCTTGTGGGGTAGGTGTGTGGAGTAGTGCTTGCCTGCAAAGACCTTTGTGAGGCCCTAGCTTGCCAAAACCCCAAACCACTGGTCTGATTTAGGTTCATTGATGATATCTTCATGATCTGGATTCAGGGTGAAGGCACCCTTACCTCGTTCCTTCACAACCTCAACACCTTCTCTCCCATATGCTTTTCTGATGGTCCTCCTCAACCCATTGTGCCACCTTCCTAGTCGTTGGCCACCTCCTCCACAAAGACTCCATCCATTCCTCTGTTCACATTAAACTCACCAGTCACCATCATCACCAGCATTTTGGCAGCTGCAATCCCTTCCACACCAAAAAGTCACTCCCATACAGCCTGGCCACATGGAGATGGCTTATCTGCAGTGACAAAATCGCCCTTGCCCAGTATGATGGTGTCACAAAGGCCATCACAAATAGGCACAATCCACCAGATCTAGTCCACAGACAGATTTCCCATGCCATATCAACACGCAACCCCAATCCTGCCAACACCCCCAAGAACCAGCTACAAAGGAATGCCCACTTCGTCATCCACTGCCATCCCGGACTGGAACAACTGAATCTCATTCTTTGTTGTGGCTTTGATCATCATGCCCTGAAATGAAGGACATCTAAGCCAAGATCCTTCCCACCCCTCCTAAAGTGGTGTTCCGTTGCCCACCCAACCTCCACAACAACCTAGACCATACCTATGCCATTCTCAATCTCAACCCTTTGCCACAGGGATCATACCCCTATGAAGACCCAGATGCTAGACCTGCCCAAACCACCCATCCAGCACTTCCTATCCCAGTACTGTCTCAGGTTTCTCCTACCCCATCAGAGGTCGGGCCACCTGCGAAAACAACCATATCTCATATCAGCTCTACTGCAATAATTGCAAAGCTGTTTGTATTGATATGACTACCGACCAGCTGTCTACTGGGCGGAGAGGCCACTGCCAAACTGTGGCAAAGAGCAAGGTAGACTACCCTGTGGTGCAACATGCAGCTGAACATAACATGCTTGATTTTAATGGCCATCTGGATCCTCCCCGCCACCATCAACTTTTCTGAACTGTGCAGATTGGAGTTATCCTTACAACACATTCTCCGCTCCCAAAAGTATCCCGGCTTCATTTTCCGGTAATCTACTGGCACCACACCCTCTGCCCAACAGTTTCTGCCCTCTCTGTCCTATAACTTCCTCCCAATTCCCTCACCCTCATTGTGCTCAGTCCCTGCCAGGGCACCCAGCAGTCATTTCCCTTCTCTGTTTTTCTCCTTTTCTGCTCCCTGTTCCTCCGCCCACCCCCACAGCCTCCCAATGCTTGTCCTGCCATCTTCTACATGAAGCACTGCACACTCCACCGACAGTGCTCTTCTCTCCACCTACCTGTACTCTGTTATCTGTCTTCCTTCCCTGCCCCACTCCTGACCACAGTTGTGTTTGTTGTCCTTTCTTTTCTGAAGAAGGTTTTTGCCTAAAGCTTAGTGTGTAACAAACTTTTCATTGTGCCTGTTTGCATCTCAGTGTTTCATTTTTACAGTGAGTTGGAATCTATCCTTTTTGTAAATGGACACCTTAACAATTACATTCCAGCACTGCACCAAAACTGTTCTGCTGTATCTCGCCCTTTTGAAAGATCTGGTCAGTTTCAAATTAGATTTACCAAACATATCATTTCCAACACAATCTATAAAAGTATTTGTGTTTTGTGCAATATTTTTATGTTATGTATGTGAAACAGTGTATTTTTTAACCTGCTAAACACTCATTTATCTTAATATCCCACATATACCAGTAACTCAGAACTTCAGCATTACAAAAATGAAAATAATTTTTCTGTTACAGGATGCTTGGTATTATGATGAATTGGATATGCAAGAAATGGAAGCATTTGATGACCCAGATCCTGACTCTGATTATGATTATGAAGAATCGTATACAAAGAGGAAAAAGAAGTCAAAGAAAGCTCCAAGGACAGGTGACTCACCAGCTGTGAAGAAACCAAAGGTTTGATTTATTTTGTAATATGTATGTAATTCAAGGCTGACATCTTGTCCTAGCGACATGTCTGAATATTATTCCTTGAAACAAACTATAACTTTGTTTCCCACTTTAGTGAAGATATAAATGAGAGAACTGGCAAAAAAGAAACATTCTGGAAAATACTATGTATTTTTATGCAACTTTTGCTTTCTATTAACTAATTAGCGAGGTCTTTTCGTGGCAGTTACGCCATAACTACTGAATATGAATGTCATGTTATTTCTATCTATGTCTACATCATTTCCATGTTTTATTTTGCCCAAAACATTTAAATTATGTTTTTCTTTGTGTGTTTGCATTAGGGTCAGGGAAGAGGTCGCAAGAAAACGAATTATGATGCTGTCTCTGATGCTGAAAAACCATTTGCCTGTGAACGTAAGTTGACACAATTTATTAAATTCATGATAATGGACAATGAACCAGAAAATAAGCATTTGCAGACTACAGTTGAGGCTTATTTGCTGGTTTCCTTGAAATGTGTATTTGAAAACTCTAATTTAATAATTTTTAATCTACAGACACGTTTTAATTTGCCATTCTGACAATTCATACCTGTACTGTTTCATGTTACGCATAATTTTGGGCATCAGAAAGTTATTTTGATACACTATTAATGTAGTGCAATCTTTTAGTGTTTATTAAATTGACTTGAGCTGTAAATATGTTTCACAGTTGTCAAAACCTACTCATTCTCTACTTGCTTGGTGTTTGTAAACCACTTATTTGCTCTGATCTGTTATGCTTGCAAGCTGTTGTGAAATCAGTGGAATGCTGCTTGCTACAAGATAGTCTTCTTGCTTCATAGCTCACTTCTGCTGGTGGTGGGAAAACTTGGGGTTCTTATTCAACGGAACTTAATAAGTGAATGAACTGTTTCCATATATGATAAAAGGTTTTTAGAGCAGATAATCACAGTACTGGAAGTTCTATATCTAGTATAGGGAAATTTATTCTCAAAAGCCTGGAAAACAACATGAACAAACTGCGTACTGTGTTTTACAGAAGTGAGGTTGGTTACCATCCATGCATCAGTTTTGTTGTTTAGTGTTAGTAATTTCTGATTATACTGTATTAAAATGTTCTTTCATGTTACAGAATGGTCCTCCTATTGTTCTCATTTTACACTAGATTTTCCTCTACCCCATACTTTTCTTCAATTAACACAGTACTGAGTAGTTTTTCTGCCCTGTGTCAGAACAGTTGACGTGCCCTGGCCCTTTCACCCTATTTGCTGTGTGTGCTTAATGTCAGGACAGTTCATGAACATATAGGTGTAGTGTTACCTGTATGTATATGCTTTACCATCTCAGTATGTTTTCTTTCACATTCAGGTAAAGGCCTTTGAGTAGACCATTGAAACTGAAACATAAAAATATATTCCTTTCTTTATTATGATACATCGTGTCCCACTTAACTGAAATTTTATTTTACTTTGGTATTAATATTATAGGCACTGATGACTGTTTACCAGAGTGTGCCACATTAGTAAAATGCCTCCTGCCTCGCTTGTTGAAGTGGTTGTGTATCAACACTTTTCGTCATCTCAAGACATTTAGTGTTATACAAGCATATTTTCAATACGTTTGTTGGAATTCTAATTATTAGAATGGTTGATAAATACAACTTAAGAATTCTTCATACTAAGACACGTGACACGTGATTATCAGTTTACTTACACACAATTACAGAAGACTCAGACTAAGAATGTGGCCATTGTATGCATAATAATGGCTAGTTTGGGCAAATACAATGTAGCTATTTAATGAAACCAAGTTTGTTAATATGAATAAATCTAAATATATTATGAATGTTAATAATACATGAACGGGGCAAGTATGTAACTAGTAGTATTAGGAGGAACTCGTCAATTAGTTCATGAATCAGAAAAACAGAGAAGATGGGATGAATAATAACTTTTTATTGAGTGATAACTCTACATTCTGAATCCACCTCATTGATTAACCATTGATTTAAAAAAAGTAAATGTCACTGTAATGATGATTGCATACAAATGCCATATGTTGTTGCCTCGTTGTTTCCTAAGCATGTACCCAATGAGCGAGGGGGGCAGGGTGGCTGCCCCTATCCCATCCCTCTATAAAAAGAATTGTCACAAACCAAACTCGTATCCTGTCCCATCAGACAGACAAGACTGAACTAGTTCAGTATCAAATAGAAGAAAGCCGGACACGTAATTGACATTAACTTTTAGCAAGTTTACCCAAGGCTATTATTGCAGAATCTTCAAACTATTTCATCACTCAGAACAAAACTAAGTTTCATCCACTTCAAATTCTGGGTACACCCTTTGTCTTTGTTAGGTAGCTGTATCGTTTTACTGTTTGTTATAGAGGCTTTTAAGGTAATGTAACACAGGTACTTTGTGTGTTAATGATTGCTTGTACCTCTTACCACCAAAATAATCTCAACATTCAAATTTACTCATTTGCATATTATATTGAGCTGTGTGTTATCGAGTAGCCATTTGGCTACCTGTTATTCTTGAGTTAGCATTCTGCATAAAGTACCCTTGTTTTAAATTTTTTCCTCCACTTAGTAATATGTGCTTTTTAGTCTCAGAAAATTAAATAATTTTTAATACATTTTTAATCAAAGCACAGATACTTCAGTTTTAAAATTAAAGAGTCAGTAGAAGTGTTACTGCAATTGTGGTTTACACCACACTGATAATTTCAGTAACTATTACAGATACCCCTTGGTGCCTAAAATGAATGCAGTTAGTAGTACTGCCCTTTTGAGTTCAAATGTTGAAGTATATTAGGGCCTTAACAGCACTTTTAAAATAATTTTGAAACATCAGTTGTTTTCATATTTCATTGTGTTGATTTCTATTAATTTGGATGTTATGGCTAAAGATTACACGAATTCATTTTTGAAAAATGACAAATCCTCCTATAAGAAGAAAAAAAGGCTTGACAAATGTGTATTAAGCTTTGTGTTTATCATGATACCTGTGAAAGTGTTCTCCCTTCCATAGTTCCTGTGTTTTTGAGGCACAGGACAAAAATTTCTTAGTTTTCAGGAGAGAGAAAAATGATTTCCTGTACTGAAAATGAAGCATTTTATGTCCAATCTCTTTTGATGCCAGTTTGGGTTCAGAATGTGTAGTAACAACTACCAGGAGCAAAGACTGACCAACAGATAATTGTTGGTATAGTTTCAGTAATGTCACTGAAAATAGTATACTAGAGTACAGAATGCCATTATGCATTACTCCAAAAAGCCACTGAATAGCATGGGCATGTTTGACTGTGCAGTTCTCTTTGATGACATTGATGTACTTAAAAAAAGAGAAATTCTTTATGAATGCAAAGAAATCTCTTTATCAAAAAGAAAAAAACACCCACATTTAACAAATAGTGGAAAAGTTTTCGGAAAGTAAACAGTTTGGCTTTGTATTCCTGTTTGAGGCATGCTAAACACTAATTACTTAATGTGAAAGGGTGATACAAGATGCCAAGAAACTTAGATGTTAATATCTGCTTGTTAGGGCATTCATAAATGCTTATCTCTTTTTGGGCGAGTACCACTTTCCACTTACATTATCAATCAGAGGAGTGCACACTGTCCACATGCAGTCAGATACGGATTCTCCCTAATTGCTAGGAATGGTGCACAGTGTGTAAATGATTTGTGCCTTGAGATTATCTCAAGGCATTGAAACTTATTCCATAAGTTTCTAAGTGTGATTTGTAACCAGTTACCCATGGTTCCAGAAGACATGAACTGATAAACAACAGAAACTTGTGAAAACCAGCTGGGCAATTCTCCAGCTTGTCAATTTTTGTATCAAGATATTGGGAGTGTAAAAAAGAAAAATATTTTATGAGCATTCTTTAAATGTTTTTGTCTTTTATGTTTTTAGTATACAAATGTCTTAAGTTGTAACAAAATAAAATATTTAGAGTTTGTACTTTATTTTTGTGTATTTAAAAACTTGTTTCTTTCTTCCCAATTATTGTTGCTGGCTGCTGACAGCTAAATGTGCAGTAAATGTGTCCAAATTATAACATTACTGGAAAGTGATTCCTCACCATGATTTTCATCTCCTGGCTGGTGTTTTGCTGGTGACTATAACTGACATGCATTTCTGACACAATACCCATCTTCTACTGAGGTAAATAAGTTGCATTTCCTGTTTTGTCTTTTTTAGGATTGCAGATACCACAGCAAAAATTACTGACTTAAGGTATAGGTTATAATCCCAATCTTTTGTTGTAAACTAACTCTACTACATGTCTGATTCATCTCAGAGACCTAAATTTAAATGATAATGGCATATTTTCAAAATAAAGGAGACCACTCACCGAAAAACAGAAGCATTGAGTTGTCGACAGGTACATACAAAAAAGAAAGAAAACGTGATAGCTTTTCAAGTAATACTCTTTTGAGCTAGAGTGCACGCCTACACACACACACACACACACACACACACACACACACACACACACACACACACACACACACACAAAAGCTTGAAAAGGATTACTATGAAATCTAGCAAGTTCTCTTTCTTTCTTGTGTGTGTCTGTTGAGGATTCAGTGCTTCCTAAGGATTTACATTTTACCAAAACTTCTCTACAGAATTATATTTACAAAATAGCATTGTATGATGAACTCAACAATGTTACATCAGTTTATTCAATAGACTTTGTAATCAGAGATGTAACTTCGTAGATTGTGGGCAAGTTCCAGACTAAAAGTCCGAAGGTCCATGGTTTGATCAGCCACTTTGATCTGCCACTTATTTTTTTCTTTCACCAGTAACAGTAATTTGTTAATGTGAAAAATGCTAAGTTGCATTGTGGTTTGGAGTTGGCCTAACTGTAGGTCCCCCAATAACTTGCTGAGTAAGCCACTCGAAAGATAAGGCAAGGACTAGCATCTCTTTTAGGGAAACATCACCCAGTGAATCATCGTGCTGTGTTCTAACGAACCTTTGGATTGGGGATAGCTTTCCATTATTTAGCCAGTGATAAATGTTTGTATATTTTGTGATCTGGTTGTCTTATCTCAGATTTTTTACATATTTGAAAATGTTTTCCTTCGTTCACTGCCGAATTTTTGTCGTGTTATAGTCTAAATGATAAAAACAGTAAACTGACATGCAAACGATGTGTTTCCAGTATCTTGTGAATGATAGGTTGATGTGGTCCACTGAACTACCCATCATTGTTTAACTTTTTTTGCAATTATCCTACATCAGAATAAAGTTTGGATTGTTCTTAAAATAAGTATTTGCCTAGTGCCTGAACAGTGTTTTTCAGACTACAGATGACATCTACTTCAGTGATTTGTTAAACTGTAACCTTACTTTCTCCTGTTTTACCCTTAATAATGATAGTTTTGATATTAACAGTGTGTCAGTGTTAAAACCAAGGTGAAGTAAAAATTATTAACCTCAGTATTATGGAAACAACAAACAAATGTGAAGGACAGAAAATTTCATAGCAAAACAAGTGCATGTAAAAATATGGAATAAATCTGAGAAATTTGAAGAAATTAAATGGGAAAAGAGAATGACACTAAAAGTATGGTAGATGTGGGGTAGCATCATTCACCTTTCTATGTGTAAACAAAGTAGAAAATGGTAAGAAAGGCAATTGATGCAAAAGACACTGCTTGGAGAGATTTTTAAATTGAGCAGAGTTATCAGGAGCAATTTGGTCTTCGATTGGGGTTGTTAATAATCATTATCAGATCAGTTGTAAAATTTCTGCACGCAAGCACTAGGGCGTTTTGCTACAGTTTAATAATTTCTCTCGAGGTCACTGAGGGAAAATTTATGTGAATGTTATTAAATGCAGTGAAAATGAAAATAGATGAAAATTAAACTCTGTTTGATGTAAACATTTACTGAAACCATAAATGAGAGAGTGGACAGAAGTGAAAAAAAAGACTAGTTACATGCAAAGAAGTGTGCCTTAATTACCATGTTTGCTGTGTCTGTGGTTGATTGAAATCACAAGAAGAAGTAAAAAATAATAAATTAAACATAATCGCCCTCATCAGCAGCATCCATTTGATATTTACTTCTGGGTGAAGGCCTTCTCCAACTTCACCATCCATTATGTTCTTAAGCACCAAGCCATGTGTGACAAGACACTGGAGTTAGGAGAGTGGCAGTTCAAATCTCCATCCACCCATCCAGATTTAGGTTTTCTGTGATTTCCTAAAGCACTTAAGATGAATGCTGGGTTGGTTCCTGTGATAGGGCACAGCTAATTTCCTTCCACAGTCTGAGCTTGTGCTCTGTCTCTAAGGACCCCATCATTGATGAGACATTCAACCCTAATCTTCCTTTTCTTCTGAAGCTGCTCTTTAATGATTTCTCACGTCATTATCCAGCTTCTATTAGGTTGGCTCCTCTCTGTTTCCTTATCTATTGGAACCTAGCAAAGAACTTTCTTGGTCTGTGTACATATCATGCCCACCTGTGAGTATCTGGAAAGTTATGACCAGCATGATGATTTTAAAGTGGTGTACTTAAGTTTCAAGAAATTTATTGGGATTGAAGGACAACATGATTGACAAGGAGGAACATTGTAAGCAAAAGTTAGATAAATAATCAAGCTGCAAACTAAGACATCTGCAAAGTTTGTTGTACATAAAACGTGTCTTTATGATTTGGGAGATTTATTAAGTTTTCATGAATTTGATCATACGCTGGTTGTGTTTTATCGTACTATGAGCAGTTTGACAAACCTAGCAGAGTGGGATTGTAAAACTGTATACATTTGCAAAAGCAGAGATTATTATTGCAGAATGACACTTCCTTTTCCATTTTGATGAAAAGTAATTAGAAAATGACTTTATGTGAAGTATCTTGGAAATTAGGATCCTGTGTTGGATGAGTCTTGATTGTTTCCAAAGTTCGCAGTTCAGTGTGTAATGTCATCAGGCAAGTAATTATTTCATTATTTGCTCCTAAATTTGTCCCTTATCACATCTAGATGAATTAGGTGAATCTTCCTACAAACATATTAGTTTGATTTCCTATTTCTTGACAGAAGCCATGAAGTTTTTCTGTTTCTGTATTAAAATTTGATTCAAAAAGTTAGCTGTCTTTGAAATTCATAAAATTATTCAAATTAGCAATATTTTTTGTTTCAATAAAACTTTGGACACCAGAATGCTGTAGACTTATCTAAATTTTTTATGTAATGCACTACATCATCCAGTTCAAAAAAAAAAAAAAAAAAAAAAAAAAAAAAAAAAAAGGGGTAACTACATGAGAATAATAGATTGGACAGCAAAACAAGCAACAAAGTTGTATCAAGCTGATTTTGTTTCCATTGACAATTGCTCTGTGATAAGACTCAGTGGCTGTTTTAAGGTTTCTGAGGTAAGAATGTTTGAGGGCCTTATCAGTTTGGAAACTCCTTCACAACTTCATCATAAATTATGTATATACAGAGTGGTAAAAAAAAAAAAAACTGGCCAGGAAAATATTTATGAGATTGACATGGACGTGACCCTTGTTAATTAACAGGAGAATTGCTCATCATAGAAAATGCTAGAAACCATGAGTTCAGTGCACCAATCAGTTGCCGTCATAAGTTTGCACTTGTTTATCTCTGGCATGCTCTGTTGTAACATGCTGTGTCATAACATTGAGTGAGTGAGAGGAGCAGATGTGTGTGGTGACCAGTTGGATGCAACACAAAATGGTGCCATGTGTTTATTGTAGAGTGTTATGCAAGCACAATTCATTTAAAATGTATGCAGAATTGTTTGTGCAGGAGTTTAAGATTGGAAATGTTTAGGGAAAGTGTCCAATGAAGTCTGCAATGCAGCACTTAGCAAGGTGACCATGTGGCAAACAAATTTTTGTAATTTTTTATATTCATAGTACTTGAAGTTCAAAACACAATTATCATTTGCCTAAAGTAGTTTGATGCAACTCTCAAAAATTCTCAAGAAAATAAATTTGAAATTTTCCAAGCGGCTTTAATACCCAAAAGTCAGATTAGTTTTTTTGAGAGGCAGTGTAGCTCTGTGATAGAATACATTCCTGCCACATGTGGAGCCTGGGTTCACTTCTTGTCTGATGCAAATTTTTGAAAAAGGGTTCATATTCGTCAAGCATTTTTGTGAAGTGTAAAATGCATGTTGTTGTGGTCTTCAGTCCAGAGACTGGTTTGACGCAGCTCTCCATGCTACTGTATCAACCATACAGTAAAGCTAAAAGCCCTCAGCAAAAATTATGGTTGTAGTTTCCCCTTGCTTTCAGCCATTTGCAGTACCAGCACAGCAGGGCCGTTTTGGTTAATGTTAGAGGGCCAGGCCAGTCAATCATCCAGACTGTTGCCCCTTCAACTACTGAAAAGGCTGATGCCCCTCTTCAGGAACCACAAGTTTGTCTGGCCTCTCAACAGATACCCCTCCGTTGTGGTTGCACCTATGGTACGGCTATCTGTATCGCTGAGGCATGCAAGTCTTCCCACGAATACCAAGGTCCATGGTTCTTGGAGGGGGGTAAAATACATAAGTATGGAAAAAAGTGAGTAGCACTCGAGACTGATAATCATGAAATTGCTGGTTTGAATCTCATTTTGATCTCTTTTTTCCATTCAGTTCGAATTCCTATGTCATTTAATTATAAAATTCATCAAATAAATGCAAATTGATTCACAACTAACTTATTTTTATCAAACATGCACATCTCCTTATTCGTAACTATATATTGCACACAAAACTCTAGTTTTTGTTACAAATATAAATTCTTAATTACTGATCCTCCGTCAAAGATTTGTAGTAAAGATTGTTGAAGCTAAAAGAATTACACATTAAATTTCTTCTATTTTTATATATTTTATACTTCACAGGAATGTGCAAAGAACATGAACCTTTGTTTAAAAACTTACCTCAGCCTGGAATCAACCCCGCCGCTCTCCCCTCCCCCACGTCATGTGAGCATTCTACCACATAGAAACACTGCCTGTCGAAGAACTGATCTTACTTTAGGGTACTAAAAATGCTCAGAAAACTTCAAAGACAGTTTTCTCTAAAGTTATTGAATGTTACATCGAACTGTTATGGGATGTGGAAATTTGAGCTCTGAACTTCACGCATTGTAAATATAAAAAGATATAAAAATCCAACTGTCATGTGGTCTCCTGTTAGTGACAAACTCGTGTGAAATGTACCCTATAGCCAAAAGGGGGGTGGGGTGGGGATTTTAACTATCTGAAAAGAGTTAACACAGAAAAATCTTGCTCAGTTACAGGAAAGCTTGGAACACACAACTACAAAATCTCAAGCGGTAATTAATAGGTCGCCTTGTGAAACATTGTTAAAAAGGCCTTTCACCTGCATCCTTACAGATTTACTGTTGTGCATGAATTAAAGTGACCAGATGAATTTTGTATGTTGAATTCTGCTGGTGGCGGAATCGGCTTCTGGATCTTCAGTTTTTCATTTCTCCATATGAGGCCTTGTTCAGCCTGTCAGGATATGTGAATTCACAGAACATGTCCACTTGTGCATCAAAAAATCCCTATCAGTATTTTAAAGAGCTACTGCATATTCTCAAGACTGGTGTTTGAATGGCTGTATGAAAATTTTCAGCAAGATTTGATGTGTTCGATGAGCAGATGCTGTGTTGTCTCTTGGTCACTTAATCTCTCTAACAGCGATTGTTACCTGTTGTGCAAATTGAAGTATCAGCTGTACTCAAATAATGCTCACACACTGGACAGCTACAGCAGAACATTGAAAACGCTGTTGCTGCTATCCATCAGGCAGAGTTGCTATGAGTGTCTTCACAGTTTCACTCATTAAGCGCAGCCATTTCCAGTGCCTTCTGTGATGTTCGTTAGCAAAGGCCAATTCTGCACCAGTCTTATTGTAAATATATTCCAGGTCACTTTTATCCCCCCCCCCCCCCCTCTCTCTCTCTCTCTCTCTCTCTCTCTCTCTCTCTCTCTCTCTCTCTCTCTCTCTCTCTCTCTCGTGTGTGTGTGTGTGTGTGTGTGTCACTTCTATTAACCTGTTATGCAACCATTATTCTTAATGAAAGAAAATTCTTTTGTCTTACATTATATAGTTAGTAACAAGGAAGATGAGACAGGCAGAAGATAAATTTGGATGAGTCACACATGTTGAGTATCTCACTTTGAAACACTTGTCAGTGTTAAGTGTTCCAGTTCTACACAAAAATAAGTGTATTACTATAAAGTATGTCAGTTGGTCTTAGGCAAACTGTCCAGATTAACATCATCAAATGGCCCATTATTGACAGTTCTGTGGTATTAACAGCAGTGATACAAAGATATCAATCTGGACATTTGTATCCCCCACCTTCAACACTCTTACTTCCAAAGTGGAGGTGGGCACTGAATCTCCAATATTGCAACTTATAAATAATTAGCAGCTTTGCTGAGAGAGGAGGTACAACAGTTAAGACATTGGACCTCCATTTAGTAGACATTAGTGTCAAATCTCTATCTTATTATCAGGATTTAGGTTTTTCCACATTTTCTCTAAACTGCTTACAGGAAAAGCTTTTCCTACCTCAGCTTGTGCTCCATTTTTAATTACTTTGTCATGCACAAAACTATAAAGACCAATCTTTTTCCCTTGGTATCATGATTCTTCTGGCCTTAATTTACTAATATCTCCTTCACTCTTGGGTTGTCCATTCTTTTCCACATTCTGCTGTCATCTTACCTGTTTAATCCCTGCATTTTTATTCTGTCTATGCCATCAGTTTATATCTTCATGCCTTTTGTTGTTAGTATGTCATTCTATTCTCTTCCAAACATAAGTTATTTGGGGGCAGAAATGTTGCACTGTACTAGAAGGAAAGTATCACGCACATGTTGCGTACAAGTTAAAGTTTGTTTTGCATTGAAAATTACAGAACATTGGTCTTCACCACATATCAGTTTCCAAATTTTTGTTCTAATTAAACCTGCAAATACCAAAATTCGAAGAGAGCGAAAGAATAGATTCTTGTATATTAAACTCAACAAAAATCTAACTTGATGGTTCATCTTTTATATAAGTTTATTGCTCAGGGAAGGGAAGATCACCTATGAGTAAATTTTGAGTGCTTTTACAAGGCAGTTTTTTGTGTTACTGTCTATTTTTTTACATAAACAAATTTCAATGCTGACAAATAGATATCAATAATGATCATTATACTGTAGGAGAACCAGCTTGTGAGGTAACTGCTTGCAGTTCAATGTGTATACATCTCAGTTCCGTATTGACTGTCTTTTATAAATGTTATTAAATCAACTCATTTCCTATTGACAAGAGCTTCTTTTGCACTGACTGTTCAAATGAGAAAACATTTTACTTGTCCTGCTGTTTACGATCATTACTCTAGTAACCTATACCACATATGTTCTATAAAGAATTTCTTTTGTTTAACATGAATTTCTTCTTCAGCTGGTATAATAAATTACTTTGCTTGTCACACTTCTTGGTATTCACCACAAGCTTGGTAACCATCTTCTGGTCTGCCGCTTCTTCCTAATTGTAGGTTTAGTGCTGCCAAAAAAACATCCTTTTCTGAAACTCTCAGGACACTTATCTAACTGAACTTGTTACACTTCATTTGATAAAAAAACATTTATTTTCTTGAAATGAATGTACAACACATTCATCAACAATTCATATGACAGTACCTGACTGCTTATAATCAATAGACCTCACACGTCTCATATAATTATTTTTTTGAGGCCTTAAGAAACAAAATCCGTGAAAATTTTATGCAAACTTTGGGCTTAAATTGCACAGACTAGCAGCCAAGAAACCCACTGCATTAAGCAGTTAGCATCTGATCTTGCACAAACAAACTACTCTGCACACGCACATGCTAATATAAAAGGTGTGCGTTAGATGAATTATTGCAGCCCTCGGCCAAAATGCTGACAATGATCGTAGTGAAATTTCTTGCTGATGGAACAATTTCCCCCCCCCCCCCCCCCAGTATGTCTAAAGCATCTATTTGCCACTAGAGAGGTGTCTTGTAAATTAAACTTTCATTAGGAAGCTCTGTTTCATTAAAACTTGTTCAGTTCATTTAACAGTATGTAACTTATTTGTAGTAAAGTGATGTGATGTTGCAAACTAGAAAATTTGTACATCAAATGTTTTCATCTACCAGGTTCCATAACACAATTTTTACTTGCTTTTATGTTTCAATTATAGGTATAGATTGTCACAGGTGGCTTACTGTCCTAAAATTCTAATCTCACTATTGCAAGGCATTTGCCATGAAGTCCAATTTTTTGATCAGTATTTCTGCCACATAAAGCTTTGACGTTTAATAATGCAACAGGAAAATACAGGTGGAGAGGATGTTTTATGAAAGTTCATTTCTGCTCTAGTATACTCTTGTTTCACTACATTCAGAAAATAGGTGTGAAAGGGGATGTCACCAATGTTGTGACTAATAAAAATGAGTGCCAACTACTATTTTAACTGTAAAAGACAGTTGATTGGTAGAAAAAGTTGTCACTCTAATAAGAGGCTTTATTATTTTTTATTTTTTGAAGAGTTCTTCATTTGTGCGAAGCCCTTCAAAAGACACAGTTAAACACTCCATGAATTGACAGACCTGGGATGTGGAACATCCTTTACTAGCTCTCAGATAAAATTATCGAGATATTAAATGTGAATAACAGTAGAAAGCTATACTCATTAGTGAAAGTGGAGGCTGTCGCACATGTGCCAAACACATTTGGATGTAAACAATAAGCCCTAAATTTTCAGATCATGTTTGCTTGTTTTTTGAGCTGTACAGATAAAATAAGTGCAGAGCTATGGGGAAATGATAAAGCAAAGAGCAGTGACAGGCAGACAGTTCTTTAGATCAGAGAGATTCTTTAGATGAGAGAGACAAAGGAAATGTAAATGTCTTTTAGAGTTCTACGGATAAATGTGGATGCTTTGGTAAAGTGAAGAACAATTACAGAAAGGCACTTGGTGTGATGAAAGGGATGAAGGAAACTGCAGTGGTCAAGTGCAACATACATGAATGAAATTTAAGAGATAATAGCAATAAAGGAGGATTGTTTGAAGACAAGCTCTGCTGCAGAAGGAAAGATTAGGTCTAGAATCAACTGCTGCATTGTGCTCCCAGTCTTGTCTTTCATGCAGGGCATTAGTTTAATAGTCTGCAGCATAGCATCTATGGAGTTTGAATGAATGGGAGAGGGGCACTGGCAGATATAAACTTTGAGCTAGGCTGTAGTTAGAAATCTACACCGTTAAAAGAGATGCTGTCTGCACCACTTCTGGAAGTCCCTTGATCCGCTTCTGCCATCCCTTGATCCACATCAACAAGCCCATGGATATTAAAGTTTTTTGACCAGTGTGAGAATACACTATTTTACAAGAAAAAACACTATATCTTTGATTTTCTTCTTGCCAAAGATAGGAAGCAAATTACTGCCAAATTAACAATTTCAGTTTTGTTTCCTGCGTTAATATATTGTCAGCTTTTTCCACCATACGTGAGATTATATTCATAGTGTTAATTTTATTAATGCACTCTCAGTAATGTTTACTCCAATGCACTCTTTAGGTGGTCATCCAAGCATTAAAAAGGATTAGCAGTCAGTAACAGGAAGTTAAGAATTCACACCTCACAGATAGCCAGCAGCCATGTATGTCATCCAAAACATCTTTCACAGATTGCAAAAACGACAAAGTTGTGGCAACACAGTCAATAGTTGCAGTCAGAACAGTCACAGCTAGAAAGTAAGGATGGAAACAGACTTCTGCTAAACCTGGGTCTTGCAAGCATTCCAAGAATGCCTGCTGATTGCTAGTTTTCAGCTAACATTATAAGAGACATTCTATACTGTCTCATGAAACCACATTCATCAACAGCAAAGATAACAATTTGATGAAAATTGTATGATAATATTGATACCTACCTTTAACATTTCAATACTAAGTAATTATTTACATATTTATGTAGATATCCACAAAAATACCTGCAGATATTCATGTACTTGCAAGGTTTTATCCGCAGTTTCACTATTACTGTGGATATCCACAGCCATACAGACCTCTAGCTGTAGTATTTGCTTGGGAAATATTTGTGGAAGCTAAAGAACTGTGTTCTACACAGTGTTTTAAACTGATAGTTGGGTTGAGTAATGGTGGTGGTGATGATTCATATTGGTGGTGGTGGTGGTGGTGGTGGTGGTGGTGGTGGTGGTGGCAGTGGTGGTGGCAGAACCATTACTAGTGAAAGCTAAATGTGCACTGATGAAATAAAATGTTGGGGAAGATGAAGCAGTGAAAAGAATGAAAAGAAATGTTTCCTATTCCTTATAGTGGGTTAGTCAGACGTCAAACTATGGTTGTTGAGTGTTTTGGGAAGGTGTAACTTCCTGATAAGAAACTGCTTACACTTAACGCTTAAGAGCCAATTCTTGAGTACTGTTCATCTTTTTGGGATCCATATCAAGTCATATTACTGAAGAAAATAAGTTCATAGAAGATATGCACAATTTTGTGACAGTTTAGTTCATTGGTATGCACTACAAGGATGTGTATGAAATTTCAGTGGTGCTACCCTGTAAGAAAGCTCTCACTCATCACGTGGAGGGCTTCTCTAAAGTCACGAGAAACTTTCCTTTCTTTTAAGAAGGTTATAATAGTGTTAGACATGCTATTCTAAGATTAAGAGGTTGGCACAGGAGAGGAATTCATAGTGATCCACATCAAACCAGTGAGAAGAGTGATCATAGGACCACCTTCCCACTTTCCCCAAACCCCTTATCTTTAAAAGTGGAGTTTGGGCATTTCAAGAAGTATTAAGACAGTTTCTCTTCCTGAAAGCTGTCCATGAATGAAATGCGATTGGAAATAAGTGCAAATAATGTTAGTGCAAGGTTCCCAATTACGTGTACTGTGGGATGACTTGCACACCTGAACATTGATAGTGAATTCGAAAACCACCGTAAGAAACATTCTAGGGGTTGGCAACAGGAATCATATTTTGCAATGTAGGATACAGTTGTTATTATTTCCAACTATTAAGCTCCATGTGGTCTGAAAGTCCAAATCGGTGTTTACATCCAAGTGTGTATCTGTCAGCTGCAACCAAAGCCTCTTATTACCTTTTGAGTACAGCATTTTTAACTATTATTCTTCAATTTTAAAACAAACAAAAACTTATAGGTCGAAGAGACATCAGCTCATATCCATTTAGGCAGTCTGAAGTGCAGGTTAAGTTTGTTTCAGTGTGTGGAGCGCGGTACAAGACCCGACCTGGGCTCACGTACCACTACACTCACTCTCACAAGGATGAGGAGAGCGGAGATGCCCCTTCGACGCAGGCACAGGTGCCTCTTCAGGGAGGGGGCCAAAGCCCAGTTGTGGGCTCACCCGGGCCTGCCCACACGTCTGCTGCTCCCACACCCGCTGGTGAGCCCTTCGCCAGACAGACGCCACAGGCTCAGCAACTGCAGCCGTTGGCTCTGCAACCACAGCAGGGCCCTGGCCCAGCTGGGCAGGTTCCAGTGCCAGTGCCTTCACAACCGGAGGCAGGTTGGAGCAAGTTCCAGGACAGTTACCTCACCTTCCTAAGTGCCCCTGGTACGCTCACTGCCAGCTGGCAGCTCATGTCAGAGTCTCGCCATACCCTCTACCTCTTGACTGGCATGCTGGACAGATAGCGAGATGACCCCTTGTAGAGAGTAGTTGTGGCTCTTCCTTCAAGTCTGTTAGCTACTTTTTCTTCTTCATTATATCAGCTTGCATTTATTTGTTGTTGTTTTTATTTTTGTGTTTGCATTTTGTATGAATTTGTATCATTTTTACTCTCCACCAATTTGTGAGTGAAATAATTTTGGTGCGTTCCTCAAATTACGTCAGTAATCAATTATGCATTGGGTTTCTCATAGTGTTTTGTGAGTGTTGTGACTGTGTACCATTTCTGTTGAGATGCTAAAGCCACTGCTTCTGACTAGGATCTTGTGTGCTTCATGCAACACCACCTTTTATGTGAAAGTCTCATAATGCTAACTCATGAGTGAAAAATATTCTAACACAGTGCTGTCACTGTCATATTCACAGTTAGGCTTCTTGCACGGTTTTTCCTTCCCTTTAAGTTGTGTGAGGAACTGACTAGTTACATAACAATTTCCACCAGTTACTTATTTGTTTGATGGTGTGGTACACAGTTTCTTAATTGTAAGAAGAAAATTAGATGGAACATCAGAGTGCTAGAAATTTTAGATAACTATCTCATTTAATTTAATCAAACCTGCCAACTGTTTCTGCATTGCCAGTCTAAAAATTCCATATTGTGCAAGACATTCAGAAATAATGGAAAGCATTTAAGAATTAAATTCGTCTCTCACAAAAACATGTACATTATTAGTCATTAGATGTGCACTTAATGAAACAGTATTGTTGGAACAGCCATTTTGGTGTTCTTGTAATTGTCTTTACGCTGTGCTCTCCAGTGGATTCTCGACACTAATGACAACTGCATTCTGAGCAAATACATGTTTGCGTTTCATAAAACAAATCTGATGCGAATGTTTCAAATGAGAACATGCACTATGCTTGCCTTTAATAGCCAGTCTTTATGTTACTTACTTAAACAAGCAATTGTTTCAACGATCGTGCATTTGTATCACTATAAATGTGAGCACATTACAAAAAGACTGACCTGCTTGCAGATACCATTTTGGAACTTTCTGACATATTTCATTTTTATTTGACAGATAGCATCATGTGATGAGTGTAGATGTATATGTTCTAAACTTTTACGAGAAAAGACATCTTTTTTTAAGCCCATTGTACACCATATGACATTTTGTAGTTCTTTGCCATGCAGTTGATTTTTATATTCATGGATTTAAGTGCTGTGTATTTCCAGTAGCAATTTTCAGCTGGTAGCATCTCCTTTTACTGTCTTACATTAGTCATCATGTGACTTTTGCATCATTGAGCTTTTCAATTTTCATAATTATGCTTTCCATAGTTGCAGTTATTATTCAGCATTTTATTTGCATGAATTAGCTATTTCGCATACAGGTGAAATCAGTTGGGAATGTTCTATTTGCTATTAAATTTTATATTTCAGATTTTTCACCATTATTCCTTTTTGCATTGGAACATGTAATCATCTGTTGCTAGTTATATATTTACATGAACTATATATGTTTTACTTCCAGAATTGCCAGTTCTGCATACTTTGACACCTCATTAGTTTTGTTCTTTGTCACTTCTTTTCATAATGCACACTAATGACAGCTGGCTGTTCATCATAATTTTAATGTAAATGAATACTTAATTTGTGACTGTTTCTTGTACAATCATTTTAGACTGAAGAATTGGGTATGGCCTGTAACGCATACCAAAGAACTCTTTAGTACAGTCTCTTTACTAAATTGTTTTATATTAGTTTACTATGCAGGGTCATGGGAGAATTTTGTTTGTAATAAACTGCAGAATATTCCAAGTTTACCTTTAAAACATTTGTTATTATTCTCTGTTTTTCATTTGATACTACTCATTGGGAGAGATTTTTTAGCTGTCTAGTTCACAGCTACATTAGAGAATTTTGACATGAGCTATAAACTGTTAATATCAATCACCTTAAATTGCTTTTAAAGACATTTTCAATGACTTTACTTTTCTTTCCTTTTACTTTTCTTTCTATTTCCTTTGAACAGATAAATGCACATCTGTAAAAGGAGTAATTATTATTTCTTTCTTTCTTTTTGTTCACTATTTTTCATGGGGTTAAGGAAATGTGATTAAAAGTTGCTGTAAGACAGAGAAATGCACATTTGGAAAAAGCAGTAATTATTATTTCTTCCTTTCTTTTTGTTCACTGTTTTGCATGGGGTTAAGGAAATGTGATTAAAAGTTGCAGGAAGACAGGGAAAACAGAAAGCCAAGCAGCATTACATAGCCAAAAAATGTG
This sequence comes from Schistocerca nitens, assembly GCF_023898315.1. Taxonomy (NCBI): domain Eukaryota; kingdom Metazoa; phylum Arthropoda; class Insecta; order Orthoptera; family Acrididae; genus Schistocerca; species Schistocerca nitens. Next base: position 433,865,036 of record NC_064615.1, on the reverse strand, counting down.
GAGGTGATTGATGATTGGGGGTTTGATAAGGAAAGAAATTCTAATGAGGAAATCGTCTGCAGTAAGATGCTATCACAGTGCTGCAGTTTCTGGCTTACGTGATATCAGTGACATTATTAATGATAATTGCTTGAGCAATTAACTGCTAATTTTTCACCATTATGAAATTTTTATTCAACATAATGACATATGATGCACCTAAGATCAAAGCACACACTTATGAAAAAACCCACAGAAATTTGCCAGTAAATGCAGAACTAAAAAATATACTAATAATGGGATACTACTATTTCTATCTGTCAGAATTGTAAAGGGAGTGGCTTTTTGCAGCAGGATAACACCTTAAGCTCTTTAATTTATGAGAACTTTAAATAAACTTTGACATGCTCCTTAAAGGACAGAATGGCTGCCCATTACTGTACCTTCTTGCAGCTACATTTCAAGTACTGTCAATAGACAATTCAAAGTAGAGAAGAGTATCCTAACTTTTAAAATCATTAGTTCCTTACCTGGGGAGGAAAGCTAGACAGGATGGGAAGATTTGAAATGTGAGATTGAAAGCAACTCAAATATTGTGAGGATGAGACCCCTCCTTAAGGGGATGTTAGAAAAGAGAGGCAAGTTATTCAGAATCCAGATTACTTTTTCCTGAAAATCACACAGGTAGGTTTCTGTGCTCACCAGAGTATATTTATAAGTAAATGATGGAGCACATTTTGTAACGGGGTGATCACTGGAGTACAGTCCATGTAGTAGTAAAGCAGGTCAAATGTGTGAGAGAACACCAGATATGAGAGAGAATTACATTTATATTTCTCAGTTTTGGATTATGAACTTAGTTTGCTTTGGAGACAGATAAACAAATTGTAAGCCTTCTGGATATCTTTTTAGAGTAAAATGGCCCTACGAGTCCAGGAAAACTATCCCTAATGGATTCACAAATGGTTTGGTGAACTGAATATTTTAAACGTTTTCATAACTAACTATTTTTTAACACAAGGCTGGAGCAGATACACTACCTAGTTAATAGTGTATCCCTGGCTGTTTTGGATTAGATTAAGTCCAAGAAGCCTTCAATTTTATCCATAACTTAAAGAAATAAGTTTTTAGTTGTAATTTAACAATTTAATAATTTGCATTTTGAGCTGAAAAGTGGAAACCTATGCTAAAAATCTCAGTTTTTACCATTTTTTCAAATCTAGTAACTTTTATTAGGAAGTTTATTTCATGGTGGCAGTATTTTTATTAATGAAAAACATATATTTTCTAATTAAAAGTGGTGTGTAACACCTTGCTCTTGAATTGATATGCACTTCCGTAATGTATTTCCTATAATATCGTCCTTAAAACGAGGAAAAATTGAATAAGTGTACATGTACAGAATTTTTCAAAAAATAATGCAATTCTTTAACATCAAAAGTTTGTTAAATAAATATATCTAAATTGTATGATTTTTGAGGGCCTTCTGTGAAATGTTTTTCTGTGTTGCACAATAAATTTTGAAGCACTATAATGTACATTGTGTGAATTTGTACTCACTACACTGATAGTATTCATCTTTAAATCACCCTTTTCCAGTCAGCTTCTTGCTTCCCTGAGAACACATTATTCTCTTGCAATGGTCAAATTGTCTGGAAAATACAGCCATATCTGGCATATGATCAGTCGTCGTCCAGTTCATAGTTTTCTCTCAACTAAAGTCTTCCCCTCTGTATAAGTGCGATACCTAGGAGACTAATATCACTCCTTCCCCCTGAAGTGACTTTGTGTGTGCCTCTCTCTTCTGATGTTGTATTTGAAAATAAAACCACTTTGAAACCACATAGTTAGTCTTTCCAACAGGAAATTTGACTAAGGATACAACATACTTAGTTTGAAACATTTTTTGCTTTAATTCCTCAAAAATTCTGAGCCATTATCACTATCTTCATAATCAGGAAATTACTCTGGAATTCCATTTTCAGTCAGAAAGTGCTGATGATTGTAATGCACTATTGCTGCTGGTTCATCTGTTCCTTTGTCTTCAAACCAGCCTAGAAGAAAATCTGTCCCTTGATGGAATGAGGAATGTCAGTTAGCAGATAGAGAAAGTCGAGCTATGTTACGTAGTTTTAGGAAGGGAAGGAATGAGCTTAGTGGAGACAACCTGCCTTTTGGCAGGTAATGGCCAAAGTTAAATGAATCATCAAGGAGCGCATGGAGAGAATTCTTAAGTGCCCTTAACCATTCCGCACTTGCTGCAAAGGTATGGGAGTCAACACAGGGAATAAAAGTCCAGGCCCAGTAGCTGCCATATTTTTTTTTTAAATTGTGTCCTTCAAGCAGCACCTATGGAAATAGCATAGACAATGGCAAGACACTTTTGTCATTTGATCCCTGCTTATTACATGAATCATCGATTCTGCCAACAATGGGAACACATGGAGAAAAACAGTCCAGAGTTTTCGACTGGCAATTCGGTACCATATAACTACCCTTTCCCCATGTCGAAACTACAGTCTTCACTAACAGCAGCTTGTGACACTGCTCCAGGACCTGAGAAGATTCAACATGGCATGCTAAGACTTCTAAACACGGAGACAAAAAAGTCCTCTTGCGCCTCTTCAACAAAATATCCAGATCCATGGCGGGAGGCAATTCCAGTACCACTTCTGAAGTCAACAAAGGACAGGCTATCTCCAGATGGCTACAGGAATGTTGTGTTGTATAGTAAAATAAAATATTTTTGGACATTGAGCACTGGTTCCTAGCCAATTCTTTGTCACTAAACTTTGAAAAAACACACTACATGCAGTTCAGAACTTGTATGGGGTGTCCCATGAGTATATGCCTAACATACGATGACAAGCAGAAAGAAGAAGTGGACAGTGTTAAATTCTTGGGATTACAGCTTGATAATAAATTCAACTAGGAGGAGCACACCACAGAACTGCTGAAGTGTCTAAACAAATCTCTATTTGCAATGTGAATTCTGTCAGACGTAGGGGATATAAAAATGAAAAAGATGGCGTACTATGCTTAATTTCACTCCATAATGTCACATGGGATTATTTTTTGGGGTAATTCATCAAGCCAACCTAAAGTTTTCTGGGCACAAAAATGTGCAATGAGAGTTATGTTTGGTGTGCACTCAAGAACATCCTGCAAAGGCCTGTTTAGGGAGGTAGGGATAGTAACTATTGCTTCCCAGTATAATTATTCCTTAATGAAATTTGTCATTAACAATATATCACTTTTTCAAAGCAACAGCTCAGTTCATGGAATCAATACTAGAAATAATCTTCCCAAGTATTTAAAGTCACTTACTTTTGTACAAAAAAGTGTGCATTATTCAGGAACACACATTTTCAATAACTTGCCAGCAGCCATAAAAAGCTTAACAACCAATGAAATTCAGTTTAAGAGAAGCGTAAAGGATTTATTGGTGGCCAACTCCTCCTACTCCATTGATGAATTTCTTAGTAGAACCAACTGATTTTGATTTGTGTGTGTGTGTGTGTGTGTGTGTGTGTGTGTGTGTGTGTGTGTGTGTACACAATCTAACTTCTGCACCATTTCAGTGCAGTATTGTGTTCATTGTAAATAAGTATTGTAGTAGTTCTATTATATGTTTATTACCTTATAAATAAATAAAAACATTTTTTTAAAATTTTAAATTCGCATTAATGCATTAATGCAATCTTAGTAAATGAGTGTTGTAAAATGATCCTTTCATATAATGTTCATTAAAAAAAACCACTATCATTCCACTTGGGACCTGTGGAAGGTACATTAGCTTATTTATTTTAGTTGTAAATATTTTTCATGTGTTATTGTTTTTCTGATATGTTCTACATCCTGGAGGACCTCCTCGCTACAGATCAGTTGGAATGAAAGTAATTCTACTCTAATCTAATCTAGTGAGGATAGCGTGTTGATGCCTAGTGTGGACTCTCAAAACAAGGGAATTGCTCAGCCATTTCAAATCTACATTTCAAAAATATTGCTCTACCCTTGAAGCTCCTGTTATCAAAGGGGGGTGATAAATGAGTCATTCCTACACAAAAAGCAGTTTATTGGTATATTCTTTGATGTTTGGGAAGTTTATGATACCATCTGGAGACAAAATGTTGTCATCAACTGCATGAATGAAGATTTCATGTATTGCTTGCAGTCCCTCCTCACTGAACAGTACTTCCAGTATCAAGTCGATGCTACATATTCCAACCTATTCCTTCAGCAGAATGATACTCCTAGGGATAGCGCTTTCAGCATTGCTCTTTTTACTATAATAAGTCAATAAGGAGTCCAGTCAAATATTCCTTATTTGTGGATGACTTTGCAGTATTCTACTCTTCGTCTAATCTCACGAGTATGACACATCAACTACAGCTAACCCTTAAAGATACTAAACCAATTGACTGATACAACAGATTTTAAATTCTCTACAGGAAAAATAAAAAAAAAAAACTGTGTGTGTTCTAATCCTTCATGTCAGTCCTTTACATTCCCAGAACTTATGCTGTGGGACACCACCTTGAATTTTAAGACCTCATTGTGGTTTAGGATTCATCTTTTGTCAGAGGTTAACATGGCTGTCACATGTCCACAATCTATCTGTAGATATCTGAAGGCACTAAACATCTTAAAATGTCTGAACGGTAAGAACTGGGGAACAGATCGATCCAGCCTGCTCACGTTCTGTATAGAACCTTCACCCGCATGCAACTTGACTATGGCTGCATTGTGTATAGTTCAGCTGAATTTTTATCTTTGAACTTATTGAATGCTGTCCTCATGCAGGTCTTAGACGGGGTACAGAAGGCTACTGAACTAGTCCCATTTCAAGCCTCTGTGCACAGGCTGGTGAGCTCTCTCTTACTATAGCGCAAGAACTATACAAAGTGAGGCCCATCTCCAAACATCGTGTTATCAGTGTTGAGTTGAACGATCCATACAGTGAAGGTTTACTGGTTATCGGTTAACTAAGCTTTTTTCTGTCCATGTGAAGGACTAACTTAGACATGATGAAGTACAGCAAAACCATCAGACCATCAATAGATTTAAAAATGTTTTTAACTGCATTTTATCACAGTGTTGTGAGCACATGGCAGTTTTCACCCATGGACCAAAGCAAGGGGACAGTGCTGGGTGTTCTCTTATCTTTCTCCATTATATCATTAATATCTGCTTACCAAGCCACTTCTCTGTGTGCTATGCAGAGCTGTGGATGGTCAAGAAGGCACTGGAGAACATGAGACTTCTTAGTGCAAGCAAGTGGCTTGTCTGTACAGACACTCTTAGTGCTCTACAAGCTATTCAGCAAATTTTATCACCATATGCGATTGTTGAATGGTTCAGGACACTATCCATCTCCCAGATAGGCGAGAGGGGGGGGGGGTCTTCTACTGGGTCCGTGGACTGCGGGAGTCAAGAAGAATGAGAAAGCTGACAGGGTAGCAAAGACAGACTTGCCAGGAAAATACCACAGTTCACCTTAATATCCGACTACACGCTAGTGTAATGGGTAACAAAGAGAGTGTTGGCTGAGTGGGAAAGACAGAGGCTGGAAGTGGTCAACAACAAGCTGTGGTTGGTCAAACCAACTATTTGTGTATGCACACTTCCATTCTAACTCCAGGAAGTGGCAAAGTGGTGCTAATGCAGCTTTGTAGTGTACTCTGCCCAAGGAAACATGCTTACCTTTTGAAGCATGAAGATCTACTGGAATGCAGTGTTTGTGGTATCACATGCACAGTACACTGTTTCAATGTTGTGCATTTTTTAAACTGATAAGAGGGAAGCCTTTGGTCTAGTGAGGGGCATACCTTAATTTTTGGTACTGATGAAACAATAGCAAATAAATTGTTGGCATTTTGTGTAGCTTCATGCCCAATTTAATTGGAGGACGGTTTTCATGAGCTTTTGGGTGGCTGGCTCATCCTGCTACTTCCGCCGTTAGCCAGCCGTCTTAATGCCATCCACTGTTTTATTAATACCATTACTGTATGACAGTGGCATGAATACATATACCACAGTTTGTATATGAAATTTTTTATGACTTTCTACACTAGTGCCATGACATTGAGAAAGGACACTGATCACAATGCAGTTTAGCACTCAACAGTTTTAAATCCATCTATCAGACTGTGCCTCGCTATTTTGATGCAACACACTCATCTGTGGAAACATTTAGCTTCAAAATCCATGTTTGTAGGGGTAAGCTTTTTATACATTTTTAGGTAATCATCAAAACTTTACAAATATATGCACTGATAAATCTAAACAAGAAGATTCTGTCAACTATTCTACAGTTTTTCCTGGCTGTGTCTTTAACAATTTGCTTTGAGGTGCATTTATCTGATCTGTTGGTGTTGTTAAAAATGCAGGAGCAGATGAGACAATATCCACAGACTAATTTTCTCATCTACTCCAATTCTCTAAGTAATCTTCAGTCATTTGCCAAGTGAAGATAGTATAATGTTGCTGGGTGCTGGCACATGCATGGATACAAGGAAATGAGCAAGCTGTTGTGACACCAGGGGCTCGTGCAACGAAAATAATGCATTACTCTGTGTTGCCACATTGAGTGCTGACACTACATTGTTGTGAAGAACAGTGTGTTAATGGGGGAATGAGCTGGCAGAGTTACAAAATAACAAACTAAGGTAACTATTCGAGCATAATGAACATGTTACTTATGAGGGTTGTCCATAAAATAATGTTCCCAAGCACCTGCAGTCGTGAAGAATGCTGTTATGCAGGATCTGGCAAACTGGTGTGTAGCTTTGTTCTGTCTCTCCCATTTTCCACCCCAGCAAGCTGTCTGCAATGCTCGGTCTTGGCTTGGCAATCGTTAGAGGTTGAGCTCCCACTCACATCTCACGCTGGGTGTGAATTGCACTCTCTCTCTCTCTCTCTCTCTCTCTCTCTCTCTCTGTGTGTGTGTGTGTGTGTGTGTGTGTGTGTGTGTGTGTGTGTGTGTGTGTGTGTGTGTGTGTGTGTTTTGTCTGCAAAAAAAGACTGCGCTGGTGGACATTCATTCCCAACTGTGTGAAACCTGTGGAGAAATTTACATTAGCAGAAGCAACGGGTATGCTAAGCAGAGGCAGCAGAGGATCAAGTAGGTAAAAAGACGAGGGCTAGTAGAAATCCTTGGGTAACAGAAGAAGTATTGAATTTAATTGATGAAAGGAGAAAATATAAAAATGCAGTAAATGAAGCAGGCAAAAAAGAATACAAACGTCTCAAAAATGAGATCGACAGGAAGTGCAAAATGGCTAAGCGGGGATGGCTAGAGGACAAATGTAAGGATGTAGGGGATTATCTCACTAGGGTTAAGATACATACTGCCTACAGGAAAATTAGAGAGACCTTTGGAGAGAAGAGAACCACTTGTATGAATATCAAGAGCTCAGGTGGAAACCCAGTTCTAAGCAAAGAAGGGAAAGCAGAAAGATGGAAGGGGTATATAGAGGGCCTATACAAGGGCGATGTACTTGAGGACAATATTATGGAAATGGAAGAGGATGTAGATGAAGATGAAATGGGAGATATGGTACTGCGTGAAGAGTTTGACAGAGCACTGAAAGACCTAAGTCGAAACAAGGCCCCAGGACTAGACAACATACCATTAGAACTACTGATGGCCTTGGGAGAGCCATTCCTGACAAAACTCTACCATCTGGTGAGCAAGATGTATGAGACAGGTGAAATACTCTCAGACTTCAAGAAGAATATAATAATTCCAATCCCAAAGAAAGTAGGTGGACAGGTGTGAAAATTACCGAACTATCAGTTTAATAAGTCACGGCTGCAAAATACTTACACAAACTCTTACAGACAAATAAAAAAACTGGTAGAAGCCGCCCTTGGGGACAATCAGTTCAGATTCTGTAGAAATGTTGGAACACGTGAGGCAATACTGACCCTACGACTGACAATGTTGACTGGAATACCCTCTTTCAAATTCTGAAGGTGGCAGGGGTAAAATACAGGGGCGCGAAAGGCTATTTACAATTTGTAGAAGAACCAGATGGCAGTTATATGAGTTGAGGGACATGAAAGGGAAGGAGTGGTTGGGAAGGGAGTGAGACAGGGTTGTAGCCTCTCCCCGATGTTATTCAATCTGTATGTTGAGCAAGCAGTAAAGGAAACAAAAGAAAAATTAGGAGTAGGTATTAAAATCCACGGAGAAGAAATAAAAACTTTGAGTTTTGACGATGACATTGTAATTCTGTCAGAGACAGCAAAGGACTCAGAAAAGAGCAGTTGAACGGAATGGACAGTGTCATGAAAGGAGGGTATAAGATGAACATCAACAAAAGCAAAACGAGGATAATGGAATGTAGTCCAATTAAATCAGATGATGCTAAGGGAATTAGATTAGGAAGTGAGACTGTTAAAGTAGTAAATGAGTTCTGCTATCTGGTATCTCAAAACGATAGGCAAATGTGAAATGGAGCTGGGGTATTTGTCGCAGTAGACACAAAACTCAGGACCACAGAGGTAGAAATTGAAGCTGCATGTGAGATTGTTTGGGCAAGACTCATTATCAAGGATGGGCATAAAATGATTTTGGATCTTTCTATCGCCAACCAGACTCATCTCGTGATGTAACCATCAACTTTAGAGAAAACCTCAGTTCACTTGTACGTAAGTTCCCCAATCATACTGCAATCATTAGTGGAGACTTCAATCATCCAATAATCAATTGTGAAAATTGCAGTTTTGTTAGTGGTGGGCGTTGATAAGATATCCTGCAAAACTTTACTAAATGCCTTCTTTGATAACTGACTAGAACAGATAGTTAGGAATCCCACTTACAATGGAAATGTATTGGATCTAATGGCAACAATTAGACTTGACCTCTTTGAGGATGTTCACACCAAAACTGGTATCAGTGACCATCCCACAGTTGAGGCAACAATGATTACCAAAGTACAAAAGACAGCTAAAACAAGCAGAAAGATATACATGTTCATTACTCTAGATAAAAAATCAGTAGTGTCATATCTCAATGAGGAACTTGAAACTTTCAGCACAGATTTGGAACATATAGCGGAAGTCTGGCTCAAGTTTAAAAGAATAGTTGACCACGCACTGGATCGATATGTACCCAGTAGATCAGTTAATAATGGGAGGGTAGCAAAGACAGACTTGCCAGGAAAATACCACAGTTCAACTTAATATCCGACTACACGCTAGTGTAATGGGTAACAAAGAGAGTGTTGGCTGAGTGGGAAAGACAGAGGCTGGAAGTGGTCAACAACAAGCTGTGGTTGGTCAAACCAACTATTTGTGTATGCACACTTCCATTCTAACTCCAGGAAGTGGCAAAGTGGTGCTAATGCAGCTTTGTAGTGTACTCTGCCCAAGGAAACATGCTTACCTTTTGAAGCATGAAGATCTACTGGAATGCAGTGTTTGTGGTATCACATGCACAGTACACTGTTTCAATGTTGTGCATTTTTTAAACTGATAAGAGGGAAGCCTTTGGTCTAGTGAGGGGCATACCTTAATTTTTGGTACTGATGAAACAATAGCAAATAAATTGTTGGCATTTTGTGTAGCTTCATGCCCAATTTAATTGGAGGACGGTTTTCATGAGCTTTTGGGTGGCTGGCTCATCCTGCTACTTCCGCCGTTAGCCAGCCGTCTTAATGCCATCCACTGTTTTATTAATACCATTACTGTATGACAGTGGCATGAATACATATACCACAGTTTGTATATGAAATTTTTTATGACTTTCTACACTAGTGCCATGACATTGAGAAAGGACACTGATCACAATGCAGTTTAGCACTCAACAGTTTTAAATCCATCTATCAGACTGTGCCTCGCTATTTTGATGCAACACACTCATCTGTGGAAACATTTAGCTTCAAAATCCATGTTTGTAGGGGTAAGCTTTTTATACATTTTTAGGTAATCATCAAAACTTTACAAATATATGCACTGATAAATCTAAACAAGAAGATTCTGTCAACTATTCTACAGTTTTTCCTGGCTGTGTCTTTAACAATTTGCTTTGAGGTGCATTTATCTGATCTGTTGGTGTTGTTAAAAATGCAGGAGCAGATGAGACAATATCCACAGACTAATTTTCTCATCTACTCCAATTCTCTAAGTAATCTTCAGTCATTTGCCAAGTGAAGATAGTATAATGTTGCTGGGTGCTGGCACATGCATGGATACAAGGAAATGAGCAAGCTGTTGTGACACCAGGGGCTCGTGCAACGAAAATAATGCATTACTCTGTGTTGCCACATTGAGTGCTGACACTACATTGTTGTGAAGAACAGTGTGTTAATGGGGGAATGAGCTGGCAGAGTTACAAAATAACAAACTAAGGTAACTATTCGAGCATAATGAACATGTTACTTATGAGGGTTGTCCATAAAATAATGTTCCCAAGCACCAGCAGTCGTGAAGAATGCTGTTATGCAGGATCTGGCAAACTGGTGTGTAGCTTTGTTCTGTCTCTCCCATTTTCCACCCCAGCAAGCTGTCTGCAATGCTCGGTCTTGGCTTGGCAATCGTTAGAGGTTGAGCTCCCACTCACATCTCACGCTGGGTGTGAATTGCACTCTCTCTCTCTCTCTCTCTCTCTCTCTCTCTCTCTCTCTGTGTGTGTGTGTGTGTGTGTGTGTGTTTTGTCTGCAAAAAAAGACTGCGCTGGTGGACATTCATTCCCAACTGTGTGAAACCTGTGGAGAAATTTACATTAGCAGAAGCAACGGGTATGCTAAGCAGAGGCAGCAGAGGATCAAGTAGGTAAAAAGACGAGGGCTAGTAGAAATCCTTGGGTAACAGAAGAAGTATTGAATTTAATTGATGAAAGGAGAAAATATAAAAATGCAGTAAATGAAGCAGGCAAAAAAGAATACAAACGTCTCAAAAATGAGATCGACAGGAAGTGCAAAATGGCTAAGCGGGGATGGCTAGAGGACAAATGTAAGGATGTAGGGGATTATCTCACTAGGGTTAAGATACATACTGCCTACAGGAAAATTAGAGAGACCTTTGGAGAGAAGAGAACCACTTGTATGAATATCAAGAGCTCAGGTGGAAACCCAGTTCTAAGCAAAGAAGGGAAAGCAGAAAGATGGAAGGGGTATATAGAGGGCCTATACAAGGGCGATGTACTTGAGGACAATATTATGGAAATGGAAGAGGATGTAGATGAAGATGAAATGGGAGATATGGTACTGCGTGAAGAGTTTGACAGAGCACTGAAAGACCTAAGTCGAAACAAGGCCCCAGGACTAGACAACATACCATTAGAACTACTGATGGCCTTGGGAGAGCCATTCCTGACAAAACTCTACCATCTGGTGAGCAAGATGTATGAGACAGGTGAAATACTCTCAGACTTCAAGAAGAATATAATAATTCCAATCCCAAAGAAAGTAGGTGGACAGGTGTGAAAATTACCGAGCTATCAGTTTAATAAGTCACGGCTGCAAAATACTTACACAAACTCTTACAGACAAATAAAAAAACTGGTAGAAGCCGCCCTTGGGGACAATCAGTTCAGATTCTGTAGAAATGTTGGAACACGTGAGGCAATACTGACCCTACGACTGACAATGTTGACTGGAATACCCTCTTTCAAATTCTGAAGGTGGCAGGGGTAAAATACAGGGGCGCGAAAGGCTATTTACAATTTGTAGAAGAACCAGATGGCAGTTATATGAGTTGAGGGACATGAAAGGGAAGGAGTGGTTGGGAAGGGAGTGAGACAGGGTTGTAGCCTCTCCCCGATGTTATTCAATCTGTATGTTGAGCAAGCAGTAAAGGAAACAAAAGAAAAATTAGGAGTAGGTATTAAAATCCACGGAGAAGAAATAAAAACTTTGAGTTTTGACGATGACATTGTAATTCTGTCAGAGACAGCAAAGGACTCAGAAAAGAGCAGTTGAACGGAATGGACAGTGTCATGAAAGGAGGGTATAAGATGAACATCAACAAAAGCAAAACGAGGATAATGGAATGTAGTCCAATTAAATCAGATGATGCTAAGGGAATTAGATTAGGAAGTGAGACTGTTAAAGTAGTAAATGAGTTCTGCTATCTGGTATCTCAAAACGATAGGCAAATGTGAAATGGAGCTGGGGTATTTGTCGCAGTAGACACAAAACTCAGGACCACAGAGGTAGAAATTGAAGCTGCATGTGAGATTGTTTGGGCAAGACTCATTATCAAGGATGGGCATAAAATGATTTTGGATCTTTCTATCGCCAACCAGACTCATCTCGTGATGTAACCATCAACTTTAGAGAAAACCTCAGTTCACTTGTACGTAAGTTCCCCAATCATACTGCAATCATTAGTGGAGACTTCAATCATCCAATAATCAATTGTGAAAATTGCAGTTTTGTTAGTGGTGGGCGTTGATAAGATATCCTGCAAAACTTTACTAAATGCCTTCTTTGATAACTGACTAGAACAGATAGTTAGGAATCCCACTTACAATGGAAATGTATTGGATCTAATGGCAACAATTAGACTTGACCTCTTTGAGGATGTTCACACCAAAACTGGTATCAGTGACCATCCCACAGTTGAGGCAACAATGATTACCAAAGTACAAAAGACAGCTAAAACAAGCAGAAAGATATACATGTTCATTACTCTAGATAAAAAATCAGTAGTGTCATATCTCAATGAGGAACTTGAAACTTTCAGCACAGATTTGGAACATATAGCGGAAGTCTGGCTCAAGTTTAAAAGAATAGTTGACCACGCACTGAATCGATATGTACCCAGTAGATCAGTTAATAATGGGAGGGAACCTCCACAGTATACAATCATTGTAAAGAAACTTCTAAAGAAACAGAGGTTACTAAATAGTAGGTGTGAAAGAAAGTGTAGAGCTGTAGGTAGAGAGATGCTGAATGAAACACGTTTGCCTGTCAAGAGAGCAATGTGTGATGTGTTCAGTGACTACAATAGCAGAATATTATTGTGTGGTCTTTCATAGAACCGAAAGAAATTCTGGTTGTTAGTGGCACCAAAGTTAGCATCCAGTCTCTAGCAAATGAGACAGGAACTGAAATGGAGGGTAGCAAAGCAAAAGCTGAAATGCTTATCTCCATTTTCAAATGTTCCTTTACAAAGGAAAACTCAGGAGAAATGCCCCAATTTAATCCTCATACCACTGAAAAGATGAATGAAATAAGTATTAATGTCACTGGTGTGAGAAACAACTGAAATCATTAAAATTGAGCAAATTCCAGGCCCCAATGGAATTCCTGTCACATTCTATACTGAATATGCATCTGAGTTAGCCCATCTTCTAACTATAATCTATCGTAGATCCCTCAAACAAAAAACTTTACCCGGTTCATGGAAAAAGGCACTTATCTTAAACAGAATGACCACCTCGATGCCAACCAGCGTAGATTTCGAAAACATCGATCATGTGAAACCAGACTTGCACTTTTAAGACATACTGAAAGCTTTGTATCAAGCCAACCAGGTAGATGCAGTATTTCTTGGTTTCCAAAAAGCATTTGACTCAATACTGCACCTATGCTTTCTGTCAAAAGTACGCTCGTATGATGGGATAAGTGAAAGTTGTGACCGGGGTCAGATCTTGATAAGATATTGTTGTGGTGTAGAGATCGGCAACTTGCTCCAAATGTTCAGAAGTGTAAAACTTTTGCACATTGAAAGCTATATGAAATAGAAGGAGCACATGACAGTAGCAGGTAAGGAGAAGGGTCAAATTTGATTTATTCAAAGAATTATAGGGAAGTATGACTCATCTGTGAAGAGACACACTGAAACAATTCAAAGGTGGAGTACTAGATTTGTTATTGGTGTGTTCGATCAACATGCGAGTATCATGGAGATGCTTTGTGAACTCAAATGGTGATTTGTGGAGGGATGAAGGTGTTCTTTTTGCGAAATACTATTGGAAAATTCAGAGAACCGGCAGAACGATTCTACTGCCAACAGTTTACATTTTGTGTAAGGACCATGAAGATAAGGTAAGGGAAATTAGGGCTACAGGGGCATAAACAATAATTTTTTCCCTCTCTCTATTTATAAGTGAAATAGGCAAGGAAATGGCTAATAGGGGTACAAGATATCTCTCTGCTGTGCAACATGGGGTGGCCTGCGGAGTAGATGTACATATATAAGCGATTTTGAAACCCCAGAAATTTCCTCCCTCAGTTTGAGGTTATTGGAGGCAATTTCGACCACAGTTCTACTTGGTATTAATTGAGTGATTATGTAGTTCATGGGTGCCTAGGATCTGTCTCTTGCTCTTGTTTTTCAACTGCTACAGCCATTCTTCTCCTTGCTCCAGTGGAAGCTATGCTCATAAGCTCGTAGATCTGATTTACAAGAGTAGGAAGATACTTCTGTCTCATTCAGGACTACATCTGCTTATTTTTCATGAGTAGATCTTTGCCAGACAGGGCCCATATATTCTGCAGTTGGAGGTTCGAGTCCTCCCTCGGGCATGGGTGTGTTGTTGTCCTTAGCGTAAGTTAGTTCAAGTTAGATTAAGTAGTGTGTAAGCTTAGGGACCAATTACCTCTGCAGTTTGGTCTCATAAGACTCTACCACAAATTTCTTCACAAACCTGAAAAATCTGCTTAGTTGGAAGAAATTCATGTCCAGTGAAGACACTATGGCAGAAATAAACTCATTTTTCGCAGACCTTGAAAAATTATATACTTTAGAAAGGTTAAGACAGTTGGAGAAACATGGGCAATGTTTACTGAGCTTGAAAGCAGACTTTTATTTGTTCTATAAGTTATTTTGTTTAAAAAGTTTGTCTTATCAGTCTGCCCTCACAAAATTTAGGGGAAAAGCCAGTAGACTGAATGCCATAATAATATTAATTAACCTCTTTTGGTTGCTACTATGCTACAGTGACGAGTTTAAACCTTCAGTCATGATGGATCCATCTCTAGTAAATATATTCAAATACTTGTGAAATGTGGTTTATTCATCTCATTACATACAACCTTCGAATAATTTGATTTGATGTAAAGGAGACGTGTCAAGATTTACAATAAGAAAAATTATTTGAGAGAGATACAAAAATGCACATTATTTTGTATACATTTCTAAAATACTACTGCCCAAATATATACCGTAGTTTCCAGCATATAAAAAGTAAAATGTATAGTTCCTTTGTTCAAACTTTGAAAATATCCTCAATAAATTCTTCAGTAGAATAACAACACTTTTCCACTAGAAGAATAAAGAGCATGGTTTTTTTTTCCCAGCTCTCTCTCTCTCTCTCTCTCTCTCTCTCTGTGTGTGTGTGTGTGTGTGTGTGTGTGTGTGTGTGTGTGTGTGTGTGTGTGTGTGTGGCTTCACTTTATTTTAATGTACATTTTTTAACTCCATATACTCCAGTGTCTGACCATGGAGTTTTACACAGTTAGTTGAAAATTTAAAAATTCTCTCTCTTTATTATTTTCCAGGTATTTCACACTTTCTCCAAACCTGGTGTAACCATTTCAGTTTGACACAACTTCTTCATCAGCTGTGTCAATTTCATTTTTCTACTTTACTTGAGCAGGTTTGGATTCAGCCATAGGAAGCTTAATGGTTCCCATTTCAGACCTTACCATATTTACATTAGACACAATTCCTGTAAATTAATGTTCAAGTAATGCGTACATAATAGTGTGAACATAATGTTTACAATGAAGGCACGTGATAAACAGTTTGAATGGAGGTACAAGCATAAACAGTCCCAGGTATAGAAATGTAAAGTCTATTGCAGGCAGAGCAATGACATTAAATAGCTAACAGATTATGCAGAGGAAGCTCATTGTAATATTTAAGCTGGCCTACAACCAATGGACAAGTGCATGCGATGCACCAGTGGAACAAATAAGATAGATAAATGAACTTGATTACTTCTCCAGAGGCAGAAACATTTTGGGTGACAGGGTTATCTGTTCAACTAAATCAGCAAAATGGAAAAAAATACAGTACTTGTGCTTCATGGTTCCTGAGAGATCAGAATTAGCAGTGTAATTCAATGTTTATATGAAATACACACATCTAATTACTTGGGTGAATAACCTGTTGCAACAAAAAGTTACATTTTATGAAACTCCTCAAATAGAAATTAGACTCCAGTCCCTCATTCGCACAGAATGTGCTTCTTCACTAAATTTGTCAGTAAACTTGAAGTAACTGCTCAATAGATATCTGCACCATTAACCCAATGTTTTGGGAATTGCTATATCTGCAGGTAAATGTCAAAATCAGTTGGAGAGCTCAGAATATTTAGAAATGTTTTAGTATACTCTGTGATCCAAATCTCTGTCTCCTTACAAGTTCACCACATAATAAATGAGACAGTGTGATAAGAGCATGAACAAGAAACTTCAGAGAACAGATTAACTAATGACCGTAATATTTGGTGGGGACAAATACAGTGGATGCCCACCACATGGCTTGCCATTTTTGCATTAATGGGAATTGGTAGGTGAACAAGAGGCAGAAAGATTGAAAGAGAGATGGACAGACAGTTTGTGAAGGTGGAATAGACCTAAGCCTGTTGTATAAAAGAAGATGACGACCTGTACGTAACATCAGAAGACCTATTTAGGGCCAATAGAAATATGAATCATTTGGCAATGAATCTCAAACACTCATTACTGAAATTCTTCACAATGAATGACAAGCCAAACTGAAATATTAAGAAATTGTAAAACATAGCAGATACCAACAGAGGTTACTAAGTGAAGTCACTCAAAATTTAATTTCAAAAGAGACACCTACAAAATGAAAATGAAGTTCAGCTTACACTTCATCATGCATGAATTGATATAAATCCTTCTGAGAGAGGATCTTAATCTGTAGTTAATTTTTTTGTTTTATTGCTATCTAATAAGTAAGTTTAATATTCCATACTAAAGGAAAAATGCCACTGTATAAAACTGTTCAGTGTAAGTCTCAGTGAAATGGAACCTCGTCTGGCAATATTACTTAGTAATTAATTGAAATTCCACCAAATGTGTGTGTTTCTGGCAATCCTTAAAAAAACTGCTAGCCTCATCAATAGTGATCAGATCTATCAGTCATCTTGAATTAAATTATCCATGGTTCCTTTAAATAGTTCCTTTCTGCAGCATTACTGACTACTGAAAATTTGACAATTGCGTGGCAGAAAATGGTTCCAGGAATCCTTTCTCACATTTTATCTGGGAAGAAATGATTTTTATTTTATATTGCCTTTATGTCTCACGAAAGAATTACACGGGACATAATGTGTCTGTGAAAGCAGCATCCATCTAAAGTGTCGGTTTGCTTCCTGTTACAAACAAAATCATTTTTAAACCAGAATTGTATGTGCCCATTTGATAGAGCGGTCACAAATTAGAGTGGTCCCCCATTTTGTCAAACAAATTAAATAAATTAATATTTTCTTTTGTCTCTACTCTGACAACTTCCTCCCATACTGACTGGACAGGGTACACTGCCAGTCTGTTCTTTCTTACAGTTTCCACCCTATGGATACCTATATACTTCAGTTCCATAGCCAGCTATGTTAAGTACACCATTCATTAACAAGTGAGTTCCTGTTCTCAGGTTCAGGTACATTTTTCACCACCCTCAAAACCAAGTCCCTATTCATCCTTCATAAAATTCTTTTCTCAGGGTTTCCACAAATGTTCTGATTTTGAGCAAGTTGTCATAATTGTCAATGTTTTTGAATGATGATATTGTTAGTCAAACACAAGTAATTCAAAATCCAAAGTCATTCGCAAGGCATTATTCTGGCAGTGTGTTCATAATGTGCGGGATTAATGCAATACACTGTGTATTTTAGCTATAAATTTGTCTAATCTATATACGAAGGTTGAATAGTGGAAACTATTTATTTACAGCTTTTACAAAATAGATAATTGTTACAAAGTTTTACTGATCTTCAGAGCAGCCACCAGCATTGTGTATAACCTGTTGCCAGCGATGTGGAAGTCGTAGTATACTCTTAGCAGTGCCAGGTGTGCTGACAGTTCGAGCGGCGCGGTCTATTGCCCGACAAATTTGTAGCAGTTCTGAAGTGATTGCTGTGAAGGGTTTCCTACAGTTTACAAATCGAGTTGAACTCGTGAGGGCTTAAGTCAGGGTAGTGCAGTAGGTGGTATAGAACTTAGGAGTCCCATTAGTCAAACAAATCAGTAACAGCTTGCACTGTACATGCTTGAGCATTGTCCTGCAAAATGATGGTCAGGTCCTGCAGAAAGTGTCATCACTTCTGTCTCTATGGGGTTCATTTTTGGAACACAACCTACGACCAACTTAGAGACAGAAGTGATGACACTGTTTGCAGGACCTGACCATCATTTTACGGGACAATGCTCTAGCATGTACAGTGCAAACTGTTACTGATTTGTTTGACTGAGGGGGCTGCTACGTGCTGTACCACCTACTGCACTCTCCTGACTTAAGCCCTCGTGAGTTAAACTCAATTTCCAAACTGAAGGAAACACTTCACGGCATTCACTTCAGAACTGCTACAAATTCGTCGGGCAATAGACCATGCCACTCGAACTGTCAACACATTTGGCACTGCTAAGAGTATCCTATGTCTTCCACATTGCTGGCAATGTGTTATACACAATGCTGGTGACTACTTTGAAGGTCAGTAAAAGTTTGAAACACGTATCTATTTTGTACAAGCTGTAAATAAATAGTTGCCACTCTCGTAGTTTTTATCTGTATAAAATCTTTAAAATAAATCACTGGGCATGGGCTATAAGAAGGAAGATAATCTTCATTGCTCTGCGGAATTAAAAACTTTTGAAGAAGATTTCTCCATGAAGAAGAAAGGGCACAAAAAAAATAATTTTGGGGATCTCATGAGCATGTTCCAGGTTTGCTTGGGGATTTTCGATGTACCATATTCTGCAGCTGTGGGTGTTCACCATGCAACTGATGTGAAATGCTGATTCATGCTAAAGATTATTGTGTTCAGGAATGTCTCATCTTCTGTCAGATACAACATTTTCGCACAGAATTCCCCACGGACAACCTTATCTGCGTCACTAATGTGCTGTGCCATTGTGAATTTGTATGGTTTCCAGTGTAAATGTGTAGGCAGTACTTGCCAAACAGTCTTTTGTGGGATGCCAGACTCACGAAATGCACATCACATTGATTTTTGTGGACTGTGGGCATAGCTCTCCCTAAACTGTTTCACATAATCAACACGCAGGTGAACTTACGAATTATTATGTTGCAGTGAACAACCCATCTCAACAAAATTCTTGTGCCAAGAGTAAATTGTAGGCCTGCTTGGAGGTTCTCCAGCATATTTGGTGCAAAATTTACACTGAACAATTGTTGCAGATTTCGTTTCATGAAACCAAAACAAACAGTGAGCACTGTCTGCACTAGTGAAAGTAGCCATTTTAACTGTCCACTATACTGGTGCTACTAGTGGCAGAATGGGGTACTGATGCACTATGTGAATCAAACTTGAGATCGTTTGTTACAAAATGACACATCTACCGATTCTGTAAGTTATCTCAATCATTTCAAAGTTGTAAAGCACTTTGTGACTCACCGTGTATAATTTACTGCTAACAAACCACAAGATCATATGTAGAATGTTGCTGATCCCAAGTGGAGTCACTACATTTTTACAGCAAATATTTGAACATGTAGGTGCACTATCTAAATCCTAATGCATGCATTTCATTCTTCAATTTTATAAGTAACAACATACATATAGTCTTTCTTGTGAAGGTCAGCCAGAATTTTGAATGTGCCTCATAAAATTTGTTGTAGTAGGCAACTGTATGGAGCCCGCATCTCGTGGTCGTGCGGTAGCGTTCTCGCTTCCCACGCCCAGGTTCCCGGGTTCGATTCCCGGCGGGGTCAGGGATTTTCTCTGCCTCGTGATGGCTGGGTGTTGTGTGCTGTCCTTAGGTTAGTTAGGTTTAAGTAATTCTAAGTTCTAGGGGACTTATGACCACAGCAGTTGAGTCCCATAGTGCTCAGAGCCATTTGAACCATTTTGAACCAACTGTATGGAGGTGCAATGAGCTGTGCACACTGTCTTGACAAGGGATCAAATTATGACTTATAATGCTTTCTGATGTTTGAAATGCACCATGGAAGCCACTGAAGTTGATGATTCCAATTGGAGTCATGAGGGCAGAAAGAGTTAAAATTTCAGAACAATTAAAACTACATCAGGGTACTGATGCAGTTGTTACTTTTGCTTAACTAAAAGTTCTGTGTATTAGAAGTGACTAATATAAAAGATGACCTACAAAGATTGTTGAAAATAGCTGTACCTCTTTGAAATTGATATTGCACCAAAAAGTTTTAATGCATATTGTGTAGGTACTTATATTGGAACAAACTTTGTGATTAAATATATCTACAGTTTACAATATGAGCATCCTCGTATAACATTTCTGGAGTTGCTTACTGTAAATGTCATTGGTGCCTGTTTGGAAGACCTGTATCCATATTTGCTTGAATTTAATTTGTGCACTATCCTGCTTTTTCCACTTCCAACCGAGCGAGGTGGCGCAGTGGTTAGCACACTGGACTCGCATTCGGGAGGACGACGGTTCAATCCCGCGTCCAGCCATCCTGATTTAGGTTTTCCGTGATTTCCCTAAATCGCTCAAGGCAAATGCCGGGATAGTTCCTTTGAAAGGGCACGGCTGACTTCCTTCCCTGTCCTTCCCTAATCCGATGAGACCGCTGACCTCGCTGTTAGGTCTCTTCCCCCTAACAACCCAACCAAACCCCAACTCCACTTACAAAATATTGTGAACTTTTAGATGTGTGTTGATATTGCTAAAGTTGAACAACAACCTGTGTGTTGAATTTATATGTGTATTATCAGAAGCAGATGTTATGTAATAGTCAGAATCGTTTTCAAAGAAATGTTATTTGACACAAAATAATCACATTCAGCACCGCGTCTCACATCTTGTTATTTAATATATGAGTATTTGATGTATCCATTACTGTTTATCTCTTTTTTCTTGTCATTCTACATGAGATTTGGAAGTAGAAGAAATGTACACACATTTGTAAGAATACATCTGAAAGGTAACATAAAGTTTGTCATCGCTTTGAAGAAACAAAGCTCCATACTTTGTTTCTTTGCAGGTACATATCTGCAGTCCTGCTACACCTTGAAATCCCCACTCTAAAGCACACCAGTATAGGAGCCAAAGAGAAATGACACAGCCTGCTGATAAAGTGGAGATGATGTGCATCATTTTGTTTTGGCTTGGGTATTTCAGTGTGTGTCAGGACAGCATTATATGTTTGCAGACAAACAAAATTAAAACATTATGACTCCTCTTCATACACTCCTGGAAATTGAAATAAGAACACCGTGAATTCATTTTCCCAGGAAGGGGAAACTTTATTGACACATTCCTGGGGTCAGATACATCACATGATCACACTGACAGAACCACAGGCACATAGACACAGGCAACAGAGCATGCACAATGTCGGCACTAGTACAGTGTATATCCACCTTTCGCAGCAATGCAGGCTGCTATTCTCCCATGGAGACGATCGTAGAGATGCTGGATGTAGTCCTGTGGAACGGCTTGCCATGCCATTTCCACCTGGCGCCTCAGTTGGACCAGCGTTCGTGCTGGACGTGCAGACCGCGTGAGACGACGCTTCATCCAGTCCCAAACATGCTCAATGGGGGACAGATCCGGAGATCTTGCTGGCCAGGGTAGTTGACTTACACCTTCTAGAGCACGTTGGGTGGCACGGGATACATGCGGACGTGCATTGTCCTGTTGGAACAGCAAGTTCCCTTGCCGGTCTAGGAATGGTAGAACGATGGGTTCGATGACGGTTTGGATGTACCGTGCACTATTCAGTGTCCCCTCGACGATCACCAGTGGTGTACGGCCAGTGTAGGAGATCGCTCCCCACACCATGATGCCGGGTGTTGGCCCTGTGTGCCTCGGTCGTATGCAGTCCTGATTGTGGCGCTCACCTGCACGGCGCCAAACACGCATACGACCATCATTGGCACCAAGGCAGAAGCGACTCTCATCCCTGAAGACGACACGTCTCCATTCGTCCCTCCATTCACGCCTGTCGCGACACCACTGGAGGCGGGCTGCACGATGTTGGGGCGTGAGCGGAAGACGGCCTAACGGTGTGCGGGACCGTAGCCCAGCTTCATGGAGACGGTTGCGAATGGTCCTCGCCGATACCCCAGGAGCAACAGTGTCCCTAATTTGCTGGGAAGTGGCGGTGCGGTCCCCTACGGCACTGCGTATGATCCTACGGTCTTGGCGTGCATCCGTGCGTCGCTGCGGTCCGGTCCCAGGTCGACGGGCACGTGCACCTTCCGCCGACCACTGGCGACAACATCGATGTACTGTGGAGACCTCACGCCCCACGTGTTGAGCAATTCGGCGGTACGTCCACCCGGCCTCCCGCATGCCCACTATACACCCTCGCTCAAAGTCCGTCAACTGCACATACGGTTCACGTCCACGCTGTCGCGGCATGCTACCAGTGTTAAAGACTGCGATGGAGCTCCGTATGCCACGGCAAACTGGCTGACACTGACGGCGGCGGTGCACAAATGCTGCGCAGCTAGCGCCATTCGACGGCCAACACCGCGGTTCCTGGTGTGTCCGCTGTGCCGTGCGTGTGATCATTGCTTGTACAGCCCTCTCGCAGTGTCCAGAGCAAGTATGGTGGGTCTGACACACCGGTGTCAATGTGTTCTTTTTTCCATTTCCAGGAATGTATATTTTTCCCTGCTCTCCAGCATTATGTTTGAGCTCTATAAACCAACATTATTTCTGGAATACATATGAGCTCTTCCTGTGTGGTGATTGTTACGCAATTACCTCTTTCTTTCAAAATGATCTGTTGGAGCATTTGCCCATTTTTACTGTGTGCTATTGTGCTATGATTGGTTGTGCTACATGCTAAGTCATTTGACTTTCAACAACTTGAATGTGCTATTTCAGGATATATTTGACAGACTGTGTTCTTTATAGCTACAGATTGTACTGCTATTGCTGTAGTGTGTGAGCAGTTTCTTCCAAGTTTATTAAACAAAATCACCATTGAATGGATTAAAAATGTTTCTGATGAAGTTCATTTTATATCTGTTTCACACTGCTGAACTTATTTGTAAAGATATATTTCATTTACTTGACCAATAGTAATAGAATATTGTTGTGATTAAAGAAAACCAACAAATACTTCCATTTTAAAAGTTTATAGAGAGAGCAGACTGAAACGTTATGTATATATTATTTATGAAAATATCTGTAAACATGTATGTGACTATTTGTATTTTATGCAGTTATGGGAACATATATATAATAAACATCATTGCTATCTGTTGTTTTGAATATTATATGATAATTACTGTCACCATTTACAGATAGGTTGAAGTCTTCATTGAATATTTATTCCAGTCAACACTCAGAGGACCTTTAATTTTCCTGAAGATTCAGGTTGTTGAGCATAATGTGCCTGCAATTAAAATCTTAACTATAATTGTTCCATAAGAGAATATTGTAGTGAGTGTCACAATGGTTTCTACTTCTATAGTGACCTGTGTTTAAGTGCTTGAATCTAAATGATTTTGATATGCCATCTTATACAGCTGGTGATTCCCAAGTCTTTCTGTATAGGCAGAACAATATTTGAAAAGAGAATGTTCTGAAAGATGTGTTAAAAGTAGTGAAGTCAGGTTATTCGCTGCAAGATGTGCTTAAGAACTTGTACAGTGATATTTCTCTTCCCTATGATAGTATCCTTTGTGACGTATATTGCAATTTATGGAACCACTGCGGACTTCGTTAAACTCCGTAGAAGGAAATGTGAAAGGAGACAGAGTTTGTAGCATTGGTGTTGCATGATATAGGATTGGAAGGTCTTTGTTATCAGTGACATGTAGTTTGAACACCACATTGACCATTAAATAAAACTTGTGGCTAAAAGCTCAAAACTAGTGCATTGATTTACTAGATCAAGAACCATCTTTACAAACAAAAGTTGTTCAAAACGGGAAATTTTGATTGACTTTGGCCCAAAAACTTTATTTTCACTCGTTTAGCACCTGATAATATCATCTATGCCATGAATCCTTCAACGAGGCGTTCATTTAAACAGAAACGTCCTACTTTTATAAAAATCATGATTGTGGTCCATGTTCAACCATGGACATTGCTGTAGTGGAAAGACGTACTGTACTACATTTTATAATTATGATATCCTATTGGTTACAATATTCCAAAGCTATAGCCTTTCATTCTGATCTCCAGGTGGGGACTAGTCAGAAGAAAAACCAAAGGAAACCTTGCATGGGGGGAATGTGAAATGTTAGATTTATTAGATGTGTCAGTACAGTAAAGAAAACAGTTTAATACAGAAACGAAACCATGACCCACCACAGTAGTACATGTTTACATGCCTAATGGCACAACAGATGAGGAAGAAATTGAAAAAAACAAAAAAAGTTTGAGATAAAATACATTATGTTGTATGTTATGAGAGACAAAAATTTTAAAGTAAAGCACCACAGCTGTTATTTTAAGCACATTAAGTCACAATTGGTTTCATTCTATAGAAGCATCCTCAGTTGACAAAATGGGAGAAAAGTGCCATTGTCTCTATCTGAAATGCATGATCGCTCAACAAAACATTGAAATGTCCTTGTTGAAATATAACAAGTACAGTGTTTCACCTCATTGACTGTCCTTATATCAAAACCAGTCAACAAAGTGAAACGTTGTATTTTTCATATTTCAACAAACAACTTTCCACTTTCATTGTGTGAATAAGCATTTCAAATTTTTCCACTTTGTCACCTGAGGATGTTTTATAGAATGAAACATGTCATGGCTTATTGAATGCTCATAAAATAACAGCTGTGGTGGTTTCCTTAACATTTATATTAATTAGCTGTGGAATCAGAACATGATGAAGATTACACATTTTAACTGTGATTGGTGAGGGAGGGAGGGATTGGGGGGGGGGGATGAAATTCAGCTGTCCCAAAAGGAGAACATGAATTGTGGGAAAGGAATTAAAGGAAAAGGCACGCAGTAGAATTTTGCATGGAGTACAGTTTAATCATTGCAAAAACGTGGTTTAAGAATTATGAAAGAAGCCTGTACGTAGAAGAGACCTAGGGACACCAGAATGTTTTGTTGCAGTCTGTTAAAATACAAATTTATCCCATATATATATATATATATATATATATATATATATATATATATATATATATAACAGAGGGAAACATTCCACGTGGAAAAAATATATCTAAAAAGAAAGATGATGAGACTTACCAAACAAAAGCGCTGGCAGGTCGATAGACACACAAACAAACACAAAGTTGTGTTTGTTTGTGTGTCTATCGACCTGCCAGCGCTTTTGTTTGGTAAGTCTCATCATCTTTCTTTATATATATATATATATATATATATATATATATATATTAATTACAAGTTGCATACTATTCATAGTGCTAGTTACATTAGTGAATAAGAAGCAGAGAAAAAGTAATGTCAAAGAATACATAATGCAAAAGTACACACACACACACACACACACACACACACACACACACACACACACACAGAATATTTATGTACTTCACATCACCATGTCTGCATATTCACATAAGTAGCACGAGTCACTGTATCCCACGCCCCTTCATTGTCAGTGATATTTTATTTTGAATCTGACATGGTGCCCAGAACATGTTGTCACAGCGCTCTTGAATCCAGGGACGTTGGTTGCAGGGTGGTTTCAGTTGTGGCATTGTTACTTTTTATAACTGGTGTAGCTGGTTTTTTAGTGGTATCTTGCGCATCAATAAATGCAGTTTTGATCTGGTCAAGGGCAACTGTAGTCAGCACACCATGCGTGTCAACTCTGAATGTATTGCTGCCTCTATATAATACTTTGCAGGGTCCCTCGTTCAGTGGTTGAGGTGGTTCACGAACAGAGTCACCGTGCAAAAATAAGTGTGTGCAGCTGTCTAAATCTGTGAAAATGAATGGACTTTGTCCAGTTTGCTATCTGGGGACAACGAGCTGAAGCTGGCAAGTATGCGCTCTCAATTTAACAGCAATATTTGATGACAATATGTTTTCATCTGTACCATGATGCGTAAATTCTGCTGGCAGTCTTGATGTTTAACCGTAGACTAGTTTGGCTGTTGTGTCATAAGATCACTCTTGAAAGATATTCACAGCCCACGGAGCACAATAGCCAGTGCCTCAGACCATTTCTGTGTGGCACGACACTAGAGCTGATATACACTCTCAACCATGCTGTTCGCTGCAGGGCGGTAGGTCATGATTTGTGTGCAATTAATACCTAGTAACATTGCCAGTACCATGAAGAGATAAGCTTCTAATTAACATTTTTGGTCAGCAGCGATGTGTAAAGGCATGACAAATTGAGCGATCCACCAACGAAGGAATGTCTGTGCTACTCTCTCTGCCTTGATATCTTTCATTGGAAACACTTCCGGTCATCACTATTGTGAGGCAGTAGCTGTAGTCTTCAGAAATTGCGAGAGGTCCTACAGTGTCAATGTGAACATGTTCAGATTGTTGGTTAGGGGGACAAATGCTCCCAATGGTGCCTTGACGTGGCGTGAGATTTGATTCCATTGACATGTCATGCAGCTCTTGACAAATGCGTTTGCAGGTCATATGCAGTATGGGCCACTAACTTGATGGTGCCTTGAACTCCAATTTGTGCTAGACTGTGTGTAGCTGTAATCACCTGAGTTTGAAATTGTTATAGTACTTATAGTACAAAAAGTTGTGGTGTCATAGCAGAGATGTCGCAGTACAGTTTGGCACTCATTTCAGGTGTGATTAGTTGGCACAGTTTCAGTGTTGAACATGCAACATGATGATGTGCGTAAGCAAGAGCATCATAATCAATGGCTGTAGCTATAGTTTCGATCTGTGCTGTTGTCTGCTCTGTTACATTCAATCTTTCGACACAGGATAGTGCATCTGCGGGCGCGTTAAGGTTGCCTTGTACATAAACAAAACGAGTTAAAAATGTATCAATGTCATCTGAATGCTGCAGCTGTCTTGTAGATGCCTTGCTCTGCTTCATCTTAAAAGTATAAGTCACAAATACTAAATTGTCGACCTTCCAAGTACTGTTTGAATTTTTTTTATAGCAGCATATGTAGCATATAATTCCCGCTCTTATGTCGCCCCACTGTTGTTTGGCTGTAAAATGCAAGTGATTGCCAACAATGGCATAATGACTGTTGCAGTACTGCTCCAACTTTGGTAGCAGAGGTATCGACCATTAATGGAAGCAGAGCTTGCGCTATAGTGTCAGTCACATAGCGTCTGATCTTTATGGCCTGCAAAGTAGAGTCTGTTTCACTCGTCCACTGTAATCTGTTATTTGGGTTTGGTGCTTCGTTAAGTACTTCATTTAATGGAGTTGAAATCAGAAAATGATTAGAAATGAAGCGTTGGTAAAAATTTACAACACCAAAAAACAAACAAAGCTCTCTAATTGTGACTGGATGAGGATATGTGATAATGGCTTGTACTTTATCTTGAGGAGGGTGTATGCCATTTTTGTCTACAGTGTATCCCAGGAAATGAACTTCTGTTGTCCCATAAATACATTTTGAAGAGTTTATTACTAGACTGTGCACATGTAAATGGTCAAACAACAGAGTGAAATGCTGTAAAATGTTCCTCTTCAGATGTTGACATTACAAGAACCTAATGTATGTAGACATAGCAGAAACTGAAGCCTTGCATGACCTCATCCGTGAAACGCTTGAACGTTTGTACTCGTGAACTCAAAACAATCCAAAAGGTGTAGTGGCAGCTGTTTCAGGGGCATCCTCCATGATTACAGGTAGCCTGTAATATGCACGCACTAAGTCGATCATGGAAAAGTTTGTCTTACCATACACAGCAGTGGAGAAATCCTCTATATGTGTCACAGGATACTGGTGCAGAATGGTCCTCGTGTTTAACTGGAAGAAGTTGTGACATGAACGCCAACCATTGTTCTTTGGGGCTGCCTGGCTGCTACTCGAAGTTTGACATCACCTTGTGCTAACATACTGCATAATTCCTGCTTGACTGCATTTAGCTTCTCAGGTGCCAGGCACCTACGATGAGTGTAGGTAGGCGGACCTGGTGTGGTGAGCATGTGGTGCACTGTCATATGGTTGACTTTCTGTAAATTGAGATGACTGCCTCGTAACTTCAGGTAAATCCTTCAACAGCGACATATATTGTGTGTCCTTGGCGATTACACTTACTGTCATGGGTAGAGTGTAGTTAAGCTTTCCTTGAGTGATTAAGA
Organism: Schistocerca nitens; assembly: GCF_023898315.1. Taxonomy (NCBI): domain Eukaryota; kingdom Metazoa; phylum Arthropoda; class Insecta; order Orthoptera; family Acrididae; genus Schistocerca; species Schistocerca nitens. The sequence continues at coordinate 433,836,716 of NC_064615.1, read as the reverse complement.
TTTGTCATTGCATCATTCAGACGGTGCCCTCACAGGTCAGGAGCTAAAATGTAGAAGGACAAGATAGGAAATCTACTCCCAAGATCGGTTGCGAGATGTTGGTCACTGTGAATGATCATTCGAACGTCAGACGGAGACCAAGACTGAGTTTTAGTTAACTCGTCCATAGGTCTTAATCTTTGAGTCATTGGTGGCATATAAGTAATAATCATCACAGTTGTGGCCTGTAATTTAGTTGCTGGATACACCGATACTTCAGCTCCTGTGTCCACTAAATATTGCAATTTTGTGCTGTAATCTGTAATGAATAATCAGCAGGTATTACTAGTGGAGATAGCTCAAGCTGCCACAGATAGTGTGTCATTATTCCATTTGCATGGTGGTGTGCATTTTCTACCTGTCCTTGCAAAATTTTTTTATGATTCCAGCAGATGTTTGACACTGCAGGCGAACAGTTACAACTCCTTGATGAACGTTGATATGGCCGTTGTTTAGTATGTGCTGTTTGCAGTATGGCAATGTATGTATTTAGTTCTGCTAACTGAGACTGCAGGAATCAGCACTGCAGTGTTCCCTGAGGGATACATTTCTGCAATCTTAGCCACTGTTTGTGACAATGCATTCAGCAGGTAACGTCGACAACCAGGTATTACGAAACACATCATCACTGGCTGTGTCCATAGATGCCATAGGGGCTGCGATGGAAGTCGATCTCCTAATCCTTCCACCCGTAGAAGTTTCTCAAGCCTCTTTACTTCCAAGTGAGACATGTGTGTAATAAGAGTATTCTGTGTAGCAGGATACTGTTTCACTTCTGGCGGTGTCACGAGAGTATCTTGCACCTCGGTGACCACATCTTCCATTAGTGATGTAACCACTTACCTACACTTTGTTTCATCTTATGAAATGTGCACTAAAATGGACTGGCTCTCTAGCTGTGCAAAGCACAGTACTGGTCTGCTGCCGGAAAGATGGTGGCGTCATCGTGACGCTCTGTCACCCTGCTACTCTGTACTGGCTCAGTAATAGCTGTTGAAGCATTCATTTGCAAGCGTGTTCTGACGCAACACAGAACATATAAGCCAGCACGGTAGTACTAACATGTTCGTATCAGGTTGGGGATACTAAATATATGGTAGTCTGCTCAAATAAAGATTTATTCCAAATTTGTATTAATAAAGAGGTGTGTGCTATTTTAGTGCTAGTTATATTAGTGAATAAGAAGCAAGGGGTTATCAGAGAAAAAGTAACAGAAAAGTAGACACCCAGAATATTTATGTACTTTGCACCACTGTGTATGTGCTTTCACACAAGTAGCACGAGTCATTACAGTTTCAGATAGGTTATACAATTCTAAGATAGATTTATAAATCCTGTTTAAAATTGCAAAACATTTCCAAGAGTCATTATGCATTCTGACCATAATTTATCAGTTATAAAATGCAAAATAAAGTGGAAGAAAATGCAAAAAGGTAGGAAACCAAGAAGATGGGGCCTCAATAAATTGAAACTACGAATAGATTGTTGAGAGTTTTGAAGTATGGAACAGGGAAACGGAATGCAATAGAAGAGGAATGGGTGACTTTGAGAGAAAATGTTGTGAAGGAAGCAAAGCAAAAATAATGTTCAGCAGAAATACATGCATAAAATGAGATATTAAATTTTAAGTGATTAAAGAATAAAATGTAAAAGTAACGCTAAACGAAGAAAGCAAAAGGGACGACAAATGTGTAAAAAATAAGATTCAGTGTAAGTATAGAGTGGGGAAGCAACAATGCTTACTGAGGAAATGCACTTTACTCTCTGTTTCCCTTGTTTCAGTCTGCTCTTACAGATAGTAAGGTTTGAACACTTTTAGCACAGACATGCCACTTCAACACACAGCTTATTTTGTAAAAGGGAAAGGCTGGTATTTGGTTCTTGACAACTGAATATGGCTTCGTTTGTATCTTTCATGTTTTGTTTTTGTAATATATTGCAATATGATGTGTGTGTTTAAGATTGTTCACTGCTTGAAATGTAATTGTTATTTATGTGGTAATATGGTGATGGAGATTTTGCATTTTGCTTTGTAGATGCTCATGTAGATAAATCGTTAAATAGTTTCGAACACTAATTGTAATTTCTTTCTGTTTCTTCTGTTATATTGCCTTGATTTAATCTTTATTCTTTTGTTATGCATATTAATATTGCTTTATTGATCTTTTGTGAACCCATTTATGCTTCAAATTTTGTAATAGGATGCAGTTGGAGAGTGTGGAGGAGGAGAAAGAGATTGACAGGGAGGAATATATATATTTTTTTTCCTTTATTGCAAAAATATATTAGAAAAGCTGGTATTTATATCTTATTGGGTGTAGCATCCCAGCAGTTTTTGTCTTCTTAATTTAATGGAGAATGTATATGGATTGTATTTTGTACTGTGATAATATTTCGCTTTAATTTTTTATAATTCCCACTTTCTGAAAATGTCATTTCATCAGCTTACATCAGACACATCCATATGTAATTAATCTTCTGAAGAAAGTGTCCAGCAATAGCTGCTGTGAAAACATTGGATTAAGCAAGTAAATTGACAAAACTGATCCATTGATAGTGCTGAATGTATAATTGCTGTTATATTTATAACTAGGCCTTTTCTGCTTCTGAGAACATGATTCATTTCATTGCTTTACATTATTATGATGTATTGATCTGTTGATACAGTTATTGTCATTCAGACTTTATGGCAACAAATTAATGTTTTTAAACTATCTAAAAATGCTTGTAATAAATTAGCTGGCAGGTCATCACATATCTCATTATTTGGCTTATCCAATTTTAAGAATAGCGCAGATTTCCCATGCAGCTTGGATTGTGGAAAGAGAGGAAACATGTACCATAGTAATTTCTTTGGATACATGGAATGGGATTGCTGTGAAAATTACAATAATGTAGTACAACAAAAAATACATTTTTGGTTACCACTTTTAATTCTGACTGCTAGTTCTCAGATCAGAGCCAGTCTTGCACACAGAAATTGTAGTAACTAATTTTAATGCACCAAAGAATATATTTCTTCTAATTTATACCTCGTATGTTAATAAATTTGATTACTGTGATTTGCTTGATTGTTTCATCTTTTGCTGTCTCTACTCTACAATTGTGAACTGATACTATAGTGACCCAAAAGCGGGGAGCTACAAGATGTGTACACCTGTCATCCTGCTACTTTGGGTGAACATTGTCACTAAGCAACACCCAGAAACCCATGAATCATCACCCGAACAAACTACCAGTAGTAGCTTTTTCAAAATAAAATCGTCCTACTGTTAACTGATCAAAATTATTGCTAACATAATTGTTTCAAGCCACACTTGTATATGCATTATTCTGATGTCATATGTGGTGCCATTTGCAATGTAACTTACATGCACAAATTTTTATCCTCACAAGGTGTACGTGTATTCTGTACAGGTTACCTCTGAAAGAGGGCATCTTACTATAGCTTAGGAACATTTTCAGTCTTCTTTATGTATCTGTCAACGACTCAATGCCTCGACCGCTCAGTGCCTCATTTATACAGAGGGCCTTCTATTATTCACCATTATCGAATGCTGTGTTGTAGAATAGTAGTCCACAATCATCTTTTAATTAAGCGCAGTCATGTCACATGCCTCCGATTGAAAATTTAACCATTGCTGTGGCTGATTTTTAAACAGTGGTGGGGAGTCGAGGAAATTCCCTTAAATCAGTTCTGTAACAGTAGATGACTTCTTTTTACTACACTGAGGATATTCAATGGAACTGTGGAAATAATAATAATAATAATAATAACAACAATTTTTTTTTTTTTTGACAGGCTGTTCAGTTCATCGCACTCTTTAGGCGCAAGTGCAAGCAGTAAAATTTTGTCGTCAGTTAAGTCTAGTGTTGAGTCTTGCAGGGCTACTGTGCATGTCACAGCAACATGAGTTGCTTTCTCTAGCTCGTGTGTCCAAATACATGATAAATGTCTTTACTTCAGTTTTTAGTTTCTTTGTGATGCACTGAAACAAACAAGATAGTGTTAGCTAATGTAAACTCCAGGTACGAATATCAACAATGTAGGAAAAGACAGATTGGTACTTACCGTAAAGAAGACACACAAAGTTGCAGACAGGCACAATTACGATATACATACGACTGCCAGCTCCAGCATCTAGGGCTGGAATGCAACATCGTATGGGATGCAAGCAGCAATCTGGAGGCTGTGGGGAAGAGGAAGGGGAAGGAGAAGGGGAAGGGATAATAGTGTACGGGAGGGGGGAGAGATGAATGCTTCATGGTGAAGTGTGCAGGGACTAGACTGCCAATTGGCACAGCATCAGGAGATTGTAGGGAAGGGAGGTGTGGAAAAAAGGAGAGGAGCGGGAAAAGACTGATGGATGCATTGGCAGAGGGTGGCAAATAAACAGGCTGGGAGATAAGAATGGAGAGGAGATAATAGGGCAGAGGTGGTGGAAACTGTTGGGGGAGGGTGTGGGGATGGTATGTTACCGTAGGTTGAAGCCAGGATAATTGTGGGAGTGGAAAATGTGTTGTAAGGATAACTCCTATCTACACAGTTCAGAAAAGCTGGTGGTAGAGGGAAGGATCCAGATAGCCATTGAAATCAAGTGTGTTACGTTCAGCAGCATGCTGTGCCACAGAGTGGTCTACTTTGCTCTTGGCCACAGTTTGGCAGTGACCGTTCGTCCTGGTGGACAGCTAGTAGGTAGTCATACCAATATAATAAGCTTTGCAATGATAGCAACAGAGCTGGTAAATGACATAGCTGCTTACATAGGTGGCCCGGGCCCTGGTGGGGTAGAAGAAACCTGTGATAGGAGTGGAATAGGAAGTGCTGGTTGGGTGGATTCGGCATGTTTTGCACCTGCGTCTTCCACAGTGATATGTTCCTTGTGGCAAGGAGTTGGGGTTAGGATTGGGAGAGGGAGCGGTGTAGGGATGGACTAGGATGATACGGAGGTTGGGTAGTGACGGAACACCACTTTAGGAGGGGCGGGAAGTATTTTGGATAGAATGTCCCTCATTTCAGGGCACGATGATAGGTAATCAAAGCCCTGACAAAGGATGTGGTTCACTTGTTCCACTCCAGCGTGATACTGGGTGACGAAAGGGACACTCCTGTTTGGCTGGTTCTTGGGGGTGGTGGGAGGATTGGGGGTGTGAGGGTAAATACACTCCTGGAAATGGAAAAAAGAACACATTGACACCGGTGTGTCAGACCCACCATACTTGCTCCGGACACTGCGAGAGGGCTGTACAAGCAATGATCACACGCACGGCACAGCGGACACACCAGGAACCGCGGTGTTGGCCGTCGAATGGCGCTAGCTGCGCAGCATTTGTGCACCGCCGCCGTCAGTGTCAGCCAGTTTGCCGTGGCATACGGAGCTCCATCGCAGTCTTTAACACTGGTAACATGCCGCGACAGCGTGGACGTGAACCGTATGTGCAGTTGACGGACTTTGAGCGAGGGCGTATAGTGGGCATGCGGGAGGCCGGGTGGACGTACCGCCGAATTGCTCAACACGTGGGGCGTGAGGTCTCCACAGTACATCGATGTTGTCGCCAGTGGTCGGCGGAAGGTGCACGTGCCCGTCGACCTGGGACCGGACCGCAGTGACGCACGGATGCACGCCAAGACCGTAGGATCCTACGCAGTGCCGTAGGGGACCGCACCGCCACTTCCCAGCAAATTAGGGACACTGTTGCTCCTGGGGTATCGGCGAGGACCATTTGCAACCGTCTCCATGAAGCTGGGCTGCGGTCCCGCACACCGTTAGGCCGTCTTCCGCTCACGCCCCAACATCGTGCAGCCCGCCTCCAGTGGTGTCGCGACAGGCGTGAATGGAGGGACGAATGGAGACGTGTCGTCTTCAGCGATGAGAGTCGCTTCTGCCTTGGTGCCAATGATGGTCGTATGCGTGTTTGGCGCCGTGCAGGTGAGCGCCACAATCAGGACTGCATACGACCGAGGCACACAGGGCCAACACCCGGCATCATGGTGTGGGGAGCGATCTCCTACACTGGCCGTACACCACTGGTGATCGTCGAGGGGACACTGAATAGTGCACGGTACATCCAAACCGTCATCGAACCCATCGTTCTACCATTCCTAGACTGGCAAGGGAACTTGCTGTTCCAACAGGACAATGCACGTCCGCATGTATCCCGTGCCACCCAACGTGCTCTAGAAGGTGTAAGTCAACTACCCTGGCCAGCAAGATCTCCGGATCTGTCCCCCATTGAGCATGTTTGGGACTGGATGAAGCGTCGTCTCACGCGGTCTGCACGTCCAGCACGAACGCTGGTCCAACTGAGGCGCCAGGTGGAAATGGCATGGCAAGCCGTTCCACAGGACTACATCCAGCATCTCTACGATCGTCTCCATGGGAGAATAGCAGCCTGCATTGCTGCGAAAGGTGGATATACACTGTACTAGTGCCGACATTGTGCATGCTCTGTTGCCTGTGTCTATGTGCCTGTGGTTCTGTCAGTGTGATCATGTGATGTATCTGACCCCAGGAATGTGTCAATAAAGTTTCCCCTTCCTGGGACAATGAATTCACGGTGTTCTTATTTCAATTTCCAGGAGTGTAGCATGGGAGATCTGTTTGTGGAATAGGTTTTGAGAATAGTGCCTGTCGATGATGGCCTTGGTGAGACTGTCAGCTGAGCAAGGGAGTTTTAGAAACAGCAGATATGCTGTCCCCAGGTAGTCAGGCTATATGGGAGGGATTTTTTGGTGCAAAAGGGGTGACAGCTGCCAAAATGCAGACACCCAATCTCTGTTCCTGCACAACCTCAACACATTCTCTCCTATCTGCTTCACGTGATCCTCCTCAACCCAGCATGCTACATTTCTCAATGTAGACCACCTCCTCTTTGCTGGCTCCATCCACACGTCTGCTCACATTAAAGCCACCAATCATCAACAGTGCCTGCATTTTGACAGCTGTCATCTGTTTCACCCAAAAAATCCCTCCCATATAGCTAGGCTACCCAGGGATGGCATACCTGCCGGTGACAAAAACTCCCTTGCTTAGTATGCTGAGGGTCTCACCAAGGTCTTCATAGACAGGCACTATCCTCCAGACCTAAATCACAAACAGATCTTCCATGCCATTTCCCCCTCACGGCCCCAATCCCCCCACCACTCCCAAGAACCAGCCACAAAGGAGTATCTACTTCATCACCCACTATCATCTCGAAATCGAACAATTGAACCACGTTCTTTGACAGGGCTTTGATTATCTATCATCATGCCCTGAAAAGAGGGACATCCTACCCAAGCTACTGCCCACCCCCTCCTAAAGTGATGTTCCATCGCCCACCCAACCTCCACAACATCCTAGTCAATCCCTGCCTCACTTGCAGTCCCAACCCCATGTCACAAGGATCATATTCATGTGGGAGACCCAGGTGCAAAACCTGCCCAATTCACCCACCCAGCACTTCCTATTCCAGTCCTGTCAAAGATCTGTCCTACCCGATCAGATGCTGTGCCGCTTGTGAAAGCAGCCATGTCATTTAACAGCTATGCTGCTATCGTTGAAAAGCTTTTTATATTGGTATGACTACCAACCAACAGTCCACCAGGATGAACGCTACCTTCAAAATGTGGCCAAGAGCAAAGTAGTCAATCCCTTGACACACCATGCTGCTGAATGTAACACACTTTATTTCAATGGCTGCTTCACTACCTGAGCCATCTGGACCTTTCCCTCCACCACCAGCTTTTCTGAACTGTGCAGATAGGAGTTATCCTTACAAAACGTTCTCCACTCCTGTAATTATCCTAGCTTCAGCCTACGGTAACATACTGTTCCCACCCCCTCCACCCAACAGTTTCCACCCCCCTCTGTCCTTCCCATTCTCATCTCCCACCCTGTTTATTTGCAGCCCTCTGCCAATGCATCCGCTCGTCTTTCCCTGCTCATCTCGTTTTTTGTTCCTTTTTCCCCTCCTCCCTGTCCCACAACCTCGTGACACTGTGCCTGTTCATAGTCTAGTCCCTGCACACACAAACAGACAGTGTTCATCTCTCTCCACACCCGTGCACTACTATCCCTTCCCCTTCCCCATCCCCTCCAGATTGCTGCTTGCATTCCTTGTGATGCTGCATTCCAGCCCAAGATCCTTGAGCTGGTGGTTGTCTGTGCACAAGAAGTGCTTATGTGCGCACTTGTGTGTGTGTGTGTGTGTGTGTGTGTGTGTGTGTGTGTGTGTTACTGATAAAGACTGTGGCTGAAATCTGTATGTGAGTGTCTTTTAATTAGGCCTGTCATCAACTTTGTGTCTCATCTTTATGGTAAGTAGCAATCTGTCTTTTCCTACATTGTTGATAAACAAGATACTGTCTTGTAAATAAATTATACACAACTGCAACCAGTCACTTTTTTCATTAATAATGCTTTATTACATTAACCGGTTTTCGAACCCTTTCAGGTTCATCTTCAGATGATTTCGGGAGAATCCGGGAAGCTACATCATTATTGGTAGTAGCATAATGCTGGGTGCTGGTTTGCGACAGTATAGGCGGCTTTTTTCGTATCTGTCTGCATCCATTTTGAAGTCCAGAACACTTTCACACAAACTATATTAGTTCACACTTTAACAGTGACACTTCACCAGCATCCAGCATGCGCTTTACAACAGTTGTAAAGCGCATGCTGGATGCTGGTGAAGTGTCACTGTTAAAGTGTGAACTAATATAGTTTGTGTGAAAGTGTTCTGGACTTCAAAATGGATGCAGACAGATACGAAAAAAGCCGCCTATACTGTCGCAAACCAGCACCCAGCATTATGCTACTACCAATAATGATGTAGCTTCCCGGATTCTCCCGAAATCATCTGAAGATGAACCTGAAAGGGTTCGAAAACCGGTTAATGTAATAAAGCATTATTAATGAAAAAAGTGACTGGTTGCAGTTGTGTATAATTTATTTACGTTAATATACAGTCACGGTTCTAAAATATCCGTAATGGATAAGCATAAGATACTGTCTTATTTGTGCCTGTTGGTGACAGGTCCTCATGCCACAGAAAGCAGGCTACAGTCACACATACAGCACCTGTGCTGAGTGGAGATGCTCTGCAGCTTCAAAAAGCCCCAGAAAGAACCCATCAGGAAGGCAATACTTCTCAGACTTATGACATCATCTAGTAAAATGTTTGACAAAAACATTTCAGGCTAATTATATTGTCACTTTCCTCCCTGCGATGTTGTCGAAATTGCTAAACTGTGCAGATAATTACTAGGGTCTGAGATCTGAGATTTATTTTGTCTCTTCCTCTGATTTTTTCCTTTTTTGGTGTCAAATTGTCATCAGAACTATAACTATCAGGCATCTCGTTGGAAGTGTCATGTACATCTTCAAGAGATTTGTGTATGTGAAGAGGTCTCTTAAGTCCTTAAGGGGGTATTCATTGAGAAAATGAACGTATAGAATATAGTGTCATATGCTGTAGTGCTTATTCTGTTGCATTACGAAGAAAATAATTATGTATTAAAGTCAATCTTACTACCTGAGTCATTGTTTTTAAAGTCAGTCTTACCATGTAAGTTTGTGTTAACATTTTCCTCCAAGTTGTATCCTTTTTGCAAACAAAACCCATATATTTCTCCCTCTTCCTCTCCCCCCCCCCTTATCCCCCCCCTCCCTGCCCCTCTCCCCCACAATAGTTGGTATAGACTCCTGTTGTACATTTTTATCGCAGGGTATAGTGTGCCAAGTCCAGACAGAAATATATACCACACTAATTTCACCTGACTGTTCTCATCACTGCAGTGGAAAGTGAATCGCTAGCATTATGACTTAACAAACAGTACCGTGCTCAGTGCCTGAATACATGATCTTAAAGCAAGTGTTACTGTTTCATATCTCTTGACAGACTGGGAATTGTCCTCAGATCTTTATGACTAACTCAGTTTGACCACTCTTGGATATCACTTAGTGTATACAGCAGACACAGATATAAGACAATTGTAATCAGGGCTTTAATTGGAAAATTATAACATCTGCTATTCACCTAATTTTTCGAAATTTCCCCCTTTTTTGGGGGGGGGGGCAGCTTTCTCTGATGATCACCTCCCATTTGCCATCTGGATTTCACATATAGCGATTGGCGAAAACCAGAAAAAAGGAAGTCCATTTACATTGATGAAGATCAAATTGGCTAAATGATCCACCAAAATGGTACTACTTAAAAAGGAGTTACAATCTCATTTATGGAGCTAGGCAGGGGTTCACACTCAGGTGTTCATATAGCAATAATGTTTGAAGGCACAAAGCAATGGCAATAGAACCTGATGCTTCCTTTTAGTATTTCTGTTTTTCTTGTAGTCCCTGAAAGCTCTTGTAACTCCCCTATTGTTTGTAGATATGAACTATATTTTCTTCTCCATATATTAAATCTAGCTTCTTGGGCCATCCAAATGGACTTAACACTTTTAGATGCAGGTGAGGTTATTATAGTTACTACTATTTTGCAAATTTTGATTTATGCCACTGTAAAAAGACTACTTAGTTAACAGTTGTGGTTCTAAATTGTTGATAAGGTTCCCGTAAAACTGTCATACATGAAAGATTTGTATTTTATTGGAGCTTGACAGAGGCACAGACTTGAATTTACGTAATTTAGTCATATTGTTAGCAACTGTGTCATAATGGCCATAATTTTGCTGCAATAATTGAAACGCTCTAACAGTTCTTTTTATCCATTTACATTATGTTGGCAGTCTCATTTCCCTCTTTTGAAGATCACATGAGAGACCAGCTAATTCTATCAATGCATCCAACGTTATTCCTAAATTTTCCACAAACTCTGTACTTTGTAAATATTTCTGTAAACCACAATATTTGGCTCTTTCTTTCTGATCTCTTGTAACGTCATTCTCATCCAAATCAAAATGGGAATATAAACTCTCAAAGTTTTCCCGTACAGTTTGTAGAGATATTTTAGTTGATGAAATCCACCAAATTGTGAAAATTTTGATCAATATCCAACATTAGTTGCCCCAAAGCTTTTGCATTGGTGTTTAGTTCCTTTTGTTTTTTAGCAGATTGATTGTATATAGCATACAGTTTTTTCTACGAATACCTGAAAGCAATTTATTCCATTGATTTCTCTGATGGAATCATTAATAGCTACCTATAGTCTGTTGCTGCTGAAGTGCAAGGTAAATAATTTTTTTTATATTGTGCTCATCAATGTTGAGGCACCATCCCAGGAAAACATATCAGACATTCTTTTAAACAGTCTACATTCAGTCTAAATAAGTTGAGCTTTTTAAGAAAGGCAGTAATACTCTCTAGTTCAGTCAGGTCTAGAAACATAATTTGACAACTGTCACTATCCTTCCCAGAAAATTTTAAACACACAACTAGTGCCTACATTTTGCGTAGTGTGATAGGTTTATCTCTTAATGTACTTATTTTCTGTCTGTTGTCTATAATATGTATCACAATCAATTCTCATATACTTTTAGCAACATGACTTGTGAGATTCGTGCAAGAGAAATTTGTTGAAGGATTCTTCCCATATTAAACCTGTTAAGATATTGGAGATCTGTCTCAGCTGGTTTATCAGCATAAGGTCTCTGATATTTTGCAATTTTGTAAGATGTTCTAAAAAACACGAGCAGTGGTGTCAACTTCTTTTTGTTGCATTGTTGTCTACTATTTCTGAGGCAGATATGTATGATGTACTTAATTTATATTCACAAATTTTTCCTCAAACTCTTTTGTTGGTGTGTGTGTGTGTGTGTGTGTGTGTGTGTGTGTGTGTGTGTGTGTGTGTGTGTTTTTTTTTTTTTTTTCCCATTCCTGCAAAATGTGATTCCCTGAGTCTTGTTAGGAATAAAATTTGCTTCTGAATGTATATTACATCATAACCTACCTTTGTTAATAATTATCCATAAGTTCTCAGTATTAAAATAATTCCACTGATCTGAGGTCCAACAAGGAGACAAAAGAGTGGTATCATTGAGTGAACCTGTTACACAGTTTATTGCACAACGTTTAGAGGTACATACTGCACATTCCACTGTGGCAGGTCTTCTCATTTCACTTTTGGCACAGTCACTGTCTTTATTCAAAATATTTGCAGTATTACTTTCACATTTACCAGTTTCATGACATTTAGTTGTTTTAACCACTTTTTTTCTTCTTACTTCATGAGAAAATACACAACATCTGATACCTAACAAGTCGCAGTACCTGCTGCTATAGCAACTTAGAATCCGTCTCAAACATAACCTAATTCTAGATATAATGTCTTGTTATATAAAACATAGATTAAATCTTTGTGTCAATTCTAAGCAGTAAACTATTGTACTGACTGTTACCAATTAACATTTAATCATGAAAACTCCAGTTTGGAGTATCAACAATATTAGGGAAAGGAAAAATTGCTACTCACTCAAAAGGTGACACAGATTGCAGACAGGCAGAACGAAAAGACTGTTATGTGTTTAACTTTTGGCCAAAACCTTCTTCAGAAAAGGAAATACACACAAATTCATAAAAGCAAGCACATATGATCGCCATCTCTGACAGCTCGGACTGGAATGCAACTGTGTCGTTGAGAAGCAGTCTGGATTGGGACAAGTAAAGGGGAAGGATAGCAGGGTGAGAGAAGAGTGCTGTCTAGTGGAGCATGCATGGACTAGATGGAGGCATGAGAGGGCTAAACAGCCATGTCATATACCAGCTCTACTACAATCATTGCACATCTTATTAAATTGATACGAAAACCTACCAGCTGTCCACCGGGATGAATGGGCCATTGGCAAACTGTGGCCAAGAGCATGCTTGAACATCCTGTGGCACAACATGTGCTGAACATAACATGCTTGATTTCAATAGCTGCTTCACAACCTTGGCCATCTGGATCCTCCCCTCCCCACCACCAGCTTTTCTGAACTGCATAGATGCAAGTTATCCTTACAACACATTAACCACTCCCAAAATTATCCCAGCCTTAGCCTATAGCAACCTATTGTCCCCACACCCTCCACCCAACAGTTTCTGCCCCCTCTGTCCTATCATTTTCTCCCTGTTCATGTCTCCACACCCTCATTGTGTGACCCCCATATGCCAACACACCTGCCAATGCACCTTCCCCACTCCTTTCCTTTTCCACTCCCCATTTCCTGCCCCTGCCCCCTCCATATCCCTTCCCCACAACCTCCCGATGCAACACCTGGCAGTCTTCCCATACCTCCGTCTAGGCTCTGCACGCTACACTAGACAGCACTCTTCTCTCTCCCCACCTGTATCCTGCTATCCCTCCACCTCCCCTGTCCTAATCCAGATTTCCACTCAACATGACAGTCTGAGCTGCCAGAGATGGCAGTCATGTTTTCTTGAGGTGTGTGTGTGTGTGTGTGTGTGTGTGTGTGTGTGTGTGTGTGTGTGTGTGTGTCACCCATTATTAGGTGTATCATGTGAGATTATTTTCTGTTATCTGATTCTGTAAATTTATAGAATTTTTAAGGACTTATAGGATTGCTGTCTGTACCACCATAGATTTGCGGGTCTCAGGACTTCTGATATTCTTGGGCAATTCTATAACTAATGGTATGCAGTGTTGGTGGGTACTTGCCTGGCTACATCCAAGATCATAAGCCAGAAAATTGTAGCAAAATGCAGGAAGACATGCAGGGGATCAACTATTGGTGGAGGGTTGGTAGTTGACTCTGATAATAAATAAATGCAATGTATTGCACATAAGCAAGCAGGAAGACTCATTATGAATGTTTAATATTGGTTATCAGACTGGAACCCATGCCAGGTACAGTTAACAGATATAGAGAAGATCCAGAGAAGAGTGGCACATTTTATCATGGGTTCATACAGTACCCATAAGAACAGCATAGAAATGCCATCAAACTATAGTGTTACAGTCTTCAAGGTAGGCATTGTGCATCATGTAAAGGTATTACTCTTAAATTTCTGAGATTGTAAAAGCCAAGAATAGAAAACATAAACTGGGCATTACTGTTGTCAACAGTAAGTACCTTGAGTGAATGGTGTACATTTGTTACCAAAAAAGACAAACAGCACATACTCTCTACACTTGTATTGTTGTGCCATTATTTTCAGTGCAATACAGAAACAAAGATAAAGAGGAGTAAGAAATGAAATGCGATTACTCTGTAATGAGTCAGAGGAGACCAAGTGTCCCTTATTCTAAATTGCGCAGAAAATATCCTTGAACAATCTGTAAAATTTTGTTGGTGGAGTTTGGTTTCATGTTGTAAATAAAACAGCTCATCTATATGGATGTAAGTAGGTAGGCATGCACATCATTTTATAACAACATTTGAGTATTCAGAGACATGAGTATAAATGGCAGAATAATGCAGCAGTTTAAAGGAATTCTTTTCAATTTATTATATCTACTTTGAAATTACGTGCTAAACTGTTTGGTGGCATAGCTCTGCCCACCCAACCTGAAACATATTTTCATATATTTTAAGCCTTTTTTAGTCATATATCTGTTAGTGTATCAAATAGCTTCTGCAATTAAACTTCATCGGAGGTAGATTCATCTTCAATTAGTTATTCTCAGTGATAAATGTAATCGTACTCAGAATGGGCATCTGAGGTATTTTAATATTTCCTGTTTATTAACAATAATGTGAAATAGGCTAGATTGATACTTTCTACATAGAGCAAGTGTTGAGTGGCATGCAGGCCCTTTGAATGAAGATTGTTATGAATTATAAGCTATCAGATAGAATTCTTCCTTGGTGCACATGTGACCACTGTTATTTCCAGATGTTAAGGCCCAATGCCAGACCTCAGCATCTGGAGATAGCAGTGGCCGTGTGTGTGTGTGTGTGTGTGTGTGTGTGTGTGTGTTGTTTTTTTTTTTTTTTTGAAGGAGTCTGTGCATTAGCTTATAACATCTAACAGTCTTCTTTCTTCATCTGTTGAATGGTGTCTCCCCTATGTGGTGTGTAGCTGTGTATCCTATTTCAGACTGTTGTTACTCCATCTCAGATTTTCCAATATTAAATTTTGTTACTACATGTTATTTACTCCCTCCCTAGTCTTATATTGCTGTTGTCATATATTTAATGATAATTAACTTTCATTATTTCGTATATGCTGTTTGTGCTGATGTTATTAAAAGTTTTGGTGAATATTAAATATGTGTTTTGTACTGTCATGATGTAACCAAATTATACCTTATGCATATTGTTGCTGTTTACTTTGCTTCTTGTTTTGTTTTAATATAATTAGTGCATTGTTTTCCCCATTACTTCACCCTAATACTGTGTCAACCATATTGTTGTCATTCATTTATAATGTAAGGTTACAACACGCATTAATAATGGAAAGCCTGTATAATAATGCAAGAAATCCCCCCTAAAAAAAAATGTCAGACTTCTGTTTATTGAATATGAGTTATTTTATATATAGGATATTATGTTCCAAATTGTAATTGACATGAATGCAAATATGTATATAGTTTTTAAAAAATATGTGTATGCCCTCAGGTGGGAGTTCTCGGCGCGGCAGACAGTCTCAGGTGCAGTCACCGGTTCCCCCTGTGTCTTCACAACCTCAACAACCACCACAACAACCACCACCAACGCAACCACCACCTCATGCTCCAGTGCTCTCAGTTGTACCACCACCTGTTGTGCCACCAATGGTGCCTGAAGAGACACCAAGTACAATTACTACGTCACCAGCTGCTCCAATACTTGATAAGAAACCTGCTACAGATGTGAGTATTAGTTTAATTATCATTAATAACTGTTTATATTTAGTTTAGTTAACACTTCACATTTTGCTGATAGACTGGTGTGTTAAAGCTTACTATCACACATTCTAAGAACTTGTGTTTAAAAGTTTGCAAGAGGCATGTTTTGTATTTAATAGAGGAGCATATGGGAGTGTACAAATGTTGACACTGTGTGAATTCCAGTTAGTGTGAGGTGGCAGAAGGGCCACTATTCTGTCTCCCATTATCTTTGTACATCTTCCCTGCAGAGGTGAAGTAATTGCCTGTCATTATGATATTCATTAAGATAATGAGGTTACAGACGTGCTTTCAGATGCCCACTGGCTCGAGAAATGTTCAGTACTTTACAGGGCATAAACATTTAAAATAGTGTTTCAGACCAAGAGTTTATCGATTGTGAATAGCAAGCTTTATGAGATGGGAGCCGGCCAGGTAGAGTTAAGGGAATAACTGCCACCTGCAATTTATAACTGAAGGCTTAGAGCTATTGTTTCAGAATCAGCAACACTAGGACTATCTTGTATATGGGGATACCCTTATGTAGGAAAGCATTCTCCTGACAGGTTGCAAGTTATTTGGTGTGAGCCAGACACACAGAGCTTTGAGATAGGCCATGTGCATCCTCCTTTTACATCAAAATTTTCAGACCATGAGACACAGTTGTTGAAACATGGACTGCATGGTATGTTGTATGGATGTGATAAAAGCAAAAATCCTGTAGGATGACTCAGGTCTGTATATTCTAGGACAGTACATAGACAAGTTCTGTGGACTTCAACCTGCCATTTGAGGTGATGACAGATTTACATTTTTGTGGTTTTGAGATGTGTTGATTATGGTGCTAGAGGTTTCCAGTTATTTTACAGATTCTGTTTGTTATTGGAGATAAAGACATGTCAAACAGTTGGAAAGAGCCCTCTTCTCTCTACCATATACACCAGGTTTTTGTGGGTTTGAGATGTGTGTATTATGGTGCTGAAGGTTTCCAGGTCATTTTACAGATTCTGTTTGAGATTGGAGATAGAAGACTAATGTCAGATGGTTGAAAAGAGCCCTCTACCATATACACTAGTTAAATATGCACTATGCCAGTCGAATCTTCACCCACAGTTATCATGCATAGAATGGGTAGCATACACCTCTTTAGGCTTATGTTCAAAGTTTACAAATACAAAGTAGTTCAGCTGAATATCTGAATCTGTGATGGAGACCTGGAGCAGCTTGAGATTTTTTATTTAGCTTTTAGTGTCTGTTAATAAATTGATTTATTTGAATCCAATCTATTGTTATATGCTGCACCCCCCCCCCCCCCCTCTCTCTCTCTCTCTCTCTCTCTCTCTCTCTCTCTCTCTCTGACACACACACACACACACACACACACACACACACACACACACACACATGGACTCCAAAAGACCCTTAGCACTTTATCTTCGATACTGCGAAACAAATATCTTCTACTGCAAGTTCCTTGCTTTCCATGTTTTGGGAAGAGGTAGTATGGCCCAAGATAAGAAAAAATTGTATAGTAAACATGGGCTCTAAAGCTCATAGCTCTTAAGCTATACTTTTCAGAGCCCATGTTTGCTAGGCTTTTTTGCTTCGACTGAGCTTTCCTGTCATATTCCTGGATATTGTTCAGATTAGATTAGATTTACTTCCATTCCAATTGATCTGTATTGAGGTGGTCCTCCAGGATGTAGAACATGTCAGAAAATTGTTATTGAATTTCAATAACATTGTAAAATATTACTCTTCTCTCCCTGTGGATGATGAATCACCATTTATTGTAGGTTCTAGAGAACAGCTGCTTTCAGATATGGGTTCAGTAGTTCCACCACTTACATTAGTGGTAGCAGCAATGCACAGTACTTTCCTACACTGAAGTAAGCTGGTTAATGTGTTCTTAGACATCATTAAAGCAAAAGACAGAATCTGAAAATGAAATAACCTCTAACAATAGCCTATAACAATTCCTGTAAATGTTCACCAAAGTGGATACAGTCATTGGGTGTTCAATAGATGAGTTACAAGCACTCCTAGTTTATAATAAAAGTAACGAAATTTTGGAAGTAATGGTGGATGGTGAAATATTGTATCCCGGCTAAGTCACAAGTTGAAAATATGGTCACTATTTTTTATTTACTTAAATTTGCCATATTTCGTGACAGTACCTTTTCCGTTAGACGTTTGCAAGGCGATGTTAGTCTTGGCTTCAGTTGTCTAAGTATGATTCGACAATGCATCTTTGTCGGCTGCAGAAAAGACGTGGTTCAACGTGTTTGCCTCATTTTGGTGTTTCAAATACCATTTCTTCAAATGTAGTTTCTTTTTTTTTATGGTTAATACAAAAAAATAGTAACATAATTCAAAATTATTTATGACGGCGACCTTCACATTGTTCTTCCATCAACACACACCAAGAGTTAGCTGCCGACTGACTATAGTCAAAGACGACTCCAGCGTTAAAGATATTTTACACAACACACAAGCTTCCACTTGTAATCAGTCTCTTTGCTATTCTTCGATACATTTACTAATAGTAATCAATATGATTTCACTCTCAAAAACATAAGTAAATTAACATATAATAAGGCAAATTACAATAAATTCTGACAAAAAGTATAAAAAAAAAACATTTACAATTTGGTATCGACAAATACAGTAAAAAAAATAACATCTCCCAGATCCATTACAATGGTGAAGATAATGCAGTTCAAAGTATGAATAAACAAAAAAACCCTAGAGATTTTTTTCCATATAATGGTTGAAGATGGAGGAAAAATAAAGCAAAAGGAAGTTGAACAATTGTTTACATAATATCGCTCATGGTAGACAACTTCCC
This sequence comes from Schistocerca nitens, assembly GCF_023898315.1. Classification (NCBI taxonomy): domain Eukaryota; kingdom Metazoa; phylum Arthropoda; class Insecta; order Orthoptera; family Acrididae; genus Schistocerca; species Schistocerca nitens. The sequence continues at coordinate 433,818,082 of NC_064615.1, read as the reverse complement.
AAAACTAGTACAGAGTATTTATTCTGCTTTCCACAAAGGGAGACAGGCAAGGCATAAGAAACTATAGATCTGCCAGCCTCCTGTCCGAAATGTAAAATACATTCATGAAAATTATCATCAGCTATATAGAAGACAGATTTTCATGAGACAAATAAGCAAACTGACATTAGAAATGGATACAACATACTGGCCCATTTACAGGTCGTGAACACAATTACAGAACAGAGTAATGAGTGTTAATTACAACTATGTCTGAGATTCATACAGGGATATGATCCTTCAGCATCAACACAGCACTGCCAGCGTGTCTTCCACTGTTGGTACCCCTTCTGGAAGGCCTCGGGCGTCATGCTGTCAAGGGCTCTCGTCAAAGCCTGTTGGATGGCATTGATGGAGTCAAATTGCTTCCCTTTTAGGCCTGTCTTGAGTCGGGGGAAGAGGAAAAAGTCACTTGGAGACAAGTTGGGGCTGTAGGGTGGCTGCAGCAGTGTTTTTACGTTGAACTTGACCAAAACTTCAGCGGCGGCACGCGGTGTGTGAGCGGGTGCGTTGTCGTGGCAGAGAATCCAATCGCCCTGGATTGCCGGGCGAACGCGCGAACTCAGTCCCTCAAGCGACAGAGCACTCCAGCATAAAAGTCACCTGTGACACTCTGTCCACGAGCAACATACTCCTTGTGAATCACTCCTTTACCATTCAAAAAAAAGAGAGAGAGAGAGAGAGAGAGAGAGAGAGAGAGAGAGAGAGAGAGAGAAGAAAAGAAAAGAGAAAGAGAGAGAGAAAAGAAAAGAAAAGAGAAAGAGAGAGAGAGAAAAGAAAAGAAAAGAGAGAGAGAAAAGAAAAGAAAAGAAAAGAGAGAGAGAGAAAAGAAAAGAGAGAGAGAGAGAGAAAAGAGAGAGAGAGAGAAATAAAATCAGCATGCACGTCACACACAACTTGCTCATGCGAGCTTTCTTTGGCTTCGGTGAGGAAGCAGCATGCCCTTCTGAGCTTTGACGCTTTGACTCAGAATCATACTTGTAGCCCCAGGTCTCATCACCAGTAACCACTTTCTCCAGAAGATTCGGATCGACATTCAACCATTGGAGCATTTCCTGGGAACAGTCATGTGCCGTTTCTTCTGATCCACTGACAAAACTTTTGGCACCAGTTTGGCACACACTTTTCGCATCATCAAATTCTCCATGACAGTCCTCCACACCATACTCTGGCTGAGTCCCAGTTCATCGGCAATTAATCTAGTACTAAGACGACGGTCATTGTTTAAAAGTTCCCGCTCTCTCCACATTTTGATCTGTTCGACGTGATGATGGCCTCCCAGAGCGGTAGTCGTCTTCAACATTCCCGCGGCCTTCTTTGAAACGTTTGTGCCACATGAAAACCATTGCATGGGAGATAGCTTGTCCCTTAAAGACCTCTTCAATCATATCAAGAGTCTCCATAGTGGTTTTATTCAGTCGCACGCAAAACTTAGTCGCATAACGCTGCTCCAAGTGCTGCTCCATTTTTGCCTCTCCCACTTTTCGACCAAGGTCAATGACATACACTCACACTGCAAGCGATGTGCACTCTCCAGGGTTCCAGAGGCCACTGCCGCAGTGTCAGTTCGTTCCCTGAGACCCCCCACTACTTCACCCACCCAGCAGAACCAGTCCACATGCACTCCCCTACTCAGAAATGAATCAGCCTTGAAACTTCTGAATCACACTTTGTAAGTTGAGAAACGTTTTGGATCCATTTCAACCAAATCTGTAGTAACAACTTGTGAGAAAGAAGACATTAACTTAAACTATATTAGTACATCAGTTAATCTCAATGATTCAGCTTCTGTTAGTCTTGATCAGTATAGTGAAAGAAGAGACTTCAGGCAAGGAGATGTCATAGCACTAAAATTATTTTCAGAAGTCATCGAAGAAGTTTTCTGATCATTTGACTGGACACACAAAGAAATTTGTCATAATGAAGCATATCTGACCACCACCTTCCTTTTGCTGGTCAGCATAGTACTATTTGAACACATTGTGAAAAATGAAAGTGTGTGCTGGACCATGGCTCGAACCCAGATCTCTTGCTTATCATGCTTATCATAAGCTATCACTTTAACTGCGAGACTATCTGAACTTCCTTCCAGGCCTTACCTGGTCACTGATGTTTCTCCTATTACTACTGATTACTACAAATAAAGGTTTTTCAGTGGGGTTTGTGGGAATGGTGCTACTGTGGTAATAGATTTGGTGGAGGACCATGACTTACCATGACATAGTGAACTGTACCAGTTTATTAAATATGCTGAAGTGAACTGACTAGAGTCAGTTGGGATGAAATCAGTCTCTCTCTCTCTCTCTCTCTCTCTCTCTCTCTCTCTCTCTCTCTCTCTGACAGAGGCTGAGAGACAGATTGAACGTAGTTAAATATAAATCACAGTATTGGAGAAAAAACCTAGTTTAAGACAACCATTTAAAAGGTTATAATATTGTCATATTGTTTTCTCTGATGATGTGTACTACACTACCAGGAAAAACTGCAACACTAAAAAATAATTAATGTAGAGTAATGAAATTTCAAGAATACCGGCTATATAACAAATGTAGGTGATTAACATTGCAAGACCACAGGGTACTGTTAAGCGTAAGACAAGCCATGCAGATGTGGAATGTTGACATATTAATAACTGGTTTAACCACCAGAGTATTAAATGAAAGCACACAAAGACGCATGCATTGTGTTGTACATGTGCCAGATGTCAGTTGGTAGGATGGAGTTCCATGCATGTTGCACTTGGTCGGGCAATACAGGTACAGTTAATGCTATTAGTGGATGGCGCTGGAGTTGTCGTCCAATGATATCCCAGGTGTGCTCGATTGGAGACAGATCTGGTGATCAAGCAGGCCAAGGCAACATGTTGACACACTGTAGAGTAAGCTGGGTTACAACAGCGATATTTGGTCAAGCGTTATCCTGTTGGAAAAAAACTTGGAATGTTCATGAATGGCAGTGTTGCAGGTCGAATCACCATACTGACATACAAATTTGCAGTCAGGGTGCATGGGATAGGCACAAGAGTGCTTCTGCTGTCATACAAAATTGCACCGCAGACCATAACTGCAGGTGCAGGCCCAGTGTGTCCAGCACACACAGATTAGTTGCAGACCCTGTTGGTCTCCTCCTAACCTCTGTACAGCCATCACTGGCACAGAGACAGAACCTGCTTTCATCAGGAGACACAACAGACCTCCATCCTGCCCTCCAATGAGCTCTCACATGACACCACTGAAGTCGCAAATAGTAGTGGTTTTGTGTCATAGGAATGCACGATACAGTTAGTCGGGCTAGGAGCTGTTCTTGAAGTAACCAATTTGTAACAGTTTCATTGCCACTGTGGTACCAACTGCTGCTCAGATTGCTGGTGCAGATCCTGTATGATTTGCCAGAGACACATGCCAAAAGTGATGGTCTTTCCTCTCGGTAATGCCAAGTGGCCATCCAGAATCCGGTATTCTTTCAACTGTACAGTCTTATGACCGTTGCTGCCAGCAGTTATGTATGGTGGCTACATTCCTACCATGTATTTGTGCAATATCGCAGAAGGTAAATCCGGCTTCTCGTTGCCCTGTTACACGACCTCTTTCAAATTATGTGAGGTGTTGATAATGGTGTCTTTGTCACCTTAAAGGCATTCTTGACTGTCATCAACTCACAACATCCAATTTCATAGGTAAAAAAAATCTTATATAATCCATAACACAAAAGTGGCAGAGCTTATACCTTTAAGATTGACTGTAATGTGATTTCCAGTTCGGGTTCAAAAATTTAGATAATTTTGTTTCATATTATTTCTAATTGTGTTGACAGACTTTGTGCGTGCAAATTGGATGTATTGTGCAGATAACCTGGTAGATGGGGCAACCACAGCTATGAGTATTCATCTTGGGTATTAATAACCATATACCTTTAAGATTGACTGTAATGTGATTTCCAGTTCGGGTTCAAAAATTTAGATAATTTTGTTTCATATTATTTCTAATTGTGTTGACAGACTTTGTGCGTGCAAATTGGATGTATTGTGCAGATAACCTGGTAGATGGGGCAACCACAGCTATGAGTATTCATCTTGGGTATTAATAACCAAGATTATTGTATCACCGATAGTGGTACAGTAATAAAGGAGCAAAATACAGCTGAAGCAGATTATTAATACCCAAGATGGATGTATTGTGTTTTATCAGAGCTTATTGACAATTCATTTTCAGGGAACCAGTCATTAAAATTTTTAAGAAAATTATTTACCTTTTCAAGTGTTGAGGTTACTCCATAACTTGTGCTCACATGAAAGCAAAGATAAATATTTTTGTTTCTTGGATACATGATGACAACTCATTTATATATAACAAGAAAAAGAGCAAACTTACTGTTGATTTCTTTGGTAAACCTGTAGCTACCAGCATTATTCCCCATTCTGGATATTCTGTTTCTTTGTGTACACTCCCTGGGTTTCTTAATGCATCAGTATGCATCGTTTTAGTTAGATGTGGGGAAAACTTGTTATCAACAAGATCTGTAATAATATTCAATCTTTTTTAGGAGAATTTTGTAAACTGCACAATCAGATGCTTTTGACAAAATTATGGGAAATACTAGTTTTTAGTATTTTGTCACTTAAATTTTATATAATCTGTTTTGTTAATTGAAAAATTCGTGTTCTTTTGAGAAACTGTTTTGAAATCCATATGGAGATTGACTAAGTGTCTTATATTGCCTACACTAAAAAAAGGGTGTATTCTAGGTATATAGATAACTGCTATGTCTTCAGAGAGAGCGCGAGCGTGCCCACACACACACACACACACACACACACACACACACTCGTGCGCGCGCGCGAAATACAAATCTCAGAGTCTCTGACACACTACAGCTTTAGGTTTTATCAAATAACAATGTTGTAGATTTTGTGCAACATGCTACTATCCATACTATCCAAAGGTGCTGAACATCTGCAGAACTATCACTAGAGTCATGAAAAGAATTGAGCTGTGCAGACACACTTCCAAAAGTTTACTCCATTGGGTATCAGCGAATGAACATGTGCAAAATATCTTGTTATAGATGTGCCCAAAACTGACAATTAGTCCTGGTGCAAAAATAGTTCACATTTTTGTCTGTATGTATAGTGAAAACTTAGAACATTTACCCTGCTTGTTATTTCGTATTGGTACTCACTTGTTGTTGTTGTTGTTGTTGTTGTTGTTGTCGTTGTCGTCGTCATCTTCAGCCAGAAGATTATTGTTATGCAGCTCTCCGTACTAGTCTGTCGTGTCTGTTTCTCCATTTCTGTGCAACTACTGCTACCTTCATCCATTTGAATCTGCTTACCGTCATCAAATCTTCGTCCCTTACAATCCTCCACCTGCACCCCTCTACCCTCCATTATCAAATTAACTATTCGTTTATGCCTTAGGATGCATTCTACAAGTGGTACACTGTGTATGTATTATTTGTATTAATTTCTACGCAATTTAGCAAGCTATTGTTCCGCACTGACTTGACAGGTATATGTTGATAGTACCATTTCTTTCTGTGCCTAAGAAGCAGGAAACATACTAGTAATGGAAAAATTTTTGTAAAGAACATTCCTAGATTTTCTCTGCCACAAGTGCTCAGCTTGATCATAGTTACAGTACAGTTTTGTGCAGCTGAGGTGTAGTTAGCAAAGTAAGTCATAACTGGAACAATGCATCTGTTGCCAGTATTTCTTAGTTTGTTTGTGATTCATTAATATCCCTCCACATAAACTGTGATGCAAAGGTCTTGAGTACATCTGAAGACTTTGACTTTTTTTTAATGTGGTAAGGAACAAGATAGTTAAGTACAAAGGTCAGTTTGGTGGTACTGAGGTCTTTCACCTTTTGTCAGTAGAACAACTATCTAAATCAGTAACTCAAATCAAACTAAGTCTAAAAATAAACCATGAAGTACACTAGGAGAAAGATACTGTATCTACTATCTAGGGACAGCTCTGATAGGTGCAGGCCAGAGAGAGAGAGAGAGAGAGAGAGAGAGAGAGAGAGAGAGAGAGAGAGAGAAGGGGGGGGGGGGGGGGGCAGCTGGAGGTTGTTAGATTGTTGACATCTGTGAGGTCTCCCCTCTGGGAGTAGCATGTTAAAATCTGATTACAGGGTATATACAACTGGGAAATCTGGTAAAAACCCGGGAATCTTTAAGAATTCCAGGAATTTTCCATTGTTTTAGTTTTCAGTTGTATTTTTGTAGTTTTGACTCATAAGAAACTGACACTCTAACAAAGAATATAACTATATCTCACTACTGCTGAATAACACTGCAGCAATAAAACATAAACGAAAAAAAAAAGAAACAAAACTAGAGTTGCAAAGGAAATACTCCATTTGCAACAACAAAACACACGGCACTCACAGATGTCTGCCAACAGCAAAATGTGTCAAAGGCTTTAGGGCAAAGACTAGACAAAGCTTCACAACAACAAATTATGAGCGTGATGTCACAGTTGTTTCCATTAGGTTCATTTGAGCAGATGCCAGCAGGCTCAAGCACAGTTGAGTTGCGTATGAGCAGTACCTTCTCTCCTTGTCTCACTTCTGGGTACTTAAAGTGTGCCTTTTAGCTATATCGGCAGTAGCAACAAGCCATATGCTACCAAGAAAAATTTTTCTCGCACACCCAACCTCTCAGATTCGCGTACACGCAGATTAGTCTGAATTGTGGATGGGAGCGAGTAGTCCCCACTTGACCAGTGTTTATGTGTAGTGATTTTGCTGTTTCCTCTTCATTTACAGCTCTCATGTCAAATGAACAAAAACGGATCTCTGTGGATGGGAGCCATCAAGTGAATTAAAATACATGCACATTATTACAGAAGGCTAAAGTATGTCATTAGTTACAGTTTTCTTATTTCCACATTTTTGGCCGTCAAGTATCACCTTGCAGAAAATAGTTATTTTTGTCAGTTTGTTAAAGAAATTTGGCTTTTATTAATCTTTTCTTCTGAGGCAGTCAACTTATATGAAACGAAGTGTTTGATTCCACACTACTGGCTGGTTTCAACTGTTCACTGAATTTCAAATGCATGTATTCATCTTTTGGCACATACAGCCTTATGCCATAATGAAGAACCAATCATGAAATAATATAGAAGGAGTGTTCCAAGAAAATTCACATCCCAGAGACCACACTGAAAAGCTTAATATCAGGTTGGGGGCCTACTTCGTCAAGAATATGAACATACGAATCTGTACTTTAAGCCAAATTATGCATTTTACTATGGTTTATGAAATTCAAATGCTGTTGGAGTATCCTCTGATATCCTGTTACATTTATGATGTAATTAAGATCTCTTAATCGTAGCTGTGCACTTGCAGTAACGCCTGTTTTCTGGCGCTCTCTGGCAAATGGTGAAATGAACCTATTTCTAATGGGTAGCAGGAAAATATTGCAAATGGTTTTTGTTTTAGGGCACAAAAAAAACTAGGGTCATATGCGCCTATGTCAAAACTGTGAAACACAAAGATAAAGAGAAGAGTTAAAAACAACTACACGTTGATTCCAATTGACAGAAAGAAGACAGTTAGAAACAGAGATGCGGAGAAAGGTCTATAAAATACGCCATAAAGAAACAGAGGTCCAGAACTAAAAATTAAATGGCCTTGGCCATATTGCTGCAACAAATAAAAAGTAAAATTCCGTCGACAGCCCGGTTCGTAGTTCGCTAAAACGGCCGATAACTCGTATGGCAAACCCAAGTGGGAATGTAAACAGTGCCATTTCATCAGGAAATGGTAGACAGTTAAAAGTTGGCTGCAGTGTTCACAAAGTGGTGGGGGAGCACCACTTAACAAATGACAATGGCTAAAAAGGCATTGCCCAATATGCAACCTAGTTAAAATAACCTCCTCGCAGTGGAAGGGCCGAGAGGATTTCGTCCAAGACACTGGGGAGAGGCTTCATAACCTGGAGCTAATTCCCATGGAGAGAGGAGCAGGGGATGCCAAAGTGACATCACCTCCTGACAGACACCAACACAGAGATCTTCGGAGGGAATATTTGAACTAGTGGGCTGAGGTGCAAGGACTGCAGCCTTGGCAGCAGTGTCAGCAGCCTTGTTTTCTGTCAGACTGACATGACCAGGAACCCACATAAACAGCACAGTGGCTCCATCAAGCGTGAGGAAGTGACAGTTTTCCTCGACTCGTTGCACTAATGGATGGGCGGTGTATAACGCACAGAGGCTTTGACGGGTGCTGAGAGAGTCTGAGCAGATGACACAATTTAAAAGTCTGTGTTGCCGGATGTACTCCGTGACCTGATACAGGGCGAAGAGGTCTGCTGTAAATACTGAGCACTGTGCCAGAAGCCAATACTGAACAACATCGGTGCAAGTGATGAAGGCACACCAACACTAGGGTCAGTCCGAGAGCCATCCAGTGCACACAAAGGTACAGTCGTGAAGTTCCATGTGAAGGTCATGTAAATGAAGGCAATAGAGGGAGGTTGGGGTAGTAGTGTCCTTAGTAAGCAATTGAAGGCCAAGATGAACATGGGCTGCCGCATGAAGCCAAGGTGATGGAAGGTTCACACCCACCAGGAAAGTTGCAGGTAGTGTGAAGTTCAGCTGCTGGAATATGGATGCCTCAGTCCAACAAGGAACTGGGACACAGTGAGGTAAAGAGGAAGTTTGATGAATGGAACATTCTGCAGCAGTAAGGAAAATGTTTGTAAGATAGTCCACCTGGTCATCACAACTGGGGAAATCTTGTTTGTCGACTGTCACCAGGGAGGAGTAAAGCTGCCAGTCGGCCATACTAAGCCGTCATTTGGGTGTGCACGCAGGTGGGGTACAAGTCAGAAAATGGGTAGCACATTGGAAATGATCAATCGAGTAGATGTTGGAAAGAATGGACCACTCGATTGCAAATGGTGGTTTGAAAAGCATTGCTTTCAAAGTAAATTTCCTTTTACGCAAGATAAATTATGTTGTGTATAAGGATGTGCGATGAATTTCTTAAATCACACAGCATCTAACTCTCATTTAAAACTTAACATTTTGAGGACTGGCCACTTAGAAGAATTTCGAGCCCAGAAAACGAGACATATGTGTCATTATTGAAGTTTTACTGGCATTTGTGTGATAGATCTGTGACTGTAACACATGCAGAAAATGACCAACATTATAAGTGAAGGCTTAGCTTTTCTTGTAGCTTATTGATCTTCGAGACCAATATTATATGAAGAAGCCTAGCTTTTCTTGTAGCTACACCATGTATATTAAATTAAACCATTGACTTTTCCTATTTGCGTGTTCGCGTTACTTAACAGTGATGATGCTATTGGCTGTCTACATCACGTGCCCTATGCTCTGAATATGCGCTGTCATCGGCTGGCGAGATTACTTGACATGAGCTATGACTGGCTTACAAGAGGACATTGCAATCTCGATTTCAATGCTTTGGAAACTGACGTGCTGTTTTTGGTGGAATTCGAATTTATACTTTCATAATACAAAAATATGCAGCATATCGTAATGCGAAAATATGCAGCGTACTTGTTGCGCATCGAAGATCTTTCAAATATGTGCTTTTTTTATCTATATATAAAGTTCTACGTCAGTTTATAGAACTTTAACCATTCAAACAGTTGATACGTTTTACAGTTCCGAGGGAAAGAATACTGTCACTTAACATGGAAAAAATGTATTTTCATCTGGGAAAAAAACTATTTTCAACTGGGTAATTTGGGAAAAATCCAGGAATTTTTTTCCTTGTCAATGTAGACATGCCAGATTAACAAATTGCCAATGCTTGATCGCATTTGAATTATATAATTTGATGCAGATGATAAAATACATCTGCAAAGACAGAAATAATCGTGACTTAATATTGTACATGGTGGCAAAAATAAAACTGACCTGAAAAGCAATTTTATTTTTCATAGGTAATGACATTGATGCCAGAAGAAAAGGACCGCGCTGCACCTTCCCCTTATTGTGATTTCTGTCTTGGAGATGCCCAGGAGAATAAGAAGACTGGGCATTCAGAGGAACTGGTGTCCTGTTCAGACTGTGGACGCTCAGGTAGGCGGACAACTCCACCTCCTTCTCGGAGAGCCCGTGGTAAAGGACGATCACGTCGGAAAAATGATCCATTTTTTGTTGCTGAAAGCAGTTGATTCTTTTCTTTTTCGTAATACTTCCCAGAATTATAGCCTGATTTCATTTGAATGTAGAGTTTTATGCAGGTGGCAATAGCATCTGCAGAGACATAAATCTGAGGGAGCTGTTGTCAAGTAGAGCAAAGTGAAATTCTTATTGTTAATTAAAAAAGATTATTTATTGTGATACATGATGTTTTGTGAAATGTTGCCACATAGAAATATATATGCAGCTATAAAATTACTGTGTGGAAGCTACTATTTCCCACTTCAAACCGTTTACTGCAATTTGTGATTTTGATGATACTGGAAAGCTCTTGAGATTTTTACTAGAACAGCATAAGGGTAGTTACAAATCTCCGTAACAGTTGTTACTTCAAACAATCTGAAGTGACTTAACAAATATATATTGTTACTCTATGAGAAAAGTCAAATTCTGACTTCCTTTTAGGATATCTCAGGACAAAAGCAGTTCATATCTGATTATTGACACATCTTCAGGCCTTAGCGTAGATAACTCAATTTGGTGTTTTAAGTTTAACATTCTTATTTCCGCTAACATGAAGAAACATATCTGACAGCAGAGATGCAATTATATTCATTGTAGATCAGGCTAAAATGCCTAAGTATCTGTGATAATAAACATGTGAATCTCACAAACAATATTCAGAAAATTTTCTTCTTGTTTATAGGGCTATAGTGCAATTTTTTAACAGTGCTGTTGGAGTTTAAATAATTATACATTTTAATATAAATATCTGAAGAGCTTATATTATCACTGAAACTTATTTATGATAAGAAAAGAATTTTCCAAATTTTGTAGTTTTGTTTTAAGTATTAGGAAAAAACCAACATTTTGTGTTAGAAAATATGGTATAAAAATACAAACAAAAGAGCTTCCATAAAAAATGTATGTCAAAGAAAAAAATTGTGAAAGTCAAGTGCAAAAGTTATTTATCAAGGACTATTTTTTTCCACAACATTAAGACATTTATATCCTGTGACATTGCACATAATGCAATTGGTTTCCAACAAAATAACAGGCAGAAATTGTTGCTTCACTGGGTTTGTTGCTGTTTTTGGAAGTGATTTGAAAAAAAAAATTTCTTCGTTTTCTACATGCAGAAAGGTTATGTAGTTTAGATAACATAAACGCTAATTCTGTGACTTAGTCAGTTCACAGTTGAGTTCTGTAGAAACAAGTGTGAAAAATATGCTTACATCCATAGAAGAAAAATATTCATTCATTTCTGTACTACAAATCAGCAGGACAGCACTCAGAATATCTCTTGTTATCATCCTAATGCGATTTTTTGTGAATTAAAGACCTGAAAAAGTTACAGAAATTGCAAATTTTCTATTTATAAGCATATGCATTTTTTGCGTAGAAAACTACATACACAGTAAGTAAATGGAAAAGATGTTTAATGAAGTTATCCCAACCTGCTTACAGCATTGTCATTATACAGCCATTTACAAACAATTTTAAGAGTTTGTTGAACAATTTAGAGTGTGTATTTTTTACAAAATGAGTGAATCAAAATATAGATAAATTCTCTATGATGCACATAGCAGAGAAATCTTCCATAAACAGCAAGTACAGTTTTATTCACCATGGAATTTCATGAGTATGCTGCAGTAATGGAATTTAATTTCAGTTTAGATCACTTTATCTTTTTTTAATATCAAATTTACCTACTATTACTTATAAAGTTGTTCCTTCAACTTGAAATATGTAAATTGTTAATGAATGACTGTATGCAGCAGTTACAGTTATTGATCATTAAGATTGGATTGTATTCTACATATAAGTGGAAAGAATGACTGGCATGTAAAAGTTTAGTTCTCTAATTCATTATGTCATATCGGTACGTATGTTTGATACACAACAGTCTGTCATGATAATGGAGTAATTTGAAATTTTATATTGGAGGAGGTCAGGTATCATTTGTGTTAGAATTGTCAAATTTTATTGTGTTGTTTTTGACTGCTGACTTACTATGTAACCCAAAGTTCATATTGTTAATGAATGGGAATAGGCAAAGTTTTGAGTGATAAAACAGTTTGAAGAGATTAAGAATTTATTGTAGCTTTTGCTTTGATTATCAAAATTTTGATAGCTAAACATAGCAATTTTGCTATTCTAAAATAATTATTTGTAACTGTTGAGTCAATCACTTGGTGACCTTGAGGCATACATCATAAAGCAGAAGTCACTTTGATGTGGCAGTATGAGACTTGATACAGTAATTGTATTTGATCTGACATAGGAGGAGCTCATGCAAAGTAAGGTGGGGGAAGAAAAGCCAATGTGAAGAAAAGAAACTTATTGCTACGAGACAGATGGACATCAAATAAATGTAGAAAGATGCACAACAGAAGACTTACGCAGTTAAGCAGAGAGAGAAGACAAACTAACACTAAAAAAAGAAGACTGGGAGAAAAGGAGGAGAAGTGCATTAGGATACACAATGTCCTCTCAGGGTTTTCAGTTATTCTGAATACCTCTCCCTTGATAAGACATTCCTATATTATTCTTTCCATATCCTTACACCACATTTCTAGACAACCAGTATTTGACATACTACCAGTTTCAATCAATTATAGAGTTTTCCGTGGTAAATCTATTCTGTGTTAACCATCACCTCCAAAACCTCACATAAAATGTGGTTCCTCATATCGAAAATGCAGTCAGCTTCATCTGCCATTTCTCTGTTGTATTCCCATATTGCAGAATGAGCGTCTAGTCATAACTATGTATCTACTTGTACCAAATTACATTGAACATTTTCTCACTTAGCAACTGACATAATTGAAATAAATATTGTTGTTCTAAGTTTCCACAGCCATGCCATCGTAATCCACATAATTTCCTTTTAGTGTACACTGACTGTTTATTAAATTTGTATTTCTTTCTTGTATGTGACCTTGTTCACTGAGACATCAGTGTCTCTAGTGTTCCTAAAACATTTTGTGCAGTTGCGAAACACAACTGTTTTTACACGTAAATTATGCCAAGCTTCTCAGAAGACAAATTTTCCATAGCTTCACTAGTCTTTCATGAACAGATTACTTTTTTCTGAGATTGTCAACCAGTGACAAAACAGGAAAGCATTAATCACATGTTACTGTACTGACAGTAATGGTGTTACTATTCCTGTCTGTGCTGCTTTTGTTCAGTTATTGAAAAGATGCCAAAAATTCCAGATTTACTAAATTAACTGTACTGACTTTCTGACCCCCCCCCCTCTCCATCTCTCTCTCTCTCTCTCTCTCTCTCTCTCTCTCTCTCTCTCTCTCTCTGTGTGTGTGTGTGTGTGTGTCTCTTTCTCTCTCTCTCTCTCTCTCTCACACACACACACACACACACACACACACACACACTGCTGTTTCAAATCTCCAGAAACATAAATCAGCTGTTACAATAGGTGCATTTCTGTAACCTAGTTAGAATGAATTTTAATACTCCTTTAATGGCTACCTTTGTCCTTTCTTCATTATGCATTCTTTTCCTTAGTCATTCACATCATTTTGCACTAACTATGAAATTCATAAACCTTTCAGTACTCACTGTTCCTTTAAATTTAATTCGTCTATATTAATGAACTGCAGTGTTTAATGTCTTCCCTTGTTTTCACCCATTTAGAACTCCATCATCTTTTTCAAGGTTTTTTTCTCTTTTTCCTTTTCTCTCTTGCTCATATTCTCCAAGATTTGAGCTATTGTTAGAAAGTTTGATGAACTGTAAAGTTAATTTTTAAAAACCTTGCTTTTTAGTGTGTCTTATTCATAGTTTACCATTTCATTGCTGAAAGTAGTGGAGATGTGCTCTTCTGTATCATTGTTTTTGTTTTCCTTTCTGTAGTATTAGTTCTTAGGCATATTGTACAATTCAAACTACAAATGAATATATAACTGAATTGAGTGGGCACAGTACAAATATTACGAAAGTTCCTCATAATAAAATGTTGGCTCACCATTATTAATTACCCACCACATCACTTCTTTATGATATTTGATTTTTACTATAAAAAAAAATCAGTATAATGGTACAAACATGTCTCTTTTCATATTGGTACTAAGAAAGTGATGTAGAAATGAAGTGGTTTTTTTTCCCGTGTATGTTAATACTACTTGTTAAAAGAGTTAATTTTTGCAGCATATAATGTTTGCCTACTATTTATATGGCAGCAAATAGCTCATCACCCATCCCCCCCCCCCCCCCCCCCCCCGCCACATTTTTCCCCTAACCTTATATCCTGCTCTTCCTTTACCTACCCTTGCTAGTGCACTCTCTCTCATTGATATTTTTATCCTCATTTACATATGTCTTTTGAGATTGAATCAGGAGGCATATAATACACATTCCAAGATTTGTTAGGATTAGTGGTGTTACACTTGATATCTACTGTTTAGATCTTCCTTCTTCTCATCTTCTCTTTTGCACCACTATTCCTTTTGTAGTCATATGCTATTCTTCTTCCTCCACTTCCTCTTCTTGTCCATTTATTTCACAACAGTTAGCATTGCCACTCTGATTATGCCAGTTTTTTTATGCTGTTATTATGCCATTACAGAATAAGATCTAATTCTTTGATTACTTTGAACCTTATATTAGGGGATAAAAAGAGACCAAATATTTCAAGAATGCATAGTATACAAAATGAGAGAGAGATATCGTTATTATGTTAAGCTTTTAATGTTATAGAAAATGGACAATTGAAGTTGCTTATCTGTTTTCATAAGTAGTTGTTTAAGTAATCAGTTTTCTTAGATATTATATATCTGTAAAATTAGCCGTTCAGTCTTGGTAAATGTTAGGTAGTGAAATATCTCAGCAATGAGCTCACATCTTGTTTCACTTGATACAATATCAATATATAACCAATCATGCAGAAAATTGTTGCTTGGATATGCCTGTCATTCTATAAAGCTGCAGTGATATTTATCTGTAGCATAGAAGGGCAACTGTGCTCATTCCCTCGATTTTGTAGACCTACTCATATATTGGAGCTTAGAATTTAGCAGTTAATTTTATTTGGGGTAGAAGGGTAACATCGCCTTAATAATGTCTGAAGCAGGAGTCCATAGAACTAGTCAGATAAGCTGACATACAAATTTCAAATTGGAGTTGTCACATTAGGGTATGAATTCCACATATTACACTAATGTATGTAAATTGGTTTTATTGTGCCATGGTTCTTAGCGTTGATGTCCTTACTGTAAATTTAGTAGTATATGGACTTAGTAGACGGTACTGAGAAAGCACAGATGGAAGATCTATTAGTTGGCCTGCAAGTTTTGTTCATTAATTTACAATAGCTTGAGTGCTAGAGACCTCTCTATCAAGAGGAGTGGTCACAAATTGTTGTACCAGCAACACAAACTATCATGATGATTGTTGTGCTATGAGAAGTGTGTACTTGTAGCTTCATTCATTTCCTTTTTTTCCCCCATCAGTGTAGATGGAAACTAGCTTACCTACAGATACTGAGTTTGTCATACCCATTTGGGCTTCATCATTTTATGTAACAAATATTTTATAGATTATGTTCCAAAATTTAGTAATTTTTTATTGATTAAAATGCCATTAGTAAGAGACATTTTATATAAAATGCCATTAGTAAGAGACATTTTATATAAAATATGAAGATACATCACAAACATCTCAATAATTACATGTGACTTTTTAAATGACTGTAATTAAATTCCAAATATATTCACACATTTTTTATGGCACTGATTGGAAATTAAACCTAGATATGACATGTCATTATATGCCACAACTGCTGTTGGCTTTGACATCTCTCAATGTAATTTGCTTACAACCTTTACTGTGGGCTTTGTCATTTGTGCCCAAGATACAAATGTTTGTCATATCTTTCCATAGAAATGTTGTTCCTTTCCCCTGCTGAAAGGCAGCAATTTCCCTCTTGTGCTTCATATTACAACATGATAGAGGCATGTCTCTTCCAGATAGCATCACAAGTATGCATATATCAGACCTGTGAGAAATAGGTAGATCAGTTAGTCGAGGAGAGAAGTGTAGCAATCATCGATGGCCAAACCCTTTGTTCAGAACTGAATTTACAACTGCCATTACAATCTGAATTAATGGAGGCCCGTCTTTGTATGTTTTGTCAAATTTGGTTCCCTTCCATGTGTATATTATGAAAGATCACATACTCCTGCTTCATGACTTCAAAGCTTGAATGTTTTGATTCTAAACCTTACTCTTTTCACTGGTACATACTTTGCTCACCCTTCAACCAATAACACAAAACAATAATAAACAGAGTTCAAATTGTTTCAAGTGTTGTTGCTAACATACTCTAGTTCTTGGTGTTATGTTAAGTGATTACTTTTGTTGAGAGCCTTTTTATTGTTTCATTTCTTCTTTTACCTTTTGTTCTGCTTTTCTGCAGCCTTCAATTTCTTTTGCTGCCACTGGATTCTTACAAAGTTTAGCTATCATTTTCAGTATGTCATTGTCTGTTCGCTCATTATGGCTATGTTGTGATGGAAGGTCCGTGGTGGAATATAAATAATGAAGGATTTAAAAGCGATAACTCAACTTGTAGTTTGAGGTGTTGAGTTGTAAATAGGCGACACAAAAACAAAAGTGAAAATGTTATGAAACTTTTGGCGATTGTCCTCCTGCTGACCTAACTTGTACAGAAAACACATATCCACAGACAGCCTTCATGGCTACATTGCCCCAGCCAACTACATTGTACTTGCAGTGCAGCTCAAGTTGATGAGAAATAAGTATGTTGACCACCACTTATCAGCAAGAAAGTGCCAAACTATTTTAATTCTTTTAAAATTACTGTTTATGTCCGTTTCTGGTCAATTCTTAGTCTCTTTATAATTTCATGTTGCAAAAGTGTTTGCAATGCTCTACCATGTACATATCTTAAAAATATTTTTAACTATCTTTTTCAGTCTTGTATTACCTATTTCTGATCTTTGTGCTTTTTTTCTCCACCCACTGGGAAAGAATTTTTACTAGCTTTTATCAGTCTTCATAGTTAAGTCTTTGAGGGAGCAAAGGATCTCCTTTAATGATAATTTGTCTCAAACAACATTCTGGACTGTTAGACCACAAGTTATTTTCACTTAATCTAAATTCTTAAAATGATGCAGAATATTAGTGCAGCATCATCATGCCATTCAGATGACAGCATATTTATTCCAAGAGCACAGAGTTGTTCTATTGTAATGTATATCTTAAAACTTGTTGGTTATAATAGTCAAAGGATTTGAGTAGTTTACAATCTGTCCCTATCAGAAATTTAATATACAGAACATATTCATAATAAACCACTCATGAAGGCTTTTTTCACAAAAACATTAAGAAAACAAAATAATAGGAAATATATACTCAGAAAAAAATATTTTTGCTTACTTCTTTATATGATAAGTTTTCTCTGATATTCACCTGTTAGATATCTTTTGTGCTAGTTCCATAAGGGAGTCCATAGTTCATTTGTGTTGTTAATATAGCAGAATCCAAGGAGGGTCAACCTCATAGGTGATATTACAGTATTAGAATTGCCCATTTTTTCAAACCTCGAGGAACAATGACTAATCTGAATTATGCATTACAGATTTGTTTGTAGATGTATTTTTAAAATTTTACATAAATAATGTGATATTACTTCCAAAGTGTGTTGATATGATAATTTTTGTCTTATTTATTTATTAGTTTGCATTTTTATCAAACAGTGTATTTAAATATGTTGTTTTTACTGAAAATATTTCATGTTAACATTGTTGTATTTGCACTTCTTTAATCATCTCTGTCATTAAAACATGTACGTACCTATGTGAGTGGCATTCTCACTATGTTCTTCAGATTATTAGATAATTCTAATTTAAGTATGAAACTTAGGCATTAAAAAGCTTAAACCAGAATACTTTTCACCATAATTTTATAGTGTTTGTGATATACAATTTTCTCATTGTACTAAATATGTTTTCATGCTATGTATAACACTCCAACCACCACAACTGTCAATACCCCCAAAGTTGTTTTGAAATTCTTATCTTTATTGGATGGGTTTATAAACATGCTGACACTGTCAAGTGATCCGTAGGTAGGAATTGCACTTGATAAAAGTATCGGAGAATCCTGTAGTCAATAAACAATTGCTGAATTTTGAAATTAGTTATGAGAGTGGCAGACTTTTGTTTGGCCTTGTCTGCATTAGGTACACAGAGAACACAAGATTATGTGTGATGTACACATTATGAATAAATGCAGTTGGCAGTTGATTGTGCAGTTGTTTTTATTATTGTTAGGTATTTCAAGTAATGAAGTTCAGAACTTTATAATTTTTGTTGTTGGTAACCAAAGTGTTTGGGAAGTACATCTTCCAAACTTAGTAGTGTTCACAAAAAAGGAACAATGATGAAAAGAAATAGTTTTGCTTGTTATATTATAATGTTGCATGGTGTTATAAAATTATTTTCACATAGTCTGCATGTTTTACCTGTGTTCCACTTTTACTGTTTGTATGACTGCCATTTGAATGCTTATAATATTTCAAACTTTTGTCTGAGAGCCATATGGTTAAAACACGTGCCTTTTCAATCAGAAGTAATAATTGTAATACGTTACCATATATTTTACTTTATATATACACAGATTTATTGAGATTTAATGTGTAGACCATTTGATTCTTAAGCTATCCAGGGAGATAAATAATGGTATTTTTTCTTACTTATAAAATTTTTAAACTGTTTATGTTGTTAACACAGATGATTAGTCTCTGTGGAAGTAAAGGATAAAACACCAAAACATTCAACATGTTTATTAATGCACTTCGTTAGTCTCATTAGAACTATCAACTTTGTCAATCTTAATAACTTTTGAGTGGCAGTCCTTACATTTCATCATTTTTCCTTTTTTTGGTTTGTGAGTTTTTTATATTTATGTATGAAAATCCTTACAGTATTGCAGGAAAAATTCTGGAACACCAAAACTTGTGGAACAACAAACAAGAGCTTAAGAACTTAGTTCCTAAATTTTGTGTGGCTGTGGGTGTGTGGCTGGATGTGTGCATGAAAATTAAGAAAGAGCAGTATGAATGAACACCATGCAGCTGTTGCTACAGAATATTCATTTATATTTTCTGTCTCTGAATTGTTTAATTTTGAAAAAATGATAATTATGGAAAAGAACTTGTATATAAATAAGTAGCAGATACTTCTGACATTTGAACAACATTATGTTTTAAATATATGATTGCCGTTTTACATTAAAAAGTATCGGACATATTTTGTCAAAATATAAATAAAAATTTAATGTTCTGTAGTAGTTACAGCTTATATTTGCTGTTAAGTATTAGTAGTAAATGAAATACTCACTTGTGATAGTTTGTAATGTGCATTACTTTCAGCACTATGTTATTCAAAATAAATTGTTAGTTGTTGCTCTCATCTTATTCTGCCTTTTGCTGTTAGAAGATCTATTATTTTGTAAAAAATGTTTATATTCTGCAATTTATAATATATTGAAAACTACTTTTTTGATGTTTCTTAAATTACTTAAAATGTTGTCATTGTAAATTCATGTTGCACATACGTTATGAGTTATTCTCAGAATCAGGCACTTACTGCTTCTCATTGATTTCATTAAACTACTATGTAACTGGTAATGCAATCCACTGGAATCATACAGTAGTCATGTGTAACACAGACTTGCAGTCCAGCTTTGTAGAATGGTGAATTGATTTATGTCCTCACTGTATTTCTCTGGCTGTCACTGCATATGATTTAAAGATTGATATTTTGTATTGTATTTCTGTCTGTACTTGTGTTCTGTAAAATAATTTTACTCATTCTGCAGTTTGGTAATGAACAGTACATTTGTCCTTCATTCCCTTGAAAAAAATAACAATAAATACACTTTTAGTCAAACAAATATGTGAATATTAATTTTCCTATTCTTAAAAGTGTGCCGAGGACCTGTGAAGTGGCACGTGTGCTGTTCTTTGTTGTTTTTCTCATTTTATGTATGGACACAGGCACATTCAGTAATTCTGACAGTCAGAGAACATTCAGTGCTAGCAAGTGTGAAAATTCACCGTTCTTCGGCACAGTATGATTCCTTATTGCATTTTCCCCCTTTAATGCGACTTTCAGCAGGTAGGTGTTAATTCACCAAAGTTTTGCTGGTATCTTATTTTTTTAAAGTTATGTAATAATCAGATGAATTTCAGTCAGTTCTTTGACCACTTGGACATCTATACTCGAGGCCCCATTGCAGACCTTATACACGCAAACTGGAATAAAATATTTCTGTTACATATTCATATAACTCATGATCATCCAAGACAATATAAATCACACAAATATGGGCAACAAAAAGCGAAAGATCCAAAAAATTTTGTTTCACATACACACACACACACACACACACACACACACACACACACACACACACACACAGTTCTAGGGTGTGGGAAATGAATTAATTGAATGTGTAGCATGTAGTATTCATAACAAAATATTATTGATTTCATTGATTTCAAATGATTGAATACTATTTATTATTTGTTAGGTCAGGTATCAGATGCCTCTGTTGATACAGTAAAATGCTTTAGAAACAGATTCACATGATTTGGCAAAATTGATAGTACACATAGTAATTAATGTTACTGAAGAATGTGCGAACAAAATAGATATTCAGCACTGTGATTTTTTTTATCGTAACAAAGTCATCTGTTAACTAAATACTGATTACCGTAATAGTTCAAGGAACTATCAAATTTAGATTGTTAGATAAGCTGATCTGTTTGAAAAGAAATTGGAACTTGATTTAAATGTTAATGTTCACTTGGGTTTTTTCCCCTCTTCTCCTCACATTATTTTCCACACATTAGCTGCAAAATTGAGCAACATCTTTATAATATGAATGTTCATTTTATTGATATAACCACATAGCTTTCTATGGCTGATGTCAGTTTCTTTAAAATTCTGCTGAGAGAGGTGTTGTGTCACAATATGAAATTTTTAAATGGCAAAGTAAGTAATGTTTAGGTTCTATGGCAGCAGCTCTCTTTGAGACCCAGAGTACACCCAGAGAAAGCATACTGCAATGAAATTTTTATTATTTTAGTATTCTGGTCTTTCATGTTGCTACGTAGCAGTAGACCCAAAAGGAATGTGAAGAAAATTTATTGCATTATTCTCTTAGAATATGTTGGATGAAATGCGAATTCCAATCATATGCAGCTTAGAAATCAAAAGATGAAGCTGTTCGGCTTTAAACCCTTCAATTTTCTTTGTAATTTAGTTAAGTGTTGCTGTTGTAAATTGTTTCATTCATAGGCTATTGAAGCTAGGCTACACATTTTTCTGGCACAGATAATTATCTGTTGTTCTGTCGGTTGAAATTGTAATATTATTAGATTCGTTGCTTTAGCAAAATGACTGTGGATTCCTTGTTGAATTCAAAACTTGGCTATCTGTCTAATATTATTATCTGTATGAGTACAGCCAAAATTATATACAATCCTGGTTCCTTAACAGATTTAGAAGTATATCAACAGTGGAATTTCCATAATGATTACAAAGGCAGATCACAACCCACATTCAAGTGATGAACAAAAAGGTAGACAAATTTACAAAAAGCTGAAATATTTGTAAAGCTATTAAATCAAAGTGTTTCTTTATAACTGAATAAAAAACCACGCTCAAATGTCTGAATTGAAAGAGCATCTCCCACCTAAAGTAGGAATCTGATCAAGTCCCCATACATCTTTAGTATGCCACAAATATTTAGCACAGTAGTTACCGTGTTTACTCGAATCTAAGCCGCACCTGAAAAATGAGACTCGAAATCAAGGGAAAAAAAATTTCCCGAATCTAAGCCGCACCTGAAATTTGAGACTCGAAGTTCAAGGGGAGAGGAAAGTCTTAGACCGCACCTCCAAATCGAAACAAAGTTGGTCCATTGTAACATGAGACACAATTTAGGTCGAATGGATGAAGATACAGTTACAGTAGTTTGGTTTGAGTCATAATCTTAACAGTTAAGCATTACCAAGTAGCCATTGCTATGTGTCAGGCACTCCATCTGTATTTATACGGGTACCCTTCCTTTTTAAGGTGCTTTGTCTGGTTTGAATCGATTGCTTATTTTGCTTTGATCTGATAAGTGCCGGTCTCTTTGTTATAGGTGTTTACGTCACTCTAACGTAAGCTGAAAATGCATTATTGTACTGTCATGCATTGTTTGTCGCATTCTGATAATTAGTGTTTACGACCTGTCGCCGCTCGCGGCATGGCTTGCTTTTGTGCGCGCTACCGCCGCTTACAATAAAAAAAAAGTGAGGAATTGTCTCATAAGCAAAACAATGGCAAGAGACTGCTATTTGTTGTTACTTACTGGGTTGCTTTCTTTGATAATGATCAACAAGAACCAAATAATAGACTGCATATGATAGAAGATGTTCTGAACAAGAGTTTAGCGAAAATTTTTCTCCATTTGAAAATCTTTGCAGACGCCTATTTAGTACATTACATTCTGCACAGGAATTAGTCATCTTAGATTTAAAAATCTCGTCAGTTGCCGTGCTTCATTTCTGACTGTATCACTATTCAGCTTAAGAATAATACGAATATAAACATGATGTTACATGTATATTCTGCTGCGTTTGCTGTTGTCTCACTCTAGTTTTTAGGCAGACAGGATTTAAATGAGCTAGTAGCAAACACGAAAGAATACATGGCATATTGTTTACATTCTCCTACCTTTTCTTTAATTTATTTACTGACACAGAGGTTTTGGCGCCAGTATTTATCTTTGTGCCTGCAAAGCATGCCTGTGTAGCCGTACATATATTCGACAGCAGAAGTTAGTTGTGGTGGCACCTACCAACATTTTTCAGAACTTCCACTTACTTTGCACTCGATTCTAAGCCGCAGGCGGTTTTTTGGATTACAAATACCAGAAAAAATGTGCGGCTTAGATTCAAGTAAATACGGTACGTGGCTAGTGCAAAAGAAATTCCAGTATTTATCAATGTCCTTTTTTTTTTTGTTGGCAATGTACACTTCTTTCATCAATATTTGTATTTAATGATATAGATTCTAAAACAGCAGTTGCAAAGTTTTCTCAGTAGGTTCTTGGTTTCTCACCTCTTCTCATTGCAACATGCCTGGTGTAGTATTTGCTGTCTTCTAGCTGATACGGAAACTTGCAAACAAGGCAGGTTCGACCCTTCAATCTATGTTACCAATTTAGTAATTTTTGTTTCATTTTCCCCACAGTTAAAGCAGAACAGTTGTGACAAATAATTTTCACTCAGCTTCATTCAGTTTTCAAAATAACTTCATTGTCAGCATGTGCATGTTTTGTATTTAATGTTCTGATGATGTGGTGCTTCATGTTCTAATAGTATTATAAATATCACAATATTGTGAAAAGCCGTCTCTCACTTAAAAATGTGTCTTGCACACTAAACTGTTTCTTTAGCGTGTTGTTATTGTGGTCTTCAGTCCTGAGACTGGTTTGTTGCAGCTCTCCATGCTACCCTATCCTGTGCAAGTTTCTTCATCTCCCAGTACCTACTGCAACCTACATCCTTCTGAATCTGCTTAGTGTATTCATCTCTTGGTCTCCCTCTACGATTTTTACCCTCACGCTGCCCTCCAATGCTAAATTTGTGATCCCTTGATGCCTCAGAACATGTCCTACTAACCGGTCCCTTCTCGTCAAGTTGTGCCACAAACTCCTCTTCTCCCCAATTATATTCAATACCTCCTCATTAGTTATGTGATCTACCCATCTAATCTTCAGCATTCTTCTGTAGCACCACATTTCGAAAGCTTCTATTCTCTTCCTGTCCAAACTATTTATCGTCCCTGTTTCACTTCCATACATGGCTACACTCCATACAAATACTTTCAGAAACGACTTCCTGACACTTAAATCTATACTCGATGTTAACAAATTTCTCTTCTTCAGAAATGCTTTCCTTGCCATTGCCAGTCTACATTTTATATCCTCTCTACTTCGACCATCATCAGTTATTTTGCTCCCCAAATAATAAAAATCCTTTACTACTTTAAGTGTCTCACTTCCTAATCTAATTCCCTCAGCATCACCCGACTTAATTCGACTACATTCCAT
Organism: Schistocerca nitens; assembly: GCF_023898315.1. Classification (NCBI taxonomy): domain Eukaryota; kingdom Metazoa; phylum Arthropoda; class Insecta; order Orthoptera; family Acrididae; genus Schistocerca; species Schistocerca nitens. The sequence goes on along the minus strand of NC_064615.1, from coordinate 433,793,763 downwards.
TATCCTCGTTTTCCTTTTGTTGATGTTCATCTTATATCCTCCTTTCAAGACAATGTCCATTCCGTTCAACTGCTCTTCCAAGTCCTTTGCTGTCTCTGACAGAATTACAATGTCATCGGCGAACCTCAAAGTTTTTATTTCTTCTTCATGGATTTTAATACCTACTCCGAATTTTTCTTTTGTTTCCTGTACGGCTTACTCAATATACAGATTGAATAACATTGGGGAGAGGCTACAACCTTGTCTCACTCCCTTCCCAACCACTGCTTCCCATTCATGTCCTTCGACTCATAACTGCCATCTGGTTTCTGTACAAATTGTAAATAGCCTTTCGCTCCCTGTATTTTACCCCTGCCACCTTTAGAATTTGGAAGAGTATTCCAGTCAACATTGTCAAAAGCTTTCTCTAAGTCTACAAATGCTAGAATCGTAGGTTTGCCTTTCCTTAATCTTTCTTCTAAGATAAGTCGTAAGGTCATTATTGCCTCACGTGTTCCAATATTTCTACGGAATCCAAACTGATCTTCCCCGATGTCGGCTTCTACCAGTTTTTCCATTCATCTGTAAAGAATTCATGTTAGTATTATGCAGCTGTGACTTATTAAAATGATAGTTCGGTAATTTTCACATCTGTCAACACTTGCTTTCTTTGGGATTGGAATTATTACATTCTTCTTGAAGTCTCAGGGTACTTCGCCTGTCTCATACATCTTGCTCACCAGATGGTAGAGTTTTGTCAGGACTGGCTCTCCCAAGGCTGTCAGTAGTTCTAATGGAATGTTGTCTACTCCCGGGGCCTTGTTTCTGCTCAGGTCTTTCAGTGCTCTGTCAAACTCTTCACGCAGTATCATATCTCCCATTTCATCTTCATCTACATTCTCTTCCATTTCTATAATATTGTCCTCAAGTACATCGCCCTTGTATAGACCCTCTATATACTCCTTCCACCTTTCTGCCTTCCCTTCTTTGCTTAGAACTGGGTTGCCATCTGAGCTCTTGATATTCATACAAGTGGTTCTCTTCTCTCCAAAGGTCTCTTTAATTTTCCTGTAGGCAGTATCTATCTTACCCCTAGTGAGACAAGCCTCTACATCCTTACATTTGTCCTCTAGCCATCCCTGCTTAGCCATTTTGCACTTCATGTCGATCCCATTTTTGAGACGTTTGTATTCCTTTTTGCCTGCTTCATTTACTGCATTTTTATATTTTCTCCTTTCATCAATTAAATTCAATATTTCTTCTGTTACCCAAGGATTTCTACTAGCCCTCGTCTTTTTACCTACTTTATTCTCTGCTGTCTTCACTACTTCATCCCTCAGAGCTACCCATTCTTCTTCTACTGTACTTCTTTCCCCCACTGCTGCCAATTGTTCCCTTATGCTCTCCCTGAAACTCTGTACAACCTCTGTTTTAGTCAATTTATCCAGGTCCCATCTCCTTAAATTCCCACCTTTTTGCAGTTTCTTCAATTTTAATCTACAGTTCATAACCAATAGATTGTGGTCAGAGTCCACATCTGCCCCTGGAAATGTCTTACAATTTAAAACCTGGTTCCTAAATCTCTGTCGTACCATTATATAATCTATCTGATACCTTTTAGTATCTCCGGCGTTCTTCCATGTATACAACCTTCTTTTATGATTCTTGAACCAAGTGTTAGCTATGATTAAGCTATGCTCTGTGCAAAATTCTACCAGACGGCTTCCTCTTTCATTTCTTAGCCCCAATCCATATTCACCTACTATATTTCCTACTTTAGCATATATAGCAGTTTATTTGAAGATCATTTTTTCAGTCACATGCATTCCACAGCATTTCTTTTTTCAATAGAAATTTAATGCGTAATAATATTCACAATTTCCAGTTTATTTTGTTAAGATGTTTATCATTTCTCTTTTCTATCTCAGAAATTTGTTCATATTTTATGTGTGAATTGTATTGCTAAGGAGGAGAATGGCATTCAACAGTCATCAGTAGTGAAGTCATTAATGTCAGTCTTCTGTTCACAGTATACCATGACTATGAAAGAATGTTGAGAAATGTAGTATATTTAATAATATTTCTACTGCAATGCCACTACATCTGTTTGCACTGAGCTAGGTTAGGCACTGGTAAGACATTGGACTGAATGAACGGTGGTTCAAATCCTTTGGATTGAATGAACGGTGGTTCAAATCCCTATTTTTAGCCGAATCTTCACCCTATGCACTATTTTTCTTTCTTCTTTTCTTTTGTTTCTCCTACCTACTTCAGTTACATATGTGCTTGCCTCAGACTGGAAAACTGTTCTACTTCCATGGTTGTACTGTTAACATCTTCCATTTGCGAATTTCATCCCATCATTAGATTTCCTCCATGCCTAACCTTTTTAGTTTCTCTTGGTTTGAAGACCCTGACTGACTTTCCCATCTTCTTTTAAAACATTTCCATTTTTTTGTATTTCTTTTTTTAGCATCTTCTAACTTATATTTAGGATCATTTCTGTTTGTTACTCTTCCTTTTCAGGGAAGTAGCATCAACTAATCTGTATAGTGTTATGTGTGTGAATTCGTCTTTCAATCTTCATTATGTAGAACACTGTGGCTCAAGTTTAGAAGAACAGAAAGCCAAAAGCAAAGCATAGGGCTATAGATAAAGAGATACTAAATAAAACACATTTGTTTATCAAAAGTCTAATGTGTGAAGTTTTCAAAAACCGCTGTAGCAGAATATTGTTGACAGATCTTTTCCAAAACCCAAAGAAATTGTGGTGATCGATAAAGGCTGTTAATAGCACCAGAGTTAGTATCCAGACACTCATAGACAAGACAGGAATTGAAATTAAGGTTAGCAAAGCAGTATCGGAAACCCTGAGCTCAGTTTTCGGATGTTCCTTTACAAAGGAAAACCCAGGAGTATTGCTCCTACTTAATTCTCAACACTGCAAAGATTAGTGTCAAAGGCATTGAGAAACATGTCCAGAAATGTAAAATGTTGCACATTTTCACGAAACAAAAAATGTAGTATCCTATGACTACATTATCAGTGAGTCACAATTGGTATTTGTTAACTCACACAAATACCCATGTGTAACGGCTAGTAGGGATGTGCAGTGTGTCTGCAGAGCAGATTAGGTACAAAACACCGTTGAGACTCATCCTAGAATATTGATCAAGTGCATGGGACTTGGACCACAAAGGTCTAATGGGGGATACTGAACATATATAAAGAAGGGCAGTACAAATAATCACAGGTTTGTTTGCCCCTTGGAAGACCATCACAGAGATGCTGAAAAACTGATCTGGCAGGTGCTTGAAGTTAAACGCAAAACATCTCGTGAAAGGATACTTATAAAGATTGAAGAACTAGTTTTCCAAGCTATGAGTGTAGGCATATACTGCAGTCCCTGTGCACATAGTCCCACAGAGACCGCAAAGGCAAGATTTGACTAATTACAGTGTACACAGGAGCATGTGAATAATCATTCTTCTTGTGCTTCATACATAAATGGAATGGAAGGAGCCCCAATAACTGGTACAGTGGAAAGTCCCCTCTGCCATGCACTTCACAGTGGTTTGCACAGTATGGCCATAGATATTTCCAGCTTTTCTGTCAGTTTGTCGATATCTGTGACTAAAACTATTCAATATGGAAGTAGTTCAGAAGGATTTGCCTCATAGTTACAGTTAATCAAGTGTGTACATAAGTGTATGTGAACATGCTGAGGATTTGTAGAAAACAAGTGTTTCCTTAGGATTTTTGTGGTGTAAACACTGTAACACCAATAAAATTCTGGTTGTGTTGAACAAGAAAGTTTTAGTGCTGATGCTAAATGAATTGTAGAATATACTTGAGGAAAAACTGAAGAAGATGGAAGAAAATTAAAATGAGAGTGAGAAAGATCACATCTGCAAAATAAATTACAAGAACACACAACAAAGACAAGAATATATGTGTTCCTCTTATGTCAACAGGCAACTGTGACCGAGTTTATTGTGCAGCATCTCAACACACCAAGTACTATTTCAGGTTAATAAAAATACTTGAAATTTTTGATGTAAACATTAGCCACAAGACATTAGGGAATGTAAAGTATTATAGTGTTAGGGCTACATCTCTCCTCCTCATAGTACAGTACAATCTGTGACATAGTGTACTACTATCATTTTCCCCTTTCTAGTTCCATTCAGAAAAATGCATGAGAAGATGAGTATAATGGCACCTTTATATAGTGCAGGAATTTCAGTATATTTGCTTATGTTCCTTTTGCAACAGATGCTGATTATCTGCAGGTTTTCCCAAATTTTTCACTAATTTTTTTATCAGTGTGACTCATTTATGAACAGCCTCAAAGAGCAACTGATATCAGATAGATGGTCATGTATAAAGTGAGTCATAATGGTCCTATCACATTTCATTGTAATACACGAAGTGCTGCTTTTGCTTCTGCTTACATCTCCCTTTTGAGAATCAAATATTCTGTAAACATGTATTGTGCTTTCAAATTGCCAGTACAGGACCATGTCGGCGACTTCCATAGGCTTCTGAATCTCATGAGTACAAAGAGTAAACTGGAGTTTCACATTGTCAGTGCTTGTAAAATATATGTTGATTTGCAGTGAATTGGTTAGTCACCTAAAAAGAATAGTGCCTGCAATTCTATGGTAACAGCACAGGTTTGGGCACTGTTTTTCTTTAGTCCAGTTACCACTACAGTGGTGTGTTTACTATGTGTGTAATTATAAAATTAGTTTCAAAACTGGGTTTTAAGTAATGTTTGAGAATGTTTCTGTGGAAAACAGTGATCTGGCAAAATGTACTTTAAAAATGAACACAAACGATCTCAACTGCAAAAGACATTTATTTTGTGGTAACCGGTTTTGGTCAGGCAGTGGTGGAAAATGGAGCGGATGTCAACTGCTTGTTTGTGGAGTTCACTGCATACCATCATGGCAGCAAAATTTTCTTTGTACAGTTGAGGTTTTCAACCTTTCTGGTAACAATAATACTTGTGCTAAAGCAAACTGACAGTCCACCCGTCCCCCAGCATCTAACACCTCACACTAGAGCTCTAAGAGTGTTTTTGCAGCATATAATTTTTCTTCTTAAGTAGCTCAGATAACATCAGTTTGAAATCCATCACATTTCAGAATTTTTGATTTGGGTTTTCTGTGGCATTTCATTTGAAAAATGGCATCCTGGTTAAAACTGCTTTGAGAATAGCGGCCTTATTTTTTACCATTTTCCGGACATTGTGTGACAAAAATCTGACATTATAATAAAAAGGGAGTTGCTACATACCATACAGCAGAGATGCTGAGTCACAGAAAGTCTTCTGCGCCTTAGCATCACCGCTGTACGCTCAATAGCAACTATCTTTTTCGTTATATTGTTACATTCCGTCCTGGATTTCCATTTTTTGATAAATCTGATATTTATTTTCTGTTAGATTTCCTATTAATGTTACTGCTCACTTTAAAAAATCTGATACCAAAATTCTGCTATCTTGCTTCTTTTTCCAAATAATCATCATAAAGAATTAAGAATTTTTCCATCCTACCATAGTTATCTTACCCTGTAATACAATCAGAATCTTTAGGTTTGTGTGAAGTTATAACTGTGTGAAAATTTGTGCAAAATCCACTCTATTTGTGTAGGATTTCTCTCATTAGTATTTCAGAATTTATATTGTAGAGCAGCAATGGAAAAAATATGCCACTTTCATTCAGTTCTTTATTACAGCTTTTTCTTAAATTTATCTGTATAATTGAACAATAGGTGAAGGGCCAATGCATATGTTTTTTGTTGTGTATCTGTAATATTTTATTTTATTTATATGGGGTACCTCAGTCATGAATTTATTGAAAGTGAGAGACATAGTTACACCTCCTCTGTTTTCTTGCTGGCTTTCCAAGTTTTTTATTTTCTGTATTTTACACAAGGGACAAATTTCAGCCCTACAGGATGGGTGTGTGTAGTCAGTATGAATGTGTGCACAAGAAGTTTTAGCAATGTGTTAACATCATGCAGAGAGGACTTTTACTGTATTGAAGTAACTTTCTTTTCTAATGATATATATAAATATATCTAAAAACAAAGATGATGTGACTTACCGAACGAAAGCGCTGGCAGGTCGATAGACACACAAACAAACACAAACACACACACAAAATTCAAGCTTTCGCAACAAACTGTTGCCTCATCAGGAAAGAGGGAAGGAGAGGGAAAGACGAAAGGATGTGGGTTTTAAGGGAGAGGGTAAGGAGTCATTCCAATCCCAGGAGCGGAAAGACTTACCTTAGGGAGAAAAAAGGAAAAAAAGGACAGGTATACACTCGCACACACACACACACACACACACACACACACACACACACACACATATCCATCCACACATATACCGACACAAGCAGACATATTTAAAGACAAAGAGTTTGGGCAGAGATCTCCTGGGATTGGAAACCCACATCCTTTCGTCTTTCCCTCTCCTTCCCTCTTTCCTGATGAGGCAACAGTTTGTTGCGAAAACTTGAATTTTGTGTGTGTGTTTGTGTTTGTTTGTGTGTCTATCGACCTGCCAGCGCTTTCGTTCGGTAAGTCACATCATCTTTGTTTTTAGATATATATAAATACTTCCAAGAGTATGCTCTCACTTTGAAAGCAACAATTTCTGTTAGTTATAAGCTGAACTATTGCAGTCTCTGTTCCCATGTGCCATGGTGGACATATGGAGCTATTATGTGAGTATTCCTCCATACCATCAATGTTTCAGGTACCTACAACACTTGAGAATGGCCTGGAAGGCTAATCGTATGAAATGCAGTAAATAAAAACACATGCAAATCAAGCAGTAACAGATGAGGTGAAACCATGTAACTTGTGTAATATTTGTTGGTATCTGTACTTTTCACCAATTCATTTGTTTGTTGTAGTGAATATTATCAAAGGACTTTAATACTCCTTAAAACTGACTTTTATGCAACTTTTTTTATTGAGGCACCACTATGTTAGAATGTTAAGGTCAGAGCTTTTATCAGGTTACGGAGTCTGTCTTCAGATTTTGCTACACTACTGACAGTTGTATACAGAAATAGTGGAAACATTTGAATGAACATGATTTATAACTTTGGGCCATATATAGCTAGCTGTATGGTAGTAATTTGTTTTTGAAGGTATAAGTACCATTTGAGATGTTTCTAACAGAAATATTGTACCATTCGTCAGTTATTGCAAAACTTCCCATAATGACAGATATGGAGATCTGTGTTAGGTTATTGGCTCTGTACCTCATCATAGATGTTTGATAATATTCAAATTTGTTGGTTCACAGTAGTTACTGAAGCTCATTTGCATGTTTGACAAACCATGCTGCTGTGAACTGTAACACTGCCATCTTGGAAAACAGCATCCTCATTGAAGATAACATCTCTGCAATATGATTCACTTGAACACCTAAAATGTTAAATTTGTCTATGTCAATACTTTGTTTAGGTTTGCAACATTACAGTGAATAAAACACTGAAAATTGTTACTTACAGCGTCAGAGTTTTGCTTCCATCTATAACAATAAGCAGTAGGTACGCAGATGAATGCTTAAACCTCTGAATGTCTCCCTTCCTCCTCCAAATGTACATCCACTTGGCTATTCATCAAATCACATGTAACTTCTTGGCAGACGATTCATCGAACCACCTTCACAATAATTCTCTCTTATTCCAATCTTGAACAGCACTCTGGAAAAATGAACACCTGTAACTTTCTGTGCAAGCTCTGCTTTCCCTTATTTTATTATGATGATTGTTTCTTCCTATGTAGGTCAGCACAAACAAAATATTTTTGCATTCAGAGAAGAAAGTTGGCGATTGAAATTTCATGAGAAGTTTCCTCCACAATAAAAAAAGCCTTTGTTTTCAAAAACGCCTTTGTTTTCAAAAATGCCTTTGTTTTAATTATGTCCACCAGAAGTCCTGTATCATATCAGTGACATTCTCTCTCCTGTTTCGCAGTAATACAAAATGTGCAGCTCTCCTTTGAACTTTCTCAATGTTCTCCATCAGTCCTATCTCATAAGGATCCCACACTGCACATCAGTATTCCAAAAGAGGCTGGGCAAGCATAGTGTAGGCAGTCTCTGTAGTAGATCTGTTTCATTTTCTAAGTGTCCTGCCAATAAAACACAGTCTTTTGTTTGCCTTCCCTACAACATTTTCTGTGTGTTCTTTCCAATTTATGTTGTTTGCAATTGTAATTCCTTGGTATTTAGTTGAATTTACGGCCTTTAGATTTTACTAATTTATCGTGCACCCGAAGTTTAATGGATTCCTTTTAGCACTCATGTGGATGACCTCACACTTTTCATTATATGGGGTCGATTGCCTATTTTTGCACCATACAGATATCTTTTCTAAATCATTTTGCAATTTGCTTTAATCTTCTGATGACTTTACTAGTCAATAAATGACAGCATCATCTGCAGCCAACCCATGATGGCTGCTCAGATGGTTTCCTAAATCGTTTATATAGATAAGGAACAGCAAAGAGCCTATAACACTGCTCTGTGGAATGCCAGAAATCATTACTGTTTTACTCGATGACTTTCTGTCAGTTACTATGAAATGTGACCTCTGTGACAGGAAATTACAAATCCAGTCATAACTGAGCCAATATTCCATAGGCACGCAATTTCACTACAAGCTGCTTGTGTGTTACAGTGTCAAAAGCCTTCAGGAAATACAGAATCAATTTGAAATCCGTTGTCGGTAGCACTCAACTCTTTGTGTGTGTAAAGAGCCAGTTATGTTTCACAAGAATCATGTTTTCTAAACCGTGTTGACTGTGTGTCAGTTGACTGTTCTCTTCAAACACAATATATGTTTCAAAATACTGCTGCATATTGATATTAATGATATAGCTACAGCTAAACTGTTGTGGGGAATAAGATCAAGAATGGTTCATTAGACTGTGTTACTTTTTATTGTTTGTCATGTTGCATGGTTTCACCATAATTTGTATCATGTGGACTTCCTTGGTTTTGATAAGATATTTAGGGTTTGCACTGACTAAATATTCATTTTTCATGGCTCACATCAAATGGTGATTTCAGAGGCAGTTGTTGAAATACTTATTGAGTTCTGATGTCAGTTGTATTGATGACAGTATTGTTCATTGGTTAGCAGTCACCGTCAGTGAAAAATAGTTTTAGCCCACATCATTGATACACTTCTTAAATCTAAGCATGCTTGACCAGTCAGATGTCAAAAGGCAGATAATGTTCCTATTGCGTTACCCATGTTTTGCCAATTTCATGCATCTATATGTAGTGCACTGGTTAATGCATTATAGACTATCTTCTGCCATTACAGTAAAAGAAAACCATCTTCCTACCTCAAATATACTCTGCGATATACAACATAAGCACACTTGACAAAAAATATGCATTTCTACATGTCAAAGCTAATTGTAAGTTCAGGCATATAAAAAGGTGGAGTCAGGTCAGGTGCTCAGAGAATATATGAAAAGATGGTGACTGTGTTTTGCAGTCCCTTGAAGAATGTGGTTCATTTCTCAGTTGGATTACCATGTCCTCTTGTATATGTTTACCACAGCAGACATCAAAAGTCAGCAAGTAATTTACATCTGAAATGTACCCAAGAGAAAATCATTATGGATGAGACCATTAGCCAGTGTCCCACTTCATAGCTAGCTACAAAGCAGGAATTGCTGTACATTGTCAACACCCTACAAGAAGCTACATTGAACATGCATTTGGAATTTAGTTGCATGCAAAAGAGCTTTACTCATTCTTGCCTAAATAGTTGTTCACCTACACTAGGCAAAGAGATACAGCTCATGGACTGTGGGGAACCGTAAACATGTAGTCAGATAGGTCATGTTTCTGTCATTATGTCAATGAAGGTTGATTTTGTATTCATCATGTATCTTGGGAGGGCGTGCTAGGAAAGCTGCATGCTAGATCGGGGCAATGGAAGCTGTGGAAGGTTCTGAGATGTTCTAAAAACAGATTGTGCCATTTGCCCAGCATTTTCATGAAAATCGTATGTCCGCCCCTGGTAGCTGAGTGGTAGCGCAATGGTATGTCATACCTAATGGCGCGGGTTCGATTCCCGGCTGGGTTGGAGATTTCCTCTGCTCAGGAACTGGGTGTTGTGTTGTCCTTATCATTATCATTTCATCCCCATCAACACACAAGTCGCCAAAGTGGCGTCAACTCGAAAGACTTGCACCAGGCGAACGGTCTACCCGACGCAAGGCCCTAGAGCCACACAGCATTTCCATGAAAATCATATTACCTACCTTATCCCTGAACAGCAGTTATTGGGCCAGAACTGTGCTTGGCATTAGAGACATTCTGCAGAAATTACACGTCTGGGCTGCCTCTGCAAATTCATATACTTCGACCGAGCAAGATGTCACAGTTGTTAGAACCCTGTATTCACATTTGGGAGGAAACAACAGTTCAAACCCGTGTCCAGCCATCCAGATTTAGGTTTTCTGTGATTTCACTAAATTGCTTCAGGCAAATGCCAGGATAGTTCCTTTGAAAGGGCACAGCCGATTTCCTTCCCCATCCTTGACACAGTCGAAGCTTGGCTCCATCTCAATTGACCTTGATGTCGCTGGGACATTAAACCCAATCTTCCTTCCTTCCTTCATCCACTTTTAACCCAGCAAAAAATATTTAGTGCTTCATGGAACAAGACGAAACTCAATGGATTTCACCAACACAGTGTGATTGATAGTCACGAGCATTTGTGGCAGGAGTTGTTTTACGTTAATGCCTTGTACATCTCAGAACCTTATCCAATCCACGCCACATTGAATCACAGCAGTTATCAAGCTAATGAAAGGAATGCATGCTACTGAGAAGAAGGCAATTAATTTTTTGTCTAGTGAGCTTAAGAGTGTACATTATTTTAATATAAATAATGTCTGTACCAGCTTATTTACAATGTGAATTTATCAACCATATACAAAGTGTTATTTCTGTGATAAATTGGAAGACAGCTAAGTATTAGTGAGTGTTAAGTCATGGAATAAAATGTTTATTATGGTCTTCAGTCTGAAGACTGGTTTGATGCAGCTCTGCACACTAGTCTATCCTGTGCTAGCCTTTCATCTCTGCAAAACTACTGCAACATACATCCATTTAAAATTGCACAATGTACTTAAGCCTTGGCCCCTTCTACAGTTTTTACCCTCTTCACTCACTTTAATACCAAACTGATAATTCATTCATACCTTAGAATGTGTCCTATGAATCTATCCCTTCTTTAGTTGTGCCATAAATTTCTTTTTTCTCCAGTTTGATTCAGTGCCTCTCCATTAGTTATTCGATCTACCCATGTAAGCTTTAGGATTCTTCTGTAGCATCACATTTCAAGAGTTTCTATTTGCATCTTGTCTGAACTGTTTATTGGTAACACCCCCACAAATAAAAATAGAAGAGACTTTGTAACCTTAAATCCATATTAAATGTTAACAACATTCTCTTTTTACAAAATCTTTTCTTGTGATTGTCAGTCTACATTTTATATCTTCTCTACTTTGTCCATCATCACTTAATTTGCTGCCCAAGTAACAAAATGTGTCTACTGCTTTTAGTGTCTCATTTCCCAGCCTAATTCCTTCAGCATTGCCTGGTTATTTTGACTACACTAAGTTACCTGTGTTTTACTTTTGTTGATGTTCACCTTGTAATGTCTTTTCAATACATTATCCAATTTATTTCTCTGATCCTTCAGATTTTTTGCAGTCTCTGACAAAATTGCACTGTCACTGGCAGACCCCAAATGTTGTTATTTCTTCACCCAGAATTTTAATTTCCTTTCCAGATTTCTCCTTGGTTTCCTTTGACACTTGCTCAGTGTACGGATTGAATAATGTTGGTGAAAGACTACAACCCTGCTTTCCTTCCGTGTCCATCAACTCTTATAAGTATAGTCTGGTTTCTGTACTATCTGTAGATAGTTTTTCGCTCCCGTCATGTTATTACTGCTACTTTCAGAATTTAAAAAAATGCGTGTATTGGAAATTACATCCTAACTGGCAAATCCATTTAATGCTACTTTAGAGGATTTTTGTGTTTAAATTTTATATATCTGACGATTTTTTTGGGGGGAAAAGCTATCTATATCACATTGGTGTGCATTCATTCTAAATTATTAATGTGTGTTATTTAATTTCATTTAGAAGATCCTGGACTTAGACCTTCTAGCTGACAATTTCTGCAGTATTCCTTCTCCCCATATTCCTCCTTACATCTCCACTGCCTCTGAAACTGCCAACTGTGTGGGAGTCGTGTGAAATTCATTCTATGTTTTATTTTATGAATCAGAGATTGGGGAACAACCTACCATTCACCTACGTAAACTTGGAAAACTGCATAAAAACCACACCCAGGCCATTGGACAAGACTAACGGTCATTAATCTGCTTTATATATTCAAACCAGGTCCCACTCAAAGTCCTGTTTCACAAGCTAGTGTGCTGCTCTTTCTGTAACGTGAGCATGTTCATCCTGAGACACATTATCCAATATTTTTCTGTCAGTTAAGCTATGTGATATGGTTGTAAAGCTAATATTTTTTGTAATATCTGTGGTATCACCATGCCCAATTAAATACCAAAAACAGTTATTCATTAGCATTGTGACATATTTTTCTGTGTGAGGTGATGTATCTTAGAGGCAAAGTATTTAGAGTTATGATCTGTAATGCAAAAAGCAGGTCTAATAAAAATATAAGATCTGAAGATATTGTGTGAAGATTTTATGTGTAACAGAACGCCATTCCACATTATATGGACTGTAACTTGGAAGAGTTGATATTATTTTACGGTGTGACTTTAAGAGAGAAATGATTGGATGAATTAAAGGTACACTTCCATTGAAACTATACTACATATTTTCATATTTATTTGTAGAGTTGACTCACATTTGTGGCGTACCAGTAGATCATTATGAAAGACAACTAATGGGCATTGGTGTTTCACTTTATGGGTTGTTTGTACATAAAATTTTGTAACTGGAAAACTTTATTTAAGTTCCAGGATTGTTTGTGGTTCGAAGATACTCAATTTCATGTTTTAGTTATGTTACTAACGTTGAACCTTTTTTGTGTTAAGTATTGAAAACACTTCCAGTGTAAATGGACTATTATTTGAGTAACTTTTTTCACAATTTTTTACGTTATTTAGGTCACCCAACCTGTCTGCAGTTCACACCTAACATGATCATTTCAGTGCGGAAATACAGATGGCAATGTATCGAATGTAAATGCTGTTCAATTTGTGGAAATTCAGACAATGACGTAAGTATAAGAGAATACATTTTCTTGCTCTCTCTGTCTTGTGTGTGTGTGTGTGTGTGTGTGTGTGTGTAGAGAGTGATATTTTATGTCTAGAGTGGGTAAGTAATAAGCAATGACTATTTACTGATCTTCATTTGTTCAATACACTTGAAAGCTTCTGCAACTGCTATCTTTATGGAGTTTGTTCAGTGGTTATAAATCATTCACCTAATATTTCAGAAATTATCTGTTGTTCTAGTCCTCAGAGATATAGCTGAACCTTATATTAATATAATAGAGGGAAACATTCCACGTGGGAAAAATATATCTAAAAACAAAGATGATGTGACTTGCCAAATGAAAGCGCTGGCAGGTTGATAGACACACAAACAAACACCTGCCAATGCTTTCGTTTGGCAAGTCACATCATATTTGTTTTTAGATATATTGAACCTTATATTACATTAAATTAGTTGTTTTACATAGAGCCCATGAAGAGGGAGGGATCTTGGGACTATGGAAATGAGTCAAAGATGTAAATTTTATTTAAGTGCAGTGCAGTGAAGTGATTTAACATAATGAAATATTATTATATTACACTGCAAATATTAATTTAATATAATTTAAAACATCACTTATAAGAGAGAGAAAATTAAAGTTTGAAAGCTGCTGCTGTTTATGAGTCAATCCACAACTCACAATCCTGTATAAGGTGAGTAATTAGGGGATGGGGAATATTCCTGTCTGATGCACTGTTTACCAGTTACAGGACTTTTCTCTGCTAGACATGACATAGAAAGCTGAAATTTAACCTAGGACATCAGCACACAAGTTAATGATCATGGTTTAAATCCAACCACTTGTCTGTACTCCTTGCTAACAATTAGTTTTTTCCAGCATCAAGTTTCAAAACAAGCTACCTCTGGGATGGGTAGCACAAGTGAAATGTTATAATTAAGAATCTTCTATGCTTGATGCTCTGTAGCGTATTTGTTCAGAGATTTCTTGCTTTTGCCATCAGCTGCATGTAAAATATTTAGTTGTAGCCCTGTATCTTGGCATTGAGCCCATTGGCAGTGGCATACATTATGCACCTCCATTTTAAATGACGTGTCAGTTATGAAACCTGTATGATGTGGATCTCTCAGTAGACATGTTGTCAAGAAAACTTGTTACAGCTATCAAATGCCTAAAAGGTGACACATCCACTGATACAATAGTGGTATGTTAGCCTAAATTACACAAAAGTCTGTGTCTCAGGGGTTTTGTGTGGCATTATGAAATTTAGCATGGTGCTAATACAGTCCCAATGGTCACTTAAATGTAACAGTTGTGACATGTTCTACTCTGCAAAGAAAAATAAAATTTAATCCATTCAGTTACATATTGGGCTGTGAGGGATCATTTGGATAATAGTATACTGTTGTTTGTACTGTTGTCTGATGTCCAGTCAGGTGCAGTCATATTCGTAACACAATATTTCAACAGTGTACCTTGCTGTCATCTCCAGGTGATAGCTGTAGAATGAGTGTCTTTGCTACATCCTGCCTCCTTTATACTCTTATTGTCCCCCACCCCTTCCTCCACTGCTGGTCGCATGCCACGATGGTGGAGTGGTGGGGGGACAGCACCACCACAAGCTGGGCATGAAATCTGGTCCCTCAGTGCTCCTGTGACATGTGTCGGGCACAAAAGTTGCTCTCGGCTGACACTGTGATTTTAGTTGGCTAAGTGCTGGATCCCCAGCTTTGCTGAGAGTGAACCCAGTGTCTCTATTGATCAGCCAATCAGCCACTCATATTTCAGTAGCCTCCTTCAGAACACAGTGTCAAAAATATGAAGTCTGTCATAGCACATCCTCATACTTCATGGAGTCCCCTGTAGGCATGCAGTGTTCTGCAGATACAGCTTTTGTTGGTTGCTTAAATTCAGTGTTTCTTCTGCATTCCTTGCATTGTCTGTAATACAGTTTCCCTGATATATGCCATATCGCATTTACACGGGATACGGTAAACAAGCGGTTTATGGAACCGCAAGTCACCTTTCACTGTACCTAATAGGGCATGCATTTTTGTAGGTGGACAAAAAATGCATTTAATGCTATGTTGAGCCAGCATTAAATGCATTTTCTGTAATATATCTAAAGATCATGCATTCTTTCAAGAAACTTGAAATTTTCCCACCATACTGAATACTAACTGATGTAAAATTGCAGCAATTTTCCATTCATTATTCAATATATTTCACCAGGGCATCTTCCAGCCATTTTCAGATGAACCATCAGAGACTGATGTTGGGTTCCTACAACACAATTTATTAGCACTCTATATGTATTTTGCTCACATGTAAAGGTCATAATAACAAGACCAACCAATCTTGTCATAGGCAGTGCACTTGATGGTAAGAAGTGGAGCCCAGCTGTTCTATGGAGTGCTGTTAACCGTTACCTTTTGCCATATTCTGTCTTCTTCACTGAGGAAAAAGTCATGAAAATATTTGGATTCCATACATTATCTAATTATTTGGTTTCCTGGTGAATAAGATTTTTCGCCATATGAATCTCCACTATCCATAAATCTTGTTGTACTATTTTTCATTGAATGTCTGGTGGAAATACAGTGCACACCAATAGCAGACTTAGAAGGTTGGCACACGTGTGAAATTCGTACTACACATAAATAAAATATGCAATGTCTGTCTCCGATAGCTTATTTCAAGATATCTGGCAGATGCTCAGATGAAGTATCAGGCTTGATAGAGAATGATGAGGGTGTTATTGTCATATACAAACATACATTTGTGCCTGAAACATCTTTTTGTAAATGTTGTTCTTGCGAAGACTTAAACTGTAAATCAACTTCATTGTGTCCTTTAATAACAAGGATCTTATCACATGCAAGTGTCAGTGTCCCTGCTGCTTACCTATGATGTCATAAATCATTTATAAAAATTTAAGAATAACAAAGGGCCTAATGAAGAGACTTGAAGTACACCATTAATAATTTTCTTTTGTGTAAAAAGTATTCTTAATTGTTATTTTTCTGCCTTATGTTGCCTACCAGAAAGACAGCATGTAAGCAAGTTACAGGCTGCTCCTGAAGCAGCGTAATCATGTATCTGAAACAGACCATGGTTGATTAAATTAAATTAAATTAGAAATACTTTATCCCATAGATCCATAGTGATTTATCCTCAATGATTTAGTAAGTGTCATGAAACAAAAAAGACAATGGAATAACTTAAAAATCTGAAAAATGTTTTCATATGAGAAGAATAACTTAACTTGTCACAAAACATATAAATGTACAATATACCGAGGTGCATATGATCGTTCTTAGGCTCAACCAAAGTAAGTGACTTCAAATCCTTATGAAGATTATTCTCATTTCTGTTATTAATTTCATGAACAGAAATGTTGATTTGAAAAAGATACATGTTACTTATGAAACATTTAATCAAACCATAAGTATATTGGGAAGCTGTAGTTAGTATCCCCGGTTTCTTGGACAGATCTCTGCTGGACATTCTTGAGTTCACACTATATACAGTTTGTATTAGATACCTTGGACTTGGAAAACTTTAACTAGGCTTGATAAGTTACACCAAAAAATGACGCAATGTGACAGCATGGTATGAAATTAAGTGAATAGCACTAGCTTTTTTATTTTTGTATCACCTATGTCTGACAACATCTGCGTTGCTACTAAATATTTGATTTAGTACCTCAGCAGGTCTGTGGTGTGCTCCTCCCAACTGAATTTCATTGTAATTCCAAGAATTTACCACTAGTAACCTCTTCTATCTGCTTGTTGTCATGGCTTAGGCACATACTGGGAGCAGATCTCATAGAACTTCTGAGCTGCATTCATTAATGTCCACAAAAATTTCAGTAACCTGTGACTCTGAAACAATCCTTGATTTGCTATTTGTTGCAATGTTTGTATCATCTGCAAACAAAATAAACTTCATATCAGGTAATGTCACTGATGGAAGATCATTGACATATACAAGAAAAAGTAAGAGCCCTAAGGTGAACCTAGTGGGACACTACATGTATTTAGTGACCAGTTGTGTGGTGACTCATATCTTCCTAAAAGAATTTTTCACATGGATACTCTTTGTTTCCTGTCAGAAATCATGATAAGAACCATTTTGTAGCCTTTCCTATTACACCACATTATTCTGATTTAATTAAAAGGATATTGTGATTTACACAGTCAAAAGCTTTAGACAGAGCGCAGAATCGGCCAGTAGCCCATAATTTATTCTCTAACAAATCAGTACATTTTCACTGCAGGTTTAAATAACCTACTCGGTATCAGAACCCTTTAGGAATCCAGACTGTGACTTTAATAAAATATTGTTTGTATTGTGACAGTTAGGAAGCCACTTTTATATTACCATTTCTAAAATTTGTGAGTATTTTGGCATAAGTGCAATTTGATAGACATGTGATGATATTTCCTGTCGTCTTCTGTATACGGAGACGTAACAGCATATTTAAGCCAGACAGGAAACATTCTAATGATAAATGAATGATTACACAAATAGATTTATATGGTGCTAAACTCAGAAGAACCCTCTGTAATTAACATATTTGATATTTTATCAAAACAACTAGAATTTTTTTAAATTTTATAGTGAACATTAATTTTGCTGGTATAGTGAGAGTCATCTTACTGATGTTTTTTGTAATGGCTGATCTGAGTTATTTCATGGAAGCATCTACTGAACATAACAACCCCATGTTTTCAGTAACAGTTATAAAACAACATTCCACACATCTGTTGCAAATGTTTCATTTACTATTAAAGCTCGTCTCTGGTTCGGCCAGTCTCTTTCTGTATATCCCATATTATCTTTATTTTGCCACCTGATGGGACTATCTTTTACTCATAATGTGTTTGCTTTGATGTCTGTTTTACTATCGTCAATATTCTGTAATTTGTCTTGTGCTGAGCTATAGGAACAACATCAGAATTGCTTCTAATGGCATATACAGTCTCCTTTTTGCCTTTGAGTAAGCCATGGCTTTTTTGTAGACTTGGGTTTTAATCTGTGCTACTTTTGGAAAACAGTTTTCAAATAGGGTAAGAACTTTTTTCATTAAATGTGTTGCATTTTTCATTCATGTCATGAGCATTATACATCTCTCCAATATGTGTTTTTTAAGAGTTTCTTAAAAAAATAAATTTTCGGCTTACTGGGTACCCTCTTGAACTTTTTTCGCCTGACCTTTTTATAAAGGTATCAACTGCTGTTTTTCAGCAATGAACTTCTGTAGTTGAGAAGTTTGCAGTTGGAATTAAGTCGCATCGTAGTGTTATTTACTGGTCTGCAACCTTGACCTCCTTAGCCACATGCCTCCATTCATCTCTGTCCATTGCTTTCCTTATCCAATTCCTGATCCCCAATTGCTCTGAAGTCCTCTTCCATATCTTCAAGCCACCTTTTGCTGGGACTTCCTGTTCTCCCCTCGAGCTTTCCTCTAAGCACTTTCGTAACACTGAGTTTCTGGCATTCTCTGTGCATGAGCAGCCCATCTTATTCTTGCTGGCTTGATTTTCACTGCAATATTAATATGTCTGAAAACTGTCTGTAATACTGTGTTTGTCTTGTTCTCCAGATTTCTTGCTCTCTCACTGTCCCAAATATCCTTCTCAGTATCTTCCTTTCCCATTGCGATAACCAGCCTTTTCTCTTTGTAGCCATCACACGGCCTTTCGATCTATACATTGTTAGGGGTTTTAATATAGTCAAACGTATTTTGATTTTTGTACTCTTACTAGCATTTCTGGAGTAGAATGTATTCAGCAAGGAATAATAGCATCTGTTTCCACTCGTTATTCTTTCTTGAATTTCTGTTGATATCTAATTATTTTCTGTTATTATCAAACCTAGATATTTAAATACTTATGCTCTTTGATATTCTTTCCCTTTTATTTTTATTCAAGTCTCTTCTGTATCCCAACCAGGATCTTCCAGCATCATATACTTTGTTCTGTCTGTACTAACTCTTCTAATGCAGTGTACTCATCCTTCAAAGCTCTTGGCATGTTACATCATCAACATATGCCACCAACTGGACCTGCTGATTAAATATTGCTCCCTCTGAGTTTGTTGGCATTTGCAGAATTACCTTCTCTAGTGCTAAATTAAAGAGTAGCATAGAAATCACATCTTCCTGCCACCGTCTCCTCTCTTCATGGAACTCTCCTGACAACTCTACTTCTATTTTGACCTTCCAGACTGTTGCTTTCATTGTTGTTTCTGACAGTCTCACTAATTTTAGTGGGATTCAAAAATCTTTCATAATTTGGAGAATCTTATTCCTGTCTAGACTGCCATGTGCTTGTATAAAATCAATGCACAACCAAGGAAGTTGCTTGTCATATTCATCCAATTTCTGTATCACTGCCACACTAAATTAAAATATGTGGTCCATTTTGGATCTATTTCTCCTAACTCCAGCCTAATAATCTCCCAGTAATCTTTCAATCCAGCATTGTAATTGACAGGCTAATACCCTCAGCCTTACATATTGTATCCAAGAGAATAATCCCACAGTATTTGCTACACTCTGGTTATTGCCTTTCTTATGTAATGGGCATATTATTCCCAAGCTCCAGTCCTTAGGTATTTCCGCCTTTACCTGTATTTCCTTTATTAATTCATTAACAGCCATCTCCATTTTCTTTCCCCCAAATTTTATAATTTGTCTTTTATGCTGTCTTCTTCTTCTTCTTCTTCTTCTTCTTCTTCTACTTTTTTCACTTACTCGTAGTCTGGTGGCTCGACTTCCTACTCCTTTACTTGTAATTCCAAATCCAGTTCCTCATGTTCCTGATTCAAGGCTTCCTCTCCATTACCTCCTATCTTTCCATTGAATAACTCTGAAAAATATTTTTGCCATCTTCCCAAAGCTTTGCTTTCATCTTCAGTTAAGTTTCCATGTTTATCCCTATAGTAGACTACTCTCTGCTGAAATCTTGCCTTCAGGTTTTCATAGAACTTTCGTATCTCATTATCATCCTTCATTTTGTCCAACTGCTCTATCTTACTTTTTTCATACTATCCTTTCTTCGCCTTGCACAACTTATGTGCGGTTTTCCTCTTGTCTGTATACTCTTCTGCTGCTATTATTTTTTTCCTATGTGACATTCTTTGCCTCACTTCATTTTCTCTTGGATTTCCAGTGAACATTAGTCCTTGAAACATTTAACTGATCTTTGTGTTCTACCCTCCCCAGTACTTCCTCTACAGCTTTACTGATGGCTGTTTTCAGTATCTCTCATTTTGTTTCAACATCCCCTTTCTTCTGTCTGTTCTTTCTTTTGTCTAAAATCTCTTCTAATTTCTTTTTGTAATCTTCCTGCTTTTCTTTAATTTGGAGACTTTCTATATTGTGTATCTTTTTTGCCCAAACTCTTTTTGTTTCTTGCATATCTGTCTTCTGTCTATATCTGACCTGCATCAAGTAATGATCTGTGGCTATGGTTACCCCTCTGCAGCTACTAACTTCCATAATATCTTATGCATGTTGTTTATCTATAATTACAGGGTCCATTTGCCACACACCATATAACAGAGATGCCGGGTCACAGATAGGTACAACAAAAAGAATGTCACAAATAAATAAAGCTTTTGGCTCAATAAGGCCTTCACCAAAAATAGACCCCACACACACACACACACACACACACACACACACACACACACACACACACACTCAACTGCAGTCTCAGGCAACTGAAACCAGCCTAAGACGTGTGAGTGAGTTGCATTTGTGTGTGTGTGTGTGTGTGTGTGTGTGTGTGTGTGTGTGCGCGCGCGCGCGTCTTGCGCCTATTTTTGACGAAGGCCTTACTCGATGATCTGTTTGGTTTCTTGTAACTCTGTATGGCAATCCCCAAGTGCATTTATTAATATTATTTCCGTGAATGGCATTTGTTTTTTATCATCACTTCCTTCCTAATGGCAAAGTCTATCAGACTTAGTTCATTATGATTACTTACTTCATACAGGCTTTCTTTTCCTGTTATGTTTGTATACACATCTTCTTTCCCTATTTTTGAGTTCAGACCCCCAAGGATCATTTTCACATCATGCCTTTAAACTTTGCTGACTTCCTCCTCCAGTTTGGAGTAAAGTGCATCCTCCTCATCTCCATGCACATCCTCCGTAGGGGCATAGGCACACATCATTGTAACATTAAAAAATTTTGCCCCAAAATGTCAAAGAAGACAAATGATGGTCTATATCTCCTCCACTATACATCAGTATATGCTTCTCGAATGCTATCATTCCCTGCCCTTTCCATCATAATTACTGTAGCTCCACTATTTTCACTCTGACCCAATTTCTTGCAATTTACTAGGTTTCTTAAGTGTCCTCACATTATGGAAGAGGGGTAGGGGCTGTTTACCATAATATCTGTTCTCCTTCTCATTAAATATTTTCCTCCGCAGGTCATCATTCTATAACCTGTATCCTTTTGAGGCTGATGTGTGGTGTCCACAACAACTCCATTTTAAGAGATGGAGTTGTTAGCTCCAAACCCAACCCCCAATCTGGAAGACCAGGATTTTCCCTTAGCGTTTACTCCCCTAGAGGGTTTGGCTTCCATGTGTTTCTGTAGCCCCTCCTCCCTTGCCCTCTTTGAGACATGATTTGTCTGTCTCCTCCATCGAGGCCTGCCCATCTTGGGTAACTGTGGAAGTAACTGTGCTACTGTCGGCGTAGCCTTCGACTTCGCTGGAGCATGCAAATCCTCCCAAATGGCTATGAAGCTGTCTTCTCTAAGGCTATGCCTCATGTGAGAGAATAATCAATTTTTGGCTAAGTGAACCATCTTGAACTTTTTTCATTAGACCTTTTTATAAAGATATTATCGATTGCTGTTTTTCACCAATTAGCTATCCTTGCTGGGAAGTTTTCAGTTGGTATTAAGTAAATGAATGTGTTACTGACGGCAATTGATTCATACCGGGTGAGTTTTTAAGAAATTGTATATTAAAATCACCATCAACCACTTTTTCTTTGTTTTTTATTATTAAATAGGTCAGTAGAGTTTCAGTATGTTTTATGATCAGATTAAAATTTCCTGCGGATATGAAGGATTTATTATTAAATTGTACTTCTGTTGTACATATGTCCATATGCTGTTCCATGCAAAATCTATTAATATCTAGGTTATTGAATTTATGCCAATTGTGGATGAATGTGGAAATTCCTCCTCTCTCCATTTCTTCTCTACAGAACTGAGACAGTAACATAAATCCTATAACGCTTAACACATCAATGCCAGTGGTGACATGATGTACAGGGAGACAGATTATGTTAACTAAGTTTGACAATTATGCATGTAAGTAGTTCGTTAACGTCACTCCTCAGTCCTCGAATATTCAAGTACAATAAAGACAGCTGATATTTCACACTGACTGAGATATGGTGGGATAGAAATAAAATTTTGATGATAGGTAAAAATTTGAAAATTTCATTTGTTTGTACTGTTGCAGCATTCTAGAATTGTGTTGTTTGGTTTCCTTCTCAAACTAAATGTTTGTTTCAGTCAGAACCTCTTTTAAAACTTGGTTCCTCAGTTCTCCATACCATAAAAGGTGCCCTTGTGATGCTTGTAACCCCTAGTATTTTACCATACATGATAAAGCCTATTCTTGAAGTTGTCTGCTATTAGTCATACCAGTTTCCCTTCCCTTTCATGATGAGGTAAAGGCAATGCCCGTATAATCCCAGCTATTGATAGAATCAACAGGAACCATGCAAATGTATGATCCCGCACACAACATAAGTAGCTGTTCCAACGTCAAATTAACTTTTGTGACAGAAGTTTTCAAATAAGGTTGATCATATAAATCCAACACTGATAATTTTGTTACTGATACAGTCTTTATCAGATCGCTCTCTATATTGTACTCAAGACCTCTATTAATATTATTGCCTCGCCCACCCACTATAACCAGTTTCTTCCTTGGTGAACATAAATCCACTTACACCTGGTCCAGACCAATACTAGGTTTTACAAATTGGTAACATGCTATTCCGATCCTAGTTCATCTTGCAGTAGTTGTCAACACTTCTGTCATGAGAACTACCTATCAACAAAACTCTCTTTATCTTGACTCACTTATCTGCATCTACTCTGTTCAAAAATGTCAAATTGTGTTACCTTATCCATCTCACTTTTGATGATCAACCACTAACAGCTCTTTCTCTCTGTAACCTTAAAGAAACAGCTCAGTCAAATGAAATTCACAGCAAATAAGTGATCCAGTTTCCCTACTCCCTTTACTTCTCTCTCTGACTCTCACCCACTCCTCACCTTTTACATATGAATTCCATACAGAACAAAGATGTGGAATTTTTAATGAGTGGTTTTAGTAGAGATTCTGCTAAAGAATAGATAAATAATGTCATACCATGGTGTATAATTCTGATTTAGTGCATATGAATGGCTGTTGATTGTGTGTCTAAGTAATTATCCACAGTCTCTTCCTGCCAACCCAAAGAACTTCTTCCTCTGCTGATTGCACAGTTTTGAATTTTTAACTCGTCAGTGATCTAAGATTCCATTCCACTGTCTGTCAGATAGGGTCCACAGAAGCTTTAATGACTGTGATTATGGGCTTCATCTTCAACATTTAGGATTTCTGTCAGAGTCAATTGATGTAGTATGCATGTCAATGTCTGCCACTTTCAGAAACTCTAGTGTCGTCACTTTTTGATATAACATAATAATATTTCCAAAGAGATTAGAAAAATGTTGCAAATTTGTGTCATTTATTTATTTACATATCTTGGTCTTCATTGAAGTACTTTAGTTGATTTTATAAATAGGGTTTTTCAGTTTCTTGTTGGCCTAGTACTACTTCATTCTCTTGCCTCACAACATCCTGTCTGTAGCTGAAATTGCTGTTCTCATTGTTTGTTTGTTGATCTTGGTTTGTAGTCTGGTTTGTTTCCCTTTGAGTTTCTTGATTTTTCCTCTCTCCCCCCCCCCCCTTTTATTTGGGGGGGGGGGTTTGGATATTCTATTGTAATTTGTAGGTTCCTTGTGTTTTTCTTGATTTCCATAATATATCTTATGTTGCTCTTAATGTTCCATGATTTCTATATTATTCTGTTATTGATTCTGTTTTCTGGGGTCCTGGTTAAATATAAACGAAGAACAAAATGCATATTTTCCATATCATGCACATTACCAGTTCATTTCCTTGTGGACCATTTCTTTGGAAACTAGTCTCCACTGTCTGATTTCTTGATATTTCTGTGTGTGCATTTCTGATTATTCATCTTTCCTTTTTAGACTCTATATGCAATACTAAATTAATGGCCTCTGCTGTGTTTTTCTATCTGTAAAGGTTAATCCCAGGAACTACTGTAGAGATTACAATACACTTCTCACTAATAGATTGATGGATTCACAATAAACCTTTGTATATAATTTACTAGTGAACCCAGCAGTGATTCGCAATTGCTAAATATGTAAAGAAATTGGACATATGCTCTAATCTCATTTGCCTCCTCTGTCCAATTTCTCCTTCCCCCCTTTCTCTGTCTCCTACCGCCCCCTGTCTCTGACCATATCTGCCTGCCCCCTCTTCATCTCCCCCTGCCACCTCTCTGTGGGTGTCTCTTCTCTCTGACCTTGAACCTTGTTGGTTATTATTGTAAATACAGATTCCGTACTAGTATTCTAATAATAAGCCATTAATACAACTCTCTGTTCTCCGTGAAAACCAGTTGTGAAGAAGAAAACAAAATAGCACATTATACTGTACACAAACTTTGCTTAAAAATGTAGATGTTGAGTAAGAATATATATGGGAGAAATAATTTGTCTAACAATTTAAATGCCTACTATCATAATTAAAACTGGCTGTGAGAAAATGAGTACATTGATGTTTTAAAACATATGCAGCCTATATAAATATTCATTAGAGTATAATGTAGAAATGTGAAGTAAATCAGTCAAGAACTATTTGAGATTTTTGCTAACATTGTTTCCCTACTACATTTTATGTATATATTGGGGTGATGCATAAGTAAGCATTTTTCCATAAGTTTAATAAACACAACAGATGCACAGAACAGAGACTTCAGTCGTCAATAATATATTCTCCTTCACTATTTACAACACTCTGCCCAAGCTGGGATAACTTTTCGATTCTGCAGCTGTAGAAATCACTTGGTTTTGAGACGATGAATTTGTCGAGTGCATTTTCATCCAGAAAGGAAGTTCCTTGAAGGCTGTTCGATAGAGAACAGAAAAGGTGAAAATCTGAGGGTGCAAGATCAAGGGAATAAGGTGTGTACAGAATAACTTCCCAACCCAACTCCTGTATAGTGTTTATTCTCACTGGCAGAATGCAGGCAGGCACTATCATGGAGTAGTGTCACTTCACACAGTACTCCTGGTCATTGTACATGAATTCTGTCTGCAAGGTATCTCAGTTGTTGACAGTAAATGTCAGTGGTGATGATTAAACCTTGGGTAAGCAATTTGTAGCACGCCACACCATTGCTGTTCCGCCAGGTGCATAACATTACCTTTTGTGGATGCACACAGGTCTTTGTACTAGGAGTTGCTGCTTTGTTTGGGCTCAGCCATTCCTATCTTTTCCTTATGTTAGTATAAAGGTGTCATTTCTCATCACTAGTAATGATCGGTGCTGTTCACAAGCTAGTTGATGACAAGCAAGCAGAGAGGTATATAATGCTGCCTGTTGGTTTTTGTGATTTTGACTTGGAGCATGCTGTACCCATACACGAAATTTTTGAACTTTTCCCATTGTATGCAAATGTCACATGATGATGGAATGACCACAGTTCATCACATTTTCCAGTTCTGACATGGATCATTGAGGATTAATGAATTTAAACAGTCTTCATCAAACTCCAAAGGTCTTCCTGAATGTGAATAGTCACTAATGTCAAAACAATCCTCCTTGAAACAAGAAAACCATTTTCTTGCCGTACTCTGTCCAATGGCACTATTCCCATACACAGTGCAAATATCTCTGGCTGCTTCTGCTGCTGTTACACCGCTCTTGACTTCAACAGTAGAACAAACCAGAAATGTTCCGATTTCTTAACTTGGCATTCCATTTTCTAGCGTCCACAGCTCCACTCACTATCTCCAACTTACAAAATGACAATATGTAAACTCAAATAACAACAGTGAACTACAAATAAGAAATAATCAATAAATAGACCCGTAGCAAGTAGACCCGTAGCAACTGGAATACCTACATGCAAAACAAAAACACTACAGATGTATGCACCATCCTAATATCTATATATTATATATATATTTAAAAACAATGTAGCCTATGTCCATGCAAATGTTTATTAGAGTAACATGTAAAAATTTTTGATAGCAATTTTTCCTTTTTATATATTATGTGTGTTAAAAATATATAGGCTGTGTTCATCCAGTTGTTCATTAAAGTATCATGTAACAATTAGAAGTAAGTTGGTTAAGCACTTCCCAAAATATTTTGGTAACAACACTTCCCCTTTCTACACTAAATATATATTTAAATGTCTCTAAGTAAAGGTTAATTCCAGGAACTATAAGAATTTTGGCACCTTTGTTACTAATAGATAGACTGATTCATGGAGAAGGTTTGCTTGCAATAAGGGGCAGCCAAAAAGTTTCCATTCAAAGGCTTTACAGTCCAGAATTGGTATGGCAGTCAGGCAAAATGCTGTGAGCATTGAGGCTATCATCCAACTTACACACCAGGTTGAGGATGTCCATTTGGAAAAACACATTTGGGAAAACAGTGTGTGCTGCTGTGTTAAGAAGCCCATAACTGCCTGGTGCACATTCTCGGTGAACAGTAATTGTTGATCCTTCAAGGCCTTTGTTAAGGGACTGAAGGCATGTAATTACTCAGGGAGAGATCAGGACTATAAGGTGGTTGCCCAACTGTCTCCCACTTGTGTTGGTGTAAACTTTGCATTATGACATTTGTGATGTGGGAACATGCGTTATTATGAAGCAGCAGCACCTCTTTTCACAATATTCACAGACAACAGTGGTTTTCAACAGATATCCTGCCTCATACACATTCTTAGTTCCCCAATGGATGTCTACCATTGTTTGGCCTTTGGCAGCCAACAAAAGAATAACAGCATGTTGGTACTGTTTGGATGCTTTTGGTAATAATGTCACCATAGTTCATTTTTCTGTATTTACTGCATGCATGTGGTAAAGTCATGAATGCCACACTGATCCGTCACCCAAATGACAGTGCTTATACAACCACATCGGAGTCACGCTACAGTGCATATGTGCTGCAGCAGCTCCCTCAAAGGAGAAGTCTCCAACACTGAGGCAGTGTGGGATTAAGGTAATCACAACTGTACAGTTACATAAAAACAGTCAGAGTTTTCTCTGCAAAGAAAAATGGCCCATAAAGTTCTGAAGAGGACATAGCACAAAAGATATTAGCTTTATGTGGATAACAAATGTGTGCCACAATCTTTTGTTTGTGTTCTGCACACACACACACACACACACACACACACACACTCACACTCACACTCACTCACTCACTCACTCACTATGACTCTTTGTCTTTCCCAACACACTGAAAACTAACTTCTGTGAAAAACAGTCATCCTTCAGTAGTTGCTGAACGTCATTGCAAAAGTCAGAACAACATTCATTGTCCCGACTAGTCAATGCATGTAGGAGCTGCAGCTGTTATGGTTTGACATGCAGACATTTACATAGAATGCATCTACAGTTCACTGTGGTATTTGCAGTTCATTAATCACATGTTGATTAATATCTTGGGCCTCCTGGCGATTGATTCCCCCATGTGCTCCACTTTCTCTGCTGATGGTTCTGGCCAACCTGTTTTCTTCGCACCACTTATGCAGCTGATGTCACACAGTGTGCTATACCACCCATCGATTGTTTTGTGTGTTGGAGCTTTTACCAGGTTTCTGATAAAAAAATCATCACTGAACTGTCATAACTGACTCACATGTAGTGAATTAAAGGGTACAAAATGCACATATTTCTCCATTGTATGCCATAATCTGACATGCCTGCCCCTTAGTGGTGAACTGTGCAACTACACCAAGGCAAATATTATGAATTGGAACTTGGGAATGTGCTCTATTCACTGATATGTGCATTTTCTGTGTGTCTTGTAGTTTTTGTGCATTTGTCTTCTGCAATCCCAGATGTACATATTAATAATGCCGCACATGTTGTGTAATTATTGTATCACAGTGGAATTTATAAATTCTTTGGAACATCAGGCTTGTCTGTTACACTACCGAAAAACTGAGAAATTTTGTAATAGTTGGAACCCATATCAATAGTGGCTTTGTGAATGAGTTTACCAATCAGAGGAGGACAAAGGAATGCTAGATGTAAGAGGAATCCACTTAGTTAAACACTCTTGTATTGAAAGTTAAAATTTATGCCTGTTTTACACTTAAGTTTGTCTTTACTATTGACAAAGCTTGATTTACTGAAATACAGTATGGCAGGCACTCAATGTAGAACATATTTAATTCAAGTTGTAGGTCTCCAGTACTGAGTTAGATAGCCTTGTCATACTGTGTATAATGGGCGTCCTGTAGCTCAACAAGCGAGAAATAAAAGGCAACTGAGCACACTTTTTGACTGTTGTACATTTTCTTGCAACTATGAATATTCCTTTTTATGAATGGATTCTTGTGTCTGTCAGATACAGTTAGAAGTACAGTTTTGTTAAAGAAGAAAGTAGATGTCATAAAACAAGTAGTTTTCAGCCATGAATGGTATCTACAGTAAAACGGTAATAGAAAACAACAAGCATCCTCAGTTTTTTGTCATGTTATTTTTGTATTGTTTATCATTTAAAATGAAGTTCTGTTTGTATTCATGATGCTCATGTTCTGTCTTATACATATGGCACTAGTGTTACATCTAAAGTTCTCACAACCATTTGTGTGAAAGGTCATGTACACAAGTTTTACGTACTGCAGCAACTGAGAATGTAAAGCCAAAACTTCTTATTTCACTGCACTTGACTTTATAAAATACACTTGTGGGTAAAAGTGGCAGGTATTTTAAATTCATAAAGAATTCAGGTGTTAAAGGGGACAACTTTTTTTGTGCCTTTACTCTTAAACTGTTTGCATCTGCCAGAAATTTCCTTTACTCTTTAGATTTACTGCTGTCTTATTTATTTAAGATGTATTGGATGATATTAACACTTAGGAGTCCGAGGCGGAGTGTAACTTGAGGCGTCATTATGCTCAAAAGACCATGCCCAAGTACAGCTCACGCTGCAATTTTCTCAATGCACAAGCCACCTATCACTCAAAAATTGAACTCATTTCATATGAGAACAACATATGAACATATCACTACCTGTCACACGTGCCGCCTTTTGTTTGTCAATTTCTAGAATGATTTCAAAAGAAGCATTATCAAACATTACAGCGTGATGGCTGAGCTAGTGTGTGATCGCATTGACGTAATTTGCATGTTCTCATTAGGATTCACACAGTTTGCTGCAATTCTGCTACAGATTTATGTATTGAGTAAGCAAGAAATTTTGGAAGATAAAGAGGAAGAAATTGCTGTGTAACTCACTTCACACCCTTTTTGGAAGGATAATTATACTTTCTCTCTTCACTTTTTAAAAATTTGTAATCTATCAAACAATTAAAGTAAGTATGAAAAATAAATCTTGAAGCTTGGTCCTTTTTAGTGTGTAGTAATCTTGAAGATACGTCAGTTACTCACGTGCCAGTATTGCTTTAAATAATGGCCAGTCTTCTCAACCTAACATTCCTCTAACTGGCTGTTCTTCAAAGTGTTAAGTAACATAAATGTGTTACCTAGGCCATTTCAAGAGAAACATCTTAAACATGAAATGAAGTACTAAGTTTCAGAAGTGCCATTAAAGAGCTATTCTAATAACAAACAGATAATGCACTGTATGGAATGGTGAGAGAAAGCATTTGTCTGGTGAACTGTTCTCCACTTACATTTAATGAAATTTGAAAAAGCTTCAGTGGAAACATCCGAATTGTTTTAACTTTGTGTTATCCCTACTGGAGCGTGTTGAGCTCCATGGTTGTTATTCAGTTAAGAATTGTTGACGGAGAATGCAGCTATCCACAAATACTTTTAAATAAGCTTTATTTCATTGCCATTACCAGAATTGCAGGCCTTCAAAAAACTACCCACACTTCGACTCAATGTTGCAATATTAAAAGTTTTGGCTTGGTTCGTTGTCCAGGGGCCGGGATATGTAGTTGCCATTACAGGCCAAATACTGCTGAGTCTACAGCATATGGTAAGAATACACACATGAATTGAATGGTCGAAGGTTTATATCACAAGGCAATTGCGAATTATGAAAGTAACATATAAATTTATGGATGAAAGATTTGAAATTAAATAAAATGTGCAGGTACTACCTTAACGACTTTAAATGATGAGTACGATAGTAGAAGTACTTTTGAGAATGCGGTATATTTCTGAAAAACACTTATTGGTGTCGATGGTCCAGCAATTAAATAAAATATAAGTTGAATAACAGGGAAACAATAGATTCCTACAGCACATAATTAGTTATGAACAACAACACAGCTCGCGAGATATTCACTTCTAAACACGCACTATGTCTTCACTGTAGAAGCCACAGAAATCTCACAAGTCGGCATTCCAAAATATTTCTATCTCTTGCGACCACGCGCAAACCGCTCCACTCTCCAAGTCTTTCCGTGTGTCTGACGCTCCATCGCATCCAGCACCTCCTGTGTCATGTGCCGTCCTCTCCAGCACTCCCCGCACAATTCACTTGCAAAAAATTCATCTCCTCTTTAACTTCTTTTTGAACCACTGAATCTTTTCATTTATCACCATTCACACACTCATTCATTACACATTCATAACTTACATCAATTGCTTTTTCAAAGTTATCCATATAGTTTTTTCAACTTCCTCTTTCACAGCAGAACCTATTTCAGTTCGCTTTGTACCCTTACCAGTCTGAATTGTCTCCATAACTGTTTGAATTGTACTGATATTATTTGCCATTATATTCATATTATTTCCCAATTCCTGGATCATTTACATTAGCTGAGACATCATGTCTCCCCCACATTCATTCCCCTTGCCTGAATTCCTAATAGTTACACTTTCGCACTCTGATTTCGGACTAACCGGCTCACTTCCATTTTCAGAATTACACATACTAGGTGACTGTTTTATATCCACGAGATCTATAAGTGGAGATGGAACTTCAGAGTCAAACACTATTTGAATCTTTGTGCAGGCACTTATCTGATTTGAGATGGTTCCCTCTACCATGGTGATGCCGTCGGTTGTAGTGGAAGAAAACATTGAAGACTGCCCTGTAGTACTTGAAGTGGATCTGCGTCCGCCAATGGAGAACGTGTTCCAACCGTCTCCGATACTGCTGTCCCTTAAACGCGCTAACCGCTACTGTTCCCTGCACTCAACTTATTTTGACTCTAGTGAGCCCCCACGCAAATTGCCTTTAACATGATAGATTAGGACCTCTATCAATAGCATGTGTTAGTTGTGAAAATTACTGTGTAATTTCACAATTTCCAGAAACCTACTTGCGGAAAAAACCGATCTCACAGTGTTTTGTGAGAGGTTTACTCTCTAGAAATCTCTAGTGGTTTTGCAAAGGTTTTTACACTTCCCATAGTATGCTGAATAACAGAGAGCAAAGGAATTACCGTTTTGCTGGACACAAATCCAGGACGAGCTCCCAATTGTGACCTTTCCAAAGACATGGCGATCGACAAAATCGGATGAAGTGTTAAGATTTTGTAAATTTGTTGTTGTGTGTTACTTGTATAATTTAGTCACATACTAAACTTAAAACTAATAAAGCTATTGAAAATCGGATTACACCATCAGAATCGTCATGCAAATAATAGTAATGTACATGTTTCTTTTTGAGGTATCATGATTCATGTGGCTACTATTAATCTCGAAACGATTTATGAAATGTCTGCCATTAAGGTTTTACAAAGTCCGCCATCTTTGGCACTCCCGGCATAGACATCTCCTTCATCGATACAAAGCACTGACCTCGTCACAGCGGAATTCCCAGGCACGCGGCTGGACCATGCGCTGGTGCTACCCCTCTCATCCGGCTAATGTCTGGCACCACGTGGTTGGCCTGCCGAGCAGCCCGCGCCCGCCAAGCGGCCCGTTCAGCCACTGCTTCCTCCGAATATTTTCAGGGCTTGGTGACTCACCCGTTACCTCACAGAATTGAGCTATCATGCCCACCTTCAGATGGCTACATTTATTTTATCATCATATTAAATTTGCCAGCACCATGTTTTCTGCTCCTGCATTGCATAAGAATAATTGCATAGTTAGTGCTACACAGCTAAATTGGCCCTAACCATGCAAATATTCTTATGTAGTGCAGGAGCGAATGGCATGCTGCTGATGAATATAATGTTGTTGTTGTTGTTGTGCTCTTCAATCTAGAGACTGGTTTGATGCTCCTCTCCATGCTACTATATCCTATGCAAGCCTCTTCATCTCTGAATAACTACTGCAACCTACATCCTTCTGAATGTGTTTAGTGTATTCATCTTGTGGTATGAGTATAATACTGTAGTAAAATAAGTGTAACCAATGTGAAGAATGGTATGATAGCCCGAAGCTGGTGCTGGCAATGAAATAAAATGTTTAAAAAAGTATTTGCACCTGGTTGCATTCTCCAGTCCACATGTTTCTTTCCTTGAAGTGGCTCCCTGGTTGAATGTTTCCTGTTGACCTTTCGGCCACCAAGTTAGCCCTTCCCTCTACTTATTTCTTGATATACATTTAATGAGTTGCCAAAATACTTTGATTTCTAAAGCTTCATACTATCTTATTCTATATTACAGCTCTTCTAACACATTTACTGTAAACTGACATTTACATTTGACCTTTGCTTAATTTGAGTGATCTAGGCCTGACTAAGCAATTTTTTGAAAGAATTATTGAAGTATAGTGATTACTTGTGTTCTCTGTCTTTCAGGACCAGTTACTTTTCTGTGATGATTGTGACCGAGGGTACCACATGTACTGCCTAGCGCCACCACTTGCCACACCTCCAGAGGGGTCTTGGAGTTGCCGTCTGTGTCTTGTGGAGTTTCATAAAAAATAATTTCTATCAGATTTATTATCACACACACTCAGGAAATATTTCATTGCATGTAATTCTTTTCTGGTACTTAAGTGAATGAGGTTTTAGTGTAAACTTTCAGCTTGTATTGTGTATTAATACATCAACAAGTCACACCAGCATCACGTGTTTGGTAGCTGATTGGAAGTATTTCTATTATAAATGTTTGATGTTCTACTACTACTTTCGCAATAGTAGTTCATAGTACTGAATATGTCTTTCATAGCTCTTTAAAAAAAGTTGATATTGTATTTTGGCATTATGAAGGGACAGGTTATAACTGTTAATGTGTTCCCATGACATATTATTCAGCATGACAATTTGTGACTTTGACTTAGACAATAGGCATAGAGCTGTAACTTTTATGCTCACTATGATTTTCTTTTTCTATCATTGAATCTTATAAAGATAAATGTTTCTAGGTATTACTTATTAATAAAACTTCTGTAATTACCCGAGTTATGAGAATAATTTTTCTATTAGAGGAATGACTTATCAAACAAAAAGATAAAGGAAAACATTTCAAACTTATGGCTGAAGTGAGCTTTAAAAGACTGTATGCTGGGCTCTGAAAGCCTGAGGATTGGTTTTATCTGTTTATTGCTCCTGCCTCTGGATTGTATTTTCTATCCTTAATAATTATCGCCTTCACAATGAGGTTCAGTCAAGCGTATAATTCAAAAACATCACTCATAATGTAAAACTTAGTTATTTCCACTTCTTATTATTCATTTTGTACATTTTCATTATGGGTTTATTCTCAGTGTCACTCTTGCTCATTTTCCTTAATTTCTACTTCTTTGCTTCATTATTATGTTATATAGTTACCCTGTATTACTCTGTAAATTCCCATATGCTGAAACATGTAACATTTAGTGAGTATACTTTAGTTTTTGATGTCAGATTTACTGTGAATGCTAAGATGTGAAACTTTGGAACTACCATATGAATTACATGAAAATAACGGTTCACGTTAGTCCACATTCTGTTTTTGTACTTTCACCTCCACACAAATAGAATTTGGTTCTGAAGAAAGAAGACAAGGTTTTGTAAACTCTTCTTCATTTTCTTTGGGTAATGTTTTTTGTGTTTATTGGAGTTTGTGCTTCCTATTTAAATCATTTTCTCTCCATTCTAATTTGATATTTAGTAGCTGCTTGGAGACCATTTAATTTCAAGTGGCACTCTATCCAAGCTAATGTTGGTAAAACCAATAAAGTTCACCAGGTTGCAAAAGAAGTGTCTATTGTTTGTACAACATTGAATTTGGAGAACATATAGTCACATGCTATACAGGAAATGGAAAACTACTTAAAACCTAGTCCCATCTCATGATTATGCCAGGTGTTTTGCCAGTTCCAAGTCGTCATTTTTGTACTGCGTGTGATGAGTGTTTTCAATGAAGCTATCAGGTACTTAATGCACTCAGTGATTCTAGTTTTTGTTTATGTCATTAGTCATTTGTGTAAATATTTTGAAAATGTATAGCATTTGAAAAAAAAATTGCATTATTTACGAACAGTAGGCAAATATTGTCTTTTGAAACCAGATATTTTTATAAGTGCATGCTTTAATTTAATGTAAAAATTTATTACACAATATATAATATGGTGTGGCAGCTATTGTAAGTTGAATGTACTTAAAACTTAATTCTTATACAATATTGTCTGACTAGTATAGGAAAATTAAATTCTGTGTATGGTGTTTCAGTATTTTCAGTGCCTAATGATAGAGCTATTTTGAAAAAATAAATGCTTATTGTGAATCTATTAGTTAAGTTAGTTGATTATATTGTATTCACCAACTATCTGTGAGAACAACTGAAGCTTGCTACCACAAAATAAAATGTAAATTAAAGAAGCAGATTCTTTTTCAAGTGTGAATTGATGCTGTGATTGAAGAGTCACACATAGATTTTTTTTAAAACAAAATGCTGCTCAGATTGTAACAGAAATGATGATCAAATTCAAACATGGTGATTTTGCCATACCTACAGTGTCAAAACATCTTGCCTGAATATAATTTTTCAGCTGTGTCCACCAGAGTGGAAATGTGGCACACAGATACAAGATGAAAGTAATGGGGAGTGTGTGTAAATGGAAAGTAGCAATAGGCTACTGAAAGAAAATATGAAAATAATGGGCAGTGTGTATAAATGGAAAGTAGTGATAAGCTCATGAAAGAAAATAATTATGAAAGGACTTGGAAAGGATATGCCCACACACACACACACACACACACACACACACACAAACTAAAAGGATGATGACTGGAGAGGACAGGAGGATGGAAGGAAAGAAGATTGGCTGAGGGAACATAAACTCCACACATAAAGGACGCTAGCATAATCAAAAAAATTTAAATTACTATACGGCATGTCTGCAATTGAAAGAAACTAGTGAATAATCAAAGGACATGCACTGATGTTACAGAAGTGAATGTCATAAAACTTAATCATGTAATAAACAACTTATGATATTTGTTACATTTCTTAGATATGGTCTTATTTTTGGAAAGATTACAATGAGAGTTACCTGTAACAGAAGCAAGTTTCTGTATTAGAGCTTCAGTGCTGTGAAAGACTACTGCAGCTGCTTGAGAAAGAATAAAATATTTTGATGATAACTGTTCTGTTCCAAAACCATTAAACTCTCAAAACTCTCATTTTCTGATTTTTTGGCCTTAATTGTAGTCAAATACTGGAATTCATAACTTTATTCTTTACAAAACTGGATCATATTTTTTATAGTAGTCTTTATGCATGGTTTTTATATAGTGTCTGTGTGGATTAGAAAGGTCAAATGATTCTTCTCAGAGATAATATACTATTAAAGATGTAGTATCATTGAACTGAACTAACTTGAAGACTTTTTTGTTAGAGTGCAGGCTGTGTTTGTAATGTTACAAGTAAGAATTAGCTTTAGCATCTGGTACACCTTTGTATCCTGTCACTAATAATATGCATTGCTGTACATAATCATAGAAAAATGAAATGTGGTGCAGAGAATCTTTGTGAACTACAGGTTTCTCATTGTCATTAAATTTTTACTAAATCATTTTTAATATACACATGAGGAAGCTTTCAGTTTTTGCTGAATATTCACTTCTTTAGAAGAACATTATAAAAAAGAATTTATTCGTTAGTGTATTAACCCTGTGAGTCACAGAAATACTTTCGAATATGATATTTATTGAAGTTTTGTCTTTTCCTTCTTTATTGTTACTGGAGCACACTATATTTTTTCAATTTTTTACAAAATATATAAGTGGTTTCCCAGTGAAAACACTGTGACACAAGGTATTTTCCAACTTCTTTCAAAGAGTAAGTAAAGTCCTCTGATTTTGAATTTTTAATATTACAGTTTTGTTACATTTTCTTTCATATTTATTGTTTCTTTCTAATGCCCAGACCTTCAGTCACAAATAGCTTAACTCTTTTAGTGTCAGCGGTGCTCCTTCAGTTTTTATTTTATATATATGATATGGACATGTGCCTCCACTTCCATTGTTTTCCGTCTAATTCATGTGGTGATTTGATCATTCTGCTTTTGCGGAAGTATTGCAGTCACATATGACAAGTTATTGCTTACATAATGTGGTCATTTTTTCCATGGTGGTTTCTTCACTTGGGCTATGGCAGTTTGAAACAAAATGAACAGTTTTTTGTCCATCCATTTAGTGCAAGTTACTCCTTCCCAGTTCCTCCTCACTAATTCCCTGCAAGTGTAACATTTATTAGATATAAAATTTGTGGCAAGTATTTCCGTACACTTTTAATAGTGCCACAAGCAAAGATTTTATTTTTGAACAGCACAATGGATGTAAAATAGTTTTCTTGGTAGATTTCATAACCTTGACCTTTCACAGACTTTGTCAAGTGGGGAAAAATTCTCCCGCCGAGATCCTTTTCTACCTAAGTTCTTTTTTTGCAGTGTATACTTGAAATTCACAAATACACCCTGTTTTGTCTGCCCTCACCCATCCTTCATATGAATTTCTGGGGCATATACATTTTCATAAAAAGATCGTCCTTTAAACTTAATCATTGATTCATCAAAGGCCTGTTTTTTAGATGGCCTGTAACACTTTTTGTATGTTGTGGAGAGAGAATTTAGCAATGGTCATATTTTACATAGTTTGTCATGACTGCAGACCCCCACCCTCTCTTTTTGTACTGCATTATCATGTGTGTGTAAATTTGAAAGGAGCCGTATGAATCTGTTCAGTAGCATTCTTTGGAAATATATTCATTTTTGTAGGGCAGGCAAAGAATATAAGTAATCCTTATCATTAGGTTGCAATTTCACATGCATAATTAAATTATTATTGATAAACACTTTCATTTCATTTAAATTTTTATGGTGGGAGCTGATGCTATCACAGCATAACATATAAATTTGTTTGACACACTATATCCTCAGTTGTGTGGCTTATAAAAATTGCAAAGATAAAGTCAACAGGGAAAGAAAGATTATCGAAATTAGAGGAGAGTTCAGATTCCTCCACAAAATTTACAAGAAGATTTTCACTGAACTAACGTCCCCCACTTCTGAAATGGCTTGAGTGGAAGGAAGAAGTTCACTGATATCAACTAGAGCTTCAAAAACTACTTCCTCGGCTCATAAAGATGATCACAACATGGAGGCTTCCTCTCTAAGGGCCTGAAAAATATGCTCCAGATTATCATCTCAAGATTCTGACAAATCACTTGGGATATCTTGAAAAAGAAGTTTTTGGGCAGTAACCTCATCTAATTAGGTGAAGGTGTCTCTTCTGTCCATCTAAACAGGCATAAAAGAATAACTTACGGTGTACGAGATAGGTGTCACAGTAGCTCAATGCTTTCACAGCAACAACACTAACACTTGTGGTTATAACTATTTCAAATAATGTGCTTTATTTAAAATTAAATCATATTTATAACATAGAAATATGTCCTACCATGTATAAAAATTTTACTTACGTTGAGTCAAGTATAGAATCTGTATAAACAAAACAACGTCCCTGAAATACAATATGCTGTACCTGCGTGGAAAACACTCGCTGTCTGCTAACTTCCCCTCACAGTGCTGCCCTCATAAGATCAGATAAGTTAACTCCTTGGAAGTCCACTAGAATGCACCACAAACAAGGTTGAGACAGTCATTTCACAGTCAGGCACCTATGCCACAAGGCGGTACAGCACAGCAAATAGATGTTTCGCAGTGAAACCACTCTCAAGTCAAAGGGTTAATGTTTAACAACTTCCTGGAGGCGAATAGAAAAAAAAGCTGTTAATTTAAAATCCAAGTATTCAGTCTGCAGTATTTACTGTTATACACACTGGTGTTTACATGGGTTGATGATAATGTTTGGAATGCTTTATTCATAGAAATGAAAATTATAATCATTGTAGGGGAAATATAGAATGAAGCACTGATGATTGCAGTAGACAGCATGTAGTTCTGGAGATGTTCAAAATAAATTGTACGAGAAAGGTCAGTCGTCATTTTCAGTGCTAACAATACTACCTTCTATACAACAGCTACTTCTTTGCTTTTCAGAATCCTCTATACAACTGGTACTTTTATGCCTCTCAGCATGTAACTACTTTTGTATTAGTTACTCTGGCCCTTCAAGTCTCAAGCTAACATGTTTTCTTTCTTTTCTGAAAGAAACTGTAACAATAGGCTATACGGTTGTCACCTTCTAATAAGATCACTTCCCTAATGTTTCATCAGACTCACAGTCTGCCCCTGGTAGCTGAGTGGTAAGTGCGACGGAATGTCATACCTAAAGGCCCGGGGTCAATTCCAGGCTTGGTCAGAGATTTTCTCCACTCAGGGACTGGGTGTTGTGTTGTCCTTATCATCATCATTTCATCCCCATCGACACGCAAGTTGCCGAAATGGCGTCAACTCAAAAGACTTGCACCTGGCAAACGGTCTACCCAACGGGAGGCCCTGGCCACATGACATTTCCATTTCCATCAGACTCACAAAGCCTAAAACCTACAAATACTGTATTATTATGCTGTTTCTAATTCTTTTTCTCAAATTTTATGGGATCTATTCTTTGCTTAGGTAAGGTAAAGGCAGTATCTATTTGCTTTATTGTGTGTATATTATTACTTGGACAAATATATTATTTTTCTGATATTTACAATTTAATTGAGGAGATGTACGTGCTGGGATATTGCTGCTGTGCTTATTTTTTTCAGAATATTCACAGCAGCAATATGCCAGCAAGTACAGAATAGTGAATGCCACGCAGCTTCTGAACTGTACTGAATCCACCTGATGCAAAGAAAGGTGAAACAAAAATGTATTTTTTTTTAACCATAGATAAACTGCATCTTAAAAAAGTTTTCAGTGTATAGGCTACCAGAATGCTCAAATGAATAGGAGGAGGTTGTGATATTGCTGGTAAAATACCATTAGTCAAATCCACTTTTATATCTTGAAAGTGAAGTGGAATAACCTTAATTATATGATTATTTTTAATTTGTTAGAGTGGAAAAGAACCTATGATGGTAAGACTTTTCAGTCATTAAAAAATACAGTACAATTTATTTAGTTTCTGAAACTGCAATTTGCAAAATAAATATTGTGTATTTTGTGAACATTTGTATTGCAAATATAAAAAGTACATTGTCTAGTGTGATTTATTATTTTGAGGTGGACATTATCATATAGCACTAAAGGGTAAAACATTTGTCAGCCTTAATCATAAGTTAACAATAGTATTGATTTCCT
The DNA here is from genome assembly GCF_023898315.1 of Schistocerca nitens. Lineage (NCBI taxonomy): Eukaryota > Metazoa > Arthropoda > Insecta > Orthoptera > Acrididae > Schistocerca > Schistocerca nitens. The sequence continues at coordinate 433,753,537 of NC_064615.1, read as the reverse complement.
TTGTGTGGTATGTGGGACAATGTGATTAATGTAATGTCTGCACAAAACTAGCTTTCTATTGTAAATTTTGCACAGTTATACAGTTGTATGTATTTTTAAGTAACAACTGTGAAAAGTTAATTTTTATGTTTTAAAACAGGGTTATGAATTTATGTGACAAATTAGTTGGTATGTTATCATGTCAATTTAAGTCCATGTATTAAACATGTATCTCATTACAGTATATTCTTGTTTCTATTGCCGGTGTACAATAAGTAGGCATGTGTGTGCTGTATTTTATAAAATTATTTTTTGTATTAAAAATGTGCAGAATTAAAGCTACTTTTATTTTTTAAATCCATTCTGCTGACAAGAACATCTTGTGTGTTGAACTTGGATCTGAGGGTTTTACTGCCAGTGTTTTAATTACCAGTAGACCTCATGACATTTGTCAAATTTCATTGTTAAACTATATGGAAGTTCTTTATTAACCAGTATACTATTCACGGTGGGAAAAAAAGAACCTATAGACTGAATTGGTTTTATGATTATTAAATTCTACATTATTTTTGAAACAGGTTGAAGTTACAGGCATTCATTTGATACTTAATTAGTTTTCAAAGTATTCCATATTGTTTACCTTCCACATTTACATCACTGCTTTTTGCAATCAGATGCTGGAACTCACAGAAATTTATAGGTCCCAAATAAAGGTGATGTGTATTTCCACGTAGACTTTATTTATTTACAAGTCTCCTTTATCTAAATAAAAACAACCTAGGTGGAAAAGTACCGTCTTCATTAAATAAATGTTTGACTATTGTACCCATTTTGAATAATATGTTTGCTTTCCATTTAAGATCAGTTCCATTCCAGCACAAACAGCTGTGAAAGAAGTAAGTTTATTTATCTGCCCGTTTCCATGAGATCATTTTCCACAAGGTTGGGTTATAGTTTTGCTTTTGGCACATACGTAGTGAGTGGCTTATTTTACTTTGGCTGTAGCATGTAATTGTACAGAAAAATGATGTGTTTCTGTTTCCTTTGTATAAATTTACATTACTTTGGCTTATAAAATTGAATATTGCAGAATTTTAGTTTCATTGTTTCTAGAAGCTCCAGAAATACTTGTCAGTTTGTTTACATTTCCATAATTGCAAGTTGGTATCCTATAGATCCAGGTTGAAGATGAAAATAGTACAAAGAATTCTGCTAATATAGTAAGAAATCATTGGAATACCATATTTAGCTAACCATTTGACTAAGGTGTTACCATGATGAAGTAGACAGTTGTTTCCAGAGTGAGATTTTCACTCTGCAGCGGAGTGTGCGCTGATATGAAACTTCCTGGCAGATTAAAACTGTGCGCCCGATCGAGACTCGAACTCGAGACCTTTGCCTTTCGCGGGCAAGTGCTCTGCCATCTGAGCTACCGAAGCACGACTCACGCCAGGTGCTCACAGCTCCACTGCTGCCAGTATCTCGTCTCCGCTGCAGAGTGAAAATCTCATTCTGGAAACATCCCCCAGGCTGTGGCTAAGCCATGTCTCCGCAGTATCCTTTCTTTCAGGAGTGCTAGTTCTGCAAGGTTCACAGAAGAGCTTCTGTAAAGTTTGGAAGGTAGGAGACGAGATACTGGCAGAAGTGGAGCTGTGAGCACCAGGCGTGAGTCGTGCTTCGGTAGCTCAGATGGCAGAGCACTTGCCCGCGAAAGGCAAAGGTCTCGAGTTCGAGTCTCGGTCGGGCGCACAGTTTTAATCTGCCAGGAAGTTTCATATCAGCGCACACTCCGCTGCAGAGTGAAAATCTCATTCTGGAAACATCCCCCAGGCTGTGGCTAAGCCATGTCTCCGCAGTATCCTTTCTTTCAGGAGTGCTAGTTCTGCAAGGTTCGCAGAAGAGCTTCTGTAAAGTTTGGAAAGTAGGAGACGAAATACTGGCAGAAGTGGAGCTGCGAGCACCGGGCGTGAGTCGTGCTTCGGTAGCTCAGATGGCAGAGCACTTGCCCGCGAAAGGCAAAGGTCCCGAGTTCGAGTCTCGGTTGGGCACACAGTTTTAATGTGCCAGGAAGTTTCATAGACAGTTGTTATCAGTTCTTGACCACATACAAATATTCCTGACTACAATAAAACTGATAAGAATATGTCATTAAGGCATAGGCCATTATGCATAAATTCTCCAAATAAAGCTAACAGTATCTGTTTGATTTTTGACTACAAGGTATTCAAGGACAGCTACTGACGTTTTAACTGTAATTATAGCTTGTAACTGATGGATACATGAAGGTGTTCCTTAAGTATTTACCAAAAAAACAATGAAAAAATGTTAGTTGCAAATCATTTTATTATTTCTTACAGTACTTTCAAAATACTTATCCAAATATATCCAAGTTTTGTCTCCTGTTTTGGTGTTGTTTACAAATTCTGTATATACTCTATAGATTTTTTGATGATTTCCTTAACTAAGTCATACGAGCGTGATTTAGATCTTTGGTCAAATCATGGGAGATCCTTTCAGAACATATCCTGTTCAAAGCTAAATGTTCATGCAAAATCAGATATATTGCAGTCTTCTATATGCAATGCCTCATGGTAAGTAAAATGAAGATCATCTTCAAATACAGGGTGCATCAGAAAATGTATACACAATTTAAACTGTCATAGAAAATTTAATTTTCAACCTACAAGGCTAAATTTCTGGGAAAAGTAATGCCATAGTCTAATTTGAAAAATAATTGTACTTTCTGCCCAAACTGAATGATGCAAAAGGTGGTTAAAGTAAAAGTTAAAAATGAAAGTCCTTATCATCACATTTCTGAGTATGAGTCACGACTGATTCTGTTCTTTGAACCAAAGTATCCAATGGAATTTGTATGCACACTACTTGAATCTCATCCCGAGTGTGTTCAGGTTATACGGTACACAACATCTTTTACTGTGCCTCACAAGAAAAAGTTGAGTGGCATAAGGTCTGGAGAGTATGCAGGAAACTTGATTGGCCCCTGCGTTGTATGCACTGGCCTGGTGAATTTTGATCCAGGTATGCTTGCACACCCTCAGAAGGAGTGCCATCGTGTTGGCAGTAAAATCTGTCATTACTGTGTATTGTACAAATGGTAGGGAAAATGGAATCATTGCGAGTTGTTAGGTACTTTCCTCCAGTTACAGTACTTCTAAAAAAGAAAGGCCTAATGATTCCCCTGGGGAAGAAACCACACCACACATTTTTACCTAGTAAATTCACTGCCTTTACAACAGTATAGTGGGGATTATCTTTGACCCAGTACACGCAGTTATACCTATTGACACTTCCTTTAAGTTTAAACTGTGCCTCATCTGACCTATTTTCTTCATGCTGGATATGAGTCTGGCAGCAGCAGCAGTTTCTTGCTAGTAATGCTCTGATTTCCAGTCCATGCAGCCTGTTAAGTTCTGGTAACAAGGATGGTGGAAGCCTTTACCAGTCCTCTCTATTCATTTGTTTGGGATCTTTTAATATTTAAATGCCCTCTAGATCTTGTGCTTCACTGTCCCTGGTTCCCTGGAAACTAAGTTTCACTGTATTTTATTTTCTTACTGCTGTCTTTCTAGTCTCTGGTCATGGCTGAGTTGTTGTTGTGCCCAAGCTGAACATTGTACTCTGGTGTGTGTGTGTGTGTGTGTGTGTGTGTGTGTGTGTGTGTGTGTGTGTGTGTGTGTGTGTGTGTGTGTGTGTGTGCGGGCGTGGGCATGTGTGTCGCTACGAGCCTACCTGTTTCACTGATCTATTCCTCTCCACACTCACAGTCTACCTTGCACGCACCAGGCATCTATCTTGTCCTTGCTAGAACCTAACACATCCTGCATATTACAGATGCTGTAGAAGACAGGCTGGACACCAGTTGGTGAAACTCATATAGGGATTTACGGTAAGACAACCTTGGTCCACTGTCTTCTTACTCGATGATTTAATGTTTTCCATATATGTTTTATTTCATAATAAACACACAATTGATTCATTGTATTGTATTTCTGATTATGACATACAGCTTGTATTGCACTCTTTGAATATTGGGGGGTGTAAATGATTCCATGTCCATTTTTGTTTCATATAAAACACAAGTTAGTTTCGTAGCATGGTTTTCTGTGGACTCTCATATATTTGTTATTGCTTACGAATCCACATGTGCACTGCTTGATTTAAATGCGTATTAAATATATCGTTCGTATTCTACTTAATATTTGTTCACATTCATTTTTTGTACTTTCTCGCTTTTAATGGGGAACTCAGTGTTAGCAGTATTTGACTGAATTGGTAATCAACTTTATTATGCTACATCTTGTCATGGAATGTGTATGTAATTCTGCTTTGAATGGTGTGGCAAGAAGAACACCATTCAAAGCAGAAGATGTAACAAAGTTGAATACCAATCCTGCCAGAAGCTGCTAACATGGAGTTCTCCATTAAATGTGTCAAAATATGAAAAATTCATGCAAACAGAAATAAAGTAGAACATGAACAACATACTTAACACACACTTAAATTGAGCAGTTCACACAAGGATTCGTAAGCAATACCAAGTACATGAAAGTCTACAGAACACCGTGCTACAAAACCAGCTTGTGTTTCATGTGAACAAAAGCAAATATGAAATCATTTATCCCCCCCCCCTCCAGTATTACAGATGCAAGCGAAGATCAAGCAGAATACAAGAAACTTACTTACAAGTCAATCCAAAGAGTGCAATACAGACAAGAAGTCATAATCAGGAACACAATGCGATGAAACCAGCTTTTGTGTTATGTTGTTTCAGATGATTTTTAGGTTTTGATATGAGCTAAAGTGCAATTAGTCCACTCGATATTGTCCATGCAGTCGAAAGTACAATATTTGGTTTTAAAAGTAAGTAATTTTTCAGTCAAAAGGCAAACACAAAGTCATTTAAAAAATTTTACGTGTCCATTAACTCCAACCACAAGAAGTTAATCTTAGTTTTTGATTGAGATTTTTTAAATATATTATTTTGCAAAGTCACGAAGACCTTTCTGTTTCCAGGCATGTACTTTACTGCTAGACTATGAGGCCCATCCATAAATATTAAACGAAAAATATTGTCATCTAAATCAAGTATTTCGAAAGAAAAATATGGATTTTCATGCCATATTTTCTCATATTGGAACTTCTCTGCCAGGCCAGTTGGAACACTGCTGTCGTTGTGCGTTTCTGAATCGTATCACTAGCTTTGCACTTGTTACATTTCGGTGTTTTGTGCTGTACACTAACTGGACAAAGATGTTTACAAATTTGGTCACTGATGCACCCTTCAGTTTATCTGTGTCCTACCTGTCTTTTATTCTTTTATTGGTTTTCACAGCTCTGAGTATTTATTATTGACCAGGAATGTTGTTCACAGCCTTTTAAACTCAAGTGTTATATTGTGAACAACATTTAAAATGCTGCATGAAAGCAGATGATTGAGTTCTAGTGCACTGGCTGAGAGCAAGATTTGGCATCTAATTACTTACCTGTGTGTGTTGAATTCCAGTATACTTTGTGTCCTAGTGTGCCATTCAATGTTCTATATGCTTCCACATCAAGCAATGGAATTGCACTATGCTTCCCTACTTCAAATGTAAACTGAGATGTCTTATGTGGGTTCTTCAAATGTTTGTGAAATATGTGTAGCTTTTAGTCTGCTTGGATCATATAGTGAACTTGTCGTTCAGGTAGCTGAACCAACAGCATGGGCATAATGGAGCTGAACAAAGTGCTGTTGCTTCAAGGCCTCCAGCCACATGTCGGCTGCTAAGGGGGATAAGGGAGATTGTATTGCTATGCTGCCTGTCTATTCATAGTATTTTCAATCACATTTGAAGTAAGTTGATGACAATAATAACTTAACAACTTACATGTGCCAGGCAGGACATGCTGCTATAGGATTCAAACAGTTTTCTTTACTGACATTGGAGTGTTCCCTAATTATGAGTTGTAATTAACTTATCACTTCTCAGATAATCTGTCACCTCATTGTTGTTCATGGGACTTTTACCTTATTGAGGGTTTACAATTTGTACAGAAACCAGATGGCAGTTATAAGAGTCGAGGGGTATGAAAGGGAAGCAGTGGTTGGGAAGGGAGTGAGACAGGGTTGTAGCCTATCCCCAATGTTATTCAATCTGTATATTGAGCAAGCAATAAAGGAAACAAAAGAAAAGTTCGGAGTAGGTATTAAAATCCATGGAGAAGAAATAAAAACTTTGAGGTTCGCCGATGACATTGTAATTCTGTCAGAGACAGCAAAGGACTTGGAAGAGCAGTTGAACGGAATGGACAGTGTCTTGAAAGGAGGGTATAAGATGAACATCAACAAAAGCAAAACGAGGATAATAGAATGTAGTCGAGTTAAGTCGGGTGATGCTGAGGGAATTAGATTAGGAAATGAGACACTTAAAGTAGTAAAGGAGTTTTGCTATTTGGGGAGCAAAATAACTGATGATGGTCGAAGTAGAGAGGATATAAAATGTAGACTGGCAATGGCAAGGAAAGCATTTCTGAAGAAGAAAAATTTGTTAACATCGAGTATAGATTTAAATGTCAGGAAGTCGTTTCTGAAAGTATTTGTATGGAGTGTAGCCATGTATGGAAGTGAAACGAGGACGATAAATAGTTTGGACAAGAAGAGAATATAAGCTTGTGAAATGTGGTGCTACAGAAGAATGCTGAAGATTAGATGGGTAGATCACATAACTAATGAGGAGGTATTGAATAGAATTGGGGAGAAGAGGAGCTTGTGGCACAACTTGACTAGAAGAAGGGATCGGTTGGTAGGACATGTTCTGAGACATCGAGGGATCACCAATTTAGTATTGGAGGGCAGCGTGGAGGGTAAAAATCATAGAGGGAGACCAAGAGATGAATACACTAAGCAGATTCAAAAGGATGTGGGTTGCAGTAGGTACTGGGAGATGAAGGAGCTTGCACAGGATAGATTGGCATGGAGAGCTGCATCAAACCAGTCTCAGGACTGAAGACAACAACAACAACAACAACAACAATGAGGGTTTACAGTCACCTTTTTGTATTTTCTTGATGCAGTGAACCTGCTATGCACTGCCACTGATTGTGCTGCAGGACTTCATTTCCAACTGCAGAGGGTGTGGAAGGGCTGTAAGAGAGCTCACATCTATGCCAGCTCACTACAAAATGACTTAATGTCCTTTTTAAAACTGTTCTGTATATGGTTGTTCTCATACTCAGAATGTTTATGTCTTGTGAAAAATCTCTTGTTACTCAGAACAACGTAGCTAAAGTGAATTTCAGAACAGCACATAAGAGAATGACATTTCTCCACAGTTTGTATCAACTGTTTCCAGATGTTTACATTGTCAGCAGAGGTGCTTCCTCTGTGCCTTCCAAAACACCACCAAGCTGTGATGTCAAATTATACACGCCATCTCCAGAGCAGTTAGAGAGTCGTGACAGGATTGCACCTTCTACATCCACAGGGCTACACTGAAAATCACACTTAAGTGCTTGGCAGAGGTTTCATCAAACCATCTTTACAATAATGCTCTGTTATTCTACTCTCGAATAGTGTGCAGAAGAAATGAACACTTAAATCTTTCTGTGCAAGCTCCAATTTCTCTTATTTTATTTTGATGATCACTTCTCTCTGTGTATGTTGGTGTGAACAAAAATGTTTTAGTATTTGGAGGAGAAAGTTGGTGATTGAAATTTCGTGAGAAGATCCCGCCACAATGAAAAATGCGTTTGTTTTAATGATGTCCTCCCCAAGTCCTGTATTATGGCAGTGACACTTTCTCCCCTATTTCTTGATAATACAAAATGTGGGGCCCTTCTTTGAACTTTCTCGATGTACTCTGTTAATCCTATCTGGTAAGGATCCCACACTGCACAGGAGTACTCCAAAAGCTGATCTGCCTAATGGTACATTACTCAAATGTATGTGCATATCAACATGCGTCACAGATGCCAGAGGTGCAGTAATGTGCAGGTTACTACAGTCTCTGCACAAAGCAAAAGCGAACCATGCACAATGGAGATTCTCTATACGATAACTACCTGAACAACATTTTTACTCAAGCATCTTTCATCTGATTGTGAGAAAGAGGTGGAGCAACCTGTTCCACAACAGCATGTCTAAATAGGAATTTTGTACTAAAGTGAACCATGAGGTTCATGGGTGAAATTCTTCCTGCTTTTGTGTGTTCCGTAAATGGTATCAAGTTCATGACTTTAGAATCCATCTTGCCAACTGGAGGCCTTAATTTGCAGGCTAAATACTTTGAAATCCGTTTATAAGTAAATTTATCTCAGTTACTGTCAGTCTTCAAGGTGGACTACTTTGTGTACTTTTGACACTCCATAAATTTTAAGTGGAAATGGAGTTTTTGGAATGAATCCCGTGACTGTCTCAGTGTCAGTTCTTGAGTCCATAATTAAGGTCTATTTCTTTCAATCTATCTTAACCATAGGGACTGCCTCAGTTCCTTGTAAATGGGTTCATTTAATAAGTCTTTCAAGTTGTCTTCCTACTGAGAGATGTCTAAGATGACAGTTGTATTCCTTTGTCTGCTTGTAGCACCATAATTTCTTTGTTCTTCTTTAGTTCTGTAAAGGCTATCCTTTTCCCAAAGTTAAGGTCGTGGGTTTGATGGCTTGGTGCATAATAAAATTCAGTTTCCTTCCTAATCTTCTTCACTCCAATCACATGTGACCAGGTTGAGAATTGGCTAATATTCCATTTTTGCATATCCAATTTATTAACTTATTGCATGTTATTTTTTCCAGTGATTAGAAAACAGGAGGTTATTGGAATGGGGTGATTTTTAATCTCTTTATCTTTGTCATCAACTTCAAATATAGGAATAACTTTGGACAGTTTTAACTGTTTAGGAAAGATGCCTGACTCTAATGAGCAGCTACATAGGTGAGTGGGGGGGTCAATTACATTTTGGAGGGAGAGCAGTAACGTCATGCTGGATATGCCATCAGTTCCTACTGAGTATGTTATTTCTACTTCTGTAATATCCTTGACTGTTCCTATCGTATTAACATGATTTACAAACACAGATAATTTAGAACAGTTGATCTTGTTTCCCATTTGTTGCTGATTTTCAATGAAATTAATAGTTTTAATTAAATTTTCAGTTATTCCAGTGAAGCAGCCATTTGAATATATTTGTTTTCCTGCTTGCTTCTGTTATCTTTTTATTGTTGTTTAGCAAGACAATATTGCGTTGATTTTCTTATTTTTTCTTGTTTCCTTATTTTTATGAAGTTCCACTTGGCTTTTCCTTTACTATACAACTTTTTATACACATATCATTATGGATTTTTTTTCTTTCCATAATTTTTGGTGTATTTCATAGTGAATGTGCATATCTGCTGTGCCATTATTATCCTTGCAGGGTGCGGTTCTCTCTCTTTCAGGCATGAAGTTGTAATTCTCATAGTGATCCAGCCATTGCCTTTTGTATCATTTATGATATTTACCATTTTCAGGGGGAAACCTGTACCAAAGTACTGTACCTGTTTTCCTATAAACATGCTGAATTTTGTATCCAGACTTTCCATTACATAAACAGCAAACCAGTCTTCACTGTCCAATAATTAAAGTGGTTTATGTTTTTCTGACTTGAGATCCTTCATTTGAACTTTAGTACATTGTTTTTTTTTTTTGCCCACCCTTCTTAAATGGTGATGGGAATTATCAAAGGTCTATAGTTAGGAACCATGTATTGCACACATTTACAGATAATTCAAATTCCTCTTTATCAGTCAGAATTTGACCCAGTGTGACCAGATGGAGTTATTCTTATCGCAAGGTTTACTGTGAAAGTAAAATTATATGATCTGACTGACAAGAGGCTTCCTGTTTACATGTACTGAGAAAATTTGTACTAAGGTAATAAAAACTATAACCTCACATCCTGTTGGACTTATTTAGGAACTATTACATTTTTTTCAGAAATACTACTTACCAAAGTTGTATACATGCAAGAGATCTGAGGAAACTGGAAGGTTTCAGACTGATTACACAGGATGAACATTAATAAAATCAACAAACTGCAGGAATGGATTCCCACAGGAAACGGAGGAAAATAGTTCTATGAAGATGTGTCTGGAAATGCATCATTGCCATGGTAGCAGGCATGGGATGGTAGATGGCAAGTTCCTCTGACCATGTGCCGTTTGTTCCTTGTGTGTCAGAGGCTGTATGCTTGACACAGCATACTGTAAGCCAGCAGAATGGTCTGGTATTCATGTCAGGAACAAGCTGAGATGGTGTTTGTGTACAGCCAGGCAGATGGAAACAGTCAAGAGGCAGTAAGGCTATACCAAAACAAGTACCGTTACAGACACAAACCACACCACACAGTATTTTCCCTTCTCAACTTTTTTTGTTCCTTTCCTTCTTTGTTCTGCTCTCATTTTCCTCCGCTGCTGTGTTTGAGGCCATTCTTTCTTTCTTCCTTTCCTTCTCCTCCCTGGATGTGCCTGGCGGCCACCCACACATTTTATGCATAGCAGGAGACTGGGTAATGGGTAATTCCCAGCCCCAGGTTGGCATGTAGGGCCCGCACGTACCCCCTGGTACAGGCCAGGCCCAGGGAGGGGTGACTGCCTGAGCTGTTGCCTTCCTCCTCTGCCAATTGATCCCGCCATCTGTCATTCGGGAGGTGTGAGCTAAGATGAGGACAATCACCTATGGTCGGGGGCTCCCCTTTGGAGGGCCCCTGGCTGGAAGGAGAGCACCATTGTAGATGCTGGTAATCATGGGGGACTTCTTCCCAATGACTGATTTTCCTTCTCTTTCTCTGAGCGTTTCACATAAAAGAAAGTGGAATGAGGCTCCTGCCTCAATGTCTCTTCCTGTTACGCCTCGATATCCAGTAGTCTCACATTTAGACGAAAACCAGACTTTTGCTACTGTTAACCCCTTTGTTATACAGAAAGGCGTGGATGGCATCACCAGCCCTATGAAGTCATACTCTTGTCTCCGCAATGGAACTCTGCTTTTGGAAATTGATAGTGCTCTCCAGGCCCAGAAACTACTCAAGGCCCAAATCCTCCATGAATATCCTAAAAAGTGGAAGCTCACAGGACACTTAACTTGTCCTGTGCTTTTATCTACACCCGGCTGTTGTATGGTTTGACGGAGGACAAAATAACTAATTATCTATCAGATCAGAGCGTTACTGCTGTTCATTGAGTTATGAAGAAGGAAGCTACTGATTTGGTGCCCACTCGCACATTGTTCCTTACTTTCGATTGGTTAATGCCTCCTACCAAGATGAAGTCATCTCTGTGCACCCTTACATTCCCAGTCCGTTGAGGTGTTATAAATTCAACCAGTTCAATCATACCAGCACGTCATGTAAAAACACAGCCAAATGTGTCACTTGTAGCAGGGATGCACACAAAGAGCGCCTGTCCACCTCCTTTCCCCCACTGCGTCAATTGTAATGGAGAACATTCTGCTTCTTCTTGTTCTTGTCCTGTCTATCAGGACAAGCGGGCTGTTCAGGAGATAAGGGTGAAGGAAAAGGTACCTTTTCCTGTTGCCCAGAAACTGTTGGCGAGCCATAAACCAAATGTCCCTTCGTCTGGAAGCTACAGCACCGTGTTAGCCCCTCCCCATCTCACAAAAAACATGGGTATGCAAACTTGTGATTTACAGTTCAGTTTGATAGTGGCGAAGTCGCCTCGCCTTAAAGTTGATGATCCATCTCCCGCTTCCCGGGCTGTAGATTCTGCTACCTGCTCTTCGCCCCTACTGGTGAAGACGGTTGCAATGCAGCCAGCAAACCATCAATTCAAAAAGGATTATTCCTCAGAAGATTTTTTGCGTACCTCGAGTTTGCAGCCGTCTGGCTCTTCTGCAAATTGCCAAAAATCGAAACAATCATCCAAAGGCAAACAGTCTTCCCCTCTCCGACTTGTTGGCCCTCTTCAACTGGTCGGCCCTTTTCAACTGACCGACACCGGTGAAGCTCCATTGATCCCACTGAGTTAATGGACAAAGATCCTCCACCTGTGGATTCCAGTGGCCGTCCTCCCTCAATGGCTCGCCATAAGTGGCCGTTGAGGTGAGTGTTTCTTATTCATTCTCCAGTGTTCCTAAATTTTATGGCCCTTTTACAATGAAATATCCGTGGCCTTCGGTCTAACAGGGCAGACCTCCAGCTGCTCCTGCAATTGCAATGTCCGCTTGTAGTTTATCTCCAAGAAACCAAGCTATGTCGTCAAGACCATTTTGCTCTTTCCCATTTTACTTCACTACGGATGGGCCTTCCCCTTATGGCAGGGATTCCTGCTCATGGTAGGGTCATGCTGCTTCTACGAGATGATGTTTGTCATTGTCCTATCCCCTTGCACACGCACCTGCAAGCAGTTGCTGCCCATGTTTTCCTTCCCGAATTTACCTTTTCCCTCTGCACCATTTAGATTCCTTTGTCTTCTGCTGTCACTAGGGCGGACCGGATGCAGCTTGTTGCTCAGCTTCCTCCACCCTTTCTGCTCCTCGTTGACACCAAAGCCCATCATCCTCTTTGGGGCTCACCTATCGCCTCCCCGAGAGGTTCTCTTTTGGCGAAACTTCTTAATCATCTTAATCTTGTGTGCCTTAACACTGGCAAAGTCATGTTTCTCTCTGATTCCACACACACTTATTCCCACTTAGACCTCTTGATCTGCTCTGCCCAGCTCGCTCGACGTCTCGCGTGGTGTGCTCTTTCCGATACTGACTCGAGTGACAACTTCCCTTGTGTGACTCGCCTGTACAGTCATACCCCGCCACAGCAGTGCGCTCATTGGAAATTCTCTCTTGCTGACTGGAGGCTCTATTCCTCCTTGGCAGTCTTTGATGAACGGCCGTTTCCTAACTGTGATGATCAAGTCGAGCACCTTGTGGATCTTATTCTCTCGGCTGCCAAATCCTCTATCCCTTGTACTACTACTTCTCCCTGTAGGGTCTCGGTCCCTTGGTGGACTGTGGAGTGCGGCAATGCGATTTGTGCCTGATGATGTGCACTTCGGTCTTTCACCGTCATCCTGCGTTAACGAACTGCATCCGCCACAAGCAACTACGTGCGCAGTGCCGTCGCACTATCAAGGAAAGCAAGAAAGCATGCTGGGTTTCCTTCACCAGCTCGTTCAACACTTTTACTCCGTCCTCTCTCGTTTGGGGTGGCCTGCGCCGGCTTTCTGGGACTACCGCCCATTTCCCCATCCCTGGTCTGAGTGTGGGGGGAAATGTCATAGTACTTTGAGGAGGTTTCAACCTCCACCCATTAAGTCCTGCCTTCCTTCCTCAGAAACAGGCAGAGGAGGCTTGTGCAATCTCTTTTCTCTCTGTGAATCGAGAATGCTACAACGTTCCTTGTACTACGAGGGTGCTCGAGCGTGCTCTCTCCTCTTCCAGGTCTTCTGCTCCTGGGCCCGATACAATTCATGTCCTCATGCTGCAGAATCTTCCTCCTGCAAGAAAATGCTTCCTCCTCAATACCACAACCATATTTGGACTGATAGTATATTTCCCAAGCTTTGGTGTGAAGCTGCCATTGTTCCCCTACCTAAGCCTGTTAAAGATAAATCTCTTCCTTCCAGCTGTCACTCAATTTCCCTTACCAGCAGCGTTTGTAAGGTGACGGAAAGCATGATCAGTGGTTGATTAGTGTGGTGGTTGGGGTCACACCATCTTCTCACTAATGCTCAGTGTTGATTCCGAAAGCACCGCTCAGCGGTTGATCATCTCGTCACCCTGACAACGTTTATCATGAATAATTTTCTGCAGAAGCGTCAAACAGTGGCTGTGTTCATTGATTTGGAGAAAGCCTATGATACCTGTTGGCGGACAGGCATTCTACGTACTATGCACACATGGTGCCTTCACCGTGGTCTTTCCACTTTCATCCGGGAATTTTTAACAGACCGAGTTTGCCGGGTACATGTGGGTTCCTCCTTATCCCACACCTTTTCACATGAGAACGGGGTGCCTCAGGGCTCTGTACTGAGTGTCATCCTCACCACCATAGCCATCAACCCAATTATAGATTGCCTTCCAGCTGGCATTTCTGGGTCTCTTTTCATTGATGACTTTGCTATTTATTGCAGCTCCCAGCAGATGTGTCTCCTGCAACACTGTCTTCAACGTTGTCTGGAATGTCTCTGTTTGTGGAGTGTCACAAATGGTTTCCACTTTTCTGCTACCAAATCAGTCCGCGTCAGCTTCTGGTGGTACAAGGTGTTTCTTCCACCGTCCTTACGACTGGGCCAAAATGCTCTCCCGTTTGTGGATGCAGCGAAGTTCTTAGGGCTTACATTCGATAGGAAACTCAGTTGGTCTCCCCACGTGTCCTATCGGGCTGCACGCTGCACCCGGTCCCTCAGTGTCCCTCGTGTATTGAGTGGTACCTCTTGGGGAGCTGACCGGACTGTCTTCCTCCGCCTCTATCGATCTCTTGTCCACTCCAAGTTGGATTATGGATGCATTGTCTACTCCTCTGCACGGCCCTCTATCTTACACCATCTAACTACAATCCACCATTTGGGGATCCGTCTCACCACTGGTGCCTTCCGTACTAGCACAGTTGAAAGTCTATACGCAGAAGCTGGTGAACTACCAATGTCATACTGGCGCAACATGCTGCTCAGTGGGTATGCATGTCGGCTTTCTTCCATGCGAGGCCACCCAACCTTTGACCCTTTTTTTGATGACATTCTTGACCCCCAATACGAGATGTATGTTTCTTCTCTACAGCCTCCCAGCGTCCACTTTCATTACCTGCTTCGGCAGCTGCAGTTCACACCTCCTGCCACTTTCCTAATGGGTGAGAGCCCTTCACCACCTTGGCTTCAGACACAGGTTTGTGTCCATTTTGACCTTAGCTCGTTCCTGAAGGATTCAGCTACAGAGCTGACCTATCACTGCAACTTTCTCGAACTTCGCTCACAACTTGCCGATAGCGTGTGTTTGTACACTGATGGGTCCAAGTCCGCCCACGGTGTTGGCTGTGCTTTTGTCGTTTGGGATGATAAGTTTCAATATTGGCTTCTCGACCAGTGCACAATTTTTACCATACAGCTTTTTGCCCTCTCTCAGGCTGTTCACTATGTCTGGAGGCACCAGTTCACTTGCTGTGTGATCTGCTCTGACTCCCTCAGTGCCCTTCAGAGTCTGGATGATCCAGATCCAGACCACCTCATCGTTCGACGGATCCAGGACTGCCTCCATTTTTTCCCTGATGGGAGAGCCGAAGTGATGCTCATGTGGGTTCCTGGGCCTCGTTGGTATGCCTGCGAATGACGCTGCTGATGCTGCAGCCAAGGCCCCAGTCCATCTCGGTCTGCCTGCCTCTTACTCTGTTCCCTCGCAAGATATTCGTAATATTCGCTGTCGGCATATCACATCACTGTGGCATGACCGTTGGTGCTCCCTTCAGGGAAACAAACTCAGAGAAGTCATACCTCTCCCAACAGCCTGGCCGACTTCCTCCGGGGCCGTCTCACCATGAGGAAGTAATGTTAGCTCAGTTGCGAATAGGGCACTGCCACTTTCATCACCGCCACTTGTTGAGCAGCAACCCTGCACCCAGCTGTCCTTTCTGTAGCCAGCCAGTAACAGTCAGACATTTCCTGATCCTCTGCTCCTATTTTAGCCACTTACGTCTCAGGTTCGGGCTGCCACCCACTATGCCACCCATTTTAGCGGATGACGTGTGATCTGTGGCTCGCGTTTTAAGTTTTTTTTTAAAGCAGCAATATGACAAAAGAGGTTTGATTTCTACCTGGTGACTCCGGTGGCTTGTTGATGTCATTTAGATACTCTTCCGTAATGTCTTGACGTTTTAGATTTGTTTTTTCCTCCTTTCTGTATTAGACCTTGAAACAGTTTTTTTAAGCTCGCTATCCCAGCATTCTATGGTTCTATACTGGGCGCTTATGATCTTAGATGTTTTGCGCCCAAAAAAAGAAATGTTGTATTCTTGTGCAGTGTGGAATCCACATTGGATAGGATTGATGGAGGACATCAAAGAAGTTCAGAGAAGGGCACCTTGTTTTGTATTATCATGAAATAGGGGAGAGAATGCTACAGATTGATACACAAATTAGGGTGACAGCCATTAAACAAAAAGGCATTTTTAGATATGTCAGTACCTTCTCATAAAATTTCAATCACCAACTTTCTCCTCATAATGAGAAAATACTTCGTTGGCACCCACCTACATAAGGAGAAATGATATAATAATAAAATAAGAGCTCGCACGAAAAGATTTAAGTATCTGTTTTTTCTGGACGCTGTTTGAGGGTGGAAGGGCAGAGAAGCAGCTTAAAGGTGGTTTGATGAAATGTCTGCCGGGCACTTAATTGTGAATTTCAGAGCAATCATGTAGATGTAGATGTGGCTTTAGGCCTAATAGATCAACTTGGGACCAATTATTTGTGCTGAGACCAATACAGGAAAAAGTACATGAATGTACTGTAGAACTCAACAACATCCACGCAGACTTCAAGCAAGCCTTTGATAGTCTAAATAGGGAAGAGATGTAAGAAGATGTTGAACTGTTTGGCATACCATCCAAATACATTTTGATTATTGGCAGGTTTGAAGGCAATGGTGTGAGTGGATGGGGAATTAACCAACTCTTTTAATATCAGTAAAAGAGTTAGACAAAGTGATGCTCTTTTCTCATTGCTTTTCAGTTTGACCTTATGAGTAATTATACGAAAATTGTAAATAACAAGCCCCACAGCATAGGGATTTGAAATTAATGAATCAAAAACTAAATATATGAAATTCCACAGAACAGGGGACAATAACCTGGATAACTTGTCAGTAGCAGGTTTCAACTTTCAATACATAGAGTATTTTGAATATCTAGGGGCTAATATTAATAAAGTAAATTCCATGTCCACTGAAATAAAAGCGCTCATTTTAAATGGTAACAGGTGTTATCATACATTTAAAAAGCTGATGGCTTCAATGATGCTAAACCAACAGGTAAAAGTGACTAAATGTAAAGTTATGATGAGGCAAGTGGTTACATTTGGATGTGAAGCATGGATGCTAACCAGCACTAGTGAACAACAGTTAAGAGTATTTGAATTAAGAATACTATGGAAAATTTGTGGAAGGATCTGAAATAATAATGTTACCTGGAGAGCAAGGACCAATTATGAGTTGGGTCATCTCATACAAGGAGCTAATACTGTAAGTTTAATTAAAAGTGAAAGAACAACCTGGCAGGGACATCTACTTAGGATGGATGAGACAAGAATTACAAAGAAGGTTTTCTAATGGAAACTGACAGGAAGAAGATTAAAAGGAAGGCCACGTAAACATTAGGTGGGTAATGTGGAAGAAAATATCAGAGCCCCAGGAATCAGAGGATGGAGAAGAAAAATAAACGAGGGGGCAGAATGGAAGGAAACTCTTAAGGAGGCAAAGACCCACACTGTGTTGTGAAGCCACAAGAGGAAGAAGAACAAGACAATATTCAAATTGGTTTTCTTATTTTTTCTCGTTTCATTTTTCATGAAGTTCCACTAGCCTTTACTTTACTTGTGGAATTTTTTAAACACATGTCATTGTGGATTCCTTTTGACTGTTTTCTATAACCTCACATAATGTTGGACTTATTTTATTTAGAAACCAATACATTTCTTCCAGAAATGCTGCTTACTAAAGTTATACAAATGCAAGAGATCTGAGGAAACTGGAAGGTTTCAGATTGATTATATAATGGTAAGATAGATATTTCAAAAGTAGACATTAAACTGCAAGACATTTCCAGGGGCAATTATGAACAGCTTATGAACTGAAGACTAAAAGTGAAGAAACTGTAAAAAGAAGGAGATGAGACCTGGATAAATTGAAGGAACCAGAGGTTGTTGAGAGTTTCTGAGGGAGCATAAGGCAACACTGAACTGAAAGCATATGGGTAGCTTTGAGATCAGAAATAGTGAATGCAGAAGGAGGTCACACAGGGGAAAAGACAAGGCCTGGTAGAAATCTTTGGATGGCTCAGGAGATATTGAATTTAACTGATGGAAGGAAAAAATATAAAAAATGTAGGAAATGAAACAGGTGAAAGAGGTTGGCTTTTTTTCTTATGCAGCCTGCCTCAAATTCTCCTCCTGTGCCAACCTCTTCATCTCAGAGTAGCACTTGCAACCTACATCCTCTATTATCTGCTGAATGTACTACACTTTCTGTTTTCCTCTACAGCTTTTACCTTCTATAGCTCCCTCTAGAACCTTTGAAGTTATTGCCTGATGTCTTAACACATGTCCTATTATCCTATCCCTTCTTTTTTTCGGTGTTTACCATATATTCCTTTCCTTGCTGATTCTTCAGAGGGCCTCCTCATTTCTTACCCTGTAAGTCCATCTAATTTTCGACATACTTCTGTCGCACCACATCTCAACTGCTTCAGTTCTCTTCTTTTCCGATTTTCACACAGTCCATGATTCGCTACCATACAATGGTGTGCTCCTGACATACATCCTCAGAAACTTCTTCCTTAGAAGACTATGTTTGATACTAGTACACTTCTCTTGGCAGGAATGCCCTTTTTGCCAGTGCTAGTCAGCTTTTTATGTCATCCTTGCTCCATCTGTCATGGGTTATTTTGCCGGCTAGGCAGCAGGAGTCCTTAACTTAACCAACTTCGTGACCATCAACCCTGATGTAAGTTTCTTGCTGTTCTTATTTCTGCTACTTTTCCTTACTTTCGTCTTTCTTTAATTTACTCTCACGATCCGTATTTTTCATTCATAAGACTGTTCATTCCATTCAGCAATCCTGTAATTCTTTTTCACTTTCACTGAGGGTAGCAGTGTCATCAGCAGATCTTATCATTGATATCCTTTCACCTTGAATTTTAATTGCACTCTTGAACCTTTCTGTAATTTCCATCATTGCTTCTTCGATGTATAGATTGAACAGTAGGGGTGAAAGACTGCTTCCCTGATTTACCCTTTTTGATCCGAGCAGTTCGTTCTTGGTCTCCCAGTCTTATTGTTCCATCTTAGCTCTTGTACATATTGTATATTACCTGTCTTTCCCTATAGCTGACCCCTATATTTCTCAGAATTTGGAACATCTTGCCCCATTGACATTGTTGAACACTTTTTCCAGATTGACAAATCTGACAAATGTATCTTTAGTTTTGTTTCCATTATCCATCACAATGTCGGAATTGCTTCTCTGGTACTTTTAACTATCCTAAAGCCAAACTGATTGTCATCTAGCACATCCTCAATTTTCTTTTCCATTCTTCCGTATATTATTCTTGTCTTGGATGTATGAGCTGTTAAGCTGATTATGCGATAATTCTTGTACTTGTCAGCTTTTGCTATCTTCGGAATTGTGTGGATGATATTTTTTCTAAAGTCAGATGGTATGTAGCCAAACTCACAGATTCTGTGCACCAACGTCAATAGTCTTTTTATTGCCATTTCCCCAAATGATTTTAGAAATTCTGATGGAATGTTATCTATACCTTCTGCGTTATTTGATATTGAGTCCTCCAAAGCTCTTTTAAATTCTGATTCTAATATGCAATACCCTATCTGTTCTATATCGACCTTGTTTCCTCTTCTATCACATCATTAGGTAAGTCTTCTCCCTCATAGAGGTCTTCAATGTATTCTTTCCACCTATCTGCTGTGTCCTCTGCATTTAACAGTGGAATTCCCATTGCACTTGTAATATTACCACCCATGCTTTTAATTTCACTGAAGATTGTTTTTGACTTTTATATGCTGAGTCAGTCCTGACAACCATTCCTTTTTTGATTTCTTCACATTTTTCATGCAGCCATTTCATCCTAGCTTCACTGCACCATCTGAATATATTCTTGAAATAAAATTAGAGACCATGCACCTCCTAGTAATAACATCTTAATGGTCTTTTAAAAAGAAATCAATTCTAACTGGAATATCCGTGGTGCAAACATAGATTGCTCAATTCAGAACCAATACAAAGCAAAGACTGACTCATGTTGTTGTTGTTGTTGTTGTGGTCTTCAGTCCTGAGACTGGTTTGATGCAGCTCTCCATGCTACTCTATCCTGTGCAAGCTTCTTCATCTCCCAGTACCTACTGCAACCTACATCCTACTGAATCTGCTTAGTGTATTGATCTCTTGGTCTCCCTCTACGATTTTTACCCTCCACGCTGCCCTCCAATGCTAAATTTGTGATCCCTTGATGCCTCAAAACATGTCCTACCAACCGATCCCTTCTTCTAGTCAAGTTGTGCCACAAACTTCTCTTCTCCCCAATCCTATTCAATACCTCCTCATTAGTTATGTGATCTACCCACCTTATCTTCAGCATTCTTCTGTAGCACCACATTTCAAAAGCTTCTATTCTCTTCTTGTCCAAATTGGTTATTGTCCATGTTTCACTTCCATACATGGCTACACTCCATACAAATACTTTCAGAAACGACTTCCTGACACTTAAATCTATACTCGATGTTAACAAATTTCTCTTCTTCGGAAACGATTTCCTTGCCATTGCCAGTCTACATTTTATATCCTCTCTACTTCGACCATCATCAGTTATTTTGCTCCCTAAATAGCAAAACTCCTTTAAGTGTCTCATTTCCTAATCTAATCCCCTCAGCATCACCCGATTTAATTTGACTACATTCCATTATCCTCGTTTTGCTTTTGTTGATGTTCATCTTATATCCTCCTTTCAAGACACTGTCCATTCCGTTCAACTGCTCTTCCAAGTCCTTTGCTGTCTCTGACAGAATTACAATGTCATCGGCGAACCTCAAAGTTTTTACTTCTTCTCCATGAATTTTAATACCTACTCCGAATTTTTCTTTTGTTTCCTGTACTGCTTGCTCAATATACAGGTTGAATAACATCGGGGAGAGGCTACAACCCTGTCTCACTCCTTTCCCAACCACTGCTTCCCTTTCATGCCCCTCGACTCTTATAACTGCCATCTGGTTTCTGTACAAATTGTAAATAGCCTTTCGCTCCCTGTATTTTACCCCTGCCACCTTCAGAACTTGAAAGAGAGTATTCCAGTTAACGTTGTCAAAAGCTTTCTCTAAGTCTACAAATGCTAGAAACGTAGGTTTGTCTTTTCTTAATCTTTCTTCTAAGATAAGTCGTAAGGTTAGTATTGCCTCACGTGTTCCAACATTTCTACGGAATCCAAACTGATCTTCCCCGAGGTCCGCTTCTACCAGTTTTTCCATTCGTCTGTAAAGAATTCGCGTTAGTATTTTGCAGCTGTGACTTATTCAACTGATAGTTCGGTAATTTTCACATCTGTCAACACCTGCTTTCTTTGGGATTGGAATTATTATATTCTTCTTGAAGTCTGTGGGTATTTCGCCTGTCTCATACATCTTGCTCACCAGATGGTAGAGTTTTGTCATGACTGGCTCTCCCAAGGCCATCAGTAGTTCTAATGGAATGTTGTCTACTCCCGGGGCCTTGTTTCGACTCAGGTCTTTCAGTGCTCTGTCAAACTCTTCACGCAGTATCTTATCTCCCATTTCATCTTCATCTACATGCTCTTCCATTTCCATAATACTGTCCTCAAGTACATCGCCCTTGTATAAACCCTCTATATACTTCTTCCACCTTTCTGCCTTCCCTTCTTTGCTTAGAACTGGGTTGCCATCTGAGCTCTTGATATTCATACAAGTGGTTCTCTTCTCTCCAAAGTTCTCTTTAATTTTCCTGTAGGCAGTATCTATCTTACCCCTAGTGAAACAAGCCTCTACGTCCTTACATTTGTCCTCTAGCCATCCCTGCTTAGCCATTTTGCACTTCCTGTCGATCTCATTTTTGGGACGTTTGTATTCCTTTTTGCCTGCTTCATTTACTGCATTTTTATATTTTCTCCTTTCATCAATTAAATTCAATATTTCTTCTGTTACCCAAGGATTTCTATTAGCCCTCGTCTTTTTACCTACTTGATCCTCTGCTGCCTTCACTACTTCATCCCTCAGAGCTACCCATTCTTCTTCTACTGTATTTCTTTCCCCCATTCCTGTCAATTGTTCCCTTATGCTCTCACTGAAACTCTCTACAACCTCTGGTTCTTTCAGTTTATCCAGGTCCCATCTCCTTAAATTCCCACCTTTTTGCAGTTTCTTCAGTTTCAATCTGCAGTTGATAACCAATAGATTGTGGTCAGAATCCACATCTGCCCCTGGAAATGTCTTACAATTTAAAACCTGGTTCCTAAATCTCTGTCTTACCATTATATAATCTATCTGATACCTTTTAGTATCTCCAGGATTCTTCCAGGTATACAACCTTCTTTTATGCTTCTTGAACCGCGAGTTAGCTATGTTTAAGTTATGCTCTGTGCAAAATTCTACAAGGCGGCTTCCTCTTTCATTTCTTCCCCCCAATCCATATTCACCTACTATGTTTCCTTCTCTCCCTTTTCCTACTGACGAATTCCAGTCACCCATGACTATTAAATTTTCGTCTCCCTTCACTACCTGAATAATTTCTTTTATCTCGTCATACATTTCATCAATTTCTTCATCATCTGCAGAGCTAGTTGGCATATAAACTTGTACTACTGTAGTAGGCATGTGCTTTGTGTCTATCTTGGCCACAATAATGCATTCACTATGCTGTTTGTAGTAGCTAACCTGCACTCCTATTTTTTTATTCATTATTAAACCTACTCCTGCATTACCCCTATTTGATTTTGTATTTATAACCCTGTAATCACCTGACCAAAAGTCTTGTTCCTCCTGCCACCGAACTTCACTAATTCCCACTATATCTAACTTTAACCTATCTATTTCCCTTTTTAAATTTTCTAACCTACCTGCCCGATTAAGGGATCTGACATTCCATGCTCCGATCCGTAGAACGCCAGTTTTCTTTCTCCTGATAACGACGTCCTCTTGAGTAGTCCCCTCCCGGAGATCCGAATGGGGGACTATTTTACCTCCGGAATATTTTACCCAAGAGGACGCCATCATCATTTAATCATACAGTAAAGCTGCATGTCCTCGGGAAAAATTACGGCTGTTGTTTCCCCTTGCTTTCAGCCGTTCGCAGTACCAGCACAGCAAGGCAGTTTTGGTTAATGTTACAAGGCCAGATCAGTCAATCATCCAGACTGTTGCCCCTGCAACTACTGAAAAGGCTGCTGCTCCTCTTCAGGAACCACATGTTTGTCTGGCCTCTCAACAGATACCCCTCCGTTGTGGTTGCACCTACGGTACGGCCATCTGTATCGCTGAGGCACGCAAGCCTCCCCACCAACGGCAAGCTCCATGGTTCATGGGGGGGGGGGGGGGACTGACTCATACAGTGCATTAATTTTCTTGTTTGTGCCTGACAAGAGTCAGCTGTGGACTCCAAACCATTTGCACCATTGTTCCGTGCCTCCACCCAAATGCACATCAGTATTCCATGAACGGTAGTCCCTGGAAATCAAAACTTGGTGGCAGCTCAGATTGTCTTAGATGTGATCATGAAACAATTTTTTTTTCAAAATTTGAAATACAAGGATTTTTCCCTAAATGTCGCCCTTCTCCCATCATGCAGCAATGATATAAAATTAATATTTTAGCTGGTACTAAAATGATATATGTATCGAGCCATTACAGTATATTGAAGATTTTTGTCTAATGTTTGGCATGTGGACAGCCATTCTGCTTGTTTGTCAGTTGATGTTCCTATTAGTGCCACTACATTCCAGAGACATTTCAAAGTAGACTACTTTTATTGCTTCCTCAATGTAAAAGAGTGCCATATACTTGAAGGTTGTTCTTCCCTTCTCACTACAATGAATATATTTTGGTACAGATATACCCAGTTACTGTTGGTAACTTCTCTCTAGCAATCGGTAGTCAATCCAATCTAATAAAGCATTTTTTTTTCTTTTTTGAGAAATACACGCTATTCTAGTTCCACAAGATACTAAGAAACACAGAGTGATGGACTGCTATTATAACATGCATATTACCATACAACCATGGAACCCACAAAATGTCTACTGATCAAATAGCTTTAGAATCCTGCTTAGCTATGCACATCTAAGACAAAAGGGATGTGATGGGTGTCCCAGAAGTGGCCTACTAAACAACTTTTTGGGCTCAAATACCGTACACTCAATCAGCATGTATCAACATCTTGAGGTTGAGCTTTATGTGTAGAAATGTTTAAGAATACATGCCTGAACAGCTTACCCGAGATCCCTCTTGCTTGTGACACACTATGTTCCACATGGTGTTTCCTGAAACAAGGGCAGAACTTATGGTTACTGAGCTTTGGCAGCACTGAGCAGTCCCCAGGTTGGGAACCGTGGGTTCACCAAACACAAATACAGCCACCACAAATTGAGCACTCTGAGGTACTCGCCATTCAGCAGCAACAAAGAGTCATCTACAATTTATTGATGCAGTGAGTATTACCACCATTACAAATGTTATTTTATTGCTGCATTGTTGGAGGAGGGACAGACTATTGGGAAACTGTTCACTGAAAGGGAGTCTGGCTGCCTACTTATAAGTATTATGCTGTTTGTAGCATACCAAAGATGGCAATGCTCCGGATGTTCTTTTGAGAGATTAATTTCTCCTACTGAGACCTGTTTTACACAACATATGTGACTAGATATTTGAAGTAGTGAAATGGTAGGAAATACTGTAAAAAATGATGGGGAATGGAATAATGTTCCTAAAACCAGCTCATGGAATAATAAAATGATATTATACATCCATGTGGCATTAAAGGTCCTCTTAATATTAAAAATATAAATAATATCCCCATGAAGTGATGCTTGCATAGAAAAGCCTGCTATGTAGTCATATCCAGCAATATCAATTTATCAATGGGGATATGATATTTCCTGAATCCACATTGCAAGCAAACTAGGGAGAACTTAAACCACGCAACAGATCTATTTGTTCCAAGGACTTTCTGACACAACTATTGAAAGAATTGCCACAATTACCATCAGGGCATATGTGGAGCTATCCTCATTTCAAGATAAGTTTTAGGATACATCCCTTCATAAGTCAGGAATATTTCCTGTGTTGCACATTGGACTGAACAGGGTCATGATGAAGCGGCACAACATGGCATAAATTCTACCATAACCTGTTGCATCATGAGTTGCAAATAATAATGTATCCAGCTCCCACATAGAAATAGGGTTGTAATGGAATTCTTTGTTGCTGAACTAAAGACTGATGGGAGTCTGGAAGACATATTACTTTTCTGATTGCTTTCAAACTTAGCAATTAAACTTTCATTCAGTCATTCATTGTGCTTGGTAAATCTAACACAAAGGAGAGCCTACATCTATGTGATTACCCTACAATTCACAATTAACTGCCCGGCAGATAGTTCATCAAGCAACCTTCAAGCTACTTCTGTGCCATTCCACTCTCTAACAGCACGCAGTAAAAATGAACACTTAAATCTTTCCATGCAAGCTCTGATTTATCTTATTTTTTTATGATCATTTCTTTCTATGTATGTGGGTGCTAACAAAATATTTTCACACTCTGAGGAAAAATTTGGTGACTGAAATTTAGTGAGAAGGTCCTGCCACAACAAAAAACACCTTTGTTTTAATGACGGCCACCCCAATTTGTGTATCATGTCCATGGAACACTCTCCCCTGTTTCATTATAATACTGAAGAAGCTGCCCTCCTTTGATCTTATTCAGTGTCCTCTGTCAATCCTATCTAATGTAGGTCCTACACCACACAGCAATACTCCAGGTGAGGGCAGACAAGCATAGTGTGAGCAGTCTTTTTAGTAGACTTGTTATATTTTCCAAGTGTATTCTGCCAATAAATCACAGTCTTTGGCTTGTTTTCCCACAGCATTACCTTTGTGACTGTTCCAATTTAAGTAATTAACAATTGTAACCCCTAAGTGTTCAGTTGAGTTTACAGCTTTTAGATTTATATGATTTATCATAAACCAAAATTTAGTGATTCCTTTTAGCCATCACTTCACACTTTTCATTATTTAGAGTCAATCAGTACTTTTTTGCACCATAGAGATATCTTGTCTTAATCATTTTGCAATTAATTTTGATCAGCTGATGAAATTACATGATGGTAAATGACAGTATCATCTGCAGCAGTTTAAGATGTCGAGTCAGATTGTCTCAGGAACAGCAGAGCATGTATAACGCTTTATTGGGGACAGCCAGATACACTATGTGATCAAAAGTGTCCGGACACCTCGCTGAAAATGACTTACAATTTCGTGGCACCCTCCTTCGGTAATGCTGGAATTCAATATGGTGTTGGCCCAACCTTAGCCTTGATGACAGCCTCCACTCTCGCAGACGTATGTTCAATCAGGTGCTGGAAGGTTTCTTGGAGAATGGCAACCCATTCTTCACGGAGTGCTACACTGAGGAGAGGTATCGATGTCGGTCAGTGAGACCTGGCACGAAGTCAGCGTTCCTAAACATCCCATAGGGTTCTATAGGATTCAGGTCAGGACTCTGTGCAGGCCAGTCCATTACAGGGATGTTATTGTCATGTAACAACTCCGCCACAGGCTGTGCATTACGAACAGGTGCTCGATCGTGTTGAAAGATGCAATCATCATCCTCGAATTGCTCTTCAACAGTGGGAAGCAAGAGGGTGCTTCAAACATCAGTGTAGGTCACGCAAAACAAGGGGTGCAACCCCCCTCCATAAAAAACACGACCACACCATAACACCACCGGCTCTGAATTTTACTGTTAGCAGTACAAACACTGGCAGATGAAGTTCACCGGGCATTCGCCACATTGTATACTGTGATTCGTCACTCTAAAAAACATTTTTCCACTGTTCAGTCATCCAGTGTTTACGCTCCTTACACCAAGCGAGATGTCGTTTGGCATTTGTCAGCGTGATGTGTGGCCTATGAGCAGCTGCTCGACCATGAAATCCAAGTTTTCTCACCTCCTGCCTAACTGTCATAGTACTTGCAGTGGATCCTGATGCAGTTTTGAATTCCTGTGTGATGGTCTGGATAAATGTCTGCCTATTACACATTACGACCCTCTTCAACTGTCGGCAGCCTCTGACAGTCAACAGATGAGGTCGGCCTGTATGCTTTTTTGCTGCCCTTCACTATCACATCGGAAATAGTGGACCTAGGAACGTTTAGGAGTGTGGAAATCTTGCGTACAGACGTATGACACAAATGACACCCAATCACCTGACCATGTTTGAAGTCCTTGAGTTCCACAGAGTGTCCCATTCTGCTCTCTCACGGTGTCTAATGACTACTGAGGTCGCTGATGTGGAGTACTTGGCAGCAGGTGGCAGCACAATGCACCTAGTATGTTTTTTAGGGGTTTTTAGGGGTGTCC
This sequence comes from Schistocerca nitens, assembly GCF_023898315.1. Taxonomy (NCBI): domain Eukaryota; kingdom Metazoa; phylum Arthropoda; class Insecta; order Orthoptera; family Acrididae; genus Schistocerca; species Schistocerca nitens. Next base: position 433,726,213 of record NC_064615.1, on the reverse strand, counting down.
GGATACTTTTGATCACATAGTGTATCACTTCAATTTTACTCAATGACTTTCTGTCAGTTACTATGAAATGTGACCTTTGACAGGAAATCATGAATCCAATCACACATCTGAGGCAATATTCTACAGGCACACAATATGAAGTTGCTTGTGAGGAATGTTGTCAAATGTCTTCTGGAAATCTAAAGATATGGAATCAATTTTGACATCCACTGTCAATAGTGCTCATTACTTTGTAAGAATAAAGAGCTAGTTCTGTTTCACAAGACGTGTATTTTCTGAATCTGTGTTGGCTGTTTGTCAATAAATCATTTTCTTCAGGGTAATTCTTACTGTTTGAACACAGTGTATGTTCCAAAATCCTACTGCAAATTGATATTAGTGATATGGGCCTGTAATTCAGTTGATGACTCCTTTTTTCTTTCTTAGGTGTTGGTGTGACTTGTCCTGCTTTACAGTCTCTGGGTATGGATCTTTCTACAAGCAAACGATTGCATATAATTGCTAAGTATGAAGGTATTGCATCAGCTTATTCTGAAAGGAACCTGACTGGTCTGGACCAGAGGCCTCGCCTTTTTAAGTGATTTAAGCTGCTCCGCTACACTGAGGATATCTACAACCTGTGCCATCTGAATCTTTCCTCCCACCACCATTTTTTCTGAACTATGCAGATGGGAGTTATCCTTGTAAAACATCCTTTGTTCCTATAATCCTCCTGATCTCAGTCTCCAAAAAACCCCTGACCCCCACCAATAGCGCTCCCATGTATACCATCTCTAGGATTGCAGTATTTGTATTTGGCACCGCCAGTAAGAAGTTGAAATGAGTGCCTGCTTCACTCACTGGCAATGCTGCTGCTAGTCAAGTGGTTGTGACAGCATGCTGACAGCACTTCCTCCCCCCCCCCCCCCTTCCCCAGCTTAGCTGTGCTCAGTGAAGGTTTCGCATACCAACAGGACAATTCTGTGATACTGTATGGCAAACGTTGATACATTACTGGACTTGGCCTGGATTGCAATTCTTCAGTTAATGTTTTGACGAGACTTTATGATTCTGGTGCTCTATTCACTGCAGAGGTATTATTGTGTGTTGGTTGTTGTCAATACAGAAATGTAGTTACTACAGTTTTTGGTGACAAAGTGGTCACATTTTCATCTATGTTCCAGAAGTATGATGGGTTCAGTTATCTGAATAGTAGCAATGGCAGTTTGAGCAACAACAGCAGCAATTGGATTTGCTTTGTCAGTTGGATACAAATTCGCATGGTGCTACTGGCCTCTGCAGATTTCTGTATTGAAGACTGAAATGTCAACATGTTGTAGAGTAAATAATTATTTATAATATGAGTTTGTTTTCTGTTATGTGAAGTTATCATGCAAAAATGTTAAATGCTGAATAAATATTATGGAAATAAGAATTTGCAGAACTGACCTGTCCCCCAGCTGTTTCACTGTACCAAGAAAGATTGGAACTCGTACATGTGGCATGTGCAGTAACATTTCATAGCATTTCACATAGAGATTTGTCTTTGCAAAAATCTTTTTTCTTGCCTTGGATTGAGCCCAAGTGAAGTGGCAATTTACATGTGCCCATTGAATGCAATCCAATGCCGAGTCTCTGATAGACAATGTCATTGACCATTCTCCTCCGGATGCAGAGGTGTTTTTTGAGGCTTTGCATTTAGAAGATCCTACAGTCAAGGAGGTAAGTTTCATAGGCAGTGACTGAATAGTTTGAGGGTGTCATGGACGTAGCACCAGTGCATAAATTTCTGCAGCAGAGGTGTCGTTCACTGACACCCTCATTGCATCCATACATATCTTTGCACCATTCAGTCAGACTGTGACCCTTTCCTGTGCAAGTATTCTGATTGTTTCCAAGCTCACACTCATCATTGCTACCCGCACTGGCAGGCACAGTGTTTGATTTGTCATAAATGTGACTATTTGCTAGCTGTTTGCCATGGCTGCCCACAGAGCCAGTTCTCAGACACAGGCATCTAGTTGACGGAGGTTGATAGTTTTACACCAGTGCTCAGCCAGCAGCTCAAGTGTTCCCAGCAAGATCTATATTATGATAAAAGTTTAAAAGTTGCATGTCAAGACAATACCTGGAACTCTGTGTCTGTCATGAATCTCGACACCTATCATCTCTTTGGTTGCCCTGCTCTTTGCTCTGCAAATCGTAGTTTGGCCAGTTATGGCAATCAACCAGTTCCTGTCCAAGGACAGTTCATGATCAATCTGAAATATCAGCATGTCACAGTACGACATTGGAAAACATTTCTGGTCTCAATGCATTCACGGTTTCTGGGTTTCAAATTCAGGACTCTGAGCACCTTGTTTTCAACTCCATTCCATTCCATTTCATTCCAGGCTTTGAAAGACCTCTGCCATGAGTTGAGGTCATGTTTTCACCTGGACTTGGTGCTGCAAAAGACTATGAGGCTCACATCACCCTTACATCATCAGCTGTTCCCAGAATTTGTCATGCTTGATCTATCCCTCTCACTCTGCAACAAGCTGTCAAGTACAAACTGGACAGGTTGCACAGCTTGGGCATCACTGAACCAGTTTCTTCCAGCCTGTGGGCTATGACTGGCCGTTATTCATAAGCCTTCAGGAGCGCTTCATTTCCACAGAGATTTTCTGTCCACCATTAACAGCCGATCGATAACAGACTGCTACCCTATTTTCCATGACAAAGAAATACTTGCAAAGCTGGCTGGCAGTGAGTGTTTTTGGAAAACTGATTTGGCAGGGGGCTTCGTTTGGATTTTGCCTCTCAACAGATTATGCTCAACACCCCCTTCGTGATATACCATTATACTTGCCTGCCATTCAGCATCACAAGCACTCTTTTCACCAGAGACTTTTAGAAGTGTTAATGCAGTGTGAAATTATCATCACAGATTTCTCATGGCAGGAACATTTCGCTAACCTTCGGATTCTGTTCTCTAATCAGCCAGAAGCAGGCTTTAAATCAATCTGCAAAAGATGAAGTTTTTTCTGAGAGAAGTAGAATAACTGGGCCACCTTCTTACGAAAGATGGTGTCAAACTGACAGGACACGACATGGCGGATATTGATAACTTACCTAAACTACAGAACCTGATGGAACTCCAATTGTTTCTGTGTAAAGTCAGTTATTATTCAGGATTTCTCCCCAATGCATTGAATATCATTTGTCCATTAAACAACTTAAACAGTGTTCCTCCCAGTATAGCACTGGGGCAATTTCGTCTCACAAAAACACTGATGGCTCTGAACATCCTATCGTATATACCTCCAACATGTTGACAGCCACTCAACGCAATTATTCTCAGATAGAAAAGGAAGCTTTGGTCATCTCCTGTATGCAGCCTGGAAGTTTCATGTTTTCCTCTGAGGCAATAAATTCCATCTCATCAGTGACCATCAGCTCCTTGTATCACTTTTCAGCCCCTGCTCAGGCAGCACAACTACTCCAGCACTGTGCTTTGTTTTTGAGTGCATATCACTACGAGATCAAATGCACAGTATGCTAATGTGTATGGACTGTCGCACTTGCCCATGGGACCAGACTCAGCCATTGAAAGAGATGAAATTGTCTGTATCCAGATCGATGATCATTTGCAGCATGCGGTTGATAGACTTCTGGCATGCGGTTGATAGACTTCTGGTAGTGGTTCGTAGCGTGGCGCAGACCACCTGGCAGGATCCTGTGCTCAATCAAATGGTTCATTTTATGCAATGGTTGGCCTGAGTGGGTGCCTGCAAAGGCATCTGGTCCACTACTCCCTCCTCCGTCATCAGCTGCCAGTAGTCGATGGTGCCCTCCTCCTTAGCACTGACTAAGATGACATCCCTATGTCCTCATTCGTGAGAACATTGTGACCACTGAGGTGTGACCCATATGAAAGTCCTTGCAGGGCATTTGGTCTATTGGCCTGGCATTGATTCAGCAATTGAGAAGGTTGTCCACGAGTGCCAACAGTGCAGTAAGTACAGGTGACACCGCCACGAACTTTTGGTCCGTGGCCAATACTGGGTCAGTCTTGGGACCGCATTCACATCAATTTTGTAGGCCTCTTCTGTAATTCTATGTCATTGGTGGTCAATGCACTGTCCAATTATCCATATGCAGGCTCACATCCAGACTTTTTGTGATCAGAGGGTTGCTGTGGACTATCATCTCTGATAATGGCCTACAGTTAATTTCGGCATTGTTTTATGATTCCTGCACCCGCAATGGTATTACTCACCTCCTGACTGCTCCATTCCACCTGCACTCAAGTGGGGAGGCAGAGTATATGGTGTGCAATTTTCGGGTGCAGTTAAAAAATTGACCCCTCAACCACAACAGTCAGTCTCCATGGATCCTGAGCAATTGGCCCTCTGCCTTTGCCCACCGATACCTGCAGCACTAGCTCCCTCGAGGAGGGGGGAGATGTGGCAGTGCACTGAATATGCTGCCATCACGACTGCAGATTTCATATTCAACACCATTAGTGAGAAGGCAAAATGAAAGTGCATGTTTCACTCGCTGGCAGTGCCACTGTCAGATTAATGATCCCAGCAGCATGCTACCAGTGCAGCCTCGACTTCTCTCACCTTAACTGTGCTCAGTCAAGGTTTTTACTGACTAGGACATTTCTATGATATATGACAAACATTGGATGTTATCTGAGTCAGCTTGGATTTCAATTCTTCTGTTAATGTTCTCATGTACCTGTGTAATTCTGGTGCTCTGTTCAACACCATTGTACGTTTGTACTGAGCGAGGTGGCGCAGTAGTTAGCACACTGGACTCGCATTCGGGAGGACGATGGTTCAATCCCGTCTCCAACCATCCTGATTTAGGTTTTCTGTGATTTCCCTAAATCGTTTCAGGCAAATGCCGGGATGGTCCCTTTGAAAGGGCACGGCCGATTTCCTTCCCAATCCTTCCCTAACCTGAGCTTGCGCTGTGTCTCTAATGACCTCGTTGTCGACGGGACGTTAAACGCTAACCACCTACTACATACCACCTGTACTTTTGTGTGTTTGTTATTGTCCAGCTCCTCTTCATTTATTCTGTCACCCCCTCTAAATCCACTCCTCCTTGGCATCGTGTGCTGCATGAACTCACCGATACTGGTATGTTGCATTCCTATCCTCTGCTGCTCTCTCTGCCATATTTTTATCCCTACTCCTGCTGCCTCTCTCCAAGCCATCAGCCACCCTTCTCCAAACCTACCTTCCCACTCTCCACAACCTTTTATCCCCCTTTTGACAAGTAACTGCAAAATAAACAAACACACAATGTTATGCAACAATAAATTAAGACAATAGGAAGAATCCAGAGGCATTCTGGGATTTTCTGGAAACCAAAACATCTAAAATCCCAAAACAAATTGTTATAATATTATTGGATGATTTCAGTGCACAAACAGGCCAAGGAAAAAATTTAGAACAGCAATAGAAGATTATCTGTCACATAAAACAAGTAACAAAATTAGTATGAGGCAAATCAATGTCTGTAAAACTTTACAGAAGAATTTAACACCGGCCTATTTCAGAAAGCTTTCAATAAAAGCTTGTATGTTGCCAAATCCAATGTTAGACAATTGTAGCTGAATGGTGCAGTCATCTCTAAAAGAAATAGTAAAGAAATTATGCAAGTTAAGGTGATAAGAAATGGTGAATTTGATTCTGATCATCTTCTGTCGAAAACTGATATGAAACATTTATCTTAGAAAAGCACAAAAGGTCAAGAAATTAATGAGAATACAAAACAGATAGACTTACTGTAACACAAGAAGCAATAAAACAATTCAAAGATGAAATAACAATAACTGAACCTGTGAACTGGCAAGAGCTATCTAGACAATTCAACCCTGTGGCAAAAGGAATGGTAGGTGGTTGTCCAGAAATAAAAAGAGAAAATGATGGGAAGACGAGTGTGGAAAGGTGGTATCAGTGAGATCAGGGACATGGAAAAGTTCTAGAAACAAGATAATACAGACCATCAAAAATCATTTTAAAATTACAAATTGCTGAAATGTGCAAAAACTTCTCAAAAAATAATTCCAGCTGTTATATCTCACATAGCAAGAGGATAGTGTTCACAAAAACACTCAAAACCTGTGTGAAATACCACAACACATGATGCCCGTGAACAACACTGAGTGCCAACCTACCCACAACCAAAGTGTCCAAAAGCACAGTCAGTGAGAAACATGGAACTAAGAAAAGACGACAGTGTGTTGTATTCACACCCAAATGCAAACGAGCTAAGGCCAAAAATAAACAAGAATCCCAGCTAGAGATACTGTGCAATTAGCTTCAAAAGTCTGTGGGGTCACAGGAGGAATGCTACGACTCTAATGGCACTGCCCAGTTTATGTGATACTTACACTGCTTATAGTGGAGTCATGGATAACTCTGACTCCCAACCAAGAACTCCTTGTCTGACATACAGGAGTCTGGCAGGAATACCAAATGAGACATTTTTTACCATAACTTCACAGAGGTATCAAGCACCAAGCATTTGCTTCAAGAATGAAACAGGTAAAAATGGTCACACGAAGCAATAAAACAATTTCAAGAGGAAATAATAATAACTAAACCTGCTAACTGGCAAGAGCTATCTAGGCAAATTAATTCTATGGCAAGTGAAATGCTTGGGATAGGCCAGAAATAAAAAGAGAGTATGGTGGTAAGAACAGCAAGATACAAAAATTGAAAAGTACTAGAAACACTGAACACTGTGAGGAATGCAAAGAACATAGAAAATAAACATTGCAACAATACAGAGGGTCAAAAGATCATTATAAAAACTGAAACGAGCTGTAATGTAAGAAAACTTCACAACTTGCACCAAAAATTGATAAAGTGTTAAGTTCTCAGAGCTGTCTATAAATCAAGAAGGTACTCCACTAACCAATGAATAATTCAATTAAAACTCTGAAAAATAAACATGGTGAGGAAGTTTCCATAACAGCTAAACTCCTGAAATGGTCAAAAACAAAGATTATAAAAGATCTGTAAATGGTCTTTTAATAAAAGTGGAAATTCAAAAAGATTCTAGAGGAAGGGAGAGCTCCCCTAATAAAGTCTCATCATGTGAAAGGAGAGAAAAAGATTCAATAGCTACAGTGGAATCTCTCTCCTACCAGTTGCAATAAAATATTTTCAAAAATTCTACTAATCAGAACAGGGAAAAATTTTTTTCAACTGTCAACAAAATAAATGTTAAGGGGGCTTTAGAAAAAACAGGATCTGCTCAGAACAGAAAATTAGTTTGAAATCTATAATCACTCACAGACTAACACACTACTGCTGACAGTTAAAACTGCAACACCAGGAAGGATAGCAAATAACGAGATTTTACATATTGTGTGCATAAACTATAACAGAACGAATGCACGATAAAATTTGTAGGTGATCTCAGAGTATACAGTATGTGAAATTTAATACACAAAGCTGGTCTCTAACCGGGATGGGCATTGAGTTGGAAATCAACTTGGCTGTCAGATATGGGTACATCATTTGCTGCTGCTTCAGCATTTTGCCAGAGTTCATGAATCACAGTGACTGGGAGCTAGTGGTGTACCAGTCTCTTGCAGCCTATCACCATATGTTTTCAATGTGTATGATCTGGAGAACACACTGGCCAGGTAACAGTAAAATTTTCTCTGTATCGAGGTATGTCAGGACAGCATGGGCAATGTGCACTCTTGTGCTATCCCGTTGAAAGAAAATGTCAGAGAGAGCTCAAAGATACTTCAGAAATGTACCAGCTGCCATCCAGATTACCAGCTTGTGAACCAAAGGTGATAATGCTATGTATCCAGTAACACCCCATCAGATGATGTGCCCATATGATATGATGAATGCAGTCTGGCACTGTTGGTTCTTCTCAAGAGCCTCCACACATGGGTCCATCTATTATGAAACTGTATGCAGAACTGGACTCATCTGAAAAAACGATGTGAAATCAATCCTGTGAACAGTATTGATGTTGGATACCTCTTCCTATTTCCATATTCTAGATACATGATGTGCCAGCTGCACAATACTGCACAGCTGAGTGAACAACATGCCTGTGACCTCACGTGCTGGTTGAATGGAGCCATTCAGATCATGTACGAGCAGTAGTATGGCCTGAATTATAAATCAGGCATATCAGAAATAGTAGAGACAAGAATAACGAAGAAAATTTTAGGTTAAATACGAAGCAAAGTAGCACAGAAATTCACAAGCAATGATGAAAGATATCAAAATAGAGAAAAATAATGAAAATATGAAAATGATAAAGAAGACTGACTTTTTTTTTTTTTTTTTTTTTTTTTTCAAGAAGACTGACAATAGGTTAACAAAACAGATCTTAAAGTGTGACTGGGAAAAGAAATGAACAAGAATCTGAGTCCAAAATGTCTAGAAATACAAAATGGACCCGAAGGTATAAGCAATACTGCATGTGCACGCGTGAGAGAGAGAGAGAGAGAGAGAGAGAGAGAGAGAGAGAGGGAGGGAGGGAGGGAGGGAGAGGGAGAGAGAGAGAGAGAGAGAGAGCTCCAAATGAGTTCAAAAGTATTGTGTACACTGTAGTAATACACAATAGGCTGAGTAGCTCAAAGATATTCAACAAATTTGAGAGAGAGCATAAATCATGAAATGGAAAGGAACAGATGTGGGATCACATTAGAATTGTTCTCAGGCAACACAGTTTATATGATGACATATAAAAAAAGACAATCCAATAAATTCTAAATCATACCACAAACACTAATTCTGTGTACAGCTTAATGAACTGTCAGTGGCTGGGGGTGACGTTGCTGGCTAGTAATGCAGTACGCCACATGCTCATGTGTTCTACATATATCATTCTGCGTTTGGCTTTCTCTTTCCTCATCATGTAACTGACCTCACTTGAAAAGGATCTGCACATACTAACAAAACAGGCAACACAGCGAGCGTGTGGAGCCCCAAGAAGGAGCTGTGGTTGGCTGACACTTGGTCCCTACTTCTCAACTTGTAGAAAATCGCAGAGGGATTTTATAGAAATATAGCAAATAACCATCTAAAAAGAGGAACAAAATAACTGGCATTAACAATTTGCAGATGAGAAGCATAAACCCTTTTACACAGAAACAGGCAAACTCATCAGAAAAAAGCAAGCAAAGAAAACTAATAAAAAAGCAATTTCTGAAGAGTGGAGGACAAGTAATTTGTTGAATACTTTCAGTGCAAGAAGATCTTATTAAGCAATAAGTAAACACTAAATAGAAATAGCGGCTATGTCTAGTTCAGGGCCAGTGGCAGTCACAGCGGTGTTCCCCTACTGCTTCTAGGTTAGTAATGTATCAATTTGGCATAGCCACTGGGATAATACTTTCATGTAACCAATATTCATTGAGAAAATGAATTTCTAGTGCTATAAGTAAGGCATTATCTTCATCAATGTTGTCATATCTGTTTGACAGGTTTTTATTCCCAAATATGTCACAAATTAAGAGGTTGTGGTTCGGCTGGGACCCAATAGCACAGCTTTAAATTGCTGTGAGCGAAGCAAGCAGCAATTAAAATTGCAATCTTCTCACAAATGTTTGACTGTTTTTTTCTATGTATTTAACACATTACAAGGTTGTGTTTACACTGGAACATGACAGTGAGTGGGCGAAGGCAACAAATGTGAAAGCCAAACAAGCTGATTGTGGTGACAAACTGGTCTGTAGCTTAGCCAGAGGTTTAGGTTATGTTGGAATGTGACAGCTTGGTTGTGAAATGGCGAATCCAGTGAATGTGGAATCTAAAATACCTGGTTGTGGTACCAGACTGATATGTGGCTTAACTTAAGCCTTAGGTTAGGTTGTAATATGACAGTGTTACTCACAAAAATTAAATTAATACTATTTGTTGTCATATATTCTTGTTTCTTCTGAATATTTTATGAATTATAAGCTTGTTGTTGTGTTGAGACCTAACAGAACAGCTTAAATTCAATTAATAAGCTTCATTCTCAAAATATTCACCTGTTTCCTCCAAATACAGGGCTATTACAAATGATTGAAGCGATTTCATAAATTTACTGTAGCTCCATTCATTGACATATGGTCACGAAACACTACAGATACGTAGAAAAACTCATGAAGTTTTGTTCGGCTGAAGCCGCACTTCAGGTTTCTGCCGCCAGAGCGCCCGAGAGCGCGGTGAGACAAAATGGCGACAGGAGCCGAGAAAGCGTATGTCGTGCTTGAAATGCACTCACGTCAGTCAGTCATAACAGTGCAACAACACTTCAGGACGAAGTTCAACAAAGATCCACCAACTGCTAACTCCATTCGGCAATGGTATGCGCAGTTTAAAGCTTCTGGATGCCTCTGTAAGGGGAAATCAACGGGTCGGCCTGCAGTGAGCGAAGAAACGGTTGAACACGTGCGGGCAAGTTTCACGCGTAGCCCGCGGAAGTCGACGAATAAAGCTAGCAGGGAGCTAAACGTACCACAGCCGACGGTTTGGAAAATCTTACGGAAAAGGCTAAAGCAGAAGCCTTACCGTTTACAATTGCTACAAGCCCTGACACCTGATGACAAAGTCAAACACTTTGAATTTTTGGCGTGGTTGCAACAGCTCATGGAAGAGGATGCGTTCAGTGCGAAACTTGTTTTCAGTGATGAAGCAACATTTTTTCTTAATGGTGAAGTGAACAGACACAATGTGCGAATCTGGGCGGTAGAGAATCCTCACGCATTCGTGCAGCAAATTCGCAATTCACCAAAAGTTAACGTTTTGTGCAATCTCACGGTTTAAAGTTTGCGGCCCCTTTTTCTTCTGCGAAAAAAACGTTACAGGACACGTGTATCTGGACATGCTGGAAAATTGGCTCATGCCACAACTGGAGACTGACAGCGCCGACTTCGTCTTTCAACAGGATGGTGCTCCACTGCACTTCCATCATGATGTTCGGCATTTCTTAAACAGGAGACTGGAAAACCGATGGATCGGTCGTGGTGGAGATCACGATCAGCAATTCATGTCATGGCCTCCACGCTCTCCCGACTTAACCCCATGCGATTTCTTTCTGTGGGGTTTCGAACTCATTGATGGGGACATGCTGCGCCGAGTGTGGGAGGAACTTGATTATCGGCTTGATGTCTGCCGAATCACTAAAGGGGCACATATCTTTGAGTTTTTGTATGTGTGTGCAAAGCATTGTGAAAATATCTCAAATAATAAAGTTATTGTAGAGCTGTGAAATCGCTTCAATCATTTGTAATAATCCTGTAGGTTACAATTTCAGATTGTTGTGTCAATGAAAACAATCAATGTTTAACAATATAATATAACTGGATAGATAGATAAAATTCTCAACAAGCGGTAGGTGGCGACAACACACACAAAAGATATCGAAATATGCAAACTTTTGGAGCCAGTGGCGCCTTCTTCTAGCAAAAGGGTTAAATGGAAAAGAAGAGAGATGAAAGAAAAGGACTGACCTTGTTTAGGAAACGGGGAGAGTTATGGAAAAATCACCAGAACCCCGAGTAGGGGAAACTTACAGGATGGGATGAGAGGGAAAGAATGACTGTTGGTGCCTACACTGGATGGGATATCCTCCATCTTTAATTTCTCAGGTTATCAAATCTCATTGAGTGCAGGCACCAACAATCAGTTTTTCCTTTACATCCTGTCTGGTTAGTGTCACCTGGCCCTGGAATTCCGCGCAACTTTTCCACAACTCTACCCACTTCCTAAACCTCACACTTCCTTTTCCTTCATCCCTCTTCTTTTCCCTTCAACCTTTCTGCCGGAAGTAGCCACTGGCTCCGAAAGCTTGCGTATTTCCATGTCTTTTGTAATGTATTTCCTTCTGCCACTGCTTGGCAAGTAGATTTTGGAAGTTGTAATACACTGATGAGCCAAAACACTATGACCACCGACCTACCATCATCCACCGGATAGCGTGTATCTGACTGCTAGTCAGACACATGCACGGTGCCTTTACTATCAGTGAGTGTGCTGTCCGTGTGTAGAATGGGGAAAGTGCACAATCTATCTGAGTTTGACAGATATCATAGGCTGGTCAGATGGTAAACAGGTCAGGCGACGAATTGTGGTGGATCTAACACCAGACCTTAATGCCGGGCAGAATGAAAGTGTGCCTGAACAAACAGTGCACCAAACACTCCTAAGAATGGGCCTCCACAACTGATGACCCATGACTGTGCCAATGTTAACACCACGACTTTGGCAACTACGATTGAAGGGGGCATGTGACCATCGGCAATGGACATTGACGCAGTGGCACAGAACTGCATGGTTTGATGAATCCTTGTACCTTCTTCATCATGCTGATGTGAGGGGAACAGCTCCTCAACACCTGTACTTTTGTACAAAGACAAGCTGGGGGCAGCTTCATTATGCTCTGAGAAACACTCACATAGGCATCCATGGGTCCAGTGGAGCTTGTGCAAGGCATCATGACAGCCAAGGATTATTGTACACTGGTTGCAGGCCATGTATGCCCATTCCTGATGATAATGTTTCCCGACAGCAGTGGCATTTTTCTACAAAATAATGCGCCATGTCACAAGGTCATAAGTGTGGTGGAGCGGTTTGAGGAACACAGTAGCAAGTTACAATTGATGCGCTGACCCACCAATTCGTCAGATCTGAAACCAGTCAAACACATCTGGGATGTAACTGAACATGGGGTCAGAGATTACCGTCCTCCCTCCCTGGAATTTACGGGAATAAGGCGACGTGTATGTGCAGATGTGGTACGAATTCCCTCCAGTGACCAAGGCCTCACTGCTTCCATGCCACGATGCACCGCATCTGTTAGCCAAGCCAATGGTGGTTATTAGGTAGGTGGTCATAATGTTCTGGCTGATCAGTGCATGCTGCTATGAGGATGAGATAATATTCCTTCAAACCACGTCACCTGTCTGCTGCTTCACACTGGCTGCATAGACCATCAACAGACAAAATGTCATTCCTTCCCATCATACCTCAAGGCGAGCAGTGAAATCATTGCCACACGAAACATGTAGCCTATGTGTCACTGGCCCTGATCTAGACTTTTACCAAAGTACAGTTGGGCTCTAGTGGGCTAAACCTAGTGATACAGTGATGTATCACATTATGGCACACATTGTCTAATGGGCACAGAGATGAGACAGAACTGTGACACTATTTATTTTGCTTATTTTTTTATGTAGATTGTAGTTACAAACTGATCTGTTGTATAACCCAAGTTCTAGTTTCTTAGTCATGGTGACTTAAGTGATCTGTACTGTAGCTCGAGGTCTAGGTTCAGTTGAGAGTTGGTGAGGTCAATTAATGTGATGCGACAAAAACAGCTGTACAATTGTTGTTACAACAAATACTGGATCCCAATGAGTGATTTATGTCTGCTATTTCGAAAATGTCAGGGGGTCAAAGTAGATAGGTGGTAACGTTGGGTTCAAAATTACCCTTGGGCACCACACCACTGAAACAAACAACGTATTTAGTGATAATCATGATTCTCACAAACTGCTACATAATGTTCCGCATGTACGGCAACATAACACAGTAGGTTATGTGGAACAAATAAAAGCATATAGCTATTAACAGAGATAAGCAGTTTTCAGAAACTATTACTTTACAACGTCACAATAATTTTTTGTTTCCTTTCTATTTATAGGAGTACACTGGCAGATGTTTCAAGATTATTACATACATACTGTAAAAAGGTATGACTGTTTGGGATGCGCAGTGCAACAAATAATGTAATTAACAAAAACTTTAAGTCCTTGAATCTAAAAAGCTACACTCTGATAATTTATACAGAAAACAGAATACATTTTGACTCCTACAAAAAAGAAACAATGAGCAGGCTATACAGGAAAAGTATGTGATTTATCATGGTATATCTTCTCCTAAAGAACACTGTTTGCAATAAATAGTTTCATGGTTGTAACTGCATCATTACAGAATGTAATTCTATATAATGTGGAGTGAAAATAAATGTTGCTACATCAACACAATAAGAAGATACCTTAAATTGCAAAGCATGCAAACTACGGTTTCTGTTCAACACATCAATATTCTGCCAGAAATTTACTTATCTACTCGGACATCAAGAAATATCAATCCTGACAGTCTGGAGCACTTCAGTTTGTGTTAGATTGAAGGAATATAAAACTAAAGGAACAGAATTTGTAGCATTTTTTCCACTGGTTCTGATTTTTAAAATCTGGTGTGTTGTTTAATGGTGGCAGTGCTTCGGGTAATGTGTGAAATAAATTGGAATGAATCACTATTCAAATTCGATGTTAAATTGCAGGTCTTCAAAAAAGTAGTTGTAACTGGTCTGGTGAGGCATTTTTCATGTCACTCTTACTAAGGCAAGAAGATACAATACATTCATACCTAACAAACCACTAGGGCCTATAATGTTCCATATTTATTATAAACCTTGCGATTTTACTATTTCATATTGTCATTCAACTCCACCATTACCAGACACTTTCCTCCATTCTTTTCTGGGTTAATCTACTATCACTACCACCTGTGCTTTGCTTTTTAACTGTAAGGAATATTTATATGTTGGCACTGCATTTAAAACTGATTCTACATGTGAGATTTGGTGACCTTGGGTCAGGTTCTGTACTGTCACACCTCTGCCCATACACTGTGCACTGAAGACATGCTTGTCAGTTCTCAGCTTTTTTACTTTTCACTCTTCCAGGCTTTGAACTACTACTGGTATAGGTAGGAATATTTATTTAAAATATTAACTGCATTTTACTACGACAATACAGTCCCAAAGCAATGAATCAAGATGTAGAATTGACAGAAATCATGGGCTGTTCACTGAAACTGGTTTTACAACAAATTAGATAGTAGAGCGAAATTTAACCAAAAGTGCTTACATCAAATTGACAAGACCTCAAAACACCGTGTGCTGCGTTCACAGCAAATTACAGAGTATGATGTAAGTCTGCTGAAACTGCTAATGTTAACTGATTACACAGTCATGCAGTATTGATTGAAATACCATCAACTGATTTTAGAGCAAGCAATAAAGTGTGTTCACAGTTAACCAGTAGTACAACAACCCAATGTATTTCTTATTAAACCACAAGTATGTGCTACAGAAGTTAATTTCTCAACAATTTTGCGGTAGACAAACATATCACCTCGTATCAGCGTTCAACTGTTGCGGTCACCATGCTTTGACAACTGTCACAGTCAAAGGATTGCGATACATAAAAAAATACTCACCATTCATGGTACTTTAACGACAGGGCTCAATCCTGCATCAATAATATCGTTACCTTACAGAAAGCTACCATTTCTGTTTACTGTTCAGAAGATGCAATCAAAATTCTGTCTGAAGCACCCACCTAATACTTTAAAGTTTGTAACAAGATTAGAACACTTTTGAAGGAACAGTGGAAGATGCTGAGTATACTTTTGTTCTCCCCTCACTGTGTAATAACCTGTAGTTATATACCGAGTGAAGACGTGTATGCATGTTACAAAGACACTATGGTTTCAATAGTTAGGCCCTACCAGACTGATACATTCGTACACACATCTCTTCGTGGCTGACATGTCCACTTTTGTAGCTACACCGTAAAACAATGGCCAACTGAACTTACTGATATCTGACGTCAGCTGCATCCCATGATACTGTCATTTAATGTGAGTGGAAACATGAAAGGAAAAGAACACACACTATATTAGTTTTAGGAAAGTAGATTATGGTGACAAACTGATACACAGTGTATAAGTCGAGTCTAGGTTAGGTTGAATGGTGATAGTTTATTCAAAGAAGCTTTAAGCATACCACCGGTCGTCGTTTACAATCCGCGATATTGCACCTGGGCATCTGCCAGTCGAAATAACTTGGATTGCAGATAACGACGACCGAAAGCAAACCCGAAAGTTCTTCCGATATTCTGTTCGTCGGGAAAATAAAACTCATATGCCGAAGATTGCTTATGAGAAGGCGAAGCGGTATTAAAAGGCTGCAGTTAGTCCATAACTGGGAGAGAATTTGTGTTAAACATTTTAATTATCTGTTTACGGTACAAAACATGATGAATATGGCTTATATTGATACAAATGTGTTTGCTGAAAATGTTATATTTCAACATCGTCATCCTGGTCCCAGCCATCATCCGGAGAAAGAAATCTCCTTTTCGCCGATGTGTTCATGTAAGGCCGCAATGCCCATTCTGTGTCTGCTGCATCAGCGTGCTCCAACGTCCCAAGTTTAATTTCATACAGTTTCAGTTGAAATCGTGGGCCCACTTCCGTCAGTTCAATGTCTTTTCCATTTACTTTCTTAAACGTGTGGTGCTGAAATAATATATAGTCATCATGATTTGCAAATGTTATAACTCTATGGCTGTCTTCTTTTGGAACAGGGAACAAGTATTTCAAAATATTCATGACTCGATTTCCCAGCTGAGTTTTAAAATTGTGAAAAATTAAATGAGGATATTGTTCGGACATTGTTCCAATGTCTGGTATGTCGTGCCGCATAACAACATCGGACATTGTAAAATACGCAGTTGGTCCATACGGTAAATGACAAATCACTAAACTGTCAGGTACACCCCTGTGCTCGTGTACGACTACGAAATCTGTAACATCATTTGCACGACATGCATTAATTAACTGTTTCATTTCGTAATTACCACGGTTCATGCGCTGGGAATTGGGGAATATTAATCTTAGCTCCTTGGCGAACATTTTTAATCTCGAAGATGGATCACGTGACGTCGTTATCATGATCTTCGGGTCTTCGACACCAGCCCAACGGTATTCGTCATCTTCATGTGAAATTCCACCACCACCACTTTCAGTCCCAATTGCAACGGCTACTTCCGGTCCTTTGTCTTCCCATTCCAACTTCTTCTGCAGGTCTATTGCGTTCTTTCTAAGATCTGTGTGAATCGGTAAATTTTCATCCAGGCACCGACTCAGTCTTTCTTTCTTCTCTTGAATAGATCGTACCATATTCTCCTTCGACTTTCTGTAGAGGTACTCCCTCCTCAACCGTGCTTGCCTACGTAACATGTTCGGACACTATTTCCACTAAACACAACACATACCGCACGCACTAGCAGTTACACACAACATCCACGTGCTGTACACAACTGAACAAACCATGCTAGTGTATTGAAGCGTTCCATCAAACATTACCCATACCCTCTATTACCAAAGACTTTACCTCACAATGCAAAGGAGCTAAGCTACACATATACTGGCGCCAAATACACACGCGCCAATTTAGCCGTTTTAAATATAGTTTCAAATTAAGTTCAACTTGCAAAGCTTATACCATAAATGTAATCGTGCCTATACAGGGTGGTCCATTGATAGTAACAGGGCCAAATATCTCACGACATAAGCATCAAACGAAAAAACTACAAAGAAAGAAACTCGTCTAGCTAGAAGGGGGAAACCAGATAGTGCTATAGTTGGCCCGCAAGATGGCGCTGCCATAGGTCAAACGGATATTTACTGCGTTTTTTTAAAAAATAGGAACCCCCATTTTTATTACATATTCGAGTAGTACGTAAAGAAATATACATGTTTTTAGTTGGACCACATTTTTCGCTTTGTGATAGATGGCGCTGTAATAGTCACAAACGTGTAGGTACGTGGTATCACGTAACATTCCGCCAGTGCGAACGGTATTTGCTTCGTGATACATTACCCGTGTTAAAATGGACCGTTTACCAATTGCGGAAAAGGTCGATACCGTGTTGATGTATGGCTATTGTGATCGAAATGCCCAACGGGCGTGTGCTATGTATGCTACTCGGTATCCTGGACGACATCATCCAAGTGTCCGGACCGTTCACCGGATAGTTACGTTATTTAAGGAAACAGGAAGTGTTCAGCCACATGTGAAACGTCAACCACGACCTGCAACAAATGATGATGCCCAAGTAGGTGTTTTAGCTGCTGTCGCGGCTAATCCGCACATCAGTAGCGGACAAATTGCGCGAGAATCGGGAATCTCAAAAACGTCGGTGTTGAGAATGCTACATCAACATCGATTGCACCAGTACCATATTTCTATGCACCAGGAATTGCATGGCGACGACTTTGAACGTCGTGTACAGTTCTGCCACTGGGCACAAGAGAAATAAAGGGACGGTGGCAAATTTTTTGCACGCGTTCTATTTAGCGACGAAGCGTCATTCACCAACAGCGGTAACGTAAACCGGCATAATATGCACTATTGGGCAAAGGAACACCCACGATGGCTGCGACAAGTGGAACATCAGCGACTTTGGCGGGTTAATGTATGGTGCGTCATTATGGGAGGAAGGATAATTGGCCTCCATTTTATCGATGACAATCCAAATGGTGCAATGTATGCTGATTTCCTACGTAATGTTCTACCGATGTTACTACAAGATGATTCACTGCATGACAGAATGGCGATGTACTTCCAACATGATGGATGTCCGGCACATAGCTCGCGTGCAGTTGAAGCGGTATTGAATAGCATATTTCATGACAGGTGAATTGGTCGTCAAAGCACCATACCATGGCCCGTACGTTCACCTGATCTGACGTCCCTGGATTTCTTTCTGTGGGGAAAGTTGGAGGATATTTGCTATCGTGATCCACCGACAACGCCTGACAACATGCGTCAGTGCATTGTCAATGCATGTGCGAACATTACAGAAGGCGAACTACTCGCTGTTGAGAGGAATGTTGTTACACATATTGCCAAATGCATTGAAGTTGATGAACATCATTTTGAGCATTTGTTGCATTAATGTGGTATTTACAGGTAATCACACTGTAACCACATGCATTCTCAGAAATGATAAGTTCACAAAGGTACATGTATCACATTGGAACAACTGAAATAAAATGTTCAAATGTACCTACATCCTGTATTTTAATTTAAAAAGCCTGCCTTTAATCAACTATTCGTCTAAAATTGTGAGCCATGTGTTTGTGACTATTACAACGCCATCTATCATAAAGTGGAAAGTGCTCCAACTAAAACATTCATATTTCTTTACATACTACACGAATATGTAATAAAAATGGAGGTTCCTATTTAAATGAAAACGCAGTTGATATCCATTTGACCTGTGGCAGCGCCATCTAGCGGGCCAACCATAGCGCCATCTGGTTTCCCCCTTCAAGCTAGACAAGTTTCGTTCTTCGTAGTTTTTGGCCTGGTCGCGATCAATGGACCACCCTGTATATTTAGCACTATTGTACTTCATACTTTTATTATAAAGTACAGCATTATAATCTTTATTTCCTGACACAACAACATTTCTTTAAAATTACGATTTAGCACTATCGCTGTGTGTCACTACATTAAAACCTTCAGTTTGGATAAAAAAGAACAGACCATCCTCAGATGTAAATAAACGACGTTAATTGATACACTTGTGTCGAAATTCTGATCGTTTCTAACTACAGTAGTGGCATTAATAGTGGACACTTTGCAGAGCTTTGTTGAATGTTGAATTCCGGAGTTTATTTTAGTTGAAATATACATTATAATTTATTGCAAATTTTCAGAAAACATTCCATAATGTTTGAACATTTCCGTTAAAATATTTAAATTTAATTAAAAATAAAACAAAATCCTCGCAACCCAAGAATTTCAGAATGTTACAAATTATGTGGTACCAAGCATATTGAAATGTTTCTTGGTCTTTCTTGAGCTACCCATTTGATTTAATAACTGCCATGATTCTGTAAGGTGGGAGGGCTTCTGGTTTAATCACTCTTAAGAACAAATTGAAGATGCTCTCTAGCAGTTAACTTTTGTCATAAGGATTCCATTGTGAAATTATAATTTTCACCATTGATCACAACTTCTCAACTGGGTTGAAGCCAGGACTGTTGCCAGGTCAAGTAAGCACATTAATGCATAGCGAGCGACCCATTTATTATAGGGAGCAAGCAAACTGCTGTGGCTAGACTCTAGTGGATAGCCTCGCTACAACCTTGAAGGAGTAAGGGCTAGTATACATGGATGATTTTTGTCACATTGACAAAAACGTTTCCGACACTGTCAAGTCACGTTATCAAAGTGGAGTGCTACCACCAAAGATGACAGTTACTGAACTTTCTTTAAAACCCAAGCTTCGTTGGTTGACATGAATCTTGAAGATATTGTCATTATTTGACAAGAATTTTGAAGAGACGGTCATTATTTGCCAACTCATGAGACATAAAAGAAAGTATAAAAAAGGATAGTGAGTACATGCCCTTTGGAATGACCGACTAATAAGTGGAAAGTTTTACATAATATTTCATAAACGTCAACATACAAATAAATTTTTTCATTATTTTCGAATGAGTGCTGAAAGTTTTGATGAGTTACTTCCCATATTAACTGCATTAACATACAAAAATTGGAACATCAGATTATCTGTTGCAGTGGAACACAAGTTGTCTCAAGTACTTGAAAATATTATTTGAATGATTTCTTTCCATCCTTTAATTTCCATATTTATATCCGAAAATTCCTTCAAATTTTTGCCATAAATGATGATCTTTTCTCCACATCTTCAATAAGTATTGTCATATTGTCTTTGGAGAATGCACTGAGAGTGACAGTTTTGTCACCTGTGCTCATGTGGCTATCAAAACCGAGCAGTATAGTGACAGTTTGTCAGAGGCTTGTTCGCAGGTCGGCAGATGGAAGTATCACCCAACGACATGTCGTAAGATTCGCGCATCTGCATATATATCCACCGACTGAACAAGAATGAAGAAACAGTCATGGTGACAAAAATCACCTGTGTATGCTATCTCTAAGGGATTAAGCATAAAGTAGCATGCTAGGGTAAAAACGATTGAATTTAGATATTCATGTTCCAGGAAGGGCGACTGTAAATGTTCTGTCATTGGTTGTAATTTCACATGTAGCATTACTTCTCCTGAAACGCTGCCCTTCTCCTGTGCAAACCAAAAGCAACATACATTTAAAAAGCATGTGATTTACTGTGGATTAATTGAGAAGCTGTATCCACAAACAATTATTTCAATCAGTAACACTGTCATTCAATTTAATTCCCACTGTGAACTTTGCAACTAGGGTATACTCTGAGACCGTTATTAGTAATATCTTTGTGGACAGATCTACGGGAAAATGTCATTTCTCATAACCAGTACTAAATGGGCTATCTGATCATGAAATGCAGTGTTTAATGTTAAATGTTGAAACTTGTCAGAATAGAAAAACTATCAAATCTGAGTACAGTAGGGTAATAAATAAGTTGAAAATTGAGAATTTTTTTAGATTACTCAAAGACATGTTTACAATACTCCTGACTCGTGGAAAATACAAAACATTTGTTAATAACGTTATTTCCTCATTTGGAGATTGTTTTCCCCTAAAGGTAACTCAAATCAAACAGCAATCTAAAAACAAACCATGTGTTACACAACGAATAAAGATTTCATGTGGGACAAAAAGAAGTTTGTATCTAGTATCTACAAATAGCTCTAATGTTACCACTGCGATGCATTACAACGACTACTGCAAATTATTGAAGCGAGTAATCCAGAAATTTAACCAGTTTTATTATGAGAAGAAGAAAACTATATCAGACAACAAAAGAAATACAGTATTAGAAATAGGGTGGGCAGAGACAGGTGGGGCCAGAAAGGAAGAAGAAACGATAGCTCCAAAGATAGATGAAACATTGGTAACAAGTGCATGAAATGTTGCAAACCTCTTAAACAAGGACTTTGTTTCTGTTACTGACAGCTTGGGGCTATCAGGTTCAGCAAACAGCTCAATGGCATACCTGAAATCAAATTCTACAAATAATTTCAGTAAAATGGAAATGACACCCACTTCTCCCAAAGAAATAGCATTCATCATAAAATGTTTAAAATCAAAGTATTATAGTGGTTATGACAACGTATCACTGAATTAATCAAAGAATGCTCTTGTGAGTTGAGTTACATCTTATTTGTCCAATCAATTTCCTATTTGTGGAAAATTTCCAGACTGTCTATAATACGCTGAAGTTAAGCCTCTTTACAAGAAGTGGGATAAAGGGATACCATCAAACTAATGACCAATTTCACTTTTGCTGGCTGTTTGAAAAATATTTGAAAAGGCTGTTTTCAAGCGTTTTTTCAAGCATCTGACGGCAAATAGTATAGTGTCCAAGTCACAGGTTGGTACCTTAAGGGTTCTGATATAGAGAAGGCTATTTGCAAGTACAGTGAGAATTTACTTAATTCATTAGATAAAAAATTAGAGACTGCACGCGTTTTCTGTCTTTGACTGTGTGAATCCGAGCATTCTCTTAAGTAAACTACAATGTTATGGTGCTACCGACAGTGCTGAAAAATGGTCTTACCTAAATATCAGTGTTACCTAACGAACAGATTCCACTTTGGTCCATTGTTTTTTCTTGTGTACATTAATAACCTCTGGTCTTTGACATCGCTAGATGCTAAGGTCTTTTTGTTTGCAGATGGTGCAAACATTGCAGTAAATAACAAGTCAAGAAAAAATTTACAAATGGCTGCTAATCAAATGTTTACTGATGTTAATAAATAGTTTAAAGCTAATTGAATGTCACTAAACTTTCAAAGACCCACTAAATGCAGCTCAAGACGTGTGAGAGATTTCTTTCCACCATGTCTGTAACATATGAAGACATGCAGATGAAAAAGGTTGACAGTGTTAAATTTCTGGGAATACAACTCAATAATAAATTCAGTTTGGAAGGGCATACCACAGAATTACTGAGGTGCCTAAATAAGTCTGTATTTGCAATATGAACGATGTCTGATGTATGAGATATAAATATAAAATAACTTGCATACTTTGCTTACTTCCATTCTATTATGTCGTATGGTATCATGTTGTGGAACAACTTGTCAAACTGAGAAAAAGCTTTTAGTGCGCAAAAGCATGTAATAAGACTCATTTGTGACGTAAATTCAAGAACATCATGTAGAAACCTGTTTAAGGAACCGGATTCTAACCACTGCTTATCAGTATATTTATTCTTTAATGAAATTTGTTGCAAATACTATGTCTCTATTTCCAACCAATATCTCAATTCATACCATAGTACCAGTACTAGGAATAAGAACAATCTACATTAAGACCTAAAATTACTTACTTTGGTCCAAAAATGGGTCCAATATTAAGGAACACACATTTTCAATAAATTGCCAGCAACCATTAGAAATTTTGGTTTTACATAAAGCAAAGTTCAAACAGAGTATGAAAGACTTTTTGGCAGGTAACTCGTTCGCCTTTATAGATGAATATCTTAACAGGAACTGTTAGACCAGCTTAAATAAAGATGTTTATTAGATTTAATTTTTGACAGCACTTGGTCACAACAGTCAAGATGATGTGTTTTGTGTATGATAAATTTATTAAAGCTGCATAATTATGTTTCATTCTGACAGTGTATTAATTCTGTAAATATTAGCACTTCCAGTTTATAGTAATGTAACACATATTTTGACAATCTACTGACAAATGATTATGGAAGTGAGTATCATACTCAGATGTTGTAGGTTTTTTATGTTATTCTTCCTGCCATGTTCCCCACTCACGAGAATCATCTCATTTTTGGATCGATGGAACGGAAATTGAATCTAACCTCATCTTGGATCGTTGCACTGAAGAGGAATATAGCTGATGGTAAGCAATGGACTCGTCCAGAAGCTTCTTGGATTTGTAGAAGTCATTTCATCAATGATGTGGCCACAAGAGAACCTGACAGTCCAGGAATATACCAAGATTGCACATAAGACTAAAATTATCTTAGCTGGAGAGTGCAAAAGATTACATTATTGTGAGGTACAAAAGAAGGATGGGAGACACAATAAAAGACAAGAATCTGCAGGGAACTACAACGATGTACTGCTTTATGAATCTAAAACCTCCCAAACAATTAGCCAGATAGAATACAGAAATTTAAACCCTTCAAATATCATAAAATATTCTTTTCTTGTTTAAAGCGTGACTGTGAGGCCAACGTTCAAACAAATTTGCAAGTGCAATGGATGGACAAACAGTGTACTACAAAACGTTGTGTAAAGACTGATTGTGATGTTTAATCTGAATTAATAAAGCCTTACGCATCTGTGTATGGCATAGTTACAATGGCTTCTAACAACAGCACAATTACAAATGAACATATTTATTCCTTTTGTTCAACAACATTGATTACCATTTAATCAAACTGAGTTGGGGTAGACTCACCTTTTTAAGCTTTTCAAATATCTCTTGCTTTTTCTTAAGTACAAGTTGCAGCAATGAGAACGACCTGGATTTCCTTTTGTTACAAACTGGTTATTTTAGAAAAATCCCTGTCATTATTAATGAAATAGCACAATGCAGCAATGTGTATATATTGTCCAGACAGCCCTGCTTTACACTGTCATTCACCTTGGCTCAACTTTCTGTCACAGTCTATCTGGAAAACATGAGATACAACAAATGTCGCTTGTTAATGTTGTATTTAATTCTGTTGATGATTTGAGAAGATTTGTATATGTGGTTATGAAGTGGTATGCTCTAAGATTCTATTCATGTTACGCAATTACAATAAACATGTTCATGTAACTTACTTTGAATTGTACCACATAGTGTTCTCTTAAACACTTGCCACACACTTTCTCCCCCAATATTTCCTTAACTTCAAAAACTCGGTTGCTGGTCCGAATGTCTGTGCCTTTCTTTATTGTGGAAGGCCTGAAATACGATGAGTTCCATTTCAGATTCTCGATGCCAATGTAAATTAGGCTTGTAGCATTAGATGTCATGCCAAAGACAAGCCTAGCTCTGACATCTTCCGAGGTAGAGCGTTTGACTGATACAGACAGATCTATAGCTCGGTGCCAAGTGTCTCCTCTCACTGCCTCTCTGACCTTATTTATATATGGGTGCAGCTATCAACCACTGTAGGCACAGGTAGCAGCATGTAAATAGCCTCCATCTTGGGCACATAGTAATTCATATCTCTGTTTTATATCAGTCAGCGATGTTCATAATTTTTATATTATTGAACTTAAGTTTGCTTAAGTTACTGAAAATGTTTCAACTCAACTGCATTTAAGCTTAACCGGCGAGGATTTTTGCAATGGAACTGACAGCAGGACATGACCTCTGAACAACCTCTTCAAGAATCCTTGTATTGATTGTTATTTACATTAAAGTCTTGTAAGTTGACACAGATGAATTATTTAATGAATATAATCAAGTGGTGTAATTAGGATTTTCCATCATAAATACAAATGGTTCTTCATGTACTATGAATAAGGACGTTTTTGTTCCAAATTTAGTTTTTAATAAATAACTTGAAACCTAATAAAGGTAGCTAAATGGAGTCACATAGTTAATGTTTTTATATCAAACTGAGGCTGCATACGAATTTTCGTCTTTCTGAGTCTAATGTTTAGCACCTTCAAATTTTCGTAAAAACGCCGATTTTGACCAAAATATTGCACCGATCATTGGTTTTGAAATACAATTGCACATTCTGAACAGTTATTGGCTGTCTAGCACCATTATTTAGGGTCATTTTTTCTTAAACTAATACATTTAGTAAAACTTCTTCATCTGATCATTCTGAGATTTCACAATGTTAACATTAATGTACTGAAGCATACACTGACAGAGTTTGGAAAAGCTATTTCAATTTTTAATTTCACTCTTAGATTATGGAGCAATACTTTGTATGCTACACACAGGAACATTATGATGATGTGGTTCTAGTAACAGTGAACTGGCATAAGTCCAGGCACACTCACTCACTTCCGTATCTCTTACAATGACAGCGCTTTTTTTCGCCACAACAGCAATAAATATTTGAATAGTGTAAGCAGCAGAAGGCCTAGAAAATGGTGTTTCAACCTTCTTAGATACTATTAACTGAAACTTTTCCTTCCAAAAGAATATCCAAAGGCTACCAGCATTAGCGTCCTAGTATTCCTCTATTCCATACAGATACCTTTGTATCATCTAGCACTAAGTTTTACACAGACAACACTTGGTTAATCCAGTCACAGATCATAAATAATAGTTACATTAAAACAAATAACATCACATGTAACATAAATAAGTCCACTCATTTATATAAATATGTCTTAAATTCATTTTCGTCATACAATACCTTGATTTTATTGATATTATGATAAACTAGGAGATAAATTCCGTCATGTGGAATTCTAACAATCTTATAAGGACCTGCATACAAAAGTTGCCATTTACAGTTTCTTTTGTGAGGAGGTGTAGAATTTGGGTGAGTTTTCCACAGAATATGCTCTTCTATCTCATATTTATGCATTTATCTGAATCATCTATCATAGCAGATTTTTGCCAGGTGTGCCTGCTGTGTGAGAAAGACTAAACATTTCTTACATTCTTTTCCCAGGAACACTCTTCTTTGAATAGATGTGGAAGACTATGTATCCATTCATTTTTCTCCTTCATGCTACATATGAGTGAACTGTGTGTTGAATAGCGATAAATTGTTCACTAACTGTTCAAAAAGATCTAAATATTCTATGAATTCGCTTGATTACTGTGTGGATGTGTCCTAACGACCCTGTTAAATTCTTGAAACATTTATTCACTTGAGTTTCTTACCAGATGAAAATGTGATATGAGTATCTGTTTAATGCTATATTCATGTAAAAATGTATTCCATGTTTGACAAGTGAAGTTTTATGCATTACCTGACAGCAAAGTGGCAGACATGGTAGCTGTTGGTATATAACTGTTTTATATTCGTTTAACAATTGGAGCTGCTGCAGTAGACTTGGGAACATACAATTTAACGTACTTTGTGAAAATGTCATACAGTGCTACCACATATTTGACTCCACCTCCAGCCAATGGCAAAGGTTCTACTATATCGGTTGTGATGATTTGCAGTAGTTTTGTAGGTGTTAAAGGGTGTAACTTTGTAATACAGCATTTGTTTGTGGACCCTGCTTTTTTGGCCTGTAAGATATGTTTTTAAGTGTTGGTGTATGTGTCTGCTCATATTTGGAAAATAACAATATAAGATTAAGACATCCTTACACTCAGTTGAAATGCAAATGCATCATATGTCAGATCATGCTTCATATCTATAAAACAGAACAACATTCTGTAACTTATGATATTGTTTCAGCTTATCTGTAGGATTCAGTGGAAGTAGTGTCTTAACCTCATATTAATGTTAGTAAGCATCTACATCTACATCCATACTCCGCAAGCCACCTGACGGTAGTAGTTCTGCCACGTTTCTGCACATATCTACGTAATGTTGGCAGTAACTGTTATCCTTCATGAACCAAAGTGTCGTAGTTATTGAATTGCTCTATAAGTTCTGTATATTCTGGTAGGCCCTGTGGTAGATGTGACAGAGCATCTGCCACAATATTACTTTTCCCGTGAATGACTTCAAAATTGTATTCTTTTAAAAACAAAGACCGACACATTAAGTGCAGATGGAGTAATGTTCAAGACAATAAAAATTCAACATTTGATGATTACAGTAAACTTCAGGTTTTTTCTGTAAATATAATAATTAAACTTTTTAAATCCCCATACTACTACTAGAGTCCTTAACTCTGTGGCTGTGTGGGCATGTTCACAGTCCATCAGTGTCTGACATGCAAAACTAGTAACATGAATATTTTGATTTATCCTCTTCGTATACTTATAACAGACAGGCTCCTCGATGAGAAAATGAAACTAAGCAAAAATCTTTGGACGTGGAAGGCAGTATGGTTTCTAGGTACCTTACTGAGACTTACCTGCCAACATGAATTCTTAAATCTATGCTAGAAATATATTTAATTCCATAGAACTTCTGCAAGTGTTCATCCAAGTTTCCAGGTCAGGTTCTTACAGGAAAATTGGTCTTAATTATGGTCCCTATCCAAAGTAGATGCATACTCACATCAGGTTTGGCTACAGCTAATAGTGGACTACAAAAAGGCGAAAGCATTTACCTGATGGGATGTCAAGTATTGCATCCTTCTCTCACATAAAATCAATGCCAAGAATGCATTCTACTACCGATCCATTTGTAATTAGGAACAGGCATTTTATTATTCCATTTCCTAGTCTAATCTCCACTTGAGTTTGCATCTTGACGTTGCATGATTTAATACCAACAGCTCTGATGATTCTATAGTCCTGTAAAGAATGTGTGGGTATTTTAATGACCTCATGGATGTTATTGAACCAATTAGATGATATAACTCTCACAATAGCACCCATGTCTAATACAATCATAGTTGGTATCTTTCCCACTACTTCATGCATTATGGCTTCATTCTGAACATGACATTTAAAATGGACTGTAGTTAGTTCCTCTCAAATGTCAGTGTCATCACTGTAATGTAATAAGTTTAGTGTATTGTAATTGTTGCCCCATGTCAACTGTCGATCAATACTTGAGAGCAATGCGCTCAGACTTAGTTTGTTGACCCTGTATTAGTGGACCATGGCTCTTCTGCCACCTTAGTCATGTTTACAATGGGGTTCTGCGTCTGCCAATCGCCGTCATTTGTACAGTTCTGTGCAAAAACCTCCTGCATATTATTATTACTATTATACCTGGTGGTTGGTTGCAATTTCACATAACAGAATTCTAACTATTTTTGTCATAGTGATTACTATGGTTGAGCAAGTGCCATTATCATTACTACTAAAATTCTTGTTGATAGTGGTTATCATTTTGTTCCTTTTTATGTGAATTTGGTGAAACACGATTAATCTGTTGTGCATTTTACATGTGAGGTGTTCCCAGCTGTGTGACATGATTTATTCACATCTCTCTTGTCCCCCCATTGTTATACCACTGCCTGTACAGCAAGTGGATTGAGTTGTACTGTCACTGTAATTATTATTATTCAGTTTAGCATCCTTTCGTACGAGATCAAGTGAGTCGAGCAAAAACGTAAGGCGTTCCACATTTTTGTCATGTACATGGACCAATTTGTCCCTACGACCCAGTGGCAATTTAGTTTCAATATCCCAATAATGTCCCAACTAGATATGGACTTTTCCCAGTATTAGTCTTATTTAATTGTTTTTCAGAGTACTTGTGGATGGTACCCTGTCTGTTATTAAACAGTTTTGGATTAAAGACCTCCTTTTGGAGTCTTTTATGAACACATTAACACATATACTTAGCTAAAAAAACGCTCACTCTAAGTGCTCATAATCTTGAAAATTCTATGTAGTCTCTGTGGCCTAAAGGGCGGCCTTGCTGTGTTTGAAACCTGCAATGAACTGAACTGTTTGTTGGTTAGTCCATGACTTCGGTATTACACCTTTGAAAGACACAATAAAAACGAATGTGTGGGAACATTTCTTATCTCGATTAAACGCTTGAAATTGTCTATGTTTTAATAGACTTTTATCCAACAGCACAGATGACAAGTGAGGTACTGTCCTCATCCCATACAATACAGTGCTGGGTGACTTGCCTGTGTTGTTTAAATCATTGCCATACCTTATTTTATACAAGGGTCGTTCCGAAAGTAATGCCTCCTATTTTTTTTTTTTTGATGACTTTGGATGTCCGCGCCAGTTGTCGTTGGCGTAGGGCTAATACTTGAACCTCTTTCATTTGCAGGTGGTTCTATTGTTTTGCAGTAGCTGGCGCCAGCAGAGGAGTGTTCCAAAATGGAGTGTGATATGGATGCGCATGTAAAACAGTGACGTGTGATTGAATCCCTCACTGCTGAAGAAACTGCACTGATTGAAATCCACTGACACTTGCTGAAAGTGTATAGAGACGATATAATAGACGTGAGCAATGTGAGGCGATGAGTACAGCATTTGCAAGGTGGTGAAAAGAGTGTGCATGACAAGTCACAGCCTGGTTGACCCTGCACAGCTGTCATCCCTCGCAATGAAGAGCGTCTTGATCAACTGATCTTTGGGTAGTGACCAGAGAATTGTGTGTAAAGTTGAAAGTCAGCTGTAACGCACTCGAATGTTGTAACATTTTGCTTACAGCAATGTATGTGTGAGATGGTTCCCGCAGATGCTTTCAGAAGAACAAAAAACTCATCAAATAGAAATCTGTCAGTACCTGCTGGACCACTATGAAGCTGAAGGTGACAATTTTCTGAATAGCATCGTCACCAGAGATGAGACGTGGTGTCACCAGTATGAACCGGAATCCAAAAGACAGTCCATGGAATGGAGACATGCGAATTCTCCGACAAAGAAGAAATTTAAGGCACAGCCATTTGCAGGCAAAGTAATGCATGCAGTCTTCAGGGACAGCCAGAGTGTAATTTTTTTGGATGTCCTGGTGTCTGGAGGAACTGTCAATTCAACATACTACAAGATAACACTGACTAAGATAAAAGCCCAAATTTCCAGGGTAAGGCCAGAGAAGAAGACCAACTTCCACCAGCAACATGATAATGTCAGGCCCACATCAGTTCTGCGACCGTGCAGCTCATTGCAAAATTCAGCTGTACTGTCTTACCACATCCACTGTACAGTCCAGATTTAGCGCCTTCTGACTTCCATCTCTTTGGACCTCTGAAAGATGGACTATGAGGCGAATATTTTCAACACTCGGATGCTGTTGTCAAAACTGTAAGGAATTGGTTAGCCTCATCTGGTTCCAATTTTTACAAGCGCTGCATACAGGCTCTGGTTTATCGCTATCAAAGATGTATAACGAATGGTGGTGACTATGTGGAAAAATGATAGTCTGCAGCTGAAATATTGCTTTATTTAGCTGTGCTGTTGTGATTTATGCATCTTTTGTAGCTTCCATAAAGAAAAATAGGAGGCATTACTTACAGAACGAGCCTCGTATATTGCAGGACTACTGTGATTTTCTACTACTCTAACAATAAAGTTGTTCGAGTTAGTTAATTTATGTTTAGCTGACATTAGTTACTGTTGGATGTCACTAACTTGTGAAGTGAGATTTTCTTGCCACTTCGACAAGTCTTGTCTAGAGCTATTTTAATTCAGGTTAAAACCATTTTAATAGTTTCCCCCAAAGTTCCTGCCTGTGATAATACCTCGTTAACCATTTGCTGAACACAATGTGGAAATTCTGAATTCAGCTTTTCATTGACATGCGTTTCCCTATTTGAAATCCTCTTGGTATAATTTTCTTGAAACTTACTTTTTGTGTGTAAAATTGGAATTTAATCTTGGTCTCATACTCTGCAATGAAAGTCTTTACCTTGGAACCCAGCTTGTGAATAGGTTCTTTGATTTGGAATTGTTTGTCAGACAGTTTTTTCATTGTGTTGGGGAGTCCCATGCATGCATTAGTATCTTTCAAGTTAAAGTGCTGCATTGTAAAGACAAATTTTCAGTATCACTTTTGTAGCATTTTGCTGTAATATTTAATTTGAGACATTATTAGTTAAGCTTGTTATTTGGAAAGAAATCTTGTCAAATGTGGTTGACATTTGAGATGAGAATTTAGAAGAAAGTGTAGATGAGAACTAATAAGGTTGTTGTTTGAGATGATAACTGATCATACATTTGCTTTAAGATATCCACTAAACTGCATACCAAACTGGGATGCATGCACTATTTGTATCTGATATATGGCTTGTGGTTGGATTAACCATAGGATTAATTACTTCGCTTTCAGCACATAATTCAGTTTCATGAGCCAATAGGCTTACATCATGTATAGCCACATCAGCATATTTGTTCTCATCAGCACTAAATTCTGTTTCATGTAAAGTTTGCAGCTTCATTTTAGATAATATCCCAGTCCTCTCCATAACATGCAAAATGAATGAAATCACATATGTGAAATCAGTTAACATAGCTCAACATCAGCACACAAATGATTACAATTAATGAACAAGAAAGTTCTAGAATACAATATGACTGAGATAAAACATCAAAAAGCGTGGCGACATTCACGTTCTCATATGAAGTCAACCATTTAAATACTTACTTCTGTTAAAGCTATTAACTATTGTAAGAATTT
This sequence comes from Schistocerca nitens, assembly GCF_023898315.1. NCBI lineage: Eukaryota > Metazoa > Arthropoda > Insecta > Orthoptera > Acrididae > Schistocerca > Schistocerca nitens. The sequence continues at coordinate 433,694,280 of NC_064615.1, read as the reverse complement.
TCAGAATTGGAACTGCCAAGCATTACCTATTTTGAAAGAGTACAAATCGCATATGCGACCACTCTATGTTCAGGAAAGAAAAACTAGGCAGTGCAATCCTTACCTCTTCTCTTATAGTGTAGTGTAGACAGCAAAATTCCTGTAATTGCATATTACCCAGTTTCCATAATTGTACAATTTTCCTTGCTATTTATTCATTTGGTTTCTTCTCTTGGAGTTTACCAGCTGTAATATTCATGAAGCAAATAAGAGAAGTTTATCATAATGTGACAATAGAAAGGTTTGACGTGTACACTGACATGAAAAAATCGCAACACCAAGAATGAGTTATGCGACATAAACGAAAGATGGTACATGTGTTCCTGCAGCTGAAAAATGATGTCTAGTCAAATGTCGCACCAATCGCTTAAGATGGGCACTAGTAGAGCCACTAGAAGAATGCAGATGAGATTTGCTTTAAGTACATGCTGTAACGATCGTGAGCATTAGTTACCTTTGAAATTGCTCTTGGTGAGTTGATGTTAGTCAAGAAAGCCTTTAAGGAGACAAAGAAGCCCTTATCAGCTCTCCACTGAGTTTAAATGAGTCCGTGCATTAGGGCTACGAGAAGCTCGATATTTCTTCTGCAATACTGCAGAAAGACTTGGCAGTAATATGGCAACTGTACATGATTACTTTCAGTGATGGTCACGACAATGTACAGTTGCAAGATGACCGGGCTCCAGGTGGTCACGTAATATTAACGAAAGGGAAGACTCTGGTGCATCATGCGGCATCTGCAGCAGCAATTTGGGCAGTTGCTAACACCACAGTTACACAACGAACTCTTACGAACTGGTCACTCCGGAGACTGTTCCAAGACAGACGTCCTGCACTTTGAGTTCCAGTAACCCCAAACCACCGCCATCAGCGATTGCAGTGGTGTCAAGAGAGACCTCATTGGAAGGCAGAGTGCTGAATAGTGGTATATGGGTGTGGGGATGTAATTGCATGAAGAATTGGAAAAACTGATTGGAAAGAATAGTTGAAAGAAATCTGAAGGTAAGGTATGAATCTGTACACAGTCCTGGGTGAATTTTAACTGATACCAATATCAACAGACCTTCAGTATCAATACATTCAAGGTCAATATTCGTAATTTGCGTTATGTACTGCTTCACACTAATTCCACTGTTTATAGTCTTGGTTATGACAATGTCAATGCAGGATCACTCCTCCGTTGTTTGCGTAAATTCTTCTTGTCTGCTGTGAACCTCTTGATGCAGGGTGAAATGATGAACAGACAGGGATGTACATCTTGAACGTACCAATAATTTTTACCTTTCCAATAACTTTTTATGGAACTTTTAATGTACAGTTGAAAAACACATTTTTTAACAATGGCGGTACGATGGATCCAAGCATACCTCTGTACCCTACCACTTTCCGAAACAAACAGATGCGAATACAGGAATTAATAAATTGAAGAGTGTATTTCTTATTTTGTTTCATACAGATGTATCAAAACATTATACTTGCCACAAAACAATTCATTAACTTGTCTTTGTTGGTGTTTGTAATCCATTCACTTAACATACACCTTACATATAAGAAAAGAGAAGAACGAAAAAATAATATGATGCAACACAATTAGCCCCTACTGTGCACTTACATCATATGGAGGTGCACAGTGTATGAGCTTATTTCCTGTTTTGAGGGTTGATAATCCTGGTCGATATGGGCATAGCCTTTATTTTCTGCGATTGGAGGTATTCTGAATGGTTATCCATTTATATCAGCATGTCAAATTCTATTAACATATACATATGTAAGTTTTCTCCCTCAACAAAGTGCTTGCTGTAACCTCATAGTCCCATTGTTGTCAGTCAGCATCTGCACACTGCTTAGCTTGCGAAGCATGCACACACAGCACAACGTCCATGTCGTACATTTACAGTAGCTTTCACTGCACATATTCGTGAAGCTCGTGACGTGATTCTTTGTGAAATCTTCGCTGCAGTGACAACTGGTTTCCATATCAGCGGCCCGAGAAATTTACTTCACGTCGTCACTCCAACTTATTCAGTGGGGAGACCAGCTGTACATCCAACATCCGTTGACAAGGTAAGTTGCTTGCTGCTTTTACGACGTTGTCGAGCACAGGAAATTCATGTTAAACAAAGTATTGCCATTTTTAGTTACCACATGCACTCTCACGTATTGTTTTAAGACACATACACTTAATACTTTGCAGCCAGTTTTCGTACGTTTTTGACTTTTGTTTTTGAGTGTCTTTCATACAGTTGCATTACGTAAAGTTTCTGTAGCATCCTTTCTACATACTGTACAAATCACGTAATAAAATACAAATACAGTTAAAAAATACACTTATCCTATTCATTTGCTGACATGTCATTATTGTCGCTTATATACAGGGTTGTTATAATTAAAGTTAAACTTTCAAACCGTTGTAGAAATAACACCACTGGTCAGAGTGACGTCAAGTTGCAATGGAATATTGTCGGAGAAGGGAGAAAACGTATGGCAGAAGAAAAATAAATAGTTACAAAATGTAGAAACAGATGGCGTTTTAGTATGATAATTTAATAGCGGTCGACTACAAATGACGAATCTATCATACAGCAATGCCTAAGGTGTATGTTTGGCATTAAACAAACTGTACTACTCAGTGTGCATGAGTGCAGAGGTATGATACGGTTAGTTACTTAAGACAATCCACCACAGGAAGGTCATATCACATCGGATGGGAAAAATAGGTTTTTAATTGTGCTGAGGTCAAAAACCGCATAAAGACCATGAATCGCATCGGTGTTTATATGTCCCGAGGCCAAAAACCGTATAAAAAGTATCAGTCAAAATAAATTTGGATTATTAATTTCCATGTTACTGGCGCAAAACATGTTCAATGCTGTCTACTGTTATCTACAACAAACTGAAATCGAGAAATCGCATGTTCCACAACTGATCAAAGTGTTTCCAGGGTCACATTCAGAATGTGTTGTGCAATACGTTCCTTCGTGCAGCTAAGTTTGCAATCGGAACACTGAACAAAACATCTTTCAGAGAGCCCCACAGCCAGAAGTCACATGGTTTCAGATTAGGTGATCGGGACGGCCATGGTTGTAGGGAAATGTAATAGTAGTAGTAGCTTTATTCATCTCTTTTTACAAGGATATAGGACACATCAAAGTATTTACAAATTTAGATTAATTTAAAATAAGCTAATTCGTATACACATATATTTACAGACTTCTTGTTAAGGGACAATAATTAGATATACTCCTGTTTACAAATAACTTATTAAATAATGTAATGCCATTTTGTTCACTATATCTCACTATCAGTAATTGCACACACTATACACATATTGTTTCATAAAACTTCACACACACACACACACACACACACACACACACACACACACACACACACTGGTGATCTCTGGGCCATTTTCTGTACTTCAACTTCCCACTTGCTATCCTGAAAAACAGAGTCAGCATCCCTCCATAATGAGTGAGATGTTGAGCTCAGAAAGAGGATGATGTGCATAGCTTGGGGGTAAGTATTTCTAGAAAGGAAAAAAGAAGGAAAAAAACATAAAGTGAAGGTGTTATGTGGAGTGTTGGACATTTTATAATCATTATTATTATTTTTTTGTAAAACATTTTTTATCAAATCCCTGCTCTGTCTTAGCTAAGTAATCCTTCAGTATATGAAATGTATTGCATAATGGGTACCTTTTAGCTGCCTTTTTAAATAAGTGTATTTTGGCAATTTCTTTAATCTCTTTTGGTAATTTATTGTAGAGTTTTATTCCTTGGTAGAAAATGCTGTTTTGAGTTTTATGTTTATTTTTTTCTTGGTAAATGTAAGTTGAGTGTATCTCTTGTTGCATGGCCATAGACAGAGCTGTTTGTGCAGTAACTACCAATGTTATTTTTGATGTGTACAACTGACTGGTAAATGTATTCACATGGAGCAGTTAACATCCTCAGTGTTCTGAACAGATCTTTACAATGAGCTCGACTAGTATTTTTGGTTATTATTCTTATGTCTCTTTTCTGGAGTTTGAAAAGTGTCTTAATATTTTGTGCATTTGTTTCCCAAAAAAGAATTCCATAGGTAAGAACTGAGTGTACATATGAATAATACGTAACTAAAACACACTGATGATAGGACTCTAAGGGCATAACATGCTGACGACATTCTGTTTGCAAGAACCTTTGTGTGTTCACACCACTTCAACTGAGAATCAATATTCATTCCTAGAAATTTTGCGTTTGATACACAGTCTATAGAAGTGCCATCTACATTTAATTTAACATCATCATTCTTCCTCTTCAAACTGAAATTCATGGCATTAGTTTTCTTTATGTTTAATGCCATTTTATTACTTATTGACCGATCATAAACTTCCTTGAGAGTTTCATTTGCTTTCTCGACAAGGAGTTCTCTTGTTTTCTCAGTTACTATAATACTGCTTTCATCAGCGAAGAGGATTTTTTCACCATGAGTAACACTACTGGGAAAGTCATTGATGTATATCAGGAACGCTATTGGTCCTAATACGCTATTTGCAGAACCCCCATGTTAATGTATTTTGGTTCTGATAAGTGTTTTACTAAATGTTTAGATCTATTTGAAGTATGCATTTTCTCTACACTTTGTACTCTATCTGTTAGGTACGATCAAAACCAGTCGTAAGCTACCCCTCTTATTCCTAATGCTTCTAATTTATTTAATAGAATCTTGTGGTCAACTGTATCAAACGCCTTAGAAAGATCGAAAAATATGCCTGTTTCACACTCATCTTTATCAAGAGCCTCAGGTACAACTTTTGTGAATTCTACTATGGCTCACTCTGTATTTTTGACACTTCGGAAGCCAATCTGTGATTCGCTTAAAAGATTGTATTTATTCAGGTAATTCATTAATATGTGTTTCATAATGGCTTCTATTATTTTTGAGAATGCTTGACTAAAGGGAAATGGGTCGGTAATTTTCTACGTCTCCTGCATTACCTTTCTTAAGCAAAGGTACAACTCTTGCCTGTTTTAACTGCTCTGGAAATGCCCCTGATGTGAAAGATTCATTTATTACATTTGTTAAGGGACCTTGTATAATCCCTATGCATTGTTTCAGTACACACAATGGTACTTCATCTAAGCCTACTGACTTTTTATTTTTTAGTTTTTGAATTGTTTTACTGACTTCTTTCTCTGTGGTTGGAAGTAACATCATTGTATTTAGTGTAACATTATTTACTGCTGATAATTCTAGAATTTCTGAAATCTTGCTACAGCAGCTGCTAAACTGAATTTGCAATATGCAAAGGTGCGTCATCTTGCATAAAAATGATCCCATTCACACATCCACACTGTTGGAGAGCTGGAATGACGTGGTTGTGCAGAAGACACTCATAGCACTTGCCAGTGACGGTACAATTAACAGGACCAGAAACACCTGTCTCTTCGAAAAAATATGGCCCTATGATAAACGATGCCACAAACCCACACCACACAGTGACCTTTTCAGGATGGAGTGGCACTGGTTGTTTTGTGTGTGAATTTTCCGTTGCCCATATTCGACAATTCTGTGTATTGAACTATCCTGTCAGATAGAAGTGGGCTTCATCTGTCCACAAAATCTTCCATGGCCAATCATTGTCCACTTCCATGGGAGCAAGAAATTCTAAAACAAAGGTCTCTCGCTGGCAGGTCAACAGGAAGCAACTCATGCACTTGGGTAATTTTGAATGGATAGTAAAGAAGGATGTTTCATAGGATTTTACTAACCGTGCTCATGGGTATGTCCAATGTTCGGTCAATTCTCCATGCACTACACATTGCACACCACAACTCGTCTCCTCCTCCACTGCTGTGGCCACTGCTTCCACTGACGTCGAATCAATTCGTTTCCTCCTTATACCAGGTTGCACACCAAAAGAACCTGTCTTTTCGAATTTCCGAATCATTTTCTCCAGACCCACGGCAGTCATCGAACCAACGCCTGTTTTCAAACCTGCCAGTGTTCAGAACTTCTGCAGAGCGACGTGTGCATAATTATCGTTCTTGTAATATAGCTCTACAAGCAGAGCATGATGCTGTATTAAGACAGTAATGACGAATGTCGCAGACACGAAAGGAGGAAAAGCCATGTACCAGTCGTGTTTATATTAACTTCAATGGGTTGTGTGCATGACAGGTGTTTTCATTTATGTAGTCTGACACATACAGTGATAGACTTTCACACTATTTTTTTTCTTCTACCATACTTTTTCCCCCTTCTCCAATAATATTCTGTTGCAATTTGATGTCATTCTGACCAATGGTGTTATTTCGACAGCGTTTTGAAAGTTTAACTTTAATTATAATCACCCTGTACATTATAGTCTGCAACATATTCTCTCCCCTTTTTACATATAATGTCATTGCTTGTCAGTTTGTCTTCACTTTCATTGCATTATTCGATTCCAATCATACGAGAAGAGATTTTACTGTTGCTTGGTTATACATGCTTCACATAACATTCATACAATAACAGATTTAGTTTCCATTTATGGCTTAAATTGATATACATTTCATTTCAATTTACAATGACTTCTTGTTGGAGCATATTTATCAATAATAATTCAAGTGAATCAAAGAAGTAAACAATAGTAGCTGCAATAGATACTATGCGCCACTCAGATAACTATGCATGGCCTTGCCTCTCTAGCAATCTCCAGGATTGATCTACGCAATACAGTGTTGAGGAAATTCCACAGAAAGGCATTTATGTGCTCAGTTACGTCTCGTTAATAGACTTAACTGTGAACCCAAGAACCAAATAGTTTGTTGTTTATAAATACAACTCAGATCTGACGATACTAATCACAGCAAATACTTATTCAGTATTTAAAAGTGCAGCTCAATATTTACGTGTTATGTTTATTGTATGAAGGATAATCATTCAGATTTGTATCATCAATACGATATGTTACGTGTTAATGATCGTAAAATAATGTTTACATAAGTGCATAATAATTTCAATGTAATTCAGGTGTTTGTCGCTTTCATCGGTATCCAACACTCACAGTAGTTAGGTTTCGACCCCTTGATTATTTGGTAGTAATCAACCTTAGTTCAGCATCATGATATGTGACAGACTGCAACTGTTTTCTTCTTCACATTCTTTCACAATACCACATTCATATGTATCATAAACTTACAGCTATATTTACTTGTGGTGTGGTCCTTTTTTATGTTTATATGGTACCCAACACTACAGGCATTTATCTTTCTTCACTTTACGACGTGTCGATACACTGTTCGCTAGAAGAAAAAACTTAATACTAACTTGAAACTAAATCTTCATAGATAAGTGTACAGTGGCTTGATGGCTACTAATTGCTTTTTCATAAATTCAACCGTGTTTCATTCACTTCAGTGTGCTGTCAGCTATCACAAAACTTGTTTAATGTCATGTGTGCATCTCTACTTCTCTTATAAATCTGAAAGATAAAGTGTATTAGAGGCATGGTGCGACCTCTTATTCAGTTTACCACTTATGCTGTACTCGCTTGTTTACCTGAAGCAAGACTTTTCTAGTCAATCAAGTAAAATTAGTGCATGCACTTTCAATACTTAAATTTGTAAATATTGTGCATAGCTTAGGTAAATATCTCGTAGTTCAGCGTCCATTTCCTGTGTGTATAATTCCTTAGCTTACCTTCGTGTGTGTGTGTATTGTGTAGATAGTCGTAGTATAGATTCTCTCTTAATTTTCTATGTCCCTGTTTAATCAATAGGCTTTACAAACGCTAGTGCGCGCTGTAGCTCATCAGATTTGTTTGTTTTTGGTGCTCCAACACTTCCAGCTGTGCCTGTCTGGCGTGCATGCGCTTGCGGTTTGTTGATCAGTTTGCTCCCCAATGCGCATGCGCTGCATCTCTTTGATACCCCTTGCGCTGTGGCGACTCGTGTATTGCATTGTGTACTACCGTGCGTTTCACAAGTTCATTTATTTGTTTGCAACTGGGCTACACGCATGGCGAAATGTTGTATTTAGAGGACCGTCGTCTCTAGACACTTAAAAGTAAAATTATTCCTTGTTACAACCACTCATTGTTTACACATTTGACATATAAGAAAAAACACAAACAAAAATTTTCCTTAAGAACTAACATAAATTCTGGAATGTGACTTTCCAGTATCCTCAATCTAATATTATTATACATGTATACCACTTAGAGGATATACAGCCCTTCTTCAATATATAAACATTCTCAAGTCTTTGTGTGGTTAAAGGCTGTTGTCTTTATCCGTGTTCATATGTACCAATCTGTATGCACCCAGGTAGCGGATTTTAGTAATTATGTATGGTCTGGTGTATAGTAGTTGCCACTTACAGTTCAGTTTTCCAATTTTTGTGGATTTGGAAGGTGTTCTAAGTAACACCTTTTGTCCTGTATAAAATTGTGTTGTATGTTTCAGGTTCCTGTCATAAATTCCTATCCTGTATTTAACCTAGGTTTCAAGGTTGATTGCCACTTGCTGTATTTTATCATCCAGAGATAATTTCTGTATCAGTACCTTGGGCAGAAGTTTCTCTCACTTGTCTACTTGTTCACAACTGCACATCAGCTTATTTGGTGTAAATACAGTTGATGTATGGGCAAGGTTGTTAACAACATGTAAGAAGGGAGTAACATATTCAATCGACTTGGTATGTTTAAGAAGTGTATAGGTTCTCACAATCCCGTTGAATTCCTTAAACATGCTTTCTATGGGGGATACTTCAGTATTAAATTTTGATACTAAAATGAGTTTGATTTGGTTGGAATCTACAAACTCTTTTCACTTACATAAAAAAGAGGTATTATCTGTTAACATGACTTCTGGTTTTCCTACTCTTTCAAAATAATCTTATTTTATTCATCTTCTAAAAGAACTGGCTGTAATGTTTTGCAGAGCATACAGTTTTACATATTTGGTGAAAATATCATACAGACCTACTATATTACTTTACGCTCCCTTACCTCTGGGATAGGGTCCAGCCACATCCAAAGATACATTTTATAGAGTTTTTTTCAGCCACAGTTGGATGTAATTCAATCTGTTTGGTGATGTTAGAATGTTTTGCTTTCTGGCAGATAATACACTTTCTTACCACCTGCAATATTGTTCATCTAAATTTGTGGAAATAACAATATTTACCTATTTTGTCAGTGCGTTTTGCAGTGCCATAATGACCCCAAGTATTGTGTGTGTATCAGATAAAATAAGCCACATATTCCTCTGACAAACATATGCGCCATTGTTCTTGTTTGGGATGCTTCCTATGGAACAGTACACCTTTGTGAATAGTGAAAAACCTTTTCAAGTTTTCATCACCATTCTGCATAAGTTTCGCTCTTACCTAACTCTAGCATGTGTCTTCATGCTGTAATTTCTCCATTTGTTTACACACGTGGACATAGTATGGTTGGAGTATTTTGTCTTCCATCAACAGAGCTCTTATTTCACCTTCCTGCTCCAAAGGATCGTTAAATTCCTCTAACCCTTGTGGTAATCGAAGAAGAGCACCAGCTATTATGTTTTGGTTTCCTTTTATGTACTCTATTTCAAAATCGAATTCTTGAAGATACATACACTACCTGGCTACCTGTTGGCGTAGCAATTTACAAGTTAACAAAACCGATAGGGACTGATGGTCACAATATACTTTGTGTGTTTACCCCAAAGAAACTATTCAGGATTTTTATAGGACCAAATTACAGCCAAGCCCTCCAACTCCGTAACTGAATATGAACGTTCAGCTTGGGATAATATATGGCTGGCGAAGCTAATTACTTTAGGGATGAGTTTTCCCTCTTCTTTTACCATTTGAAAAAGGCATGCATCCAGACCTTGCGAAGACTCGTTAGTGCATAAACAAAAATCCTTCTTCATATCTGGTTGAGATAACATATTAGCCTTTAATAACGCTTACTTGATGTTCTCGCAATTGGTTTGACATTGCTTGTCCCATAACCAAGGTCTGTTTGTCTGGAGAAGATTGAGTAAAGCATCACTGTTCATAAGTTGGTTAGGGATGAAGTTCCTGAAAAATGAGACTAGGCCTAAGTATGCCTTTAATTGCCTCTTGTTTTTAGAAACAGGACTGTTCCTAACGCCATCAAGTTTCTTAGGATCTGGCATTATACCTTGCAGAGAGATTATATGTCCTAAAAATTTTACCTTTTCTTGTGCGAAATTATATTTCTTGAGATTTGCTGTCACTCAATGTTCGGGAAAGGGGCTCAATACTTGTTCAATTAATCTTAAGTGTTCTACCCAAGTGGGAGTAGCGCTTAAAAGGTCGTCCACGTATGCTGTTAAGCTACTCAGAAAAAAAAGGTACAAATGGCTCTGAGCACTAAGGGCCTTAACTTCTAAGGTCATCAGTCCCTTAGAACTTAGAACTTCTTAAACTTTACTAACCTAAGGACATCACACACATCCATGCCCGAGGCAGGATTCTAACCTGCGACCGGAGCGGTCGCGCTGTTCCAGACTGTAGCGCCTAGAACCACTCGGCCATCCCGGCCGGCTCTACTCAGAAGTTCGGACCCTGTCACTTTGTTCAGAGCAGAGATAAATACACCTGCACTTACGTTCAATCCAGATTGTAATACGAGGGTTGTCCAGAAAGTAAGTTCCGATCGGTCACGAAATGGAAACCACACTGAAAACCAGAAACGTTTTATCTGCAACAGTTAGGCACACCTTCCACCTACTTCTCTACATAGTCGCCGCTCCAGCTTCGAGTGTTGCCGTAGCGTTGTATCAACTTTCCAGTATCCTCGTCAGAGAAAGCAGCCGCCTGTGCTTTCAGCCAGTTATCTGCACTGGTCTGGGGCTCGTTGTCTGTGAAAAAATTTTGTCTTCGTAGCCTGTGGCTCTTGTGAGCAGAGATGAGACTCAGGGGGAGTCAATTACGGACTGTATTGTGGGTGATCAAACACTCCTCATCGAAAACGCTGCAGGAGCGTCTTTATTGCCCTAAAGTGTGCGGCCGAGAATGAGCATGAAGAAGGAACTGCTCGACAGTTGTGTTATGTGGGCTGCATGACACAGGCGAAACCTCTAACCAGGCCCTCTTACTTGGCGGGAGATGCTAGTCCCTACGCATCTTTACATGCTCACTGTTCACTCAAAACTGAAAAGAGCGACGCGACACGATCGACGGGCATACTAGAGACACTTCCCAACACATCTGTGCAAAGCTTTACCGGATTTTCCAAGTGGTTTCCATTTCGCAACCGATCGGAACTTACTTTCTGGACAACCCTCGTATTTGAAATTCGAAGCTCCTGCCCCCACATACGAAGAGGGTGTACTTCCAAATTTCTTTATGTCGTTTTATTTGCTACTATGAGGACCGGAGATCGATTATAGTAAGAAATTTAGCGTCATGGAATTTCATAAGCTGTTCTTCTAAATTGTCTGGACGTGTTCGTACTGGTATAATAATCTTATGAATGTACATGCAACGAGGACCAAGCGCACCATGCCATCTAGCTTACTCACGGTCAAACTAGGACTACAATAAGTTCAAAAAATGTTCAAATGTGTGTGAAATCTTATGGGACTTAACTGCTAAGGTCATTAGCACCTAAGCTTACACACTACTGAACCTAAATTATCCTAAGGACAAACAAACACACCCATGCCCGAGGGAAGACTCGAAACTCCGCCGGGACCAGCCACACAGTCCACGACTGTGGCGCCTTAGACTGCTTGGCTAATCCTGCGCGGCCTACAATAAGTGGAAAATGATGGTTATATTATGCCCCATTCAAGCACCCTGTTAATCTCTTTTCTTACTGCTTCCCTCTTAATCCATGGTATAGGGTACGAAGTAAACGAAAAAGTTTCGTGAGGATATATTTCCATTTGTACACAATATCCTTAATGATACCTGGTCTTTTTTCAAATACATGTACCGGGTGATCAAAAAGTCAGTATAAATTTGAAAACTGAATAAATCGCGAAATAATGTAGATAGAGAGGTACAAATTGACACACATGGTTGGAATGGCATGGGGTTTTATTAGAACCAAAAAAATACAAACGTTCAAAAAATGTCCGACAGATGGCGCTTCATCTGATCAGAATAGCAATAATTAGCATAACAAAGTAAGACAAATCAAAGATGATGTTCTTTACAGGAAATGCTCAATATGTCCACCATCATTCCTGAACAATAGCTGCAGTCGAGGAATAATGTTGTGAACAGCACTGTAAAGCATGTCCGGAGTTATGGTGAGGCATTGGCGTCAGATGTTGTCTTTCAGCATCCCTACAGATGTCGGTCGATCACGATACACTTGCGACTGCAGGTAACCCCAAATCCAATAATCGCACGGACTGAGGTCTGGGGACCTGGGAGGCCAAGCATGACGAAAGTGGTGGCTGAGCACACGATCATCACCAAACGACGCATGCAAGAGATCTTTCATGCGTCTAGCAATATGGGGTGGAGCGTCATCCTGCATAAACATCGTACGTTCCAGAAGGTGTTTATCAGCCAAGTCTGGGATGATGCGTTTCTGTAACACGATTGTCATGCGCAGTCACTGACGTTTTGCTGTCCAGCGCCATCTGTCGGACATTTTGTGAACTTTTTTTGTTCTAATAAAACCCCATGTCAAATGGTTCAAATGGCTCTGAGCACTATGGGACTCAACTGCTGAGGTCATTAGTCCCCTAGAACTTAGAACTAGTTAAACCTAACTAACCTAAGGACATCACAAACATCCATGCCTGAGGCAGGATTCGAACCTGCGACCGTAGCGGTCTTGCGGTTCCAGACTGCAGCACCTTTAACCGCACGGCCCCCATGTCATTCCAAGCATGTGTGTTAATTTTTACCTCTCGATCTACATTATTCCGTGGTTTAATAATTTTTCAAATTTATACTGACTTAAATCCTTAATCATACCTGGTCTTTTTTCAAATACATATATATAAGCAAGTATCAGTTCCCTAAGTTCCGCTTGCTGTTCTTGAGACAAGCACTTCGATTCACTTACCTGGGTGTTGTGTCGACGTTTGCCTCTTCTGCTGCCGACTGTTGGTTGTTGTTTGTGTTGACAAACATGACTATGGGATTTACCAATTGAACCTCGAAGTCGAGAATAACTTCAGTTTTACGTCTGTCAGTACTTTTGCTGATTAGGTCTATTTCAAGTCATTGGTTATTTACGGTGAAATGACATTGGCCCTTACCTATATCAATTTGTACTTGGTATGTCCTAAATGTATCCATACCAGTTAAGCAATCAACTACTAATTTATCTACCGTCAAAAAATTGCATCATACAGAAAACTACCCTAATTGGGCAGGAATTAAAGCTTGTATTTAGACTCCTTTCGATTTCTGACCAGTCGCAATTTGTAGCTTGCAATTTTGCACTGGCAGTGTGGGTACTCGCCCACATTACTTCAGTTCTTGAAAGAATCCCTGTGACATCAGATTAGTCATAGGACCTGTGTAGAGCACAGTGGGTACATCAAGGCAAATATTTTTGCTTAAATAGTGGCTTGTACCTTGCCCTCTGTCAAATTTTCCTGTGTACCCTCATTATTTTGATGCAGATCATCTTTCACCTTGATCGTATCTGATGGAGCAAGTGTCTATAAAGCTTGTACCCCCACTCTCCTCCTGGGTCACAGAACGGGAGCCTACCGTGACCGGTTCAAGTTTTCAGGCGTCACGGTGGCATCAGTCTCTGGATTAGGAGTAACTTCTACTATATGGAGTGTTGGTGTTTGATTACACCAATTAGTATTCTGTGAGGCTCTCAACTGAAATTCTCTTTGCCTTTGTGTGTTCAAAAATGGCTCTGAGCACTATGGGACTTAACATCTGAGGTCATCAGTCCCCTAGAACTTAGAACAACTTAAACCTAACTAACCTAAGGACATCACACACATCCATGCCCGAGGCAGGATTCGAACCTGCGACCGTAGTGGTCTCGCGGTTCCAGACTGAAGCGCCTAGAACCGCTCCGCCACAACGGCCGGCCATTGCGTGTTATTCGGCATATGTACGTTACTTTGCTGGACGAATTCCGCTGTCTGTGGATTATTAGAGTGTCTGGTATTGTTTTGTGTTTGCCAAGTGATCGGCTGATAATTGCCAGTAGCTTGTGTCTGTGCATATTGTACAGGCTATCCATATTCTACTTGCCTGTTGTAGTTGTTTTTGTCAAATTTTTGCCCATTTCTTTTTTATATCCGCCCTTGTATTTACACCTTTGCCATTGCCGTTGTCGTTACCATTACCACAGGTCTGTGTGGGGTAAGGTTGCCTTCCGTGTTGGACTACGAATCCGTTGTTCACTTGTTGGTCTATAAATCTCTGTAGCAGCATCTGTGTGTTAACAGGCTTGGGTTGTACTGGTCTCTGTTCGTATATCAAATCTATTGAGTCCAGTACAGATAGAAAGTATTCGGTATTATGTTCCGAAATGCTAAGGAGCTTTTCCCTAACGCGGGCAGGTAGGCGGCTCTTTAAAATTTTCAGCACATCTGCTTGAGATGCAGGGTTAGTCCAGTATCCGCTTTTATTCAAATATTTTTCAAAATAGCCCTTCAACCTTCCATGTTTGCTATTGAATGGAGCTGGATTGAATACTTCACATCAGAGTCTCACTTGTACGGCCTCTGACCAATATTTATCCAGAAAGACTCTCTCAAACTGTTCATAGTTGTCGCTAAGTTCCACCATGTCCGTAGCACATAGCAGAACGTCTTCCTGTGTGCATCCAACAACAAATCTAATTTTCTGGCTTCGGTCCAGGTATGACGTAAAACATTTCGAAATGCTCTGATAAACAACACATGGTTTGTTCTTTTCCCTTAAGAGGTAAATACCGTAAATCCTCGATGCCTAAATAATCCCTCATCTGCAAGTAATGTTGACAAACATGCCGCGCAGTCAGTGAAAGGCGTGTTTATGTGCGTTTGTGGCGTAGCGCATGGCAGTTGAGCTTGCTCGACATGTCCAGCTGCCGATCGGACATGTCCGAAAGAACAAATACCATCTTCATATACGTAAGGCTTACCGGCCAACGATCTTCTTCAGTGCGGATGCACTCACATTGTCCGAACTCTCACGGGAATCGATAGATTGATTGCCGCGAGTAATGAGTATAGTGGGCAGGGGCACTACAAATGTAGTGTGTGGACAGAAAGTCGGAAGTGTGGGTCTCACGGTGAGAGTGCCAGAGATAAGTCCCTGCAGTCGCGCTGTCCTCTGTGTCCTCGGTGGCTCAGTTGGATAGAGTGTCTACCATATAAGCAGAAGGTCCTGGGTTCGAGTTCCAGTATGGTCATAAGTTTTCAATGTCCCTATCGATATTTATCAACGCCTGTAAGCAGCTACAGGTCTGGATTTCGTTGTAATTTCATGAATCCATTTTAGCTGGAAATTGACTTTCTTTCTTTTTAGAGTTTCTTCTACAGCATTTACATAAATCTTGTACTCTGACACTACCTTTTCAGTAAGGGTGCTGCCCTTACCAAACATCCCAGCTTCAGCGTTTTCAGTAATTTCCTTTATGTCTGCCCATATCTTATCTCTTTGTTTTTTGGCAAATTTTGACTCTAAACTTGAGTGCTCCACTCTTAGGCTTAACTTTTGTAAATTTTTGCACACATCTTGCAGCTCGCTGACTCCATTCGCCACATTTTTTACCAACGCATCCACTTGGGATTGCGTCTACTGAATTTGAGAATATGCTTCACTGAGGTTTTGTAACGCACCTGCTAATTGTTCCTGTTTATCGTCTAATTATGATACTCTTCCCGTTATCGTATTTATATTGCGGGATATGTCGGTAATTATTAGTACTGGAACAATTGTAACGTCCCCTTTGAACAATTATACACGACTGTGCTTAAACTGACACACAATATTTTTAGCGCAACGCAATCTGACTTTCAAAATTCCCTACAAAAGAATGGCCCTGACTAACATTAAACTATACCTTTCACAAATCACTTACCTCACAAAAATCTTCGCTACTCAAGCTACTGCAATACAGCGAGCGCCACTACTGCCAGCTAAATAAAAGATTCAAACTACGGAAGGCACTAACTACTGATAGGGATAGTTAGCAAACGAAAGATATTAATAGAGAACAAACAATGTATTTACCTTAATAGTCATAATATATATAGCAGTTCATGACAAATTACAAAACTCCGCCATCTCTCTCTCCACATCCACCACTGCTGGCGGCTCACCTCCAACTGCGCAACGCTACGCGCTGTTCACATCCAGCTGCCACTGCCCAACACTACAATGGCAGACAACAATGCAAACTACCCACAGACTGCACACAGCACAGCCAGTGATTTTTCATATTGAGCGCTACGTGGCGTTACCAATAAGAAAACATAAACAGCCTACTTACATAGCCCCCATGCTCCCCACAAAAAATGTTACAAATTTTTTTGGGCACTGGCCAACACAGATTTGAAAAAATTTTTCATAATTACAGTAAGAAAGATATCAATGCACACACTTATTAATACAATGTTGGTCAAAAGCTAAAATTTTCTCACAGTCCATAAAGACAGTCCTGATCATTCATCACAGTGAAACTGCCGTTTCTTTTCTCAAAGTCTGAGCAGTAAAAGACAATGCACACGGAAGCAGTGGATTTCCATGCAGTTTTGAAGAAGTAGTGTTGTCCTTCCAACGGAAAGACAGTGCTGACTCTTGACATGCTGACAGGTAATTGGTCACAACAGAGCAAACCCACAGCAGAGTCATTCGACGTTTTGAAGAATATTGGTAGGTAGGTCATCACAGAGCAGACCCACTGTAGTCCTGGTAGAGAGTATGGTATTGGTGGGCCACCATAGGTGCAGACCCACTGCAGTCCTTGTAGAAATAATGGTACTGGTGAGTCAGCAAAAGTGTAGACCCATTGTAGTCCTTGTAGAAATAATGGTATTGTTGGGTCATCAAAGATGCAGACCCACTGTAGTCCTTGTAGAGACGGCCAGCAGCCATCTGTTGCAACTGTGCAGGTGCATAATCACCATCAAAGAGTCTTGCGGACAATATAGCAAGTCCATAAACCACCACTTGTGCACTCACAAAGTTTTTGGAATTGTCCTCAGAACCAGCAATGCTGTTATCCAGTCCCTTGCTGAATGATTAACACACGTGCAAACACTAACAATCCCTACTTCTCACATATTGTCCATATACTATGACCAACAGAAATGTGTGCAGTGAAATGGAACTTACAAGTTAATAATATGATGAACTGGTGTCAATTACAATTTTATAACATAAGAATACAATAACAAAGGTACAAAACACATCATGAAAAACATAATAATACAGATAACATTTGTAGTAATAGGGGCTTTACAAAAGAATAGAAATAAACATATACATCAGTGTTACAGGAATTATGACATAAGTACATACATAAAGATCAAAATAACTTTCGAAACATCAACTTGACACATGAGTATTAAAACAAAACAGAATAAATAATGTCTAAACACCTTTATGAAGAAAATAACATAGTAAAAATTCTACAACATAAATCTTATTAGCTAAACACATAAAGACAGGAAAAAGACAATTACACAAGGGTACATAAACACATACCAGAATAACGCAGGAGGAAAGGACAGGGTTTGTTTTCAGTGTAACATTTGGTACTGCAGTCCAACCCAAAACTTCATTCCACAGATCTTTCGTCTTATTTCAACATTTGTTTCCACAAAAAAAAATCCTATCCAAGCATGCTTTCTGTATTTATATGTTCACATATTTCTTACCTCATTATTTATTTTCAAGAAAATCCTACCTATACCTGCTTTCTTTACGTTTTTCGTATAACTTCTCAATGCATTTCTTCCAATTCATCATAGTAAGTTTCTTATATAGTCTACCCCCTCTTAAGCTAACTTAAATCTACTGAGCTCAGATGCTAAACTAAGGAACGAGGCAATGCAGCAGCACAAAACAATTAACACAAACAGCAATGATAAAAAATACAAAAGGCAAAGCAAGCAGCATAAATTACAACTAATATAAGGCAATGAGCAGCAAACAAGAAAAATAAATCAGTAGTAAAACTGGCTTAAAAGAATAATACAAAGTGAAATTTAGTAGCACTATGCATGGCAAACAGCAGCAGCAAATGATATAATTAATACCTAAGCATGGCAAAGATCAAGCAGAAAAAATATTACACTAAAGACAACAACGCAGACAAGGGAAATGTCTATTCACATCTTAATGTCTATGTAATTAAAGTGGTGCACCACAAAAACTAATTCTACAAAAAATTACTAAGTACTAGAAAAGAAAATTATGTATCCAGTTCCTGTGAAGGTAAATGTCTTTTTGTGCTCCCTCATTTGTTTGAAAAAAATTATTATTTACTCGATCTGTAGACAGAAAATATTTATATTAGTACATCTATAAATTTTATTTTAACCAATGCTGCAGTGCCGCTAGAAACTAGATATTAAACAAAATGAGCAATCTCTCAACTAGAAAGACAATGGATGTAAAATGTTTCTCATAATTTCATTTCAGTAAATATCATAAATTAAGAGCTCCACAGTGTAATCATATGTTTTCAAGTTCGACCGTGTCGTTTTTGCGATGCTTTCTACAAAGGAACGTCAATAGCGAGGATAATGGCCTCCCCCCTTTTTTTTTTCTTCTCCACCTGCGCCTCTGGCACACACTAATGACTTCTTTCCAGGCGACTGTCGCCCATCTGGGTGCCCATGACGCATTACGTGCAGGTGGTCACTTAACTTTCTTACGGAAATATTTACGACAGCAGTTTCCGCTACAGTGACAGTCTCAGATAAAAAATTTCAGAGGTCGAGAATTTGCGTTGCAAATGTGTAGATACAAAATCTTATGAATATAACAGTGTTCAAAACGTTTTCGTCGGCATTGTGATACATTCATGCATTTACACACATTTCATAACTCTTAAAGTACGATTCTTGGTTACCAACAACCTTTTTCACAAATCAGCATCCCTAACCACTACTCATTATTTCTTACCTTATTCGTCGACACTTCTTCAATATTTCATCATCACAGATACGTAGCATAATCAAATAACTCATACAGCATCAGCTTATTGATCATAAACATACCGCAACAGCGTAATACACATCGTTATCATAACATCATAAAACCTCAGCCAAATCTCAAAATCGTCGTAGCTTCCTTCAATAATTTCAAAACCTAAAAAAATTCTCTGCTCATGTCAAAAGTGTCATCTACCTCAAATGTACTTTAAAAATCATGATCCCATAAGAAATACGACATTCAAAGCTCTCATAGTATCACAATGGTTCCGAAAAAATATGAACATTTCACAAAGTACAGACAAAATACAATTTCATAAGTGTGAAATTATCCAACTGTGTAATTGCGTAAACATGTGTCACTGATGTAGTAAAAAAAAAGTTTATCTCTCAGTTAAATGATCAGATAGCTGTGTAATTTGTGTGTTAGAGAAATGTGGTACCAATGTGTAAAGTTATATAAGCAAATACCATATTAGCTAGGGATCCTTGTGCTTGCCAAACACATGGTACACAAAGTAGGCGTGTACCCCCTGAGGATTAATGTAATTATACCCTCAGGTGTTACAGATTACAGCAATGGAATGAAATGTATCACGGAAAACCCTTGTATCATTGCACTTCAAATATCTTTTAAGAAATGAATGTTTTAAGTGCGAAATTAATCACTCAAATACGTGTACTGTAGCGCTAAACTGTGCGTCATGTTGTAAGATAACCTCTGTGGAAGTCTCGTAGTTATCGTCCTCCGAAAGCTAAGTTCTGCAGAAGTCAATGTACTTACCTCATGATAAACAAAAGTGAAATGCTTTGTGTATAGATATCGTAGTTATTACGCTTATTGTTGTGATGAAGAAAGTACTGTACTGTAACGTATTGTTGTGCCACGAAAAAGGCTGTCTCATTGTTGCTATACCACAGAAGTTACTACTGAAACATGTTTTTCTTTCCAGAAGAATTCAGAAAACTGTGCAGATATAAAACAGATACACCGCAAAAGCAACATTGTAAATTGTCACTCATTAGTAGCGTCGTGATAAAAATCGTGTAGCTGTCACATAAACTAACCTCTGTGTCGTCTGTTCATAATAACAATGCATTCGTAATTTCTGTTTAAATAAGTTCTCTTGGTTCTTGACTGGATATTTAACTTCAAACATTGTTGCATGTTAACAGTTTCTTAAGTCTGACAAAGCATACTAGAAATGTGAAGTGAAAAGTTTTATGACAAAGACAAAGTTAAAAAGCAGATTATCATTCAATAAACGGTTTTACATGTGAAGTGTGGTGCAATCCTTTTCTCTTCATAGTACTCACAGTTTGATTTGAATGCAATTATCATGCGGTATACGTCGGTAAAGAATACTGGAATTTTTCTCAAGGTTAGCGTCTATGTTATTTTTCTCTGAGCCAGCCGGCGCAAGCGGCTGCCTGCGGTGCGAGTCATTGTCTGTCTCTTTGTTGGCGTGCGTCGTTATTGGGATTAGGAGACCTAACTTCTACAAATTCACCTTGACGATAAGGCCCTGCCCTGTTTGAAGCTCGCCAGTTCTGATGGAATTCAGGCCTGTCGTTTTGTCGGTAGTTTACATTGTTTCTTGTTTGTCGGTCATGTGGTGGAGAAATTCTCCCTGAATCGTAACTGCGCGCTGAACTGTTGCATCTGAAATTATTCTGTCTCCCTTGATAATAATAGTTCTCATTACCATATTGTCTGTTTCTATGTTTATCTCTGTCACATTCATTACTGCGGAGAGGTGATCTTTCCCTGTAATTATTACTACTCTGCCAACGGTTGTCATACGGGTGGTGTCTGTTTCGGTCACGATTTACGTTGAAAGAATAGCCTTGTCGTATATTATTTCTGTCATCGCGGAATTGTTAAGGATGTGATCTGTAATTGTTGTGCTCCTGTTTCCGCTTTCCGCGATTGTCAGTGTCAATTTCTAATTCTTGTAAGAGTCCCTGAAATGCTTCAATGTCGTCTTTGCAACGTCCTGCCAAAATAATATGTCGTAAATGTTCAGGCAATTTGAGTAAGCAAATGCGGATGAGTTCTAAGGGGCTGTATGGGTTTGAAAGATACTGATTCTTATGCAACATGTCTTCAAAATATTTGACAAGACTGGAAAATTCAGATTGTTCAAAGTGTTTCATCATCATGATGCTATGTTTTACACGGTCTTGTGTAGCTTGAGACCAATATGCTGAGAGGAAGGCATGGTAAAATTCTCCTTCACTGTGGCAATCGTGAATGACCGATCGCATTCTTACAGCTGGTTCATTCTCTAAGTGGCCACACATAAATTCTAATCTGTGTTCTAACGACCAGTTGGGAGGAAAACAGTGAGAGAATTGATGGAGCCATGCTTGTGGATGAATGTCGTTGCCAGAATTCTTAAATGTTTTGAATTTACGTGTAGTAATGAACAGCTTATAGTCAAAATCATCATGTCGGCGAGTCGCATATCGGTCATTGTTAGGTCGTGTCGGCCGTTCCATCTCAAAATTCGGTGCACATTGCCAATTTCTTTCATAACTTCCGGAATGCCCTGTGTTATTATTTTGCGGCTTTTCCGTATTTCTAAGTCCCTCTTCCCGTGTTGGAGCGCGAGTGTCCTCTGAAATACGTAATTCTTGTATTACCTGTGTCAGCTGATCTTGTACTTCCCGGATTTCTCTTTGGTGTTGCGTATTAATTTGATTCAGATTTTGTTTCAGTTTCCTAATTTGTTCGCTCTCTTCTGTGTCATTAAAGACTACCGGTTTTGTGTCATTCAGATTATCATCTACCTTCGTAGATAAATTATTCAGCTAATCCGAAAGTTCAACTACTTTCTCTGATAATGAATTAATTTCCTCCATGTGTCTTTCTGAACCAATTTTCAGAGTATTTACTGTGTCCTTTAAGTTTTCTTGAGTTTTTGCAAGTTGCATAACCGAATCGGTAGATGTAACTGAGTCAATTTTAGCTTGCTGGGTCTCATGATTTTTTTGAACAATAGTTTGCAGTTCTTTTATGGCTGCTTTGTGATTCTGTAATGCATTTTCATGCCGCGAAAAAATAGGTTGAAAATGCTCACAAATTTGTGTTTTTACGTCGTTACAGACTGTTTGACATTTCGATTCGATTTTATGTAACTCAGTAGTCAAATCTTCACGTGTTTGTTCAAGCGTGGTGTGAAGATTTTGTTCCATTGCGTCTAACTGTTGCTGTGTTTGTCTCTGATTTTGTTTCATTTGTTTCTGATTTTGTTCAAGCGTTGTGTCTAACTTCTGTAGCCTTTGTCCCATTTGTTGCATTAACTGTAATAACAATGCAGTGGTGTCTGAAACACGTTCCTCAGTGCTTTTCGGCAGTGAAGTTGCACCGGCAACATTCACATTTTGACAAGCAGAAAATGTGTCTTGACTTATTTGAGAAAACGGTGAGGACCCAAATCCTGAATCTACAGTATTTGCGAGATTGTTTCCTGTCATTTCGGATACCTGAGGCGAGCTGTTGCCGACCGATCGATCGATAATGCTTCCCTGTTCTCTAATTGTTTCACTGTCTACACCATTGTTTGCCGCCCGCTCCATTTCCCTATGCACAATTACCAAATTACTACTTTGAACATTAGTTAATTCATTACTCTGCGGCGCTAACACACTGCTTTCGTCTTCACTGTCATTTCTCAGTTTACTTTGGAGCCTAGTATTACGTTTTTCACACGCCATAATTGTCACAATATTTCACACGATAACACAGAAAAGCACAATTTGAAGACCAAAATAAAAGAACATAGCAATGGAAATAATGTCTACTTAATTGCAAGCGCAGCTGCGAAATACTTGGTGCAAATCTACATGCATGTCACAACTGTTTTACTGTACAACAATGAAAAACTACAATTACAAAGGAAATTCTCTCTATGATTACGTGCTAGCAATATACAAAAGCTACACTAATTACACAAACTACAAGAAAAAAATCAGAAGATTCCAGTGAGGTATCCTAGGCTAAGGGTCGACATATGTAACGTCCCCTTTGAACAATTATACACGACTGTGCTTAAACTGACACACAATATTTTTAGCGCAACGCAATCTGACTTTCAAAATTCCCTACAAAAGAATGGCCCTGACTAACATTAAACTATACCTTTTACAAATCACTTACCTCACAAAAATCTTCGCTACTCAAGCTACTGCAATACAGCGAGCGCCACTACTGCCAGCTAAATAAAAGATTCAAACTACGGAAGGCACTAACTACTGATAGGGATAGTTAGCAAATGAAAGATATTAATAGAAAACAAACAATGTATTTACCTTAATAGTCATAATATATATAGCAGTTCATGACAAATTACAAAACTCCGCCATCTCTCTCCCCACATCCACCACTGCTGGCGGCTCACCTCCAACTGCGCAACGCTACGCGCTGTTCACATCCAGCTGCCGCTGCCCAACACTACAATGGCAGACAACAATGCAAACTACCCACAGACTGCACACAGCACAGCCAGTGGTTTTTCATATTGAACGCTACGTGGCGTTACCAATAAGAAAACATAAACAGCCTACTTACACAATGTATGTTCTGGAACAAAGTACCGTTATCCAATATGGTGGCGATGACGTCATCCAAGATGGCGGCGATGAAATCATCTAAGATGACGGCAGTGACGTCATCCAAGATGGCGGATTTTGGCGGGAAATTTGAATTTTGGCGGGAAGAAGGTCAATTGGCCTAGCTCCACTAACCTAACCCCCACCCCTCCAGGAAATGGCGCGAAGGTCAAATTCCAACATGATAATGGTGGGAAAAATGGACTTGTATTTATTATTTAACTAGTTTCAAGCACATGTAATGGCCCTGAGGTCTGGACTCCAACTGGCTTAGTTCATATCATCGCTACCAGAGAGCGCCACTGTGACATCATCCAAGATGGCGACCATGACCTCAATCAAGATGGCTGCACCCAGTGTATCCACCACATGGTGTAAGATTGGACGGTTGGCCTACCTTCTCTAACCTAGCCCCCTCCCCAATAAAAATCGCACGAAGTTCAACTTCCAACATGATAATGTGGTACACCTACGATAATGGTGGGAAAAACAGACTTGTCTTTATTAGTTAACGAATTTCAGGCAGTTGTGTTCGCCACTGAGTCTGGCCTCCAACTGGCTTAGTTCATATCGGTGCCGCCAGAGGGCGCTCTCCTGGAGTCAGATCATGATGCAAATACCGTTATTCAAGATGACGGCAGCCACTGTGTTCACCGTGAGTTCCGTAGCCCAACTGACTTAGTTCATATTGTCAACACCAGAGGACGACACCACGATATTGGGTGATGATGCAAGATCGTCTGCTTTCTCTTGTGCGCGTGCGTTATAACCAGACATGCGCTGCGCCACTGGCCTGCGGGCGTCCGACCGCTTACGTAACACACCCTCGGCCGCCACCTCCATACACGCGCCGCACATAGTCTTCTGTAAATATTCTAACACCCACATCACGCATCTAACCTATCAATTACCTAAGTACTTAATTGCATTTCAATTTTAATCATATTAAATAATTCAATTTACAATTTCAATATTCAATGATCGAATGAGAAGTTCCACATTTTCCCACTATCATACAGTGTTCGTTCATGACCTAGCACCCCCCACCCCTAGAATGCTGCACTCCTATTGGCCACGTGATTCGACTTCATATAGGTATGGAAAGGTGTTCAGCTATCTATTTCAACTACTTTTCAGGGTCCAGACCGCACCTCTTCCTAGGAACCGGCGCTGAGTTTGAATTCTGGCAGTAAAGAAAGGTCACTTGCGCTTTCTCTACCAACCTAAGAAAATTGTGCGAAAGAATGGACGCTTGTACTAACATCAGCGACCCAACTCACTTCCTCCCAGGAACTGGCGTCAAGTTTGAATTCTGCCAGTAAACAAAGCCTACTTGCGTTTTCGCTACCAATGTAAGAAAATTGCTGCAAATGAAGCTCACCATCACCAATAACCTAAGTCGCCAGACCGCCACCTCTTCCTAGGGGCGGGTGGTAAAAGGACTCAGAATGCACTACGCTGATGGAGAGAGGAAGGAGTGTACTGTATTTATTTGGGAGCAATTTATTTACAGATGGAGTATATGTATCACAGAACACACTCTCAGACATGCCACACAGCATACAGACCGGCAAACTACTCCCACATAACTCATGTATAAAGCTCTACACACACTCTTGCTAATTGTAAATTGTCATAAATAATGTGGTGTCACCGCCAGACACCACACTTGCTAAGT
The DNA here is from genome assembly GCF_023898315.1 of Schistocerca nitens. NCBI lineage: Eukaryota > Metazoa > Arthropoda > Insecta > Orthoptera > Acrididae > Schistocerca > Schistocerca nitens. The sequence goes on along the minus strand of NC_064615.1, from coordinate 433,668,870 downwards.
GGTAGCTTTAAACCGGCCGCGGTCCATTAGTACATGTCGGACCCGCATGTCGCCACTGTCAGTGATCGCAGACCGAGCGCCACCACACGGCAGGTCTCGAGAGACGGACTAGCACTCGCCCCAGTTGTACGGACGACTTAGCTAGCGATGCACAATGACGAAGCCTCGCTCATTGCAGAGCAGATAGTTAGAATAGCCTTCAGCTAAGTCAATGGCTACGACCTAGCAAGGCGCCATTAGCATTACATTGCATGTATCTACAGAGTCTCACTTGTATCGTCAAGAGCGATGTACAACAATGATGGATTAAAGTTAAGTATTCCAGCAGCTACGTACTTTTCTTTATAGCATTCATTACGTATCCTGTTTCAGACCTATCTCTAGCCTGCGTGAGTTTAACGCGTGCATTCGGCCTCCTCAACCAAGTAGTGTGTGTAGTGTTGGCTAACTGCTAACACTACATATATTGGCGACGATAGTAAAAACGGTCTTCTTTATTCTTGCTTTGCTTAAATTACTTGTGTCATGGCTTCGCCACAATCTCCCGATGTGCTGTCCGAATTTTATCGCTTGCAGAATCAGCAGACGCAGGCGTTATTGGATGCCCTTGGACAGCTCGTCCAGGTCACCGTGCAATGCAAAACGATGCGGCCGCCGCCGCTTCACCGCTACCGCAGCAACAACATGCTGTTGCACCCCCGTTCCGGCCATTTGACCCGGCCATGGAATCCTGGACGGAGTGGTCACGCCAATTTGGATTTCATCTCGCCGCCTACAGAATTCAAGGTAATGAGCGGCAGCCTCACTTCTTGTCATGTGTCGGGGTGCAGACGTACCGTGTGATAGTGAAATTGTTTCCTCGACGCGATATCGCAACTCTGTCCTACGAAGAAATTTTGTCGGCATTAGATGCCTATTTCAAAGAAACAGTCAATGTCGTTGCAAAAAGGTATACGTTCTTTCGTACAAAACGTACGGCTGGTCAGACTAATAGGGAGTGGGTTGCAACATTGCAAGGCCTTACTAGGGATTGTGCTTTTGAGTGTGAATGTGGCCTCCCTTATTCCGATACAATGGTACGTGATGCAATTGCGCAGAACGTTTCTGATGTTCGTATACGGGAACAGATTTTGAAACTAGTCAATCCCTCCCTTCAGCAAGTGATAGACATATTGGATAGGCAAAACACACTTGACTTTTCTCAGGAATCATTTGAAACTTCGCCAGCCGTGTGTCACATTAACCGGCCCGCCGGGCGCGCTGCACGGAACGATAAACAGCTCTCGCGCCCGTCCGCGCAGCTGCGGCCTAGCTCTCAAACACGTGTGCCGCGTAAGCATGCCAATGCAGTTCTAAAATCATGCCCGCGGTGTGCAACTTGACATTCGCGTGACAATTGCCCGTCACGCCAAGCTATTTGCTTTTACTGTCATAAGAAAGGACATGTTCAAAGTGTTTGCCAGAAAAAGCTCAGATCAGACAATCACGACCATTCCAGGCCCTCTGCTTCGCGCCAGAATCGAACCAAGAATACTCAGGCTCGTGAACCTTCGCCCATGGACATTCATGTAGTTAATTCCACTCCGTCCAGTGCCACTTTCTCTAACAGTGACTGTGTTCGTCCCACAAAGAGTGTGCGTCGACGTCGCCGGAAATCCCGTCAGGTCGCAAGTGCTTCTGTACCAGTATCAGTTCAAATTGCACGAGAAAGTCGCTCTTGTCATCAGCGGGACAATAAACTTTTTGTAGACTTGGACTTTGAAGGCAAAGTGATACCATTCCAGCTCGATACCGGAGCTGCAGTTTCATTGATGAATCACGACACGTACAAACAACTGGGCAAACCTCCGTTGCGTGCCGCAAATGTTGAATTAACTAGCTATTCAGGTCAGAATATCCCTGTGTTAGGACGGTGCACCCTTCTTGCAACATACAAGGGACAAACAAAACTTGTGTCATTTTACGTTCTTCGTTCTTCTACTGCAGTGAACTTGTTTGGTTTAGATTTATTTCAGTTGTTTAACTTGTCTATAGTCAATCAGGTCCTATCAGTGAATCAGACTGTGCCTTCCGCCAGTATTTCTAGTCTATGTGAAGAATTTGCAGACATTTTTGCACCGGGCCTTGGTTGCGCTAAGAACTATGAAGCACATTTGGAACTGAAAGTAAACGCGCAGCCGAAATTTTTCAGAGCGCGTAATGTTCCTCACGCATTGGGTGATGAGGTCACAAGAACGTTACACGATTTAGAATCACAAGGTGTAATTGAACGTGAGCAGGTTTCTCTCTGGGCCTCACCCTTAATGATTTTGCCAAAACCTTCCGGAAAATTGAGACTTTGTGTGGACTTCACGGCCACTGTGAATCCCCAACTAGTGATTGCAACTTTTCCTTTACCCCGCCCGGAAGATCTTTTTGATAAACTGTGCCCGGGTAAATACTTTTCGAAGTTGGACCTAGCCGATGCGTACTTGCAAATACCAGTGGACGCCGAATCCCAGCGCGTCTTGGTGGTTAACACGCATCTTGGTTTGTACCGATTCAAAAGACTGCCATTCGGGTGTGCATCCGCCCCTGCATTGTTTCAGCAATATTTACAAACTGTTTGTGCGTCGGTCCCTACTGCTGCGAACTATCTGGACGATATTGTGATCTCCGGAAAGACAGCAGACGAACATTTAGCAAATCTAAGGACGTTATTTCAGGTGTTGCGACAAAATGGTCTTCGCCTGCGGAAGGACAAATGTGTGTTTTTTGCTCGTGACTTACCATATTTGGGACATGTCATCAATGCCCAAGGCATACACCCCAGTCCAGAGCACCTCCGTGCCATACAAGACTTGCCTTCGCCGCAGAATTTGAAGCAGCTACAGAGTGTGTTGGGAAAAATTAACTATTACAATAACTTTGTGCCGCGCGGTTCTTCCATTTCAGCTCCGCTTCATCGCTTACGCCGTAAAGGTGTTCCGTTCGTCTGGACGACGGAATGCAAACGCGCCTTTCGCCAGTTGCATTCGGCGTTGCTTTCAAATCCTTGCCTTACGCCATTCGATCCCCAGAAACCCATTTTGTTGATGGTAGATGCATCGGATTTCGGGATCGGTGCTGTGCTTGCGCACAAAGATGGATCGCATGATCGCCCTATTGCCTTTGCGCCCAAATTGCTGTCGTCTGCGCAAAGAAATTATTCACAAATTGAGAAAGAAGCTTTGGCTCTCGTGTTTGGTGTTACAAAGTTTCACGATTTCTTGTATGGTCGTCACTTTACCATCATCACAGACCACAAACCTTTGACATCGCTTTTTCATCCGAACAAGCCTGTACCTCCACGTACAGCGCAGAAATTCATTCGCTGGTCAATTTTCCTCTCGCAGTACCGCTACGATATCTTGTATCGGTCCACTGCTAAGCACGGCAACGCTGATGCGTTGTCCCGTTTGCCTGTTGCTGAGGATAGAGCATTCGATTCTTCCAAACTTGCTTGCATGTTCATTGATTCGGAAACCGATGATGTGGTCGAATCGTTTCCGATTGATTTTCGTCGTGTGGCTACCGCCACAGCTGCTGACCCTGTCCTTGCTACCGTTTTGCGTTTTGTTGCTACGCAATGGCCCTTGTCAAAGTCACGGATCGAGGATCTGTCGGTTCGCCGATTTTTTGCTCACAAGGAGAAACTTTCTGTACGGCGTGGTGTTTTGTTGTTGCGTTCTGATAATGATCAGTCCAGGGTCGTGGTCCCACGTTCGTTACAGTCCTCTGTCTTACGGCTTCTTCACCGAGGACATTGGGGTATAGTGCGAACGAAACAACTTGCTCGTCAGCACTGTACTTGGTTCGGAATCGATGCTGCGATTACGAATATGTGCTCTTCTTGCATGGCATGTGCCGAACAACAATCCGCCCCACCGCGGAAATTCTTTGCATGGCCGAAAGCCACTTCCCCTTGGCAACGCTTGCACATCGATTTTGCTGGTCCAGTCTGGAATGCTCGATGGTTGGTTGTGGTGGATTCCTTCAGTAATTTTCCTTTTGTTGTCCGGATGTCTTCCACGACGTCATCTGCCACCATCCAAGCGTTATCCGCTATTTTTTGCATTGAAGGTCTTCCACTGTCTATTGTTTCCGACAATGGCCCACAATTCATGTCCGCAGAATTTCAGTCATTCTGCAAGGCCAATGGTATTCAACATCTGACATCCGCGCTGTTTTCGCCTCAGTCAAACGGTGCCGCTGAACGATTGGTCCGGACTTTCAAGTCACAGATGTTGAAGTTGAAAGAGTTGCATTCTCGGAAGGACGCGTTGTTGCTCTTTTTGTCTTCGTATCGCTCTCAGCCCCGAGATGGTCGCTCGCCGGCTGAGTTGTTGCACGGTCGTCCTCATCGAACCTTGATGTCTTTGCTGCATCTGTCGCATCAGGTTCTTGTGCAGCGGCAGACACCTACTTTTGCTCCAGGCGACGTTGTATACTATCGCAACTATCGCGGTTCACAGCGTTGGCCCGCGGGGCGCATTCTTCGCTGCCTCGGCCGCGCTATGTACAGGGTGTTTCAAAAATGACCGGTATATTTGAAACGGCAATAAAAACTAAACGAGCAGCGATAGAAATACACCGTTTGTTGCAATATGCTTGGGACAACAGTACATTTTCAGGCAGACAAACTTTCGAAATTACAGTAGTTACAATTTTCAACAACAGATGGCGCTGCGGTCTGGGAAACTCTATAGTACGATATTTTCCACATATCCACCATGCGTAGCAATAATATGGCGTAGTCTCTGAATGAAATTACCCGAAACCTTTGACAACATGTCTGGCGGAATGGCTTCACATGCAGATGAGATGTACTGCTTCAGCTGTTCAATTGTTTCTGGATTCTGGCGGTACACCTGGTCTTTCAAGTGTCCCCACAGAAAGAAGTCAAAGGGGTTCATGTCTGGCGAATAGGGAGGCCAATCCACGCCGCCTCCTGTATGTTTCGGATAGCCCAAAACAATCACACGATCATCGAAATATTCATTCAGGAAATTAAAGACGTCGGCCGTGAGATGTGGCCGGGCACCATCTTGCATAAACCACGAGGTGTTCGCAGTGTCGTCTAAGGCAGTTTGTACCGCCACAAATTCACGAAGAATGTCCAGATAGCGTGATACAATAATCGTTTCGGATCTGAAAAATGGGCCAATGATTCCTTTGGAAGACATGGCGTCCCAGACCAGTACTTTTTGAGGATGCAGGGACGATGGGACTGCAACATGGGGCTTTTCGGTTCCCCATATGCGCCAGTTCTGTTTATTGACGAAGCCGTCCAGGTAAAAATAAGCTTCGTCAGTAAACCAAATGCTGCCCACATGCATATCGCCGTCATCAATCCTGTGCACTATATCGTTAGCGAATGTCTCTCGTGCAGCAATGGTAGCGGCCCTGAGGGGTTGCCGCATTTGAATTTTGTATGGATAGAGGTGTAAACTCTGGCGCATGAGACGATACGTGGACGTTGGCGTCATTTGGACCGCAGCTGCAACACGGCGAACGGAAACCCGAGGCCGCTGTTGGATCACCTGCTGCACTAGCTGCGTGTTGCCCTCTGTGGTTGCCGTACGCGGTCGCCCTACCTTTCCAGCACGTTCATCCGTCACGTTCCCAGTCCGTTGAAATTTTTCAAACAGATCCTTTATTGTATCGCTTTTCGGTCCTTTGGTTACATTAAACCTCCGTTGTAAACTTCGTCTTGTTGCAACAACACTGTGTTCTAGGCGGTGGAATTCCAACACCAGAAAAATCCTCTGTTCTAAGGAATAAACCATGTTGTCCACAGCACACTTGCACGTTGTGAACAGCACACGCTTACAGCAGAAAGACGACGTACAGAATGGCGCACCCACAGACTGCGTTGTCTTCTATATCTTTCACATCACTTGCAGCGCCATCTGTTGTTGAAAATTGTAACTACTGTAATTTCGAAAGTTTGTCCGCCTGAAAATGTACTGTTGTCCCAAGCATATTGCAACAAACGGTGTATTTCTATCGCTGCTCGTTTAGTTTTTATTGCCGTTTCAAATATACCGGTCATTTTTGAAACACCCTGTATTTGGTTTTGGGGGCCTCTGGTGAGGTGCGTCGGCATCTCAATCAGCTGCGCCTCTGTCGTCGCTCGGGTTCTGCCGCTCCCCGTCTGCTTTCAGCGACGGTGCCGTCCGGTCAGCGCCCTGGGGACCCATCTACTGGCTCGCCTCATCCCCAGGTGTTACCGACGCTGCCTTCCATTTTGCCCCATGGCGACGCGCCGCCGCCGCCGCCGCCTGTTCTCCCGCCGGCGCCGCCCGCAGTGGACGCGTCGCTGCAGCCGCCATGCGCCTCCCTGGGTCACGCGCCGCCGATCGCTTCCCGTGACCAGCTGTCCTCAGACTTGGGACTCTTGCCGGCTCCGGACCAGATGTCGTCTTCGCGCGTCGGGTACCCTGACGCAATGGAGGTCGACCCTTCGGCCCCTCCTGTCTCTCTACGGGCGCATACGCCGCATGTTGACGTGCACCCTGGACTAGGTCCGAGCTCCCCTCGGACCGAATGGCAGGGTGCGGGTGGCACAGCCTCGCCTGTTGTTAGGCTCCCCACCTCGTCGCATACGTCAACATGGGGTCCTCCCCACGGCGGGCGGAAGCCTTATAACACGACCGTCCGCCGATTTGCGGGGGAGGAATGTGGTGTCACCGCCAGACACCACACTTGCTAAGTGGTAGCTTTAAATCGGCCGCGGTCCATTAGTACATGTTGGCCCCGCGTGTCGCCACTGTCAGTGATCGCAGACCGAGCGGCACCACACGGCAGGTCTCGAGAAACGGACTAGCACTCGCCCCAGTTGTACGGACAACTTAGCTAGCGATGCACAATGACGAAGCCTCGCTCATTGCAGAGCAGATAGTTAGAATAGCCTTCAGCTAAGTCAATGGCTACGACCTAGCAAGGCGCCATTAGCATTACATTGCATGTATCTACAGAGTCTCACTTGTATCGTCAAGAGCGATGTACAACAATGATGGATTAAAGTTAAGTATTCCAGCAGCTATGTACTTTTCTTTATAGCATTCATTACGTATCCTGTTTCAGACCTATCTCTAGCCTGCGTGAGTTTAACGCGTGCATTCGGCCTCCTCAACCAAGTAGTGTGCTAACTGCTAACACTACAAATAACACATTGCACAACCTACAGACATGCGAACAACTTATAAACAATGCAGAGCATTTAGGTCCAGATAGCCAAACAACTCCTAAATAGTCAAAATAATAATCCATCTACAAGACTCTGCTTGGTAATCGTCAACTGTCGAAATCATACACCAGCCTTTACCTAAACAATTAGAGGCAGCACTATCACCAAGTGTATTCGGTACTGAGTCCATAGCCCAACTGACTTAGTTCATATCAATGCACTAGAGGACGCTGTAGTGACGTCAGGTGATGACACAAGTACCGTAATCTAAGATGGCGCCACCTAGTGGGTTTACCACGAGCTCCAGACCCCATCCGGCTTAGTACATTTCGTCGCCCCCAGAGGACGCCACAGTGACACCAACTGATGACGCAAGTACAGTTATCCATGATGGTGGCAAACTGTGTGTTCTCCACTAGGTCTAATACTCAGTACCACCAGCAGAGGACGCTATCGCCCCTTTCGCGACGTAAACCAAGATGGTGAGGGAAAAAGACTCAGCCTGCTCTGGGCTTCTGGGGAGAGTAAGGATGGTGTGACTCTACTTATTTTCAAACAACTTATTTAACTATAGTGTATATCTATCACACTGATACAAAAGATCCAGCCTGATGTGCCCGGGGTCATGTTGTACAGCCCACAGACACGCAACCAACTCGTAATGTCAGTACACAATAGCAAACTTCTCCTAAATAATTCTTCACATTGATGTGTATACACGCTCAGTACTGGTAAACGATCCAAATAGCGCATATCACAGCCTACAGACCTGCTCGCAAAATAATGCAATCAACGTGCACAAGCACAGCCCACCGCCCCCCCCCCCCCCCCCCTCTGCCCAGTAGATTACACAGGAGGTAGCGATAACTTACACGTCAGTCAACTGTCCAACCACGCACAGGTCCCAGCCCCCAAGCCGCATCATCTCTTCATATTCATACTTCATTTCTGATAAATTCCTATCCCAATACTTATTCACCTAGACGCCTATCAGAAGGGAGAAAAGACATATTTACAGAGCGCAAACGCTACAATCTCTTTCGCACCCATTCGTGGTCGACACGCCTGTCAGCTGTCAAAGCACACACAGGCGTCCGTCCAGGACCGCGCTCCGTCACAGCCCCACGTCACGGCCGCCGATCGCAGGTGAAAGTCTGCTTTATGCAGTCACTGTTATACATTCATACATTCATAGCATTCCAAAGCGCATTCACGCCAGTCTCATATTCCAGCCATCTCCTGGCGCCACTTGTCTTTACCATTGAAGGCAGAATACCACAGAGCATGTTGACACATGCGTTCAACCACATGTACACACTCCAGCTTGACTTACACATCACCATCTAAAACATTCTCAATGTTATCCTTACGTCACATGGCTTTGTGAAATAAAAAATAACAGCCAAGTCCAGCTCTCTGTAGTTTTTATAGTGCACCAGAAATAGTTAACGCTCACTTCCTTGTTGTCTCAGCTTGTATGCACCAAAATTCCTGCCCTAACAGAACCTGTTTACCAAAATATCACCTAATCCACTCTTCCTCCCGGACATAACGTGATAGCCTTCCTGCTCGCAACATACACAAATGTTCTCAAAGCTCCTATATTCCACCACAATCAATCGAGCATTCTCATTAGCTGTTATCAAATTTACCAGTCGAAAGCTAACTCCAGTCTACTGCGGGTTCTGGGAACCGTCTACGAGGCGTGCATATACACAGACATACAGAAAGCAGAGCAAACGCTCTCTGAAGTGACTAGGGAGTACGTATATATATTGAACGAATATAGAGCGTAATGCGGTGAAATTGCGGAAGTTCTTTACTATCTTCTTGTTCACACCGAACAATTTGTATATGGGACCAAGTATGCTGCAAGAGGAGGAATCCCGTAAAACGTGGCCATTGAAATGAAGGGAATAAGGGGCAGTCAATTTTTTCCCATTGAGGCTGCATTATACTATACGTCTATTGAGGCACCAGTGATTCCGGATGCATCAGTCACATGACATAGCCTGCGTTCTACTCATATGCAGCTACATCTTTCATATGTGTTTTAAAGCACTGTCTACTTGCGATCGTTAATGGTAAACCTGTCGGTCATCAGAGGACTTCCATCTCATGTGTGAATAAAGTTGACACACTCCTCTAAAAGAGCTTTCATTTGTGCGATCGCTTCAGTCGCATCTTAGGTGTAAAATCGAGACTTCAGGGCCATAACTAACTTAGCGGTAAGAACTTGTGATGCGCTGCAATCCCTGTGTACATATTTGCCCGACTGATCTGCTGTTTATAGAGTTAGTTACTGAATTACTTATAATTTTCACATGTCGAACGTAGCTGCTATGCGTTTATCTGTTTCCTTGTAGGATGTATCCCCGGCTACTAATTATCATTTTATGTAGGCCTTATGCAGGCATCGTATAATTTCTGAACCGTGATTGGATGTGAACAGTGGGCACTATATGCCTCCGCAAAGCTACATTGCGCTCGTATCATGCAAAGCAAATGTTTTACAATCGATAAGATAGTTCAGCGTAGAGAAACTGTGAAGAAGGGTGTATGTCTGATAGGCCAGAAAGGTACTCCATCTAACATTATAGCCCATTTTTAAGTGAAGCCTGGTGAAATGTTGTTGTGATGCCTCGTCTAAGGTGGAGAAATGCGTACCATCACGTTTACGACTTTGATAAAGGTCGGATTGTAGCCCATCGCGGATGCGGTTTATCGTATCGCGACATTGCTGCTCGCGTAGGTCGAGATCCAATGACCGTTAGCAGAATGTGGAATCGGTGGGTTCAGGAGGGTAATACTGAACCGATTCCATATTCTGCTAACAGTCACTGGATCTCAACCAACGCGAGCAGCAATGTCGTGATACGATAAACCGCAATCGCGATAGGCTACAATCCGACCTTTATCAAAGTCGGAAACGTGATGGTACGCATTTCTCCACCTTACACGAGGCATCACAACAACGTTTCAGCAGGCAACACTGGTCAACTGCTGTTTGTGTATGAGAAATCGGTTGGAAACTTTCCTCATGTCAGCACGTTGTAGGTGTCGCTCTGAAAAGCTAATCATTTGCATATCACAGCATCTTCTTCCTGTCGGTTAAATTTCATTTCTGTAGCACGTCATCTTCGTGGTGTAGCAATTTTAATGACCAGTAGTGTAGATTACTGTGCAGTACATTCATTCATTGTTAATTCTTGAACACATACATGATCAAAGTACATCAGACAGCGCTCAACATATTTCTAACACTTCGAGCATAGTGTTTAATTTGCGATCTACTTCTCAGCGTATGGGAGTCACAGAGCATTCCCCCCATCTTAAGGTAAAAGACCAACGTCACACAGTCATTGAACAACACACCCTGTAGCACCGTTAGGGAATTAATCTCCAAGCAATCTCTAACGGTGCTACATAGTGTGTTGTTCAATGACTGTGTGACGTTGGTCATTTACCTGAAGACGGGGAGAATGCTCTGTGACTCCCATACGCTGAGAAGTAGATCGCAAATTAAACTCTATGCTCGAAGTGTTAGAAATATGTAGAGCGCTGTCTGATGTACTTTTATCATGTATGTGTTCAAGAATTAACAATGAATGAATGTACTGCACAGTAATCTACACTACTGGTCATTAAAATTGCTACACTACGAAGATGACGTGCTACAGACGCGAAATTTAACCGACAGGAAGAAGATGGTGTGATATGCAAATGATTAGCTTTTCAGAGCATTCACACAAGGCGGGCGCTGGTGGCGACACCTACAACGTGCTGACATGAGGAAAGTTTCCAACCGATTTCTCATACACAAACAGCAGTTGACCACTGTAGAACGTTGTAGTGTTAGGAGGGTGTGTGTGTGTGTGTTTATGTTCTCTATCTTACTAATACCTTCCAGGTACTGATCCACCCTTCTTCACAACCTCGTATCACTAGCAGTTGAGATGACAGGCATATTATCCGCATGGCTGTAACGGATTGTGCAGCCACGTCTCGATCCCTGAGTCAACAGATGGCGACGTTTGCAAGACAACAACCATCTGCACGAACAGTTCGACGCTATCAACTCTAAATTATTGTTCTAGAGTCTTGTGTGTTTATGTTCTCTATCTTACTAATAACTTCCAGGTACAGATCCAATCAGAAGAATGTCTCGTGAATGAATATAGCTTTCCAAGTCCCAACCCATCCAAGTGCATGAGATTTCTCGAAATGTTACCATGTCGAGCAGCTTAGCTCTCCTTACCGATGTATAGTAACAGATTTCAAAGTGCCGTAATGTAACGGCATACAGTTATGAAGAACAAGAAAAGACTTATTTTTATACATGATGGAGATCGAGACAAATTGAGTAGGACACATTTTTACCTAAATCAACGACGACGTTTGCAGCAGCATAGACTATCAGCTCAGAGACCACGACTGCGGTTACCCTTGATGCTGCATCACAGACAGGAGCGCCTGCGATGATGTACTCAATGACGAACCTGGGCGCACGAATGGCAAAACGTCATTTTTTCGGATGAATCCAGGTTCTGTTTACAGCATCATGATGATTGCATCCGTGTTTGCCGACATCGTGGTGAACGCACATTGGAAGCATGTATTTGTCATCGCCATAGTAGCGTATCACCCGGCGTGATGTTATGGGGTGCCTTTGGTTACACGTCTCGGTCACCTCTTGTTCGCATTGACGGCACTTTGAACAGTGGACGTTACATTTCAGATGTGTTATGACCCATGGCTCTACCTTCATTCGAACCCTGCGAAACCCTACATTTCAGCAGGATAATGCACGACCGCATGTTGCAGGTCCTGTACGGGCCTTTCTGGATACAGAAAATGTTCGACTGCTGCCCTGGCCAGCATATTCTCCAGACCCCTCACCAATTGAAAACATCTGGTCAATGGTGGACGAGAAACTGGCTCATCACAATATGCCAGTCACTATTCTTGATGAACTGTGGAATTGTTTTGAAGCTGCATGGGCAGCTGTACCTGTACACGCCATCCAAGCTCTGTTTGACTCAATGCCCTCGCGTGTCAAGGCCGTTATTACGGCCAGAGGTGGTTGTTCTGGGTACTGATTTCTCAGGATCTATGCACCCAAATTGCGTGAAAATGTAATCACATGTCAGTTCTAGTATAATATATTTGTCTAATGAATACCCGTTTATCATCTGCATTTCTTCTTGGTGTAGCAATTTTAATGGCCAGTAGTGTATCCACATTTGTAATCATACTCGCAAAGTGATGCAAAAGGGGCGATTTAGCTGTGATTATGAAACTGGGGCCCATGCTGTCACATCAATGGTCTGTGTTGAAATTAGTGTAAAAGTGTTAAAATTGTTCGCACCATCAACTATGATGCTTATTATTAGAGTATATCAGTGGTGTCTTTTCCATCCCACCCGTCCGCTGACATACTGTTGGTTACGAAATAATAATTGAGTGACAATGCTTGTTTGAGTTAGAGGGAGAGTTTTGGCGGCTGGGCTATACCTTCTGGGGTGGTTAGCACCGGAACAGTGATCGCATACATGAATGCAGTATGATGAATGAGTCGAAACGAAACGTAGAGTTATCATCTATTCCGTCAGTGTGAGAGATGAGTGTAGATGTAGAGATCCTGAATCACATTCGGACTGTAATTTGGAGACTCTACACAACGCGAGCAAACTCTTCTGGTTTCCTTGTAGTTGTCTTTTACTTAAAATAATCCGATGTGTGGCATGTTATAGTATCAGCCCTAAGAACATGATTTACACTGTGCAACGTCTAGTTTCCTGCGAAAGCCTGTGGATCAGAACTTCTTAATGTCAGTTTAGAACCTGGCGCAGGCGACAAAGTCATGGCAGAAAAACGAAATCTTTGCCAGTGTACAAAGCGTGTTAGAAAACAGTGTTTCAAACAACTAAACAGGACCACAGGGGGGGGGGGGGGAGGGGATTCTTGCCATTTACAGTATAGTACAAGGGATACGATCATTCTCCTAGAGTAGAGGTGATTAAACTTTAAACAACCCTCAGTACTGTATCAATACGCATGTATTTAATAGGTTCATTCCACACAGAGAGCAGTATCAGCAGCAGTTTGACAGGTAAATTCAGTGAGGAAAGAAGTATGCCGTTAGGAATGCTTGGAGGGCTGCACGCTGTGCTATTCTGGGAAGCATTGCGAAATCTCTCTCTCTCTCTCTCCGCGTTGGACCCCCAACACAGCTTTGCATCATCACACGAGTAATGGCGTCTATGTGAGTTCTATATGAGATGAAATTATTTGATCTTCTATAGTTGTTAATTTTTCTCTGTTGCGCGGTAGAGAATAACAATGATAGAATGTTGGGCTGATAGATTTGAATGGACACGGATCTGTAGTACTTGTATGTAGTCTGGGAACGCGCCACAATGCGCGCATTTCCGCCAAATGGCCAAAACATGGTCCTGTCGCACTACCTCAGTTCGCTTTGCTTCTAGACGGGTTGCAGAAGGTGGTGGATATGGCTTTGTCCGACTTCTGCTCAATTCCGACTTAAAATGGAATGATTACATGTGCAAAGCTGTATAAATTGAAGCAGTTGCAAGATGTGTTGTGACTAACTAAGACTATGTTGGATTTTTACTGTAGCAGATAGGTTCGAGAAAGTTGACTAGTTTCGACATATGATTCACTTGTGGCTGTGATCCTTCTCAATCAGTCATCGACTTTAACTCAGTGGATATATTGTTGTGTCTAGCTCATAAAGCATAGACACAATGAGGTAGCTAGGTGCACGCTAAACTAACGCAGACGGGCTTGAAGTTCTGGAACATAAGACTTATTAATGAATAAGAAGAAAAGTACGTAGATGTTACTTAACTTTTATTCTCTTGTTGGAATACATCTCTTGAATAGTAGTAAGCTATAAGCACTGATACAAATGGCGCCTTGCTAGGTAGTAGCTATGGACTAAGCTGAAGGCTATTCAATCTGTCTCTCGGCAAATGAGAGGAAAGCTTCGTACGTCTGGTCGCAAGCTATGTCTTCCGTACAACTGGGCGAGGTCTAGTCCGTCTTGTGACCTGCCATGTGGTGGCGCTAGGATTGCGATTAACAGTGGCGACACGCGGGTCCGACATGTACTACAGGACCGCGGCCGATTTAAGTTACCACCTAGCAAGTGTGGTGTCTAGCGGTGACACCACATTCCTCCCCCGCAAATCGGCGAACGGTCGTGAGATAAGGCTTCCGCCCGCCGTGGGGAGGACCCCATGTTGACGTATGCGATGAGGTGGGGAGCCTAACAACAGGCGAGGCTGTGCCACCCGCACCCGGCCATTCGGTCCGAGGGGAGCTAGGAAACGCCTGCAAACCTAGTCCAGGGTGCACGTCAACATGAGGTGTATGCGCACGTAATGAGACAGGAGGGGCCGAAGGGTCGACCTCCATGTGGTCGGAGCACCCGACGGGCGAAGACGACATCTGGTCCGGAGCGGGCAAGAGGTCCATGGCGGAGGACGGCTGGTCACGGGAAGCGAGCGGCGGCGCGTGACCCAGGGAGGCGCCAGGCGGCTGCAGCGAAGCGTCCACTGCGGGCGGCGGCGGCGGCGGCGGCTGCGGCGGCGGCGCGACGCCATGAGGCAAAATGGAAGGCAGCGTCGGTAACACCTCGGGCATGATTTCACTGCAGTTGCTTGCTTACGCGGCGCACGTGTTTGCAAGGTAGGCTGCCGCTGCTGCGATGGGCGCGAGGGCCGCTTAGCGTCCCGTGCAGCGGGCCCGGCGGGCCGGTGAATGTGACACACTGCTGGCGAAGTTTCAAATGAGTCCTGAGCAAAGTCAAGTGTGTCTTGCCTATCCAATATGTCTATCACTTGTTGAAGGGAGGGATTAACTAGTTTCAAAATCTGTTCCCGTATGCGAACATCAGAAACGTTCTGTGCTATTGCATCACGCACCATAGTGTCTGAATAAGGAAGTCCACAGTCACATTCAAATGCACACTCCCTAGTAAGTCCTTGCAAAGTTGCTACCCACTCCCTATTAGTCTGACCGGCCGTACGTTTTGTACGAAAGAACGTATACCGTTTTGCAACTACATTTACTGTTTCTTTGAAATAGGCATCTAAAGCAGACAAAATTTCTTCGTAGGACAGAGTTGCTACGTCGTGTCGGGGAAACAATTTCACTATCACACGGTAGGTACACACACCGACACAAGAAAGCAAAAACGGCTGCCGCTCTTTACCTTGTATTCTGTAGGCGGCGAGGTGAAAGTTGAACTGGCGAGACCATTCGTGCCAGGTCTCTTCGGCCGCCACGTATGGTCGAAAAGGAGGTGCAACAGCGTTTTGTGGCAGCGGTAGCGAAGAAGCGGCGGCTGCCGCATCGTTTTGTAGCGCACGTTGACCCTGGACGAGCTGTCCAAGGGCTTCCAATAACGCCTGCGTCTGCTGATTCTGCAAGCGAAAAAATTCGGACAGTACATCTGGAGATTGTGGCGAAGCCATGACACAAGCGAATTAATAAAAACATCCCATCCTCGTCGCCAAATAATGTTGTGTCTAGCTCATAAAGCATAGACACAATGAGGTAGCTAGGTGCACGCTAAACTAACGCAGACGGGCTTGAAGTTCTGGAACATAAGACTTATTAATGAATAAGAAGAAAAGTACGTAGATGTTACTTAACTTTTATTCTCTTGTTGGAATACATCTCTTGAATAGTAGTAAGCTATAAGCACTGATACAAATGGCGCCTTGCTAGGTAGTAGCTATGGACTAAGCTGAAGGCTATTCAATCTGTCTCTCGGCAAATGAGAGGAAAGCTTCGTACGTCTGGTCGCAAGCTATGTCTTCCGTACAACTGGGCGAGGTCTAGTCCGTCTTGTGACCTGCCATGTGGTGGCGCTAGGATTGCGATTACACAGTGGCGACACGCGGGTCCGACATGTACTACAGGACCGCGGCCGATTTAAGTTACCACCTAGCAAGTGTGGTGTCTAGCGGTGACACCACATATATAATGGAACCTCTGACATGGTATCGAGACAGAATATGTTACACATACTGGGTAAATATCCAGCAGTGTGAGGTAGTTGCAAATACTGGTCACATACCGCATTCCTTAGCCGAATGACTTTCAAAATTCACATATTTTATCACGAGGTTGCATCGTGGGCTACGTATTGGTCTGATAAGACACATTCCTATGATTACCGGCTCGGTATTTGTATGGACAAAAAATGACCTCATTCAGCGGTAATGTCGTACCTAAATTCATAAAGCAACTATGTAACTTTTAACATGAACACTAGTGTACACCTGCAGAATGACGAGCGCTTGTGAGAGTAATATGCAATAGTTGTTGGGATCAGGATTTTCTGTTTAACATGTGCTCGATTACGTCTATGACATGGTGGTATGACTCTCAGGATGATCGTAAGAAACATGCACAATCATTGTTAATTTTTGGTCAGTATTATTTGGTGTCGTATGCATCCAGTTATTGAGGAGGTAATATTACACTTAGTATTAGTGCTGGGTGTGTGGTATGTTCACATTTGAGCATCAGGGCTATAAAGTACTAGTGGACCCAAACAGACATTGTCCTGTATGATATTTCAAGCGATTAGAATATTAAACAAAGTATGAAATGAAAGACAAATAATATTATAATTTCATTATTCTTTATTTTGAAATATGCAATACCACTACCCGAATTTACTGTATTATTATTAGACGATGCGGAATCGGACTTCCGGACAGCGGCTCTCATGTGTAATAGGTTTGAATAGGCACCCTATGGTGATCCAACTACTACACGGAATTTTTGGAATAAATAATGATAATGACGCGTAACAAACTTGTTTTTATGTGTATATTTGATTATTAGTAGCTCTGATAATCTCTTTAAAGTGACTGAACAGGGATCACTTAATTCTGTATGTTTGATATTGCCTAGCAGGAGGACATTATTCATTTAAAACAATACCACAGCCTGGAATCGTTTCTCAATACATAAACACACATGATAAACACTTGAACTTGTTTTAGGCTAATGTAAACTACACTAACTGTAATTACTGAACTGAATGTTATTAAGCTTCCATTGTGCTGAAGGCACAATATGTTCTGTGGTGGCAGCAATTTCCTTGAACGCTTAATTAAAGAACAATATAGATCTGCTTGTCAATATAGTTACTGAGAACACTAATTGAGAATCACGTTGCTCAGACGGAACTGGGTAATTTTTTACTATGGCAAAGTACTGAAAAGTCACCACATCGAACTGGATAGTAATTAAGGTGGCACAGTAACTGGCATCTTCCATCCGTTGCATGAAGTGGCGTCTGGTGTCAATTTCGGCGTTAATTCCGACTATTGTCTCTTTCAATATAGCTACGCCGATACTCACGCACCATAACGTTTCACTGATGTTGCAGCACATAGAAATCACTGGATATAGGGTAACAATCAGCTATCTCCTTTAAATAATTGATTACACTCGGGGAATGCAATTTAAACCACAAAATAATTATTGCCTCCAAACTTTACACACTGTAGAGAACTTGGTTTGACTATTACACAAACTGATTCAAAAAATATAAACGTAATGGTAATGGTGTCAGTATTACAACAACTGTTCATAATAATACCTTGTAAGATAACTTCTAGTTCGTTGCTACTGAAGTTAGCTCACCAATAGACCTCATAAGTTATTGATATCACAATACGCCGTTGGGTGAGGCTACTGGTCCCTTCACACCTCGTCGTTGGCACAAGCAACTCGTCGCAATTAACACAGCATTGCACCATGCAGTGCCATGTACCTTAGAGCGGGAAACTGTACTATTTTGCTGCTCACAGCCCATCTCCATCGAAATACCGCGTCTTACAAGCCTTAGTGTCCATTTAGCTTGTAGCCCTACGATAAACGAAGTCCATATCTGTTTTCAGTTCACTTCTAAATGGTCTGTTAGCAACGTTACCGTAGCACACACCGGCAGTCACTTTAACGCCACTTAACATTTGTTCTGTCTCAGAACTACGCCAACTTACTTCTACCGCCAATATTACGCGCCAATCTGTACACTGTTCTCATTCTCGGGGATTCCCCCCACACCTAAACATTAGTTTACATTACGCCAAGTTCTCTATTTACAATTAAACATACCATAGCATTACAATATTCAATTACAGTCATTTTCACATATTAAAGTAATATTACATTTATATTTTTACTACACGTAACAATATTATTTAGTTTAATTCTTTTATTATTTCGCTGTCAGAGTACAGCACAAGCCAGACACTGTCTCCCGCATAGCATTCTTTAATTTAGCTACCACCAGGCAGGAGCACTGCCACTTTGCCTTCGATTCTGGCCCACAGATTGCATAAGCGTCCACTTTCTCTACCGTTGCACCTTGACTAGGCCTGGCATTCACTAGACGGCACGTTGTCACATTACAAATAACACCAATTTTTCTTAAAACAATTCGTTACAATCAGTAATGTTTGTTTAATTTTATCTTAATGCGAGTTGATGAACAATATTTTAGTCAATTCCTGAAGAGTATAAATGAATAAACTTGATGGTTTTCCAATGCGAGAACATGCCACATATAATTGGCCATGTGGAAAGACCGGTTTCTCTAGATCCAACCCACAAATCGACATTGTTTCACCTTGTGACTTATTAATAGTCATGGCAAATGCCAAGCGAATTGGAAATTGCAGATGTCTGAATGGAATGGGTGAGTCTGAAGGGATCATTGGGATTCATGGCAGAAGAACAACTTCACCTTCAAATTTGCCATTCAAAAATTGTAGCTTCAAGAACATTACCTATATTTTTTATGGATTTGCATAGCTTATGTGCATTTAAATTCTGAAGCAAATGATAGGTAAGCCAATTTTTAATCGCAAGTTATGTGGTGGCATTTCTGGTAAATTCAGTGAATTCAAAAATTCAACAGGATAGTTGACTGCTTCACCAGGATCGGTAACAGTAGTGTCGATCGATTTGAACGATATCTCATTGCTGGGCAATGACTGTTGTATTTTGATGTTAATAGCGTCAACACCGATATTATTGCGGCTAAAACAGCTCGTTCACGAAGCCAGGCATGATTAATATACGAGGTGCATTCAAGTTCTAAGGTCTTTGATTTTTTTTCTAATTAACTACTCACCCGAAATCGATGAAACTGGCGATACTTCTCGACGTAATCGCCCTGCAGACGTACACATTTTTCACAACGCTGACGCCATGATTCCATGGCAGCAGCGAAGGCTTCTTTAGGAGTCTGTTTTGACCACTGGAAAATCGCTGAGGCAATAGCAGCACGGCTGGTGAATGTGCGGCCACGGAGAGTGTCTTTCATTGTTGGAAAAAGCCAAAAGTCACTAGGAGCCAGGTCAGATGAGTAGGGAGCATGAGGAATCACTTCAAAGTTGTTATCACGAAGAAACTGTTGTGTAACGTTAGCTCGATGTGCGGGTGCGTTGTCTTGGTGAAACAGCACACGCGCAGCCCTTCCTGGACGTTTTTATTGCAGTGCAGGAAGAAATTTGTTCTTCAAAACATTTTCGTATGCCGGCCGCGGTGGTCTAGCGGTTCTAGGCGCTCAGTCAGGAACCGCGCGACTGCTACAGTCGCAGGTTCGAATCCTGCCTCGGGCATGGTTGTGTGTGATGTCCTTAGGTTAGTTAGGTTTAAGTAGTTCTAAGTTGTAGGGGACTTATGACCACAGATGTTGAGTCCCATAGTGCTCAGAGCCATTTGAACCATTTTCGTAGGATGCACCTGTTACCATAGTGCCCTTTGGAACGCAATGGGTAAGGATTACGCCCTCGCTGTCCCAGAACATGGACACCATCATTTTTTCAGCACTGGCGGTTACCCGAAATTTTTTTGGTGGCGGTGAATCTGTGTGCTTCCATTGAGCTGACTGGCGCTTTGTTTCTGGATTGAAAAATGGCATCCACGTCTCATACATTGTCACAACTGACGAAAAGAAAGTCCCATTCATGCTGTCGTTGCGCGTCAACATTGCTTGGCCACATGCCACACGGGCAGCCATGTGGTTGTCCATCAGCATTCGTGGCACCCACCTGGATGACACTTTTCGCATTTTCAGGTCGTCATGCAGGATTGTGTG
Source organism: Schistocerca nitens (assembly GCF_023898315.1). NCBI lineage: Eukaryota > Metazoa > Arthropoda > Insecta > Orthoptera > Acrididae > Schistocerca > Schistocerca nitens. The sequence continues at coordinate 433,648,504 of NC_064615.1, read as the reverse complement.
CACACAAACCACAGAAATGCCAACTCTGGAGGCGATCTGTTCAACAGTCATTCAGCGATCCCCCAAAACAATTCTCTCCACTTTCTCGATCATGTTGTCACACCGGCTTGTGCGAGCCCGAGGTTGCTTCGGTTTGTTGTCACACGATGTTCTGCCTTCATTAAACTTTCGCACCCACAAACGCACTTTCGGCACATCCATAACTCCATCACCACATGTCTCCTTCAACTGTCGATGAATTTCAATTGGTTTCACACCACGCAAATTCAGAAAACGAATGATTGCACACTGTTCAAGTAAGGAAAACGTCGCCATTTTAAGTATTTAAATCAGTTCTCATTCTCGCCGCTGGCGGTAAAATTCCATCTGCCATACGGTGCTGCCATCTCTGGGACATATTGACAATGAATGCGGCCTAATTTTAAAACAATGCGCATGTTTCTGTCTGTTTCCAGTCTGGAGGAAAAAAATCGGAGGCCTTAGAACTTGAATGCATCTCGTATGAGGGCTATCCACAAAGTACATTACGTTTTCGTTTATGTCCGTTAGGGGCGGGGCTAGTGCGGCCTTCTTGGTGTCATGGCATTCCGCCGCTCAGTCGGCATCCTGCCGTGCTAGTGAGAGGTTCGTGCTGTACTCCGTTGAGTTACTGTGACAGTTTGAAATGTCAGCGTTAATTGAAAATGCCGCGAAGTGTGAAGTGCGTGCTGTAATAAGGTTTCTGACTGCAAAAAACTGTACACCGATAGAAATCTATCGGCAGCTTTGTGAAGTGTATGGGGACAACATAATCACTGAAGGTGGAGTGCGTCAATGGGTCATAAAATTTAAAAATGGCCGAACTAATGTTCACGACGAAGAGCGAAGTGGAAGACCCAGCATAGTGACTGCGAAACTTGTCGAAAAAGTCGATGCCGCGGTCCGTGAAACACGGAATTTCACAATAACGGAACTCTCTATGAGTTTTCCACAAATTTCACGAAGTTTGTTGCACGAAATCATTACCGAAAAGCTTGGTTACCACAAGTTTTGTGCAAGATGGATACCAAAAATCTTGACAGAGATTCACAAAAATCAGCGAATGGCTGCAGCGTTAACGTTTTTGGACGCTTACGAGAAAGATGTCGACTCATTACTCGATCGCATCGTTACTGGTGACGAAACATGGGTTAAGCATGTGAACTATGAGACAAAAACCCAAGAAATGCATGCAGACAATGTCTTCAAAGAAGGTGATGGCGACTGTCTTTTGGGACACAAAAGGTGTGATTTTTGTGGATTTCCTGGAAAAAGGCACTTTAATAAACTCTCAAAGGTATTGCCAAACTCTGCACAAACTCAGAAGAGCAGTGCAAAACAAGCGCAGGGGAAAGTTGGGCTCAAAGATCTTGCTGATTCACAACAACACCCGGGCCCACGCGGCAAATGCCACTCGTGAAGTTCTCGAATCTTTTAAGAGGGAGTCGTTTCCTCATCCGCCGTACAGTCCCGACCCGGCACCGAGCGACTTCCACTTATTCCCAGCAATGAAGAAGTGGTTGGCTATGCAGCGTTTTGATGACAACGCACAGCTTCAAGGAGAGGTAACCACGTGGTTGAAGGCGCAGGTGGCCGAATTTTACGACGAAGGAATTTCCAAGCTCGTCCGTCGCTACGATAAGTGCCTTAATTTAAATGGTAACTATGTAGAAAAGTAGTATTTAATTGTGGCTTTCATCTGTATAAAATAAAAAAAATTTCCAATACTTTATTTATTTTTAATTCCAAAACGTAATGTACTTTGTGGATAGCCCTCGTAATTAGCTTGTAAATCTGGAAATATGCTTTCAATCAAAGCATCTGTTGTATGTACCATGTTCCAGAAATTGTCTGGCAATTTGATGCATTGTGTGTCTCCAAGCAATGGTATTGTTCCATTTCCAGTGTTGAGCAATTGCTCGGAGAATGATAGTGCGAATGGATCGTTTTGCAGTTGAACACATATATTTGTGTTAAGACGTAATGTACTGAGATTTCGCCATAGATAAGATTGTTATATACATGCGTTAATTTCATCCGCATATGTAGCGAGTGGAATGACCGGCAATGCCTGTCTAAAATCACCAGACAGCAGCAGTAACCTATCGAGAGCTTCAAGTGAATGCTTATGGGCCATAGTGCATTCAGGCCAGATAAAAATTTTGCATTTTTGCAAAACTTTAACCATACCAGAATGCTTTTTTATGTTGCACACTGCATCTGGATTTTTGTAAATGATCAACGGCAACTTGAGTGCTGAATGTGCAGTCCGTCCACCATCAAGCAAAGTGGCTGCAATACCTGATAAAGCAATTGCTAACGCAATATGATTTTGTGATCGAATGTGCGCAAGTATTAGTGAGATGAGAAACGTTTTTCCAATGCTACTTGGTGCGTCCAAATAAAAGAATGCACCTTGTTCTGCTGCAATTGATAAATTAATTCGATCGTATACATTCTTTTGTTCATCAGTGAGTAGTTGCTCATTATTTTCAACGAAAGTAGTTAAAGAGATTGTATTGAACTGTTGTTCGCGCTGAATCTCACTGTTAATGATGTCTTCTGCTGGACGGTTAGGTGAGGGCATACCAAAGTGAACGAGTGGCATATTCAAAATCAGAATGCAAATATCTTCAATCTTTATTATCGCCTCGTTATATATTTCCGGCGAAAAATCGATATTGGGATCTTGATCAGCGATCCCAATGCGATACAGAATGTCGTCGCTAATGGAATCTTTATATTTGTCCCAGAGGACAGAAGTTTGAGATGGAAAGCATGTCGTCAATAATATGGCGAATAATTGGTGAATTTGATGAGGAGAGGAACTCAATGCTGCATCTGCAAGTGTAATATCCCAATGGCTGTCATCTTCCAGCAAATGTAATTCGCGACACGCATCATGATATGTGTTGTACAAAATGCCATTGACTGTTCGCAGTATTGGAAGGACGTCGCTCCAGGAACATTAACCAACAATAAACGCAAGAAGAAACATTCGCGTTGCTTTGGATGGACTGTGTATAATCGGCCTAATGTATTTCCCATAAATATGTCGTTGTATCCTTCAATCGGAACACCTCGCTTTCATGGTTCCCACTTTTTTGACTGTTTGTTCCATGTGAAATATCGTGGCACATCAGTTTACATTAATGTCTTTGCGAATTGACCAGGAATACCTGGTCGGCTGCATAGTTCGAAAAACTCAGTTAATGTGGTTTTTGGGGCAATTGATGCACGTAGTAGAGCAGTCTCTTCCGTGAAATAAACACGCTGTCCATTTTCAAGGTGCACGGCCAAATGCATAACAGCAGTCTCTTTCGTGTATCGGAAAACCCAAAATACGCCAAACTGCTTAATTGCTGCTGATATATCGGCCCATTTGATACCTTGTTATTTCTTCGTTTTCGTTAACATTGTGAACAGTAAATAGAGCCATATCACTGCCCTTATGGACAAATTTGCATATATATATTATGGACTTCACCGAACTGCAGAGCTCAATGTTTATGTGTGCTTTGTAGATTTTACACAGCAATGGTGAATACGGAACCACCCAGTGATTGTCAATGTCAACTGTTGTACCGTTTGACATGCGTAATTGATGTGATTGACCACCATGGTAAGTGTATCTACGACGATACAATGGATAACCATCGATATTAGTGATTGTATCATAATATACAAGTTTTTGGAAAACGTTTCGTACATTTTCCATTGTGAATGCACGGCGCCGTCATGTTTATAGCACTGCAAGTTAGCGGTAACAATCTCATACAATTCCTTATCGATATTCCGATCCGGAAGTTCTGCCGAGATAATTTTATCAATTTCTTCAGACCGTATTTTGTCGCGTGTGGGAAACCTCGTTTTTGCCATTCAACAGAATATAGCCAACAACGTGTTTCGCCAAATACAGAGGAATGTATAATCTAGTTCATCAACGATTTTAACTTTTGTCTGAAGACACGTGCAGTGATATCGTGCCAATCTATTGCAGTTTGATCTGGCAGTAATGCAATTTTAATTTCACCCCATTTTGAATTACACGTAAATGTAATGAACAGATCTGGTCGTCCGTACGCGCGCACAAAAGTCATGACGTCTTGAATATATTTTTGCATATGACGTGGGCTACCAATATATACGATGATGGAAGAATATATGAAGTACTAATGTCGTTGATATTAGTTATTCCATTACGTTACCAAGAATAGCATCACGCAAATGAATGTATTCCTCAGCTCGAAGTTTCACTTGATTATACCTGATGTATGGTAATGGCGGGGGGGGGGGGGGAGGCGGGGGGCAGGTCATACTAGTCTCAGGAAATAAGGACTCGAGACAACATACAGCACTTCTTATTAAATAAAACAGTAAACCAGTGAAAAACTGCTTTTAATAAACGTTTTAAATACAAGAATGCACTTGAACAACCCGAGAAAACATGCAGCATTTCTTACTAAATATAACAGTAAACTAGTGAAAAACTGCGAATACCTTCTAGGGGCGGGGCAGCTGCCCCTCCCCTCCCCCCTACCCCTCGCTGGGTACGCCCATGTTTGTGAATGCAATGAATAGCCGGTGTCCGACTCATATTCAAACGCAAGGCGAAGAAGTGATGCACGTGTCAATGCAATTTGCAAACGCTGTTGTTCACGTGTTCTGAATGTGTCGGTGACTCATTGACCGGCCAGTCTTTGTCTTAATGCATTAGCTCGAAGGCTTTCGTTGCGTTGCTCTTGACTTTCACTGGCATGTCTGATTGCAGCCTGGTTTCTCAAATTTTCATTGTCTGTCAACTGATATTCTGCCGATCTATTTAACCGACGGTTCTGAACTAATTTTGAATTCCGAGTCCGTCGACTAATATTTCCTCCTCTTCCACGAAGACGAGGCATTGTTTTATGTACGTAACTTATATGTGAATATAATACAGTACACTTAATAATCACTGAAATGCGACACCTGAAATATCAAAAGACACTGTGCAAAAAAATTAAAATGTCAAAATAACGAAACACACATAGTATAATACACTGAAATTAAAATATCGAAAAATAAACGAAATTCTGTGCACCTAATTTATATCTGAATATAATACGCTGAATATTGCACACAAAATGCGACGCCACCTACTGTGCTGATTTAAGAATGTAAATTTTCCAGGTCGCCACTTGAATGCATTCCCAAAAATTCATTCAAATCGATCCAGCCAAGGCGCCACCCAAACGCATACAAAAAAATTCATTCAGATTGGTTCAGCCATTTGGGAGGAGTTCAGTGACATACACACATACAGTAGAATTATATATAAAAAGATATTCAGCTTTGCTGTCCTTTACAATAAATCTTTCTTCATCTAACAGATACAATCGCAAGTCATCACAACATTGCTGAATATGTCCATTATCTACCACATTTGGGTAGTGCTCGTTTCACAACAGTTCCCTCAAACGTGACATCATTTGACCTCACACGCAGTATCGATGACCACATGATCGGCTATCGACTTTTGTTAGGGCAAGAAATGGGTCTCTCTCAAGACACATGCACCGGAGATTTAGAAAAAGAAAAAGTTATTCTTGAAATTATTTATCATAATTATTTGCAATAATAAATTGTTACAAAATGATTTATCGACGGTTAGTGCCTTCATAGAAGAATATTCTGTCAGGAGTGACTTATTATCGTTAGTAGTCTACATATTAAGTATGAAAACACACTTGTCTCATAAATTACAGTATGTCATCCCAAGGTAATGAAAATTTATCACAAACATGTCAACATTATCTAAATGTCATGTAATAATGCATCAACGATATCAGCCTACAAGAGAGAATATAATAACCAAGACAGGAGACAAAAATCAATGATTAAGTGCTAGCACAGGTTCACATCCCACCACATGCAATCTTTTTTTCATCTTAGCATTGTTAACACATTCTGATACTTTATTATGAATGTAACATAAGTACATTCTGCAGTATTCAATGTTATTTGCACTCTGATTTGAGAACAAAAGGTGAAATAAATATTTAGCGATTTCCTTGAGTTTGGTTAGGCAAGAACCGAAGAGATCAGCTTCAACTGCTGTGACTGAAACAAGCAACAACATAATTCAAATTCTTCCTTGTCACAAATATTTCTCTGTTTATTTGCGAATGTGTGGTGATTTCCGAGTGTGTGGATAACAGGAACCTAAGAGGACAATTTATATTACTATGATTGAAAATCCTTGTTTCTGAATATGTGGCTATTTCCCAGTGTGTGGTTAGGCAGGCACCTAAGAGGACAACTTAAATTACTGAAAGTGAAACGAGCAACAGTAACATGGATATTCTCCCTTGTCATGAATATTTGGCTCTTTATTTCCGAATATGTGGTGATTTCCGTCAGTGTGGTTAGGTGAGAACCTAAGAGTACAGCTTTAACACTTTATGATATGACGGGAATTTTCAGTTTGATGTAAAATAAAAGAGCAAAAATATTATCTTTTGTTAGGAACCTGACTGATGCACTTCATTTATTCTTAGTCCGATACAATGTAACATATCGCTGAACTTTAATGGATGTAATATCTGTGGTTGATTCATAGAAGAGTGATGATTCTGAACCAAAACACGTTCTTGAATAATTCGTCTTGCGAATTTGCAGGCCAACAAAAAAATGACACTATGCCATATGTAGTCATCAATAGAATATGGCCACTTATTCTCAAGGAGCCAAAGAATATTCAGTTTGAAGATGGCTGTGATAAAAAGAAATATAATCAAACCATTTTCGGAACGAAAGAAGAAAGAACGGTTTTCCACTTACAAATGAAATTTGAACCCAAAATTTTGATTTAAATGGCCCAACATTATTGCAAATTATGGAAAATGTGAAAAATATGCCATTTACAATAGAAAATCAAAAACTCATTCAGAATGTTCCGAATGTAAGTTGTTTCTTTTTTTTTGTCTCAGTGAGAGCGCGAATTATTTGTATGAAAACTGTCGATGATTGGACCATTATGACCTGACAGGAGTCTAAAGGCCCTTTTTGAAAAATCTGAAATAAAAGACCAAAAAATATACTTCTGCAGTATTCTTTCCACTAATGAAATTTCCAGCCAGCCACAGTAACATAAAAGAAATTGAGAACTATCAGCACCAAAGAAAAAAAAAAAAAAACAGCCGTAAAGGGTTAAGTGCTGCAACTAAAACCAACTGCAATAAAATTGAAATGCGGCTTATACACAAATATTTGGCTGTTTATTTCCAAACATGTGGTGATTTCCGAGTGTGTGGTTAGGTAGGAACCTAAGGTAGCTTAAATTGCTGTGAGTGAATCGAGGAGCAATAACATTCATATTTTTCCTTGTTACAAAGTCGATAGCCGATCATGTGGTTGTCGATATTGCGCGTGACGTCAAAATAACGTCTCGTTTGCAGGAATTGTTGTGAAGGGAGCGTTACCCACCACATTTCAACTAAGAATGAAAGCAGGTTAGAAAACTGACGTAACGTTAGCGACAGCCCTGGACGGTGCACAAGTCCCGCCCAATCACCCCCCTCCACACCAATCCACATCCAAAGCTCCGCGCATGGTCTGCCGCATGTTCCTACATCAAAGTTGTTCGTATCACAGATATGCCAGTCATAACAAGCGAGAAAATCAGTAGCTAGTACGAAACACAGTTTTTCTGGTACCATTGTGAAAAGAATTAGAAATATGTTCATTGAATATGCGAGTTGAAAAATCATCAATAAGAATAAAAATAAAAATGGTATCCACACTGTCTTTTTTATTTCATGAGATTTCATCTGCACTATATCAGAAAATATGATATTTGTTAACTGCAGTGAGCGCAAATTTCCGTCACCTCGCGTAGTGTAAGAAATTCTGTTGTGAAAAATTAATTGGTAGTATCGCCAAGGATGCTGTCCATTATCTCGATTGTCTAAAGTCAATGTTGCGCATAAACAAGGCAAAGTCGATATCTTGGTTTTTTTCTGATTACCTCATTAAGAGTAAAGAATATAAGAGTGGGAAAATGTAGAAATGCGTAATGCAAGCAGTCAGATATTTATACAGTGACATTCTTCATTAATATTTGCCTGTGCAATGGATGAATTTTTACTTGCGAACTCTTATGACTGCTTGCTTATAGCAGGCACGAGATTATTTTGAGTTCTTCTTCAGTGTTTGAGAGCTTTAGAGTTGCCTATTGTTAAACATATGTACATAATTTCGTCAGTGTCATTCCAACACATCTTATCGTACTTTAATGTCTGTTAAATATCAGTTTTGACAGCAGTTGGTCACAACAGTCAAGATTAGGTACTTTGTGTATGATAACTTTATTGAGAGTGCATATCTGTGTTTCATTTTGACAGTATTACACAAACTGCTAAGAAGTACTAACAGCACAACACTGCTAGTATGAACAACCACGGCAAAACAAAAAACGACGAACAAAAACACGACAGCGATGAGGACTACCAAAGATCATCTTGATGCGCTCTTGGTTGGTGTGGCGTGGGGTAGGTGTGGAGGGGGGTAAATGGGCGGGGCTTGTGCAAATGTCCGGGGCTGTCACCATAGAGTAGAAATATCTCTGGAGTGAGCATTCAGAAGCGCAGAATTGATTTTGTGTTGTCAACATACGTTGCCACAATGGTCACGTGACCTCGGTAGATTTGTCCTATAAATTTTGAATGTTGTCATATCGCTAGTAAAGACAGATTCCCTTCGTAAGTGCTGTGGATTTAGTATAGACGTTTGCAGGCACCATAGCAGTTTACGTCTGATATTTGAAATAAATTGGGCTCTTAGCTTTGAAGAGCAAAATGAACGAACATGACGTCACAGAAGCTTCACGTCAGCATGTCACATCTCGTCAAGTCGCTTAACACAGTACTGAATGGCGAAATTGGGGTTTTGAGTCACCATCCCTAATATGCATAAAATGTTAGAGTATAGTATCAGAACTGAGGAGCTAAGAACGACAAAATTTGTCAATGGCTGAAGCAAACTTTATAACCTATATTCTTGATCAATTATGATAGGTAAATTAATGAGAAGTGAGACAACGTTTCAAAACATCGACAATTATTTGCTAGGGAAAATATGTACAATCGTACACATCAAAGAAAGCTTCAAACGAATTAATGAAGCCTGTTAAACTTATCCATTATGTTTTTTCTTACGTAATTAATAATGTCATATACAACTGTAATTTAATCCTTCATTAAAACTAACTTTTTTGCTTAAAATGTCATGTGGTGGAATTTGCTTCGTCTACTTGTGTTCTTATACATATACATTGTGGGTGTCAGCGCTGTTGTGTTATCGTAAAACCTAAATAACTTTTCGCCTTCAGATATACGACCTCGGTTGCGTAAGAAAGCGGAAAAAATATCCCAGTCGTCATGGAATATCTCCAATTTGTCACTAAAACAAAGCGCTATTATAAAATAAAGATTATGAAGATACAACAGTATAAAATCGACTATTATAAGGAGAATGAGCGCGGTGAAAATAGGTTAACTTAAGATGTTAACAGACTGGTACCATTAAAATTTTCTTCCCGAGAAACCTTGAAGTACCTTGAAATGACGTGACGTTCCGTTGACGACCTGTGCGAATGCCTCCATTCGAAAGGTATTGTAGAATGTTTTGGTGTTACGTGACGAGACGTGACGTTATCTGATGGCGGACGCGAATTGCCGCTAAACAATCGACGTCGTCCCTAGATCACGTGACAATTACAGTTTAATGTTGACAACATCCGCACGGCGCAATGCTCACTCCAGAGGTATTTCTACTCGATGGCTGTCACTAACGTTTCCTGAAAATTGGTTGTATTCTGAACTCCTTGTAAGAAAGTATCAGAGAGCTCAGAGGCGAACACAGTGCCACAACAACACCAAAGACTGTTTCACAGTAAGAGAACTTTCTCTCTCTCTCTCTCTGACATGCAAAACGATAACTTACAAAAATCAAAAAGTCGTGCCTACCTGAAGGCGCATATGGGCAGCAGAAGTATTGCCTATCCGAAAAATCAGCTTTACGGTATAATGAGTTTTATTGTCACTGAGTAGTGTTTCTTTTTTCGCCGTTTAAGCCCTCCATATATTCTCCTTAGCTCATAGTAGTTTTCAGTTACATAAATCTCTCTACTTTTTTGTTTTGTTTATTCTTTCTCAAAAACAATGCAAAGTTTAATAATCGGTCCATTAGCCACTGGAAGTATATCTTCTGCCTCCACAATGTTTTTACATCGTGAGAAGAGAGAGACATCGTGATCGTAGTGAATAAGGAAGTAACGAATATTATAAAACCATGTGATCTAGAAGCAAGGCAGGAAAGTAAAACAAGGTTATCTACTTGCTACCTGTTACGCTGACGTATCTCTACGATCTGTTACAAAAAGTCGGAAAGGAGTAATTTCAACAGGTATGACCATTGTGCTCCTGATAAGAAGCGTCCGAGATATGAAGTACATAAGTTTCACCATCATTATGTGGACATTGTGACGGTACAAACCCCCGTTACTAGATGAATATTTCTAGTGTGCAAGGATTGCTTTGTGGAAAGCGAACGCGCTACATGGTGCGCGAATTGCGGAAGCGCATGACGCGCCCTCGCAAGGTTTTGCAACAGTCGCCAGGAGGCCACGTGGCCTGCAGCTTGGGGCATTGTTTGGTTTTGCGCGCATTACGCGAAAACAATGCAACTTACGGTGAAGAGCGATGCGGCATTGGATTGTAGTCAGCAATATGCACCTTCTGAAAGATTGATCTTTATTTCAAGTCACGAGACGCAAAAGTTGCAGTAACCTCAAAATCGGTTAATTTCACAAATACTGAAAGATTAATAAAAATAGTAAATAACAACTCACAGTGAGCACTCATTAAAAACGTTTCGTCATAGCGGATCGAGTGCCGCAGTCATATGTTAAGATTCATAAATAATTAAGCCCATAAAGAGCAATAAACAAAGTTTGAGGGAAAATTGTTTATAAAATTCAATAGAAAATTCATGACGTAAAGAACGGCACTATATAATATTTTGAGTGGCATCACAAGTAATTTAAACTAGTTAAGTTATACTATAAACTTGACTTGCAATAGTTTTCATTGTTTGCAAATTATTATTAACATTTATCGCCCATAATTAATTAATTATTATAGATATGAACATTTTGAGCAGCGCAATGTGTAAATCGCTATAGATCGCGTCTAAAAACGGTCTATATGCAGTTTAGTGTTAAAACTTTGCAGCACGGATGTCAACAAACAAATTTACGCTAAGTGGTGAAATTTTGCAAAAACTAAAACTTGATTTACAGGTGATAGAATAATCCTAGAAATTAATGTAACTTGTAAATAAGATGTACTCTTTAGCGCGGTTCCGATGGTGTACTTATTTCTGTCGAGGGATGTGTGAATCAAAATTTGTAACCTTAAATGGTGAGACTGGTACTTGCATAACGAGGGTGTTGATGTCTGAGCCTATATAAGCAAGCGGCCATCTTGGCCAGGGGTCAGTCGTTGGTCAGTCGTTTTGGAGAGTGGGTGACCCATGTGGTCGTTTGAGAATTCTTTTTCGTGCCAATTTATTTCGACAAAGAGTATTGTTTAACAGTGCAAGTGTGCAAGCATATATTTGGTGAATTGGAAGTGCTACGATTATTTGTGTGAGTACGATTTACGAGGTATACCTTGTCGTAAGTGAACACGTGGCGAACTGTAATTTTGAATAATTTTTGTTTATAGCAGCCTACATTACTGCTTTTGGGGGCTCGGAGTCAAATTATTATTGAAGTAAAACTGTAAACCGTCTCACCAGTGCTAATTTCATTGTGTGAAAGAAAAGGACAACGCCAATAAATAGTGATTGAACTGTGTCGTGAAAAAACTGATTTTGCTATATTAATCGCCTAATTTTTGTTCCCTAGCATAGACTGTACTCATGTCTGAGTGAATAATGAATTCAAAAAACTATAACAAATGCGTGGGTGTGGAACAGTATATCTAATGCACCAAGTGTGGAAATCATCCCCTGAGACTTACGTGAGAGCCAAAATTTGAAATAACATTTTTTAACCAACATTTGTATATGCACATTCGTGTGAAAACTCTTCAACCGCACTTCTCTATTATTATTTACCACCCCGTCGCAACGTGGGTCTAATAACGTAAGAGAAGAAATTTCACGTTTACTTTAATACTAGGAAACTCTTGTCTCACTAGCTGCCTATAACCCTTAAAAAATTACACTCACTGGAATGAAAATGAAAGTGTAACTACTGATATATCGTCATAGATAATAAAGTTCGGTGTGTTTACGAAGTGGCAAAGTACTCTCCTCCCTGTGTGCCATATTCACCAAAATCTCGTTTCGATATCTCGAGCGGTTTAGGAGATACGAGGGATGTAAGAATATTTCATTCCCGTGGGCGTGAGATCGGGAGTGAATGCGCTAAAAGGGTCCATTTGCTCGAGATAGGAGACAGATGGAGACGTCCCCCCAACTGTTGACAAAAATTCAAAATGTTAGCTCTGATTTCATACTCAGCAACATATGGTGTAATACGCACCAAACGCAAAATCATAGCGACCCCTATTTTTCATTGCAAACTTTGAGTTTTGCGTAGTGTCTTACTAAAACGTGTATATCACAATAAGTATGACCATTAGCGAGATGATGGGCACTTCGCCACGAAGTTGACACATAATGCTACAAGTAAGGCAAGAATCAAATATTTTCAGTGATTAGTTTGTGTAAAATCGTTTGAGAAAGATAACAGGGTGCGCGTGCTTTGGTTCTGTCAGCGCAGAGCGTCGCCAATCGGCGCGTGCGAAATATGTGTACGCGTTGCAATGTGCGCAGGACCAACGCGACATGTGCGGATCGGGCGCTGCGCGCTGCAGTGTCGTGTCACGTCACACGTGCTATACACGTCTGAATTTGTGCTTAGCCACATTGGCTGCAGATTGTCGGCGACAATCTTACGACAACAGAAGCAACATGAAGGGCAAGAAGAGTGGTACTCACCGAAGAAAATATAAGATCTTATTGTATTCCTTGCTGTGTTCATAGCTTGAAATTGGTTGTTTGCGATCCTCTTAAATAATCTGCAATTGCGCTATATTTTTTAGTGTAGTTCAAAGATTATTCACATTGTTTGCTGCATCTCTGAAGTGCTGGGAAATACACAAAAATCACTTAAACCTGACAATGAAGGCGCTGTGTGATATAAGATGGGAGGCCAGGATTGAAAGTGTTCAGGTTATGAGATCTAAGCTTAATAACATAAGACTTGCATTTGCAGAGTTGAAGAACACTTGCACAATGATTCATTGCGTGTCAATGAAGTATCTGTTCTTTTTAAAGAAACCACAACGTTTAAGTTTTCTTTGCATGCTGTGATATGGCAATGTGTCCTTTGCCATGTTAACAGAGTCGAGAAGGCAGTTCAGCAAGAAGGTATGCAACTAGACACTACAGTAAAATTAATGAAATCAACACCTAGTGTTACTGAAGAATATATACCCAATGGTTTAGAAAAGGATAAGAAAGAAGCAGAGGAATTGTTTGCAGCCTTAAGAACTGTTAATTAGTTAATAGAGTCAAGACCTGCAACTGTTAAATTGGTATTACGCAACCCACTGAAGTGCTTGTATGCACTAACACACAAAGTCTAGTGATTCTTCTATCTAGACAACGTCTATAGACAATCGAGCGATTTTGTATATAGATAACTGAGAGATGTTTTGTGTTTATAGACAATAAAAGATACTAGCCATATTGTAGCTGCTTCTGGATACACTGCTTCTGCACAAAAGACTGTGCAGATAAATCTAAGATAAACAGTGGCCTCTGCCTGTTGACCTAGAGATTCCGGTTTTAGTGCTACTCCAAAATTTTGATGACATGATGCCAAAAATGTTTTCAATTATCTTTCGTGCTCTACACAGTTTTGTAGTTGTAAATCCTCTATGATGCTGATGATTCTGGCTTGCAATCTGTGTAGACCTTCATCATGTAAATATAATTTGAATGCATTATCTGCTACAAAACGGAATGGGACAGGATGTCTTCTACTGAGTAACACTTCACAAGCTGGCTTATTTAGAGACTGTCCTACCCCATTTTTGAAGAAAGAGGTGTGCTTAAATACACTACCATCCAAAATCTGCCTTGGCATCCAAGATCAGTGCTGAAAATTTTATGTGATGACAGTTATATTATCAAAAATTATTATTATGGCAACACATGTACGTAAGTCTTAATGCTCTATCTCTGACAATATAATCCTTATTTGTACTTTTTCTCTAAAATTGCTAGACTATCTAGTGAAATTTTATTACCACTGTCATAAAATCTGATATGTAGCTGTAAAACTTGTATTATGAAAACCCTTATACCGTCATATTACTATTCAAAAAACTTCTGGAATATCGTTCTATTGGTTGTCAGTAAAAAAATCATCACTCTTCCTACAAATGATGAAAAATCATTTCTCTTCCATCTGATTGCGATTTTGAAAATATTCTCAAACATCTCCTAACAATTACACTGTAGTGCTCCTGCATGCAGCAGACAACTTACCTCATCTTGCCACTGCATGAATATTTTGCATTCAGAAAATGCTAAAATAATTCAAAACAAAATACTGCAGTCCATGCAGAGTGCTGACACATCTACTCCTCGTTTTATTTTTTTTTATAGAAATTACATAATCAGGAGGGGTTTATTCAACAAGCCTTAAGCAGTGTAAAAAAAAGAAAGGAACCAATAAAAACCTTTAATCTACTACATTCTGAAAGTTGACAATTCACACACTGACAAACTTGACTCAGACCTTTCATTTCCTTGGACAAATTGATTAACAAAAAGTTTAATTATTCCACAATGTCTTTAAGCGGAGGCACTGGTGTAATTTCTACCAAATCGTGAAAAAAATCACAGTCGGCTGAAAATACGTTTCATAGCTTATTGTGGCATGCTGAATTAAATGAATAAACCAAATCTACTATCCAAAAATTTTTTCATATATTTGGATTATTGAGTTTTGTAAAAATTCAATATTTCTTTCAAAGGCATACATGGAGTTGTTGGTTATCATATAATGTAATCATAAAAAAGTTTGAGCTAACAATGTTTTAAATTGATGGAGGAGTGGCATTTTTTATAGTGGCCACGTTGATTTTTTTCAAATAAGTTGAAGTGTATTTAATACATCTGTTTATGCACATAATCTGTAAGTACATCTGTAATTGTATATGTACAATTGCCTAATCTATATGCGCATCTGAAATCAATGTAAATAAGTGTAACTATAACTTCATTTTTTTTGCAATTTCCAGAGTTACAGATCTTTGTTTGTGGCGGAAAATAAATATTTATAAATGTTTCTGATCCAGGATGGGTGGTCATGGAACGTGAGGTGCTTAGGGTGAGCAGGTGATCAACATTCAGACACAGTTCAGTTACTTTACAAAGCTTCATTCGTACCTACACACACTCTAGTGGTCAACACCTCCGCAGTCCACCAACTCCAACATGATGAGGAAGCCATACGATTGATGACAGCACAGCACCTGGTGGCCAGAACATACCCACTTTTTTCCACGTGGGCAGCTATAACCGTGACCGACGACCCGCCTGTGTGGACACAGCAAAGTCAGTAATGCTTTCCGAATTGGAGGCTGATACTTCACGTGCACTGCTTCACCACTCTCTTTCACATTCTCTGATATAATGAAATACCAGTTAGGCCGGTATTACACTATCATATTTCTTCGTCAAAGATTTGATGAAATAACTGTCAAATTTATTGGACAAAGATCTTTGACATGGTGCTAAAAAGGGGTATTACACTGCCATCGTATTTTTCGTCAAAGTTCAAGATGGTTGTAGTGGAGGACATCAAGTTGTACATAAATTACTAAAGTATGGATGAGCATACATTTCAGTATTTGCTCCGTAAAGTGTATACTCATATCACAAAGCAACACTCAGATTCCTTGCTACAGGAGAGAGTTAGGTTTGGTTAGGTCTCCAATCTTCTTTATCTATTTTGTATTCCGGGTGCCTCAAGTTGTAAAGCACCTCATCAGCTTCATATATCTCTATTAATTTTGTAGTTGTTGGTTCACACCAGTTGTATTTACCAGCCATGTTTATAAACACACTAAAGATGACAGAATGCTGCAGCGATGCTAGTGCTCCAAGTAGTAACATGTCACATTGCAGTGAACAGAAGATAAGCAACTTTTAGTATCAAATCTACAGGGAGGCTCTATGCCTCAATGTAAGAGACACTCAGTAAATTGTAGTAGATAGTGAAGAAGAGATGGAAAAATGCGAAAAGCTAAGAATGCAAACCTGTCAGAGACAGAAGTGAAAGTTTCAATGAAAATACATCATATGAGAAAAACATTTGAACACAAATGGAATTTGCGAGTATTTCTGGGAACAGCATTGAGAAACACAATGTTACAAGTATTAGCGAATGTTGCTAGTATTGACAATGAAAACAACATTGAAGGAAAGACAGATGAATCAGTATGTCGCTACTACTCGCGATAATAATACCTCAGACTCAGAGCTTGTGTATGCACGCAACAAGAGAATCAATAGCCAAATTTCCCAAAAAAGGTATGAATGTTCAACTTTCAGTATAAATGAAATTGTAGTTAGTACCTGAAACTCCAAGTAGCAGACGCTGAATGTGCCTTTGTGATTAAAAAAGAAGCTCCCATTATGTTCTGAAGCCAATATTTATGTGTGCTTGCCATCGACACTGCCTAATCAGTGAGAGAAATTCCACCTAGTATTAAACGGGTCAGCAATAGCTTTCCAAACAGTTTCTGGTTTTGGCATCTTTAACAAGAACCTAGTGTCCTTAGTTAGTACATGTAGGTATGAAGGTATTACGAATTGTCTGTTCAGTGAGTATGTATCTGATGATCACATTAGATTGGTGACTGGTGATAGCAGATAGTGGTAAAAATTTTTGTTTACAGGACGGTTGTAACACATAGCCTCGAAACGAAACGCCATAAATAGCTGCTAGTGATGCATCCCAATTTAAAACACCAAACCGCAAAAATAAACGTAAAAAAAGTGAACGAATTGAAAGAAATTGAGAAACTGCAATCGGCCAAAATGAGAGGTATGTATTGCTTGGCACAACATACTCAGCGCTATATTTCGTTCGGAAATGGGATTGTATGCTGGGCACTTACCAAGCATACTTTGTACATCGACGTCTCCATGACCAGCGAGTTCACCTGTTCAGGAAGTTATTGCAGTTATGTTTCCTCACCTGTATCTGAAGGAAATCATGAAAACGACGATCACAGTGTCTGAGAATATTTATACCCACTTAAACACTTCGGTTGACTTGCAATACTCTAGAGTTTGTGAGCCTTTCCTTTTACTTGGTTAATTAATAATAGTTATGTGTTGTTGCTGCCATAAGTGAATGTCAGTTATCTATGTTTTTCGTAGTCCATTTAGATGTTGTTGCACAAATACGTAGGTTGGAACTTAAATAGTGGCAACACTGCTGTGGAGACACTACGCAATGGAATGTACTATTGTCACTGATAGCACACGTTGTTGACATACCTACCTTACCTCCAAGCAAATGGACTTGCCCGTCCCACATCGCCAGCGTGCGCACAATCAAGGGAAACACAGTCACTTGTGAGCGAGCGGTCTAACGTAACGGTGTCACTCTATTTTCGAAACAGGAACGTCATCCTACGAGCCAAAACTGAAACGCCAGTCCAACGAATGGTGTCATTAAGAGTCGCCGCGGAAGTCGAAAGCGCATCAGAGCCCCAGTATGGTGAAAGTTACGGTGATTTTCGTGTACGACTGTGATGGTGTTATCCTAACACTTTTAGTTCCTCCACGGCAGACTGTCAATTCACAGTATTACTGTTCGTTTTTGGAGTATCACCTGCGACCAGCTTTGCGAAAGAAACGGCGACCCATCCGTCATTTTGCACGACAATGCGTGGGCGCATACAGCGCAAGCTGTTGCTGCTCTGTTCAGTCGATGGAACTGGGGAGTACTGTACCATCCACCATACTCCCCGCACTTAACTCCTTGTGAATTTAATTTGATTCCAAAGATGAAGGAACCACTTCGTGGCATTCGCTTCAGAACAGTTCCGGAGATTCGACAGACAGTAGACCGCTCCATTCACACTGTGGCGGCAGCACCGTCCAACGCACGAGGGGCTGAACTA
The DNA here is from genome assembly GCF_023898315.1 of Schistocerca nitens. Lineage (NCBI taxonomy): Eukaryota > Metazoa > Arthropoda > Insecta > Orthoptera > Acrididae > Schistocerca > Schistocerca nitens. Next base: position 433,630,226 of record NC_064615.1, on the reverse strand, counting down.
CGGCACTGCCGACACAAGCAGGGGCAGCTGTACCGTTACGCGGAATTTCGGCAACGGTGCGTCGCACACCGGACCGCACGGGAACAAAGCTGCCCCCAGTGCGAGCTAGTCGACGGGACGCGACACACGTCTCCCCAGTTCTTCCGCCGCGGACCACGTGCGTCGAGTCAACGTGACTCCGCCGTAGATGCGTACGCGCGGTCGCAAACGCAGTCGCCGTTCAATTGTCCTTCGTTTCTTCGCGGACGTTACGGCGCCTCCTGTCGCGCCAGGAGCAGAACATTCGGTGACGCGGCCTTTTGCCTCGCTCGGTCCACGCGGTCGCGCCACGGCTCGTCACTGGAGTGTACACCCTCCGGGATCGGTGACCGAGCCGTGCCGCCAGTGCAACGCACCCGTATAGACGAACATCAGCGAAGATTGTTAGGTGACATTTATTGTAGCTGTAGGAAATATAAATGTGTCCAGTCTCGAAACCGCTCTAGTCGTTTATTGCCACAAAGCCTAACCATGAGCATAGTGCGTGGGCGCGGCGATAAATGCCGGTTCACTGCACATGAGTAACTGTAAGCGGAGATACAACACGTTCCCGCTTCACTGGTGACCCCGACGTGATCTGAGGCTAAAAAACCACGTGGTGACGAACGTTCATCGGTACGAGAGACGTGGAACCGCGAGTAGGCTCGCCTGCGCCGAACAGTGCTCCGTAGTAACATTTTTTTTTAACTAACTTTTTTTTTGTATTGTTTTTTGTGCGCGTTTGTCTTGATCGCAGACTGCTTAGTGTTATTTTTTTTTCGTGTGTTTCCCGTGTGTTATTTTCGCTGTGTACTTTCCTCTTGTACGAGGATTCGACTCTGAACTAAGATGGCGACGCTAGAGGAGTTACAAAAGACCGTCGAAGAACTGCTCGCACGCAACACGAGGCTAGAGAGTGAGCTACAGGCACGGACTACACGCGCGGACGCCGCGCAGCCACAGACAGCTCAGGACAATGTTGGCGCGCAAATCCCCGCCACACCGACGCCTCCTACAACCGCCGGAACGCCTACAAGCGCTGGACGGGCGTTGATCAGGCTGCCTCCCTTTTCGCCGCGCGACCCTGTAATGTGGTTCAGCCAGGTTGAGGCTGTATTTATGAGCAACCACGTGACCTGCGACCTGGCGAAATTTGGGCATGTAGTGAGTCAGTTGGACCAGAACTATGCGGCCGAAGTACGGGATATAATCACCGCCCCGCCGACGCAGTCGAGCTACAAACGGCTCAAGGAAGAGCTGACCCGGCGGATTTCGTCGTCAGAGGAACAGCGAGTGCACCAACTGCTGCGGCAAGAGGAATGCGGCGATCGGAGGCCCTCGCAGTTCCTGCGCCACTTGCGGAGCCTCGCGCAGTCCGATATGGTGCCAGATTCGCTGTTGCGCACTATCTGGGTGCGCAGCCTCTCAGCTCAGGTGCAGGCAGTGATAGCCGCACAAACGGAGATGCAGCTGGACGCCGTCGCTAACTTGGCCGACAGGGTGCACGACGCGCTGACAACGGCGCCTAGCACCACGGCTGCGGCAGCTTACGACTCCGTCCCCCCACCTCCGTGGCGGCAAGCGCCTCCCGCACCCGCATCGGATGCCGACCTGCACCAGCTAGTGCAACACTTGACCGCACAGGTGGCAGCTCTCTCGACGCAAGTCGACCGGTTGGCGCGCTCGCAGCAAGAGGGCAGCACGCGCCGCAGCGGCAGCAGACCGGGCGACAGGCGGCGCGGCTCGCGCAGCCGGCAACGCAGCAACAGCTGCTCCAACGGTACCCCGCCGACGTCACAGCACGCACAAAGCGGCTACTGCTGGTACCACGCCCACTTCGGCAACGAAGCAACCAGGTGCCGCGCTCCTTGCTCGCACCCAAACGCCAGCTGCGACCGGACCTAGGCGCACCCGGCTGCAATATGATATCGAAGCGTCTGTTCGTTGGGGAACGGGGGACAGGCGTGAGGTACCTCGTCGACACGGGTTCGGACCTCCCGATATTTCCCCGTTCTATGTTACGAGACCGCAGGCGGGCCGAGGCACTCTGCCTTACAGCGGCGAACAATTCCGCTATTAAAACTTACGGCACACACAGCCGCAATATAGATCTAGGCCTACGGCGCACGTTCTCGTGGACTTTTACCGTGGCCGACGTCAATGAGCCGATCCTGGGCGCAGACTTTCTCGGCCACTACGGGCTACTAGCCGACATCGCAAACGGCCAGCTCATCGACGCCACAACTAATTTAAAGATAGCGGGACAGCGCCGGCAGGCTGCATACTACAGCGTTAAACCCGTGAAGTGCCCCGGACCGTACGCCGACATTCTGGAACAATTCCCCGACCTCACCCGCCCAGCTGGTGCACCGAGAGACATCAAACATTCGACGGTGCACCACATAATAACCACACCCGGACCCCCCACATCGTGTCGCCCACGTCGACTCGCGCCGGACAGACTCGCAGCAGCAAAGGCAGAGTTCGAGGCCATGCTGCGGCAAGGCATCGTGCGACCATCGAGCAGCCCATGGTCATCGGCGTTGCATTTAGTGCCCAAAAAAGACAATTCGTGGCACCCGTGTGGGGACTATCGCGCCCTTAATTCGCGAACGGTGCCGGACCGCTACCCAGTCCCACACCTTCAAGACTTCAGCTACGCCTTGGCGGGCTGCGCGGTGTTCAGCAAGATCGACTGCGCAAAGGCGTACACCCAAATTCCGGTGGCGCCCGAAGACATCGAAAAAACAGCCATCGTAACGCCCTTTGGGCTTTTCGAAAGCCTGTTTATGACTTTCGGTCTTCGGAATGCTGCCCAGACTTGGCAGCGGTTCCTGGACGGCGTCTTGCGAGGCTTGCCATTTTGCTTCGCGTACCTCGACGACATCTTGGTGTATTCCAAGTCGCCCGAACTCCACCGCCGCCACTTAACGACCATCTTTCAGCGCCTGAGCGAAGCCGACATCGTCATTAACCCCGCTAAATGCGAGTTCGGCGTGACGGAAATTGAGTTCCTCGGCCATTTAATTACGCCCACCAGATCGACACCGCTACCGGAGAAAGTGAAGGCAATACAGAACATGCCGCGTCCGCAGACGCACAAAGAATTACGACGTTACCTTGGCATGTTGAACTTTTATCGACGACACCTGCCCAACGCCGCAGCCGTGCAAGAGCCGCTGACTAAGGCGTTACAAGGTCCTACCTCAAAAGGAAAGACCCTCGTGAATTGGACAGACGCAATGGAGCAGAGCTTCACGGACTCAAAAAGGAATCTCGTGGAAGCGACGCTGCTCGCGCACCCGGTACATGACGCGGACTTAGCTGTTGTCGTGGACGCCAGCCAGGCCGCCATCGGCGCGGCGTTTACAACAGCGCGTCGGCGGGAGTTGGCAGCCTCTCGGTTTTTTCTCCAAAAAGCTTTCCGATTCGCAACGTGCTTGGAGCGCTTATGACCGAGAGTTGCTTGCAGTGTACGCGGCGGTGAAATACTTCCGACCGTCCATAGAAGCCCGACAGTTCATCATTTTCACCGATCACAAACCCATTACACACGCGTTCGCGAACAACCACACTAAGTGTTCACCGCGCCAACTCCAGCAGTTAGAGTACGTGTCGCAATTCACGACTGACATTCGACACATTTCGGGGATAGACAATATCGTCGCCGATTGTTTGTCCCGAGCGTGTGCCGTTATTTCACCCCCTGTGAACTTTGAGGACGTGGCCCAAGTACAGGAGAGTGACGAAGAACTGCACCGCTTCCGTCACGACACTTCCAGCGGCCTGCAACTGGAACTGGTGCCTGTCCCCGGCTCCGCACGGAAGATTTGGTGTGACACCTCAACCGGCACGCACCGACCGTTCCTCCCGGAGAAATTCCGGCGCAGTGCCTTCGACCGTGTCCACGGACTGTCACACCCCGGCACCAACACCACTGCGACGCTCGTGGCTGCGCGTTTCGTCTGGCCCGGGCTTCGGAAGGACTGTCGCGAATGGGCGCGCACTTGCACCGCATGCCAGCGCGCCAAAGGCGGGAGGCACACCCACGCACCCATGGGCACCTTCCCGGACGCGACACGCCGTTTTGCGCACGTTCACGTGGACCTCGTCGGCCCGCTTCCTCTCTCACAAGGCAAGCGGTACCTCCTAACGATGGTGGACCGCTTCACTCGCTGGCCGGAAGCAACACCCGTCGCGGACGTCACAGCCGAGACCGTCGCCACCGCATTCGTCGACACCTGGGTGGCACGCTTCGGATGTCCCAGTCACGTGACAACTGATCGCGGCCGACAGTTTGACTGCGCGTTGTTCACGCACGTCGCCAGACTGTGTGGCACCCGGTTACACAGGACAACCAGCTACCATCCGGCGTCGAATGGGATGGTCGAACGGTTCCACAGGACTCTCAAAGCCGCTCTAACCTGCCACGACATCTCATGGCCAGAGGCGCTTCCACTGGTGCTGCTCGGCCTGCGAGTCACGCCGAAGGAGGAGATAGGCGCGTCACCTGCCGACCTCGTTTACGGGCAATCTCTGACAATCCCGGGCGATTTTGTCGAAGATATAAGACTCCCACGCGACGCCGTGGCACCCACTCTGGCGGAACGTCTACGCAGTCACATGGCCGGCCTCCGAGCGCACGCACCGACGCGGCACGGCACCGGGAAGATATTCGTCCACGCCGACCTGCAGCGCTGCACGCACGTCATGTTGCGTACCGACGCAGTACGGCCACCTCTTCGACCGCCCTACAGTGGACCGCACCGCGTGATCGCTCGAGGAGACAAAACGCTGGTCCTCGAGTGCAACGGAAAGCCGTCGACAGTGTCAGTCGACCGCGTCAAACCAGCCTAGGTCTTGCCCGCTCCATCAGCCACGCATTTCTTTGACCCGGCAGAAGATCTGATCACGGACGACACTCCCTCTGCCAGCGGTCAGACGGAACCCGCACCAGGAGCCGCCGGTGACGCACAGCTGCAGCCTGCTGTCATCGCGCCGCCACGTGCGCCTCCCACCACCACGCCCAGGCAGCTGGTACGGCCGCCCGGACCGCGCCCACCACAGGCGCACCGGTCGCCCCCACCACAGCCGCCAGCGGACAACGTCACGCGCGCCGGCCGCCGCGTCCGATTCAAACGACCGTGCTGCGTCGCCAGCGCGCCAGGACACCAAAACCAGCAATGACGCGCCCGAGCCGCCGAACGCCGTCAGAATTCGGCGCCCACGAGCCGCCGTCCGCTGTAGAGACCCGACCTCCAGCTGCAAGTGCCTTCGGCCGGTAACTCCAGTCGAGCCCCGGACACCGTCTCCTGCCTTCGGCACACCTCCTGGACCCGCGTTCGCGTCGTTTGCCTCCGCCGCGTCGGGCGTTGAGGCCGGATCGGCATCCGCGCCAGCTTACCGCATTCGCTTCTCCGTCGAGCTCCGGACTTCGCGCTCCACACCGCCCGGCTTGTCCGTAGTAGCTCCCGGACCCGCGTTCTATTCCGACGGCAACGCACTCGCGCAAGCGCCTTCGAGACGTCACCACCAATGACCTGCAACGCGCGCCTTCACGCGCATCGCTACGGACAGTCGCAGCCAGTGCCTGCTGCCGCTGTCACTAGCCGCCAGCGCGAGGACACGCCCACCGCACGCTCGCCGGTCCGGCGCGCTGACGTCACGGGCCGCCGCCCTTCCAACGCCGACCGACCCCCACCAAAGCTGCCGCACAGCCATCACGCAGCGCGCGACCTTTAAACACACGCGCGTCACAGAACGATCGCCGCGTTTTCGCAGCTACGGAGCTCCGCTCTCCAAGGGGGGATCTGTGTGGCGGCAGCACCGTCCAACGCACGAGGGGCTGAACTACGGCACTGCCGACACAAGCAGGGGCAGCTGTACCGTTACGCGGAATTTCGGCAACGGTGCGTCGCACACCGGACTGCACGGGAACAAAGCTGCCCCCAGTGCGAGCTAGTCGACGGGACGCGACACACGTCTCCCCAGTTCTTCCGCCGCGGACCACGTGCGTCGAGTCAACGTGACTCCGCCGTAGATGCGTACGCGCGGTCGCAAACGCAGTCGCCGTTCAATTGTCCTTCGTTTCTTCGCAGACGTTACGGCGCCTCCTGTCGCGCCAGGAGCAGAACATTCGGTGACGCGGCCTTTTGCCTCGCTCGGTCCACGCGGTCGCGCCACGGCTCGTCACTGGAGTGTACACCCTCCGGGATCGGTGACCGAGCCGTGCCGCCAGTGCAACGCACCCGTATAGACGAACATCAGCGAAGATTGTTAGGTGACATTTATTGTAGCTGTAGGAAATATAAATGTGTCCAGTCTCGAAACCGCTCTAGTCGTTTATTGCCACAAAGCCTAACCATGAGCATAGTGCGTGGGCGCGGCGATAAATGCCGGTTCACTGCACATGAGTAACTGTAAGCGGAGATACAACACGTTCCCGCTTCAACACCATCAACAGAACAGGCTCTGCTAACGATATACTACGCCTTCCACATCGCTGGCAAGGGGCTCTACACAACACTGGTGACTACTTTTACGCACAGTATCAGGTGCACACTCTTTTGTATCGGTTGTGAATAAGTAGTTGCCACTATTTAAGTTCCAGCCCTCACATAAATATTTATCTGTAGTTTTTATACATACGTTCAAGAATACCTGCAGAGACTATTTCTTAGTTTCACACACTTCACAGACAATCTGTGACCCAGCTTGCTTCAAGTTGTTAAACGTGTACATTAGTCTGGTGCAGGATTCTCCACTTGTGAGATAACGCAATATCACTGCCCAACTCAGAGAAATTGTAATAATTTCTTTAAATTTATTTTATTTTTTCTCTTAAAATCTGAAGCAGTTCTTCAAAGTCACTTGGATTACATGGACGAAATTTCAGAAGCCGATGGTGTCATCTGCTTCCAAAGTCTAAAGTAATTACAGCAGAAACAAGGCTCCTCCGCAAACAGTTTACGTTTCCACCAACGTCTCCTCTTTCGATTTTTTTCTTTGTCAACTATTATCACTGCACGAGCCGCTATCTCACCAAGGTCAGCCACATTTAGCAAACATTGAGGAACAAGCATTCAAATGTGTACATGCGACAGTTCCAGCCTGTACACATTCTTTATCTCAATAGTTATAGATAATCCCTCTACAGTGTCTATTGACAATCGTTAAATTTTGTAGACAAATGTACACTTACCTTTAACTTTTACAAGTCAGGTGCAGGCAGTCTGCTGTCTAATAGCAGTATGGGTGAAGCTGTGAATTTAGCAGATTGTTTATTCGCCAAGCAGAAACAGGAACCACATTCTGTTCTGCTATGGATCTGTGCATGAACAGAATGCAGCATTTTGAGCAGGCTTTCTGCTTGTTATTGTTTTGATCTGTGGTCAGCAAATGATAAATATGTGAACTTTGAGGACTCTTTTGGCTGTTGTGCGAGATATTCTACACATTTTTCGGTGAGAATTTTTTTAATAGATGCAGTAATAAAACAAATGAAAACTCTTTTTTTTTTTTGTTACCATTGAGAAAAGTTGTAATCTAATGTTAGCTCCATATCATAGAAATGGAACGAAAAAAAGGAAGTGTAAGTATGCTTATTGAGGCATACAGCAAGGTAAGATGCTTATATGATCCTCTAGATATGCTGTGCAATAATAAGATAGGTCTGCAAAGGTTTAATTTTGCCTTTATATGTTTTACATGAATGCACATATAATTTATTTTCGATATGTGTGTGTATAACCTTAACTGGTGAAGGTACTACATATGCTTGATTTCATTGCATCTTTGTATTATTTCAGCGTTCGATAAAACATCATGTTGAAAGAATAGCCTCAAAATTCAAAGAAACTGTGCCGTCTCGACCAGTGAGGACTGTAGAAGCCGTTTTGCATCTTTTCAGTCTCACTACTGTGAAATAGCTTCCCTCATTTCTGTGTCATTTGTGCAAATTCTATCATTTATAATAGACAGCGGCTTGTCAAAACAAGGCACATACATTCTGATGAAGTTCCTAAATTACTGTGGATCTTCTGATTCAACTCCTTCATTCAAAGGCAGCATGTGTCCATGCCTTCACCCCTTCTTCCCAGCCAGCGTCGAACCCAGTTCTTACTCCTGGCAGTATGTCATCGTTCTGCCAGTTTCCTAACGCCTAAACTGGACACTGTCATGGCAAATGCTGCATAGATAATTGCGTCCTCCAAGTCTAAAATACTGTTAAATCTAAACATAGATAACCATTTGCCGGCCGCGGTGGTCTAGCGGTTCTGGCGCTGCAGTCCGGAACGGCGGGACTGCTACGGTCGTAGGTTCGAATCCTGCCTCGGGCATGGGTGTGTGTGATGTCCTTAGGTTAGTTAGGTTTAAGTAGTTCTAAGTTCTAGGGGACTTATGACCTAAGATGTTGAGTCCCATAGTGCTCAGAGCCATTTGAACCATAACCATTTGCTTGTATAAACAAGACATACAAAGAACACTTCAGTACATAATTTCGTATTATCATAACGTAATTTTTTTCTTCCTGCACAAGATAATAACAGCTGCTTATTAAATACAAACCTAGATCTCTCAAAGCTTCAAAATGAGTAAGTACAAGCATTAGAAAAATATCAACTTTCACACTCAACAATTTAAACGAGTCTGCAGTTCTGGATATGAACCCTTGGGCGGCTGGAGCAGACTAGGTGTGTCATGTAATAGGAAAACTCTGACAATGGCAGTTACAGACTTATACGCTCGGGCCGCTGGTGCAGTCTTCTGCGGTATAGATGTGTCGTGAATATCGACTTTAAAGCCACTTTTGTTATGAAAGTTAGGACGAACCCACTCCAGGGGAAGAGATCCACTTAACTGTAACCTTCTTCTAAGTTGTGGTGATCATACAATACTGGCCATTAAAATTGCTACACCAAGAAGAAATGCAGATGATAAACGGATATTCATTGGACAAATATATTATACTAGAACTGACATGTGATTACGTTTTCACGCAACTTGGGTGCATAGATCCTGAGAAATAAATACACAGAACAACCACCTCTGGCCGTAATAATGGCCTTGATATGCCTGGGCATTGAATCAAACAGAGCTTGGATGGCGTGTACAGGTACAGCTGCCTATGCAGCTTCAACAGGATACCACAGTTCATCAAGAATAGTGACTGGCGTATTGTGACGAGCCAGTTGCTCGGCCACCATTGACCAGACGTTTTCAGTTAGTGAGAGATCTGGAGAATGTGCTGGCAAGGGCAGCAGTAGAACATTTTCTGTATCCAGAAAGGCCTGTACAGAACCTGCAACATGCGGTCGTGCATTATCCTGCTGAAATGTAGGGTTTCACAGGGATCGAATGAAGGGTAGAGCCACGGGCTGTAGCACATGTTCAAAGTAACGTCCACTGTTCAAAGTGCCGTCAATGCGAACAAGAGGTGACCGAGATGTGTTACGAATGGCACCCCATACCATCACGCCAGGTGATACGCCAGTGTGGCGATGACGAATACACGCTTCCAATGTGCGATCACTGCGATGTCGCCAAACACGGATGCGACCATCATGATGCTGTAAACAGAACCTGGATTCATCCGAAAAACAAATTGGGAGCAGAGCAGGTAGACACTCCATGAATGTAGCCAAAATGTTTTTGCCAATGAGACATACAAAGAAAATGAACTGCAACACCTAACATTTTTTTCCCCAACTTGGCAGTTATTTTGGCAACACCCATCATGTTTAAATAATGAAAGAAGACATTGGTACAACATTTATTTTTAACATTTTTATTTATTTACTTCCTCTTTGAAAACATTGTTTGGTACACTACTGAAAATTAACACAAATTCCCCTTGACAGCACTTTATTCATTATACTTTTAGAGTCCCTTCATCACATCTAGAAAGTGTTAAGTTATGCTCCTGTTGAATTACCAGAGTTTGTCATAACAAATCAAAGGCATGATTTTGGTACAAGAACATGTAATTCTCTGCTTTTAACACAACATTTGTATATGTATAGGGAGCTTACTCTCATTGTACACATAATAAACACTGAAATACAAAGTCTTTTAACATGATTTGAACTTATTTTTAAGTTGTTGCATACACAATTTCCTCTTGTTCGTAAATTTCTTTTCTTTCACATACTTGTATATTATAAATGGAATACTTGTCTTCAGAAGTCTCTTCAGTGTCATGTTTATTACAAATTGTTGTACGAGACAGAACAAATGTTTTTTTTTTAAATTATCATGTAGTCTCGTTGTATGACCATGACTATTTAGATACTCATACAGCTGATCATGGAGTGCCCTTGGGAAAATCATGACTCTTTCACTTGCATATTTCAAATGAGAATGTTCCTCATTATTCTCTTTAAATGGGGTAAACAAATGATTTTCAGTCACGACAGAGGAGTAGAGACTGGTATTACATGTTTCACAATCATCTGGTACATCTATGGCTTTTAGTACATAGCCTGTCTGGCCCCGGTAGCTGAGTGGTCAGCGTGACGGAATGTCAATCCTAAGGTCCCGGGTTCGATTCCCGGCTGGGTCGGAGATTTTCTCCGCTCAGGGACTGGGTGTTGTGTTGTCCTAATCATCATCATTTCATCTCCATCGACGCGCAGGTCGCCGAAGTGGCGTCAAATCGAAAGACCTGCACCAGGCGAACGGTCTACCCGACGGGAGGCCCTAGCCACACGGCATTTCATTTTTTTCAGTACATAGCCTGCTATATAGGCTATGGCTTGTTGATCTTTTACAGACTCGATGATTCTTGATTCCATCTTCAATGGCAAAACCAACAATTTTGACTGTGTAGAATTATCCATTATAATTGCCTGCAATGTAGTCATTTTCTGTCAGGTCTTCTTTCCATGATTTATCGTTTTTTGCAGTGGGGTTGTAATTAATGTCACAGTCCTCCTGCCCACAGTCCAGGTCATCACTTGTAAAATCATCAACACTATAGTCAGACTCTTCACTGGAGGAGTTGCTACAGTAGTAATTTTTTCATGGTCTTCCCATCTTCCTCTTCTTCTCATTTACAAATGAGTCAAGCATTTACACTTCCAAGTCTGCAGCAGTGATTCATTTTCCTGGCCACACACTTATCAATTTCTTTTTTATTCTTACAATGGGTGTAGCCGCTGCACTTTTACTAATTACAAATTCAAGGAATACTGAGTGAGGTTTTCCATGATTTCCCTAAAATGCTCCAGGCTAGGATGGTCCCTTTGGAAAGGGCATGACTAATTTCTTTCCCATTGATAATCTGAGATTCTGCCCTGTCCCTAATGATCTCACTGTTGATGAGATATTAAACTCTAATCTGCATTCTTTTTCCTTTTCAAGAGATGCTTCACTGACACATTCAACATTCACAGACCTTACAACACCACGCAGCCTTGTCAGGACTGAATTTGCATCAAAGGAATGCCAGAACTTCTAAAACCTGATATCATGTTTTTTCTTTGCTTTCTGTCACTAGTTTCTTAAGCAATCTTGGAAACATATCCCTATGCAGAGTCTTAAATTTTTTTCATTTGGGTTTTGCCCCATTTATTTAGGATACTGTACAGAACAATTCTCATGTAAGTGTATTTAATTGAAATTGGGTGACTTTGCCCCCAGACAAAGTTTTCCAAGCTAACTTATATTGGAACACCATGTGTAATTTTGAAATGTTGTAAGAAAGGACACAGCAATTAAGCTTTATTAAGGGTTGTTAAAGGGTTAATGTTATTTTATATTAAATAACATAAATAACTGATACTTCCTTGAATTTTAATATTGAAATTAAGATCCACAGACAAGAAAGTTGTTGCAAATGGTTCAAAAGGCTCTGAGCACTATGGGACTTAACTTCTGGGGTCATCAGTCCCCTAGAACTTAGAACTACTTAAACCTAACTAACCTAAGGACATCACACACATCCATGCCCGAGGCAGGATTCGAACCTACGACTGTAGCTGTCTCGCGGTTTCAGACTGTTGTACCTAGAACTGCTCGGCCACTCCGGCCAGCAAAGTTGTTGCACTACTTTGCCAGGACCAAAGAGGGGAATCCCTAGTAACAATGATTACAACATGAAAAATAGTTGGAAAAAGAGTGACCAACTTAAACTGAGACTATACATACTAGCAAAGTGTATAGAACACCTGGATTTCCTGAATCTGCAGCACAACCTCTGGAGGAAATTAATTTATCTTTTCCTTGTATGTGGGACAAAGTTTCCCCAAAGAGTCAAAGTTGGCCAAGTTTACGGTGCTTCAGTACATGTTAGAAAAGAACTTGAAAGTTGTTTCTCCAAATGTAACAACTACGTTAACAACACAAATAAGCTCTACAAAATTTCTTGGGATATGGATCCAAGAAGATCTAAGATGGGTCTAATATATCAAATACATTACAAATAAATTAAAAACCATTTGCTAAACTATCAAAATACTTTCTGATTGCACATCGAAAGAGACACTAAGAGATGTATACTTCGCCCAGGCAGCATCCTTACTGCGATATTCCATAATCTTTTGGGGAAACACATCTGATAGCAAAAGTTGTTTTATATGCCAGAAGAGAATTGTAAGAGCCATAAAAAATGCTGCATCAAGAAGCTCATACAAGCCCTTACTCAAGAAACTATGTATCCTTCCACTACCATGTCTGTACATTTTACAAGTAATCATATTTGTAAGGAATCTTAGAAAATAGCAACAATCTCGTGTCAACTAACCAGAGTATCCACATGTATAACACAAGGAGATAGCAGGACATACATGTTCAACATGCACACACAACACTAAAACAGAATGGATCACTGCAAACAGGAAACAGACTATACAACAAGCTACCTACAAACATTAAAACACTAAAAGACACTTCAAAATTTAAAACTGCTGCCCATAAATATTTATTGCAAAAATGTTATTATAGTATAGAATAGTATTGGATTACTTGGGTTAAATATAATGTATGGAAGCTGAACCTATAGTTGTGATAATTTTAAGCCTAAATCAATGTAAATATTGTTGTATGATTTAAAAACATTTATTGTAAATCACAATGACTTGTTCAATATCATATTGTATACCTTGTACAACAAATGATCGAAAGGACTAATAAAAATGTAATGTACTTGTGGTAAAACTAAACAGAGAGTGGATAACACAGATATTAAACTTGCTTATGCTATGAGGTGTGTGGGCAAAGGGTACAGAAGTGCACAAATTTTCTGTGCTCTTGCAGACTTATCTCGCCCTACAAGGTTTGACAGGCACAATAAAATTATTCTACAGACTTCAAAAGAAGTATCAAATGATAGTATGAAAAATGCTGTACAGGGAAATGTAGACATGAATGACAGCAATACATGTATGTCTGCAGCCCTGCATGCATCCTGGCAATGAAAAAGCCATAGTTCCCTAAATAGTGTAGTGACACCTACCTACATGCACTATGGTAAAGTCACTGATGTGGAATGTATTACCAAGTACTGTCATGGCTGTACTAGTGGAACTGAAAATCATAAATTTTTGATTAATGGTAGTGGTTTTAATGAAGGGATGGAATCTGAAGGTGTTGTGAAGATACTTCACAGGTCAGTGGAGAAATATGGTGTGGTTTATAGATCTTACCTGGGAGATGGAGACTCAAAAGGGTACCAGAAAGTTTGTGAATCCAGATCTTAAGCTGACACAAAAACTGAAAAAATGGAATCTGTTGGACATGTCCAGAAAAGGTTAGGTACAAGATTGAGGAATTTGAAGGGCAAGAAATTAGCTTATGATAGGATAGAGGATATAAAATGAAGACTGGCAATGGCAAGGAAAGCGTTTCTGAAGAAGAGAAATTTGTTAACATCGAGTATAGATTTAAGTGTCGAGTATAGATTTGTATGGAGTGTAGCCATGTATGGAAGTGAAATATGGACGATAAATAGTTTGGACAGGAAGAGAATAGAAGCTTTCGAAATGTGGTGCTACAGAAGAATGCTGAAGATTAGATGGGTAGATCACATAACTAATGAGGAGGTATTGAATAGAATTGGGGAGAAGAGGAGTTTGTGGCACAACTTGACTAGAAGAAGGGATCGGTTGGTAGGACATGCTCTGAGGCATCAAGGGATCACCAATTTAGTATTGGAGGGCAGCGTGGAGCGTAAAAATCATAGAGGGAGACCAAGAGATGAATACACTAAGCAGATTCAGAGGGATGTAGGCTGCAGTGCGTACTGGGAGATGAAGAAGCTTGCACAGGATAGAGTAGCATGGAGAGCTGCATCAAACCAGTCTCGGGACTGAAGACCACAACAATAACAACAGGTGCATCAGTGGATGTAGTCAACTTAAGGAAAGAGACAGGTTGCAGTATTATTTTGGACAAGCCATAGGACAAAATAAAAATGACCTTGGGGGAATGATAAAGGCAGTATGGGCTGCCTTCCATATATCCTCCACAGAATGACAACCCATGCCATGCACTCTCTCCACCTGGCAGTGATTCATGGTGTGGTATATATACACTCCTGGAAATTGAAATAAGAACACCGTGAATTCATTGTCCCAGGAAGGGGAAACTTTATTGACACATTCCTGGGGTCAGATACATCACATGATCACACTGACAGAACCACAGGCACATAGACACAGGCAACAGAGCATGCACAATGTCGGCACTAGTACAGTGTATATCCACCTTTCGCAGCAATGCAGGCTGCTATTCTCCCATGGAGACGATCGTAGAGATGCTGGATGTAGTCCTGTGGAACGGCTTGCCATGCCATTTCCACCTGGCGCCTCAGTTGGACCAGCGTTCGTGCTGGACGTGCAGACCGCATGAGACGACGCTTCATCCAGTCCCAAACATGCTCAATGGGGGACAGATCCGGAGATCTTGCTGGCCAGGGTAGTTGACTTACACCTTCTAGAGCACGTTGGGTGTCACGGGATACATGCGGACGTGCATTGTCCTGTTGGAACAGCAAGTTCCCTTGCCGGTCTAGGAATGGTAGAACGATGGGTTCGATGACGGTTTGGATGTACCGTGCACTATTCAGTGTCCCCTTGACGATCACCAGTGGTGTACGGCCAGTGTAGGAGATCGCTCCCCACACCATGATGCCGGGTATTGGCCCTGTGTGCCTCAGTCGTATGCAGTCCTGATTGTGGCGCTCACCTGCACGGCGCCAAACACGCATACGACCATCATTGGCACCAAGGCAGAAGCGACTCTCATCGCTGAAGACGACACGTCTCCATTCGTCCCTCCATTCACGCCTGTCGCGACACCACTGGAGGCGGGCTGCACGATGTTGGGGCGTGAGCGGAAGACGGCCTAACGGTGTGCGGGACCGTAGCCCAGCTTCATGGAGACGGTTGCGAATGGTCCTCACAGATACCCCAGGAGCAACAGTGTCCCTAATTTGCTGGGAAGTGGCGATGCGGTCCCCTACGGCACTGCGTAGGATCCTACGGTCTTGGCGTGCATCCGTGCATCGCTGCGGTCCGGTCCCAGGTCGACGGGCACGTGCATCTTCCGCCGACCACTGGCGACAACATCGATGTACTGTGGAGACCTCACGCCCCACGTGTTGAGCAATTTGGCGGTACGTCCACCCGGCCTCCCGCATGCCCACTATACGCCCTCGCTCAAAGTCCGTCAACTGCACATACGGTTCACGTCCGCGCTATCACGGCATGCTACCAGTGTTAAAGACTGCGATGGAGCTCCGTATGCCACAGCAAACTGGCTGACACTGACGGCGGCGGTGCACAAATGCTGCGCAGCTAGCGCCATTCGACGGCCAACACCGCGGTTCCTGGTGTGTCCGCTGTGCCGTGCGTGTGATCATTGCTTGTACAGCCCTCTCGCAGTGTCCGGAGCAAGTATGGTGGGTCTGACACACCGGTGTCAATGTGTTCTTTTTTCCATTTCCAGGAGTATATATATATATATATATATATATATATATATATATATATATATATAGTAGAAGGAAACATTCCACGTAGGAAAAATATCTAAAAACAAAGATGATGTGACTTACCAAATGAAAGTCCTGGCAGGTCGACAGACACACAAACAAACACAAACATACACACAAAATTCAAGCTTTCACAACAAACTGTTGCCTCATCAGGAAAGAGGGATGGAGAGGGAAAGACGAAAGGATGTGGGTTTTAAGGGAGAGGGTAAGGAGTCATTCCAATCCCGGGAGCGGAAAGACTTACCTTAGGGGGAAAAAAGGACGGGTATACACTCGCACACACACACATATCCATCCACACATATACAGACACAAGCAGACACATTAGGGAAACATTCCACGTGGGAAAAATATATGTAAAAACAAAGATGATGTGACTTACCGAACGAAAGCGCTGGCAGGTCGATAGACACACAAACACAAACACACACACAAAATTCAAGCTTTCACAACAAACTGTTGCCTCATCAGGAAAGAGGGGAAGGAGAGGGAAAGACGAAAGGATGTGGGTTTTAAGGGAGAGGGTAAGGAGTCATTCCAATCCCAGGAGTGGAAAGACTTACCTTAGGGGGAAAAAAGGACAGGTATACACTCGCACACACCCACATATCCATCCACACATATACAGACACAAGCAGACATATTTAAAGGGATACAGACACAAGCAGACATATATATATATATATATATCCCACGTGGAATGTTTCCCTCTATTAATTTATATATATATTGATCTTAGTGACACAAGATTGTTGGAGAAATGTTTATATGGTAGTACTCAAAATCCAAATGAAAGTTTCAACAGTTGTATATGAGAATGGATACCAAAAACTGTAGTAGTAGGACTAAATACTTTGAAAATGCGTGTGCTAGATGCTGTTCTGTTTTAGTGATGGTGCAGTGTCAAGGCTTAATGTTATGGAACTGATGGGAGTGACTGGTGTATTAAATATGCGTAGACCTCTAACAGCCATTGACCAAAGGAGACTCTCTGAAGCAGAAAAATCAGTGTTGGAAGCCACCAAAGAAGCAAGAATGAGAAGAAGAAGTGTGAAAAAGAGAAGTGTAGAAGAACAGAACAGGAAACAAGATGAATATGGACCTGGTATGCATTAGTGGCATGTAAGTTTAATAGAAAAGCAAGTTTTAATTGTAACTTTAATTTCCCAAAAGTTAAATTATTTCATTTGCTGGTACACTGTGACAAAAACTATTAAAGATAGAGAGCTGAGATTTTGTATGGTACTGTCTTAAAACATGCTTAACTATAGAGTAGGCTACTCTTGTGACTTAACTGTGAAAAAGAAATGCTTTTTTTGAAGAAGAACTCTGAAGTCATTCCCAAAATTTTTGATAATCATACTTAAAAATGTTTTGTACCACAATTTACGACAACACCACCTTTTCAATAGATTGTGTTAAGGATAATACTGTAAAGAACTTACAGGAAAAAAATAAATCTACTTTGTTTGAATTTTGTGTAGTGTGTACCTATGATGAACATAAATAATTAGCATGGTTTATTTCACAGTTAGGTTAAAAAATCGTATTCTTTGAGTTAGGTTAAAAAATCGTATTCTTTGAGTTGCACTGTTTAGAAAACTGATAATTTTTTCAAGGTTTCCCCTGGTATTTATGGACCAGTCACCTTCAACACAGATGTTATTGAACCTCCACTGTCCGGTATTCTTAAAACTTGAGCTTAACAGGTGATAGTCCATATAAAAAAATCATTGAATTAAAATGTGGTTTTACTCACAAGCCCAAGCGAATTAGTGGGTGAGCTAGTACTTCATAAACTGCTGTACTTTTTGTACATAGATTAAAAGAAACCCCAGTTCATCACTTCATCAAAACTATAAAACTATTTGAGCTGTACACATATGAGAGAGAGAGAGAGAGAGAGAGAGAGAGAAATGTAATTTATGATAATTATATATAATCATGAAAATCATACAAAGTATAAACAAAATTACATTCTAGAAAAAAAAATTAGGACATACACACCCACAGATATATATCACAACAATATTAAAATCATACAAAGTGTAATAAAAAACATTCTAAAAACATAGTAGGCGATCTGAAAATCAGAGTTCACAGGGGGCTTTGAAATTCCTTAAAACAGCCCTGGCTGTTTTCGGTAAAGTTGAATATAATGAATAATTTGTTTTTTGCTGTTGAGCTGCTACTGGGATACAGCTCCAATTGTAAAATTTGATACTTTATCTGGTAGTTGTTCTTTTGAGTAAACTGATCTCTGTTGCAAAGTCATGTAAAAAAACTGAGTACTTTGAGATATGAGCACTGCATATCCTCATGGATATGCTGCATGTAGCAGAGCAACATATCTCATTATTGCCACAATAGGATATTAAGAAAGATGTCCAATCATGACCACATTTAATGTTTCACACTTCATGGTATGCATTATTTTACATTTCACAGCTTATTGTTAAGAAATTGAACAAAATACAACAGTTGATTTTTATACCCAACAGAGTTGGAAGCAATGAAGAATTCTCCACTGAAATGAGCCGCTAGTATCTGTCAACAAATGGATTTTCCGGATGCCCGACATACCTGTCAAAATAAAAAAAGAACAATGTAATTCATCTAATGATTCATTAGATAAACTAATTAAACACTAGCCTGTAAACATCAACTTGTAGGTGAGTTTGTGTAAATATTATAAGACATAAATACATGGTAGCAACACAAGATGAACATAAAAACTGTTCAGAAGTACAGTTGTGAAATAAATAAATAAATGTAACTGAATGACTTAGTGAAACAGATTACCAAGTGAAAATCTTAGGCATAAGTATAACTGTGTCCCTGATCACAATGAATACTATTAAGTTTTCATAGGCTATAATGTTGCATCTAGTTCATCTGACCCTGCTGCAATCAGTTCACATTCAGTCTATAGCTACTTATACCTTGTTTCTTCAAATAACATAAAATGCTCTCTTGTAACGATCTGGTAAACTAGTTTTATATTGAGATATACTAGGAATGGTCAGATTTACTTCTGATCATATATCCCATGGATGGGGTGAAAAACTATCTCTTTTTAATAAACTGAAGCTTTCAGTGATTCCATTATCAAGCTGAGGTGGCGCATCTGGTAGAAAATTGTACACAGAAACAGAGATTTTGGTTTGAATCACAGTCTGTCATACAGTTCACATGTTTAATGGGATAAATTATGGCAGATTTTGAAGGAATCTCAAATAGAATAGTAAGAAGTGCATAAATAAAGACAATATATACCATGGAATTTATACAAGTCCATGTAAAAAAATGATCACATTTTCGTGAGAGGTGGAAGACCTTAATTACTAGTTCTTTAAATAGTTCTGCTGTTATAATTGAACCTAGGTAACATACACATTTATTTTTTTCAGTAACTGTTAATATTTTACCATGAGTGAGAAGTGCAAGCTTTGTCGTAGGCTTGTGAGTAGTGGGTTACGGTGTGGGGACTTGTTCAACGTATTTTCTTTGGGCCAATGCAGTGGGGAATCCAGTGGGTATTCTAGTGAGATCCTCTCCTCGGAATGCAGAATTTATAGTAGCGATAAGTTGGTAGAGGACCAGGAGTATAAGATCTGTGCACTTCAGGTGCAGTTGCATGACGCAAAGAAGGAACTAGAAAGGTTGAGGAGGGTGAAGGGTGCTGGGGAATTGGAACTGGCAGTTGGTAAGAAGGCAGCTAGGAGGAGGAGATATTCAGACAGTTGTACTTTGGGTATATGCAATAGATTTGACCAACTGTCGGAGGTGAGATGATGTTTGGTTTGTGATGATGTTTGGTTTGTGATGATGTTTGGTTCGTGGGGCGCTCAACTGCGCGGTTATCAGTGCCTGTACAAATTCCCAAACTTTGCTCAGTCGAATCTTGCCACTTTCAGGAATGATGATGAAATTATGAGGAGATCACAAACACTCAGTCATCTCGAGGCAGGTGAAAATCCCTGACCCCACTGGGAATCGAACCCAGGTCCCCATGCTCAGGAAGCAAGAACGAGACCACAAGCTGCGGACTGTCGGAGGTGAGTGGAGAGGAGCCTCTTGTAAATATAGGTGTAGGAAACCTGCAGCAGTCTTCAGCAGTTAGGAAGCCTAAGGCAGTTGCAAATTCTAACAGAAAGAGGAGGGCTCTGCTGCTTGGTAGTCCGCATGGTAGACGTGTGGGCCTTCAGTTGCAGAAAGTGATGGGGAATAAGTACCAGCTCACAAGCATTGTGAAGCATAGTCCAGGGTTGTTTCAGGGGACTGTTAATGTAGGGGAGTTATGCAGGAATTTTACGAAAGAGGATCAGGTAGTGATTATGGGTGGAGCTAGGAATAGTCTTGATAGGAACAGAGAATATGATGTAGTTGGTGACCTGATAAAGACAGCTACTCAAAATGATGGCATTAATGTTACAGTTCCATGATCGGCCTCATCTTAATGCTGCTGTTAGGCAAGTTAACATGGGGCTGGAGATGGCATTGATGGTGGAGGGCATGGCTTACATTGCATTAGTGTCAGTTGAGTATATCAGCAGGTCGGGATTCACTAGGCATGGGCCTGCACCTCAATAGGTGACAAAGCTTGTAGATGATAGTGTAGTGAGTGGGAGTGGGATCACTCATGGGAGAATTCCTGTAGTATTTGGTGTTAGAGCTGCACCTTTTTTAGATTGAAGTCAGCTGATATGTATACCTGTTTAAAGGAAGTCCCTCTAACAAAGGAATCACTTTCAGAGGAGATCAGGTAACCAAGTAGAGAAGGAATTAGCATATTTCATCAAAATATAAGAGGTATTAGAGATAAAGTTAGGGAATTGCTTATAGATGTTGATTCTGACATTTTTTATATATCGGAGCATCACTTAAATAATTTGACAATTCAGAGGCTTCTTGTACCAGGATACAGATTAGCTGGCTGTTTTCCAAGAAGTTCTTTGTGGAGTGGGGGAGTGGCCATGTACATAAAATACAGTATTCCATTTGAGTCCATAGATGTATCACGGCACGGCACTGCACTGAACAGGTATTTTAATGTTGCGCAGGGGCAGTTGAATTTAGTGAAAGTAAATGTCCAATTGTTGTTGTTTATAGGTCCCCTAACTCTGACTTCAGGGAATTTGTGCTCAAACTAGAGAGGTTCTTGGTTCACTTTAGAGGAAGTACCAAAAATTGGTGGTGACATCGGTAGTAATTTTATATGTGACTGTGCAAGAAAAAGGATGTTGGTATATCTCCTAAACTCATATGATCTGATGCAGATTGTGATTTTTTCCAACCAGTGTGCAGGGGAACAGTAGCACAGCCATAGACAATATTTTTATTCATTCTTCATTACTATATGGTATTCTGTTAGTAAAAGAATGAATGGCCTTTCAGACCATGATTCAAAAATTTTAACACTAAAAGGCCTTTATACTCAAACAAATGTTTTATATAATTACAAACTATGTAGGAAATCTGATCCAATGGCAGTAGATAGTTTTTGAAACCTCTTTAAGGAACAAGAGTGGCAGGATGTTTATAGTGCCAATAACATAGATGACAAATATAATGCTTTCCTGAACACGTTTCTCATGCTCATTGAGAGTTGCTTTCCATTAGAATGTTCTAAATGAGGTACTAGCAGTAAAAGGCAGCCTGAGTGGCTGACAAGTGGGATAAGGATTTCATGTAGAACAAAGTGGGAACTATATCAAAATGTTAGAAGAAGTCACAATCAAGCTACAGTAGCCCATTACAAGCAGTATTGCAAGGTGTTTAAAAATGTTATTAGGAAGACATAGAGTATTTGGTATGCAAATAGAATAGCTAATTCACAGGATAAAATTAAAACCATATGGTAAATTGTGCAGAAAGTGTCTGGTGAACAGCACAAGGTTGATGATATAAAGTCAGTTCGTAGTGAAAATATTTCTGTTACTGATTAATCAGTTATATGTACAGTATTTAACAATAATTTTTTGAGCATTACTGGTGAATTAAATAAAAACTTAGTTTCTACAGGGGATCATATAACTCTCTTGGAAAATGTCTTTCTGAGATTGATATCTGAAATACTCCGCCGGCCGAAGTGGCCGTGCGGTTAAAGGCGCTGCAGTCTGGAACCGCAAGACCGCTACGGTCGCAGGTTCGAATCCTGCCTCGGGCATGGATGTTCGTGATGTCCTTAGGTTAGTTAGGTTTAACTAGTTCTAAGTTCTAGGGGACTAATGACCTCAGCAGTTGAGTCCCATAGTGCTCAGAGCCATTTTGAAATACTCCTTTGTAATACTGGCAAGGGGGAGATTGAGTTAGTAATTAAATCATTGACTTTCATGGATATTATGCAGTGCCTAGCAGAATATTAAAGTACTGCACTGCACATGTTAGCCGTGTATTTAACCAATTTTGTAATTTTCCTTTAAGAATGGTCAGTTTGCTGAACGATTAAAGTACTCAGTAGTGAAGCCACTTTATAAAAAGGGAGAGGGGATAATGTAGATAATTGTAGACCTATTTCTATGCCATCATTGTTTGCTAAAGTTATAGAAAAGGCTTTGCATGTAAGGAAATGATCATTTTATATCACATAATTTGCTATCAAATGTACAGTTTGGCTTTAGAAGTGGTTTAACAACTGAAATTGCTATATTCTCTTTTCTCTGGATGGATTAAACAAAAGGTTTCGAATCCTAGGCACATTTTTTGATTTAACTAAGGTGTTTGATTGTGTTGATCACAAAATATTGCTGCAGTAGTTTGACCATTATGGAATATGAGGAGTAGCCCTCACTTGGTTCACCTCTTACTTTAACAACAGACAGCAAAAGGTCATTATTCACAGTTTTGAGAACGGCTGTGATGTGGGGTCTGAGTGGGGCACGGTCAAATGGGAGGTGCCCAAGGGATCAGTGCTGGGGCCGTCCTGTTCCTTATTTATATGAATGATATGCCCTGTGGTATTACAGGTGATTCTAAAATATATCTGTTTGCTGATGACACTAACCTGATAGTAACGGATGTTGTGTACAACATTGGCTCTGTTTCAAATAGTGCAGGTCATGACATCAGTTCATGGCTTGTAGAAAATAAACTAATACTAAATCACACTAAGACTCAGTTTTTGCAGTATGTAACACACGGTTCAACAAAACCTAACATTTTAATTTCACAGAATGGACATATGATTAGAGAAACTGAACAGTTCAAATATCTAAGTGTTCAGATAGATAGTAAACTGTCATTGAAAGCCCAC
This sequence comes from Schistocerca nitens, assembly GCF_023898315.1. NCBI lineage: Eukaryota > Metazoa > Arthropoda > Insecta > Orthoptera > Acrididae > Schistocerca > Schistocerca nitens. The sequence goes on along the minus strand of NC_064615.1, from coordinate 433,606,959 downwards.
GTTCAGGAGCTAGCTCAAAGATTTAACGCTGCCATTTTTACTATTCATATGGTATTGGAAGTAAGTGATCATTTGACACGAAAATTAGTCTGCTTTGTGTATTTTCATTCGCTTCTGTCATATGGTACTATACTTTTCGGGGTAACTCTTCCCATTCTCAAAGGTTATTTTTGGATCCAAAACGTGCAGTTCAGGCAATAAGTGGTGTAAGTTTGCAAATCTCTTGTCGACCCCTGATCACTGGTCTGGATATTCTGCCAATGGCCTCTTTACTGTCGTTTCTTATTAATAATATCAGCATATTCCCAAGAATTAGCAGCTTTCACTCAGTTAATACTAGGCAGAGATCCAATCTGCATTTGGATCACAATTCCTTGACTCTAGTGCAGAAAGGAGTGCAGTATACTGCTGCATCCGTTTCCAATAAGCTACTACAAGAATTCAAAAATGTTTGCAGTAACCTGTGCGCTTTCAAACTCAACTTGGGTCACTTTTATTCTGTTGAGGAGTTTCTTGAAAAATTAAGCTGCTCCTATGTTATATTATTGATTGCGTTTACTTAAACTTATACCTTTTTTTTAGTGTTCATAAACAATTGATTTTATATGTTATTACTTTTATATTGTAATTTCATGTAATGACACATTCCATGACCTTGGAGATTTGCTCCTCAATTTGGTCCTATGGAACTAGACAAGTGAAATAAAATAAAAAAATAAAAATTACAGAAAGCATCACGACAACAAACACCAGACTATATTATGTTGGGGGATTTTAATGCAAAGATAGAACAAAAATAAAGAACAACTCTTCTGTTGGAAACATTGGCTATGATACCAGAAATAACAGATGTTACACATTAGTAGTATTTACTAAAATGTAAGAACCTATTTTATCTTCAGCACACTCCTCCAGTGGAGAAACAAATACAAAATTGAGTTTCTAAGAGCAAATAATTGACCATGTTTTATCAAGGAATAGAAAAAAATGTATGGGGTGTAATGATCCCAAACTGTGTTAGAACTTAAAGTGATCATGAAACATAGTGAAATGGAGTTCCTCCATTCATTATCATACCACCCCTAGCATAAATAGATATTTTCTGTCTTTTCTGATACATTTTCTGCACATAATGCTACAAGCCATAGGTTTCCTATGCAGAAATAGATCAGGGAAAACAAAGGCTAAGTTGAATGACATAAAGCTGATGAGCGATGTGGTTGTATAAGGTGAGTGAGATGTATGCTAGAAGGGATGTTGGAACAGCCGAGCCATGGTATTTACCAACCAATTAATACCAATATCAGTCATGTTACTAATGTTTATATATTGTTTATAATAAGAAATACTCATGACTTCTCACAAATGACATGTCATGTAAATGAGAATGAAGACAGTCATAGAAATAGCCTATGTGACACACTGTTACACCAAAAGAGAAATTTTTTATCGGAAAGATGGTGTCGCGTATAGAAGTGTGTGTAAATAGTTCCACGGTAAACGGCTACATATTGAGTATAAATTGTATTAAGTGCAATAACTACATCGCGAAAGGTATCAGGTTATGTGCAGTGTCGCAAAAATGGATTCATGCAGAGTGTGTTGCGGGAACGGAAGAATGGGACGCGAAATGTGACTGTGGCATGGAATGCTGCGATCTACTGACGGTAGCTTTGTCAAGACACGATAACTGCATAGAAGAAAGTGTTACTGCATCTTCAGCAGGACCTTGTGCTTGGAAATCATTACGTAAATAAGTTAGAGGAACTGATAAAGCAACGGAAACATGAGGATTTAAAAAACGAGTGTAATGAAAACATACCGGCAATTTTCATTTCAAACAAAACTTCTGCTCGTAGTGGACAAAATCTTTCTGACGGTATGAAATCATCAGTAAATAGAGTGCAAAGAAAAACTGGTAATAAAGATACAACAGGACAAAATGTGAACTCAAAAAATAAGACAAGTGAAACTGAATCTAGATCATCTGTGTGTTCTAATGAGAGAAATGTTTCTTCAACATGTACTATAAAACCGAAGGAACGAGGGAACCTGGAGAACAACAAATATCAAGTCTGTGTATTAGGTGATAGTCATGCAAAGGGTGTGGCACAAATAATAAATGATCGGCAGTCCCAATTTAGAGTAACAGGCACTGTCAAACCTGGTGCTCCCCTTAATGAAATAGTAAATAATTGTGAAAACTTAGTTAAGACTGGAACATGCTGTGTGCTAATAGGTGGAGCAAATGACATATACAAAAATGAAAGCCAACTAGCGACAAGGGCACTTCAAACAACTCTAAAAAAGCTATCAGATCTAAATTTAAAGGTTCTCGTTGTAAGTGTGCCACATAGACATGATCTAATCAAGGAATCATGTGTAAACATAGAAATAAAGTCAACAAATAATAAATTTAGGAAGATCTGCTGTGCTTTTAAATTTGCAGCATTTGTGGATGCAAACAGCTCAGTGAGAAATCATTTCACGAGGCATGGACAGCACAGGAACTATTATGGAAAAAAGGTGATGAGTGAAAAGATACTAGAAGAAATAAGCTGTATATCAATAGAAAAGTTCCCTAAAATCCCACTCCAAATGAGGGCAGAAGCAGAAGAAGTGAAAACCTTAACAAGAGCAACATTTGCTGAAACACTAAAAACATCAACATCTGCTATAGTGAATATTAAAATGTCATCAGCTGCCACATCTAGTATAAACAATCAATCAGCATCATCCGCTTCAAGTAGTAAAAGCAACAGAAACAAGAAACCTGTGGTACAACAGGATTTTTGGTATCCGGCCTTAATGAAAACTCCAAGTTAACAGTGTTAAACAAAAGGAGAAATGCCATCGGTGCTCACTCCCCTGTTCTAAAGATTATGACTCTAAATGTGCAGTGCCTCAAGAACAAATATTGTGAACTTGAAATAGCAGTAAGTAACACCCAACCTGATGTCTTGTGTATTACTGAACATTGGTGTAAGGACCATGAAATTAGTAGTATTTAAACTGGCAAATCATTATAGTAGGAAAATTGTAAAAGGTGGTGGAGTCAGTATTTACCTTAGACAAGAGTTAGAATTCAAAAAGAGATGTGAAGCAGAGAACTTAAGTATTGAAAAGTTTTTTGAAGCAGGTGCTGTCCAGCTATTTGGCCTGATGAAAAAAGTCATAGTCTAAACAGTGTATAGGTCACCATGTTGAAACATAGAAGTCTATTTTGATAAATTAGAATTGTTGCTAAATACTTTTTACAAAAAAAAGAAACTGTGATTATTCTTTATGGTGATTTCAATATTAATCTTCTAGTTGAAAGTTGACAAAAGAGGCAATTTTTGGACATATTAAAGAGTTTCATGTCACCACACATAAACAATTCAACTAGAATAACAAACGCCTCCAATAGCCTCATAGATAACATTTTCTCAAATATGTCAGCAACTGACATAGAGGTAACAGACATAGATTTAGGATTGTCTGACCATAATGCTCTCACCATTGAAATCCCTTTAAGGTCAAAGGAAGATAAAGGTGTAAATAATATTTACAAAAGAAACTTCTCAGTGGACAGCTGTCGTCAGTTCATAAGTATCTTAGAAAATGAAAATTGGTTAGATGTTATGAAACAGACAAGTAAAGATGAGGTATATACTGTATTTGCATCGATTTATATGATGAACTTTGCAATGAGTTTTCCAAAGAAACTGACCAGAATCAAGTCTACTGGACACATAAAGTCAAGTTCTTGGATGACTCTTGGCATTAAGAAAGCATGAAAAAACTGAATTCAGAGTTGAGGGAGTGTACAGATACTGATTTTATAGAATATGTAAAAAGGTATAGGAAAATATATCGCAGAGTAATTGCAAATGCAAAGTTATTAAGTAATGATATGGAAATAAAACAGTCCAGAAATAAAACTAAAATAGCATGGGAAATTGTGAGAAAAGAAACCAGGGTACCTATCAAAGACAAGGAAATTATTCTAAAAGATGAGGAGAATAAAATGGTAGATAAATATGCCATGCCTAATTATATAAATAATAATTTTTAAATGTACTCCAGACATTAAGCAGGAATTTTGGAGAGCAGATTAAGATGGAAGCACCCAAGGCAACCAGCAGTATGATGGCAGTTCCAACAAATGAAAAGGAAGTTTTAAAAGTGATTAAAAGTCTCAAGTCCAAGATGTCAGCTGGAGTAGATGAGGTGCCAATAATACTAGTAAAGAAAACAGCTAATCAAATAGCAAAACCATTAGCGCACATAGCAAACTTGTCAATGGCTGAGGGTGTGTTTCCACAGAAACTGAAAATTTCTAAAGTCGTTCCCCTTTTGAAAAAGGGTGATAAGCTTAAAATAGAAAACTACAGACCTGTCTCACTTCTCCCAACTTTCTCTAAGGTTTTAGAGATACTAATGAAATATAGAGTCACACATTATCTTAATATCCACAATCTGATAAACACTAATCAGCATGGATTTCAAGCTGGGAGAAGTGCCAAAACAGCTGTACTGGAATACACAAAAGAAATAATCACTAAATTGGAAGAGGGAAAAAGTGTAGTTGGGATAAATCTAGATTTGTCAAAAGCCTTTGACACTGTTGACCACAGCATACTTTTGGAAAAGCTTGAAGCTATAGGTATAGGACCAGTAAAAAAGTGGTTTGAGTCTTATCTGGAAAAGAGGATGCAGGTGGTTGAAATTACAGCACCAAATATTAATCAAAAAATTAATCTAAGATCAGTCCAAGGGAGGTCACAGTAGGAGTACCCCAAGGAAGTGTATTAGGCCCCTTGCTGTTCCTCATTTACATTAATGATATTCAGGTGTCAGAGAGAAAAGCTAGAATCATGTTATTTGCTGATGATACTAGTTTAATAGTTAGTGATATGAAGCAGTCATTGCACAGTATTGTGGACCATGTCCTACAAGATATACAAAAATGGTTTAGTGCTAACAAGCTAACACTGAATGCAAAAAAACTAATTATGGGCAATATGGAAAAATAAGTGAACATGACAACCTAAATCCCACCACGGAGGGAAAACAACTTGAAAGAGTACAGTGAGCAAAATTCTTGGGTATGCACATTGATGAGAAGATTAACTGGAAGGACCATGTGGTGAACTTAGCACTAAAACTAAATTCAGCATGTTTTGAACTTAAAATAATTTCAAGAGTTTGTAGTAATGACTGTACCAGATTAGTATATTTTGGCTATTTTCAGTCCATTGCATCCTATGGGATAGTATTCTGGGGAAAAACAAATTGTTGTCTAAATGAGATTTTCAAATTACAAAAACGCACTATTCGGATAATGACCCAGAGCCCACCTCAAACACATTGTAGGCCCCTTTTTAAAGCATTGAAAATTTTAACAATTCCATCATTATACATTCTGAAATGTCTGTTGGTGATCAAAAGAAATCAGGACAAAATGAAAACCAATACAGACTACCATAATTACGATACATGGCAATGTAAAGATCTCCACGTACAAGCTGTAACAAGGACCCGAAGTCAGAAACATGTATGTAATCAAGGCATCAAACTTTTTAATGCACTACCAAATCATATCAAAGAGCTGGAAAATGAGGATAAATTTAAAACTGTTGTAAAAAACCACATGCTTGACAAATGTTATTACAGCATAAGTGAATATCTATGCGCAACTGTATAAGAATATATATTTAAGTTAATGTGACAAATGAAATTACATCAGTGAATATGTCTGTCAAGCACATAAGAAATTATGTTATAAAAACACTTATTACTTGTATATTGTATTAGACATAAGATAGATTCACATGAATTCAGCACAGATAAAAATTTTGTAAAGATATTATATAGTTGTTAAAATGTACCCTGACAAATCCTATATCACAAATGTGATCATTGGGATGATAACAAATAAGTAGTAGCTCATAATGTTGCACGTTGTCAGTAACAACATAATTAGTTTGTATGAAAACGTTTTATTTCAAGAAATATTCATGAATTAAGAGCTTTGTACACCATGAGTAGTACAAAATGGAACCCCCCTAATAGCTGTTTGTTTTACGATTGGCCTACATTGTTTGAAAGTGTTCGTTCCTGTCTTTCTAAAGAATGTCTTATCTTTTATGAAAAACGTGTGACTCAAATGTTACTCCTATTCAAAATTATTGTATTTCAGAATTTTCAAATTTTAAAATGTAATGATGTCAAAATTACTCTGATAGTTTTGTAACTTCAGTTTTTCTGATTCCAAAAATGTGTAACTTTCCTAGAATAATTTAATTTAGTTTGTGAAATATATCAATTAGAAAATTTGACTTTCCAGAGAATTTTTGGTGAGCTTTTGTAGAGTCCTGTGTGCACCAAAACTTCCACCCCATTAAACAGAACCATTATTTATACCAGTTTAATAGGATACAATTTATGGTTAAACATAAGTAATTCACTGCCGAATGTGTTTATATACTTTTTTTACTTCTTCTAAACCTTATGTTAACACTTGGAATGTAATAGCTTTGTATTTCAACATTTTTGTAATATCTGACCTACTCACTTCTTAACATAAGAATGAGTCAGTCATCGCCTATTGTCAGTCAATGAAGTACCTTTGTTAGTCTTTACCACTTGTGAAGTTTTGCTGGACCATTCAAAGCTTATGGAGTTATCAATCTTTGTTATTAAAGCTATATAATCCATTAAAAGCAAACTGTTTATAGTGTGTACAATAATAATAAACATGAATAAAAAGTAAATCTAAAAAGAAAGATGATGAGACTTACCAAACAAAAGCGCTGGCAGGTCGATAGACACACAAACAAACACAAATATACACACAAAATTCAAGCTTTCGCAACAAACTGTTTCTCAAATATGTCAGCAACTGACATAGAGGTAACAGACATAGATTTAGGATTGTCTGACCATAATGCTCTCACCATTGAAATCCCTTTAAGGTCAAAGGAAGATAAAGGTGTAAATAATATTTACAAAAGAAACTTCTCAGTGGACAGCTGTCGTCAGTTCATAAGTATCTTAGAAAAGCTTGAATTTTGTGTGTATATTTGTGTTTGTTTGTGTGTCTATCGACCTGCCAGCGCTTTTGTTTGGTAAGTCTCATCATCTTTCTTTTTAGATATATTTTTTCCACGTGGAATGTTTCCCTCTGTTATATTCATATCATGAATAAAAAGTAAACTTGACAGTGTTGTGTTAAATCATTACTATTTGTTAAAAGCATCTAATAATAACCACAGGAACATCGGTGAAGATGAAAATCTATGGGACTTAAGAGGCATTAAAAAAGGTTGGTAAAGTTCCAACTGCAGGCTCATAAGATGAAGAGTAAAGCTAGATATTAGTCTTGAAAGAAACGAACTCATCAGACAGGAAGGCTGAAAAACAAATTATGAGAATTTATTTAAGACTAGGCAGGTGCACCACTTTAAATAAGTAACAAGTATAGTGTCTCAGAAAATTGTACATACAAAGTCAGTTTATAATACAGGTGCTTATGCAAACAGCATAAGATGTTTCAGATGTGAAGAAAAGCTAAATAAAAGATAATCTCAAATAAAACAAGGCAGTTATTAAACAGAAGACAACTGTTTCAGTAAAATGATAATAGTAACTTAACAGAATATGCTACATTCAATGAAACTATAAAATGTCTTTCAGAGGGTGTGAGAAGCTATCATTTAAATCTGGTAAGTGTTTCAACTGAAAATAATGAGACTATGAAGAAGACCCAACAGAATCTTATGTTGGGTGGCAGATAGCACTATAGGTAACAACACAGAAAAAGTTTTGCAAAAATTCAAATATTTTTTAAATGTTTGTGAAGTTCAAGAGATGTATTGGAAACATAGTTAGTTAACAATGAAAATAACAGAATTCCATTACTGGTGTCCAGTAAAGTGTATGAAGACCTTTGAGGTATGCAGGTCTGGAGGTGCAACATGAATGAAAGTCTAAGAAAGTATTTATGGAATGCCTGCAGAGGAATACAATGCAAAGAACAGTCATAATTATGACTGAGACAAAGAATGGTTATGGAAAGTAATTGGTCGAATGTAAATTGGATACAAGACTGCACAGATAACTGAGAAATACAGGTAATCCAAAACATACCTTTTTACTGAAAACTGCAATTTACTGTATTTACAAAATGTGCTACACCCTACTTGTGAAAGCCCACTGCATTACTTACATATTATGTGTTGGAAACTGAAAATTCAATTGCAAAATTACACCACACTCTATTTCAGACCACTTGCTTTGAATTTATGTTGGGGTAACAATCACCAAATTTTTCAGTCTCAGTTTTTGATTTAATTTTATGTGAAGATGGTTGTTGTTTACCATGGAGTCATAACATCAGTACAGTCAAACAAATCTTGTTTTGCATACTCTAGTAACAGGTCACTGAATTTCCGTACCTCAGTGTGTGTCATAACGTGTTCCTCGATTGCCTTGTCTTCACACTCTTTTTCACCATATCCATGGCTCATAACTCAGCTGCACAAATACTGGTCCCTAGACATCACTATTTAACTATTGTCATCTATAGCTTCACAACCAGAAATTTGTTTACAAGATTGGTCAGACAGGTAGCAGTATCACATTCCTCACTACTATAGCCTTAAAGTAATTTTTAACAGAGGAAAGGCTGTTGCAATTTTCTTTGAGTAGTGTGCTAAGGTTGTCATCATCATATTGTCCCAAGCCTTACAAATATTATGGATTCCATCAAGCACAATCGGGGATTTCCACAAACTAAGTATGTCTGAATCTTCTTGCACAATATGTTTCATGAGATTTGATTGATTATGTTGTTTGATGGCTTTTTTCACACCATGGCCCTTTGGCTGTATGACTGATGTAAGGAAAGGTGGAAGGCACTTCACTCCATTGTTGTAAACCAGTAGCCTACATCTTCTGCAGGATGACAAGGTGCATTATCCAGTAAAAGAATAGCTCTTTCAGGTAAACCTTTCCTCTCCAAATACATATGCACAGCAGGAACAAACAAACAATGGAACCAGACTCTGAAAATAGTACTGTCCATTGAGACTCCTTTCTGATACAAGTGAAGTAAAGCTGAATGTAGGTATTTTTTATGTACAAATAACAAATCAATTCAGTTTGAATTTGCACAGTAAAGAGCAATAAGCCTTTGTTCACTCTTATTTTTTTGAGTAGCATGCATTTCAGGCTGAGAGGCTAAACTTCATGTTGGAATGCCCTTACAGTACAATCCAGTTCCATCAGTATTGTAAATGTGTTCCATGGAAAAATTATTTTGTTTGATGTAACTGAAGAATCCCTCACAAATAGCAACAACTACTCCTTTGTTAATTTTATGTTAACTGTAAGTTGCTCTCCCTGAACAGCAATTTCTTGAATCCTGTAACATTGTTTAAATGAGTCAGCCATCTTTATGAAGCATTAAATTTTCTTCCAGCCTACACAGTTTCATTAAACTCTCTTTCTGTTAACATCAGACCTTAAACCAGAACCCCTTCTACTCTCTTCTTCTGGAACCATCACTGCATTGCTTCATCTAATTTCATCTCAATTACAGTTTTCAGGTATTAATGCTGTAGTGGTCTGGCATTTCTTTTTTTCTTTTAGCTTTTCACTGTCTGTATGCATTTTGTTACACCCCAGGGTAGTACCCTGGCAGATACTAAAAATTTGTCAAAGTTTTACCTTGGCACCCCCAGAAGCTGAACCGTCTATGTCAATGACCAATAGATTGCCGGCTATGGGGAAATGTTGAGTGAGTTGCGGCAGACACGGAAGCTTTTGCAGCATGGGGGAATGATCGAGTGGCCAAGTCTGCAAGCAAATCATAATGTCATGGAAGCCATGAGATAGCATCATACTAGTGACAAAGCAAGTGTTCAGGGTACAGCTCAACAATACGTATCAAGGTGCTGAACCAGCAGCAAAGAGCCTCTGAAGGGTGAAGTCATGGAAGTCTGAAGTCGCTAGGAGAACTGACAGTGAGAGAAAACCAGGACACATAATATCACTGCCATTCCCACTGCCACAGAGCAGATAGTGGGGTGCCAAAATTATATACCCCACTCTTCTTAACAAATGCCAGATTAAAACTTTGGACATAGCTGCTAAGGTTCAGTGACCGTGTCAGAATTATGTTAGAACAAATAAGCCCTCGGTCACAAATATTAAGTCAAAATTGACCAGGTTTCGACGCTACTATGAGTGTCGTCTTCAGAATTAAACTACTATTCTAAAACATAATATGTATATAAGACATTAATAAACTAAAGTGTGTACTGACTGGAAAGAGATGCAGTACTTACAAGTCACATTCTAAAAAAAAATCTAAGCCAGAAAGGCGACGTCATGAAAAGTTGTAAATAAGATAAGACGGCGAGCCGCTAAGGGCTGCTCATACCTGTGTGAACACAGATCAGGGCCATCAGCTCTTTGACTGCTTGTGCACTCTGTGTGGTGCCAAGTAATTTTGTACAACAGCTTCATCATCCACAAAGTAATAGAGTGGCCAAACGCTGGCACTGAATGCTGAAATAAGCTTTAATATGTCACTTGGGCTCATGATCCGACACACTTCTGTGGGTTCTATTGGGCATATGCACAGTCTATAAAAACAATTTGAAAGCCTCACTTGTAGAAATCCCCTCGTACTACATGCTGAATTTGTTGAGACTCTTAATACTACTGTTGAAGAGGTACTGCCCTCTTCAGTCAAGGAAGTTTGGTCTCACATTGTGTGCACTTGAACACCACAACCCCACGCACACAAATGCCTGCAAATTTTTCTCCACAGAGACCTTAGAAGCTGTGACTTTATTATGTTACAAGATGACACCATTTGTCCATCCCTAACTCTGCCATATTCTGGGCCTCTTCGGGATTTCAGTTCATCGGAAAATACTGTGATGATCATGCTAAATGGCAAACCACAAACAGTCTCCCTACAACAGTTATAACCAGTGTGGGTTCTTTCTAGCCACACCTCCGATGATGAGGACTCAGAGCTCAATACAAGTGTAGCTGCATTGGTGAGTGTTCAGTGGGCACCCCCACCTCCCATACCCTCCCTCATCGTAAGGGCAGTGTTAGTGATAGTGTTGCATGTAATGAATTGGTCATACCTTTCCTCTCATTTCCCATACCTTCTGCTGCCACAGCTACATTCACTGTAAATGTCTCTGCGTACCCCATCGAGGATATTTCCTTGCAACGTCATAAAGACTATTTGTTTGTTATTCATGCACCACCTCACTCCCTCAGAGACTCTGATTGTAACCTAATACTCATCTGAGTTTTCCAGTTACCTATTAACTTTGTAGCTGGCTGTCTTCGAGCTTCCACTGCCGAGGACAGTCTACTCACACTTCATGTACAATGTGTTCAGCCACAGTCCTCAAAACCTATGCCTATCCATGTCCCACTCTCCCATGTGGGTCGACCTCTGTGCCAGCCAGCATGGTTAGAAGATTATGTCGTGTCTTCACTTTCCTCCACCTAAGTCCTGTTCCCTTTCTCTAACTGCTCCTACTCTGTGCTCCACCCTCTGAGGGAGAGTTCTGTGTTGGATTGATGTATTGAGTAATGTGAAATATCTGTGCTAAGATATACTTGGTACCGAGGACTCAGGCAGTCTCTTGTTTACTATTGAACTGTGTGGTCAACTCGTGTAAATATGTTAATTATAATAAAGCATTATTCATTGAAAGTGGTGTTTGGGATGTTATTTCAGTATGAAATTCACTTGTACCCACAAATGTAAGAAACTTCCAACTTTGTAAAAACTTTATAGCTTTTATAGCAAAGAACATTGATAAACATTAATTTATCTATGAAATTTTGTTTTCAAATATGCCAAAGTAGATATGTGATCATGTGCATAGAGTCAGATGAAGCCTCAAAAGGAGACATTAGACTTTTATGAAAAAATGGAGCATTAAAACTCAAATGGCCAGTGGGTTATGTAGGTGAGAGATGGGGTCACACATTACACTGTGACTGAAGGTTGATAAAGTGATGTCACGGTTATACATATTACACTGTGACTGAAGGCTGATAAAGTGCTGTTATGGAATTACCATTGTTTGTATCAATCATCATTCATTTTTGTATTGTAACAATACATGATGATCCATTATTGGCGTCTCTGTCTTTTCTCTCATGTAAATGTGATGACATATGCTGTCTTGGCCAGCACCTGAATTGTCTTTGTTGTGTAATAATTTCAAATGCTCATTCAGTAATTATTTGAACATAGCTAATGTAATGAGTTAAGCTAAGAATGTTGCTATGGTAGTACTTGGGGAATAATCAATAATAATTTTGGAGGAAAAAGGAGAGAAGTGCCTGAATTTCGTAATTTCAACATTAATTGTGGTTACTAAAACACCATCTAAAAAAAGAACAAACTATTACTGAATTATTGTGGCATTAAGTAGCATTCTCAATGATAAGTGCACTTACTGTTTTCTTCTGTTGCTTATTAAATACACATTAATTTCAAATCTTTAGTCATATAGTTATGTAAATCAACTTCTTATTAATATGGTTTATTAATTACTAACCCCTTCATCACATTTTCAGTGAAAATGCGACCTTTCCCTCCTTTATCTAATGCATCAAGCCTATCTATATCATCTTCTTTCAATTCAAAATCAAGCACCTGAAACAAACAACAATTTTATATCACATCACAATAACTATATGAGAAATTGTTTGAAATAATAATTTATGCATAATTATAATATTTTTCATACCTGGAAATTTTCTTTTAGGCGTTTAGGATTTGAACTCTTTGGAATTACAGCAATTCCATGTTGAATTAAGTGCCGAAGAAGGATCTGTGCTGGTGTTCTATTGTACTTCTTTGCAATTTCATTCACAACAGGATCTGCCAGTGGTGACAAATTGGGTACACTGAAAAATAAGTGTTATTTTATATCCTGGATGCTTTTTGTAAAACAACTGTCACCAAAACATATCACTATGAATATTGATTTTTTAGTTGAATTCGTTAAATTCCGTAACATATAGTCAATATCAGAACACTCCAAATAAGACAATATTATATTGTAACCTTGCATTAGGTATTAACTAAACAGCATATAAGCTGGTTATAATATCACAATATAAAAATACTAAATGTCAATGTGAAAAGGTAACACCTTGGACTAAGTAGTTTCTGAGGAAATTAGCAAGGACATTTCACATCTGATGTCTAGTATGATCATGAGTAACCCATGCATTGATCTGATTTTTAATAGTCATGTGGTTTTTGTAATTTTTCAAATATTTACATCCTAAAATGTATCATTAGTTTCTCTTTCTTTGTGGTGTCCTCAGAGTGTTCATTTGCGTTTATTCACAGTTCTGTTTTGTCTTTTCCTAATGAGTAGTGATACTCTATCATGTGTGGATAGGAATAGAAAAGTCATGATACCATGTCTTTTAAAACAATTTCTGCATAAATCAATATGCTTTTATCACAAAATAATCACAAGTTAAATTATTTTAAAGCTGGTAAAATTTTCTTTTTTGTCGTGAATGTTAGAAATTTCCTATACTGTTACAGCAAGTCACATGCATGGTCCGAAGAGCCCACAGTGCATACAACTCGCATGTCTGTACATTGTAACAGTCACTTCATTAGGATATGTCATACACACAGTACTTTGTTTTCATTTATGTTCATTATTCACATTCATTCATAGAAATCTCATTGGTCCTAATTTGTGGGGAGTTGGTTCATCTACTCTGTCAGTCCTGAAATTTTCAAGACTGATTAAAAAACAAAATAGAGAAACATTAAATGTTTTAATGTTTCAAAAATCAAACAATGGAAAATCCAGGATGGAATGTAGCAATAATGTAAAAAGAAAGCTACTCACCGTATAGTGGAGATTTTGAGTTGCAGATAGCCACAACAAAAGGCTGTCACAAATATAGCTTTTGGCTAGTAAGGTCTTCATCAAAACTAGACACACATGTACTTGCATGCAAATGCAACTCACACACACATGACTGAAGTTTCAGGCAATTGAGGTCATACTGTGAGCAGCAGCACCAGTGCATGATGGTAGTGGCTACTGTGTGGGTGTAAGGAGGAGGCTGGGGCAGGGAGGGGGAGGGATAGTAGTGTATGGGTGGCGGACAGTGATGTGCTGTTGGGGAGTACGCAGGAATGAGGTGGAAAGAGGGTAGGGCAGCTATGTGCAGTTGGGAGATTAGATGGAGGGCAGCAGAAAGGTGGGGGGATAGCAGAAAAAGAAAGAAGTAAAAAGGCTGGTGTGATGGAGGAATGAGGGCTGTGTAGTGCTGGAATGGGAGCAGAGAAGGGGGTGGGTGGGAGAGGACAATGACTAACAAAGGATGAGGCCAGGAAGGTTATGGGAAAGTAGAATATATTGCAGGGAAAGTTCCTACCTGGCAATTCAGAAAAGCTGTGAAGTAGTCATTGAAACGAAGGATGTCATGTCTGGCAAGTTGCTCAGCAACAGGGTGGTCCACTTGTTCCTTGGCCAGTTTGTCAATGGCCATTCATGCACCCACTATGCTGCATTCTATGTGGGTATGACAAGTAAGAAGCTGTCTGTCTGCATGAATGGCCACTGAAAAACTATGGCCAAGAAACAAAGGGATTTGTGATGACATGCTGTAGTACTTCATGCACTACGGGTTGGACAGCCATCATGTTGGTACCACAGGTTCCTCCTAGTCTGCAGAGGAACGTCTTCTAGCATCTGTGGAAGATGGTCTGTTAGGAGGCTGCAATACTTGTTTGTGTTCAGTGTTCCGACTGTGAAAAATGAGCCTTTGAGCTAATTTATACTTCATGGACACTGAAATTCCACCTAACGAAGCCAATGTGGATTGTCAATAGACCAATAGTGCATGTTTTGTCTGTTTATCTGGCCATGACTGATAAATGTGGCTTCATAACTAATAAAGATACATGATACATCTGGAGTATCCTGTCTTAATGTCCATGAACAGAAGTTAACATGATTCTCATAATCATTTCCGTGCAACTCTTGATGGAGAGAGATGTGGTGGAGATGGAGCCTCTGTTGATGGAGAATGCATAGGACACTTGCGTGACTCATGCCACTCATTGCGATTCCATGGGAACTAACATGTGGATCAACTGAAACAGCACCAGATTATTAATTTCCCCCTCTTCTGTCATCACTTGTTTTGTTCTGTTGTGCTGTCTGGGTGTTACATTACCACTTTCACATAACGGGTTGAAGAGGTTGATAAATAGTTACTGAGGTGGCTGCTGTCTGTTGGAATATCTTGCCACATACAGTGTACAAGAATGAACTGCATCCCACCTTCACTCTCCATACACCATAAGCGTGTCAGATTTTTCTGCATTGGTAAAGCCCATTTATGATTGTCACAAACTAATGACTCACAAGTCAGAATGCACTCAAGGAACACACAAGCACACTGTAAGCAAATGTAACAACACTGTACATAGAAACTAAGCAGGTTGAATAGCACAAACAAGTGTCAGTATGGAAACTTTCCAAAATACAATATCTTGTAAATGATTTTCGCTAGAAGCCTGCAATAAACACCACTCACATTATAATTTAACCTACTTTTAGTTTGTTAATGTCAATAGGCATTGTTCCATTTTAAAAAGTATATGTTTACACAAGTAATACACTTTCTAAGTATTATTATAATCTAGAATGAAATATTCACTCTGCAGTGGAGTGTGTGCTGATATGAAACTTCCTGGCAGATTAACACTGTGTGCCAGATCGAGCTCGAACTCAGGACTTTTGCCTTTTGCAGGCAAGTGCTCTACCAAGCATGACTCACGACCCATCATCACAGCTTCAGTTCTGCCAGTACCTTGTCTCCTACCTTTCAAACTTGAAGAAGCTCTTCTGCAAACCTTGCAGAACTAGTACACATGGAAGAAAGGATATTGCTAAGACATGGCTTAGCCACAGCCTGGGGGATGTTTCCAGAATCAAATTTTCACTCTGCAGTGGAGTGTATGCTGATATGAAACTTCCTGGCAGATTAAAACTGTGTACCAGACTGAGAATCGAACTTGGGACCTTTGTCTTTTATGGGAAAGTGCCCATGAAAGGCAAAGGTCCTGAGTTCAAGTCTCGGTCTGGCGCACTCTGTCTGCTAGGAAGACCTAAACCATTTATTTACCATCCCCCTTATTCCTATTGCTTCATGTTTATCTAGAAGTATTTTGTGATCAACTGTGTGAAACCTTTACTGAGGTCTAGAAAAATGCCAGTTACTTGTTCTCCTAAAGCAACTTTTGTTAACTTTTATTTATATAAAAGTTAACAAAAGTTCTGTTCCCTTTCCAGATCTGAAGCCAAGTTGTTCTTTGCACAGAAGTTGATATTTATCTACACAATCCATAAGTCTCTTTTCCATAATAGTTCCTATTGTTTTTGGAAAGGAAGACAGTCATGACTCAAGAAACTGGTGTGTAATTCTCTGCATATTCTGTATCACATATTTTATGTACTGGAAGAAATTCTGCATGCTTTAGGTAATCAGGGAAGCAACCTGGTGAGAGTGACTCACTTATAATGACTGCTAGGGGTGCTGTTAAGCTGCTAATGCTGTCTTTTAGTGGACACATTGGAACTTCATCTAGACCTGTGGTCATTTTACTCTCCATTGTATGTACAAACCTACTGACTTCCCCCCCACCCCCCTCCTCCATTCCTCCCCCCCCCCCCCCGCCACACACACATTAATGGGTACCACCAGCATTGTGTAAGGTACTTACTTATTTGTAGCTGTGTGTTGTGTTTATGGAAACTTTTCTTGCAGTTTGGTTGCTATACTACTAAAGTAGTTGTTTACAAAGTTGGCAAGATCCGTAGGGTTTATCGATTAATTTATCTTTACCAAATAGCTTTGATTTTGTTGTTTTACTGCTGTATGGTCTTGTCATTTTGGATTCTTTTTGCTTCCTGAAGCAGTTTTCCATATGTCCATTTGTTTCTGAGAAAGAACTATAAGAAGGCTGGATCACACTTATTTACGTAATGGATCTGAGATATTTGAGAGTTTCAGAGGATTTTCTGATACCTTTCAGTACCCAGTTCTTTCTACCATATTCCCCAACAGAATGTACCATCTTAGGCAATGCCTCCTCAAATTTTCATTTGAATAGGTTCATGAACTTGTTGAATTTTTTGTTTACAGGTGTTCCTGAATATACTTCTGACCATGTGTGGCTGGTCATCTGCATTGCAAATTCATGCCTTTTTGATTTAAAAAACACCCTCTTGCTTGAATCGGATCTCAGGCCCTTGTCATATGTTTTTTTATTAATTGAATGTCAGTGTCTTGTAATTACTTCACATTGTAAATTTGCATTTGAGTTTGTTGACTGTGATTAATGAACCTGAAAAACATAGTGTTATCCTTGTGAAATTACATATTATGCTACCCACAATAGTGACTAAACTTGAGACTTAGGTTTTCTTTCCTTTAACCACACTAAACAATTGCTACTTATTTCACTGAGGGTACTACTGCACTAAACTGCATAAAAAGAACTGTAACCAAATGCAGTGCAAAACATTCCTTTACCTGCATCCAAATGAGAACCATGAAGCCTGAACTTAACATCAACTGTTATTATTTCAACAATGGTATTAACCCTCGGCTGACTTTTCTGAACATATACCTTGAGATGGGGTCTCTGAGACCCTTCTGTTTAAACTGAGATTTAAGGTGTAAATCAAATGAAAATTTTAATTTAAGTTTGATAACATTTTATTTTACAATTACATAAATGATGTTTAAATACTTGCTGATTTGATGCACTAAATAAAACCTGCAGTATTTTACTTTTTATCACTCAAAATCATATACTTTTGTGCAGTTTTTTCAAAATAATATACATAAACAAATTTTTAGAGAACCAAATTAATTACTGAAAAATTATAAAGCTCTAGAGCTAGTAAATTTTCATATATAACTAAATTACAAGGTTTAAATTTCACATAACAGTTGCACCTGATACATACAAAAAGAAAATCTGCAAAATTGACATTCAGTGTTAGGATTTACATTTTTCTTTATCAGCACTCTGAACAGGTTTAATTTTAACTATAACTTTATGCATTTTATTGAAAAAAAAAAAAAACCAGAAAGGTCCCCATCACAACTGTCCTGAAGTTCTTCTTCTGAATGAGCCTCCACTAGCAGAACTATGACCACTGGCTATTGTAAAATAATTGTCTTTCTCATCTCTTTCTTGATCTATATCACTGAAATCTTCCCCCATACACCACCTAACAATTTCATGACTTTGCATTGTTAATACTGACAGGTTCCATGGAGCATATTTCACATTATAGTGAAGAAACCTCCAAAGTAGTGTGTGCAATTAATAAGTCAACAATTACAAATTTTAGGGAAAGCTTGCAACACTTAGACTAGGATGGGCTGCATAGGGAACCTGATGCTAATTTAAAATTTCACCTCTTTCATGATATCTCTGTGAGTACATTTGAAAACAGTTTCCTTAAGAAAACTGAAATAAAAGTGTAAGTAAGCATCTAAAAATTGTGGCTTACTAAAGGGATAAAGATATCTTGTAAACAGAAAAGGGAAATGTATCTTATAGCTAGAAGGAATAATGATCCAGAAACAGTCAAACATTATAAAAACTACTGCACTGTATTAATAAACGTTATTAAAAAGTACAAAACTACATAATTAAGTCTGAGATTAGCACCTCTGGGGGGGGATAATAAACTTAAAAAGTTTTGAATATTGTTAAGAGGGAAACAGGGCAACTGAGAGCACAGTAAGCCTGTATTTCTATCAGTTAACAAAATGTCAGAAGTAGGAAATGTTTTTAATAATCACTTTTTAAGTTCTGTAGAGAAAATATGATCAAGCTGTTCATTATAAAAAGCAAGGCTGTATATGGAAGAGGAAGTACCTATGCAATTTGATAAAACTGAAATTCAATGTACCTCTCCAAATGAAAATAATAAATACACACAAAAGTAAAAGCTCGCCTGGAATTGATGGCATTTTCAACAGAGTACTTAAAGCTTGTTCCCAAAAAATAAATAAGAGTCACACCCACATATGTAGTAGATCACTAAAACAGGACTTTTTCAAGATAGGCTGATTAAACAATTGCTTAAGAAGGGGGATACATCTGATGTTAACAACTACTACCCAATCTCACTTCTGGCAGCCTTATCCAAAATTCTGGAAAAAGTAATGTACTCAAGCATAGCTTCACATATTTGTAGAAATGAAATACTAACAAAATGTCAATTTGGATTTCAGAAAGGATTCTAAACATAAAATACTACATATGCTTTCACTGACCAAATATTAAATGCTCTGAATAACTGAACATTACGCACTGGAATTTTTTGTGATCTCTCAAAGGCTTTTGACTGTGTGAATCATGAGATTTTCTAGATAAGCTTAAGTATTGTGGTATGTGTGGGACAGTGCACAAACTCCATCCAATGTTTTTCTACTGTTCAATCATCCAATGTTTATGCTCCTTACATCAAGCAAGGACTTGTTTGGCATTTACTGGTGTGATGTGTGGCTTATGAGCAGCCGCTCGACGATGAAATCCAAGTTTTCTCAGCTCCCGCCTGTCATTGTACTTGCAGTGGATCTTGATGTCGTTTAGAATTGCTGTGTGGTGGTATGGGTAGATGTCTGCCTATTATACATTACGACCCTCTTCAACTGTCGGCGGTCTCTGTCAGCCAACAGATGAGGCCGGCCTGTATGCTTTTGTGTTGTACCTGTCCCTTTATGTTTCCACTTCACTATCACTTTGGAAACAGTGGACCTAGGGATGTTTAGGAGTGTGGAAATCTCACATACGGATGTATGACACAAGTGACACCCAGTCACCTGATCACATTTCAAGTCCATGAGTCCTGCAGAGCACCCCATTCTGCTCTCTCACAATGTCTAATGATTACTGAGGT
The DNA here is from genome assembly GCF_023898315.1 of Schistocerca nitens. Classification (NCBI taxonomy): domain Eukaryota; kingdom Metazoa; phylum Arthropoda; class Insecta; order Orthoptera; family Acrididae; genus Schistocerca; species Schistocerca nitens. The sequence continues at coordinate 433,586,953 of NC_064615.1, read as the reverse complement.
TGCTGATATGGAGTACCTGGCAGTAAATGGCAGCACAATGCACCTAATATGAAAAACATAATGTTTTTGGGGGTGTCTGGATACTTTTGATCACATAGTGTATCATTATTGCTGAGACTTCAAAAACTGCTTCTTTACATAGAGAACTTACATCTATCACTTCATATTCTAAATTGTTTGTTTCTTTGATGAAGATTGAAACACCACCATGCTTAAAATTTTTTCTACAGTAACATGTTGCTAATTGGTATCGATAAGATACACTTAATTGAAGTTCACTATGATTTAACTAGTGCTCATTGATTAGCAGAACATAGCAATTTAATTCTTCCAACCAACATTCCATTTCTGTGAGTTTATTTTTTAATGACTGTATATTAATATGCAAGAAAAACACACTTTTTGCATTATTGTCTGACTGGTTGGACACACAAAATTCTTGACTATTGTCATCTGGCTGCCCCAGGTGAGATGCATCAGATGACTTAAGCTGTACCTCTGTTGTGTGAGTCAAAGAATTCCTGAATGACAACTTGTTGTACTCAGTAGATGAAATCTTATGTTAAACCGACATGCTCCATATCATTATGAGATGTCATATTCTTGATCTATGGAACAAGTATTAATGTAATGTAATGAAACCAGGTGCGCAGTTCAGAAGGTGCAGTCTAAAACACATCAACACATTATTCAAACTATCCTTCCATCATTGTTTGTTTTCAGCACGTTGCAATGATCGAAAGAATAAACAGCAGCTACCAAGGGCAACAAAGCTGATAAAGTGAACCAGTTACAACTCCCTTCGCAACTATGGCTTCTCTTTTATGTCATTTGATTCTTATAATGGCAATGTGGATTCTATAAAAGTTGTAAATAACCTTTTGCTCACTATATGTTATCTCCACTAACTAGAATTCCAGAGAATGTATTCCAGTCAATACAGTCACAACAATGTTTCTACAAACTTGCAAATGCTTAAATGTTTCTTCAGTCAACTTTCACCAGTTTTTCCATTCTTCTGTAAATAATTCCTGTCAGTTTTTTGGAACCATGACTCATTAAATTGGTGGTCCATAGGAGTCAGGACTGTCCTTCTTTGTAATTGGAGTTATTACATTCTTCTTAAAGTGTGAGGGTATTCCATCTGTTTAAATGAATATTGTAGGTGGAATAGTCTTGTCATTTCTGGCTCCTCCAAGGATCTCTATAATTTGGTGGGAATCTTACCTACTCCAGTGGCCTTGTTTCAACTTTGGTTTTTCAGTGCTCTGTCAAATTATTCTCTTTGTATTGTATCTCCCATCTTACTTTCATTTATTTTCTTTGCTATTTCTTTAATGTTGTTTACAAATGCATTTTGCATTTATAACTCCTCTTCGTATTCCTTGCATCTTTCAGCCTTCCCAATGCTTAGTACTGGCTTGCCATCTGAGTCCTTGATATTCAGGAACTTCTCTATTCTCCAAAGGTCTTTTTAATTTTCCTATAGTCAGTATCTATCTTTCCCCTGGTTATGCATGCTCCTACAGTCTTGTATGTGTCCCATAGACATTCCTGCTTAGCCATTTTGCACTTTCTGTCAATCTCATTCTTAGACATATAATTCCTTTTTGCCTGCAACATTTACTAAATTTTATATTTTCTCCTTTTGTCAACCAAATTCCTTATCTCCAGTGATAGCCAAGGATTTTTACAAAGCCTTATTTTCTTACTTATTTGACTCTCTGCTGCATTTACTATTTCATCTCTCAGAGGTAACCATTTGTCTTATACTCTATTCATTTCCCCTCTTTCAGTCAGTAATTGTCCAATACTTCATCTGAAATTCTCTGCAGTTTCTGGTTCTTTTATTTTATCCACATTCCATCCTCTTAATTTCTCACCTCTGGCAGTCTCTTCAGTTTTCATGTGCGGTTCATAATAAATAAATTATGACTGGTGTACCCATCTGCCCATGGGTTTGTTTTGGAGTTTAAAATATGCTTTCAAAATCTCTGTATTGCCATTACGTAATTAGTCTGGAACCTTACATTAGATTAGATTAGATTTACTTTCATTCCAATTGATCCGTAGTGAGGAGGTCCTCCAGGATGTGGAACATGTCAGAAAAACAACAATACATGACAAATATTTACAATTAAAACAAATAAGCTAATGTACCATTCCACAGGTCCCAAGTAGAATGATCGTCATTTTTTAATGAACACTAAGAGTAATTTTACAAATACTAATGTACTGAATTTAAAATAAAAAAGTTTTTTATTTATTTATAAGGTAATACAACTACTGTAATACTTATTTACAATGAACACATTACTGCACTGAAATGGTGCAGAAGTTAGATTATACTAACACACACACACACACACACACACACACACACACACACACACACACACACACACACACATACACACAAATTTTCAATGAACACATTACTGCACTGAAATTGTGCAGAAGTTATGTTGTACTTATATACAAATCAGTTGGTTTTACTAAGAAATTCATCAATGGAGTAGAAGGAGTTGGCCACCAATAAATCCTTTAGGCTTCTCTTAAACTGAATTTCATTGGTTGTTAAGATTTTTATGGCTGCTGGCAAGTTATTGAAAATGTGTGTTCCTGAATAATGCACACCTTTTTGTACAAGACTAAGTGACTTTAAATCCTTGTGAAGATTATTCTTATTTCTAGTATTGATTCCATGAATTGAGCTGTTGGTTTGAAAAAGTGATATATTTTTAATGACAAATTTCATTAAGGAATAAATATATTGGGAAGCAGTAGTTAGTATCCCTAGTTCCCTAAACAGGCTTCTGCAGGATGTTCTTGAGTTCACACCACATATAACTCTCACTGCACGTTTTTGTGCCCGGAAAACTTTAGCTTGGCTTGATGAATTACCCCAAAAAATAATCCCATATGACATTATGGAATGAAAGTAAGCATAGTATGCCAGCTTTTTCATTTTTATATCCCCTATGTCTGACAAAATTCGCATTGCAAACAGAGATTTGTTAAGACGCTTCAGCAGTTCTGTGGTGTGCTCCTCCCAGTTGAATTTATTATCAAGCTGTAATCCCAAGAATTTAACACTGTCCACTTCTTCTATCTTCTTGTCATCGTATGTTAGACATATATTCTTGGGACACCCCTTACAAGTTCTGAACTGCATGTAGTGTGTTTTTTCAAAGTTTAGTGACAAAGAATTGGCTAGGAACCAGTGATTAATGTCCACAAATATTTTATTGGCTGATCTTTCTAAGACTACATTTGACTTGCTATTTATTGCAATGTTTGTGTCATCGGCAAACAAAACAAACTTGGCATCTGGTAATGTTACTGATGAAAGGTCATTGATATACACAAGAAATAGTAAGGGCCCCAAAATGGAACCTTGTGGGACCCCACATGTAATTAGTTCCCAGTTGGATGAGGCCTGATAGCTTGATACATGTCTCTTTCCTAATAACACCCTTTGTTTCCTGCCAGAGATATAAGATTTGAACCATTTTGCAGCATTTCCTGTTATACTATAATATTCTAGTTTACTTAAAAGGATATTGTGATTTACACAGTCAAATGCCTTTGACAGATCACAAAATATACCAGTTGCCTGCAATTTTTTGTCTAATGAATTAAGCACATTTTCACTGTAAGTGTAGATAGCCTTCTCAATATCAGAACCTTTTAGAAATCCAAACTGTGACTTTGACAGTATGTTATTTGAGATAAGATGGTTATAAAGACGACTGTACATTACTTTTTCGAAAATTTTTGAGAATGCTGGCAACAGTGAAATTGGATGGAAATTTGATGCTATTTCTTTATCTCCCTTCTTAAACAGTGGCTTAACTTCAGCATATTTCAGCCATTCAGGAAATATTCCACTAATAAACGACTGGTTACACAGATAGCTTAATATGTTACTTAGCTCAGAATCACATTCTTTAATTAACTTTGTTGATATTTCACCATACCCACTAGATGTTTTTGATTTTAAAGATTTTATGATGGACATTATTTCTGTTGGGGTAGTGAGGGTCAAATTCATATTAAGGAAGTTACTTGAAATGTCTGGTCTAAGGTAATCCATAGCAGCATCTACCGAACCTGACAACCCCATCTTGTCAGTAACAGTTATAAAATGTTTGTTAAAAAGTTCTGCAACACTATACACATCTGTCACCAATGTATCATTTACTCTTAATGCTATTTGTTCCTCTTCATGCCTGGTTCTACCGGTCTCCTCCTTCACTATATCCCATATTGTCTTTATTTTGTTATCTGATATGACTATCTTTTCCTTGTAATATATTTGCTTTGACATCCGTATTACAGTCTTTAATATTTTGCAGTATTTCTTATAATGTGCTATAGCATCAACATTGGAAATGTTTCGGAGTGACAGATACAGTTTTCTTTTTGTTTTACAAGATACCCCTATTCCTCGAGTAATCCATGGCTTCTTTGTAGACTTTGCTCTAACCTTGGTAAGTTTTGGGGGAAAGCAGTGTTCGAATAAGGTAAGCACTTTATTAGCAAAAGTGTTATATTTTTCATTCATGCCATGAACGCTGTAAACATCAGTCCAGTGAATGTCTCTGAGGAGTGTCCAAAATAATCAATTTTTGGCTTACTGACTACCCTTTTGAGCTCAGATTTAACAGATTTTATATCCTGTTCAGTATCAACATTTAACAGAAGGAACTGCATGTCATGGTCTGAGAGGCCATTGACTATTGGTTTTGTAATATAATTTTGTTCATTGGACTTTTCTATAAAGATATTATCAATGGCTGTTTGTGAGCAAGTGGCTATCCTAGTGGGGAACTTTACTGTGGGAATTAAGTTGAATGATAGTGTTACTAACTCAAACAAGTTCTTATTGGGAGAGTCTTTAAGGAAATCTACATTGAAATCACCAGCAACCACTATTTCTTTGTTTTTGGTTGTTAAATGGGCCAGTACAGCTTCAAGGTGGTTGACAAACAGATTAAAGTTACCTGCAGGTGCTCGATATACACTTAATATTATGAAGGATTTTTTGCGAAATTCTAATTCTGTTGCACATGCTTCCATATGCTGTTCTAGGCAAAATTTATGAATGTCTATGTTCTTAAATTTATGACAGTTCCTGATGAATGTGGCAACTCCTCCTTTCTCCATTTCTGATCTACAAAAGTGAGATGCTAACCTAAACCCTGTAACACTTAAAAGTTCTATACCAGTGGTCACATGATGTTCAGAGAGGCAGATTATGTCAGCTGGGTTTGAAGACTCTAATTCATCTATGCAGATAGTTAATTCATTAATTTTATTTCTCAGTCCTCGAATATTTTGATGCAATAAAGATAGCTGACATTTCTCATTGACTGAGTTAAGATTGGGTGGAGTTAAAATATCTGCTGACAGTTGAAAATTCTTAACCAATGGCTGTTTATGCTGATGTAATAAGCTGGAATTATGTTTTTTGATTTCTTTCTCAAACTGAAGATTTGTCTCAGTTCTAACCTCTCTTAAAATTTGCTTTCTTTCTGTCCTCCCTACCCTAAAAAAGGGTCTTTTCTGAATCCTATAACCACTGGTATTTTACCACTCATGATAGTGCCTCCCCCCTTTAACTTTCCTGCTATTTCCCCAGCCAATTTACCCTTCCCCTTCCTGTTGAGGTGAAGGCCATGCCTAGTATAATCCCACCTACTGAGAGAATCAACAGGAACCACACCACACAGTTTCTCCAGATCTCTCACAGTTTTATTTAAGAAGTACTTTAATGGGTATGGGAGGAAAAATTATAGAGGAATAAGTAGTGCTACTGGCAGAAACCTCTAAACCACACGAGAATACGATATAAAGTTTCAAAAGATATAAACATTCTGTCTATTTATTTCATTAATCAGTACATAAATCTCAGGTACGCTGCTGGAGCCAAATCAAAATTGTCAGCTAGAAAGAATCTCCAGTATGTTGCAGTGTAACTGTCATTTGAATTTCTTATTTTTCTCAGTATTTAACGGTGGCAAGTACGTGGTTCCATTTGACTCTCTAGTAAGTAGCCAAAGTGGTAAAGTTAGCAAATAAATGAAAAATTTATATAGTGTAGGCTCTGTTCTTTGTTTACATAAACAATACAAAAGTTTTCAGTTAATATCCATAGACTGTGCATGTCAGCAGGAGACTGTTCAAGGTGGTGGAGGCTCTCTAATGGTGTGAAGCTTGTGCAATTGGAGTGGGGACCTCTGATACATCTAGATATGACTCTGTCAGGTGACATGAATGGAAGCATCCTGTCTGATCACCTGCATCTATTCATGTCCATTGTGCATTATGATGGACTTGGGAAATTACAGCAGGACATTGTGACACCCCACATGTCCAGAATTGCTACAGAGTCACTCCAGGAACATCGGTCTGATTTTAAACACTTCTGCTGGCCACCAAACTCCCCAGACATGAACATTATTGAGCTTATCTGGGATGCCTTGCAACATGCTCTTCAGAGGAGATCTCTTCCCCCTCGTACTCTTATGGATTTATGGACAGTCCTGCAGGGTTCATAGTGTCATTTCGCTCCAGCACTACTTCAGACATTAGTTGAGTCCATGCCATGCTGTGCTGCAGGACTTATGCATGCTCGAGGGAGCCCTACATGATATTAGGCAGGTGCACCAGTTTATTTGGCTCTTTACTCTAGAATGCAGCACTCAGTTGTAGCTAAGATGGTCGATTCCATGGATGATTTCACAGGCGGCATTATCTTTGATGGGGTAGGAGACGCCTGTGACAGGACCGGAGTAGGTGGCAATGGAAGAACGTAAAGAACAGGTCTTGCAGCGGTGTGAGCTATGAAGAAAGTGTTTTGGAGCAAGGATGAAATAGGGATGGACAAAGATATTGCATAGACTGGGTGGACAGCAGAATAGCACTGTGGGAGGGATGGGGAGGATAGTGGGAAGGACATTTATTATTTCAGAGTACAATAACAGATAATTGAAGCCCTGTCAGAAAATGTATTTCAATTGCTCCAGTCCTTGGTAATACTGAGTCATGGCAGTAGTTATATGGGGGATGACAGTTAACTGGGGAGACAAGACATGAGAGATCTGTTTCTGGTCTTGTCTGAGAGTGTAATTTCAGTCTGTGAAAGCTCAGTGAGACCTTTGGTACATTTGGACAAGGACTGCTCACCACTAAAGATGCAACGGCCGTGGGTGGCTGTGCTTCTTGGTGTGCAATGAGTGACAGTCACTTGTTGGCTGGCAGATTTGATGTGTAGAGAAGCACTGGTGGGGCATCCTTGAGGTGGAGGTCAGCACTGAGGAAGGTGGCTTGTTGGGCTGAGGGGGACTAGGTGAAAAGAATGGGGGAGAAAATGCTGAAGTTCTGGAACTATGTGGATAGGGTATCATCACTGCCTGTCTATATCATACAGGTGTCGTCAGTGTATATGAAACACATGAGAGGTTTGAGATTCTGGGTCATTGTCAAGGATTTCTGTAGATAGCCCATTTCAGTTAGCATACAATCATGCTATGGGGTGCCGATTGGTGTACGATGGATTTGGTTGTAGATGATACCTCCCAAGGAGTAGTAATTGTGGGTGAGGATGTAGTTGGTCATGGTGATGTGGAAGGAGGTTGTAGGTCTGGAGTCAGTTGGATGTTGGGAAAGGTAGTGTTCATTAGTGTCAAGGCATTGGGTATACTAGTGTAGATGGAGGTGGCATTGACAGTGATGATTGGATTACCAGATGATCAAGGAACAGGAACTGTGGAGAGTCTATGGAGGAAATGTTTGGTGGCTTATACACTCCTGGAAATGGAAAAAAGAACACATTGACACCGGTGTGTCAGACCCACCATACTTGCTCCGGACACTGCGAGAGGGCTGTACAAGCGATGATCACACGCACGGCACAGCGGACACACCAGGAACCGCGGTGTTGGCCGTCGAATGGCGCTAGCTGCGCAGCATTTGTGCACCGCCGCCGTCAGTGTCAGCCAGTTTGCCGTGGCATACGGAGCTCCATCGCAGTCTTTAACACTGGTAGCATGCCGCGACAGCGTGGACGTGAACCGTATGTGCAGTTGACGGACTTTGAGCGAGGGCGTATAGTGGGCATGCGGGAGGCCGGGTGGACGTACCGCCGAATTGCTCAACACGTGGGGCGTGAGGTCTCCACAGTACATCGATGTTGTCGCCAGTGGTCGCCGGAAGGTGCACGTGCCCGTCGACCTGGGACCGGACCGCAGCGACGCACGGATGCACGCCAAGACCGTAGGATCCTACGCAGTGCCGTAGGGGACCGCACCGCCAAATTAGGGACACTGTTGCTCCTGGGGTATCGGCGAGGACCATTCGCAACCGTATCCATGAAGCTGGGCTACGGTCCCGCACACCGTTAGGCCGTCTTCCGCTCACGCCCCAACATCGTGCAGCCCGCCTCCAGTGGTGTCGCGACAGGCGTGAATGGAGGGACGAATGGAGATGTGTCGTCTTCAGCGATGAGAGTCGCTTCTGCCTTGGTGCCAATGATGGTGTCGTATGCGTGTTTGGCACCGTGCAGGTGAGCGCCACAATCAGGACTGCATACGACCGAAGCACACAGGGCCAACACCCGGCATCATGGTGTGGGGAGCGATCTCCTACACTGGCCGTACACCACTGGTGATCGTCGAGGGGACACTGAATAGTGCACGGTACATCCAAACCGTCATCGAACCCATCGTTCTACCATTCCTAGACCGGCAAGGGAACTTGCTGTTCCAACAGGACAATGCACGTCCGCGTGTATCCTGTGCCACCCAACGTGCTCTAGAAGGTGTAAGTCAACTACCCTGGCCAGCAAGATCTCCGGATATGTCCCCCATTGAGCATGTTTGGGACTGGATGAAGCGTCGTCTCACGCGGTCTGCACGTCCAGCACGAACGCTGGTCCAACTGAGGCGCCAGGTGGAAATGGCATGGCAAGCCGTTCCACAGGACTACATCCAGCATCTCTACGATCGTCTCCATGGGAGAATAGCAGCCTGCATTGCTGCGAAAGGTGGATATACACTGTACTAGTGCCGACATTGTGCATGCTCTGTTGCCTGTGTCCATGTGCCTGTGGTTCTGTCAGTGTGATCATGTGATGTATCTGACCCCAGGAATGTGTCAATAAAGTTTCCCCTTCCTGGGACAATGAATTCACGGTGTTCTTATTTCAATTTCCAGGAGTGTATATAGGAGGAGACTGCTAAGGAGGTGTGATCATGAGAAACGATTGAATAACCAACAAAAGGATAACATTCTACAAGCTGGGGCATGGAATGTCAGAAGTTTGAACATGGCAAGGAAGCTAAAAAAATTTGAAAAGGGAAATCCTAAGGCTCAATCTAGATATAGTGGGCATCAGTGAAGTGAAAGAGATAGAAGACAATGATTTCTGATCAGATGAGTGTAGGGTAATATCAACAGCAGCAGAAAACGGTGTAGTGGGAGTAGGATCATTATGAATAGGAAGGTAGGACAGAGAGTAAACTACTGTAAACAGTTCAGTTACAGGGTTGTTCTCATCAGAATCAACAAACCAACACTGACAATAATAGTTCAGGTACACATGCTGACATCGCAAGCAGAAAGTGAAGAGATAGAGAAAATACAAGAGGATATTGAACGAGTAATTAGTACATAAGGGCAGAGGAAAATCTAATAGTCATGGGGGATTGGAGTGTGTTTGTAGGGGAAGGAGTAGAAGAAAAAATTACAGGAGAACATGGGCTCGGTAGTAGGAATGAGAGAGGAAAAAGACTAACTAAGTTCTGCAACAAATTTCAGATGGTAATATTGAATTCCCTGTTCAAGAATCACAAGAGGAGGAGGTATACTAGGAAAATGCCAGGAGATACAGGAAGATTTCAGTTAGATTACATCATGGTCAGGCAGAGATTCTGAAGTCGACATTGGATTGTAAGGTGTACCTAGGGACAAATGCAGACTCAGAATACAATTTGGTAATGATGAAGAGTAGGCTAAAGTTTAAGAGGTTAGTCAGAAATAATCAATGCACAAAGAAGTGGAACATGGAAGTCCTAATGAAAGAAGGGATACACTTGAAGTTCTCTGAGGCTGCAGAGACTGTGATAATGAATGGCTCAGTAGGCAGTTCAGTTGAAGAGGAATGCATATCTCTAAAAAGGCCAGTAATAGACGTTGGAGAGACAAAATAGGTACAAGGAAGATAACTGTAAAGCAGCCATGGGTAATGGAAGAAATACTTCAGTTGATCAAAGAAAGAAGGAAGTACTAAAATGTTCAGGGAAATTTAGGAATATAGAAATACAAGTCATTAAGATATGAAATAAACAGAAAGTGCAGGCAAGATAAGGTGAAATGGCTACATGAAAAAAATGAACAAATCAAAGAAGACGTGATTGTCAGATGGACCAAATCAGCATATAGAAAAGTGAAAACAACCTTTGGTAAAACTAGAAGTAAGGGTGGTAACATTAAGAGTGCAATGGGAATTCCATTGTTAAATACAGAGGAGAAAGTGGATAGGTGGAAAGAGTACACTGAGGGCCTCTATGAAGGGGAGGACTTATCTCGTGACGTGATAGATGAAGAAACAAAAGTCAATAGGGAAGAGATAAGGGATCTAGTACTAGACACAGAATTTAGAAGAGCTTTCAAAGATTTAAAATGAAATAAACCAGAAGGGATAGTTAAAATTCCATAAAAAGTGGCAACAAAACAATTATTCATGCCGATGAGCAGAATGTATAAGACTGGTGATATACCATCAGACTTTTGGAGAAACATCATCCACGCAATTCCCAAGATTGAAAAATCTGACAAGTGTGAGAATTATTGCACAATCAAACATCATCCACGCAATTCCCAAGATTGAAAAATCTGACAAGTGTGAGAATTATTGCACAATCAGCTTAACAGCATATACATCCAAGCTACTGATAAGAATAACATGAAGAAGAATGGGAAAGAAAATTGAGGATCGGCTAGATGACAATCAGTTTGGCTTTAGGAAAGGTAAAAGAACCAGAGAGGCAGTTCTGACATTGTGGTTGATAATAGAAGCAAGACTGAAGAAAAATCAAGAGACCAGTAATGTAAAATGATGCAAGACCTTCAAAATCCTGAGAAAAATGGGGAAAAGCTATAGGGAAAGCTAGGTAATATACAATACGTACAAGAACCAAGAGGTAACAACAAGAGTGGAAGACCAAGAATGGGGTGCACAGGTCAGAAAGGGTGAAAGTGTGTGAAACAGGAAAGTCTTTTGCCCCTTCTGTTCAGTCTAAGTGTTGAAAGAAGCAATGATGGAAATAAAAGAATGGTTCAAGAGTGGGATTAAAACTCAAGTTGAGAGGATATCAGTGTTAAGATTTACTGATGACATTCTTATCTTCAGTGAAAATAAAGAAGAATTGCAGTATCTGTTGAATGGAATGGACAGTCTAATGAGTACAAATATGAAATGAGAGTAAGTTGAATAAAGATGAAAGTAATGAGAAGTAGCATAAACGAGAACAGTGAGAAACTTAATATCATAATTGGTGATCACTAAATAAATGAAGTTAAGAAATTCTGCTACATAGTCAGCAAAATAACCCATGATAGATGGAGCAAGGCAGACATGAAAAGCAGACTAACACTGCCAAAAAGAGCATTCATCGCCAAAAGAAGTCTACTAGTATCAAACATGGGTCTTAATTTGAGGTAGAAATTTCTGAGAATGTATGTTTGAAGCACAGCATTGTTTGGCAGTGAGATATGGACTGTGGGAAAACCAGAACAGAAGACAGTATGAGCATTTGAGATGTGGTGCTGCAGAAGAATGTTGAAAATCAGTGTATGTTAAGATAAGGAATGAGGAGGTTCTCTGCTGAATCAGCAAGGAAAGGAATATAATATAGAAAACACTGACAAAAAGAAGGGATAGGATAATAAAACATCTGTTAAGACATCAGGGAATAACTTCCATGGTACTAGATGGAGCTGTACAAGATAAAAACTGTAGAGGAAGATAGAGATTGGGACACATCCAGCAAATAACTGAGGACATAGTTTGCAGTTGCTACTCTGAGTTGAAAAGGTGTCACAGACCAGAAAGAAATTTGTGACAGGTTGCATCAAACCAGTCAGAAAACTGTGGGGGCACAGTAACCAGCCACATTCGGGCATCCTGTGTGTTTAGGTTTGTGTACTTTAACAAGCATGTAGAAGGTAGGAGTATGATGAGTGCTGGGGTGTGAGGAGAGAGACTTAGGGTAGTGCTTGTGGGATGGATATGAGGATATGGGGAAGGGCCAAAGTTCCTGCGGAATTTGTGGAATGTGACAGAGGTTGTAGATGAATGTACCTGACAGCTGACTAAGTCTTTCTGCCTGGTAATCTCTGTGGTTCATAACCATGCTGGTGGAACCTTTATCAGAAGATAGGATTATAAGATTGGGATTGGTGTTCATGTGTGTTTGGGTTGTTCTTATGTGAATGTGTTTGAGTTTTATACATGTGATGGAGGATATCCAAAGCTGAATAAAAGTTATCCAAAGCTGAATAAAGGTTGTCCAAAAGCCAAATATTCCTACCATCCTTTTTCATTGTGCCTGTGTGCAACTCAATCCTCTGTGTAGTGAGTAGCAAACTATCCTTACCATATTGTTGTTATTACACTGTGGACTTTCCACTGTTTGATTTAATGCTAAGAGTAATACAACTTGCATGAAAAACTTACTTGGAGATAAATGGATGAATTCAGACAACAGAAAAGAACAAGAACAGGAATCATGCACCATAACTGCAAATATTTCGCATTGTGGTAGATAAAAATGTGTAAACTTACTTTGCACCAGTAGTACTTAGAGCTGGTGATCCAATAGGGCCAAAAGCACACACAGTGATATCTAAGGCTTTGCAAAAGGCAGCAAGTTCTTTCTGTTGGCAATACAGTTGTGCCTCAACTTGCAGGTTTGCTGGCTTAATGCGAGCTGAATTTACTATACGCTTGACCTGGCGAGCATTAAAGTTGGAAAGCCCAATTGACAATGCCCTTCCAGCATCTACTTGTGCTTCCATAGCCTAGGAATGAAAAGAATATTTAAATAGATATCTCACAAAAGATGCATGATGGAGTAAAACAATGACTGCGACCCATACCTTCCATACACTAACGTGGTCTGTTGTAACATCAGGTGTTGGATACTTGTGATATGCTTCTACATTGTCACCATCGATTTCAACTAAGCCAACAGCATGGTGAAGCAGATATAAGTCAACGTATGATAACTGCAATGCTGCCAGTGATTCTTTAAGGTATTTCTCAACCTTTTCAGGCTTCATTGCCCAGCTTGGTAGCTAGAACAAAATACAGAACATTTCGAATTACAAGAAGAAAATTATATATATACGAGGGCGGTTCAGAAAGTAACCTCCGATTGGTCACAGTGCGGGTTGTGGGGGGAGTAGCGACGCCATCTGTGCGTTCACGCACTCAACAGGTCAGTCGGCATCAAGCCGTGGTCGAGTGAACGTCGTACCTGCGCTAGTTTAGTTTTTGTGGCAGTTTGAAATGTGTGCTGCAATAGAAAACCCTGCCAAATGTGAAGTGCATGGTGTCATAAGGTTTTTTACAGCCAAAGGATATTCTGCAGCAGCTATTCATCGTGAGCTTTGTGCCGTGTACGGACCAAGAGTTATGAGTGAAGGAGTTGTTCGTGAATGGGTACATTTATTTAAAAGTGGACGAGAAAACGTTCATGATGAAGAGAGGAGTGGTAGACCATCATTGGTGACTGACGAACTCGTTCAGACAGTTGATGCAAAAGTTCGTGAAAATCGACGTTTCTCAATGTCGGAGTTGTCTACTGGTTTTCCACAGATTTCTAAGACTCTCTTGTATGAGATAGTGACAGCAAGATTGGGTTACCGTAAGTTCTGTGCACGATGGGTGCCCAAAATTCTTACCGACCACCACAAAACTCAAAGAATGGCCTCTGCATTAGGCTTTCTGTCACGTTATGAGGACGAAGGAGAACCATTGTTAAACAGAATCGTGACCGGTGACGAAACCTGGATTAAGTACGTGAACCCTGAGACAAAAGAACAATCAAAGATGTGGGCACATTCAAATTCGCCTACCAAACCAAGAAAAGCCTCGCAAGATTTTTCTGCCAGAAAACTGATGGCAACGGTGTTTTGGGATGCCAAAGGGGTGTTGTTGGTTGAATTCATGGAACGTGGTACAACCATTAATCAAAACGTGTACTGTGAAACAATAAAAAAGTTACGACGGGCTATACAGAACAAACGCCGTGGTATGCTGACTTCCGGTATCGTTTTTTTGCACGATAACGCCCGTCCTCACTCTGCTCGCAGAACAACGGCCCTTCTTGAGTCCTTCAAGTGGGACGTTATCAACCATCCACCTTACAGCCAAGACCTGGCGCCAAGTGATAATCACCTCTTCATGCATTTGAAGAAATGGCTCGGGTCACAGCGGTTTGATGACGACGAAGAGCTCAAAGATGCGGTCACAGGCTGGCTCCAGGCACAAGCGGGTGATTTTTATGCAGAAGGAATTTCAAAGCTTGTGAAGAGATACGATAAGTGCCTCAATCGCTATGGAGACTATGTAGAAAAATAGTGCAAAGATGTAGTTGTAAGATGTATATATTAAAATATTTTTATTTAACTTGGTGTATTTTTTTAAATCAACCGGAGGTTACTTTCTGAACAGCCCTCATATATATATATATATATATATATATATATATATATATATATATATATATATACAAAGATGACGTGACTTACCAAACGAAGGCGCTGGCAGGTCGATAGACACACAAACAAACACAAACATACACACAAAATTCCAGCTTTCGCAACAAACTGTTGCCTCATCAGGAAAGAGGGAAGGAGAGGGAAAGACAAAAGGATGTGGGTTTTAAGGGAGAGGGTAAGGAGTCATTCCAGTCCCGGGAGCGGAAAGACTTAACCTTAGGGGGAAAAAAGGACGGGGTATATATATATATATATATATATATATATATATATATATATATATGGAAACATTCCACGTGGGAATAATATATCTAAAAACAAAGATGATGTGACTTATCAAACGAAAGCGCTGGCACGTTGATAGACACACAAACAAACACAAACATACACACAAAATTCTAGCTTTCGCAACCAACGGTTGCCTCGTCAGGAAAGAGGGAAGGAGAGGGAAAGACGAAAGGATTTGGGTTTTAAGGGAGAGGGTAAGGAGTCATTCCAATCCCGGGAGCGGAAAGACTTACCTTAGGGGGAAAAAGGACGGATATACACTCGCACACACACACATATATCCATCCACACATATACAGACACAAGCAGACATATACAGAGGCAAAGAGTTTGGGCAGAGATGTCAGTCGAGGTGGAAGTGCAGAGGCAAAGATGTTGTTGAATGACAGGTGAGGTATGAGTGGCGGCAACTTGAAATTAGCAGAGATTGAGGCCTGGTGGATAACGGGAAGAGAGGATATATTGAAGAGCAAGTTCCCATCTCCGGAGTTCGGATAGGTTGGTGTTAGTGGGAAGCATCCAGATAGCCCGGACGGTGTAACACTGCGCCAAGATGTGCTGGCCATGCACCAAGGCATGTTTAGCCACAGGGTGATCCTCATTACCAACAAACACTGTCTGCCTGTGTCCATTCATGCAAATGGACAGTTTGTTGCTGGTTATTCCCACATAGAATTCGTCGCAGTGTAGGCAGGTCAGTTAGTAGATCACGTGGGTGCTTTCACACGTGGCTCTGCCTTTGATCGTGTACACCTTCCGGCTTACAGGACTGGAGTAGGTGGTGGTGGGAGGGTGCATGGGACAGGTTTTACACCGGGGGCAGTTACAAGGGTAGGAGCCAGAAGGTAGGGAAGGTGGTTTGGGGATTTCATAGGGATGAACTAAGAGGTTACGAAGGTTAGGTGGATGGTGGAAAGACACTGTTGGTGGAGTGGGGAGGATTTCATGAAGGACGGATCTCATTTCAGGGCAGGATTTGAGGAAGTCGTATCCCTGCTGGAGAGCCACATTCAGGGTCTGATCCAGTCCCGGAAAGTATCCTGTCACAAGTGGGGCACTTTTGTGGTTCTTCTGTGGGAGGTTCTGGGTTTGAGGGGACGAGGAAGTGGCTCTGGTTATTTGCTTCTGTACCAGGTCGGGAGGGTAGTTGCGGGATGTGAAAGCTGTTTTCAGGTTGTTGCTGTAATGGTTCAGGGATTCCAGACCGGAGCAGATTCGTTTGCCACGAAGACCTAGGCTGTAGGGAAGGGACCATTTGATGTGGAATGGGTGGCAGCTGTCATAATGGAGATACTGTTGCTTGTTGGTGGGTTTGATGTCGACGGACGTGTGAAGCTGGCCATTGGACAGATGGAGGTCAACGTCAAGGAAAGTGGCATGGGATTTGGAGTAGGACCAGGTGAATCTGAGGGAACCAAAGGAGTTGAGGTTGGAGAGGAAATTCTGGAGTTCTTCTCCACTGTGAGTCCAGATCATGAAGATGTCATCAATAAATCTGTACCAAACTTTGGGTTGGCAGGCCTGGGTAACCAAGAAGGCTTCCTCTAAGTGACCCATGAATAGGTTGGCGTACGAGGGGGCCATCCTGGTACCCATGGCTGTTCCCTTTAATTGTTGGTATATCTGGCCTTCAAAAGTGAAGAAGTTGTGGGTCAGGATGAAGCTAGCTAAGGTAATGAGGAAAGAGGTTTTAGGTAGGGTGGCAGGTGATCGCCGTGAAAGGAAGTGCTCCATCGCAGCGAGGCCCTGGACGTGCAGAATATTTGTGTATAAGGAAGTGGCATCAATGGTTACAAGGATGGTTTCCGGGGGTAACAAACTGGGTAACGATTCCAGGCGTTCGAGAAAGTGGTTGGTGTCTTTGATGAATGATGGGAGACTGCATGTAATGGGTTGAAGGTGTTTGGTAACCAGCTACAATGGGGTGGCTGGGATGATTGGGTTTGTGAATTTTAGGAAGAAGGTAGAAGGTAGGGGTGCGGGGTGTCAGTGGGGTCTCCATACATTCTGTGGGGCTTGGTAACCAGCTACAGAATGTATCTCTGCCTACATAGATCAACACCTTCAACCCATTACATGCAGTCTCCCATCCTTCATCAAAGACACCAACCACTTTCTCGAACGCCTGGAATCCTTACCCAGTCTGTTACCCCCGGAAACCATCCTTGTAACCATTGATGCCACTTCCTTATACACAAATATTCCGCACGTCCAGGGCCTCGCTGCGATGGAGCACTTCCTTTCACGGTGATCACCTGCCACCCTACCTAAAACCTCTTTCCTCATTACCTTAGCCAGCTTCATCCTGACCCACAACTTCTTCACTTTCGAAGGCCAGACATACCAACAATTAAAGGGAACAGCCATGGGCACCAGGATGGCCCCCACGTATGCCAACCTATTCATGGGTCGCTTAGAGGGAGCCTTCTTGGTTACCCAGGCCTGCCAACCCAAAGTTTGGTACAGATTTATTGATGACATATTCATGATCTGGACTCACAGTGGAGAAGAACTCTAGAATTTCCTCTCCAACTTCAACTCCTTTGGTTCCCTCAGATTCACCTGGTCCTACTCCAAATCCCATGCCACTTTCCTTGACGTTGACCTCCATCTGTCCAATGGCCAGCTTCACACGTCCGTCGACATCAAACCCACCAACAAGCAACAGTACCTCCATTATGACAGCTGCCACCCATTCCACATCAAATGGTCCCTTCCCTACAGCCTAGGTCTTTGTGGCAAACGAATCTGCTCCAGTCTGAAAACAGCTTTCACATCCCGCAACTACCCTCCCGACCTGGTACAGAAGCAAATAACCAGAGCCACTTCCTCGTCCCCTCAAACCCAGAACCTCCCACAGAAGAACCACAAAAGTGCCCCACTTGTGACAGGATACTTTCCGGGACTGGATCAGACCCTGAATGTGGCTCTCCAGCAGGGATACGACTTCCTCAAATCCTGCCCTGAAATGAGATCCATCCTTCATGAAATCCTCCCCACACCACCAACAGTGTCTTTCCACCATCCACCTAACCTTCGTAACCTCTTAGTTCATCCCTATGAAATCCCCAAACCACCTTCCCTACCTTCTGGCTCCTACCCTTGTAACTGCCCCCGGTGTAAAACCTGTCCCATGCACCCTCCCACCACCACCTACTCCAGTCCTGTAAGCCGGAAGGTGTACACGATCAAAGGCAGAGCCACGTGTGAAAGCACCCACGTGATCTACCAACTGACCTGCCTACACTGCGACGAATTCTATGTGGGAATGACCAGCAACAAACTGTCCATTTGCATGAATGGACACAGGCAGACAGTGTTTGTTGGTAATGAGGATCACCCTGTGGCTAAACATGCCTTGGTGCACGGCCAGCACATCTTGGCACATTGTTACACCGTCCGGGTTATCTGGATACTTCCCACTAACACTAACCTGTCAAAACTTCGGAGATGGGAACTTGCCCTTCAGTATATCCTCTCTTCTCGTTATCCGCCAGGCCTCAACCTCCGCTAATTTCAAGTTGCCGCCGCTCATACCTCACCTGTCTTTCAACAACATCTTTGCCTCTTACTTCCGCCTCGACTGACATCTCTGCCCAAACTCTTTGCTTTTACAAATGTCTGCTTGTGTCTGTTTATGTGCAGATGGATATGTGTGTGTGTGCGAGTGTATACCTGTCCTTTTTTCCCCCTAAGGTAAGTCTTTCCGCTCCTGGGATTGGAATGACTCCTTACCCTCTCCCTTAAAACCCACATCCTTTTGTCTTTCCCTCTCTTTCCCTCTTTCCTGATGAAGCAACCGTTGGTTGCGAAAGCTTGAATTTTGTGTGTATGTTTGTGTTTGTTTGTGTGTCTATCGACCTGCCAGCACTTTTGTTTGGTAAGTCTCATCATCTTTGTGTGTGTCTATATATATATATATATATATATATATATATATATATATATACACCCACCCACACCCACACACACACACACACACACACGTGTGTGTGTGTGTGTGTCTGTCCATATATGCCATTATAACCCCACAAACCCCTCCTCAAATTGCTTGGGTATTATATGGTATGGTAGCCCTCAATCCTCCACTCATGGACAAGGTTTTGGTTTTGGAACTGTAGGGATTTGGTGCAAAGATTAGGGCATTGGATAGGGAATCATGCCAATGGACTTCACATGGGAAGTCAGTGCAACAGCTAGGAAATGAGTGCCAGAGGGGCTGAGGCAGGTCAGAATGTTCACGAATGTTACAGACAGAATCTTTGAGAATGTTGATGAATGTTGTTGAATGTTCCAAAATGTTACATTTTTGAACCTTCTGGAAGGTTAAAAAATCTTCTAGAATTTTCCAGAATGTTTCATGTTGTTTGAAAATGTTCTCAATGTTCTCAAGTGTTGCATTATCCTGTTGTGGTGGAAATATCTTCCTACTCACAGGTGTTGTGTGTGTGTGTGTGTGTGTGTGTGTGTGTGTGTGTGTGTGTGTGTGTGTGTTTATACACACGAGATGCATGAGGCTGTATACTCTCGGTATACTCTTGGAAACTGATTAGAGTGCATCAAGTAAAAGTGAAAATGATAGAAAGTGAAATAAATTTAAGTGAAAATAAACTGCCTAAGGCAGTGAACAATGTATTTCGTCTGATTTAAGAGGATGATGAAATGTGAAAGGGGCAGAGATCATTCCTGTGCTGAAAGAAGAAGGAAACAGAAAGAACTGCAGAGATGTGAAGCAGATAAGTGAGAAGCACATTTTGATTCGCAATGGAAGAAAATGAATAGATTGAGAGAAAATGTAACAGATGAAGAGTGAGATGAAATTAGAGACACTCAACAAACAAACTTACAGAAACTGCTGAAGAAACAAGATTACAAAGAAATTTCTCAGAAAAAAATGAAAATAAAGGCCAGATTGTAATCTCAGTTAAGTGAAAGTTGTCTTTTTAAGCCATTCATAGCCTGAAATAAAAAATTCTTTTCCCTAATGAAAAATTAGCTTCTAGCCACCACCAAAAGAAGTACTGCTTAAGCACTATGGTCCTCTTTCGTGTATTCTGTTTCCCCACAGCACAGAATTCAGATAAAATTTGTGAATCATACCTGCAATGGAAACTGTAAAACTGGGATGCCTGTTGGCATTGTCAGATACTGGGCTGGGAAGCAGTCACCTTCATGAATTTTATCTGCTCTATTAGCACTTCTTGAATGTTTGTACATGACTGTATGAGGCAGTTATTTTATTTTGATGGTTTTTGGAGGCATTCAGGATCTAAAAATCTGATGGCAGTATCTGAGGTGAATATTCTTAAATAAACTAGGAATAATGCTTTGGAAATGATATGAACTGGTACTTTTTTTAAGTAAGCAAGTTCAACATGATGTACAAAACTAATTGGAGTGTAAAATGTAGGTTTCATGAGGTGTGACAAATGCTCATGAGTAATGAGCTTCAAGAGATGCAAGGTCACAGAAACTTTATTTCTAAGAAGATAAACTACTGTAACCTACAAAAGTGTCATGTTTCATAAGCCACTACAACTGAAAGGTGTTTCAGAATCACGGCAAATATGACTGAGAGAAGGGATGTTCTCTAAACTCGTACTATGACAGGTTGGTGAATGTGAATAACCACCTGAGAATGAGTTAGTAATAGTACCAGGGGCAAGAGTTCACTATTTGTGGTTTCTTACTTTGGACAACACATTTCTGGAGAACAAAGTTTGTCTCTAAACTTTGTGAATTTCATTATTTACCTAAGTTTTTCTCTGGACTTCATGCATGGAATTATTTTACTGAGAGTAAACTATCGTTATAGGATTTTTAATGATAATCACTTCACTTAAATTGCACATTTGAAATGCAAATATTTCATTTCATTTTATAGCTCTTTTTCTGAAATCTGTCACTATTAGTCCAACTCAAGGACGGCAACTTTACCTGAAAATTTCACCTGTTTCCATACTTTTTCAGAACTTTAACATGATTATGTTCTCTGTGTCACCTTGGGACAAACCAATACATACCACAATATCTCAGACATCATCACCACTGAATTGTCTGTGGTAAGTGTGATAGTGTATATTTTGATGTACAAGTAATGGATCTATCATTTCTTATAAATGCTTGAAAAGCAAGAAAATTTAGAAACTAAGCCACACTGTAGTCAAGTGAATAGTGGAATCTATTTAGTGGTTACTGATGTTTTCGAAACTATAAAGTTTAATTAAATTAAGAACAGGCCTTTATGTAATTAATGGTACACTTACAGGTGTTCTGCTGAGTTGTTGTGCATTCAGTGGAAATAACAACATGACAGAACACCTGGAAGCACATCGTTAATCTATCATGTCAAGGAAATCCTTCAGTTGTGTAAGTATTTATTGGAATACCACACAATGTGTTCATAATGATACCATGTATTTTTTAAGGAGTTACTTTGCATGTCACAACTCAACACAAATTTAAAAATGTCTTACACAACTTCTCCCTTACCTTAGTTGTAATAAATAAGTCCTCTCTCTTAATTTTTCCAGAGCTGGTCCATTTCTTCAAAACTTTTCCAATAGCTTTCTCTGTGCAATAAAGGTAAGCTGTGTCAATGTGTCTATAACCAATTTCAAGTGCAGCATCTATTGCGTTGACTAATTCTTTGTCATCAACTTCATCCTTTGACAGTATTTGAACCTAGAAAATTAAGATCACACTATGAAGTTTGCGAGAAGTATATATTATAAATCATGGCAGATATTTTAAATAGATATGTCCATTGAATTTAAAATAGAATGGGTTATTGAATGAAAGCCTTGCTCCACATCAGGCTCTAGCACATATTTAGTGCAAAGATTGTAACACAGCTGAAACAAAATGTTCTTTCATGAAGGATGATTTTACATGATGTATACATTAACTGACTCAAACCTCTGCTGTACTAGATGGAGAGATGTGACAGTAAACATCACATGCAGATTGCTACATGCAACTCATGTAGTTAGGTTCCACAAAAATTAGTATTTACTGAACAGAGAGAGGCATAATGAGCTTATTGTTATTCACAAGAAATAAAATGGAAAATGTAACAGGGCTTAAGGTAATATTAGATAACTGATCCACAAGTTACTATAGTCTTTCTTCATCTCAAGTTTTTATTTTTTAAGAAACAATAAAAAAGATTTATATGTTTCACAGGACATTGACACTAAAATAAATAGTTACAAAATTCAGAAATACACAAAAATGTTTACATTAACTGACTCAAACCTCTGCTGTACTAGTTGGAGAGATGTGACAGTAAACATCACATGCAGATTGCTACATGCAATTCATGTAGTTAGGTTCCACAAAAATTAGTATTTACTGAACAGAGAGAGGCATAATGAGCTTATTGTTATTCACAAGAAATAAAATGGAAAATGTAACAGGGCTTAAGGTAAACTGTAGGAAAAATTATAAAATGAAGCAGAAGAAAAATGTTAAAAATGTAGAGAGCAACCAAGTAAACAAAATTAAAGAGTGCACATAATCTGTTATTGTCTCAAGCAAATTTCATTAATGTGAGACTGAAGTCTTTTGTGGCGGACATCTTACAGAAAAATTTCTCATGTGTCATGCTGGATGGGGGTGTCGCAGAGGCATGATGCTTTGACAGCAAACTGAGATGCTGTCATTAGATGATGTGATGTACTGAGATGTTACTGAGTTATCTGTTCTGCGTATGTCTACTACTCCTCTCCTGGACAATGTGGTGGGGTGGCAGTCACCTCTCACTTCTAACAAGTACTCATAGGTGTAATGCCCAGCCTTGATAATTGATGGTGAGCGCTGGTTAGAAGCACGGTGGCATGAAGTACATAACAGTTTCAGTGCTGAGCCCCATGCTTTTCTGATGTACCTCTTATCAAGGTCATCTGTTATTCCAACCACTTTTTGACTTTGATACCAAAGAATTTTTCTACAAATTTCATTATATTCAATTCAGCACAGAGTTATGAACTGTGAATTCACAGTAAATGGATTTTTTGCTTGTATATACATTTTAAGGCAATAAAAGAGGCCAATTCACACTCCATTGTTTCACATTATATGATGAGCTCAAGTTCCTTGACAGTAGCTGCAGCTGAAAATCTTTGTTAATTCAAGAAATCTTTAGACTTAACAATAGCATTCAACAGGACTTTGAGTACTTATCTTTGTGCTTGGAAATGAGTCATCTATACTTAATCTCTCACATTGCTCCCAACATGATACTTCACCACCCACCCAATCTATAAGCTATTATAGCCCATCCTTATGCCATACCTACTCTCAACCACTTGCCCAATACATCCATGCAGTACATCCTACTGCTTTCCCAGCACAGACATATTGTATCCCGCCAGAGGCTAGGCAAATTATGAAAGGCATCATGTCACATAACAGCTCTTCTATAATTTGTGCACAGCAATTTATGTGGGCCTGACCGCAAGTCAGCTTTTCACCTCAAGTGGCCACTCCCAAACTGTAGCAAAGAGCAAGGTTAACCATCCAAAGCAAAAAGTGCCATTGAGCATAATAAACCTAATTTCAATGGCTGATATCTGCTTCATAACTCATGCCATCTGTATCCATCCTCCCAACACCAGCTTCTTTGAATTACGTGAATGCAACACATCCTTCTATCCCATAATCCTTCTGGGACTCAATCCCTGCTACCTACCTCCCCATCTGCCCCATGACCCTAAGGCTGTCCTCACATGGGATGAGTATGAGTTTTTTGACATCACTTCCAATTATTTCACATTGAGGAGGCATTGCTGCACATGAAAAACAAAATAAGTTCTGTGATATTTCAACAACATGCTACAAAACATTGAACCAATTAGAGGCAAGAACACTCTAAGCAGAACTTGGGAGATCCTATATTGGATTTTGTTATTTTCAGCTGAAGTCCATATTTGATGAGTTTTATATTAGAACTCATATCCTATGAATATCTGCTGCTTCAAAGCACCAGCACATTGGGAATCTCTCAAAAATGCCTCACTGGTGGTACAATTTGCTGTAGTAATATGATGGAAATGTCATGGTTAAAGAATTTTGTGTTAATTATTTTTATATCATAACTTGTGTGTTTTGAAAGTATACCATTTTAAGCCAATGGTATCAATGATTCATCAAAAACCCATTTTTTGTGGTAGGCTCTATTATGATTAAATATCAGGTAGTAATAGATTCTTAATTAAAACCTTCAGTACTTCATAACATAAAATACAAGCCATTTGTTACAGAAGTTCAGCATATCACAGTTGATTGAGGCGCTGAGAGAAGTAATGTGTAACAGGCTTGTTCCTTGCTATATCAAAATGTATTTTATTCACTTTCACATTTTTTTTTAAAGTGTGGGGCTCTTTCTTATAAAAATAATAGAAATATTGTGTGTAATATTCAATACTATTTAAATGTAAGTGTTCTGTCTAGCAGAAGTGAGTTTGTTCAGTTTCGTAAACACTTATTAAGTTGATGTCCTTGGAAATTGGACATGGAACTTGACTTCTGGTCTTGTAATATGTTCATAGATATTTCAACCCTATGCCAACCTATTCAGGGACATCTGGAGGAATCCTTCCCAACCACCCAGAATCCCAAACCACTTAGCTGGTTCAGATTTATTAATGACATCGTCACGATCTGAATCGAGGGTGAGGACACCTATAAACATTCCTCCAGAACCTCAACACTTTTGCTTTATCTGGTCCTCCTCAACCCAAAAGCTACCTTCTGTGATACTGACTTCTACCTCAAAGACGGCTACATTAGTGCCTCCGTCCATATCAAACCTACCAACCACCAGCAATACTTCCACTTTGACAGCTGCCACCTATTCCATACAAAGAAGTCCCTTCCATACAGCCTAGCCACCTGTGGCCATTGCATCTGTAGTGATGAGCAGTTGTTCTTCAACTATATCAAGAGTATCACAGAACCTTTACAGACCAAAATTATTCTCCCAACCTTGTATAGAAGCAAATATCCCAAGCCTTCTCTCTCCAGTCACCCACAGCATCCCAAAGTCCCAGGCTGTAGTAACTGAATTGTATTCTCCACTAGAATTTTGTCTACTTCTTGTTGTGTCCAGAAATGAGAAATATCCTACTTTTATTCTTTCCATGGCTCCCACAGTTGTATTCTGCACCCACCAAACCTACACAATATCCTCGTCGATTCTTACTTCACCCCTGCTTCGAACCCCTTGCCTCATGGCTGATATCCGTGTAATAGATCTAGATGCAAGACCTGTTCCATTCAGATTCCCACCACCACCTACACCAATCTGGTCACAAAGCATCACTTACCTCTTCAAAGCAGTCATGTGATCTACAAGCGAAGCTGCAACTACTGTTTGTGTTCTGCATGGGCATGAAAACCAACAAGCTATCTGTCCAGATGAATGGATACTGCGAAACTGTGAATGGTTACTGACAAACTGTGGCTAAGAGACAGCTGGATCACACAGCTGCTGTGCATGCTGACCAAGAAAATATTCTTCATTTTGATGAAAGCTTCACAGCTTGTGCCATCTGAATCCGTCCTGCCAGCACCAGCTTCTCTGAGTTTTCCAGGTGGGAACTTTCCCTGCAATATATCCCTCATTCCTGTAACTCTTCTGGCCTCAATATTCATTAGTTACTGTCCTTCACGTACCTACCCCCTTCCCTGCTCCCACTTCAGCACGACACAGCCTTCTCTTCTACCAATGCACCCACAGTCTTTTTATTTCTCTCCTTTTCTGCTCCCTTGCCCCCTCCTTCCCCTACCCATCTAACCTTCCCTCTGCACTTAGCTATCATACCCTGTCCCCACCACATCCCTGTATGCCCCCACAAGCAGCATTTTCCCATTCCCCATCCCTACCCTCCAATCTCTCCCCCTCCCCAACCCAGCCTCTTCCTTCTTGCCACCACCCAGATTGCTTCTCCCATCATGCACAGGTGTTCATGGTCAGGCCTTGGTGGCTAGAGATAGTGGTCGCGTTTGTGAGTTGCACTTGTGTGAATGTGTGTGTTGTCTTCTTTTGAAGAAGGTCCATTGATCAAAACTTCACTTGTATAGCAGCCTTTTTGTTGTGTCTGTCTGCGACTAAACATCTCCACTGTATGGTGAGCAGGACCTATCCTTTTTGTGCTGTTTTCAAATTCTTTATTTAGTGTGCTACAGACAGAACAACATGACTAGCACATGGAAGATGGAGGAAATTTGCATTTTAATAGAGCTAGCATAGGAATTTTATGCTACTCCATTTTTGTAAACAAATTGTGTTGTTTTCAAGCCACATAGAACTGAGAGCTGATGCTGGAGAACACTACAGTCACAAATCACATTAACCAATATGTGTCATATAACATTGGCACTGTATCTCATGCAGTTGGATTTCCTGTCACCTTTACACGTTCTGCACCCATACTGCCCTCTCTGCAGTCGCCCTCTTTCTCTGCTCTCTCTTCTCTCCAAATTCACTGTGCCTTTTCCCAACCCTTTATCTCACTTCCTGCCTCCTTTCTCCCCTTCGCATTCCACCTGACACAACCCCTCATCCCTGCTTAGCTGCAGTGCTGGCACAATGTAGTCAGTTGTGACAATGTAGCTGAGCAGATGTAAGTATGTGTATGTGTATTCTGCCACCTTTAAGATATTTTCATTTGTTTGCTAATGCATAATGTGAGAGTTTGTAAGATTTTGGGTTAAGCTGTTTACTGTGAACCAATTGCCAGCTTGTTTCATTATTTTTCTGGCTGTCTCTCCTGTGTCTGGGCCCTTTATCAGTATACTTACATCGTTAGTAAACAGCACAGGTTTTGAAGAGTCTTCCAACGTCCATGTTAATAAATTTAGTTGTAGTCCTCTAAAATAATTTTTAATGGAATCCTCCATTCTTTACTGTTGAGATATGACTCCATCCTTTTAAGGAGAATGCATTTAACATCAAACCGTATTAATTTTTGAAGCAGCATTTTATAATCTACGCAATCAAAGGCCTTGATAATATTACAGAAAATAGGAAAAGGTAATTTTTCATGTTTAAGTCTAACATAGCTGAGTTTGAGAGATCAGATATTATTTTCTTTGAAGAGAAGCATTTACAGAAGCCAATTTCAGCTGTTGTCAAAGGTTATTATCACATAAGGTTTTGATATTTAGAAGCTCCCTTCTCAAACATTTTTGAGAAAACTGGAAGGAGAAAGATGAGTCTATATCTATCAGAGGTCAACTGCTTATCTCTACTTTCATATATTGGTGGTATTACTGCATATTTCAGTCTTTCAGGAAACACCCATTGATTCATCAACTCATCGTCAAGTGAGTAGAAGAATTTAACAGTTTTACTGATGTTTCATTACAACAGAAGTGTTGCTGCTATTTAGAGGTCAAATGTTTTTGGGGCCTCCAGAAATTAAAAAAAAGGAAATATAGTAACAGTATTTCCTACTAGTGACTCATATCTACAGTGCCTTATATCGTCTATTGACAGGTGTCACTATGTTTATAAATAATTATCTTGATGATGAAAATACTTGTTTTTGCAGAAAATATATGTATTGTGTTCAACATTGATAATTTGTGTGCAAAAATTGCTGTTTGCTATTGTAGAGAATTATCCTGCAATATTATAAACAACAATCTGTGTACTTGCTTATGAAGAAAAGGCAATATGACAGTGCACCCATACTTTTAGTGAAGCTTTACTAGCTGAAGCTAGTATATTCTACAGTAAAGGTGTGTAAGATGCTTCAAGATCAGGAGTATTGAAGATGGTGATATGTATGTGCATAGTGGGGAGGGGGGGGGGGACTTCATTCCATCAAAATTTTCCCTGTGATAGTCAGGTTGATGATCCCTATTTCCTTGAACTAATTTTTGGTGTGTGGGAGAACAAGTTTTTTTGTCTAATTTTTCATGGCCACATTTGATTTATCTTATGAATTGGTGCCTCACTAATTACGGATTATTCTGAGCTCGAGTAGGACTGAAAATAAGATATATGAGGGCCGTTCAGAAAGTAACCTCCGGTTGATTTAAAAAAATACACCAAGTTAAATAAAAATATTTTAATATATACATCTTACAACTACATCTTTGCACTATTTTTCTACATAGTCTCCATAGCGATTGAGGCACTTATCGTATCTCTTCACAAGCTTTGAAATTCCTTCTGCATAAAAATCACCCGCTTGTGCCTGGAGCCAGCCTGTGACCGCATCTTTGAGCTCTTCGTCGTCATCAAACCGCTGTGACCCGAGCCATTTCTTCAAATGCATGAAGAGGTGATAATCACTTGGTGCCAGGTCTGGGCTGTAAGGTGGATGGTTGATAACGTCCCACTTGAAGGACTCAAGAAGGGCCGTTGTTCTGCGAGCAGAGTGAGGACGGGCGTTATCGTGCAAAAAAACGATACTGGAAGTCAGCATACCACGGCGTTTGTTCTGTATAGCCCGTCGTAACTTTTTTATTGTTTCACAGTACACGTCTTGATTAATGGTCATACCACATTCCATGAATTCAACCAACAACACCCCTTTGGCATCCCAAAACACCGTTGCCATCAGTTTTCTGGCAGAAAAATCTTGCGAGGCTTTTCTTGGTTTGGTAGGCGAATTTGAATGTGCCCACATCTTTGATTGTTCTTTTGTCTCAGGGTTCACGTACTTAATCCAGGTTTCGTCACCGGTCACGATTCTGTTTAACAATGGTTCTCCTTCATCCTCATAATGTGACAGAAAGTCTAATGCAGAGGCCATTCTTTGAGTTTTGTGGTGGTCGGTAAGAATTTTGGGCACCCATCGTGCACAGAACTTACGGTAACCCAATCTTGCTGTCACTATCTCGTACAAGAGAGTCTTAGAAATCTGTGGAAAACCAGTAGACAACTCCGACATTGAGAAACGTCGATTTTCACGAACTTTTGCATCAACTGTCTGAACGAGTTCGTCAGTCACCAATGATGGTCTACCACTCCTCTCTTCATCATGAACGTTTTCTCGTCCACTTTTAAATAAACGTACCCATTCACGGACAACTCCTTCACTCATAACTCTTGGTCCATACACGGCACAAAACTCACGATGAATAGCTGCTGCAGAATATCCTTTGGCTGTAAAAAACCTTATGACAGCACGCACTTCACATTTGGCGGGGTTTTCTATTGCAGCACACATTTCAAACTGCCACAAAAACTAAACTAGCGCAGGTACGATGTTCACTCGACCACGGCTTGATGCCAACTGACCTGTTGAGTGTGTGAACGCACAGATGGCGTCACTACTCCCCCCACAACCCGTACTGTGACCAATCGGAGGTTACTTTCTGAACCGCCCTCGTAAATGAAAGAACTAATTTTTGGTGTGTGGGAGAATAAGTTTTTTTGTCTAATTTTTCATGGCCACATTTGATTTATCTTATGAATTGGTGCATCACTTATTAAGGATTATTCTTAGCTCGAGTAGGACTGAAAATAAGATATAAATGAAAGAGTCAATTTGTTCAAAAAAATACTCTTCAGCTGTAAAAATGTTTAAGAAAGTCACTACAGGATATTTAGAGTCTTTTTTGTATAAATTATTTCAACTGAGAAAAGTAAAACTTTATATGATGGCATCATAGACTGCCTGACGTGTAATTATTGATTCATCTGTCATACTCTCAAACATCTGCTCTGATTTCACACAGAATATCCACTCCTCATCCAGACTTGTTTTATCAAACTTGTTCATTACAGCAATAGCTACATAACTAAAAAGTCAATTCTTTTCAATCAAAACTG
Organism: Schistocerca nitens; assembly: GCF_023898315.1. NCBI lineage: Eukaryota > Metazoa > Arthropoda > Insecta > Orthoptera > Acrididae > Schistocerca > Schistocerca nitens. The sequence continues at coordinate 433,557,084 of NC_064615.1, read as the reverse complement.
GTTGATTAAAAGAATGAATAGTGTTAATCAGCCTGCAGTGAAGACTCCTTATAGCTTTTGGTGATAGGTAAGTCAATGATGATCATCAGAGGAATACTTTGCAGACAAATATTTGAGGGAACACTTTAAAGTCTTCTTGAAGTTGAAGCAATCCTTCCTCCTAAATGTTTTCAGTCCTCTTCAGTTACTTGTGGATACCAGATCTGACAGAAGCATCTTGAAATGTTAGCTGTATGGTATTCTTGCACATTCAAGGCCACATTATGGCTCCATTGAACTTCTCAAAATCTAGGTCAGAGAAGTGTGTAAAAATGAAGCTAATGGAGCATCTGAATGAAATGTTGGGAGGAATGAGTAAAATAAAAACATGAATTCATCATATAGCAGCTGATCTTTGACAAGATTGTCCTCTTTCATCCTCTCAATAATTTTCTTGGATTATGGATTAATTGCCAATGCCCTTTCTGAGACACTTGAATTCCCCAATCATGAACGGGGAAAAAATTTAGAAGAAAAATAGCACAGCTAGAATATACAGTGCTTTTTGGACAAGTATGTCTCTGAATACGCTATGGAGGACTCTCAAGCAAGAGATTGTACTTGCAGCACACAGAAATAATAACAACAAAGCACTAGAAACATTTCTCAAAATAACATGAGGCTGCTTCTAATTCTGGTACAGCATTTTTTCCCATTCTGATTGATGAGATCAACATTATTCAGACAGAACAAAATGCCTTTAGGAGTGAGATGGAGAATGTTGTGACTGTATCATAATCTACACATAAACAGTGAAAAATGGACAATAGATCACATATTTACAGTTTTATCAATAATTCTGTGAGTTATAAGCTATTCACACTCCCACCACTCTTTAGAAGAAGTTTTAATGAGACCTGTTAACGTTCTGTACCACATGTCACAGTTGTGTTCTGAAATGCCTTTGCTTTATGTGATATTAAAAGAGTATGTTAACAAATGTCAAACGTGATTAAAAATGAACATTCATTCCAATATGAACATTATTTACTTGAAGTGCAGCACAGAGATAAAGTCAGTAAAATTTGTTCAAATATATCTGTGTTTATAAAACTTGTAAACAAAAGACCTTTGCTTTTGTGTAATCTAGGAAATCATGGATATATTTGCATCAATTTTCTGTAAAATACTACGAAGTGCATGTCATTTGGTAATTCTCATTGTATCAGTTATTAGGACTTCTTCTTGTAATGTTTGGGTATGGAGCATTGGGAGAATGAGTGCTTAAGCACATCTGTGAGTGCTGTAATTAGTGTAATACTGTCTTTGTGGTCTCTATGAGAACAATAAATAGTGTGTTGTAGTACACACACCCAAAAAAAAGTTTTCCATCACCCCAGTTCCCAGAACTTCTGAAGATAGACATTGACTGTGAATATTGTATCACAGACACAGTCTCTTTGACTGTTCAGAGATGTCACTACACCAGCCAAAGATGTAAACAACCATGCATGAGTAGTGCCTATTAGATGGAGGGGGTCCAACAGAAGATCAGTTCCAGTCATTCCACCAGGAAGGAGGTACATGGCTCCTGTTGTCTGTAGTTCAACTGTGCTGAGACGGTCAATACCGTGGTTTGATCATGTCTGCATTGTTACTTTGTGCCAGGAAGGGCTCTCAACAAGGGAAGTGTCCAGGTTTCCCGGAGTGAACCAAACCGATGTTGTTCGGACATGGAGGAGATACAGAGAAACAGGAACTATTGATGACATGCCTCACTCAGGCCGCCCAAGGGCTACTATTGCAATGGATGACCACTACCTATGGATTATGGCTCGGAGGAACCCTGATAGCAATGCCACCATGTTGAATAATGTTTTTCCTGCAGCCACAGGACATTGTGTTATGACTCAAACTGTGCGCAATATGCTGCATGATGCGCAACTTTACTCCTGATGTCCATGGTGAGGTCCATCTTTGCAACCACAACACCATGCAGCACGGTACAGATGGTCCCAACAACATGCTGAATGGACTGCTCAGGATTGGCATCACATTCTCTTCACTGACAAGTGTCGCATATGCCTTCAGCCAGACAATCGTCTGGTCAGGCTGAACACCTTAGACACACTGTCCAGCAAGTGCAGCTAGTTGGAGGTTCCCTGTTGTTTTGGGGTGGCCTTATGTGGGGCTGACGTACACCGCTGATGGTCATGGAAGGTACCATAACGACTGTACGATACGTGAATTCCATCCTCCAACCAATAGTGAAACCGTATCGGCAACATATTGGTGAGGCATTCATCTTCATGGATGACAATTCGTGCCCCCCATCATGCACATCTTGTAACTTGTTTCAGGATAATGACATCGCTCGACTAGAGTGGCTAGCCAGTCTGTTCTCCAGACGTGAACCCTATTGAACGTGCCTGGGATAGATTGAAAAGGGCTGTTTATGGATGACATGACCCACCAACCACTCTGAGTTGTCTATGCTGAATTGCCATTGAGGAGAGGGACAATCTGGACCAATAGTGCCTTGATAGACTTGTGTATAGTATGCCACAACAACTACAGGCATGCATCAATGCAAGTGGACATGCTGCCGGGTATTAGAGGTACTGGTGTGTACAGCAATCTAGACCACCATCTCTTTTGTGTTGATGTCGATTCCAATTTTCTGTCAGCGGCTCATGGACTCGCAGTCCCATTCTTGTTTCCTGAGCAAGGGGTCCCAGGTTCGATTCCCGGCGGGGTCAGGGATTTTCACCTGTCTCGAGATGACTGGGTGTTTGTGTTGTTCTCATCATTTCATCATCATTCCTGAAAGTGGCAAGATTGGACTGAGCAAAGGTTAGAAATTTGTACGGACACTGATAACCATGCAGTTGAGTGCCCCACAAACCAAACCAAACATCATCATCATCATCATCATCATCATCATTATCATCATCATCCAAATTTCTGTATAGATTCCGGAACTCTTGGAACCAAGGTGATGCAAAACTTCAACACCTTACCGTACACCATGGCATCATCGGCAAACAACCATACATTGTTGCCCACCCTGTCTACCAAATCATGTATGTATATAGAGAACAACAGCAGTCCTATCACACTTTCCTGGGGCACTCCTGACGATACCCTTGTCTCTGATGAACACTCGCTGTCGAGAACAACATACTGGATTCTATTATTTAGAGAAGTCTTCAAGCCACTCACATGTCTGTGAACTTATTCTATATGCTTGTACCTTCATTAACAACCTGCAATGGGGTACTGTGTCCAATGCTTTCCAGAAACCTGGAAATATGGAATCTGCCTGTTACCCTTCATACATTATTTGCAATATATCATGTGAGAAAAGGGCAAGCAGAGTTTCACATGAGTGATGCTTTCTAAAACTATTCTGATTCATGGGTATAAACTTCACAGTCTCAAGAAAGTTTATTATACTCAAACTGAGAATATTTTCAAGGATCATGCAGCAAACAGAAGTGAGGGATATTGGTCTGTAATTTCATGGGTCTGTTTCATGATAAATTCAAGCTAAGTTAGGGGCACTCTTTGTAAAATCGAACTGTGATTCCATCTGGACCTGGTGATTTATTTGCTTCCAAATCTTTCAGTTGTTTTTCTATGCCAGGTATGCTTATTACTATGTCGTCCATACAGGAATCTGTCTGATGGACAAATGGTGGTATGTTTGTATGATTCTCCTGTGCGAATGATTTCTTGAACATAAAATTTAAAACTTTAGCTTTTGTTTTGCTATCTTCAACTGCCACATCAGACTGGTCAACAGGGGACTGAATGGAAGCCTTAGACCTGTTTTGCTTAGCAATTTTACTTACAACCAACATTTTCTCTGGTTCTCTGCCAGATTTTTTGGTAAAGTGTGACAATGGTAGTTGTATGCTTTGTGCGTAGATCTTTCCAGAGACGTGAATCTCTACTAACCTTTGCTTGTCATCATTTGTGCATTACCTTTTGAACCAACAATACAACAGCCTTTTCTTCCTCAAATTCTGCCAAATTTCATTATTAAACCATGGTTGGTCTTTTCCATACTTTATCTACTTGCTAGGCACATAACTCTCCAGACCACGAGTTACAATCTGCGTAAACTTTGCTAATAATTCCTCTACATTCACCTTACTGGAACTAAGTGATGCCAATTCACTGTCTAAGTCAGATGCTAATAACTGCTTATCTGCTCTGTCTAGTAGAAACACTCTACTAGCCTTCTTGACTGATTTACTAACTTTCATGATCATAGTTGCTGTAATGATATCATGATCGCTAAGCCCCATTTCTATACTGACATTGTTGATAAGGTCCAGCCTATTCATAGCTTTAAGGTCTAAGACATTTCCATTGCATGTTGGCTGTCGAGCTAGTTGCTCACGATAATTTTGAGAAAACTTATTCAAAAGTATTTCACATGACTGTCTGTCAGTGCCCCCCGCAATGAATTCATAGACATCCCAGGCTATACTCAGCAGGTTAAAGTTGCCTCCAACTAGTATTGTGTGATCTAGGTATTTACCATAGACTTACTTTCAATTACTCTAGAACTGTCACAGCAGAATTGGGTGGCCAGTAAAAATGTCCAATAATTAACTTGGTTTCACGTGCACCTGTTATCTGCAACCTGATGATTTCACTGTCACTCTCAACTTTGACCTCAATAGAGACAGTATTTTTGTCAACTGCAATGAACACTCTCCATCCTATGGCCTCTAATCTCTCTTTTCGATATACGTTCCATGACTTGCTAAATATATCAGAGCTTCCCATTTTTCAGCTAGCTCTCAGACCCAAGAATAGTTTGAACACGAGAAATTTCCTAGAAGGTAGAAATTTAGGAACTTTATTATGAATACTTCAACTGTTTACTGATAAAATTGTGACAGCCGAACTGTCTCTATTCTGAATGCCATTTAACTTCACTTGCTGCATATTGACTGGTGAGTGTTCATTAGAGCACCTCAAATTACTGCCTATCCTAAAAAACCCTCATGTGCAATCCACAAATACTCTGCTATCTGAGCAGCTGCTTCCTTTGTGTAGTGCTCCCCTGACCTATCAAGGGGAGTCCTACAAATCCTCACATGATAATGCAGGTGTAGAAACCTGCAACCAAGACCATCACAAAGTTGACGAAGCCTTTGGTTGAGACCCTCCACTAGGCTCCAAACTAAAGGACCCTGATCAACTCTGGGAATGATGCTACAAATTGTAAACTCTGCTTGCACCCTGTGCGTGAGGCCAGCAGTCTTCACTACCTCCACTAGACGCCCGTAAGAACTGAGGATTGCCTCAGAACCCATGCCACAGGTGCCGTTAGTGCCGGTGTGAGCCACAAAATGCAGATGGCTGCACCCTGCCTGTTTGATATTCGCAGGCAAGGCTGTCTCCACATCTCAGATGAGGCCCCCTGGCAGACATACCGAGTGCAGACATACTGAGTGCACATTGGCTTTCTTTCCAGCCCTGAACACTATCTGCATAATGGGGCTCCATAGTGCATCTAACATTGTAGATTCCAAAAACTAGCAAACCCCTACCCCTGTGTGCCTGCTCAGGCCCTGCCACACGTCTACTCACAGGGTGAATAGGTGACGTTAGGTGGTCAGTCTCCACATTGGCCGTCTGCCTCGAGTGACACAAACATATTGCCACCCACCACTCACCCTGCTGTGAGGGCAGATCCACTGCGTAGGGTGCACTAGGAGGTGCCTTGGAAGCAGAGCCCATGGGCAAAACAAGTGACACTTGAGGTGTCCCATGCAATGCACCAGATTCTCTGCCACTGCTGCACCACAAGGCAGCAGCCTCAAGGTGACTATCTGTAGTCAAAAGCACATTCAGTTGTTTTCAAACTGCAGCCAGCTCCTCCTTCGTCTTCACACAGTAAGCACATAGAAGCCATCCTAGCAAGACTAACTGAAGAAGTGAACTATAAAAACAGACAATTCTAGATATGTAAATTGCTACCCTCCTGATGTGTCAATGGACACTGATGTGTTAATAAGCTATGTAGTGGGCAACTATTGCGCTAGAGACTGAATGAATATACACTTACAAAAACATGAGATTAATCCTCTTAAACAGAGAAAAACAAAATTTAATAAATATACTACAAGGAAAACACAGGAAAGATAAACACTTAGTTTGCCGCTCTGTAATTGTACTTGTGTATCAGATGAGAGCTGGAGCCTGACTGACTGGCTTGCAAAACAACTGGACAGTTGCTTTCAAAACAAAACAAATAAGTAACTACTGTGCTACAGGCTGAATGAATTTACACTTACAAAAATGCAAGATTAAACCTCTTACATAGAGAAACACACACATCATGCAGTTAATTTAAGAACTATAACAGCAATGAGGGCGATGTACTTGAGGACAATATTATGGAAATGGAAGAGGATGTAGATGAAGATGAAATGGGAGATAAGATACTGTGTGAAGAGTTTGACAGAGCACTGAAAGACCTGAGTCGAAACAAGGCCCCGGGAGTAGACAACATTCCATTAGAACTACTGATGGCCCTGGGAGAGCCAGTCATGACAAAACTCTACCATCTGGTGAGCAAGATGTATGAGACAGGCGAAATACCCACAGACTTCAAGAAGAATATAATAATTCCAATCCCAAAGAAAGCAGGTGTTGACAGATGTGAAAATTACCGAACTATAAGTTTAATAAGTCACAGCTGCAAAATACTAATGCGAATTCTTTACAGACGAATGGAAAAACTGGTAGAAGCGGACCTCGGGGAAGATCAGTTTGGATTCCGTAGAAATGTTGGAACACGTGAGGCAATACTAACCTTACGACTTATCTTAGAAGAAAGATTAAGAAAAGGCAAACCTATGTTTCTAGCATTTGTAGACTTAGAGAAAGCTTTTGACAATGTTAACTGGAAAACTCTCTTTCAAATTCTGAAGGTGGCAGGGGTAAAATACAAGGAGCGAAAGGCTATTTACAATTTGTACAGTAACCAGATGGCAGTTATAAGAGTCGAGGGGCATGGAAGGGAAGCAGTGGTTGGGAAAGGAGTGAGACAGGGTTGTAGCCTCTCCCCGATGTTATTCAATCTGTATATTGAGCAAGCAGTAAAGGAGACAAAAGAAAAATTCGGAGTAGGTATTAAATTTCATGGAGAAGAAGTAAAAACTTTGAGGTTCGCCGATGACATTGTAATTCTGGCAGAGACAGCAAAGGACTTGGAAGAGCAGTTGAACGGAATGGACAGCGTCTTGAAAGGAGGATATAAGATGAACATCAACAAAAGCAAAACGAGGATAATGGAATGTAGTCAAATTAAATCGGGTGATGCTGAGGGGATTAGATTAGGAAATGAGACACTTAAAGTAGTAAAGGAGTTTTGCTATTTAGGGAGTAAAATAACTGATGATGGTCGAAGTAGAGAGGATATAAAATGTAGACTGGCAATGGCAAGGAAATCGTTTCTGAGAAGAGAAATTTGTTAACATTGAGTATAGATTTAAGTGTCAGGAAGTCATTTCTGAAAGTATTTGTATGGGTGTAGCCATGTATAGAAGTGAAACATGGACGATAACCAGTTTGGACAAGAAGAGAATAGAAGCTTTCGAAATGTGGTGCTACAGAAGAATGCTGAAGATATGGTGGGTAGATCACGTGACTAATGACGAGGTATTGAATAGGATTGGGGAGAAGAGAAGTTTGTGGCACAACTTGACTAGAAGAAGGGATCAGTTGGTAGGACATGTTTTGCGGCATCAAGGGATCACAAATTTAGCATTGGAGGGCAGCGTGGAGGGTAAAAATTGTAGAGGGAGACCAAGAGATCAATACACTAAGCAGATTCAGAAGGATGTAGGTTGCAGTAGGTACTGGGAGATGAAGAAGCTTGCACAGGATAGAGTAGCATGCAGAGCTGCATCAAACCAGTCTCAGGACTGAAGACCACAACAACAACAACAGCAATGAAGTCTGACACTGTCATGATTTACACAATACAAAACTGAGGTTTCTACTCATAGTTATCAGTATTTCACTAAGCACTATGACTGTGAACACTGGTCTGCAATATAAAGCTGTGTGAGCATGTAAATGAGGGTAATGGTGTTTCTTTCAGTTGCTTCTATCTAAATATGGAAAATCAGTTTTTCTAGACAATTTTTCCTTTCTTTTGTAGTGGAAGGTCTGCCTTTCTTTCTTCCCATACTCATCTTCCTGTGGTTTGCCAGTTCTACCCACAGATTCTTGTGCCATGTCAGAATTGTTATCGACAGCAAGCAGGTCAGCTTGTGTATTTGTGTCTTTAGCTGGTTTGAATGTTACTGGCCAGGCTGCAAACACATCCACATGAGATGGCCTGAAAACTATCCTGTGTTAGAGCTAACTTGTAAGTTTTAGAATCAATTTCCATTTATCAGATGCTTAGTTTTCATGCTATTTTATTCTCCAATAGTTAGCTATGATACTTCAAATGAATATAGATAAAAATATAAATGCTTCCAGTAAACATTTTTCTGGTATGTGGCTAATTCCATTATCCATCACCTGGGATCCAACCTGATCATCTTCAGTAGTAGCTATAGAAGAGGAAGAGCAACTAAACTGAAGACAATGGACAACTTACAGGTCACTTAAAAACTTAAGGAATAGTGAAAATCCAGAAAATTGTTTCTGTCTAAGAGTGACAAGTAAGATAGGATGGAAAAATCGGTCATGAAACTCCTTTGCAGGATTATAAAAGTATTGGAGGACACTTTAGGGAAGTTAACACCCACAAATGTTTTGGTAGGTCAAAATTCTACACCATTATGACTTAACTGAATCATCATGTATAAGTCTGGAAGTTACACAGGTTAATAAGATATACAATTCAGTTTGCAGATCATTTAAAAATGTAACAGTGCTAGACTGAAATCTTTTCTGATAGATGACTTTTAAGCAGCAAGATTGTTAATTTATTTTCACTGGGTGTGAAGCAACTCATATTTCTGTGCAGAGTTAATTTCTTAAAAATGTATGATTTTTAAGTAAGACTGTTTTATTATTAATATTGTTATATTTATGCAAGGCCATTATTAGATGCAAGTTATTTGTTGTTATTGTCATCACAATATTCCAATTTAGCAGAGTAAGCTCATTCTGCAACTAATTGTAGGTATGATATCTGAAAAAGCCATCAGTTTGATGAGTGTGTGAAAAAATAATTGGAAATAAAATAGGAAAAAAACAATAGTGATCACTTTCAGGTGGATTGGCTGCATAGAGGCAATAATTTTGAGAAACTTCAAGTGACATAAACATAGTAATTACAACTATTAATTAATACTTAAACTATAAAACAGCTTTTGAATCAGCTGTTGGGGTGTTTTATTGCTGTTGATGCATGCATGTGCATAAAACTGCAAAGCTATGAACCATTTAACAGCAGCATCTAAATGACTGTCTTAACATACCTTTAGCTGTACTGATCTTTAAGAAAGAAAGATCTTCTCTTTTGATAGAACAATTACTCTTCCAAATTTGTGTTTTGTAATCCTTACCTCCCAGGTGCCCAATCCTATAATAGGCATCTTCCTTCCATTGTGCAGTTCAAGAAAATTCACTTTTCCCAACATCTCCTTTACCACAGGCACCACAGCAGAACAGCAAGTGAGCCTTCACCGTATAGTAACTCTGTGATAATATGCCACTTATGTAACTTGCCCTTGGAATAAAGTTTCCTTTTATAGCACAAGTTGTTCAGATTAGCTGTCATGAAGAAGATAAGGCTACCCTTGATGTCCCTCAGTTACATGTTGCTCCAGGGAAAATATCTGAAAGTAATATTTCATAACTGCAGGCAATAAATGCTTTTCCGAATCTGGTAACAGAATACGTAACTCCAGTGTTGATGCTGAAATGGGAAAGGCTGTACACCTTAAGAACATTCTTAAGTGTTTTAAAAAAAAAATAATACATTAAATATCATATCCAATGGCAGTTCAACTGTGTTTGATGAAACACACTTTTCACTTTCTAATTATAAACATTATTAATTTACATACTCAGTGTGCACAAGTGATACATAGACTTTCAAGTTTATGAGTCAAAATATACTTTATAGCAGAAAATTATCTACAATAACCTGTTTCTCCAGATGAACTACAGGATAAACTGATTTGATATATTCACCCATTGTGTAATTGTTGTCAAAATAAACAAATTTCTTATCAAATAAAAATCAGAAAATATCCAGAGATGCCTATCACATATAAATGTATATATTAAACATTTATGTGCACCTAGAAAAGCACTTAATATAAGATACAGTCCTATATTTTGATGCAAATGTCTTGCACAAGCTATGGATCAGACCTAAATTGTATAAATTCAAAGAAAAATAAAAAAAAAATTTCTATAGCCACTACCTCCATGAGATTATCTGTTTATCAGGCTCAGTATTATTTGTACTTATACCAACTAAATGCTACTTACCAAATATGAAAGATGCTGCTGCTTCCTCAGTTATTTTAATTAGCTGCTGTTTATCTTCCATTGGTACCTTAATTACTTTGGTATCTTGGAAATGAAATCATTACCTTCATCTGTATCAAGAGAGGCCTGTTTACAATACATTATTAGCCATCATGAATACTGCTACTTGCTATATGGGTAACAGGAATTTTCAGTTCTTAGATCAAGTTAATAAGATCATTTGTAGGCAGAGTGTTTTAATGAGGTATATAATTTTCTTTTGAATTGGTAGGCATTCCCAATTTCTTCGTTTAGTAGGGAATCCCAAATTCTTTGCTTATGTCAGGTATGATTGTATTGATCACAATCCAGCTGAAACTAATTTTTATTTTCAGCAACAAAAACCATTAAAGAGCAAATTCAAAGTGCTTTGAAGTGACCTCTGAAGCTCTACATTTATTTACAAAATTCTCATTGCTCCTGATTAATTGACGGAGAAGATATTTCTATAAGAAAATAGGGAATGAAAATACGCAAAATAAGTCAATAATCTCATCTTTCTTTTAATTTTCTTTTGAAGTAGCAGGTCTTCCCATTTTCTTCATTTAGTAGTTATTCAAAATTTCTTGATGTATGTTAGATTAGTGGTCTTCAGGCCTAAGTGAAAACCTTTCCAAACAGAGATTCCTGTTTAGTTTATCTGTGTGTTGACTCAATTTTAACTTATTATCCATCTGCATCCTAAGGAATCTTGTACAAAGTTTAAAAATTTATATTTATTTGCTATAGTAACTGGGTTTGGTCAGAATATGACCATCTTCAGACCATTTATATCATGATGGTAGGCGGTGGTAGTGAACTGAGGAAGTGTAGTGGTTCCATAAACATCAGCTGCTCCCAGCAGTTGCTGCTCCACTGCTACTGCCTATCATCACAATGTAAATGATCTGAAGATGGTGACATTCTGACTGAAACTGGTTACTATTGCAAATAAACATTGTATTGTGGCCAAGACTGTTTTTAATACATTTTTTAGTATTTTAGCTAGACTGTTGATTTTCTAGACAAGAACTGCTCTAAAACATTACTTGCACAAAGTATTTGATTTAATGTGTACTAGTAGGCCATTTTTTCTTGTTTGAAATTGCTTAAAAAGAATCTTGTTTGATGAAGACTTAAATTGTTTGCTAGCCTCTCCAGCAATTATCTGAGCTGTGTGTGGCAAGACTAAGTTTGGGCCCTTAGTAAGCATGTTCCATTGGCCAAAATTACAGTCTCTGAACTATTCATTGAAGTCTTCAAGAGTGGATCCAGTATCAAAGTTTTTGGTATCTACATCTATATCTACATAGATACTCTGCAAGCCACCATACAGTGCATGGTACAAGGTACCCTGTATCACTACTAGTGATTTCCTTTCCTGTTCCACTTGCAAATAGAGTGAGGGAGAAATGACTGTAATGTGGACATTTGTACTCACTGATACAAAATACCGTTCCCGAGATTCTCGCCTTTTCTCTCTACCTGCTCCCTGCTACCCCCTCTAGAGTCTTACAGTATTAAGTGTATTTTCTTTGGGCTACAATCCAACCGGAATTCCTGCAGATAGGTCCTGTATTTTTCACTCTGCTCATATAGTCTTGTGTTAATCTAGTGAACTTTCACTTCCTCTGAATTTTATACAGAGCTCCTCTCAATACTTCACTTTTTTTCTTTGACATTTTCACCTCTGCAGGTTCTTGAGTATGCACTAGTGACCAAAACAAGCAGAGTACCACGAAAGCTACTATTATATTCTTGTATAAAAACATGCTAAATGCATTCCTTCACTTATAAAAAATTGTGATGTTTGCTGATGACACAAGTATACTGACAAGGGCCTAAAAATCCATACCAGACACAGCCAGGAAAATAGTGGAACAGGCTTACATCCAGTAGACTTCAAAGGGTGTACACTGCCTGCTTTGCATCTCTCTAATTGTGTTTAGCTGCATTCCTTGGGTACTTTCACTCATTAGTATACTACTGCAAAATCTTCTGGGGCAATGCAGCTAAGACAGAAAGTACTTACTCTACATAAGTATGTAGTAGCAATGTTTTGTATGCTTAATAACTGAAAAACTTTTAGATGCCTTTCAGGAACATAGGGAATCTTGCAGTTATGTGCCAATACTTGCACTCCTTATTGGTATTAGTGATTAATAACAAGAGTGAATTTAAGATGACCTGTTTAGTTCAATAACCCTATATTGTCAAGACAGTATTATGTTTAAGGAAAAATAACTTTCATATAGACTATGCATCCCTACCTGGGACTCAGAATGAAGTTTTACATTCTAGTTCAAAGGTCTATAACAGGTTGCTGGTAGATGAAGCAGAAAATTTAAAATTACCTAATGTTCAAAAACAAAGGAAAAGAATATTTCATGATCCATTCCTTCTATTATTTTCAGAATACAGGGACTCAGGCATGCAAATTCCTACAATTAATGTTTATGTTAAACACATCTTGACTTTGGGTATATAAAGAAAGCTTGATAGTGTGTGAAGTTACTATATTGCTATGTTTCAAGTATTAGAAAGAAGAAACAACAGCTGAGTATGTAAAAGTGCTCCATCTGCTCCTGGGAGTATGTATTCTACAGTATACCCAGATGTTGGCTAAGTTATGCTAAAAATGAGATCCCCTGTTTGAAAAATGGGATCCCCAGTTTGAATTGTCACATGAGAGCATCATATTCCTCTTCCTACAGACAGGGTGAAATAAATCCAGCTATTCATGCCCAGCTTCATCTGATATGATTAAAGCTACAAATAAATTATGGCTCAGAATGGGAACATCACAAAGACTAGTCAAATGAAATTGTATTTGGACTTGAATAAAACAGAGAAATTGTGGTCCTCAACACATGTAATTAAAGCACACTGAACAATATGAACAGGACAGAAGACATAGCAAGGAAAGATTAAATCATAAAACAAAAATTTAATGATAACTCTGGTGACATTGCTCAGGAAACTGAAAAATGAGAATTAAGCATTATATATTGATGCGAGTGACAGGTGTATAGATGGGTAATGATACAATGACAGTAGAAAGTTCTGGCATTACCTGAGTGGCAGTGTGGTTGATGTCAAGACTCAGTTGTGATAGTTCATTCATGTTACCATTGTTAAATCTGTAAAGAGTTATCACAACTTATGAATGACAACATGATCTAAATAACTGATTCTCATAGCTGCTTTTGTTATACTGTAGATTCAGCACTCAGTAGGAACTTCTACCAACATGGGACCTTCATTGCAAGTTCTTATAGCATGACAGCAGACTATATCAATCATGGGAGTATGTGTTGTGTCCTAGAAGTCTGACTAAAAAGTGAGAGTGGCTGTTTTCCCAGTCTATTCTCTGAAATACTTGTATCCAGAGAAAAATAGTTGACTGCCTACTTTTTGTGAACAATCAATCTGGTCCTTTTAGCAGCAAATTCTGAGAGGACCAGTCTGTTGTGTTAGGTTACCAGGTTCTGGAGACTTTTTACTGCCAGTTTCATCTTGCAATAATTTCTCTGTGCACAAAGGTAGACACTTACTCAAAAACTGTTGTAACAGAAAGTGCTGTCTTGTTGCTGACTTGTAACTTATTAATGAAAATGCTTATTACAACACAAAAATCTGAGAAAAATGACTCTACATCTGCCAAAAGAGCATCATTGAGTTACCACCATCCTGAGAATGTAAATAAAATTAATATTGAAATACCTGTGACCATAACCAATAAATTTTTTCATTAAATTCGTAGTCTGGATCACTTCTTCTGTTTAATTCTAAGTGTTAATTGAATGTTAACATAGAATTATAAGTAATATGAGAGGAGTTGGAGTTTCTATGGGCAAAGTAACTATGTTTTGCCTAACTTACATATACCTATATAAAGTAATTTCTGTGATTATGAGTGTGAGAAGTTACAGAAGTAGCCTACAGTGGCAACGTCTACATGTTAATGTGAAACTTGGCTCATTCCACATTCCTAAAGACTCTCATTACTATAAGATTTATGTAATATTATGTGTGAATAAATGCGTGCTCTGTAGTTTCCATCATGAAGAGATGTCATTGATATGGAATGAGTCAAGTTATATAACTGCAAACTGAAGCAACTGTTACAAACTGTGTTAACAATTAACTGCCTTTACACTCTATTTGTTACTCAGACGAAGTTAAATGAAGTAAAATAAACAAGGAAACCATTACTTTAGAAAGAGAAAAAAGAAAAGAAACTGCTGCTCACTCAGTTACATTAAGGAACTGTTGCTTATCTCACACTGATAGCTTAATATTTACATTCTCATTTTAACATTTGTCAATGAACAACATACATTATTCAAGATGATGAGAGATTGGAAAAACCTGTGAGTCCCTGTTACAACATAGTGGCCACTTTGGAAGCTGCTATATTGGATGCAAATCTTAATTTTCAAATGGAAGTGGGTCATATGACATATAAAACTTATAGAGAATAGTACAAGAAAAACAACTTTGTCTTTTGTTTGAGCAAAGCTTAATTGATTCCTGATTTATGACTGTTGTTTATTCTTTCAGATGGCATGAAAGCTGATGGCATTAAAACAGACCAAACACAATGAGATTATCCTGATAGCAGAAAGAGGGTCACCCATGTTATTGCAGAGAATTCCAACCAACACCACACAGACAGACTGTCAATAACTCTCAATGCAATGGTGAAACACCTCATGAAATTTTAAGAAACAGGCTCTGTTGAAGACAAACCAAAAGCTGTGCAAACAAAACAGATGCAGATGGAGAATATAAAATGCTCTCCAATATCATGCTTGTTGATTTCATATTTCTGTTTTTATTTTAGAAGGATGGTTCCACATGTATGGACCACCCCAATCATCTACATCCATACTTTGCCACTCACTGTGAAGTGTGTGGCAGAGTGTGCCTTCCATTGTGTCACATGACCATTGTATTGTCATTTTTTGTGTGTGTTCATTGTTCTCAGTTGGTCCTGTTGGTACTCACCCACTTTGTCATAAGCCTTACTTTATCCTACATGTTTGTTGGATTAAATACAGAGCCATGTACTGTGGATTGCTTTGTCTAGTGGGCACACGCCAGCACTCGGCTGGAACATTTAGCTTGTCAGTACTGGCCAGCTCACAGCTCATGGGCTGTAGCTAGGTTAAACTGCAAAGGCGATTCTGTGTGCTATGTGTAGCATGCTGGGCATGCTGAGGGATGAGTGACTGGCAGTGACAGGCAGTGGGGCCCAGGGCAAAGACTGTTAACAACTACAAAGACCTTTACTGCTATTCATACATCTTGTAGGGAAGCAGGCACACATCTCCTCACTGAGTTTGGCTGGACTGATGAATGGGCCACAGCTTTCGCTTGAGATTGCTGGACTGGAACCTCATGTTGGTGAGGATGCAGACCCTGTAGGTCACGGGCATTGATATCAGTAGCGGATTGCTTTGTGCTGTGATGGCATTTAACTTATGAGGCAGCTCCTCAGCTCTGCAGATGGCCATGGTGGCAGCACAATGCCACTTCCCCTGGCATCATGTAGGCCCAGTGGCCTGGCAGAACACCCATGTCACTGCAGTAGAATGCAAAGGTGGCTGTGCACAGACAGGAGATTGCTGGCATTGGCACCGAATCTTGCTAGGAACTCTTTGTTGCTGTCAGCAGGTACAGATGGCAGATCAGTAGGGCTGAAACAACGTGTCCTGTGAAGGACAACGTGTCCTGTGAAGTGCAGGTGGCAGGTGCAGCCCATTTTCCAATGTACAGATGCTGCTGGTGGAACCAATTCATTTTGTTGTCTGGCATTACTCTGGCATTGTGGCGATACTGCTGCCTTCTGGCAATGATGAAGGATCCCTTACTTAAAAGCCAGACTTATTTACATGCCTCCAGATCCTATTTGTTTTACTAAAAACTGACGGTAGTCATGTTGCCAAAACAAGAGAGGTGTTCTTGTGTAATGATACCATCCCAGTTGCTACACCATTTTGGCTGTGCTACACCATTTACCAATTATCTCAGCTATAATCACTGTGCATTTCACTACCATATCTGTTATTGTGACCCACATGTTGCCACACTTGCGGCTACCAAGCTGTGACTGTTAATGTAACTCTCTGTGGTGCTTCCATGCTACTTTCCTTAGTTTTGTTAAAGAATAATAATTTTCCAAACAAAGACTGGGTCAAAGCACTGCACAGCCATTCCTTATGGAGAAGATTTGGATCCTGGCTCATATCCCAGCCCAGAACTCTATTGTAATACTTTTACTCTGAATCTGTAAAACTGATATGTAACCCTAAATTGGCTATTCTTAACAACTACACAAATTACTGTCTTCATCCCTGATCCTGTAAATTTACCTTTCATCTCTTCCTCATGGTATCCAATCTATGGGAACCGGAATTAGCCCTGGATCAGCCTTCCACATGGTCTGTCATTACAAATACATGAGAGCCAGGCAGAGCTTAGGGAATGGTCCCAGTTAGGTTACCAGGTGTTGTTAAGGAAGGTAAGGTTTTGTTTGGACAACATCTCCAAAGCAAGCCTGACCTCTGAAAATATTACTCCAGTTTGATCGCATATTTTTGGCAAGGACTTTCTTCTGTTTTATGCCTGAAGAGTTGTGTGATGCATGTACTCCTAATTGTCACAATTTTGCGAGTCAGGAATTGGTGAGTACTCTGCTCTGGTATTGCTAGAGCTCACTCTTGGTCATTACTGTATGTTCACCACCATGTTCTGCAAATAGCAGCACCCCTTTCTCCCTTACACGCACAAATTTCCACTAACTTCACCAGATAAGTGTACACAGAATACACCTAAACACCTGCATGCTTGTGTGCTACTGGTGCCTTCACTGATGTGTACAGTCATGTGGTATATTTTGTTACAACCACCATTGGACTATGTTAGTAGAATGGAAAGTTCTTAGCCTCCACCACTAGCTGTAATTTCAGTTGACAGAAAGACAATACTTAACTGCTCATGTAGCCCTTGATGGATAGCTTCATACAGATTCATTAACTCCACCCTGGAATCCTGGACACTATCTCTCAGGGTCAGCAGTAGCCTTGTTAACAATAGTATTGCATCCAGAACCCTGAATTTGGCCTTATACTTCTTCCAGATCCCAGTTACGAGTGATAGCCAAGGACCTGTCATAATCCAAGACTTCCTTAGTCAGTTCCCATAGCATGCTTGTGTTGTTCAGTACGCTTTTCTCCAAGTTCATGAGCTGCGTAGATTGCTACTCCACAGTCAATTTATTTGCCCCTTGCAATTTGTACTGTTTTGTCCAACTTGCCTACATCGCACAACACGCTGTTTAGCGCCTGAAAACCTCAAACCCTACATCGCACAAGTCTACTGTCCCAAAGATGATCTTTAATATTCTACCCTCAGATTCTATCCAACCACTTTTTACTCTCCTGGATTCATGTGGAATCACTCTGACCACCTTCTCCATCTAGAGCTTTAATCATCCAAGTGCCTCAAGCAAATTCCTGTGCTCCTTCGAGACTTTTCTCAGCCTCGTGCTACTAAGCACTAATTGTTGTACCCCAGTAAAACCTTTTTCCAAACTCTTAATTCCATTTCACAAATTCCACACATTAAACACTAAACCTAATAACCACCTGTCACCAGAAAATACCACGTCTGGTTGAGTGGAAAACATAGCTCCTCTGTCCAGGTGATGACTCTGTAGTGCCCCCATTCCACCTCCAGTGGAGAGGTACAGCATTGCCAAACCTAGCGTTCTTGTTCTTTAGCCTTCATCTCATATGGCAACCTGGGGACATGGATGAATATCAGTTCCTCTTCCCCCCAGAAGCCTGTTGTCTCTGAACAGTGTGTCTCCATATACTTACCATAAAACCTATCCTACAAAAACATATAAGTTTATCCAAAATAACATTAATATCCTATACTATGAATAAAAGAAAAATATTCTATAACCACAAAAGACACACTACATATCAATCCTTAATGTGTAATGAGCCTGAGGTTGCTGGACCTCTCTCCCTTGACGCTCATCCTTCAACTTCTTCTTTTTCGTCTCTTCACTCACTTCCACCAATACCTCTCATAGAATTGCTTCCAGTGCACCCTTAAATGTTCACAGACACCCAAAATGTACAATTATTGTCCTCATTGGCAGCTGTGGCTTCACATTTAGTGCTGATGTAGCTTCAGTTACTTTTTACGAACCCTGGCACCGTGTTACAAAGTTCTTTGTTTTCCCTTCAGGGTAAATGTGCTCAACAAAAACCCCACTGACCTGCTTTGCTCTGAGGTAATGCCTGTCCTCATTTCACTGCCTCTTCCTGCTTCTCCAATAGATAGGTATTCACTCATACTTCCATACTTCCCTTACTGTTCTAGCAAACTCCCATACTGCCTCTCCTTTCATACCTACTTTCTGGATAATCATACCAAATGGCATCTTCTTCCCATAAGCCACCTTTCATGGTGACAACCATGTACATTGTGTAATTTGGTGTTGTGTGCACTCACTGGAAAGCATAAATACATCCCAGTCTGAATTGTGTGAGTTCACATAATGACTAAATGTCTTCAGAATTGTGTATGCACTCATTTCACTTTTCCATTACATTGAAGGTAAATTTTTTCACCTTTAGTTACTTACATAACTCTTTTATCAGGTCTGACATGAAGTTTGTTCCCTGGTCCATTATTATCATCTCTGGCACCACAAATTTCAACAGCCACCTGTTCACTAACATTGTGGTCAGCACAAAATGGTTACCTGTTGGTGTTCGATTGAAAGGGCTTAACACTCCCCCCCCCCCAAATGAAACCGAACATTTCCATTGCTTCCAGCAGTCTCTGTAACAGTAACTGCTTCTGACTCAAATCACCTCCCTGAGCACAATCCACACAGTTCCTGGCATATTGATTGACATTACCTTTGCTTTCCTCCCATTAATACTTTTCTCACACTCTCAGATTCATTGCCTGACATCCCCCATGGGCTAATAAAATGTGATCATGCATCTCATGTAGCAATTCTAGTTTCAGCTTGGCCCCAGTTTCATCTCTCTATGTAACAATCTGCTGTGCATGCTAAATCGTTGTTGTTTGCCAAGCTGCTTACACCTCAGTCAGTGTTCTGCACTGTTTGTCATTCCCCAACGTCTTGACCTAGTGCCTGTACTATAGCTATTTTCCTGCTAAGCCCATCTGCATTCCCATGTTTCCTTCCTGCTTTGTGGACTACTTCATATTCAACTGAGTTTGAAAGCCCACCTCGTTCTTCAAACCAAGTAAACACTTCCAAGTATCCTTCTTCATCACTACCTTGAATTACTTTCCTTAAAGGCAACTCCAGAAGTATATCACTCTGTATTTCAAGCTAAGCATTTCCCTATCTGTTGTAGAATAATTTTTCTGTGCTGTGTTCAACTGTCTTGAGGCATAGGTGACAGGATTTTCTTGCCCCCCTGATCTCCTGGTTAAAAACACACCCCAGAGCATGATTCAACCTTCACATGATACCGAAGAACTCCTTTCGAAAGTCTAGAAACACCACACCAGATTTGATGTAAAACTCTCTTCAACTTGATGAATACTTTCTGGCATTTCTGGCATTCTTCTGATCATACAAATGTAATTCCTTCTTTAGCAACTGCTTAAGTCACCTGGAAATGCCTGAGAACCCCTTGAAGAATTTTCTACAGTAATTTACGAGACTGAGAAAAGATTGTAATTTCTTGGTTGTTTGCAGTATTAGAAACTCTTGCACTGACTGTATTAACATCCTTACTAATAATATGGCCCAGATAGCTAACATCTTCCACTGCAAAGAGACATTTTTCTGTGCTGTGTGTCAAATGGGCTGCTTGTAATCTTTTGAACATGTTCCTCAGTCATTGTCTGCGCTCTTGCATATCCCTTGAAAAGAGACAATTATATCATCAAGATACACGAATTGATGCAGTTTCAGACCCTTCAGAACGCCATCCAGCAGCCACTGGAATGTTTTTGATGCATTCTTAAATCCAAAAGGCATCCTAATGTAGTGGTAGTGTCCCCAAGGTGTTGAAAACACTGTTTTCTGTCTGTCTTTTGCAGCAACTTCTAACTGATGGTACTCACTCCTTATGTCTGTTGTCTAGAAGTACCATCTTTGCTCTATGTTATCTATCGTCTCCACAATGTCTGAAAATCAGCAGGCATCTGTTACAGTATTACTATTCAGGTGGCAGTAATCGCAACAAAATTGATTCTTCTTTGAGATGTCAATAGACTTTTTCAGCATAATCACAATTCCTGCCTCCCCAGGAACTAGTACTATCTTCTGTAATTCCATCAACCAACTGTTCATTTATAAATTCCTCCAAAACTTGTTGCAGAAATTGTGGGATTCTGCTCTGCCTCTGATACATGGGTCTTTGTTTCCAGCTGCAATCCTGTGTTGTGTTACTGGCATAGTACACAATTGACCTTGAGGAAAAAACAAATCTTTAAATTCTAGCAACAGGTCTTCCATTTGCATCCTATCCATTCCCCTCAAATACTTCAATTTCCCACGAAATGCAGTCCTAGCAGCAGCCTATGCTTCATCATAATCAGCAGCCCTTGGGTGGCTGTCTTCTTTGTCTGGAATCTCCACTGTAGCTAATAACATTTCCTTTAACAATTTAATTTCTTCTGTGGCAAAACCATCCACACTGACAGATACTACTTTGCCTCTGTCCCTGTCTTGTATGCATACAATAATATGTTTCACCAAACAGCACTCTGTATTTAATATTTCACTGCCCTCTAGTGGCCCTATCATACACAGCATAACAACTGGCAAGTCAGGCTCCACGTTCACCATTCCTGGTGCCTCCCCTCCCCCCCCCCTCTTCACTGCAGCTAGTTGTCTGAGCCATAGCCCTCAGTATTATCATTAGGGTGAGTGAGACTGTTTTTGATGTTGGTGGTAATAGTTATGAGGCTGGCGCTTAGGAGATGTAATTATATGAAGATTACATTTACAAAGCCTGAGGAGCCGCCTCACTTGTTGCAATTTAAGGGGAATTTTAGAAACGAGTACTTGGTGCCCATGTTTTGTATTCAATATAATTTGCTTGGGCACTCTGTCCCTTGTGCTGAATTGGTAGCAGAGAACTGCTTTACATGTAATCGGTTTGAGCACACAAACAGACAGTGTAGGAAGTCCAAGTGGCTTATAAATAAAAAGAAAAGTGGTTTGATCGATTACTCTGTGACTACCTGTTCTATCTATATTAGTTTTGTTATCTCTTTGTGTTTGTCTGAATCAGACAGAGGCAGAGGCGAAGTCAGAGACACAAGGTGTCACCAGTGGGAACCCTTGCATCGTCAGTGAATCAAATAGCTCAGCTGAGAGCAGACAGTGTGGTTGTAAATAATGCATTCGTGGAGAAAGATCACAAAATAAAATTTTTGAGATCACAGGTTCTAGGGATGGATCTAGCTATTGCTAACCTTGTTTTTCTCTTCTCTGTCGGGGCACCTGAGGTTGTAGTAGCATTTGTGGAAGCTCTCAAGTAATTTCCTTAATTAGGGAGTTGTTCAGATAACCAGTCATTGCAGAATGTGAGGTTAAGTTCGACTGGGGAAATGAAGCTGATCGTAAGATTCACAGAAGTATTGCATAAAGCAGTGACTTTTGATCAACTGAGTCAGGGGTTGCAACAATGGACGTGGAAAGAGAATAGTGTTCAATTTTTTTAGAAGCAGTTGAGTACTGTGTCCAGAAGATACAATGAAGCAGTGGACTTCATAGCTAGGATTAGGAAGTTTAACGTTTACACCTGTGAGTTATCGCAGAACATAGACATGAAAAATGTGGTGCTGCAGGAGGCCAAGAAGGAAGCACTCGATGCTTTTCTGAGAGGTTTGGCACCAGCGATGTCTAGGACGGTGTGTACGGGGGCACCTAAAGGCTTCCTTGTTGGTGTTAGGTTAGCTCCAGATACAAGAAAATTGATAGGTATGCAGGGATGAGAGATTGAAAACATGTATGTGCATCAAAAGTGAAGTGTTTTAATTGTGAATGAACAGGCCACATGCAGAGGCAGTGCCCACCAACCATGCAGGAGTGATGGAGTTAGTACAGGTGTCCAGTGATTTAGTGCTGAATGGTAGTGGGGAAGGAGCAGGTCACCAACAAGGATACAAGGGTGGTAACAGAGATGGTCCAGATGCAAGAAAGCGTCTTGTATGCTATTGAGGAAGCCACAGGGCCACTGACAGAAGTTTCCCATAGACGTAAATGCAGTAAGGTGAATGCAGAGGCAGAATGTGCTATAAAGGGTGTCTCAGACAGTAAGCTTATGTTATGGTAAAAAGATATAATATTTTGGTGCACACAGGAGGGCATATGGCAGTGGCCTTAAGAGAGTTAGTAGGAAGGAGGTGTTGGAACCAGTCATGTTATAATTTGTGTGGGGTAGAGGAAAGTGATATATGGCCATTGGGGTCGTTAATGATGCTTTTTTGTTCGAAGCAACCAGATTTAACCCCTTCAGACCCCTTGTCCATTTCAATGGACACTGCTTTTCGAGAGTAATATCTCATATCTGAGAGCACAGATGTTTTTAGGATTGCTTGTACGTCGCAATGGAAGTCTTGTGGTTCAATCTGATGGGCGATCCTGCCATCTAGTGGTGAAGTCACGAAGTATTTGGACGTTGGTTGAGACAAGATGGCCGCACGGAGGAAGCATGTAAAAGGTGGGTACATATTTCGACCAATTTTACGTGTTTAAAGGTTAGAGTTCCCCTTGTTTTTATTTGTTTTAGTAAGGTTTTGGATACTTTCTATAGCAAAATTAGATACATGCTTCGGAAAATCACTGTATTATCGACGTTACAAAACTGATGTCCATTGAAATGGACATTTAGTCCCAATGGTTGTTTTTACTTGTGTGCTTGTAATGTATCTCTGCTATATGAAAATAACTTCTGTGATGCAACTGCGCCTTTTTTTGTAATGTAGGGGACGAAACTAATTTATTTTATGTTACCAAAGGTTCAGTAGATAAAATTCCAAGCATTTATGTACAATATTGCAGTAGTTGTACTTGATGTTATTGCTTCAGGCTTGGTATTTGCGTCTTGTTTCAACACTGTTCATGAAATTGCTTACATCTGACGTATTGATTTTCAGAATTTTATCATATTGAGAGGGATGCTTCCAAAATACCGGATTTGCTGATGTCAGGTGAGGTTTCTGACTTACAGCTCTCAGAAAACGATGAAAGTGGCCCTGATGATGCAGAATCTATTCCACAATGCACTAGACCTGGTATGTAATAATAAAACTATCAATCTCACCTGACTATTATATATATTTTGACCTGGTTGTTGCTATACTGCATTGTCATTTTTAGGTGCTGATGTAGTCACAAACTACGAAGAGGAACAACTGGAGGACGATAGTTGCAGCACAGAAGAAGATGACCAAAATCATACTTATGCACAGGACTCAAATGTTGAAGACTCTATTATTCCATCTGAGTGGGTGTTTACTGAAAAAAGTGATATTAGATGGAGAAGAAAATCGCCTACACTCCAAAGCACACC
Organism: Schistocerca nitens; assembly: GCF_023898315.1. Taxonomy (NCBI): domain Eukaryota; kingdom Metazoa; phylum Arthropoda; class Insecta; order Orthoptera; family Acrididae; genus Schistocerca; species Schistocerca nitens. Next base: position 433,533,004 of record NC_064615.1, on the reverse strand, counting down.
TATAGGTGAAGACCAGTATTCAGTGCAGCCATCAGAGTGTGATATGACACCCATTGAATATTTTTCAGAGTACATTTCTCATGCTTGCTTAGAAAATATGGTTGAAAAAACCAACATGTATGCATTGCAACATGGGAAAACATTTACACCGACAAATGTAACGGAAATAAAGGCTTTCCTAGGACTTCATATAATTATGGGATGCTTGAAATACCCCAGAGTTAGAATGTATTGGGATTCAGCATTGCATTTAGATCTCATGTGGAAAGTATGTCAAGAGAGAGATTTTTCCAACTGGGATCAAATTTCCATGTAGTTGACAATTTGGCAAGGCCAGAAAATTGCAAAGACAAATTTTACAAAGTGAGACCCATTTATGATTGTATTAGATGTAGATGTTTAGAACTACAGATTGAGGAAGAATTATGTGTTGACGAGCAAATGATTCCTTTCAGAGGTCATTTAGGAGTAAAGCAGTATTGTAAGGGAAAGCCTAAACCTTGGGGTACAAAACTTATTATGTGGAAGAAGTGGTCTGTGCTATGACTTTCTGTTGTACCAAGGAGATACTCCAGAAATCTCAAACACTTTTGTAAAAAAGTTTGCTTTAGGGGCATCTATTGTTCTAAATCTTGTTGAGAGAATTAACAGGGAACATGCTTATTTATATTTTGATAATTTCTTCACAACATTCAACTTACTAGAAATATTAAAAATAAAAAATATATATGCAGCAGGAACAGCAAGACTATGTAACATGCCAAATGTACCTTTCACTAGTGATAGGGATTTGAAAAAGAAAGGGCATGGTTTTTCTGAAGAAGTGGTGAGCATGAATGAAGCAGTGATAATGTGTAAATGGTTTGACAACAGACCAGTAGTTCTGGCATCAAATTTTGTAGGATGTGGTAGTCAAGATGAAGTACAGCACTGGGAAAAATCAAGAAAGACATATGTTTCTGTCTCACAGTCTGAAGTTGTACGTCGTTACAACCATGCTATGGGTGGTGTTGGCAAAATAGATATGTTAATTAGCATGTATAGGATTTTTATTAAATCTAGAAAATGGACATTGAGAATGTTGTTCCACGCTGTAGATTTAGCGTGTGTGAACAGTTGGTTGGAATACAAAAGAAATACTGAATCACTGGGAGAGAAAGAGACAATGGATTTGCTTCATTTTACAATGAGAATAGGAGAGGCTCTTGTAAAAATGGGCACTAGTATCAAAGTGAGACGTGGCAGACCCAGTAGTGATTTACAGAACATAAAAGCAAAAAGAGCAAGAACTGAGATTCGTCTGGCACCAGAGATTCGGAATGATCTTACTGGACATTTTCCTGAGTACCATGACAATACAGATGCTTCAAGGTGTAAAATGCCTAGTTGTAAGAATAAAACTCATGTATTTTGTGAGAAATGTAATGTTCATCTATGCTTTGTCAAAGGAAGGAATTGTTTCAAAATGTTCCACAATGCAGGATGTAACAACCGTTGATACTCTTTGTCCATTACAATGGAAATACTGTAAAATGTAAATAAAAATGTTTTCAGTGATTTTGTTGGATTTATTATGTTTCTAATACCCATTTTTACCTTGTACAATGAATAGATATTTTTTTTCATGGCTGAGAATAATTTGGGTCTGAAAGGGTTAAGAAATGTGTAAAAGCGATGTCTCATGTAAGTGAGGGGTACAGCATGATCCTAGGGTTGGACTTTCTGCATCAACATCATGCCATAACTGACTTTTGATGACGTTTAGTAGAACTTACTGGGAAAACATTCCAACTAGGCGAAACTGTTGTCAATATTGATCTGTCATGAAGAATGTTTAATGTACAAAACAGTCCAGTTAAACTGCGAGCAATGACATTAAGGCTTCATTCGCATGAGTGGGTGTCAGGAGGCATCAGAAAGCCGCTATGGATGAATGTGGAGCCTGAATTACCAGTTGATATTTTATGTATGATCGAGCTGCTGTGGTAACATATTGGATGTGGTGTCTTGTTTGGTGAAACGTTTAATTGTACACATACAAGAGAGGGTTAGAGGCAAAGTAGTATCCGTCAGTGTGGATAATTTTGCTGCCAAAGAAGTTTTGTTGTTAAAGGGAATGTTATTAGCAACACTGGGTTCTGTCTGTGAAGGGGCAGAGGCTGCTGCTGGGAGTGCATTACGTGAGAAATTGGAGAACTTTGAGGGGAGTTGATAGGGTACAACTGGAGGACTTCTGCGAGAGCCATTGCGTGCTACGCCACTAACACAACATAGGATTGCAACAGGAAACAAAGCACCAGGTATCAGAGGCAGAGCAGAATCTCACAATTGCTGCAACAATTTTGGAAGAATTTATAAACTAAGGGTTGGCTGATGGAATTATAGAAGAGGGTACTAGTTCCTGGGGAGGCAGGAATTATGATCATGCGACTGTTTAAGCTTCCCCGGCGGATATGTTGTAAATAGTCTTCACAGGTTTGCCGCCGGATGATGTTGTGCAAATTCCACAATGTTTCCTCGGAGTAACTGTCCGACATCTTCAGGTGGTCGAACCTTGCTGTTGGTTAGGTACGACTGACGGTATCTGCACCTCGACGGCCCTGTATATAGAACACAAGCACAAAGAACGCACAGGTGCAGAAAACATGCATGCTCAATGATTTGCAGATAGATGGCGCCATACTCAAATGCCCTTCAGTGCGTGCACTGTACGCTATGTTTACTAACAGTGCGGCCAGACGTTATTCGCTAAAAAAAACATCATAGGCCAATGTTATGACGTGTCTGTTATCGACATATCTTGATTTTATTGTCATGATTTAATAGCAGCCAATGCATGGTTCCAGGCTGCGCTCAGTTGAAATCTCGCATCCCTGTTGATGAGATTATCAGCTCTATGGACATGTATTGTTTCCTTAATGACTCAATCCGAGAAAGGTGATGTCAGGGGTAAAACTTACGTCTTTTCATAAATCATGCGATGTCCTGTATTCAGACAGCGTTCTGCAATTGCCAATTTCTCCGGTTGGGGTACACGTGTATGACGCTGATGTTCATCACAATGTTCTTGTGATGGGCGACATGTCTGGCCTATATTCTCTATATACCATGTTTTCTCAGGCGGAGATCATCCTTAACCGTTTTTGTAGAGCACGTATTTCTGAAGAGTTTGACGAATAAAGCATATATGTTCGAGGAAATGTAAGACAAGCTATTTGCTGAGTTAAAAGTTTCTTGGGTATGGTACTCCGTTATAATGTATAAAACTACTGCTGCTGGAGAGAAACCAACGTTTCGGTCACGGTTGCAGCGGCCTTCTTCTGGGCCTTCTTGTTTGGTAGAACGAGGAAGGAGAAGAAACGGCGACATCACACAAATTATATAAAGAATATGACGATTTAAAATTTAAATAAAAATTTCGTGCTACTACTTTTCAATCTCTTGCTTGAGAAACTGGAGTGTGTGAATGACATGTGAAACTATTTCCTAACATAAAACTTTCTGCTTGTAGTAGGCATTTGATTTTAGTACTTAGTGAATTATATTCTGTCGTGTTATTTATGTAAATGAGGTACATAAAATGACCATTTGTCCCAAAACAGTCTTTCTTATTTGGCGTGTGTTACAACTACTGGAATATGAGAAAGGCCTATTTCGTTTTACCTTAGCATTCAGTGACAAAATAGTCTTGGGTAGTATACGTATTAACAGCTTCTTCACTAATAGACTACGACATTCCGATTTTTCATGTAGCTAAACGTTTGACGAACTTTGATGAGGTAATAGATCCTTTCACAGAAAGAAAAGCACGCCGTGTAAAACTGTAGCAAGAAACGAGAGAAAAAAATGCTAGGACTTAAGGATTAAAGAAATGTATACTGTTTTGCTTAACTCTTGTCTTTACGGGTTTTAGTTTCCTATATTATAAAAAATATTGTGGGGGGGGAGGGGGCATACCAGGGGTCTTGTCCCGGGAAATTTTCCAAAGTTTAGATGAAAAATAGTGAGTTTTAAAGTTTTTTTAAGCGTTTTAGAGTCATATGATCAACATTATAACCCTGAAAACTGGACTCTCGATAACTCGACACTCCGGGAAACTCGACAAGCCTGACACGTTTTTTGGCCTTGAAAAAAAGAAACGAAACATAAACACGCTCGCTATTTTCTTATAAAGCTAATTTAATTTACAGTAATAATCACTCTTATAGACTATTACAGTGCAGTGAATGTATTGCTCTGAAAAGACTGAAATTATATTTAAATAAATCCTAAACTATAATTAAAAGAATAAAACACAAAATATTGCTGTCGCACAGTAATAGCACTTCGATTAATAAGTGAAATAGCTAATTTAAGCCTACTTTGAATAAGGCTCAGGGTTCATTAAATAAAAACAATATCTCAAAGTTAATGCTTTAATACAGTTACAAAGTTAATACAGTATGCTTAATACTTTCAGTCAAAAAGAATGTAAATAGCGGGTTTTAATTGGGTCTTACACCCAAAAAATATTTAAGTATTTGAAAATAACAACTGTAATAGTAATACAGTACCAAACTATTACTAATATTTTGAAACAGAAAATTTAATCTTATGTATGTGTTTAATTCTCTATTTTATAAAGATTTTTAATATTGCTCTAAATGCCATTATTAAGGCTAGGTTGTCTTTAGAAAGATGCAAATGTCGAAGCGCTTCTGTCGCATTGTTGATCGCAGATACGACTTCAGACGTCTAAGGGCGCTAAATGGCCGTTCTGCTGTTGCTGTCGTGATTGCAACTACTTGGAGAAGCTTGATGCACTTCACTACTTCACATGACATTTCTCCAACTGCAGGCTCTTGTGTGATGTATTTTCTTACATCACGCATGTTTTTTAAGACCAGTTGTTTTTTATTAGCGATATCGGCTAACATGTAAGTGCAGTCTCTCAATGTCTAGATCATTTTTGAAAAACTCAGTTGATTTTTCCAAATTTATTTCCCCTCTGTTTACTAAAAGCAAGCACTCTTGTTCAACTGCAATGACCTCTGTGAGTCTAGTTGAAGCAAACCGCTCAGTAACGCAAGATGAAGCAAACCGCTGAGTAATGCAAGATTGCACCATTTCACAAACTTCAATGTAAATAGCTTTGTACTATTGTTTTGGGGTTTTGAAAATGTGCGGTGAGCTGGCTTCGATGTTTTCATACTTCTTTGGTGTACTTCGATTCCGAGGAAGCGAAGGATCAACAACTTGTGAAAGTTTTTCTTTTAAACACAATTCCCAAAAGTGTTCAAAACTGTCACGCCTTCCATTCAATATACAAATCAAGCCCTCATATATTTTTTCCTGTTCCGCAACACTTAGATGAGGGCATTAAATTTTTTCATTGACATCCTCTACTGGGTTCATTGCTTGACAATAAAGACGTAAAAAGAAATAATTCTTGAATTATAACATTCACTGAAGGTAGCCTGTACACTTGTAACCTGCCTCTGTTTTGTCCTCTGCGTAAAATGTTTCAATAAACTCTAGAAGTTCTTCAAAGTTTTTCAATATTCTCAAGATACTAGAAGCTCGATAGTCCATCGAGTCGGGCAAAGGGGTCGTAGATCAGCTTGCTCGTTGGTGCTATCACAGCGTATGCTTCTGAAAAGTCCCATCCTTTTTTTGGCTTGCCTTATAAGTCCTTGGCTAAAGCCATAATATCCCTCATAGAAGTAAGATGGCGGAGACTGTCTACAACTGCCAAGTCTAAACTGTGAGCAGTGCAGTGCACATAACGTGCTTTTGGTTGTACATCCAAAACTAACTTTTTTAGTCCTTTGAACGTACCTCTCATATTCGAGGCACCATCTTAGCACTGTCCTCCTAATTTATCCATTGACAAATCAAGACGAGCAAAAACAGCTTTTAAAATACTAAACAGAGTTTGTGATTCAGTGTTGGAGTCTCATATAACCCAAAAAAGTCTTCGTTGATGATTAAGGAATCATTGACAGTACGAATACAAAATGACACTTGTTCGTGAATCGAAGAATCACTTGTTTTGTAATTTTGTTCAACAGAAAAATGTTCAATCTTCTTGATTGAAGCCAATACCTTTTTCAACACAGACTTTCCCAGTAGATCAATGATCTCGTTTTAAACATCGTGCGACGCCCACTATACCCCGAACGCCCCATCCAATCTTTAAATTCAGGTATGCCATTCTTTCAGAGTTCCAACAATTGAAAAAAAATTGAGTTTACATCTTCGTGCCCTGTAATTGCTAGTCCTTGTCGACATAGATATTGCACAGTAGTAAATATTGTCTAAAGAACTAAACGGGCTTTCTTCATAACACTATCTAACTGTTCATTCAATTGGGAGGCCACACTTCGGTTGTTGATAGAATTTGGTTTTAGGAAACTTTCTTTATGCGTAGCCTAAACGTATTTTCATGAAGACGGAACTTTTCCAAAGCCTTTTTACAGTTAGAAAACCTACCGAAGTAAATGCATCTTCTTTTTTTTTTGAAGAAAATTGTAATAGGTTTTTAGCATCTGCCTCTTTGCAGGTTTTGCAAAAAACTTTTTCGGTAGATGCTTCATATTGTAGCCATGTATATTTGATCAACCAAGACTTCTGAAATGATCTTCCCTTACCGGATTGTCCAGGTTTCGGCTGTGAACGTTTCTCGCCTGAAGACGACGAAGCAGTTGACGACACAATAATTGTTGGAGGTTGACTTGCAGTATCATCAGCTTCCAAGCGCGCCTTTTTGGTAACAAATTTATCCATTGCAAACTTAATTCACAATACACTAAGAGACTAAAGTAAACGAATAAGATATAATCATATAAAAGAAGCAAGAATCAGCTAAGGAAATTGCAAATAATGTATTTCAGAAAATTATTAAGTGGTTCTCTGCAAATGCACTCTCACTAAATTTTGAGAAAACACAGTTTATACAATTCTGTAGAGTAAATGGCATAGCACCATTGATAAATATAGACAATGAATGGAAGTCTGTTCCTGAGGTAGAATACTCAAAATTTGTGGTTGTGTGAATTGATGACAAATTGAATTGGAAGAAACACATCGATGATCTGCTGAAACGGTTAGGCTCAGCTACTTATGCTATTAGGGTTATTGCAAATTTTAGTGAATAACATATCAGTAAATTAGCCTACTATGCCTATTTTCATTCATTACTTTCATATGGCATCATATTTTGGGGCAATTCGTCATTAAGAGAGAAAGTATTCATTGCACAAAAGCGTGTAATCAAAATAATAGCTGGAGCCCACCCAAGATCACCTTGCAGACACTTATTTAAGGAACTCGGGATATTCGCAGTACCTTCGCAATACATATATTCACTTATGAAATTTTTTGTTAATAACCCATCCCAATTCAAAAATAACAGCGAAGTGCATAGCCACAACACTAGAAGAAAGGATGATATTCACTATTCTGGATTAAATCTCACTTTGGCACAGAAAGGGGTGAATTATGCTGCCACAAAAAATCTTTGGTCATTTGCCAAATAGTATTAAAAGTCTGACAGGTAGCCAACCAACATTTAAAAGCAAATTAAAAGAATTTCTGAATAACAACTCCTTTTACTCATTAGATGAATTCTTAGATATGAAGTAGTAACTGTAAAAAAAATTAAATAAATAATTATTTTGTGTAAACAAAACTTACGTTAAAGTGACACGATCCACATTATTACGAAATGTCGTATTCATGATGTATGGAACAAGGATTAATGTATGTATGTATGTCGACCAGACACTAAAGTCACTAAACACGTCTGCAGCATGTATTGAACGAAACTATCCACACTGAATGACTGCAGCAGCAGGGTGGGCTTTAAAATAGCTGCGGCGTCGTAATGTCTGGAAGCGTTAAGGCGACTCGAGGCGGAGGGTTCCAGGCGCATCTGCTCCAGTCCTTTTGATGTCGCCGCGGCCGCAGCGCTGGCCCGCCGGCGCCAGACTTTACCTGAAGGTTCGCGCACCGGGGACATTCTAACAGCAAGTGTGCCCTCAGTACCGTACCACTATCATGATTCACACCACTCGTTTTCAGTGAACCTGCTTACTACCGTAATAATTATTTGTTTTAACTCATTACTGATGTATTTTAAAAGATAACTATCGCCAAACAAGGAAAATAAAAAAATTCCACCATAATTTTGTGATTTTACAAAGCATAATATAACTAATAATTTTCTTAAATTATGGGGGGGGGGGGGGGGGGCGAGGGGCTCCACCTCACCCCACCAAATGAATTTTTCGAATTTTTGAGGGGGCTCGGGCCCCCGCAGGCCCCATGGAGTCGGCACATGTCACACAAATGAGAAAGTTATTAGCTAATAGGCAATAACGAGTGCACATTTTCTGAAGAGTTCTTATTCTCCCAGTCACAAATAATCGGACCCAGTATTAATTGAAAGTTTCTTTTTAAGGGGCGTAGGATGTCAAACTGGCCGACTGGGAGCAGGAGAAGCACCTCACGACTTTTTAATTTCCACTGTCCTGAACGTAGGCTTGATGGCTTTCGCTGCCAAACATAAACGCTTGAATTCCACAGAGCGAAATATAGTGACGTGAGATAGAAGAATGCCATGCGAAGAGGCGTGGCACTGCACTTTTTCATACTTAATACCAAATAACATATGATTGCGTGGGCTTCCGTGGCCAGAGTCAGTCGACATAAAAGTTTTCTGGGTATGGTACCACGTCAAAATGTATATAACTAGTGCTGCCGGAGAAAAACCGTTTCGGCCACAGTTGCAGAGGCCTTCTTCTGGGTCTACGCTATTCCGAGAATAGAACTTAAGTGGGTGCTAATCGGGGACTGTACAACTGGCCCTTAGGAGTGTAGCGATCTGGCAAACATTTTCTTTCAAAATTAAATTTTCTTGGATACATCGAGAAGATGACATGTAATCTTCCTTACCTGTTAGTCGTTTATTTCCACCCTGGTAGTGTGAATGTATGGATTTCACTAATGATGACAACATTTATCAATTATCATTCACTCACGCAATTTGTTAAAGCTTTGGATAGAAATGCCAATTGCTTCAAACATATTTGCCAATCATTTCCTGATCTCAGTAACTTTGGAATTTCCAAAAACTAGGAGCTAATATGAGCGTCAAATTGCATTTTTTGCACAATCATTTAGATAAATTTCCTGGAGTCATTACAGCGAAGAACAAGGGGAACCGTTCCACCAGGACATCAAAGATTATGGAGGAAAATACCAAGGCCTTTGGGATCGCCATCTGGTAGCAGACTACAGCTGGAACTTGCAGAGAGATTGTCCAGACCAAAAACACCGAAGAAAATCTCATACAAAACGTTTTTCTTAATTCTTATTGATATGCTTTTGTTGTTATGATTAATTTTATTATTCTTTGTATCATTTATAGGACTTTGTTTGTTTGAAACCATCAGATAACTCTAAAACGTTTTAAAAAATATTGCCCTCTTTTTTTCATAGTTTTATTCCCAGTATAAATGGATTGACTTTATCTAAAAAAGTAGAGTCAATCGATAAAAATATTATTATTTTCTTATTCAGCAGACCAAAATTACCTGAAATTGATTAATAAATCCCATGCCTCAGATGAGTATTACCAGATGAGTACGTGTAATCATCACACCTACAAGCAACTACAGAAATGAGTTAGTCAATCTGGGAGGTATACAACGCTCAGGTATATACACTAGCTGAGAATTTTCACAGATCTGCCGTCCTGTGGAAAAATCTATGTGGTCTAGGAATGGGCAAACCAAAATTCATAGCTGAACCTCTAGTTCCAATTGAGGGTCTAAATGAGTAATTTGCCATGCTTACATCTTTACTTGATCAACGCGCAAGGGCGGAAACCATTCAGTTCCTTAAAATATCAGTGGTTGGTAGAAACAAAACTGTTTTTTTTTGCAGCTGGTAAGCCCTAACATTGTCCGGAAATCAATTGTGCTAATTCATTTGGAAGCTGCAGGGGAGGATAATATGACAGCGCAAATGATCAGTTTACACATCGAACTTCTACTGCCCAAAAAACGGACACTTTTAATCATTCTCTGGCCTCTAGTGTATTCCATACAGCCAGGAAGCAGGGAATCGTAAAACCGTTACCCAAGTAGGAACTAACAAACAGCCTTCTGGCTACAGGCCCATGTACATTCTACCACCATTATTTAAGGATTTAGAATACATAGTTCACCAACAGTTTACTGAATGTTTAACATCAAATAAACTTTTAGATGGATATCAGCTCAGTTCCTGTCAAAATCACAGCACAACAGCTCTTATAAAAATGACTGACAAACTGAAACAAGCTGTGAACAAAAAGCGGCGACTGTTAAGTGTTTTTTTGGATTTCAGTAAAACTTTCGACAGTGTCGACTTTGACATTCTACTTGCTGAACTCACAAATCACAATTTTTTCTCAAGTGTTGTACAGTGGTTCCAGTAAGTTCTTACATACCGCCAACAGTGTCTAATGCTTGGAACAACGGAGGACTGTGGCATTAGGGGCCCCATAAGGATCACTATTGAATCAATTACTCTTCTCATTATATGTTAATGATGTGTCAACCGTTCACTCCCATTCAAACATCACCTATGAGCTGATGACATACAGTTACACGTAAGTGCAAGTCCAACAAACTGGTGCACAACTATCCACCTAGTAAATGTCGATTTAATTGACACAGAGAAAGGCTTTGAAACTTAACCCAAATAAAACGCAAGCAATCTTAGTCGCTCACAAAAGGCTTATTGCCTCTGAGTTGAGAGAATCTCTTCCACCATTAATCTCGAGTGGCACGAAAATAACCTTTTCTGATTCTGTAAAGAACTCGGGGGAAATTTTGGACCATCACTTAGACTGTACGAAACACACAACTGCGATCTGTAAGAATGTGTCAGCATCTCTTCATTCACTACAGAAATATAAAAAAGTATTTCTTCCCGAGCTTATAAAGAAGCTCGTAGGGATACCAATACTCTTTGTAATAGGCTATGGTGATGACATTCTCCAAGAATTCTTGCATAAAAGTTCACGCAAGCTGGAACTGGTGGCGAATGCTTGTGTGTGTGATAAATTTGTCACGTACGCTTTTTCGACCATATCACACCAACCTATGAACAATTATTATGGCTAAGTGCCAATAAACATAGATACTACCATACTGTATGTTTGCTGTATCTCTTCTCAGTCTCTGCACTCCCCCTTATTTGTCATTTCAATCTTCTCCTCTTCCTTTATCCATTCCATTTCTGATAATAGTAATTGTGGGCTCAAATGTGCTAAGCTAATCTATATAATTCTAAATGCCCTTTACTATTATTGTTGTTATTAGTCTCAGTTATGATTACTATCATCACTATTATTGGGAATGTTTTGTAAGATGTTTGCTAAGTGGAGTGCCCGGACAGATGTAAGACAGGGCCTTAAGGTCGTAATCTGTTCTGGTTAAATAAGCAATAAAATAAAAGAAATAAAATACATGCCTAACAGATAGAAGAATTTGACAGAGCTAAGTTCATGGGATTACATTTTGATAATAAATTCATCTCGGAGGAGCATACCACAGAACTGATGAAACATCTACACAAATCTGAATTTGCAGTGCGAATGCTGTCAGACATAGGAAATATAAAAATAAATACGGTGACATATTCCACTTACTCTCATTCTCTAATGTCATATGTAATCATTTTTTGGGCGGAAACACATCAAGCCAAGCTAAAGTTTTCCAAACACAAAAGTGAGTAATAAAAACTATTTGTGGTATGAACCTTGGAACATCCTGCAGAGGACTGTTAAGGGAATTAGGAATATTAACAACTGTTCCCCAATATATTTATTCCTTAATGAAATTTGTCATTAAAAATATATCTCTTTTCAAATCAACAGCTCAGTTCGTAGAATAAAAACATCTTCATAAATTTTTAAAGGCACTTACTCAAGTCGAGAAAGCTGTCCATTGTTAAGGGAAAACACATTTTAAATAACATTCTACTAACCATAGACAGTTTTGTTACAATGAATTCCAGTTAAAGAGGAGCCTAAAGGATTTAGTGGTGGTCAACCCTTTCTACTCCTGTACTCCGTTGGTGAATTTCTTAGCAGAACCAACTGATATGTATATGTTACTAATAATATCAAATAATCCGAGTATTATGTAAAATGGTTTTTCTAATTGAGAATGCGGGGCTACAATAGTCTATCGAACATTTACACGTTTTGTGACAAGTTTGCTGTTACTTTGTAAATGAAAAAAGTTTAAGATTTTGTGACTTATTTTACACCATGAGGACCAGTTCACTTGATATCCATGGAAGGTACATTAGTATATTTGTTTTTATTTGTAAATATTTGTTGCGTGTATTTCTTTTCTAATGTTCTACATCCTGGAGGTTCCAACAGTATGGATCTAATGGAACGAGAAGCAAATCCAATTTAATCTAATTCTCCTTTTCTCCAAGCAAACGGTTTCCTTTGCATTGTCTGGCATTGCGTCTTTTAACTGGTCCCATCCTTGACAGTTCTCTTAAAAAAGCTCATCTTAAAAAAATTTTTTTGCTCGTATGTCTCTGTATCAAACTTTACAGTATAGGTCACATTTTTAGTCTGCTGAGCTCTTAATAGAGTTTTGGCCTTAATTTTGGAAACAAAAAATAATCTGAATCTAAAGATTGCACCCTAAGGATTTTGACGTGATTATAATTTCCTTCTGCACATGTCTAGAGATAGCCACATAATAAATTTGGAACTCTCTTAACGGAACATTAGGAGATACCCACGTTTTCTGATTTCTTGAAAGCTGTTTAAATGCTGTTGATTTCATTATCAGATGAAAATTCTTACGAACTTTTATCAGTCGCCTGGTGTACTGATTAGTCTTATCATGGGCTGTATAATTCCCAATGATCTTCCTGAATTTTCTTTCTTTCCCGAGTTGAGCAGTAAAGTGTCCAAGAAGTATGATAACATTCTTGGGTTAGTGTCTTGGATATTATGTCTTCCAGGTCTTCCCAAAATTATTCTACTTTCTCTGAATCTGTTCTGTTAATCTCATTTGTGGGGTCATGTGCACTGAACATTTGTATACAGCACTGCTCATTAACTTCAATAAACCATGACTGTTATCTGACATTTCAAATATGAACATGAATAAATTTTTATTTCTCTAAAAATGTAGTTATATATGTATAATAAAAATATATAATACAAACTGAAAACTTATATTTTACTTTCATCAAACTATCATCTCTTGGACTTAGTGACTGCCTTACAAACTCGAGGCATGTCGTCAATATCTTTTTTTAGGTATTGCGACTGTACATCATTCCACACATACTGAACGACATTCCAGAGATATTCCATGCTTATTATGTGAACTTTCTATATACATGTGTCCACTCATCCTAGACCATTTCAACAGGATTGCAAGCAGCCCATTGGGACAGCTACCCCATATCTTTCAACACCATCTGTTTTTCCTCTGAAGAAATTTACTTCGTGCAAGACGCCGACCAATGTTTTGTGTCATTGTTGTAATGTGAACCCTTTCCCTATTAAGAGTATGTCCACATGGTATGGTACCATACTAAAGTACGCGTTGGTAGTGCTCTGGTCCACACACCCTTTTATTTTCACAATGTTGCCAAACTCTGTCTCCTGCAAAACATCCTTATCATAATACAGCCCCCTTTCTCCCGCCCCGCGTCAAGCCTTTAGCCGTAGGTGAAATGCTGAGCCATCCCTTCACCTGCTGGTAGATAAACAAATGTCCTCCTTCTGGTACCAAAAATCACGAATTTCGATTCATCTGTGAATAACAGTTTCTTCCATTCTTCAGTGTTCACTTACTATGTTTCCTAGTCCATTCGAGTCTGTTCTTTTTATTTACGGGCTTCAGAAGTGGTTTCCTCGCTCTCACATTTCATTTCAAGCCGGCGTCAATCACTCGACTTATTCATTTCTACAAATCCTGCTCGGATTTATGTTGCTGTTTTGAACATATTTCTCGAACCAGTAACTGTGATGAATTCATCACCACTTTTAGTTGTTTTACGAAATCATTCTGATCATGGTAGGTCCTCATTACTACCTGGCGGTGAAGGGTATATTTCACTCCCCCTGTAGGTACGCCACATTGTTTCGCTATTTGGGGCATAGATAAACCTGCTTCTCTGAATGCTGCAACTGCAGAAGGTTTGTCTTTGGACATCTCCATTCTTCGAGTCATAATAACGAAGTGCACACTATCATTAAGGAACTGAAATGCACTAAACGTGTAGTACGTATTGTAGCATTGCTTTAAGCACAGCTACAGACATCACAACACTGTAGTGAACAAAAGGGCAATATGGAATGGGCATTCATTCTTCATTCAGGTAAACAAACATAGCAGTTCAGGTAAATATTTTGTGTGTAAACAAAATTGTCTCTGTGGATCGTTTTGTACACGTCTCCCGTACTCACATTGTAAAAATTGTGTAAGTGGTGGTTAATAATAAACTCAACATTATTCTTTTCTCACTTGGTTGACCTTTTCTGCCAACATCCCATTACTAATAGAAACACTTAAAAAATGGCTCTGAGCACTATGGGACTTAGAACTACTTAAACCTAACTAACCTAAGGACATCACACACATCCATGCCCGAGGCAGGATTCGAACCTGCGGCCGTGGCAGTCGCTCGGTTCCGGACTGAAGCGCCTAGAACCGCTCGGTCGCCGCGGCCGGCAGAAACACTTCTATACATCCTTTTTGCTTCCATAGTGCCAGATTTGCACCTGGTGGCCAAAATTGGAACTTTCTTCCATTGTAAATCAGTTCCGCAGTAACACACCAGAATATCCACCAGGTTTTGCTGCAGTTACTCTGCGAGTAACTGCACTTTAATATCGTCCAATATTTATGTTTTACAGAGAAAAAGCCTACACTATGCATAAATAAAAACGTAAATAGATGAAATTTATTTCAAAAGCGAAAAAATCAGATTTATTTGACGAGAAAAATAATTTTCGATGATATTTGGATATTAGAGCAAGAAAACAAGATACAAAGGATAAATTTAATAGGTGCTGTTTACTGCGTTCTAGATATTGTTACATGTATTTGCAAGTGTATATTTTCTCGAACAAATAACTGTATATGTTTTCAAATGTGTAAATGTCACTTTTCCTATTCAATTTAGTTCTGGGGAGTGTAGAGCAGTTACCACACGACCGTTGACAAGAACATCCACTATGAGTATTGCTTTGGTCGCTAATATACTCCATTTTGCTTTTTCTACATTTTGTTACTACAGTTTGATTTTTTCGTGAACTTTCGCCGTGGAGGCGCCAAACTGCACAGGAGAGAGCTCGCACAACACACGCAGTTTTGGCGCTGACGTGTAGCGAGAACGACCACTCGGGACATACGAGACTCAGTACAGGAAAAAAAAAAAAAAACGCCACAGGCGCTGCAGTAGACACACTTGTCTGGAGTTGTCAACTGAGACAAGAACGTCGATCATGTAAACTCGGCTTTACATCTAAACACTCAGAAAATGTCCTGGAACAACCTCAAGTTCGGTTTCACGCCGTACGCCAGTCAATTTTTCAACATTAATACTGTTAATTAAGTAAATGGACACCCTAGTTGCAAACAGGCGTTGATGTACTTCATTGGGGACATGTTGAAAATGTGTGCCCCGACCGGGACTCGAATCCGGGATCGCCTACTTACATGGAAGACGTTCTATCCATCTGAGCCACAGAGGACACAGAGGATAGTGTGGCTCAGATGGACAGAACGTCTGCCATGTAAGCAGGCGATCCCGGGTTCGAGTCCCGGTCGGGGCACACATTTTCAACATGTCCCCAATGAAGTACATCAACGCCAGTTTGCAGCTAGGGTGTCCATTTAATAAATTATCATTTCATTTCTAGCAAAGCTGCATGGTCGTCTACGGTAACTGTTCTTTCGGGAACAGATACTACTACCGTCACATATAATTAATACTGTTGCTTGAAACTTAGAGCTGCAAATATGAGAGAACTTTTATGCTAACTGTTATCTGCCTGGTAAAAAAAAAAAAAAAGACAAAACAACCGCACTCCTTCGCTTCGAATTAACTGTCGTTTCGACTCAGTCCCTGAACGACGGCTGCGGTGCCAGTTCGCCCAGCGTCTTGGATGGATGGATATGGTGTTATGGGCGCTCAACAGTTTAGTCTTTAGCGCCCGCCCAGCGTCTTACCGGCCCTTCCTCGGAGGCGACTCCCGAGGATATCCGAGCAGCGCCTATCGAAGTCGGCGCAGTTTTTCCGGCGTTCGGATCTGGCTGCTCTCCGCTTGCCAGCACTCGCGTCGCATTATTCTTTTAACAAGGAAGACAAGCCCTGGCCCCACTCCCGTCTCGCCCGCTTCAGAGTTCCATCAGGAAGAGAACAGGCCAGCTCGTGTCCTGCCCTGCCTTTGCCGAAACGCCAGGACAATTTGACGCTGGCAAATGCAATTAGGGGCTGGTTGGTAAGGGAATTGGAAAGGGGGATGGGGGCAGGGGAGGGGAGCAGGCAGCGAAAGTGGTGGCGTGGCAGCAGCGGCCGCCGCCTCCCCTTCATCCCTGCGGCTGCCAGCCGAGCGCCACTTGGCTGTTGGAGCTCCGCTGCAGTCTACATCTACGTCCACATCTACATTTATATTCCGCAAGCCACACAACGGTGTGTGGCGGAGGGCATTTTACCTGCCACTGTCATTACCCTCCTTTCCTGTTCCAGTCGCGTATGGTTCGCGGGAAGAACGACTGCCGGAAAGCCTCCGTGCGCGCTCGAATCTCTCTAATTTTACATTCGTGATCTCCTCGGGAGGTATAAGCAGGGGGAAGCAATATATTCGATACCTCATCCAGAAACGCACCCTCTCGAAACCTGGACAGCAAGCTATACCACGATGCAGAGCGCCTCTCTTGCAGAGTCTGCCACTAAACATCTCCGTAACGCTATCACGCTTACCAAATAACCCTGTGACGAAACGCGCCGCTCTTCTTTGGATCTTCTCTATCTCGTCTGTCAACTCGACCTGGTACGGATCCCACACTGATGAGCAATACTCAAGTATAGGTCGAACGAGTGTTTTGTAAGCCACCTCCTTTGTTGATGGACTACATTTTCTAAGGGCTCTCCCAATGAATCTCAGCCTGGCACACGCCTTACCAACAATTAATTTTATATGATCATTCCACTTCAAATCGTTCTGTACGCATACTCCCAGATATTTTACAGAAGTAACTGCTACCAGTGTTTGTTCCGCTATTACATAATCATACAATAAAGGATCCTTCTTTCTATGTATTCGCAATACATTACATTTGTCTATGTTAAGGGTCAGTTGCCACTCCCTGCACCAAGTGCCTATCCGCTGCAGATCTTCCTGCATTTCGCTGCAGTTTTCTAATGCTGCAACTTCTCTGTATACTACAGCATCATCCGCGAAAAGCCGCATGGAACTCGATACGTAATTAGTTTCAGAAGTCGCTATCTGCTCGCACGGGCGTGAATTACTGTCATCGTGACCTACCTGAAGGTCAGCCAGCTACCACCCTCATGAACTGCGTAGCGTTCTTTTTTTTTTTTTTTCGCGGAAACCTCTTTCTCAGTAGTCTTTTGACCACGTAAAATGACTACGGATAGGGTGTACGAGTGGCCATGTACCTTTCGTGATTGGCTGGAGAAACGAAGCGTCCCTAGTGATTGTAAAAGAGGAGAGGTCACTCTCGTCTTCAAGAGGGGTCATCGAACAGACACACGAAACTATAGGCCTACAGTGACTCCAAAAAGTATTCGTCCGACCACAGCGCATAGAACATAACAAGCACAACATAAAAAATAGCTAAGAAACGATCAATAGCAGTCAAATCAAACCGAAGACCCACCACATCGGGACCATGGAATGTTTCCGTTCAAAAGTAATCACGACAGGCTTTAAGACATTTACGCCATTGGGAGACGAGACGATCAGTTCCTGTTTCGTAGAAAGCGGTCGACCACTGACAGATCCATAACCGCACCCACTCCTGTACTTCATTGTCCAACTGAAACCGACGTCCACGCATGTCTTTCTTCAGGTCACCGAAGATGTAAAATCACATTGTGAATAATCCGGGCTGTACGGAGGTTGCATCATTTCCAAACCAAATCGCTGAAGTGTAGCCTTCGCTCGACTACCAGTGTGGGGTAGGGCATTATCGTGCAACAGGATGATTCCGACCGACAGTTATCCGACAGCCCGAGAGCAAATGACAAAGCCAACAGTGGAAACATCCCACACCTCCTTCCTAATTCAAAGTTGTTCACAGAATTTCCGGTAAGGTAATGATAGCCTATTTCTTCTCCCGCAGGGGCGCTCTGATCGTCGAGTTCCTCGATCGTGGAAACACAGTCAATGCGCACCACTGTGAAGACACTTTGCACAAATTGCGACGCGCCATTAAGTCAAAACGTCAGACGGAACCATTCTGTTACACGATAATGCCCGTTCCCACACCGCCAATTGGCCGAAGGCTAGGCTTCAGCGATTTTATGGGAAACGTTTCAGCATCCTCCGTACAACCCAGATCCTTCGCCGTGTGATCTTCACATCTTTGGTGACGTGAAGAAAGACATACATGAACGGTCAGTTTCAGTTGAACGAGGAAGTGCAAGAAGTGGTACGGTTGTGGATCCGTCAGCAGCCGACGGCGTTCCTCGAAACAGGAACTGATCGTCTCGTCTCCCAGAGGATAAATTTCTTAACTCGTGTGGTTATTACGTTTGGATGGAACCATTCCATGCTCCTATTGAGGCGGGTGTTCTGTTCTCATCTGACTGTCTCTTATACTTCTTTATCTTGGTTAAAACCTACATTTGGGTTCATATGTTGCTTAACATGTGATCAAATGCACGTTATTTAAAATCGTTGTTCAGTTGATGTCAAATAAGTATTCGTCTAGTAAACAGGATCCTAGATATGGTGCCGCACTGACACACATTTCTCTTCCTTTCCTTAAAAAGTTGTGTTACGGATAGTTCCCTCTCTATTTTCATAGTCATTGAGTGACATTTAAGTAATATGAGTCGAAAACGTCGCATCAAGTTGTTTCGAAAAGGTAAATTTTTTACAGAAATCGGAGACTTTGATATTATGATACACAGATTTAATCAGAACAAAACGTACGGAAATCAGTCACGAAGCGGTCTTCATGCTGTTCTCTCTGAGATCGAAAAAGACAGCTACGTTGAGAAGTCAAGAAAAATCAAAATCTAAGCGCTCCATAACTTTCTGCTGCAGTTCAGATGCATACAGGAAAATCTGTTTCAGCTCGGTTGGTAAAAAATTTGCTTTAGCTACGTATGGAGACCTATCAATCTGTAGAAGACTATGCATCAATAAAATCAACAGAAGGAAGCGAGTTGCATTTGCGAGAGAACAAAGATCTGATGGGTTTGATTTCTGGAAGAAAGTTGTATGTAATGACGAGAGTCGATTTAAGCCGTCGAAGTCAAATGGGCAAGTAACAGTATGAAGCAAAAGGAATTGTGAACATGAAGAGAGAAATATAACAGCCTCAATTAAACATGGAGGAGGTTCAGTACTTGTCCGAGGCTGCATGGGGAACTGGTGTGAGGGATGTATGTTTTATTGATTGAATTATGTACCATAAGGTTTATATGAGCATCGTAAAAACATCTCTATCCAGAAGTGTGAATAAAATGGGGCTTTCTAGGGTTTCCACACAAGATAAAGATCCAAAACGTGAAGCTCTAGATACAAGGCTGTGGCTGCTGTATAACACTCCCCTCTGGATGCCGACACCATCGTAAGACATTAATCTAATTGAGGATTTGTGGAATATACTCGACAAAAATATGAGGAATCAACAGATGCCTAATAGAAATGGTCTAAAGAACTCTCTACTAAACGAATGACGTAAAATTACAGTACAAACAAAAGAATATTTGGAGCAAACCATGCAAAGGAAAATGCAATCGATTATAAAGAGGAATGGAGGCCCTACTAAGTACGAGGGCTAGTCGGAAAGTAAGTAACGATAGGTCGCGAACTGGAAACCACAATGAAAATCAAATCTGTTTTATTTGCAACAGTTAGTTACACCTTCCCACGAAGTTTCTACATAGTCGCCGCTACGACTTAGGCGTCTGTCGTAGCGTTGTACCAACTTTCCAATACCCTCATCATAGAATGCAGCCTACTGTGCTTCCCGACAATTTCTACACTGAACTCCATCTTGTTGACTGTGCCAGTTTGTCTTCGTAACCAGCGGTTCATCTGAGCAGAGATGGAAACCAGAGGCAGCCAGATCTGGGCTGAATGGTGGGTGCTCAAACACTTCCCACTGAAGATGCGACAGGAGCGTCCTTGCTGGTCCTGTGGAGTGCGGCTGAGAAGTGTCATGAAGAAAGAAATGCATGACAGTTACGTTATGTGGGGTTGCATGAAATCAGGCGAAATCTTGCGGAAGGCGCCAGTACTTGGCGGGAGACATTATTTTCTTGACATCTGTATGCACTCACTGTGCACTCAAAACTGAGAGGAGCAATGTGACGCTGTCTACAGGCATGCCGGCCGATGTGGCCGAGCGGTTCTAGGCTCTTCAGTCTGGAACTGTGCACTGCTACGGTCGCAGGTTCGAATCCTGCCTCGGGCATGGATGTGTGTGATGTCCTTAGGTTAGTTAGGTTTAAGTAGTTCTAAGTTCTAGGGGACTGATAACCTCAGATGTTAAGTCCCATAGTGCTCTGAGCCATTTGAACCATTATTTCTACAGGCATACTAGAGACACTGCCCAACATTCTCACTGTGGTTTCCATTTCGTGACCGTTTCTTACTTCCAAATAGCCCTCATACTAGCCATGATATGCTGTGTTCAGTGCCGTTTTCACTATTGCAAACAAATACTTATTTTGGATCCTAAATATCCTATCTTTACTTTTAGATGTTTAACTATATTTATGTAAACAGTGATCTGTATTTCGTTATTGTATTCTCCTTTTTACTCATTAGTAAGAAGTCTATGTTGCTGCTGTACTTCATTCTGACAATTTTCCAGTATCTAAACATGCTTAAACATAAGCAAATGTATTAGACGAATATTTTCTGGAGAAATTTCCATCTTCATTTATCATAGGTCGCTGGAGGAGCGAAGGGTCCCTAATGACCGCAATAACGCATAAGTCATTGCCGTTTTCAATAAAGGTCATCAAACTAAAGCACAAACTATATACGTATATCTCTGACGTCAGTCTGTTGTAGATTTTTGGAGCAAGTTTTATGCTCGCGTGTTGTGACCTTTCTGGAGCCTGCAAATCTTCTTGTTATAAATCAACATGGATTCCGGAAATAATGATCGCGAGAGATCGCGCTCACTCTGTTCGTCCATGAGACCCAGAAAGCAGTAGATATCGGTGCCCACTATGCCACGTTCCTTGACTTTCGGATACAGTTGCACACTGCCCCCTAATTAAAAAAATACGAGGGTACGGAATATCACACCAGATTTAAGAGTTCCTTGCACGTCGTTATTAACAGAGAGAAATCTTCAGATATATAAGTAACTTGTGACGCGTCCCAAGGGAGTGTTACAGGACCTTTGCTTTTGACGATACATATAAATGCCTAGTAAAAAAGCCGCACGTCCCACGAGGATTTTCGCGGACGATGCTGTTTTATGCAGAGAAGTTGTAAGAGGTCCATGACTAAGAAATTTAAAAAATCTTATAATAATAATTTTTTTATAAAATTAACTTTTTTGACAATCATTCATTTGAATATAAAGAATTTACTAATTTCTGCAATCCATGGTCATCCCGATTATCCTAAAGAAAAATCAGTTGTTTCTTTTTTTATACATGACAAATCTAGCGGCCAGCATTGCACTGGGCTGTGCCAGAAAGATTCCTTATAGGAGCAGATATATACGCATTATCCGGCGACTTCATTGAGGTAAGATTTTTCAATTTATTCAGAATGAATTTTCAGGGCCATGACGCAGCACTGCTGACGTCCAACATTTACAAATTTAAATTCACAGTCAATTATTGAAATGTTATAAGTGAGCCACAATTTTATTGAGAGATTAGTCACATTTTATTATTGGTAGGTTACGGAATTTATCTGTTGGTAGGTTATACTAAATGTGAATGCTATACATATTATTTTTACTGTTGGGAGGTTACAAAGTCATACCAGATAGGATTGATAGAGGAATTAGAGAAGATACGAAAACAGCACGTTTCGTTACAGTTTCATTTAGTAAGCTTGGAAGTGTCACCTAGATGCACAACCAGCTCGGTGGGAGACGCTAAAAGAGAGGCGTTGTGCATCGTTGTGTAGATTACTGTTAAAATTCCAAGAGCGTACGTTCCTAGAAGAGTCAGCCAATATGTTGCTTCCTACTTATGCGAGTATATCATGGCAAGACCACGAAGGTAAAGTTCGAGAGGTTCGGGCTCACACTAAGTACGCAAATGATGAGGAAAAGGCATTCAAACTACAGGCGCGCCTCCGCTTGTGTCTGCGGCAAGTAGTCGCACGGCAACTTGGCGCAAGGCGTACTGGTGTAAGCGCACCTTTTAAGGCTTACCTTCACAACTGGCGAAATAAACTGTTTTTACCTTCGCTTTCAGATCGACGAAAAGTATTTTTCGCGGTATTGGGTTTTTCGTTTCAGCATTGTATTGTTTCGGTAGTGAAGCCTAGAGGATGTGTGTGGACACAGTCTCACTGCTGAGGGGCGAATAGTGGACTTTAAGTGAGTGATCTAATATGCACAGTCCGGGAAAACAATGACAGAAATAATGAAGGAGATCAGAGATCGCTCTGGTAAGGCTCCACCTCGGAAAGCAACAAACCTTGATATAGATAAATGTGGTTTTGTTTCTGTTAGCCTACAGTCAAAGACAAGCCACAAAGTTGACTCAAGAAAACGCGAAGCGAATGTGTGCTCAATCAGCTGAACTGTCTCCAGTGACATCAGTTTGCAAAAGAATAGCTCAACTTTTATCGTGGTCGACAATGCATGACCACATGAACAAATTTTGGAAATAAAGGGATTTAGACCAACGTTTCTGAATTGTCTGAGAACGATATGGAGAGGAGAGCAGCCGCCTGCCGTGGTTTTTTGACAATTTTTCAAATATCACGCTTACTCAAGAGATAATATAATTCTACACGCAGTCGCAAACATGCAGAAGTTGCTAAGGTTTTTTTAAAGTATTTTATGGTGAATGAGCGATATATAGCAGTTGACACAGGAGGGATGTGATTTTCTGATAGAAAAATTCTCATCATGTTCGAGAGGTGGAAATGAATAGGGAAGAATTGCTTAGGAACCAAACATGTCGAAGAGGACACGGAGACGCATTAATCTATGAGTGTGGCTCGATGGTGCACGTGCAGATGCGCTGCAGCACTCCATTATACAATATACTGTTTTAACCCGGGGGTACAGAACTTTCCGGACACACTGTACAGCCACTTGTGTAGCGCAGGTGCAGTTCAGTAGAGCGCTTTGTATCTCCAGTCATGAACGAGACAATGCGACTTATGTGTACTGTTTATTCTGTCAACATGCCCCATAGGGTCCTTTCAGAATCAGACTGTGCGCGCATTGTCGCTTTACGGCGAGAACGGTTGTCAGCATGGGAAATTGCCTGCTGAACTGGTATACACCACAGAGGTGTAATTGAGACGGAAAATATTGAGAATCTTCCTTGTACTAGTCACCCGTGAACAACAACACCGCCTGATCATTGCATCTTGCAAATTATGATTCGTGGGTACTCCAAGGAGAATGTAACGGAACTGCGCAGTGCGTTTTTGAAGACAACTGGAAGGACTGTGGAATTCCAGACACCTGTAGGTGTCCACTAGTTGGTGCAAGCGTATTACAACGCGCGAGGTGGAGGAACTCCGTATTAGAAACTGCAAAGTATCTTATTTTGAATCCACGGATGGTCAAAGTCGTGCACTTTGCACAGACAGCCTTTATTTTGGTTAGTGTTTCGTTTGCGTTTCACAGTACTCGTAAAGCTATTGCTTATTGTTTCATTCCCTGCCCACCTTGAATCCCGGTCTACAGACGCTCCAAGACTGCAAGCCGTCGCTCACTTTAGCCTTAAATATATGTTTGAGTGAAGCTACTCAGTGCCCCCATAATCAAATAAAAACAGCGAATAGTAGAGGGAGTAAGAATGAGAACAGGGCCGTATTTAAGTTTACAAAATAATGACAAGTTTTTAAACCTCCAGTAACTACAACTAGCTCATAAATCTTACACAAAAAATGAAAAACCAAAATCAGATAAGGAATTGTGTTTGATAGGCAAAGCATGCATTGGGGTGGAAGCTATACAAATTCTTCCCTGAATTAATCCCTTTTATAACGCAATCTTACTTTGTCTACATGGCCGACCGATGTGGCCGCGCGGTTCTAGGCGCTACAGTCTGGAATCGAGCGACCGCTACGGTCGCAGCTTCGAATCCTGCCTCGGGCATGGATGTGTGTGGTGTCCTTTGGTTAGTTAGGTTTAAGTAGTTCTAAGTTCTAGGGGACTGATGACCTCAGAAGTTAAGTCCCATAGTGCTCAGAGGCATTTTTCTTGCCTACATGAATACAATGTGAGGCCCAACTCTGTTCACATGGAATAAACTACGATCAGTTACACCACAAACTATGGTTCACCCGAGAACAGGGAACAGTGAATATCATTTAAAAACTATACGCCAGTGCAACAGGACTTCACCCTTTCACCCTGATTCAGGCGGCAGCAGAAAATGGCGCGCTGAGGGCGAGGAGCAGTCGCAGCGGCAGATGTAATGTTTTGACGCGTCCACGAAAATCTGCGAACTACGTTGTCTGGCGTTCTGATTATCAGAAAGCGGGTAACTTCCCTTTCAGAGCCCTGACATCCTAGCAGATTTCAGTGTGAGGTTCACCCGTTCACTAGACGGGCCAAAAGAACAAATTTGACTCACAGGCATGACGGTATGTATTGGAATTGTCAAACGTCACGCTGCCATCTCAGAACGGATAAGTTCACCTCCATGAGACACGACATGTCCGAGATGCTACGCAGTTCCACTGTCGGTACAGTTCTTAGTCCACCACAAGATAAAGACCACAAGTCTCACCCACTACGGAAAGACCTGAAATTCTCCACCAGGGAAGGACCAGAAGACGAAGAAGATAAAGAATCACAACCAGTTTTCACCAAGACTCGGTACGGCAGCCGAATTAGCAGAATAAAACCGTCCCGACATCCACATTGCACAAACCAATCGAAGTATCCTAAATGGTTCAAATGGCTCTGAGCTCTATGGGACTTAAACTTCTGAGGTCATCAGTCCTTAGATCTTAGAACTACTTAAACGTAACTAAACTAAGGACATTACAGACATCCATGCTCGAGGCAGGATTCGAACCTGCGACCGTGGCGGTCACGCGGTTCCAGACTGTAGCGCCTAGAACCGCTCGGACACCCCCCGGCCGGCCCGAAGTATCCTCTTCACATTGAATCTCCCTTTCTTCTGATGGCCTGGTAGCCAATCCAGTCACAGAACTAGGGTTCCCACGCTGGGGAGGTGGCCTCTATTTTGCATATCTCGAGAGGAACCAATCATCGACTCCAAATCTCTCTTGTCTGAAAAAAGAACATTTTAGACCAGGGAGGCGTCGTTCTCATGTTAAACGTGACCATGGTTTGACAAAAAAAATCTACCTAAATGGGACCACAGTCCCTCATTTACAGAGTGATTTAATCTTTCCAGGCCGGCCGGAGTGGCCGAGCGGCTCTAGGCGCTACAGTCTGGAGCCGCGTGACCGCTGCGGTCACAGGTTCGAATCCTGCCTCGGGCATGGATGTGTGTGATGTCTTTAGGTTAGTTAGGTTTAAGTAGTTCTAAGTTCTAGGGGACTGATGACCTTAGAAGTTAAGTCCCATAGTACTCAGAGCCATTTGAACCATTTTTAATCTTTCCATGCCAACCATTTCCAATTCCTGAAAAAAGGCTGTTAAGCTTTCCAGACAGCGGTGCCAGTGAAATATATGTTTTTGACGTCACTAAAAGAACTTGGCGACTTTCCCTCTTTTAACATGAGAATGCACGGAGATTTATGACCTCCCCACTGGCTGCATAAAAGCTCAGTTTACAGCAGTCTCTCTTAAATGATTTTCTCTACCTACTTTCAGCTATCTGGCCATCTCCCTTGACAGGCTGGCGCCTGGTCCAGGTGAAATATTTTGTGAACTGCACCCTTCTATCCGACCCTAAGTGAGAGGAGGAGAGTACTTGGACCAGAAGTCCCTCTAAAGGTAAGCAACACAGAACACCGTTTCGCAGAATCACTTGTGCGGCCATGTGGTGCGCTCAGCGTTTGTGGCCTCTAATTAATCTTGTTCCCTGTTCTCAGTCGCCTTTGCTATGGCCCCCTGGGTGCAAGCTCTTTAAGGGTTACGCATGCCGTTACAAGACATTTCTGCCCACAATTTCCTCGCATAGAGAAAGTCATTAATCACACATAGAAAATGTAGTACCGGGCAAGACCGAGATCATGCCATAAAATACGAGTGTTAATCTGACTGACAATGTTGTTAAAGTGAGAGAGTGGAGTGCCACCTCTCAAGATAAACAGTTATTGCGAAGCCTTGTGTAAGCCATTTATTTTCAAGATTTGGCTTAACACCTCCATCATAACTTAGCTGAAAATATCTAAAAACGAGTAAAACTGTGAAAGCTGTATGGAACATAAATATTGCCTGTAGTACAATAGCCGCGCGGGATTAGCCGAGCGGTCTTAGGCGCTGCAGTCATGGGCTGTGCGGCTGGTCTCGGCGGAGGTTCGAGTCCTCCCTCGGGCATGGGTGTGAGTGTTTGTCCTTAGGATAATTTAGGTTAAGTAGTGTGTAAGCTTAGGGACTGGTGACCTTAGCAGTTAAGTCCCATAAGATTTCACACACTTTTTTTTGTAGTACAGTACTGATTATTAAAAAAAGTAAATTGTCCTAGCAACAGAGAATTAACTCGATGCAGACCAGGACATTTATTTATTTATTTATTTGCTGTTTTAGTCTGCTTTCTAGATTTATATAGTTTAATACATACTAATACGTTTCTACATTATGGTGTTATAGAAACGCAAGTATAAGCTAGCTGATCAAAAATATGCAGACACCTCTATGTATTGTGGAATTTACCACTAGAGTCACGAGAGGCGGACCCACCGATCGAGAAGGAGGCGGGGAGTATTGTGTTGTCAGTAGAGCAGCAGCAACAGCAGAATGGGTTAGTTAGGAGAGCGCAGTGACTTTGAACATGGACTACCCGTTGGACGTCGCCTGAGTAACAAATCGATCAGGGACATTTCAGCCCTTCTAAGGCGGCCCAGATACACTGCTGGTGATGTGACCGCGAATTGGAAATGCGAAAGAACAGCCACAGCTAAACAAGGCGAGGCAGATATCACTTATTGGGGAAAAGGACTGTCTAGCAGGACTGTAAGAAAACTCTCACGAAATAGGATGAAGGAATTACTCGTGAGTCAAAGTGCTACTATCGATCCAGCTAGCACAATTAAAAAGAATGGGGTGCAGTGGTCAACCAGTTGTAGTCAGTGCTAAGCTACACTCGAAATGGTGTAAAGAGCTACGCCAGTCGACAGTGGTTGATCAGAAACGATTGATTTTGAAAGATGAATCACTTTATACCCTGTGGCAATTGGAGGAATCATTTGGGTTTGGCAAATATCTGGAGAACGTTACCTGCCAACAGTGAAGAGCAGGGGAGGTGGTGTTCTTGCACAGGAGTGTTATTCGTGGTTCTGGTGTGGTCCTGTTATTGCTGTTAAGAAAACGCTAAATATGGAAGGATGTGAATACATTTTACAGCATTGTGTACTGCTTTCAGTGGAGGAACAGTTCGGGATGATAATAATTGTATCAGCATGACAATGCACCCTGTCATAAAGCGACATCTGTGAGACAATGGTCTGTGGACAACAACATTCTTGAAATGGGCTTGCTTGCCCAGAATCCCAATCTGAACCCAATGGAACACCTTTACCGTGAGTTATGTCGACTTCATTCCAAACCCCAGCATCTAACATCACTGGTTTCGGCTCTCGATGAAGAATAGGCTGCTATTCCTCTATAGATACTCAGACATATCATTGAAAGTGTCCCCACCAGATTCAAATCACCATAAATGTGAAGGGTCGGCACACACCGTAATGATGTCCACTAACAGGTGTCTGTATATCTTTAATCAGATAGAGTATTAGGTAGGAGAGAGGAGGAAACGAGAGAAAGATAGAAAACAAGAAAAGAAAGCTCCTTATTACCGTTTGTCTCTCTGGAGCGCAGGTATATGCTCATCGAGAATTCAGATGACGCTTTACTGTACTATACCCGTTACTAAAACCGAGTGAGGTGGCGCAATGCACACTGGACACGCATTCGTCAGGACGATTGTTACGATCCGCATCCGGCCATCCAGATTTACGTTCTTTGTGATATCACTACATTGCTCCATGCAAATACTGGGACGGTTTCTTTGACAGACCGCGGCCGATTTTCTTTCCCATTCTTGACACAGTCGGTTTTTGTTCTCCGTCGGTAATGACCTCGATGTCGACGGGACGTTAAACCCTAATCTTCCTTCCTTCTTCTTCCCATTGCTAAACTATAGATTTTGAAATTTATAGTTCTGTTCTACAACAAACTAGACAGCGCAGCACTACACAACTATACTGTAAGTTAGAAGCGAAACTGTATTTTTTCGATTGTTTCTGATGCTTAGCCGCCACCTCGCAGTGGCACAGGTCAAGAATTACAGATATTTTGCTGCCGTGGCAGCTTTATTGCTATGCCCTCTTACGAGGCCATGGAGACTGAAAATTGGAGAACTTTTAGAATCTGAGGAAGTCCTTTTTGCTCCTCCCTAATGCTCATTTCCTCGATACTTCAGGAAGAACATTTTTTATTACGATGCCTGACTCTTTCCGACCAGTCTCACGATCAGATAAGTTTGCAGTTTGTGATCAACTTCCGCCACTGCTTCTAATTGTTTATTGTGATTTAGATTGTTTTATTACTGAAGATGTTTCTGGACAATTTTAACATCTTGCATATCCGGCTATGTGGTCCAGGGTGACAGTTTCTCAGCGTTGATGGGTGCCTAAGGCGCGATGCATATTTTTAGAAAGCAGGTTGCATATGGCCCATTGGTTAGTCTATTGTTTTGCTACCTTCTTGGTTGAAAAGTATCATATTTTTTATGTTTTCCAGAAACGAACAGAACAGTTCTCTCCCCACCCTCCCCCCGGAGCTTAGTTTCTGCTCTTATCTAGCTTTCCTAATATCTTATAACGAGGCATTCCTTTGTTTCCTTCTTCGATGAGGTTCTTGTGCCAAGTATTTCTTCCAACCTTTCATATTCGTTATTTTTGAAGCAATACTATGCGCATATCTTTCTGCCTGTTAGGTTTAGTTCTATAGGGGCCTGTGAGGTACAGTGGTAGACGTGCTTGTGCTCCCAGAGAGGCTTGTGATGGCTCTGAGAGTCCAGAGACTCGCCCCACAGCCGCTAATAGCGATGAGGATAGGTTATGGTATTTCCTTATTAATAATTTAGAAATTACGTATGTAAAACTACAGTGATCGCTGTATATTGATTATGGGGGCGAGGAGGGCGGTCTCTATTCCATTATTTACTATGAGCACTTTTGATGTATAGACCTTCATCAGACAAATTTGAGACAGCAGCACTTTGATCATAGAGGCGATACCAAATGGTATGTGTCAAGTTCTAAGTAAATCTCTGCTCAGTACCTGAAAGGTACCTTTCGGTATTACCTCGACGTCCCTGTCGTTGTTGGCACAAATCTATTTGATAGTGGTCCACTGGCCGAAAGTGCTCACGCGATTGAGATTCCGTTTTCGAATCTATTTCCATATTATACACAAAAAAGACGACACACCATGAAGGAATTATTGAATAGGACGGAAGTCGCTAGATGTGACTCACATTTACAGACAAATACGTTATTACAATTTCAGAAAAATTGGATGACTTATTAAAGAGAAAGAGCTTCACAAATTGAGGAAGTCAGTAACCAGTTGGTCCACCTCTGGCCCTTATGCAAGCAATTATTTGGTTTGGATTGACTGATAGATTTGTTGGATGTCTTCCTGAGGCATATCATGATAAGTTCTGTCCAATTGGTGCGTTAGATCCTCAGAATCCCGAGATGGTTTGAGGGACATTCGCCTAATGCTCCAAAGGTTCACATTGGGGGACAGATCCGGCGACCTCGTTGGCCAAGGTGGGGTTTGGCAAGACCGAAAACAAGCAGTGAAAACTCTTACCGTGCGTGGTAGGGCCTTATCTTGCTGTCTGGATGGCTTGCCATGATGGGCAACATATAGGGCGTAGAATATCGTCGTTGTACCGCTGTGCAGCGCAGTACAGGGAAGCTAAGGCGAAATGGCTACATGGAAAATGTGAAGGAATAAAAAGAAATATTGTCGAAAGGACTGACTCAGCATACAGAAAAATCAAAACACCCTTCGCTGAACTTAAAATCAAGGATGGTAACATTAAGAGTGGAATGGGAATTCCCCTGTTAAATGCAGTGGAGAGAGCGGGTAGGTGGAAAGACTACATTGAAGGCTTCTATGAGGGGGGAAGGTTTGCCTGATGTGATAGAAGAAGAAGAAACAGAAGTCGATATAGAACGGACAGGGGAGCCAGTATTAGAATAATAATTTAAAAGACTTTTGGAAGACTTAAGGTCACGTAAGGCGGAAGGGATAAATAACATTCCACCAGGACCTCCTAAATCTTTGGAGTAGTGGCAACAAAACGACTATTCATGTTGGTGTGTAGAATATATGACACAGGAGATATCTGATTTCTGAAAAAGTATCATCCACACAAATCCGAAGACTATAAGAGCCGACAAACGCGAGAATTATCGCACAATCAGCTTAACGGCTCATGCAGACAAGTTGCTAACAAGAATAACGCACAGAAGAATGGAAAAGAAAATTGAAGATGTGCTAGACGATGATCATATTGGCTTTAGGAAAGGTAAAGGCACCAGGGAGGCAGTTCTGACGTTGTAGTTGATAATGAAAAATCAAGACACATTCATACGGTTTGTCGACTTGGAAAAAAATTCGACAATGTCAAATGGTGCAAGATGTTCGAAATTCCGAGTATAATAGGGGTAAGCTAAGGGTAATATACAACTTGTACAAGGACCAAGAGAGAATAATAACAGTGGAAGACCAAGACCGCAGTGCTCGGATTAAAAAGAGTGTAAGACAAGGATGTCGTCATCGCTCCAACTACTCACCCTATACGTCGAAGAAGCAATGATGGAAATAAAAGAACGGTTCAAGAGTAGATTTAAAATTCAAAGTGAAAGGATATCAGTGATAAGATTCGCTGATGACATAGCTATCCTCAGTAAAAGTGATGAAAAACTACTGGATCTACTGATAGAATAACAGTCTACTAAATACCGAATATGGACTGAGAGTAAACCGAAGAAAAACGTAACTCATGAGAAGTAGCAGATATAAGAATTGCGAGAAACCTAACATCAGGATTGATGATCACGACGCAGATGAAGTTAAGGACTTCAAAAGCAGACTAGCAATGGCAAAAAGAGAATTCCTGGCCAAGAGAAATCTACTAGAAAAAAATACTGACCTTAATTTGGGAAAGAAATTCTGAGAATGTACGTTTGGAGCACAGAATTCTATAGTAGCGAAACATGGACTGTGAGGAAACTGGAACAGAAGAGAATCGAAGCACTTGAGATGCGTTGCTACGAGCCAATGATGAAAATTAGGTGAACTGATAAGGTACAGAACGAGGAGGTTCGGCGCAAAATCGGAGAGGAAAGGAATATATGGAAAACACTGAGAAGAAGAAGGGACAGGATGACAGTGTAGAGGGTCGAAAGATGAGAGTGATTCAGATAGTTAAAGGTAGGAGTTTTGCAGTAATAAAGTTACTTAAATTGTGATGGAATTTGGGAACCAGAATTTGTATGTGTGTTACATTCGGTTGCGCAGTTCAGTGCTACGATACTGTGGAGTAATTGGGTTGGCGGAGCACCGAGTTTAGCAACACAAAGGAGAACGCTGTGTCAACGGCCAGCCCGCCATACAGCAGAAGAAGTGACAAGAAGCAGCTCGCCGCACGCCGGGGAGTCGACATTGAGGGCGGTAGGGGGGTCAGTAATTACAGCCGAGCAACACCAGGATATTTCACTGACCTACTGGGGAAAAAGAAGACTTCAGCGGCAGAAAGCCGTATTTGAGGACCGGCAGCCAGCTCGTCAACATCGTCCTCGTGAGGTGTTGGAGTGACACAGAGCTTGTGTCACTTAGCGCCGCCACCAGTTCGGAGCCGTCACTACCATTCTAGTCATCGTAATAGTCACCGTCGTAATGCAGGTCTGCGCCTAGGAGGCGCCAGAGCGACGCCGCCGCCGCAGCCATTGTCGGACGCCGTCAACAGGCAGCCGCTGTCGTGGGAGTCATCGTTTGGGGTGCTTTGTGGCAACGCACCGTCGCCGTCGTCTTGCGATGCTGCCGCCACGAACTCTGTAACCGGGGCAGGAGCCGGGGACCCTGGTCCGCCGATGCCAGACAGCCGCCGCCGGGGATGTCCGCTGAGACAGGGCATTGACCTGTCCCGCTGCCACGTCCCCCAGCCGCCAGCACAACAGACGCCCGTGGCGCGTGGTTCCAGCTGCCGCAGTAAATCCCTCCAAGGCCGTAACGCCGCTGCCGAGGCAGCAGATTCAGTTACACTACTGCAGTTTCAGATACAGCAGCGGGCGCACGTGTGAAAGTCCGCTGGTCACCTTCGTCAATATTAGGAGTGGAAGAAAACCTCGCCCACAGGGCCCACAATCAATGTATTGCAGCTGATCAATAAATGTTCTTATTCTGTCATTAGGAGCCACCCATGGCAACACCCTCACCATCCTCTTCCTCTCGCCTAGCAGAGAACCTACGTTCAAATCTGGCGACGGGAAGAGGAGTCCTGTGCCGGTTAACATGGCCTGTTTACACTGGTATCAGATGTGGCCGTCTACACTGTTGTCAGGAAGCGTGAGTTAAGAGTTAGCAGTATGCAGCGCCTAAAGTGATGGTGTACCACGCAGCAAAGGAAGTAAGGGCTGATTTCAGTTATTTTGGTTTCGAGGCTGCTGCGTTGCCCCTTTTCTGTCTTTTGCCTGGATCATTTTTTGTAGTCTTTGAGTGTACTTTTCTTTTGGTTAAATTATAGTAATGACAAAGGAACTTTCAGGTTATTAAACAACTTTTGGATCAGTTAGAGAAATAACAGATAGCGGTAAATAAGTTCTGAGCGGCGTAGAGGGAGCAGTCACTTTCCAACTCACCCATCCTCGACGGCACTGCTGCATCTTTGGTTAACCCATTTTCAGAGAAATAGGGGGAAGATGTTTTCATCTTTTTTCACAACTTGGCTACAGCCGCCAAATTGAGGAGATGGAGTAAGGAGCATTTATTAAGTGCTCCTAGGTTGAAGTTAAAGGGAGATGTTGGAGCACATGTCATGTGAAATGAGAATTTGAGGTATGCTAAAACATTGAGGATTTTCAGGAAGAGTTAAGAGAGAGATATCGGAAGAAGAACACTGCTAGATATTGTCGGGAACAGTTTTCTAGGGTGTTTTGTCAGCAGGACTGATCGATTGAAAGTTTCGCCAGCCATATTCGTAAAACAAATGTAGGTACATATGAGCTTACGGATAATTATAGGGTTAACTCGGGTAATTTTGCGGGAAGCAGAGCTGAGGGCTCTTGACACATTTTTGACGGTGTTACAACCGGAAATATCAAGAAAGGTTCGTTTGGAATTTTATAAGTATTTGAGTGAAACAATGGATATTGCACTATTGGTAGAGAAAATTGGGTCATTGGCTAGGTCAAGTGATTGTCGGACAGTGTTTAGTATGGACATAAATTGTTTTTGGTGCGGGAAAGAGTCATGTACAAAGAGATTGCAGACTGCAACGTTGCAGGTATTGTACGAAATTTGATGGCTCGGATCGACAATGTCGTAACGGGAATCAGCAACAACAGAAGTTTCAGTCACTGGGCAGATCTTACGGGCAGCAGTTAAACGGCGCAGAGGGTCGAGTGTCCACTGCGACACGTTCCCAGTAAGAGTTAGCGAATATAAAAAAGCAGTGGCAGCATTTTTTCTGACCAGCTATGTGGAGGCTAAATCATGTTAAATGTTGTTTGATTGGTTCACAGGTATCGGTACCAATTGAGCGAGTGTTAGGGTTAAATACATTGAGTGCACCACGCTGGACATTAAGTGGCGTAGGCGGAGAACGTGTAAATTCACTCGTTGCTGGAGTGTTGAAGGTCCGAGTGTAGGGGGGGGGGGGGGGGACACTGATCCAGGAGGCGGGTGGAGCAGAGCACACTGGACTCGCATTCGGGAGGACGACGGCTCAATCTCGCGTCTGGCCATCCTGATTTAGGTTTTCCGTGATTTCCAAAAATCGCTCCAGGAAAATGGTTCAAATGTCTCTGAGCACTATGGGACTTAACATCTGAGGTCATCAGTCCGCTAGAACTTAGAACTACCTAAACCTAACTAACCTAAGGTCATCACACACATCCATGCCCAAGGCAGGATTCGAACCTGGTACCGTAGCGGTCGCGCGGTTCCAGACTGAAGCTCCTAGAACCGCTCGGCTCCAGGAAAATGCCAGAATGGATCCTTTAAAAGGCCTAGGCCGACTTCTTTCCCTGTCCTTCCCTAATGCGATGAGACCATTGACCTCGCAGTTTGGTCTCTTCCCCCAAAAAACCCAACCCGACCCTGGGGGGGTTAACTTCCAAGTGGTTGCATAAATTATTCCCGTGGTTAGCAGTGGCTACGACGTGATTCTTGGACTGGATTTCCTGGTTTCACATCACGCCATAATTTACCTGAAACGGCAAACAGTAGAACTGGATGGAACTTTTTTTCAACTAGGCTCTGCAGCCGGAATACCTTCATTGTCGCAAGGTCCGCTCCACGGCCAGGGGAAACCAACTGAAATGCATACAAGGTCCCTTAAGGTCCATTTGCGGGATCGCGTACTGAAAGTACTGGAAAGATAGTCTGGATTAATGTTGCTACTGACCTGAGTAGGGAGACTAGGCCGGTGTCACCCCACTGAC
This sequence comes from Schistocerca nitens, assembly GCF_023898315.1. Lineage (NCBI taxonomy): Eukaryota > Metazoa > Arthropoda > Insecta > Orthoptera > Acrididae > Schistocerca > Schistocerca nitens. The sequence goes on along the minus strand of NC_064615.1, from coordinate 433,497,732 downwards.
GTCATCCAAGATGGCGGCCGTGACGTCACGTGACGTCAGTTGATGACGCGAGTACCATTATCCAAGATGGCTGCCGTGACGTCAGCTGATGACGCGAGTACCGTTATCCAAGATGGCGGATTTTGGGTGGGAAAGTGACACGCCCCCCTGCCACACACCCCTGGCGGGAAGTTTGAATTTTGGCGGGAAAATGAATTATGTGCATCTACAGGTCACCCATCCCCCTTTCCGACTTTTTTGCATGATGGTGCGTTATCCTCTTGGAAAATGGACGGGAATTTCGAATTTTGTGGGAATCTTGCTCTAAGAGCTTACTCCTGCAGCTGAGGGTAGTTAGTATGGCGGGAATTTCGAATTTTGTGGGAATTTTGGTCTAAGAGCTTACTCCTGCAGCTGAGGGGAGTTAGTATGGTGTTACTCCCACTAGAGACTGCTCATGATGTCATTCAATTCTAATATAAATTGTTTAAATTTGTATGAATTTGTTTAAATTTGTTGAAATTTGTTTAAATTCATTATCTACCTAAAGCATTATTGGCTTAGTTTGGTGTTACCACAACAAGAGGCTGGGTTCAAAATGGCTCTGAGCACTATGGGACTCAACTGCTGAGGTCATTAGTCCCCTAGAACTTAGAACTAGTTAAACCTAACTAACCTAAGGACATCACAAACATCCATGCCCGAGGCAGGATTCGAACCTGCGACCGTAGCGGTCTTGCGGTTCCAGACTGCAGCGCCTTTAACCGCACGGCCACTTCGGCCGGCAGGCTGGGATATTAGTGCTTGTTGAGCTGTCGGTGTGGAAGGAGCTTGAGGAAATGCTGATGCCAGACAGGCGAGTTTTAATAGCCGTATTACATGCACTCATTCAGCCGACGAGTGCGTCCACAGCTCACTGCATGAGGAATGGAAGCAAGAATTAATGCTTGAACATATGAAGAGGAAGACTACGGTCGTGCAAATAAATGATTTACCTTAGAGATGCATTACACAACACGTGGAACATCTGCCTCTTCTGGAATTGTCTGTCATTTCTAAAACCTACCACACCAGAGACAACTGCCTCCGATCCACCAGATCAAAGAACTGACCTAGTTTGCGAGTTCACTGCTAGCGGGCACCGCGTTAGGTCATGTGATCGTGCAGTTCAGTCCATAGGAGCACAGCATCATGATGACGTCACATGTTTTTCTCAGCTGCATGTCTGCCCCAGCTTCCCCATCCCCCTGGCGGTCTGGAGGGGGGAAAAAATGGTTCAAATGGCTCTGAGCGCTATGGGACTTAACTTCTGAGGTCATCAGTTCCCTAGAACTTAGAAGTACTTACACCTAACTAACCTAAGTACATCACACACATCCATGCCCGAGGTAGGATTCGAACCTGCGACCGTAGCGGTCTCGCGGTTCCAGACTAACGCGCCTAGAACCGCACGTCCACACCGGCCGGCCTGGAGGGGAAAACAGGCAGGAAAAGGAATCAGCCTGTTCTGGGATGATGGAGAGAGGAAGGAGTGTACTTTATTTATTTTTGGAACAATTTATTAAGGGATGTATTTCACCTAGTTTATTTATTATGCAGTACACTGATATGCAGAGACGCAAGCGACTCGTAATTACCAAAATAATCCAGTACATAGCATAAAGACGTGCAAACTACCCGTAGATCACTGAAATAATGCATGCAAACATGCTCACAACGCTTAAACACCCCAAAATAATGCAGTGCACAAACAGTCAGTGCAGCTAAAAAACGCAACATATCAGCGACTCGAACCCTGATTCTACTGGATGGAAAGCCTAAGTGCACCCCCTAACACACGGAAACTGTCCAGATGCAGGAGAGGAAGGTTAGCTTAGTATACTTTATTTATTTTGGTTGGGAAACTGAGTCAAATATCGATGCTAATTACGTAATTAATCACAAAGATCGGTCCTAATTATACAACTCTATGCATAGCGCTGCACAAGGACGGCTCAAAATCGCAAAAACTAACGATACCATACAAGTGGGTTTAACCTGATTGGAAAAATTTCGCAATACCACTCGAAACTGATGCAAATATTGATCCTAATTACCTAATTAATCACAAAGATCGGTCCTAATTACACAGCTACACAAGGAAGGCATAAAATCGCAATATAGCGCAAAAATTGGCAATACCATACAACTGGTCTTAACCTGCTGGGAAAAAAATTTCGCTATACCAATCCATACTTACGCAAATATCTATCCTAATTACATAGCTAATTACATAGATCGGTCCTAATTACACAACTATATGCATAGCGCTACACAAGTACGGCAATACACTGCAAAAACTGACAATACCATACAACAGGTGTTGTCCAGCTGGGAAAAAATTTCGCAATTCCACTAGAAACCAGCGAGAGAAACACTCAAACTCTACACTACACCTATAAACTAGGGGGGAAAAGGCTGAGGTGTAAGGTACAATCTTTATTCTTTTTGGGGTGAAATACGTTCAACTGACTAGATGCTGGTGTTGGACAGAGGGGAGTTTAAAAAAAGAAAGTATTTTACCTGCAAGCATATAGCATCTATCGCTGTTTGAAGTCATAGTTCACTATAAACGCCTAATAAAAATAACCCTACAGCCCAGCGAACCGAAGCCAATACACGCTATCACAGCTGATCGAAAAAATACGTCGCAGTTCTAACTACACCTCGAATCTGTCATGAAAAAAAATAATAAAAAAACAGCACTCGTATTGAATGGGTAATAATACATACAACACATGCACTGGGGGAAAATCGTTGTCCTAAAAGACTGCAGTTGAACTTGTGTTCTCTTCAATGTACAATCAGAAACTGCCAAAAATTCACCTACAGGATGGAAGGACCGAGGGAGCTACTATACCAGCAGCCTCGCGACACGTGCCAGTCGCCGCCCACCTTGATACGATCGCCTTTCGCCAGCACAAAAGCAGGTATAATTAACTTGGAGATGAAAGGACAGCTTTCCCAAATGCATCTTGGTCATCTAAAGTATAGTGGCGCAGCTGTCCCTAATGGCTAGGAGGCGCTGCTGTCACAGACTAGACAGGTCTCCAACGCCTTTCGTTCTGGTACGGAAAACACTTTTATTTAACGTCACATAGGACACTCCAGCAGCGACCGGACAAGAGCCACAATCTCATAGAGAACTCACCCGCCGTTCTGCGACTTAATATTTAACATCATCTTGGCTCCTATAAAAATCAAATATTATCAAAAGGGAAAAATAAACATTTGCGTCGATAATAAATGTTCTCTTTCCACGAAAATAGACAAAGTCCAGTATCATTTAGTTTTATGAGCAAAATCAGTATAGCTTTTTACGTTCGACTGAGAAGCTTACCCCTTCTGCGAAGACCTTTACGTGAAAACTCGAAAGAGAAAATAGAGGAAACTCATATTTTTACTCGCAAATACCAATGTCAGTGATGTCGCAGATTCCAAATCACCCCTATAATTTACTAAGTCAAATAAGGTGTTTCTCATATCTAGAGAACCAGAAAACGTGTCTTCCACCTGCTAGATGCACACACCACAATTGATGTTCTCTCAACAAAATAAAGATGTGAAATGTGAACAAGCAATCAACAGAACAATTTACATTGGAGGCAATAATGGTCCAGTGAAAATGCAGACACATGTCCATATTGAATCATCTCAGTATGAATCACGAAACCTGTCCAACACATACTAAGTATTAGTTACCTATTTGGTCGTCTAGAGCAGTACACGGTTAAGTCAACTACATTCCTGCCACAGGCCACCATTACTGCACTCCAAGCATGTATAGGTAGAATCATCGTCCTAAGCAATCGGTCACATATATATTTCTTCACTATACTTACATTTAAATGTTACGATTACAGTCTCAGTTGAAAGACATTCGACAGTGAGCCAAGTATTGGAAGTACACCCTGCTGACGGCTGTGGCTCTGCAAATAGAAATATCTGTACCATTCTTATGACTTCACGTATCTCCCCTTTCTTATCACAGTATTCCACAGTCATTTCCTTTGCACGTGTCAGACCACAGACAAATACTTTATGAGCCTGATGCTCATGGTAAACCTATCAAGCATCCCCTACTATAAAGTATAATACTTTGTCAATAATTGATTGCTGGCGATGCGAAATAATACTGACCGAAAATCAACGATGGGTGGACATGTCTCATAAGTTTTTACGGGTGGTATCACTGTGTCTTAGAAAGAGAGGCGTAATCGTCTTACAAGCCATCAGATGTTAAAAAAACACAGTTATATTATCATCACAAGCGGTCTTGGTTCTATAGGTGTATACAAGTATTCATGTTAACAGCTATACTGGCTTTATAAATCGAGGTAAGGCATTACCTATGAATGAAGTGGTTTTTTTCCAGATAAATACCGTGACACTGAATATAGACTGTGATTGCCAGAGTTTATGGTATCAGACCAACAGTGCAGTTACACGTCGACGACGGTGCAACGTCATAGGAAAATTATTGAATTTAGAAAGTGATTCAGCTGAGGAACTTGGTATGAAACTAGTATTTGCAACTCCCTCACGCCGCCGCCGCTTGATATTTCTTCAGTATTTGTAATGCAGTCTATCTCGGTGCCATGCCAGAGGTTCGGTGATATATAGACAGGTCTATAGGCGACGAGAAGGATCACAAACAGTACTTGGTATGCTGATTGAGGTCGTAAGAAACGTACACTAGCTTTTTAGATCTCTAGTACTACGCAATCCGCTAGAAATGCTGTCTGGGATTTGGAATCAAGTCTCCCCGTTCAAGCACATACATGCATTGGATCATATGGAGATGTCCTTTAATGATGAAGCCACTAGTGAATGATATTTCTGGCACTCTGATTTCTCAAAACGAGTCACATTTCTCGAACCGATCTGCTACAGTAAAATTCCAACGTCGTTTTAGGTAGTCCCTATGCGTCTTGCAATTGCTGCCGTTTCTGCAGCTTTACGCATGTAATCGTTCCAATATAAGTCGGAACTGGGTAGAAGTCAGAGAAAACTGTATCTACCATCTTCTGCAACCCATGTAGAAACAGGCTACGCTGCGTTACTGCGACAGGACTGTGTTTTGGCCATTCAGTGGAAATGAGAACTGGGAGAAGGAAGATGATTTTTGTTACTGCACTGTGGTGCGTCCCTAAACTACATACAAGTACTACAGAGCCGCATCCCTCAGGGCCCATTCACATCTATCACCCCGACATGCTATCTTCGGTATTGTGTGTGTGTGTGTGAGTTCCCATGGGACTAAACTGCTGAGGTCATCGGTCCCTAGACTTACACACTACTTAAACTAACTTATGCTAAGAACAACACACACACCCATGCCCGAGGGAGGACTCGAACCTCCGGCTGGAGGGGCCGCGCAATCAGTTACATGGCGCCTCTAATCGCGTGGCCACTCCGTGCGGCTATCTTCGTTATTCTGTACTATCAAACAGAGAAAAATTACGAACTATAAAGCTCCACTAACTTCATACGATAGAGAACTCGATAACATTTTTACCGCATCTCTCTCCGGCCGTACATCGAAAACAAATACCACATCAAGCACATGTGATGATCCTATTAAATATCAGGTATTGATAAACTGCATAGACCAGTTAATGTTTCATCACCTGTTCTGTAGGTGGATGATTGTATCCCACAGTCTATAGTGTAAGTCACAAGAGACACTCCCTGTGACCCTGTCTCGATGTACAAAGTCCTTTCAAATAATGGTAGTTAGCAAAAGTTTATTAAGGATAAAAACATTCATAATCCTTTTTTTAACTTTTAATGTATGTTTAAGATTTTATGTCTAACATTTTACATTTAATACTTATTGTTATGTTTAGTTGTAATTTCTTATGATTATGTTTTAAAGCATTTTTGGCTTATCTGTACATATTTACCATTATTAATTTTGCTTTTCATATCTATTGTAATAAAACCAAATTTATCTTCACTCAAGCATTTTCTAAATATCTCTTTAAAATCATCAGTTTTTAAATTATCACTGAGTAACATGTGATGATAAATATGATACAAATTTCTGTCATCTTGCCTAAAAATATTTAAAAAATTTCTATTAGCTCTTACTAATTGATTCGGTATCTTCGAGTATGTCAGGGTTAAATTAAAACGGTGTATTCCTTTGTGTCTTCCTCTAGTAAAATATTCTCTTAATACATCCTAATTTTCTAGAGTAAAATCATCAAATACTACAACTGAATTATCTTGACATTCATCCAATGGTATAATTTCATCATTATTTCGAGAAATGTAATAATCTTTTCATTAGTTTTCTCATCCACATTTTCACACATTTTAAAAAATTCCGAGTATTTTGGTTGATCCAAGATATTATAATAAACATACAAATGATTTATTTTATTCCAGTTTGGATATCATGAAGCTAAAAATCAATTATGAGTCATTAATGATGTTTTCCACTTCTGGTTGGTCATATTATTGGACAGCAAATAGAATTTGCTTCTCATGTCTATTTTTTGATTTCTTCTCTGGAATTCTTGTTTTTGGATCCCAATCAGTTGTATTCATTTAATTATATATTTTTATTAATATAAATAAGTATTCTATTTCAGTTGAATGGTAAGTAACCTGTTCTCAAACGAAAGATTGACAGTATGTGTAACAGACAACTATAGTAAGAGTTTCATGAGTCAGTTTTTACATAAAATTTCTAACATCAAATATCACATTGAAAAATGATAAATTGTATTGTGATGGAGAAATGATAGAATTCCTTTTGGACAATATAGCTTGAAAAATTTAGAAAAAATTATTCACACAAATAAGCCTAATATTCACATTAAAGCAGATGAAGTTTCAAACAGAGTTATTACTGAGAGTGGCACTACATTATGCATGGATAAACAGGGTAGCATTGGAAGTTTATTAGGATTTAATAACCAAATTATTGAAGCCAATGAAAAAACTATTGCTAACGATGTGCCTAAGATTATTCCATACAAGTTAATCAACATTAATTTTAATTTGGGTGATAGAATGCATGTAAAGCATAATGATCACTTTCATGGATAAAGTAATATTATTGCTTAATTCAAACCCAATGCAGAAGTTGGTGGACCAAAAATTCATGAGCCATATTATCCAGTATATATTCCAATTTTTGATGCTTTACAGGATTTAGAAATCACTATGAAATATGAAAATGGTAATTCAATTGATTTCAATGATATTAATATAACAGTTGTTTTAGCAGTTCCTTACTAAATTTCATCCTCATTAAAGGAAAGAGATTGACAGCTATCAGTTTTACTAGTTCTCTGTGAATAAGAAGACTAAAAATAACTTCAGTATTCCTAATAAGGAGTCAGAGGTTGATCTTCATATTGGTGAGGGTTGGGTTCATCTTCATCATGCACAGCTGAAGGAAGAGATTATGTGACATATGGTAGAAAATCTAATAAGAAACTGACTGACAACTATGTGGCAATGCTGTTCAGTGTTATCATCATAAAGAAAGGAAACAATATTTTTTTTTTAGGATTGAGTACCCTTTCATTTCTTCATCTGCTCTTATGAGATTGACTTCATCTCTAGCCAGTGAATTAACCATAGAAGGTCATATCCTCAAATTGGGAAGGTAAAAAGTAAGAAAAATGAAATACTTTTTCCACCAGATTTGCTTGATGGGTTCTTTAAGAAATACAAGGAGGTTATATGAGATCGAGATTTAACTGTAATTTTGACCTGGAGTTCTTGTGCAAACAATGTCATTCCTTAATGGGCTGATCAGAATAAAGCTTATACTGAAATAAAAGATATTCTTTCAAAAAGAAAAGACAAAATTGTTGTGAAACCAATGGAAATTAATGTTTCTGTTGTTAAATATGAGCCAGAACATTTACTTGAACTGGAGAAAGAACGACGAGAAGGTCGAAAAATTATGATATCTTTCTTTGAAACACAAACCATTGAGATTGCCAGATTAAATGTAAAAGGAAATTTTGAATTAGATATCATCAGTTACTATAATCCTGCACAATTTGAAATGCCTTATTTTATTTCTATTGTTTTTCAGACTAATGGAAAAATAATCAGCTGATTGATTCTTCTTTATCTGACCATGTTAAATTACAGAATAGCTATGCAAAGAATGATTGAAATTGTGTTTTTCCTACCGAAATGTGGAATCTAGATGCACCAACAAACTTTTTGACAGCTTATGATGCTTTCTGCTATTTTAAGAGAATAACACCATTTAACTGTAATGTCAACGTTAATCCATTCAGTTGCATAGAGAATTATACTATTTTTGTTATATATATATGTCTAGGAGAATGAATGTGTTAGTTATGAAAGAACAACTATGAAATTATGTGCCCCAAGCAATGATAAAATTTGAAATGGTAAGTATGTTTGTATAATAATATATAGCAAGAAAAATTTAACATTTGATACTCAATGCAGAATATTAACTGAAAATTTAAAAAGGAAAATTTTTTAACTTTTGTATCTTATAGTCATAATCGTAATCATAATAATCATCACTATCTTGAATCTCTCCAATTTAAAAAAAATAATAAAAATCTGTAATCCATATCAATTCCATGTTTAATTTTTTATATTTTGAGATGACTTTTAATTTTTTTATATTTCATACCAGTTTACATTATCTTTACACTTGTGAGGTGCCAGGGTTGAGAGATGGCCATGTCACCCAAATCATTAAAGAAATCTGTATTACTTAGACTAATACACTCAACTCCCCTCTTAATACCACATTTCGCTAACACACTCAAGCCCCCCTCTAACTACCACAGTTCCTATCATACAATTGACAATTTATCCATGAAATTATGATTTGGCCCTGTTTGTGGTCAGTTTAAGAGCTGCATAGTTCTATTTATCATAATTTAATAACTGTCCAGATAATGAAGATGAAATTCAGCTACTAAATATACAAAGATTTTGGTATCACAAAGTGATTTCTTGCAAGAAATCCTGCAGTATTACCAGACAACACAAATATTGAATGGAATATAAATAACAACATAACTTGGATAATGAGATGTCGGCTGAATTCATCTACAGGAGTTCGATCAACTATAATGTTATAGACCCTTACAAACTTTGTGAGTGATAGTATGCCTTAACACATTACCTCTGACTATTACAAGCAATACTGATTGGGAATGAGAGCGCTTGATACAGATCACATATGTAAGCCATGGCTGTATATGGTAACAAAGCAACAACATAAACTGCGAGGGGTCAGATTAATTAGACTACTGCAATGGGGAGACCGATTTCCAATCGTGGGAGGACACACAAACAGTTGGCATTCATACTCTTAGATTCTGCCATTACTTTCCTCTCCAAAACATTATAACAAATTTTCCTTCTGTCACAGGTCATTCCATAAAATTCGGAGTGCGATCTTTTGTGTCAGCGTGCATCATGCAAGTCCACCAATCATACGGCGTTTTTCGGTCTGTATGTGGGTAAGTACATGCCTGAAACTTCCTCTGGCCACAGGATAGCTATGGTCTACATGGGCGCCGTGCTGTCGACCTCCGTGCACGCAGACATTAAAATTCTCTGAACTACTGCACATAATGCAGCTGTTTGGTGTCATCTCAGAGGTGAGTGGCATGCCCCAGCCCACTACTAAAACAACTTCCGAGGCACTGGCCCCGATGCTACCCACATCCCAGGCACCCTGCTCGCCTTGCTGCAAAAGGCGAAAATGCAGGGCACCTACTATGGTGTGATGAGTGGGCCATACTCTGTTTGCTCAGGTAGCCGTGCCACCACACATTGTACTTGGGTAGCTCAGATGTTAGAGCACTTGCCTCCTAAAGCCAAGGTCTGGAGTTCGGCACTCGGTCCAGCACACAGTTTTAATCTGCTAGGAAGTTTCATATCAGCGCAATTTATGCGAGGTGCCGGGGCTAGTAGTGTATTTAACACTAAATTCTTCGAGAATCTTCATATATAAATGATGCTCTAAGCCCCCCCCCCCTATTCTAACTCCGACTTTTGCTGTTGCACATGGATTAAAAAGAAACGCGAACTGACTGTAATCGACCCTGCAAGTGGAGTAGAAAAGAGTTTGGCGCCTGCAATAATTTAATTTGATAAATAAGTTAAATAAAGGGAAGTTTCATTAACGTAGTAAGAAATGAAAGGGTTGCTCTACCGATTAACAGAATGAAAGTTCTGTCCAAAATAGCGATGTGATTTATTATTACTTAACTCAAAATAATAAACAAAACACATGAAACATTTACAATACATCAAATTGGTTCAAATTGGATACTTAAATAAATGCTGTGAAGGTGAAGTTGTCCCTAAACTAGATTGTGACATTTATGACGAAGTGGTATGTGGAGCCAATTGCTTGCAACTCAAATCTTAAGAGAAACACACAGCCAACCCAACGTTAATTGCTGCTACAGTAGTGAGAACTCAGACAATGAACATCCAAGACAGAACAAAGTTAGAAAAGACGAACAGGCGCGCTCTGCTGAGATCTGATTAGCACCTAGCAAAATTGCCTGCTTTGCTGGTGCTGCGGGCGTACATTACCAAGCTGTCTTCTTAACTGCAAGGACACGATCTGGCGTACCGGAGCCGATGGCTGGTTGGTTCGACGTCCCGTCGTGGTGATGATTATGTCGTGAGTATAGCCCGAAACAAATTATCCTGGTCTGGTTGTTCCAGACTAAAGACTTCCTAGCAATACAAATGCGCCTCTGTGGGAGACAAAGAAGGCTCGCCACACAATCACTGACGGTATAGTGATTGATTTTAACAAGCGAAGTCACACAGTAACTCCGATACAGTCAACTTTAGCCAAAACTGCTCAAGACAGACAATATAGGCCTCTTGTACGCAGAACACTCAATTGCCAACTGTACTCGGAAAGTTACGTTGAAGTCGAAACTTCAGCAACTTCGTCAAACAGTTACAATTAAATAAAAGTATATTAGACAGCCAACGGAAGGCAGGCTGTCCAGAGCAGCGAGAGCTCAGTCTTGTAACCTACTCTGACCGAAAGGCGAGAGCCGACTCCCACAAGAGCACCCGTACAAACCAAAAACAGAACATTCCTGCCCCCACGACAGTGGCCGTGGTTAAACGTTCCAATCAGCAACTCGAAAACTGGTGGAAAATTCCACTCTATTGCCGAAGCACTACCATTGCACCAATGGAGATTCTTGGCGCCAATTTCTGCGCCGATTTTGCTACGTCATGGAGCTATGCCCTGAGCAAGCCAATCACAGTTACGATTTTGCAGAAAACGCGGGAATTTACCCGCCAAGACTGCTTGAGAACACAAGTCATTCCCCCGCCTCGCTGGTAGCCCGCCAGATAGTGTTTTTGCTTTCTGCGAAGTAACGGAATCTCTAGCCCAGCCGCTCCTTCAGGCTCCTGTGGGCCTGTCTCCGCCGCTATTATGACAATGTCGGCGCCTGGAAAGCATTAACTCGACTCCCTCACCCCCTTCAGCTTAACCCTTTCAAGATCAGCAGAGCCCGCCTCTCACCGGACCACCTGGGTGACGAGAGACACTGCGTGGGAAGTCCGCGTGTGAAGGAATAGCAACATTTCACCGCATGCAATTAGAGAGGAAAATCAAATTACTCAGAGGAAGATAGAAATATGAGGGAGTGCTTCTGCCACCTCTCAAGGTCTGGAGTTCGGGTCTCGGTCAAGCACACAGTTTTAATCTGCTAGGAAGTTTCATATCAGCACACACTCTGCTGCAGAGTGAAAATCTAATTCTGGATTCGTATTCTCCTTCAAATGATTTTTTTCCTTTTAATATAATCAACAACAGAAATTCTACATGTGTCATTCGTTGAATATAAATTTTGTGTCTTTAAATTCTAAATTTTCATATATATTTTCATATATAAAATTGTTATTAAAATTAATAACTAAAGTATGGAACTCAGAGATGATACCTGAAGAGTGGCATGAGTCGATTCTGATCCCAATTTTTAAGAAGGGCGACAAAATCGATTGTAGTAATTATAGAGGGATATCGCTATTGCCAGTATGTTCCACAATTTTCTCAAATATTCTGCTAAGCAGGCTTACACCATACGCAGATGAAATTGTGGCTTTCGGAAGAACAGATCAACTAAAGACCAAATATTCAGCCTGCGTCAAATTTTGGAAAGAAATTGGAATACAATAAACCAGTTCGTAATCTTTTCATAGATTTTTCAAAAGCATATGAATCAGTATTGCAATCAAAATTGTACAGAATTCTTTTGGGACTTGGAATACCAAAGAAGTATGTTAGACTTATAGAAGCGAGTTTGATAAAACACAAAAGGTAGAGTACGCGTGGGGAAATTGGAGTCAGAAGAATTTGTAGTAAAGAACGGACTTAAGCAGGAAGATGCCCTGTCTCCGCTACTTTTTAATTTAGTCCTAGAATATATTGTACGAATGCAGCAGATAATTCAGAGGGTGTAGAGTTAAATGGAAATACTAAGATATTAGGGTATGCAGATGATCTAAACATCATTAGCGATAGGAAAAAATCAGTAACAGCAAATGCAAATGCCTTAATCAAGGCTAGTGAAGATGTAGGTCTAAGGATAAGTGAAGACAAAACTAAATACCTGGTTACTTCTAGAATGCCAAAAGCAGTAGATCAGGAATTGTTAAGAGTTGGAGACATGCAGTTTGAAAAAGTGAACACATTTAAGTATCTAGGCGTGGACATCACTTCGAGAAATGAGATTGAATCCAAACTGAAGAAGAGATTACGGGCGGGAAATGCGTGCTACTTCTCACTGAATAGATTACTTTCATCACGGATATTGTCGGAATTTAAAGATTAGAATATACAAAACTATTATTCTACCAGTTATGCTGTATGGGTGTGAGACTTGGTCTCTCACTGTGCAAAATGAAAGGCCGTTTCGAATATTTGAAAACATAATTTTGAGGAAAATTTTCGGAGCAAAAAGGGATGACACCAGCGGAGAGTGGCGAAAACTGCATAACGAAGAGGTTCACGAACTCTATTCAAGCCCTGACATAATCAGTATTATTAAATCACGTAGGCTGCGATGGGCCGGCCACGTAGCTCGAATGGATGAGGGAAGGGCAGCGCATAGAGTACTGGTAGGGCACTTCGAGGGAAAACGTCCTGTGGGAAGACCGAGGGGTAGAAAATGGTTCAAATGGCTCTGAGGACTATGGGACTTAACATCTATGATCATCAGTCCCCTAGAACTTAGAACTACTTAAACCTAGCTAACCTAAGGACATCACACAACACCCAGTCATCACGAGGCAGAGAAAATCCCTGACCCCGCCGGGAATCGAACCCGGGAACCCGGGCGTGGGAAGCGAGAACGCTACCGCACGACCACGAACTGCGGACCCGAGGGGTAGATGGGAGGCCAATGTGAAGTCTGATTTGAGGAGCCTAGGTATTGAAGGTGAATGGAAGGAAATAGCCCAAGACAGGGACAGATGGCAAAATACGTTGCTGCGGTAATGGACTCTCGAGTCCGGTATGACCAGTGAGTAAGTAAGTATTATTATTATGATTAATTGGTTTTTCCTCATTATTTTTAAAAACATGATCACTATTTCCTGTTTTTTAAGAAGTTAATTGTTTCAATTCTTCCTTACCTTTATTTCGTTTTTTATTAAATATTTAATTATTAACATAATCAAATTATCTTTATTTAATTTATAATTTAATTCAAAATATTATCTATGGTCAACCATGGAGCAGTTTCTTTCAAAATACTCTCGATGCTCATCCAAGCTGTCTATTTGCTTACTCATTTATAAGGAAAAGAAAAGCATTAGATTTTTATTTTTTATTAAAATGTTTTTAAAATGGAAAAAAGAGATTTGAGAGAATATATATATAGGGTGTCCCAGCTATCTTGTCCACCCAAAATATCTCTGGAACAATAACAGATATTGGAAAACGACTTTCACCGGTATCAATATAGGCCTGGGGCCCATGAATGTACATATTTGGAAACATTCTAAAACGAAAGCATATGTGGTTTTTAACACAAACTTATGTTTTTTTAAATGGACCTCCTATATTTTTTCTTCAGCAATCCATAGCATGACAAAGCACATACACAATGGCGTTGATTGCATCGCAATATTCCCATTACATCCCGAGATATTAAGACACGAAGTTGACGCTTGAAACACCCGACATGCACTGCTAGCGCACGTCCTGAGGCTCAGGCGTGAACCCCATGCTGCCCGTAATCGCGATGTGATTGACATGCGTAATCACACTTCCATACTTATCAAGAGGTCCGAAACGAATAATACGGTCTGCTGCCATCCTGCATTAACGTCGTACATTCCAGCAGGTATTTATCCCATAGGCTAGGGGTGATGCGGTTCTGTAACATATCTGTGTACCGCAACGTTAGTCACAAAGTTAACTTCGCTTATCGTTAATCCGTTACTAAAAAGGTAATGCCGTTCAACGTTAAAACTTTACTTTACTGTAGATCTAGCGCAAGTGACAGTTAATCATTCACTCGTAATAGTAAATCTCATGTTGATGGTTTTAGTGAAACGAGCATGTGGACTAAAGGAGTTACCGTTGTTTAGGTAAAAAAGTTTTGATTTGGGAAGTTCAGGTAGGACATAGAAGATGAATGTAAACATGTTTAACCAATTAGTTTTATTATCACATAATTATCAATGTTATGTTTATCTAATGCGTTAAATGACAAATTGTTGCAACCAAATGTTTCTTAACATCTCTGGGTGAAATGGCCCTTTGTAAAAACTTCCACTGTGATACCAGCACTACATACTAAACATAGCGTTCACATCTCATGCTCAAAGTGATGCCCATTGGCTTGCATACATAGGGTCACTCTGCGGATGAAGGCTGTCCTACTTCGTGCTACTGTTTCCTCTTTGATGGCTGTACAAGCATCAATAATGCGTTGCTTCATGTCCTCTGGTGTTGCTGGTTCATGTTGGTAAACAGCATCCTTCACTGCTCCCCAAAGAAAATAATCCAGCGGTGTAAAGTTCGGAGATCGGGCAGGCCACCTAACTGGGCCATCTCGTCCAATCCACCTACCAGGGAACTTACGGTTGAGAAGTCGTCGTGCTCGTAGGGCGTTATGTGCAGGGCATCCGTCATGCTGATACCACATGACCATTCTCCCGTTCAGAGGTACGGTGTCCAAGAGAACAGGAAGATTGTGTCGTACAAATCTGGAGTATTGTCTGCCATTTTGGATGCCATTTATAAAGAAAGGTCCGATAATGGTATCTCCAATAATCCCACACCAAACATTAACTTTCCACGGACGTTGATGCTCTACCTGACGGAGCCATTTTGGATTGTCTGTGGACCAATAATGCATATTCCTCATATTGACAATTCCTTTGTTGGAGAATGATGCCTCGTCGGTAAAGAGAACATCTGCAAAAAATTTTGGATTAGTCAGAAGTTTTTGCTGAGCCCACCGACAAAATGTTACCCTATTGCGGAAGTCATTTCGATGAAGATCCTGGTGTAAATGAACATGGTAAGGATGAAATTTATGACGTTTAAGAATACGCTGTGCACTTGATTTCGACACCAACTTCACGTTCAATTTGAAGTGTGCTTATTTGAGGATTCACAGCTATGGTAGCGAGCACAGCAACTTCAGCACGTTCATCTGTGCGTGTTCTAGGACGATGTCGAGGTCTTGGATTTAAGCTTCCCGTTTCACGTAGACGAGATGTGGGACGACCAAACATCCGGCGCGAAGGCGATGGCTTGTCAGGGAATCGTCTTCTGTACAGTCGTTCTGCCTGAACAGCATTTCGTCCACCTACAACAGGGTACAGTACAGGTATGTAGAGTAGGGTAGAAAACAGACATATTAACTTAATAATCATAATGTTCGCTAACAGTACTATCAACAAACAAGCAATCTCATAAAAATGGTTCAAATGGCTCTGAGCACTATGGGACTCAACTGCTGAGGTCATTAGTCCCCTAGAACTTAGAACTAGTTAAACCTAACTAACCTAAGGACATCACAAACATCCATGCCCGAGGCAGGATTCGAACCTGCGACCGTAGCGGTCTTGCGGTTCCAGACTGCAGCGCCTTTAACCGCACGGCCACTTCGGCCGGCAGCAATCTCATAACGTATTTCCCGTCAACGTACATTCTCCATAGATCAGCAGCATTTCTACTATATCTTCATGTGTGTACATTATACTGTACAGTATAAGTTCCACAACACAACGTTTATTCACAATGTGTACTACCTCCGTGCCGTCACTAGATTACTCTGATGCACGACTACACTGGCAAGCGGTGTACTGCACGCCAAAGCAACAACAAATGGGATGCTCGGAGGGTGGTGGAGTACAGGAGTTTGCATGGGTTGCAAATGATAAACAAGGCGAAGTGGTAACTGTGGCGGTAGTGGGAACTACGTTGGACACTTGACTAGGTAGAGCCAGGCCCTGCGCGACAGGCACAATAGGTCATATAATGCATTAGATAAATCTTATTTTGGGTGTGCAGGATAAATAAGACAACCTGACGGGTGTACACCGATCGGTACTGGTTCATATTGTGTACGTAGATACGTAAAACGTGCAAGAGGGAAACCATTATGTGCTTATGAGAGTTGATGGCAGCAGACCGTATTATTCGTTTCGGACCTCTTGTTAAGTATGGAGGTGTGATTACACATGTCAATCACATCGCGATTACGGGCAGCATGGGGTTTACGCCTGAGCCTCAGGACGTGCGCTAGCAGCGCATGTCGGGTGTTTCAAGCGTCAACTCCGCGTCTCAATATCTCGGGATGTAATGAGAATATTGCGATGCAATCAACGCCATTGTGTATGTGCTTTGTCATGCTATGGATTGCTGAAGGAAAAATATAGGAGGTCCATTTAAAAAAAAAACATAAGTTTGTGTTAAAAACCACATATGCTTTCGTTTTAGAATGTTTCCAAATATGTACATTCATGGGCCCCAGCCCTACATTGATACCGGTGAAAGTTGTTTTCCAATAGCTATATTTTCCTGAAAGTCCGCCCCTCGTGGTCTCGCGGTAGCGTTCTCACTTCCCGTGCACGGGGTCCCGGGTTCGATTCCCGGCGGGATCAGGGATTTTTCCTGCCTCGAGATGACTGGGTGTTGTTGTGTCGTCTTCATCATCATTCATCCCCATTACGGTCGGAGGAAGGCAACGGCAAACCACCTCCATTAGGACCTTGCCTAGTAAGGCGGTGCGGGTCTCCCGCAGCGTTCCCCTACGCTATGTAAAGAAGCATGGGACTTCATTTCCATTTCTTTCCATATTCTGAAATCTATTTTTTTGTGAGTGAAAGTCTTTTATTTTTTTAATAAGTAAACTTCACTGGGATAGCCCCCAGGGCTACGAGTGATCGATAATTGGTATTAATAGACGTATATTGCCGGTAGCTCCAGGCCTGGGATGTAACCGGCAGTATCTATTTATTATGTCTATTACGTATTTGTCATCTGAGGTACGATGATATGCAGTGTGCGATTCATTGCATCCGCGATGGAGTTCACTTTCTTGATACCGCACTGCAGTGAGCTCATGCAAGCTCACTATCAGTGTTCTCTCAGGCAGCTGCATATGAGATTTTCCATTGTCCTAGCTGCAGTATTAATCAAACAAATCTACCTGTAAGATTATGACTCTCTTGGATCCTCTTTTCAAGTGTAATGATATTCTAGGAGTTCCAAATTCTGGACACCTTTCCCTGTGAAAGATAACCTTTCAGTAATGGTGTAAGATATACACTTCGGCCTGCTTGCTGATCTACCACTTGTGCCACTTTCTATTTCTCTCAAATGCTTTCTTTTTCTTTATCTTTATTATTAGCACTCACACCCTTCTCGACATGTGGTATTATAATCCGATTGTTCGCATGCTGCTCTAGAAGTTCAGAGCGAAGCTGATGCTGATATTCTGTGTCTTCCATCGTTGTATCATATGGCAGGAAAATTCCTAGCATTAAATTGATATCTTCCAGTGTTTCGTTATTATGCCATCGGTTTTTCTCAACGTGGACTGTGGAGTGTGTGATCAAACATGATATATTCTTGCAACTGGCGCAGGATATGATCATTTTATTTGATGTGCGTTGCAGATGCTGCAGTCAAGTGCAAATTTTTACAGTTAATAAATATGTTTATTATACAGTAGTCAAACAATGGAAAATCCAGGATGGAATGTAACAATAGTGTGATAAGGAAAATTGCTACCCAACGTATAGCGGAGATGCTGCGTCGCAGATAGGCACAACAAAAAGACTTTCACAGTTATAGCTTTCGGCTGTTACGGCTTTCGTCAACAATAGACAGACACGTAACTCACGCACACGACTGCAGTCTCAGGCAATTGTGGTTTCAGTTGCCTGAGACTGCAGTCGTGCCTATCTGCGACTCAGCGCCTCTCCTTTATTATACAGTAGCTTCTTAAGCTGAGTAACGTGACAAATCACTAAATTAACTAACTACAAAGTGATCTTAGCAATTGTTCACACCTGAAGAAACTGCCTAAAGGTGTGATTGGAATGCGGCGGCTGTAGTGACCCAGCTGCAATGTAACTGGTCGGCACAGCAGTCAAGTCGCGCGCCGCGTTGATGCCCCGGCAGTCGCGTGACTTCAGAAAGCAGTCATATTGGACAGGCGATCGGGTACGGTCACGCGGCGTGTGTCCTCACAGCCGCCGCATTCCAATCGCACGGTAACGTGGGACCAAACAGCTAAAATTACATACTACAAAACATGGCGTCCAACGTGGCGTTACAAACAAAATTTCGTACTACAGAAGAACAACTGCCCTACATGGGGCCTAAGCAAATGGTCGGAACCAGACAGAAAACGTTGTAAACGTCTTGCAGGGTAGGTTATGCTGATAAATAATCGTTAAAAAATGATCCGTTGCGTCGTTTACGAGATAATTAGCATTGAAGTTAGCGCCAAAATTCAAGCGGTCTGCCAATTTGTCAATTGGTTCTCATAGCGTAGACGATACCTCACGAGACTGCTTAGCCTTTGGCTTGGGTTCTATGATTCGATCCCTACTACCGTTCCGTGTCCAATTTTTGTATCGCTCTCTTGTTTGGTTTTAGAAAACCAAAGGAGGAACACGTTTGCCGATACCGTCCATGGGGGGAAGCTCGAATTTGCGCGAGCAACGGCCTAATTGGATAACTTTAATGCTAGTTAACTGGTGGCGTAACGTACCGAATTTTTTCTTTTTTTCTTAGTTCTTAACTACACTCGCTATTTAGACTGGTGTTAGTAACTTTGTGGGGCGGTTTTCAATTCCAAAGCGAAAACCACCTCAAACTTATTTACTTCTCTAAAATGTTGTTAAAAATCGATAGTAGAAAGGTATCATTTTTGAAAAATCCGTCTTTATTGAAGGGGGGGAGGGGGTAGGATGTCAAACAGGCCGACTTGGAGCATAAGCCTTTGTCAGAATGACTAGGAAGGATTGAGGATTCACAGTCACACCAGTGGAATTTCAACATAACAATATACATTTCTTTACATGTGATATTTCAGCATTTTTTTATGCATTTGTTGCTATAAGTACATTTTTCTTCATAAGTAAGAGAGTTTCTTCGATGAATTTTGCACAGCATATAAACCATACTTACAGGTGTATGAAACTCTAGAACTGGTTTAATTTATGAAAAAGTGAATGAGCTGTTACGTTTTAAACTTCGTGTTTAGAAAAAACTCAAATTTTATAGTTAATTATCTCAATTTTTACCGAGTTTTTTAATAAATTTGGAAAATTCTAGAGTTTCATACAACTGTGAGTATGGTTTGTATGCTGTGAAAAATTCATCAAAGAATCTCTCTTACTTATGATGAAAAGAGTACCTATAGCAACAAATGCAACCAACAGTAAGGGCAAAAATGATGAAATTTCACAAGTAAAAAAATATTTTGTTATGTTTTTGAACTTCCACTGCTACGAGTGTGAATCCTGAATACTTCCTGGTCGTGCTGACAAAGTTCTATGAATTTATTTGCAAAAGTATAGATGGCTGAAATTAAAATGTCCTGTGGTGACTCTCCTGCTCCAAGTCGGCGCGTTTGACGTCCTACCACCCTTCAAAAAGGATACCAACAATTAATACTGTTACATTAACATTGGACTCTTTCAACAACGTTCAGAAACATGCTGTGAGATCAAATAATGATCAGTTAAGTAAACCATAAAGAAAAAAATAAACAGTGATTTTTTCAATAAGGAAAATGACAGTAGAAACATGAACGAATCAACTAACAAGGTAAACTCCCCATCGCACCCTCCTCTGATTTACTGGTGAGATGGCCCAGTGGACAGCCCGTCAAAAACTGTACACAGATCAGGCATGAAAACAGGAAGAAGGTGTGCTGAACTGTGAAAAAAGAAGAAATATAGTATACTGTCCAAGAACAAGGAGTGTAATAAGGAACAGCCTGTAACAGCAAAGGCGTCGTGGGTAAGCGATCGTGGTGTTCGGCTGCCTAGCGAACGAGCCGTGTTGAAAACTTTCTCCTGCCATTTATTTATTTTTCACAACGTTATGAACTGTCCGTCCGGTGATTGAAATGTTTTTTCTCTTTCTCTAGTCTTGGCAGCTGTTATACTATACAGTGGTTATAGAATATGAGTCACGCTACCGCCACGGTCGCAGGTTCGAATCCTGCCTCGGGAATGGAACGTGTGATGTCCTTAGGTTAGTTAGGTTTAAGTAGTTCTAAGTTAAAGGGGACTGATGACCTCAGATGTTAAGTCCCATAGTGCTCAGAGCCATTAGAATATGAATCATTGGTAAGAATACGTTACCGTCGCAAGTAAATGTGATGAAACGTTGCGAGACACCCCATGCGAGATACCGCTTTGACGTCTCACAGAAATGAAAACGACGGATAACCGGGTGCGAACTATGTTACAACAAAGGAATTCTAGAGTCAAGACTTCCAAAACGGAACGTATCTTCAAAAACGTTAAAAGCATGTTTTGACAGAGCACCGAGAAACTGTATGACTGTGAAATTGTTGCGTTCACTTGTTGCGTGACAAACTACTATGTTTTCATCATTTCTTTGGGAATGATTACATTCACATGGATACGAAAACTTATATCGGGCAAAGCTGCATATCTTACTCACTTATCAGGCGTACAAATGAAGTGCGTGGATAAGAGGTTCTTAAAAAAAAAAAAAAATGGTTCAAATGGCTCTGAGCACTATGGGACTCAACTGCTGAGGTCATAAGTCCCCTAGAACTTAGAACTACTTAAACCTAACTAACCTAAGGCCAACACACACATCCATGCCCGAGGCAGGATTCGAACCTGCGACCGTAGCGGTCGCGCGGTTCCAGACTGTAGCGCCAGAACCGCTCGGCCACCAGCGGCCGGCAGAGGTTCTTATCATATGACACAAGTGCTATCACTATTGCCGTGTAAGACACTCAGACGTGTTTTCCGGTGGAGGATTCGGTTGCCTTGTCGTCCTGTCACCAAACATTTGCGGTTCCCATTCGAAAGCCACTTCCTTCGGGTGCTAATACAGTTGTTGCGCAGAATCAGCTGTCATTATATGTTCCTATACCTTGCTGTTTGTAAACGGACGTTACACCACGACACAGACCCAAATTTGAAAAAAGCGACGAACAGTGAAAGGAAAAAAAAAGAAGAAGTGGCACGAGGGAGGTTATAATACGGCTCGTGCGCGTGGTAGTCCAACAGAGTAAGCACTTAACCTCGACGTCATTTCTCTTCCCCAGTGCTCTATATTGCACTTCTTGTTCTTGCACTGTTCACTGTTTCTATTTTTCTTTCTTGTTTCACAGCCCAGTACTCATTCTTCCCGTTTTCATTCTTGTTCTGTGTTCAGTTTTTCACATGATGTCCACTGCGCATTTAGAAAATGTTTTTGTACTTTTTGTGCCAACTGCCTTGCCGTAGTAGCAACACCGGTTCTCGCCAGATCACGAAAGTTAGGCACTGTCGGGCTTGGCTAATACCTGGGTAGGTGACCATTCGGATCTTCCGAGCGCTGTTGGCAAGCGTTGTGCTCTTAGCCCTTGCGAGGTCAGCTGAGGAGCTAATTGACTGAGAAGTAGCGGTCCGGTGACGAAAACCGACAACGGCCGGAGAGCGGTGTGCTGACCACATGCCCCTCCGTATCCACATCTAGTGACGTTTGTCGACTGAGGATGACACGGCGTTTGGTCGGTTCCGTTCGCCCTTTCAAGACCTGTTCGGACGGAGTTTGTTTTTAGTTAGTTTTTGTGTCGGAAAGGCATGGACACAGTGCGACATCCTGACTCCTTTGACTTTATTAGCTACCTGGGTCTCGCTTGGACGTAATTGCAAATTCGTCGACCCTATTATCAGTTTCATAATTTTTGAGAAGAACTTTGTCCATTGCAGTCTGCAAGTCCCAAAAAATTTTCCTGTAATTCATTTTCCTCTGTTTGATGTATTCTTTGATTAATGCCATGCTGAATTGTTTTTATAAAACATCGATGCAGCATCTTTCTGCTCTTTATTTATAGCGGTCTTGCTATTTATTGGTTTCCTTTGCCAACAGTTTCTTCTTCTGCCTCTTCGGCATCATGTACTTCACAGTCAGTTTTATGATCCGATATTTCTGTTTCATTGTCACTTATCTCTTCTGCTTCTCGAAAAGAATCTGGTGTATCCTATGAGTCAGCAATCTTCACTAGCTAATAATACAATAAAATCAGATCATCGTTCACACGTCGCTCCATTCTGTCTAAAACAGTTAAAAATAAAATGTCACGACAAATAAGGAAAGTAAAATTTGCAGCTGCGTGGGATATATTCTGACTCCAATCGGTATGTACCTTCGGAAATAATTGTCACTCGTTAGCATGCCCCTGTACAATGCAAAAGCACAGCCGCTACTACCTTGACATAGAAGAGGAGTGGCAACGTTGCAGTAGGAGCGGGAATGCCGGCCGGAGTGGCCGAGCGGTTCTAGGCACTACAGTCTGCTACCGCGCGACCGCTACGGTCGCTGGTTCGAATCCTGCCTCGGGCATGGATGTGTGTGATGTCCTAGGTTAGTTAGGTTTAAGTAGTTCTAAGTTCTAGGGGACTGATGATCTCAGCAGTTAAGTCCCATAGTGTTCAGAGCCATTTCAGCCATTTAGGAGCGGGAATGGTAAACAAAAAAGTGACGCGTGGGTTAGTGTATTACCCCACGAATATGGCTGAGGGTTAACGATTATTTCTCAGCCCAACTTCCCCTGCAACATTCGTTCACGCTTTTCAGGCTGTTTCTGACCACCATGTATAAGGTAGATTGTTGATGAAATAGGATGGAACAGTCATGCTGAAATGAGTAAGGTAACTAGCAAGCGACAGAGCTGGTGAAGAGTAATGTCTCAATGTAGTGACTGGTTCTACGATCTCATGAAGAAACGTGCAAGGGTAACAGCCATAAGCTGTTTCCGCCATATTTTTGTTGTTGCTACACGTGAGGTTTTGCTTTGTGCAGCATTTGTAAATATTTAGAGCTCTACATATGTAAGTGCTGTATAATACACTCGCGGAAAAAGACGCAACATAAAAAAGGAGTTGTGCAACATAAACGAAAGTTGTTAGGCGTGCCTCTACATGTGAAAGATGAGGGCTATTCAGATTTCACGTGAGTCACATAAGAGTGGTGCTGAGAGGATGCAAATCAGGTTTGCTTCAAATATACGCTGTAGCGGTCGTAGCGTTAGTTACATTTGAGATTGGACGTGGTGAACTGATATTAGTAAAGAATGCCTTTAAGGCGACAAAGTCCCCATTACCGACACCTCACTGAGTTTGTGCGAGGTCGTTTAACAGGGCTACGAGAAGATGGATATTCCTTCTGCGATATTGCAGAAAGACTTGGCAGGAATGTAGCCACTGCACGTGATTGCTGGCAGTGGTGTTCACGATAATGTACGGTGGCAAGAAGACCGGGCTCCGGACGGTCACGTGGCACTACCGAGAGTGAACTCGATTGTGTTCGACGAATGGCTCTGGCGCAATCGTACTGATTCCGCAGCAGCAAACTGAGCAGCAGCTGGCACCACAGTGACACAACTAACTTTACAAATCTGTTACTTCGACAGCTCCGAGCCAGACACCCTGTAGCGTGAATTCCATTGACCCCAAACCACCACCATTTGCGACTGCAGTAGAACCGACAGACAGCTCACTGGATGGCAGGGAGGAGGTCTGTTGCGTTTTCCGATGAAATCTGTTTCTGTCTCGGTGCCTGTAATGGTCTTGTGCTGGTTGGAAGGAGGCCAATTGAGGACCTGCACTCAACCTCTCTGTGTGCTAGACACACCGGACCTAAGCCTGGAGTTATGGTCAGGGATGCAATGCAATTTCATATGGCAGCAGGGACACTCTTGTGGTTATCCCACGCACCCTGATCGCAAAACTGTTAGTCAGGAAGGTAATTCAACCTGCTGTGCTACCATTCATGAACAGCATTCCAGGGGGCATTTTCCAACAGGATAACACTCGCCCACATACAGCTGTTGTAACCCAACATGCTCTACTTAGTGTCGACATGTTGCCTTGGCCTGCTCGATCACCAGAAGTCTCAAATGCTGCACTTATGGGACATCATGGAACAACCACAACCAGCATTAACCGTCCCTGCATTAACCGACCAAATGAAACAGGCGTGGAACTCCATCTCAAAAACTGACATCCGCCGCCTGTACAACACAATGCATGTACATCTGCACCCTTGCATTCAACATTTTGGCGCTTACACCGGAATTAACCTCTGATCTTGCATTGTTAGTCATTTAAATATTTCACACTGACAAATGTAATCCTGAATTTTCGTTACTCTACATTAATTATTTCCTGGTGTGCGATTTTTCCCGTCAGTGTATATTAAAAACTATTTTTGAGAGAATTCCTCAGTTACACAATTTTATGCTGAGTGAAGTGCTATACGTTTTTGAAACTATTTATATAACATGTAGACAGTTAAGTCATATTTCGTCGGTCATACACCATCTTGTACCTTGAATCAGAGGAAGGTCTTTTACCATGGAACATGTCATAATTGTAAACGGAGTTTCTTTAATGTCTTAACAATTTTACCCGTGCTGAAAATTCAGTTAGTTTCCAATAGCTTCGATTTCAAAATATATTTAATTTGTAACTGGTTCTTTCACTTACTGTTTGTTGGTGTGTAGTAGCATGACAAGATTTTCATGATTGCGACACTTATAAATTTCAATAGAAAATTTGTTCCTAGGTTTATACCTCATGTTGCACATTAGACCATGCTTGTATACTTGGAAAGACCTTAATTTCCTGAAGTAGTCTTTATAATTTCAGAAAAAGTGAGTGCCATCATTTCAAAAAGGAGTAATAAAATACATTAAACTTCTATTTCAGAGCTGGTTAGAGGCGAAAGTCTGAAAAGTGTTCTAAAGTAGAACAACCCCAACCGTTTAGAAAAAATGTTGGGTTTGTTGACTGAACAACAATATTCACTCTTTTTCATACTGGTGGCTCTACATCCGTAGTTTGTGAAGCAATATGAGCTGTGTGGCAGAGGGTATTTTTTATTGTACCGTAACTTACGGGATCTTCGCATTCTGTTCACACATGTAACGTGGGAGAAATGACTTACAGAATGTCTGTGTGCGGACGGTTATGTACTTAACTTTTGTCCCAAGAACTCTTAGGGATAGATACACTACGTGATCAAAAGTATCCGGACACCCCCAAAAACATACGTTTTTCATACTAGCTGCATTGTGCTGCCACCTACTGCCATGTACTCCATATCAGCGACCTCAGTAGTCATTAGACATCGTGAGAGAGCAGAATGGGGCGCTCCGCGGAACTCACGGACTTCGAACGTGGTGGTTAAATGGTTCTGAGTACTATGGGACTTAACATCTGAGGTCATCAGTCCCCTAGAATTTAGAACTACTTAAACCTAACATCACACACATCCATGTCCGAGGCAGGATTCGAACCTGCGACTGTAGCGGTCGCGCGGTTCCAGACTGAAGCGCCTAGAACCGTTCGGCCTCAACGGCCGGCTCGAACGTGGTCAGGTGATTGGGTGTCACTTGTGTCATACGTCTGTACGCGAGATTTACACCCTCTTGAACATACCTAGGTCCACTGTTTCTGATGTCATAGTGAAGTGGAAACGTGAAGGGACAGGTACAGCACAAAAGCGCACAGGCTGACCTCTAAGTTGACTGACAGGGACCACCGACAGTTGAAGAGGGTCGTAATGTGTAATAGGCAGATATCTATCCAGACCATCACACAGGAATTCCAAACTGCAACAGGATCCACTGCAAGTACTATGACAGTTTGGCGGGAGGTGAGAAAACTTGGATTTAATGGTCGAGCGGCTGCTCAGAAGCCACACATCACACCGGTAAATGCCGAACGACGCCTCTCTTGGTGTAAGGAGCGTAACCATTGGGCGATTCAACAGTGGAAAAACATTGTGTGGAGCGACAAATTACGGTACACAATGTGGCGATCTGATGGCAGGGTGTGGGTATGGCGAATGCCCGGTGAACGTCATCTGCCAGCGTGTGTAGTGCCAACAGCAAAATTCGGAGGCGGTGGTGTTACGGTGTGGTCGTGTTTGTCATGGAGGAGGCTTGCACGCCTTGTTGTTTTGCGTGGCACTATCACAGCACAGGCCTACATTGATGTTTTAAGCAACTTCTTACTTCCCACTGTTGAAGAGCAATTCGGGGATGGCGATTGCGTCTTTCAACACGATCGATTACATGTTCATAATGCACGGCCTGTGGATGTTCATAATGCACGGCCTGTGGCGGAGTTGTTACACTACAATGATATCCCTGTGATGGTCTGACCTGCACAGAGTCCTGACCTGAATCCTACAGAACACCTTTGGGATATTTTGGAACGCAGACTTTGTGCCAGGTCTCACCGACCGACATCGCTACCTCTCCTCACTGTAGCACTCCGTGAAGAATGGGCTCCCATTCCCCAAGAAACCCTCCAGCACCTGATTAAACGTATGCCTGCGAGAATGGAAGCTATCATTAGGGCTAAGGGTGGGTGAAAACCATACTGAATTCCAGCATTACCGATGGAGGGGGCCACGGACTTGTAAGTTATTTTCAGCCAGGCGTCCGGATGCTTTTGATCACTTATTGTATCTAGAAGCCTGAACAGTACCCTGAAAGCCCGGTTTTGAAGTATTCTGTGTAGGTTCCTGCAAGAAATCTTTCCTGTTGTGTCCCGTTATTTAGGGTTTCTGGACATCTGTATGACACTCTTTCGCCAGTCAAGCAAGTATGTGACCACTTTTATTACCGTGCCTTGTATAGAGCTCCATTTGATGTCCCCCGCCAGTTTGATACGAGATAGGTCCCATACACCTTAGTAGTATTCAAGTATGGGCTCTCCGAGTGTTTTGTACGCAATCTCTTTTGTAGAAAAATTGCATTGTTATTCTAATAAATCGTACCATACCATTTGTTTTACCTATAATAGAACCTACATGGTGGTTGCAGTTCATATCTCTCCTCATTGTTTCTCCCAAATAATGTATGGCGTGACTCACTTTTTTTGCGATTTATTAATTCTGTGAACAAAAGACGCCATGTTTTTAAGGTCTGTTTTTGCTCATTAACAGTTAGTTGACATTCTTTAAATCACGATGGTATATTTATCGAGACCTAACTGGACATTACTACAACAGAATTTACTCACAGATAACTGCATCACCTGCGGAATACCTGGGATTAGATATGTGAGGAGAATTCACTAAGACCCTCCCACACCCAGAATGGCGCATTGTCAGAAGAGAGTACGTGCTGTAGACACAATATGACGCTGTACGGATGAAAGGTGCGTCACAATGTGTGAATGAAATGTTGCGGTAACTGTAAATGTACTCCAAAGTTGGAGCACACGGGACAGTACGATTCTTGTGGGCGAAACGTGTAAGTCGCGCACAGATTCGCTGTGAAACTCTAGCAATATATATACACCAAATTTAATGCCGTGTCCAGCCGCTCTGAAGCAGCCTCAACAATTTGACCAAGGCCGCACAGACGCGGGCAGTGGTGATGGGAAGTAAGACCATCGACTCAGGTGACAGTGTCCGAGCAGTCGAGGAACTGATTCGCTGCAGTCGCGGATTTTCCGACGATGAGGACATTCACACAGCGGTCGTCGAAAGGCCCCCTGGCCAAAGAGCCAATTTCTATCGTCGAGGAACTGAGCGATGGGTTGAACGTTTCGGACATTGATTACAGAAACCTGGTGAGTATGTTGAAAAATCGTGCCACGGATCTGTGTTACTTTGAAGCATAGTGTAGCATTCAGTCAAAAGTTATTTGGCCTGCCATAATAACGTGTAACTCTCGTAATACTAACCGCTAACCCGTCAACGTATAACATGAGCAGCATCTATTACGCTCCGCTGGAGCACGTCAGTAATTACGCCAATACCTGTGGATATTTTCTCTCTCGGTTTCCGTCTTGTGCATAAGTGTATGGAAATTGACTTTTGTGCCACTGACGCGCTTGACAAATGAGCAACATTTATTTCGACTTAGGTACAGATCCTATGATAGTACCTTATTACGATAGTTGCTGAACGATTCAGACATTGCTTTCCGGTTGCCGAAGGCATTCAATTAACATCTGCCTCTCCGCAGATTCCTGCTTTGTTTGGTACCTATTGTGTAGTAGCCGCTGTTTTTATAAGTAGCTTTCTGGTATTTTTCGTTTATCAAGGTACGTGTCTACGTTGTTGGGTACATAGTTTTTTATAGCTTGATCAACTATTTCCTTGAGCTTGAACCGCAGTTTCCCTAACTGTCCACGCTCTTTGAGAAACGACATAGCGACCTCTGCATTCATTTTGCTGAATATTTAGACTTCAAGATTACTATTCTAGCTCCTGTGCCTTGGTGCTCACTTTGGCTACAACTGCATCGTGATCACTGATCCAAATCTCTCGGTGCACATCCGGAAAGAAATGCGTTCTATCAGTTGCTAACAAGTCTATTTCTGTCACTGACTGAATACCGAACCAACAGTTTTAAGTAACTTCATATTTGTTTCGCACGAACTCTTCTCTCGGCATTATTTCCGAAGTTGCTTTTCTCGTGTGGAAATGGCCTTGGTTTTAATACTCCTCCGTCTGGACGGAAATTTCAGCCCTAAAATAAACAAATGAAATACAAATAAAAACTTTTTTACTATCACTTCTATGGAGTTTTGGTGACGAACAGGGTGAGCAAAATTGAATACGAAATAAAAAAAATTGAAAATAAAACTGACCACTAAATTTCGCTAATGTATCTGTCTGTTACTACTAATACTAACCCGTACTGCTAGAAAGAGGACAAGAAAATCCTGCTTTACAGCTCACAGAAAAAATGGAGATATTTGAGCAATATGTTTTCAGATTTTATTTTTGCACCTAAGCTTGAAGGTGTAATCATTGGCAGCGTGAACGCAATACTGCAATGTTTATAAGAAGGCATGAAATGCAGACACACAAATCTTTTAAAAAATCAGCTCATGCTTGCGTTGAGCTGTATCTCCTCTTTCTGCGCACCAACAGCCTCTGCATCGACAATTGTTTACAGATGACTGGCAGGCAACGTATTTGAAATGTTGTTTTGTTAATTACTGTCCCACGGCCCGCCTGCCAATCCAGGCCAACGGCGCCTGTCTGTCACGTACGCTTGGTTTAAATGTCGAGGTGATTAAATGCTTTCATCCATCAACATCATAAATATTCAGGAGTTCTGATGGCGCCACGTATGAAGAATTCATAATCCAATAAACTGATTTGTGTTTTAATTACAATCAGTGAAGTTAATGATGTTAATGCAGTTTTTAAGCAAGAAATCTCGGCGAGGTGACAAAGCTGAAATGATTAAGGGAATTAAGTCGCCAGTACACACTGTTCGTGTGAGCACTGGTCAGTCGAATATTGCGTTAATTCTGCTGCTGTCAATTAGTGTTTCCTGCGAGTTAGATATAAATTAGGCGTGTTTACGAGAAGCAGCCATTTGTCGACAGAATCCAATGAAATATTACCAGTGAAACGGCTTTTAACGAAAACGAGGTTCTGACAACAAACAATATTGCATCTATTAGAGACCTGCAATAACAATAGTAAAATGAAAATTTTGTTTTTCCTATATCGGCTTAACTTGAGTTTTTTAAGTCTTTCTCATATTACAGTAGACAATTACCGACCTATTTCTTTGCTATCAGTGTTTTCAAAAGAGTTTTTGAGAAAGCAATGTGCAGGAGAATGGTGGCACATATCTGTACCTGTAATTTGATGTCAAATTCTCAGTCTGGCTTCAGGGAGGGGGAACCCACAGGAAATGATATTTGTGAGGCACTAGCAGGGTTAAAAGGTAGGTTGAGGGCAGTAGGTATTTTCTTTGATTTAATGAAAGCATTTGATTGTGTGAATCACACAGTACAGGGTTCCCATAAATTATCTTTACGGCTTAAGACTTTAATAACTTTAAAACTATACTAGATATTAATAAATCGTTTTCAACATGTAATAACGTAGCTCAAAGTTCTTTTCTACCTTCCAGGTAACACAATTCTGACGCAAAACTGAACACTGAAACCTAAAACAAAGAAAAAATTGGATGCTACAGAAGAAAGCGCAGTGTGTGCCCTGGTTCATACAGACGACGTCCGATATCCAAGCGCAACGAAACTTTCGAGCACGGAATGGGAGGCGACCACCCTCTTGACGAACTATTCGGGTGTGGCATATGTCATTTATGTAAAGAGGTAGTGTTCTCCATAAAAAGAGAGAGGGTCACCTGTCTGTTTCAAATGGCAATGTGGACAAGGTACGGCAGGTGTTTGCAAGGAGTCCTACAAAATCGGTGCGTTCGGCGGCCACAGAATTGGAAGCGAGACGCCCAATGTCCTGCGTAAGAGGTTACGCCTGTATCGCTACGGGGTGTAGCTGCTTCCAGCATTAAAGCTTACGGACAAACCTCATAACAAACAGCCTGCGGTGGATGTGCTAGACAAACTTGACGCAAACAATGACTTTTTGGAAAAGATTTCTTTCTCCGATGAGGCAACGTTTCACGTATTCATCGTAAAGTTCGTATATGGGGCATACGGTATAGTCATGTTACGTGTGAAATGGAAAGCGACAATTTCTAGGTCAATGTTTGATGTAGACTGATGCATAATCGCATCATTGGCCCATTATTTTTCATCGAGGCTGGAGTCAAGGGTGGTGATGACCTGGAGATGTTACAGGGGTTTGCTGTGCCACACTTGGAACACCTGCAACCTGATGCCATATTCCAGCAGCAAGGGGCATCAACCCACTGGTCCCTAAATGTATGTCAATTTCTAGATAAAAAGTTTCTGGATAGGTGGACTGCACGAGATCGTCCAGTTACCTAGCCGCCACGATCTCCTGACCCCACACCACTAGACTTCTTCCTGCTTGGTTTCGTAAAGGATCTGGTGTACCGAGCAAAGGTTAGAGACATGCAGGACTTGAAGGCACGCATTCGCAATGCATTTGAACATGCCGTGGAGATCTTGAATCGTACATGAAGAGAAATGGAATTCCGATAAACATTATCCGTGCCACTAAGGGTGCACACATTGATGTGTATGAATGAGGAAACAAAATTTTATGAGTTTCTTCTCACATTTTGAAAGCCATTTTTTAATATCTAGTATAGTTTTGAAGAGCGTTAAGCTATCAAGATAATTTATGGACACCCTATACTTATGCATAAGTTGGAACATTATGGGATTAGGGAAAAAGCTGAACAATGTTTGCCTTTATATGTGGAAAGTAGGAAGCAGGAGGTTGTCATTCGGTAATCAATTATAAGGTTTCTGTTTAATTTCTGTGTCTACCTCTACACACTGCTACCCATCTTATGGTGCGTGGCGGTGGGTACTTTGTGTGCTTGTGTTACTTGCCCCTTTTCCAGTTCCATTCGCGAATGGTGCGCGGGAAGAATGATTTTTGGTGAGCCTCTGTATGGGCTGAATCTCTCCAATTTGACCTTGATGGTCATTTCGCGAGGTATACGTATGAGAAAGCACTATATTGGTTGAACTTTCTAGAAACGTACGCTCTCGGAAACTTAAAAGGAAGCCACATCGTGATACGCAATGCCTGTCTTGCACTATCTGCCACGGGGGTTGGATGAGCATTTCCATGACGTTTTCGCCCTTAGTAAACGAACTTGCGACGAAACGCGCCGATCTATTAGCATACACTCAGTTTAATGTTTTAATACTCTCAGGTACTGGAGGACTGATGAACAATGTACAAGTATCGGTCGAAAGAGGGTTTTGTAAACAACCTCCTTCGTGTTTGGACTAACCTTCCTGAAAATTCCTCCAATGAATCCCAGTCTGGCATCGGCCTTTCCTGCTACTAATTTTATATGGTAGTTCCACTTTAAATAGATGCGTGCGCCTACTCCCAGGTATTCAAAGGATGAGATTGCTTCCAATGATTGTTCTGCAACCATAGAATCATACAATAATGGATTTGATTATGGGGAAGTTAACTACCAATCCCTGCACCAAGCATCGATCCTCTACAGGACTTGCTGGATTTTTCTACAGTTTTTTTTAGCGTTGGGACTTCTCTACATAAAGCAGAATCATTCGATAACTGTATTGTGGAGGTTTCGACATTTTTCACTACGTCGTTTATGCATATTGTGAAAAATAATGGATCTATATCCCTTTCTTAGCGTCCGTCCCAATTTGCTTTTAAGTCTGAAGATTTCTGTCCATTAACAAGAAATTCTTCCCTCCAGTCACATAACTATATTTTCTTCATTTGGTGAAAGTGCAAAAGTGTGCAGAACGCCTTCAGGAAATCAAGGAACACGCCATCACCCTGAGCACCGTTATCTATTGCCTTGTGGGTTTCGTGGATGAACAGACCGACCTGTGTTTTTCACGATCATTGTTTGCCGAATCCATGGTGATTCCTGCAGAAGAGATTTTTGGTCTCCAGATTTGTCATAATACGAAAATATAAAGACGTGTTCTATATCTCTAAAACAGACCGACATCAGCGATTGAAATCTACAGTTTTGTGCCTCTATTCGAGAATCCTTCTTGAAAGGATGAAAGAGCAGTGCATTTTCCAGTCACTTGAAAGTTCTCTTTTAAATAATTAAAAGAATGTTGTATTGAAAGTTCTCTTTAGAATAATTAAAAATATGACTGAAATACTGTTTCTGATTGTAAGCTTTGAGCTGTAATAATAAATGAACTATCGTAATGAAACTTCTGCTGTCGTAATGTGAAAGCAAAGCTGCGCTGTAATAATAATTAATTGTGGTAATGAAAAGGGAAGTATAAACTGCCTGAATATTGAACTTTTTTGGGATCAGTTTTGCAAAACCAATTTTGTTTTCTTGATTTTGCAAGACACCACTGAGGTTAAGGCTATAGAGATCGCCTCACTACGATTCAGATGCATGATAAAGAGGTATGCGTGAGGAAACGGAACAGGCGGGTGACCCAGACAAATGAATTGCAGCTGTGGGTCTTTTATGAAATTAAAAATTCTGGGTGTAGAAGAGGGGCTTCTATCTACTGAAATTAAAGTGGAATTCGTTAAAAACATATTAGTTGACAAATTTGGACTTAATGTGAAATGTCACTGAACGTAAAAACGCAAATCTAATTATCACACAGGTTGGAGATGAGAGCAGAGCATAATCAGAATTAGTACAATGAGCTATATTCACAATATTGGGCCGGAAAGGATACTCCTGTGGAAGGATGCACAAACGTGGAGTCGCTTTGCACATGATAATTGCATTGATTATGGCAAGTGAAGGGAATATGCATTCATAAAAACCAAACACGAACCATGGACAGGGTATTAACTTACAATGCGTCATCGATCGAAGTGCCTGATTGTGCGAAGCATAAAAACGCACCGTTCCCATGACAGTGCTGCTGACTCACCTCATTGCTGCGTGAACTTACACTCATTATGATGAGCTGGGTGGCGAACTGGCGCATCTCTCGAATGCCGAATCGCTTACATTAATCAATCTCAAGTTACGAGTGCCAAACGATTCTGAATCTCGAAGCTGCATCTCCAAACATAATCTGAATCTGCAAGTCGAATGGCGGTAGCTGAATCACTGCCAAAACCTGAGTGATTCTAAAACTTGCTCTCCTTTGCACCTTTGCTCGAATTGCCCAAAATAACGCGGAGGCCAATCTGAAGGATTGTATCAACGAGGACCAATGAAATCCCACGTCTCCAACGTTGTTCCCCCGTCATGCAGAATATTGTTATTCGCCTAGCCAGTGGTATCATTTTTTTTAGATTAAACAAGTGGTGGGAGACCACTGCTTCAGAATGTTGCATGTTCCGTCAAGAAGCAAAACTCTGTTTCTAAAATTTTTAAACGCCACAGAACGAGAATGAAGCCAGGCTTTCGTAACAGAGCTCCATGTGAACAGCTCGTAGCTAGTAGCAACACGATGGCGATGGCAGACTATAAAGCTGCCCCTCCACGGTGGTATGGATTTCCCACATTATGAACAGATTTTATCGTGTTGTGCAGCCTGGAGGCACACCCCAATGTGGTTGAGGCTGTCGAAAATTGCCACCCCCATTCTACTGGATCCGGTCGGTGCTTTAGTCACCCAAAAAACTACATTCTGACGTACACGGCCGTTGCCAACTAGTCTCCACGCTGTACGAATTCCAGTTTTTGCAGTCTCTATATCTCTTCCCGTATATCCTACCAGAATATGCTGAAAGCGTGGCAGTAATTTTTGGTAGCACAGTGTAATGATTTGTGAAAGACAATATCGTGTGTCCAGAAAATGCATTTTTTTACGCATTGCTTTCAGGAATTTCATAGCACTATGTCCCATAACTATCTATACTTCCACTCTCTCTTGTACAGCTTTTGGCCAATGTTTGCCTGAAAATGCATCTCAGAGTTTCTTGTATTTAAAGCACTGCTGTGCGATCGGTCGCATTCTCACAGCGGTCTCTCCCAGAAGTCCACAGGTAAATACTAAACGCAGCCTAACGACCACAACGGTATCAAACATTGGTCGAAGTTTTGAAACAATACCTTTGGTTCCACAGAATATCTGCTGGCCTTGAACATTTGAAACTTTCTTACAGACAATTATGCTTGTTGTCAAAATGTTCCTAATTGGAGATTATATTTTGTCTGCTAGATTCTGAACATTGCCCAACGTTGATTTTTCTGTTGGCGGACGCATGTGTATTGTGCCCTAGTTCATGCTCATGCACTCTTCTAAAAATAAGTGCCACACAGTTATTAGGGATCGCAGGGACAGGGCACCAACCTAATACATCAGCTGCCATGGTCTGCCTCCAGCTGTCTTGCTTTACTGCGGAGCTGTCCAGTATTTCTCACACCTCTTTGAATGCCAGAATTTTTTGTACTTCTGGAGCTTTACCTCCCGGTATATGACATATTCACCGCGATTCTACACGCGTTCTCTGTATTTATCCCCTAATAAACGTTTAGTTAGGGATCTTCAGCTAATCTATAGCTGCACACAGATGGTGTTCGATGTCCTTCGATGTGTGCTAAACTTTATCTTCTAATGTGGCTACCCATTTGTCCGTCTTCATCATATGACCAAAACTTCCATATGACTTCAATATCTGTCTTGCTTTAACATCACATCGTCAATTTGCTTCTTATTTTCCGGTACTTATTCTAATGTCTTCGACAATTCATTTAGTCATGTACGCAAGTTCACCAATTTCCCCCTAGTCTTCGTTATCTCCTGCTGAGTTTCCTCAGTAGCGGTATTTCAGGCATCAGTGTTAGATTCCATCATCTTTAGCTCATCCTTAGTTTATTTCACTATTTTACTATTCTCTTTAAGCATCTCAAGCATCCCTGACAACACATCACTTTACATGAAATGTATGCGCAATTGCGATTATGGATTATGCATGTCCGAAGGAACAGGCACTGCGGTGACTACAGCCGTTATGAAATACAACCAATGTATTCGCAATTACGAGTATGGAAACGATCAGTTGTATAATGGAATGACGACAATGAAAATTTGTACTGGACCGGGACTCGAACCCGGATTTCCGCTTACCACGAGCGGTCGCCTTACCATTTGGCTATCCGAGTACGACTCACGAAAAGACCCAAACTTCCATATGTCACAACCGTGTGTCTACAACCTGCATTCCTACATCCACTAAGTATATTCCCGTACAGGGTGAGACATTTTACATGAAGGTCGTTTGCCCGGTGTCGGCGGATAAATACTTGCACGCAGTGCCTATGTTATTCCGAGCTACGATACAAAGTTACTTCGGACAGGCACGCATTATTATTATTTACTTATTAAAATTATTTTATTTGTGAGTAGAAGAGTAAATGCTTTCCATTGTTTTACTTTTTAAGGATGAAATACTTAAAGAACATTTTTTTGTTTCAGATAAAGGTTACCAAAACAGGCTGCAGTCACTCTAATGCAGAAGGCTGCTGATGGCATAAACGCAGCTAGTAAACTCCATGGAAGAGATGTCTTCGTTAGTGCAGGAAACAGAGTCCACGTGTCATGCCGAAAACCACAAACTGATAAGAAAAGCGTTGACGTATTGAAAAAATAATAGTTAACAAGTAATACATGCTTTCGAAAGAGAAGTGTCCGTTTAGCTGAAAGACGATTTTTCAGGCCAAGCGATTGCTTGTCTTGTGGAACTATTGCAAATTTTTCTTCAAAATGCAAAAAAACAATCAGATAAAGTGAAACTATAAAAAATGCTCTGAGACACTCTGTGATGATTGGATTATGTGGGAAAAGGACGCAAAGAATACTTTATTTCAGATTTGCGTTCTGATAACAGCGTCAACCACCGCACATGTTGGCGCAAACTTTCGTTGTGGGAAAAATATTCCTCAATAATATGCAGATATCGGACAGTTCTCGAAGAGTCAGTAACAAGGGCAGCGAATGAACGAAGAACAAAAAGCACCTTTCCTAAAGATATGTACATCCCTTGAATCTAATAACGAGGAACAATTGCTTGTTGTGAATATTATTTTTCTTAAATGGGACAGTATCTTAAAGAAAGTGATTCCAAAGCATATGATCGAAAGCATATGAAGAACAACCTTGAAGAACATTATGGTGAAAGTGCTGTAATATTTGGTGAAAGTGGGAAGGCTGACATTGTAACACCAAAAACTGCTGATAAAATACGCATATCTTGTCATGAAAATTCAAAAGATTGTGATTCTCAGTTACAAAAGATACATATAATAACGACAGCTGTATGTAAAACTTTATGAAATGGCAAATAAAGATACATACGGTTGTTCTGTTGCAAAATGGTTATGGGGCAAGATGTTTGAACGATAGTTGGTGCAATTGGCCAAAATACACTCCTGGAAATTGAAATAAGAACACCGTGAATTCATTGTCCCAGGAAGGGGAAACTTTATTGACACATTCCTGGGGTCAGACACATCACATGATCACACTGACAGAACCACAGGCACATAGACACAGGCAACAGAGCATGCACAATGTCGGCACTAGTACAGTGTATATCCACCTTTCGCAGCAATGCAGGCTGCTATTCTCCCATGGAGACGATCGTAGAGATGCTGGATGTAGTCCTGTGGAACGGCTTGCCATGCCATTTCCACCTGGCGCCTCAGTTGGACCAGCGTTCGTGCTGGACGTGCAGACCGCGTGAGACGACGCTTCATCCAGTCCCAAACATGCTCAATGGGGGACAGATCCGGAGATCTTGCTGGCCAGGGTAGTTGACTTACACCTTCTAGAGCACGTTGGGTGGCACGGGATACATGCGGACGTGCATTGTCCTGTTGGAACAGCAAGTTCCCTTGCCGGTCTAGGAATGGTAGAACGATGGGTTCGATGACGGTTTGGATGTACCGTGCACTATTCAGTGTCCCCTCGACGATCACCAGTGGTGTACGGCCAGTGTAGGAGATCGCTCCCCACACCATGATGCCGGGTGTTGGCCCTGTGTGCCTCGGTCGTATGCAGTCCTGATTGTGGCGCTCACCTGCACGGCGCCAAACACGCATACGACCATCATTGGCACCAAGGCAGAAGCGACTCTCATCGCTGAAGACGACACGTCTCCATTCGTCCCTCCATTCACGCCTGTCGCGACACCACTGGAGGCGGGCTGCACGATGTTGGGGCGTGAGCGGAAGACGGCGTAACGGTGTGCGGGACCGTAGCCCAGCTTCATGGAGACGGTTGCGAATGGTCCTCGCCGATACCCCAGGAGCAACAGTGTCCCTAATTTGCTGGGAAGTGGCGGTGCGGTCCCCTACGGCACTGCGTAGGATCCTACGGTCTTGGCGTGCATCCGTGCGTCGCTGCGGTCCGGTCCCAGGTCGACGGGCACGTGCACCTTCCGCCGACCACTGGCGACAACATCGATGTACTGTGGAGACCTCACGCCCCACGTGTTGAGCAATTCGGCGGTACGTCCACCCGGCCTCCCGCATGCCCACTATACGCCCTCGCTCAAAGTCCGTCAACTGCACATACGGTTCACGTCCACGCTGTCGCGGCATGCTACCAGTGTTAAAGACTGCGATGGAGCTCCGTATGCCACGGCAAACTGGCTGACACTGACGGCGGCGGTGCACAAATGCTGCACAGCTAGCGCCATTCGACGGCCAACACCGCGGTTCCTGGTGTGTCCGCTGTGCCGTGCGTGTGATCATTGCTTGTACAGCCCTCTCGCAGTGTCCGGAGCAAGTATGGTGGGTCTGACACACCGGTGTCAATGTGTTCTTTTTTCCATTTCCAGGAGTGTATTATGCAGGCTATATGCCCAAGAGCTTAAACATGCCCACTGCTGATAGATGTAGCTGTTAAAACGTCTCACGACTACAGGTCATCTTATCTTATAGATGTTCTCCTTCATCCGGATTTCTGATCTTCCTACACGGAAGTTATGAAATCCGAAAGGACTGTTGCAACATAAAGTAGCATTTTTTCAGTGGACATGACAGACAATACTGCATTACTGTATCCAGCAGATAACGTTGATCATAATATTCGAACTTTAGAGGAGATTA
Organism: Schistocerca nitens; assembly: GCF_023898315.1. Lineage (NCBI taxonomy): Eukaryota > Metazoa > Arthropoda > Insecta > Orthoptera > Acrididae > Schistocerca > Schistocerca nitens. The sequence goes on along the minus strand of NC_064615.1, from coordinate 433,458,538 downwards.
ATGCAGTTCACGGCATGCGAATAATTGCTGCTGTAACACCAGAAATTAAATTACAATTCAGTGTTCCGATATACTCCGAAGAGACAAAGAAACTTGTACACCTGCCTGATATTGTATAGTGCCCACGCGAGCACGCAGAATTGTCGCAACACGGTGTGACATGGAGTCGACTAATTTCTGAAGTAGTGCTGGAGGGAATTGACACCATGAATCGTGCAGGGCTGTCCATAAATCCGTAGGAGTACGAGGAGTGGAGGTCTCTTCTGATCAGCACGTTGCGAGGCATCCCAGATATGCTCAATAATGTACATGTCTGGGGAGTTTGGTGGCCTGCGAAAGTGTTTAAACACAGAAGAGTGTTTCTGGATCCACTTTGTAGCAGTTCTGAACGTGTAGGGCGTCACATTGTTCTACTGGAATTGCCGAAGTCCGTCTGAATACACAATGGACATGAACGGATGCAGGCGACCACACAGGATAGTTACGTATGTGTCACCTGTCAGAGTCGTATCTAGACGTATCAGGGGTCCCATAGCACTCCAACTGCATACGCCGCACACCATTACAGAGCCTCCACCAGCTTGAACAGTCTCCTGCTCACATGCAGGGTCCATGGATTCGTGAGGCTGTCTCCATACCCGTATACGTCCATCCACTCGATACAATTTGAAACGAGAATCGTCCGACTTGGCAACGTTTCCACTCTTCAACAGTCCAATGCCAGTGTTGACGGTTCCAGGCGAGTCTTAAAGCTTTGTGTCGTGCAGCCATCAAGGGTACACGAGTGGGCCTTCGGCTCGGAAAGCCCATATCGATGATGTTTCGTTGAATGGTTCGCACGCTGACACTTGTTGATAGCCCAGCATTAAAATCTTCAGCAATTTGCGGAAGGGTTAAACTTCTGTCACGTTGAACGATTCTCTTCAGTCGTCGTTGGTCGTGTTCTTCCAGGATCTTTTTCCGGCCGCAGCGATGTCGGAGATTTGATGTTTTATCGGATTCCTGATATTTACGGTACACTAGTGAAATGGTCGTACGGGGAAATCCCCACTTCATCGCTACCTCGGAGATGCTGTGTCCTATCCCTCGTGCGCCGACTATAACACCACCTTCAAACTCACCTGAATCTTGATAACCCGCCGTTGTAGCAGCATTAACCGATCTAACAATGCGCCAGACACTTTTTGTCTGATATAGGCACTGCCGACCGCAGCGCCGTATGACGCCTGTTTACACATCTCTGTATTTGAATACGCATGCCTATACCAGTTTCTTTGGCGGTTTAGTATTGTAGACAATGCTATAAAGAACATTGCTTATGTTACGATACTAGAGAACAGATCCTCGAGAAATCTTCTGAACGATATCACTTTCCATAAACTAGAAGGAATTGGCACCAGCATCGGAACAAATGATATTATCTGCATTTACCTTTAAAATTTGAGTTCTTGTATAAAGTCTGCATTATTTCACACCAGTCAGAATGACCTGTTCCCTGAGATGACCAACAATCTGGAAAGGCATCTATTAGGTCCTTGCCAATCATTAATATAGCAGCAAGTTACGTGACTTGCATATTATATTTTCAAACTAAGTAATCAGTAGTTCGAAAAACATACGAAACTTTTAATTAAAGTTTTCGGTACTTTCCCCCTGATCCGATTTTGTCTGATTTTGAATATGTTGAAAAGCAAAATATTTGTTGAATTGAATACCACTTCAGTCGCTTGTGAAGTAATATTGCCCAGCTTTATGGCAGATATTTTCTTAATTTGACAGGACTACGTATGGAATTCAGGACGATCGCCTGCCTCAAGCTCATCACACGTTTATGAATGTGAGGACTTTTGGGGCTAGTCACCTACTTCCGCCGGCCACTGTGGTCGAGCGGTTCTAGGCTCTTCAGTCCGGAACCACGCTGCTCCTACGGTCGCAGGTTCGAATCCTGCTTCTGGCATGGATGTGTGTGATGTCCTTACGTTAGTTGGGTTTAAGTAGTTCTGAGTCTAGGGTACTGATGTCCTCAGATGTTAAGTCCCATAGTGCTTAGAGCCATCTGAACCATCACCCTCTTCCAGCCATCGTTTCAATGAGGAATTTGCAGGGTTGTAGAGAGGAGAATTTCGTTGTACTTCATTTGAGTGTAAATTTACAAGTGAGCTTGAAGCAAATTAATAGATGAGCAAGTAACACTGCTATCCACTTAATTTCACACTTGAGTTTGAAAACAGAATTGCCGCGATTTTCATAGTTGAATTTGTATGTCGTTAACTGATGTATTTGTGAATAAATTTAGATGTTTAACTAATCAGTTTTTCTGTTTGATACCTTCACTGTATCAAGTAAGACGCAGTTAACCAGTGTTCAGGAAGATATTTTTATTCATAGTGTATCACATGCAAATAAATTATTCCAGTCTGATAGCGTCAATCACATTCAGATTTGCGCAAATTCCCCACTTAAGGTCTGAGCTGAGGGCGTAATTTCGTATTATCACCTTTTCGTACAATTAAAATTTAAACGTTACATCTTAAAGGAGAGGCTTGTCCTCACTCAGTTTTGCAGGGTTGGAAATATAACCATCACCGGGGTTTTGCAATTTAAGTAGAATTATTTTGCTAGCTTTCTTTAGATCTCCATTTACACCTGTAGTAAGCGATGTTATAACGACTTTATTTGCACTCATCGCCTGCTCTACGCTAACTGGTTCAAAAATTTCTTGCTCTTTGTAACCAGGAGATTTCTCGAGTAGGTTCTGCGATTAAGTGCTCGAGGTATAATTTGGATATGACATTTAGAACAATTTTAGACGATTCCCTATCCCTACAACCAGCACTAATTATTCGACTCTCCCAGTCTATAACTACTAAGTTGAAATCTCCTCTATGGTATCGTCCAAAGATTGCTACACCGCACCACAGTTGGCAACGTGCATCGCTGATGTCTCGCTGCAATCCTCAACAACGAATGGGAGAGCTAAAGAAGGCACGCCCTCCCTCTCAGGACAGCAATGCTCTCACACAGAGGTCAATATAGAGCCCAGTATGCAGGCGCTCTGCCCCAGTTCACGACCTCACCTTAAGCAGTCAACATAATTTAGTAGAACTACCGAATTATTCAAGTCACAGATGGAAATGTACTATGGTAAATGTTGAACATTGTACTTCAAGAAAAGAGTTTGTTAATTAGTGTATCATGTGATGCTTTAATAGTTAATGACATTTGTAAATTATCAAGCTGTCCTGTGATAAAGAATTGTATCACGTTAAGTAAATCTTTTCATCATTCTTATAATGAAGTGATCTAATATTTCATACGTTATAGTCCACTGAGTCTTCTCCCAGCGCAGTCCAACAACCTATAGTTATGACTGGATGATTGTCGTTTCCTCTGGCCAAACAAATGGCAACGAGAGTTAGGGCTTATCCTACCCATCTTTCACGCCTGCTGCCTCCTCCGTGCACGAGTTGCGCACATTTTCCTGGGTGTCACCCCGTTTTTGTTCTGTTGTAGTAGCGTGTGTCTTACTGTATTTCACCATGTCTTACCTTTCACGGAAATGCCTCCAACCGATTTTGCACAGTTTCAGGTGCAGCAGGCCGAACGCCAGCTGCTCACTGTCAGCCAACTGACATTACTACTCCAACAATAAGGGACACCGCTGTCGATACCTACTCCAGAGATTTTCTCATACTACAGCCAAGACGAAGAATGCTCGAACCATTGGGCGCAATTGTAGGCACACCCGTCTGCTTGCAGAATAACGGGTATGGAGTGCAATGCTTACTTTTCGTCAATTATTGATCCCGATGTGTATCATCTCTGTGCAGATTGTGTGCTGACTCTGTTCCCCAGGAAGTCATGAAGGAAGATCTTGTGAAACTGATGGATGGTCATTTTGATAGTCAAATCCATGTAGTAGCTGCACGTTTTAAATTTTATCGTCTGAAGTAGCACTTTGTTCAGACAGTCAAACAGTGGAAAGCAGAGGTCCTTCCAGGCATTGCAAGTTTAAATGATGATCTGGAATTAACTGTAGAGGAGTCATGTTACGTGATGCTATCACACAGAATGTATTCGACGCAAGTATTCACGCTGCTAGTTTAAAACTGCCAAGCTGTGATTTAAAAACAGTTCCTGTCTATAGCGGAATCTCAGACAATTGTGGACTCAACAAAGGTTGATTTTGAGGCTCCATGTATTTCAGTTATTTGTAGAGCAACAGACAGTCTCATGTACAAAACAGTGTTCATGTAATTAAGAATAGAGCTCAGACAAATAGTAAAAACTTTCAGTTTCATGGGACATGGCGTGTTTTACAAAAAAATGGGAGAAAATCATGCCCTCAGTGCTTTTCGAGGCACGATGAGAAAGATTGTCCTTGTCGTAACGCTAGTTGCTTTCAATGTGGATGTGAAGGTCACTTTCATTTCATGGGCTTACGCGGTAGTCAAAGCGAGTGTTACAGCCACTGTCGTGTAAGCGAATGTTGGCCACAGCTACGTTACGCATACAGTACGGGCCACGTCACTCACTCAGGCATGAACTGAATCAAGCACTCCTGCATTGTGGAGATCTTTCACTGCGATACATCAGTAGGTGAAAGTGGAACAAAAGACAGTTATGTTACAGTTGGACACTGGTGCTCCTGTTTCCCTGATAAATAAAGACACGACAGAATCAGTAGTCTGCCGCTAAAGCAGCCTATTTCTATTTTGTCTGCCTACAATGGATATGAAATTATAGTCCGTAGCTTGTGCAGTTTTCCAGTAAATTTTCAGGGTGTGACAATGTATTTCATTTTTTGTACTCAATTCTAAAAACAGTGCATACGTATTTGGGTTAGATTTATTTGATTCATTCAGTCAGTGCATTCGAAACAATGCGTTAGAAATTGGTGTTTCTATGCGCCATGCTAACGTTCCTGTCTTTAGTAAGTACAAGAACGATTTGAATCATATATAGGGAAAGCTACAGACTTTGAAGCACACATAACTGTGAAGGACAATGCTCAGTCGCGATTTTTCTGCACGTGACCTGTCCCCCAGGCAATACGTGAGCAAGTTTATCATGAATTGCAAAGATGAAAAGACAGTGGGGTCATCCACTCTTTCCTGCAAGCTGATGGGCATCAGCCTTGATCGTTCGGGAAGCAGCCTTCAGGCGATTTAGGTTTGTGTGTGGACTTTAAGCCAACTGTACTCCTACAAACTGTTGTGGATTTGTTTCCTCTTCCACGACCAGAGAAATTGACGGGCAGACTGGAACAGGGCAGATATATTTCGAAAAACTTGGGAGAGGCCGGCCGGTGTGGCTGAGCGCTTCTAGGCGCTACAGTCTGGAACCGCGCGACTGCTACGGTCGCAAGTTCGAATCCTGCCTTGGGCATGGATGTGTGTGATGTCCTTAGGTTAGTTAGGTTTTAGTAGTTCTAAGTTCTAGGGGACTGATGACCTCAGATATTAAGCCCCATAGTGCTCAGAGCCATTTGAACCATTTTGAACTTGCGAGAGGCATGACAAACAGTCCAAGCATTACTTTGCGATAAGCACTCACTTATATTTGTTTCAGTTTCAAATATTAACATTTGAATTTTTCAGTGGTTCTTGGAACAGTTAACAATGAAATCCCTTTGTACAAACCGTTTAGCCGATATTGTCAACGCGGGTCATATGCCTGCTGCACATCTAGCAAATTTAGACTGTTTGTTTGAAGTTTTTTCTGCTAGTGGCTCAACGGGAGACGGAAGGCAATTTTTATCCCTATTCTGCCAACGCTATTTTCCCCTTTGAATAGGTACACTTTTCAAAAGAACTATAAGAGATAAAACAATGAAATTTTTACTGCATATATATATATATATATATATATATATATATATATATATATATATATATATATATATATGCCTCAATTTACAAGTAAAACGCACATAATACTTCTTATGGTTTTGAAGAAAAAAAATTTTATTCTTTCACTTGTAAAATTTAACTTTTTTGTGCATTAACTATTACAAAACAGTTTCTGATTGATGTTTCTCATTTTACTTGTAATAACTTATTACCATATGCAGCACAAATTGACCAAATTTCATGTTTCCAACCCCATTAGTACATCAAATAATGGTACCTGAAAGTAAAAAAATGCAGTTTTGAGAAAAATCCATTTAAAGTTTAATATTGCAATTCTAATATAGTTATTGATGAGAATTACTTACCTCTAATATTTTCCTGCACCAGTCTGAGCATCATCTGATTCATATTGATCTTCTTTTCTTCTCTTGGTCCCTCTTCTTTTTCTCCGGCCGCTGGTGGCCGAGCGGTTCTGGCGCTACAGTCTGGAACCGCGCGACCGCTACGGTCGCAGGTTCGCATCCTGCCTCGGGCGTGGATGTGTGTGTTGTCCTTAGGTTAGTTAGGTTTAAGTAGTTCTAAGTTCTAGGGGACTTATGACCTCAGCAGTTGAGTCCCATAGTGCTCAGAGCCATTTGAACCAAACCTCTTCTTTTCTGTCTGGCTTCTTTTATCCATTTTAAATTATCAATATCTGCTTCGCGGTTTCTCTCTTTATCTATTTGCACCAAGGATTTTGCAGTATTTCCACTAGATTTTATGCCCAATAATTCCAAAACATCCAATTTTTTTATTACACCATCATTGAAGCATAAAATAGCATCATAAACACCAAATTTGAGGGTTGCAAGCTGAACAAATACAGTTTTCGGTATCCGGTTCCACATGACAGAATTCACACATTCATTTAAATTTTGGGTCTTCCCACTAAGACATTTCTTCAACAAGGTATCTTTACAAAGATCTCTAAATATGGGTTTGATTTCATTCATTACTAGTGCAGGTAAAGAATGTTGTGGTCATATCTGGCACTTCTCCTGTACTTGCACCAAGTGTCAGGATAATTCGGGCAACGACCGTGTGTCAGGAAAACCATCATATCTCACAAAAAAATTGTCGTATTTATATAAAACAAAAACTGTTTCACGCAGGGAAGACTAGGCATTTCAAATATGCTAAAATCTAAAAATAGAATTTTTGAAGCCCACTTGCCTTCCGTCTCCCCTTAAAAAACAAGGAAAGTGCTCCTTTTTCCAGGAAGACTTGAACTCAGGATCACGTAATAAATGCACAAGGCGTATGTCGAACTTCACACTTGGCTGCTGTTATAGATCTACCAGAGCCCCGTAACATTAAGGAGCTTCAGTCAGTTATGAGAAAGCTTACCTATTATATCAGACTTATTCCAAATGCCGCCCAAATTGGTGCTCCGATTAACTGGCTTCACCGGAAAAATGTTCCTTTTGATGTGGTCGAAAGACTATCAGAAGGCATTTCAGCAACTGAAAGACACATTGTTATGTCGCAGATGTATGGTTAATTTAGACCCAATTAGCCTATTATATTAGCAGTGGATGCATCTTCCTATGCCTCGTGGTGACTGGGTGTTGTGTGCTGACCTTAGGTTAGTTAGGTTTAAGTAGTTCTAAGTTCTAGGGGACTGATGACCATAGATGTTAAGTCCCATAGTGCTCAGAGCCATTTGAACCGTCTTCCTATGGGGTTGGGGTTGTGGTCTCACGTAAGATAGTTCTTTTGACAGACCTATTGCTCTTGTCACGAAAACTCTTAACAAAGTACAATGCAGATTCAGTCAGCTTGAAAAGGGGCTCCAGCCACTATCTATGGTGTTACGAAATTCCACCAGTATTTGTACAGTCGGAAGTTCTATTTGCTGACAGGTCATTGGCCTTTGACAGCCTTGGTCTATCCCGCCAAGCCTGTCCCACCTCAGACAGTGCAAAAATTGCAATGCTGGACTGTAACATTGTCTAATTATCAATCTGAGTTGTTGTACAGGCGCACTGCTCAACATTCCAAATGCTGCCCAAATTGGTGCTCCGATTAACTGGCTTCTCCGGAAAAATGTTCCTTTTGATGTGGTCCAAAGTTCTGATTGCTAGTATGTTGCCTTGGTTGCCAGTCGGTACTGACAAATGTCTGAATCGTCTGACGAATCAAGTTTTCAAACCAAATCTTAGGATTTTGAAAGTCTTCATAATTTTCCTCTTGATTTCCGGCATGTTTCCACTGCCACTGTTTCTGTCGCAGCCTTGCAGGTTATTGTGCAATATACGTTCCATGGGCGGTCACACAGTTTGAAAGAAATTCCCCATCCAGTGGCACGTCGCTGCTTTTCGCATCGTCTCGTGCATTCTGCGTAATCAGGTTTTCTGCCGTTGCACCCAACGATGCACACGTTGTGATTCCGCTATCCCTACAGTGGGAAGTCTTGCCTTTATTGCACAAAGTCATTGGGGCGTAGTTCGCACAGAGTAACTCGCCTGCCATCACTGTACATGGCAGGGCATGGACACTCAGATTGAACACATGACCGCTTGTTGTAAAGCTTGTAAGTAGGCTGTTTAGGTTTTTTATTGGTAGGTTTTTTTTATTGGTAACGCCACCTCTGTATGAAAATCACTGGCTGTGCTGTGTGCAGTCTGTGGCTGCTTTGCATTGTTGTAATACTCGCCATTGTAGTGTTGGGCAGCGGCAGCTGGATGTGAACAGCGCGTAGCGTTGCGCAGTTGGAGGTGAGCCGCCAGCAGTGGTGGATGTGGGGAGAGAGATGGCGGAGTTTTGAAATTTGTCATGAACTGCTATATATATATATATATATATATATATATATGATGATATCAAGGTAAATACATTGTTTGTTCTCTATTAATATCTTTCATTTGCTAACTATCCCTATCAGTAGTTAGTGCCTTCCATAGTTTGAATCTTTTATTTAGCTGGCAGTAGTGGCGCTGGCTGTATTGCAGTAGTGGGAGTAACCAAGATTTTTGTGAGGTAAGTGATTTGTGAAAAGTACAGGTTAATGTTAGTCAGGGCCATTCTCTTGTAGAGATTATTTAAAGTCAGATTGCGTTGCGCTAAAAATATTGTGTGTCAGTTTAAGCACAGTAGTGTACTATTATTGAAAGGGGACGTTTCATATGGCGACCCTTAGCCTAGGATACCTCACTGGAATCTTCTGATTTTTTCTTGTAGTTTGTGTAATTAGTGTAGATTTTGTTTATTGCTAGCGCGTAATTGTAGAGAGAATCTCCTTTGTAGTTGTAGTCTTTCATTGTTGTACAGTAAAACAGGTGTGGCATGCATGTAGATTTGCACCAAGTATTTCGCAGCTGCAATTAACTAGATATTATTTTCAGTGCTATGTTAATGTGTTCCCCTATTTTTGCTCTTCAAATTGTGTTTTTCTGTGTTGTCGTGTGAAATACTGTGACAATAATGGCGTGTGAAAAACGTAATACTAGGCTCCAAAGTAAACTGAGAAATGACAGTGAAAACGAAAGCAGTGTGTTAGCGCCATCGAGTAATGAATTAACTGATGTTCAAAGTAGTAATTTGGTAATTGTGCATAGGGAAATGGAGCGGGCGGCAAACAATGGCGTGGACAGTGAAACAATTAGTGAAGAGGGAAGCATTATCGATCGATCGGTCGGCAACAGCTCGCCTCAGGAATCGGGAATGACAGGACACAATTTTGCAAATATTGTAGACTCAGGTTTTGGGTCCTCACCATTTTCTCAAATGAGTCAAGACACATTTTCTGCTTGTCAAAATGTGAATGTTGCCGGTGAAAATGCACTGCAAAAAAGCATAGAGAAACAGATTCCAGACACTAATACATTATTATTGCAATTAATGCAACAAATGGGACAAAATCTTCAAAAGTTAGACACAGTGGAACAACATCTTAAAAAAAGTTAGACACAATGGAACAACACCAGAGACAAACACAGCAACAGTTAGACGCAATGGAACAAAATCTTCAAAAGTTAGACTCATTGGAGCAAACTCTTGAACAAACACGTGAGGATTTAACTACTGAGTTGCATCACATTGAGTCGAAATGTCAAAAAGTCTGTAATGACGTAAAAACACAGATTTGTGAGCATTTCCAACCTATTTTTTCGCGTCATGAAAATGCACTACAGAATCACGAAGCTGCCATAAAGGAACTGCAAACTACCGTTCATGAAAATCATGAGACCTTGCAAGCTAAATTTGACTCAGTTGCATCTACCGATTCGGTTACGCAACTTGCAAAAACTCAGGAAAACTTGAAGGACACAGTAGATTCGATTTCAACACAAATTGACACTCTGAAACTTGGTTCAGAAAAACACACTGAGGAAATGTGTTCACTATCGGAGAAAGTAGCCGAACTTTCGGATCAGGTCACTAACTTATCTACAAAGGTAGATGATTATCTGAATGACACAAGACCTGTAGCCTTCACTGACACTGAAGAATATGAAGAAATTAGAAAATTCAAACAAAATCAAAATCAAATCAATACACAGTACAAAAGAGAAATCCGGGAAGTACAAGATCAGCTGACTCAGGTAATACAAGAATTACGTATTTCAGAGGACACTCGCGCCCCAATACGGGAAGAGGTACATAGAAATACGGAACAACCACAAAATAATAACACAGGACACTTCGGAAATTATGAAAGAAATTGGCAAGACACACCGAATTTTGAGATGGAACCGCCGACACGACGTAACTATGACCGATATGCGACTCGCCGACATGATGATTTTGACTATAAGCTGTTCATTACTACACGTAAACTCAAAACATTTAAGAATTCTGGCAACGACATTCATCCACAAGCGTGGCTCCATCAATTCTCTCATTGTTTTCCTCCCAACTGGTCGTTAGAACACAGATTAGAATTTATGTGTGGCTACTTAGAGAATGAACCAGCTGTAAGAATGCGATCGGTCATTCACGATTGTCACAGTGAAGGAGAATTTTACCATGCCTTCCTCTCAGCATATTGGTCTCAAGCTACACAAGACCGAGTAAAACATAGCATCATAATGATGAAACACTTTGAACAATCTGAATTTTCCAGTCTTGTCAAATATTTTGAAGACATGTTGCATAAGAATCAGTACCTGTCAAACCCATACAGCCCCTCAGAACTCATCCGCATGTGCTTAATCAAATTACCTGAACATTTACGACATATTATTTTGGCAGGACGTTGCAAAGACGACATTGAAGCTTTTCAGGGACTGTTACAAGAACTGGAAATTGACACTGACAATCGCGGAACGCAGGAGCACAACAATTACAGATCACATCCGTCGCAATTCCGCGATGAAAGAAATAATAACTGGACGCGACAAGGCTATTCTCACAACACAAATCGTGACCGAAACAGACACCACACGTATGACAACCGTTGGCAGAGTAGTAATAATTACAGGGAAAGATCACCTCTCCGTGGTAGTGACTATCACAGAGACAATCAGAGAAAGCAGGTATAGATAGAACTTTTTGGAAATAGTGAGGAACGAAGGGAGATCTCCGAGAAGTAAAGAAAGTTTTGTCTGCAAAATAATGCAGTAAAAGAAACCCTGTCCTTTCCTTGTATTATTCCGCTATGTGTTTGTGTACCCTTGTGTATTTGTTTTTTTCCTGTCTCTGTGTAGTTTCATAGAACCTTTTTCTCTTCTAATACTAAGCTACATTCACTATGATGAGGAATACTGTTATCCTCAAATATAATTTGCATTGATAATATGTTATTTACTTTGTAAAGATGGTTACACATTATTTATTCTGTTTTGATTCAATGCTCATGTGTAAAGTTGATATTCCAAAAGTTATTCTGATCTTTCATGTATGTACTTATGTCATAATTCCTGTGACACTGATGTATATGTTTATTTCTATTCTATTGTAAAACCTGTACTACAAATGTTATCTGTATTGTTATGTTCTTTAATGATGTATTTTGTACCTTTGTAATTGTATTCTTATGTTATAAAATTGTAATTGACACCAGTTCATCAAATTAAGTAACTTGTAAGTTACATTTCACTGCACACGTTTCTGTTGGTCATAGTATATGGACAATATGTGAGAAGTAGGGACTGTTAGTGTTTGCACGTGTGTTAATAATTCACCAAGGGACTGGATAACAGCATTGCTGGTTCTAAGGACATTCCAAAAAATTGTGAGTGCACAAGTGGTGGTTTATGGACTTGCTATATTCTCCGCAAGACTCTTTGGTGGTGATTGTGCACCTGCACAGTCGCAACAGATGGCTGCTGGCCGTCTATACAAGGACTACAGTGGGTCTGCGTCTTTGCTGACTCACCAGTACCATTATTTCTACAAGGACTACAGTGGGTCTGCACCTCTGGTGGCCTGCCAATACCGTAATCTCTACCAGGACTACAGTGGGTCTGCTCTGTGATGATCTACCCACCAATACTCTTCAAAACTTCGACTGACTCCGCTGTGGGTTTGCTGTGTTGTGGCCCATTACCTGTCAGCATGTCAAGAGTCAGCACTGTCTTTCTGTTGGAAGGACAACACTACTTCTTCAAGACTGCATGGAAATCCACTACTTCCGTGTGCATTTTCTTTTACTGCTCAGACTTTGAGAAAAACACTGCAATGTGATGAATGATCAGGACTGTCTTTATGGACTGTGAGAAAATTTTAGCTTTTGACCAACATTGTATCAATAAGTGTGTGCATTTGATTTCTTTGTTATTGTAATTACGATTATGAAAAATTTTAACAAATATGTATTGCCCAGCGCCCAAACCAATTTGTAAAATTTTTTTGTGGGGAGCATGGGGGCTATGTAAGTAGGCTGTTTAGGTTTTTTATTGGTAGGTTTTTTTATTGGTAACGCCACCTCTGTATGAAAATCACTGGCTGTGCTGTGTGCAGTCTGTGGCTGCTTTGCATTGTTGTAATACTCGCCATTGTAGTGTTGGGCAGCGGCAGCTGGATGTGAACAGCGCGTAGCGTTGCGCAGTTGGAGGTGAGCCGCCAGCAGTGGTGGATGTGGGGAGAGAGATGGCGGAGTTTTGAAATTTGTCATGAACTGCTATATATATATATATGATGATATCAAGGTAAATACATTGTTTGTTCTCTATTAATATCTTTCATTTGCTAACTATCCCTATCAGTAGTTAGTGCCTTCCATAGTTTGAATCTTTTATTTAGCTGGCAGTAGTGGCGCTGGCTGTATTGCAGTAGTGGGAGTAACCAAGATTTTTGTGAGGTAAGTGATTTGTGAAAAGTACAGGTTAATGTTAGTCAGGGCCATTCTCTTGTAGAGATTATTTAAAGTCAGATTGCGTTGCGCTAAAAATATTGTGTGTCAGTTTAAGCACAGTAGTGTACTATTATTGAAAGGGGACGTTTCAAGCTTGTGCGGAAAATCAGTAAGCTCCACTGCAATGCTGTTTTGAGTGGAGTGTCCACACCCATCCGGACCATGGCAAAGAATTCGTATTAATTTTGCAGGTCCATTCTGGAACACGCAATGGTTGTTAATGATAGATAGGAGTCCATTACACACAGGAGGTGGCTACACGGATAGCGGAGGCTCTGTGGAAGGGACTGGGCGGTGTTTTTATGTTAGAGGGTCTCAGGGAACCACAGAAGGGCGTCCGTCTGAAAATGGTCAAGTAAAACACAGTAAGGTAGTTGTAGAAACGATCGGTATTGTACAGTAGTTGTAAATTGTCGTAGTTGTGTTGGGAAAGAACCAGAGCTCAAAGCCCTAATAGAAAGCACTGAAGTTCAAATAGTTATAGGTACAGAAAGTTGGCTAAAGCCGGAAATAAGTTCAGCCGAATTTTTTTCAAACGATTTAACAGTGTTTAGAAAGGATAGATTAAATTCAGTTGATGGTGAAGTATTTATTGCTGTCAGAAGTAGTTTGCCTTGTAGTGAAATTAAAGTAGATAGTTCCTGCGAAATAGTATGGGTAGAGGTTATACTCGACAATCGGATTAAACTATTAATTGGATCGTTTTACCGACCCTCCCGACTCAGAAGATATAGTTTCTGAAGAGTTCCAAGAAAACTGGAGTCTCATTTCTATTAGGTACCCAACTTACACAATTATAGTCGGTGTTGACTTCCATCTACCCTCGATATGCTGGATAAATTATATGTTTTAAGCCGGCGCCAGGCATAAAACATCATCCGAAATTGTACTGAATGCTTTATCAGAAAATTATGTTGAACAATTAGTTCATGAGCTCACTCGAAGCGTAGATGGTTGCGAAAGCATACTTGACTTCTCAGCAACAAATAATTCTGGACAAATAGTGAGTATCGTGACGAATACAGGGACTAGCGACCACAAGGCAGTTGCTGCTAGGCTGAATACCGTAAGACCTACAACCATCAAAAAGAAACGCAGAGTATATCTATTTAAAAAAGCTGATAAAAATGCTCTTAACGCCTTTTTAAGAGACAGTCTTCACTCCTTTCGATCTGATCATGCTAAGTGTAGAAAAGTTGTGGAATGATTTCAAACAGATAGTATCGACAGTAATTGAGAGATATGTACCACATAAATTAATAAGTGATGGTACTGACCCGCCGTGGTACACAAAACGGGTAAGATCGCTGTTTCAGGAGCAGCGAAAAAAGCATGCCAAATTTAAAAGAACGCAAAATCTCCAAGAATGGCAAAGTTTTGCGGAATTTTGAAACATAGCGCGTTCTTCAATGCGAGATGCTTTTCATAATTTCCATAACGAAATCTGGCAGAAAACCCAAAGAGATTCTGGTCATACATAGAGCACACCAGTGGCAAGACGCAATCAATACCTTCTCTGCGCGATAACAACGGCGAAGTCACTGATGACAGAGCCACTAAAGCCGATTCATTGATAGAACACTTAGAAGGTGCAACAGGTCTATTAAAGAGACTGCTTACACCACGCTTGTCCGCCCTATTCTGGAGTATTGCTGTGCGGTGTGGTATCCGCATCAGGTGGGACTGACGAGTGACATCGAAGAATTACAAAGAAGGGCAGCTCGTTTTGTATTATCGCGAAATAGGGGAGATGGTGCCACAGACATGACACGTGAATTGGAGTGGTAATCATTAAAAACTAAGCGGTCCTTTTTCCCGCGCGCCGTTCGAGAGTGGAACGGTAGAGAGACAGCTTGAAGATGGTTCATTGAACCCTCTGCCAGGCACTTAATTGTGAATACAGAAAATTTCCTATTGTTGTTCCCCATGACATCCACCACTGCTGCAAGCACAGTACCGGTATCGACTTTGTCTTCTATATTTTCTCTTGATGGTTTACATGAGGTCATTGTCTCTGACAATGGACCACAATTCACGTCAGCCTATTTCCAACAGTTTTGTGCTGCCAATGGCGTACACCAAGTGACCACTGTACCTTTTCACCCACAGTCAAATGGTGAAGTTGAACAGTTCGTTCGAACGCTAAAAGGTCACATGGAGAAACACTGTTCCTCCTACACATGCGTGCAGGCACTGAATTTTTTTTCCTCCAAAAGCTCGTATTCACCTGACGCCGGCAGAATTGTTACATAGTGAAAGCAACGTACTTTTGTTGCGTCTCCTACAGCTGCCGCGGAAACATTTCGTTCCACAAGGTCGGACAAAGTTTCAGCCGCAGGAAGAAGTCTTTCGCAAAGCATGTAGAAAAAAACTGCGTTGGGAGCACTGAGTCATCACAAAAGCAATCGGACCCTCATCTTGTGTCGTCCGCGGTTTTACTGGGCAACTGCGTGCCAACAAAACCAAGTGCGCCGTGCGTTCGAGTACGAGCATGTCAGTGATTCTGCGGCAGAGTGTTTGTCCACAGACCCAGCACGTCGCTGCTGTCACAGCCATGGAGGTAAAAATAAGAGGTGTTCTCATGACGTCACAAACTTGAAGCCGACCCAAGTGAAGATCCTCCATGTTAGCTACCCCAAAACATTCGTTTCTGGTAGTTCGATTCCGTGTAGTCGTGAAGTGTTTTGATAAAAAATGCCGGCTTGGGTAGCTTACTGGTGTACTACTCGTTCTGATTGTAGTAGAAAGTATAAACAAATCATATTTCGTTCGTAAGTGGACTTATTTGAAAGCTATTTTCTTATATATACTTGAAATTATGATGCACTGTAAAGTTTTGCAGTAAGGTTTTATTTCTGTGATTTGACTTTAGATTTCCTATCAATCTCTAGAGGTGAGCAATACACTTGGTTTTCATTGTTTGGTTATTTCCAAGTGTAGTTAATTAAATCTTCAGTAAAATGTGTGGAACACCTGTTACAGTGGTTAAATTATAAGTACTTACGAGGGCTACATATTTGTTAAAGCAAAGGTCCCTATCTACGTCCAGGCTGTTTAGATCATTACATTAATCAATGTGCTGTCGTGTTACCCTGTAAACTGCTGTTATTTGCCACACTGACTGTCACCTGGTAGGTACAATTTAAAAACAAAGCAGATGTGTAAACTACAATGGGCCTGAAAATCTTAAATTCTGTTCTTTTCCTTCGTAATTTAACGAAACTTTCACTTCGTTGACATGACAGCTGGCTTGTTTATATCATCCCTGCATACGCCTATGGGACCCCAAAGGAAATAAGGCAAGTTTCTTGCAAACTTGAACATTTAAAATTTGCATTTGAAAATGCAACGAATACAAATCGGTGCCTCTAAACTATCAATCACTGCTTTTGGAGTTCTGGCTTTATCAATTATCGACACAAACACAATGAAAGTGAATAGAAATGGATTACGAAAGCACGCTTTTCATAGCACATATTTGTGTATAAACAAAGAGGAATTACAGTACTGAGGCCAGAAGCGTCATATTTTCGTGTCGTATTACTGTAACGAATACGCATTTAAGACCAGAAAAACATCTGAAGTTGCGTTCCTTATGCTGGGTTGTTCACTAAAACAGTGTAACATTTACTATATAAAATAAATATCGCGTGCACACGACAGAAATAACGAACAAGAAGAAATTGTAAACACTCGTCTGCTAATGATTCGGGGGATCCAAGATGGCGCCAGGCCCCGCCCACTGGCTTCAAAACAACGTACAGCGTAAGTATGTAGCGCCATCCCCCATTATTCTACCCCCATGGTCACAGTCGTCTCTCTATTCGTTGCTTCCGGCACCTACCAGTGTGGTGCCCATGGAGATCGACAGCCCACCGCAGTCGTCGCCCCCACCACCGCTGACTTAACGGCACCAGCTCCCACCCCGCTGCCCGCACCGATATCCGCGGACGAGCCGCCCCCGGAAGGTTGTCACCCTCTCCAGATCGCCTTGCTGTCAAGTCAACCACAGTGTCTGCGTCTCTGGATGGAGGCATGCACCGCGCGATCGGTTTTTCGCCTCGTGTCCCCAGTTGCCCGCAGTGTGGATAGCGGGGTGCAGGAAAAAAGACGCCATCCGCTTCAGTTACCCTACCTGCTTCCTCATCTGCATCCACATTCCTCCTCCCTCCCAGATGTCGCATGTGTGTCTGCCCTGCATGCTGAAGGTATGGAGGTTTAGGCGGGGGGGGGGGGGGGGAGGCGGTGAGAATTGTCCTATCGTCCGACGGTCACTTTGCTACAGCACAGTCGGCAACGTGCATCGATACCACAGATATTAGCGATGTCTCCCTGCAATCCTCAATGACAAACGGCTGAGGGTAAGGAATACATGCACTCTCTCTCAGCACAGCAGTACCCTCACACGGAGGTCAATTTAGAGACCAGTATGGAAGCGCACTGTCCTAGTTTGTAACCTCAGCTGAAGCAATCAGTATCATTAAGTAGGAATAAAGAGTTATTCAAGTCTCCCATGGAAATGTACTTTCGGACTACAAGAAAAGAGTCTGTTGGTTAGTACATCAAGTGGTACTTTATTAGTCAATGACAGCTGTAAATTAACAAGCACTTCTGTGGCAAAGTACTGTATCAAGTTAAATAAATATTTTTATCATCGTGTAAGAAAGTGAATTAATATTTCATAAGTTGTAGTCCAATGAGCCATCTCCCAGAGCAACCCAAGAACCCACTGTTATAGCCTGACAATTGTAGTTTTGTCTGGTCATAACATCCCAGTTTACACACAACCTTCTCCAGTTTCTCCCTGAAATGTTACACCTCTACCGCATGTGAGGGATGGATCTATAAAATCATCCTATACTGATGTTTCACCCATCACAGCACTTACCTCCGTCCGAGTTCATTTCATTCGCATTCTGTTCGTACATCGATAGATGTAATCTTATTATTTGCTGCTGTAAGTTTAATCTTAGCTCTTGTAGAGTCTTTGGTTTTACCGCTACTGCCAGATAAGTGGGAACTTGCATCACTTATCTGCTAATTGAAGACAACATGCCTCTCAAGAACGTTCTTTCCATTTATCAACACTCTGATTAGCGTGGCATATGAGTAACCTCTTATCACACGGACATTACGTAATGTAAACTTTGATTGAATAAAAGCTATATCATTTTTTTTTCGTTTTCCTCCTCGCTGTTTGCGTGAGCAGTGTTATTATAAACCACACTGCAATCCGTAGGGCAATCATCTACTGAAATAACGCCGGCCGAAGTGGCCGTGCGGTTAAAGGCGCTGCAGTCTGGAACCGTAAGACCGCTACGGTCGCAGGTTCGAATCCTGCCTCGGGCATGGATGTTTGTGATGTCCTTAGGTTAGTTAGGTTGAAGTAGTTCTAAGTTGTAGGGGACTAATAACCTCAGCAGTTGAGTCCCATAGTGCTCAGAGCCATTTGAACCATTTTTACTGAAATAACTCTTTACATACTAATTATCTGATAGTGTTTTGTATTCTTTGTTATGTCATAACAAACCGCGGCAGACACATCTCTCAAGGAGAGGACACCGCCCACTAATAAGTGACGATCGTCCTCATACATCTTGCATATCGAAAGAAAGAAACTCTTGCTGTAGGTTCTGCCGAAATAACCATTTCTAGCTGCTGTTAGGCGGAACCTGGTACTTGTAGGCGCAAGAAAACTCTGTCTTGTGCACAAGGTGTACCCATGGAAGTCTATGACCAGTGACGTGAAAGGCCTAAGAAGTAACGACAATAATTTCAGAAATAAATTAAAATAGTATCTGCTCGGCAACCGCTTTTATGCTATAAAGTTATTTCCCACTGGGTCACATTAGATATAAGAAATGAATGTCTCATTAAATATAATTACTACTGTGCGAATTCGCAGCTATTTCAAACCTAAAATTACATTCACTTATGATAATCGCACGTTAAGTTGCTTGAAAGATATGTAAATGCCTAGAAAGTTCCTACAGAAACACTTGAAAGATGGATGTGATAATTATAATTAATGACGCAGTTCATTTCACAACGAATTATTAAACTAAAGAGAGCTGACAGTCTTATTGCTCAAGAAGCGTTGCATTTCACTAACAAATACAAAAGTTTACAATTTACGTGCTTCGTTGCGATTTGTTAAAAGCACGTGTGGCTTTTTTCGGCGAAGACGAGACGGATGGCGAATGAGTTCCTCCGTAACAACACGCCTTCGCTGTTTCAGTGGAATTGTTGCAATGGTAAGGGCGCTGATCCCGTGATGAAGAGGAACTGAACTGCAAACCTGTGCATATGTGCTAACATTTTATATGCTTTTAGTGAATCGCCAGAGTAGATGCTGGAGTGACTAATCGAACAGATCATGGCTAATAACTGACCGTTCGTCGTGCAGCACTGTTCACATATTAAGGGCTCGTTTGTAGAATGTGCGTTGGGAGAAACAAAAGGAAGTAAATCCATTGTCAGAGCCTGTACTTTTTATCCGAAGTCGCACTTGACGGTACATCAAAAAGACAGGAAAAATAACCATCACCAACTTTAACATCTTTTCTGGCACCCGATTTGAGGCCATTTATGCGAACATATTGGGCAGTTCCAAATGACCTAAGCTGTGCTATGTATGGGCTCTGAATACGAAGAACTCGTATCAGAACCAGAGGTGAGATAATAGGTTCTGAGGTGAGGTGACAACTTCGCTAACACTGTTATCTCGAGAGATTCAAAGTACAGACACTGAAAAACATGCTTATCGTTCCTTGAATGTATTTCCGATAAAAGAGAACGCATAAGGCGTTAGCTTGTAAGTCCTTTCGAGTGATCGTCTAGATTAAAAACCATTATTATTGCAAACCGACCGTCTTGGATGTAGTTTTAGTTTTCCTTACCCATCTACATAAATACCACACTTGTATTCCACCTTCGCATCAGAAACGTAGAAAAAACAGGTATATTAGACAGGTTTACATCTTACCTTACAATTAGATTAAGATATTGAGGTAGTGATAGGGACAGAATAACACAAAATAACATCTTCATCTACAGCTATATATATATTCGACAAGTCACCTTACTGTGTGTGGCGGAGTGTACTTCGTGTACCTGTGCAGAGATGGGCAAAACTGTTCTTTTCAGAGATAAGATCGGAAATGGTCACTCACTGGAATGGATAGTCCTTTTTCATAGCTCAACACTCACAAAATAAGTGAAAGGAAGGCACATTGCCTTTTTAACTCAGGTCACTAAACCTGTATTTTTATCTGGCTGGTCCTATTTTGAAAGAATATATAAAGAGGAGTAATAATTTTGTGTTATGTCTCTAGTAATTGTGAGACATACAAGTTTTAAATTCCATCTGCTATAAAAATTATATATCTTACAACAAAATCCTAAATATGTTTTATCAAGTGGAAAATTTTTAAGAATGACTGATTCTTGTTATATGTTGATACTTTTGGAAAAAATACAATATAAGAATCATAACATAACTGGAATTAAAGTGTATCTGCAGTCGTCATTTACAGTCTTCAGAATTATCATATACGAGGTGTGGCTAGAAAAAAACCGGACTAGTACTGGTGAAACAATAAAACGAATGCAATAAGGCTGAAAGTCGCGTGACCTGTCACGTGACTCTCGCTCCACCTACTGCTCGAGTTTCATCTGCCTCCTGCACTCAGTCTGCCCGTGGCGTCTGTTTTAAGTAGTTGACGTTTTGTCTATGCGTCGGAAAATGTTGAGTGTACAGAAAGAACAGCGTGTTAACATCAAATTTTGTTTCAAACTAGGAAAATCTGCAAGTGAAACGTTTGTAATGTTACAACAAGTGTACGGCGATGATTGTTTATCGCGAACACAAGTTTTTGAGTGGTTTAAACGATTTAAAGATGGCCGCGAAGACACCAGTGTTGACACTCGCACTGGCAGACCATTGTCAGCAAAAACTGATGCAAACATTGAAAAAATCGGTAAACTTGTTCGACAAGATCGCCGTTTAACAATCAGAGCAGTGTCTGAGTTTACAGGAGTTTCCAGGATGTCAGAACAAATCATTCTTCGGCGTTCCTTCTGTTCAATTGTGAGACACTTTGGAACCATTTTTGAACACACTTTGTTCATGTTGAAACTTTCATGAAGAATCTGCCTAACACTTTCCTTGTCAACTCCTGTTAACTCAGACACTGCTCTGATTGTTAAACGGCGATCTTGTCGAACAAGTTTACCGATTTTTTCAATGTTTGCATCAGTTTTTGCTGACAATGGTCTGCCAGTGCGAGTGTCATCACTGCTGTCTTCGCGGCCATCTTTAAATCGTTTAAACCACTCAAACACTTGTGTTCGCGATAAACAATCATCGCCGTACACTTGTTGTAACATTACAAACGTTTCACTTGCAGATTTTCCTAGTTTGAAACAAAATTTGATGTTAAAACGCTGTTCTTTCTGTACACTCAACATTTTCCGACGCACAGACAAAACGTCAACTACTTAAAACAGACGCCACGGGCAGACTGAGTGCAGGAGGCAGATGAAACTCGAGCAGTAGGCGGAGCGAGAGTCACGTGACAGTCCACGCGACTTTCAGCCTTATTGCATTCGTTTTATTGTTTCACCAGTACTAGTCCGGTTTTTTTCTAGCCACACCTCGTATGTACCCAAAAAGAATAAAAATTAATCAACAGTGTCATATCCAAATAAAATTTGACCCATTTTAGGCGGCGTGAATCTGTTTCACTTCTCAGCGCATATTTGCCCTGCTTTTAGAAACATTCATTCACAGCTCACTTATATTGCTGTGATTCATAACACTTTTAAAAGCGATTGATACAGCGTTGGCCACAGCAATTTTCTTGTTTTCCACCAGTTTAAGGGATCGCTATTTCTAATCAGATACCCCTCCGCTAAATATCTCTCCAATTAGACAATTGCTGCACTTTCTGTGCCGTGACTAGCTTGAAGCTGATCAATAGTTTCATCAAAGTTCTTACAGGATGAAGAAGTCTTACGCATTACGATGGTAGTTCGTGAACAACCAATGCTTTGTCTGCTGAAAATCCTTACCTTTTGAACGTTGCCTGATCAATCAATTTGTTCCTGGAGATAATCCCAAACCGCTCCGATAACCCTTTAAGGAGATTATAAACCAATGAATATTCCTTGAGGACATTCTTTATTTTTGCCTTTAAAAGATTTCAGTTGCCATTCCATTAATCTTGGCAAGATTTTCATTTTTGAAAGTGAGACTGTTTTCTCTGAGGACACCTCTTTGGTAACCTCATCGAAAACTTTTCAAAATCTGGCACGCCTGTTGTACTACCTCCGAATCTGTATCTTTTAAGTTTCAGGTCATCGATTTTTCCATCTAAAATAGCGATGCAAGGAATTATGGTATCTTTATTTTAAAGCAAATCTTCGTAACATTAAGTAAGTAGAGTTCTATTTGCTTGGGACATTTTGTTGAAGTTTCATCGATCATTTTTTTAAAATTTTATTGCATTCCAGCAAGTTTGCTTAAAACAAAGAGTCTCTCCTTCGAAAACATAACTCTTTTGATCTCGTCAACGGTTTTCTGTATGGACTTCTGAATTGCTTGTTGCACAATGAGGTTTAAAGAATGTGCAAAGCAAGGAATATGTGGAAGTTTGAGAAAAATGGCAGTTAATTTCATATTTGACGCACTGTTTCTTATTATGGAGGTAATTTTAAAATCGATATTGTATATTGGCACTAACAGACTTTACCCCGTGTGAGATGTTTTTTACAGTGAGTCTGTCTTCGAATTTTGCGCACTGTAAAAGATATGAGTTTAGTTCACTATTCTCATCTACGATATGTGTGAGAGAGCATAGAAACTAATGTTATTTACACTTGACCACGTATCAGACATAAGGCAGACCTAAAATTTGGGATATAAAATTCTGTGTCTTCAACTGCAGAGAAAATATGGTATTGCCTGCAAATCACTTTTAAAAGGTGTACATCTAATACCATACTTTTATTTAATGTGAGCGGCTTTATAATATTAAAACATTTCTTATTGGTTGTTACTCAATTTGTCTTTCCGAGAGGATACCTTCACCCGAGATGGAAAATGAGGATGGTTAATGAGAAATGATTTCTCGAATTTCTACTTCGACTGATAGTGATCTTGATCGACTTACTGACCCACTTCGTTCCAGAGATACTGTAGGATGTCTGGATTTTAGATGTCCCTTCAAGTTTGATGAACCAGAAGCCATGGAAATTACCTGCTGATAGTAGCGATATTTTCGTTTTTCTCCCATTTTCGTAAAATGGTACCGCACATCGCTCGTTATTCCTCCAGTCCAAGGCAGTGTGGCTGATGTATTGCTGTGCAACACTGAAAAGTACGCCAGAAAAATTAAAATATTTACTATTAACATAGACATTTTAAATTGCTTAAAAAGCTTAAACTGAAAATAGATATACATGCATCACATTCTATAATCATAAGTTACAGAACAGAGTGTACGACGTTATGATCCGTGAAACCTAGACCTACAATAATGAAGTTTATCATATGCGAAAAAGTCTGAAACAGTCATAGTGGCCGGCTGGAGTGGCCGTGCGGTTCTGGGTGCTACAGTCTGGAACCGAGCGACCGCTACGGTCGCAGGTTCGAATCCTGCCTCGGACATGGATGTGTGTGATGTCCTTAGGTTAGTTAGGTTTAATTAGTTCTAAGTTCTAGGCGACTGATGACCTCAGAAGTTAAGTCGCATAGTGCTCAGAGCCATTTGAACCATTTTTTT
This sequence comes from Schistocerca nitens, assembly GCF_023898315.1. Classification (NCBI taxonomy): domain Eukaryota; kingdom Metazoa; phylum Arthropoda; class Insecta; order Orthoptera; family Acrididae; genus Schistocerca; species Schistocerca nitens. Next base: position 433,434,566 of record NC_064615.1, on the reverse strand, counting down.
GAACAGTCATAGTGATTAAAGAACTCGTGGAGACAAAGCTGACAAAACCCGAGAATATCACTGCTGAAAGGTATAAAATTTGAGTAACGTGATATCCGAATTTGAGTTACATAGCGTGTGAAGAAGAGATGGCAGGATAACGGTACGGATGAAGACTGGAGAAAAGCAGTGCAAATAAACTCCAAAAGCCTGTGCTTCAGCAGCTACGAACTTGTCAACTCATGCAACCACTAGTTGTACTAGTCTGTGTGCACTGTTACTGTAGCACATAGTTGGCCATCAGTTTCAACTCATTTCGACGAATTCCGCCATATATTTCAAAATACTGACATCCATGTATTTCTTCTAACGGACGTGGACACATGGCTCAAGCCAAGCATGCTCTCCAGTTCTGTAAATGTAGACCCCACTGTCCTAAGACACCACAGAAGTAACACATGAGGAAGTGGAGTAGCGGTATACAAACGCTTTGACTTATTATCGACCGTGCTACTCACATCCAGTAGTAATGAAGATAAACAAGTCGAATGTATGTTTGTAAATATCAAACCCCTTGACAAAGTTTGCTTTTTCAGAACTTAACTTTCAAAATTCAGTTCGATTTAGGAGCATAAAAATAATGCTAGTAACACATAAATATTCTGGCCCTTCTCTCTGAAATTCAAGTGTGTAGTTTCTTCTTCAAACGTAACAGCATTTCAGCTTGCACCTACCATCTTCCAGCCTGTAGTCACACTCTCATAAATGTATTTGAAACGAAATACACGAGCAAAGAAATTCGAACCTAGAATCAGCCCAAAACATTATATTCATTCCAGGTTAAATGAATAATTAAAATATTAAACGTAACGTACAGGTTGTCCCAGTATAAACTATCAGTAGTCACGGATGATAGGAATGATCATATGAAGCAAAAAAAGTTCATATGGACATATGCACTATTGTGAGTAGTTTGCAAGATAGAACATATTTAATGTACATTGTTATTTATTTTCTTCGTTATTCAGTACATTGTCATTGTTTACAACATACCACGTAGTGTAGACGAAGTCGAGACGAATAATTTAATATAGGACATCTAGGCTATCAAGTCAGGAAACTACCTCAAATTGGCTTACAAAAGCTACCTACATCTCAGCTCATGACGTGACGCAAGTTGTCATTATTTTTTCTCTCTCTTTGCGTAAACTATTAAGTCCCAGAGGAAAAAAATTAATAGGACCTTTTCAAAGGAAATTTAATGCAGTTTAATTTTATATTGAGACACATTTTTGCTACAGGCCAAGGATTTCGAGTTATTCAAGGAAAGCGTACAAAAGTAACTTTAAATATGTTCCATCTCAGAAACACTTTAGTGTAGGGCATATCTCCATATTTAGTTTCTTGATTCAAATGAGCATTCCTGTCATATCCCTGAATATTGACCATTCCTCCTGATATAACCTGTGTACATGGACTATCCTGTATGTTAAAATAATTATGTGTTACATATACCATTATTTTTATGAAGAGCTGAACTCAGGTAGAGAGGTGTTCAGTCAGGAAAGCGAGTTGCAAGCTGCATCATTGTGCCAAGAGTACAGAAAAGAAAGTTACGTCTCAAGTCGCCGCGTGGTCTGCCCTATGCGGTCTCATCCATGTGGGTGGTGGGGAGCAGTGAACTACCTTGCAGTCCGATTTGTAAGAGCGATGGGGAGAAGTGAGCTAGTGAACTACCTTGTGATCTGGTTCCTGAGAGCCGGCTGAAGTGGCCGTGCGGTTAAAGGCGCTGCAGTCTGGAACCGCAAGACCGCTTCGGTCGCAGGTTCGAATCCTGCCTCGGGCATGGATGTTTGTGATGTCCTAAGGTTAGTTAGGTTTAACTAGTTCTAAGTTCTAGGGGACTAATGACCTCAGCAGTTGAGTCCCATAGTGCTCAGAGCCATTTGAACCATTTTTTTGGTTCCTGAGAATAGCTGGGAACAGTGAGCTACCTTATGATCCAATCTCTGAGAGTGGTGCAGAACAGTGAGCTAGTCGATGTCTTATGGTCCGATCGAAGGGAGTGGTGTGAGTGCTGAGCTACTGGGAGGTGAGTGATGCCTAGCTCACTTTGTTATATGCTCCTGCCACATGGTGGCTGAAGACTGCAGCTTATATGATCACTGACAAAACATTCAGAGTGCGATGCTAAGTCAAAAAATAAGAAGTAGCAACTCATTCAAAAGTATGTAAACGTTTATTGTGCTTCTGAAATTTGAGGTTTTCTTTTCAAATTAAGTGTGGAAACATGATGCTGGAAGCGTTTTCTACATTAATGTACCATTCTAGAGCACTAATGTCTCGTGATCCTCAGTAGCAGCATGGTCAGTGTGGCGGATTACTAAGTGAACAGACACAGGTTCAGTTCTCAGGTGGGTCGACGCTTTTTCATTTGGGGACTGGTTGGTTGGTTGCCTGATTTGGGGAAGGGGACCAAACACCGAGGTCCCATCCGATGAGGGAAGGATGGGGAATGAAGTCAGCTGTGCCTTTTCAAAGGAACCATCCCAGCATTTGCCTCAAGCAATTTAGGAAAATCACTGGAAACCTAAATCAGGATGGCCAGACATGAGTCTGAACCATCGTCCTCCCGAATATGAGTCCAGTGTGCAAACCACTGCATCATCTCGATCGGTTGAGGACTGAGTATTGCGTTGAGCTTACTTTTGTACTGTCATAATTGGCAATACTATTGAGATGGCTGATTGGGTATGATCAGACAGCCAATAAATTGAAAAAAAAAAAGAAACAGGGATTTCTTTATTTTCTGTTATGTTAGTGGATGAGAAAAGCTTCATGTACTAACAATGTATGCAAATCCACATTGTCTATAACACATTTTTTTTGTAGCTTGGGAAACGTTTTCTCAAAGATGTGGCTTGGGGTGCTGTTGTAGTAGCCTACTGCAGAATTTGCATTCCGCTCATTACAGCCACGAGTGACACATCAGGAGCAGACTACCCATCTCTATACCAGTGTCACTTTGCACAATTCCTGCTTCGGCTGCGTGTGGTTCACAGGAAGAACGATTGCTGGTAGGCCTCCATGTTGGGTTGACTCTCTCTAATTTTATCTTAATGGACTTTTCACGAGATATACTTAAGAGGAAGCAGTACGTAGGCTGACTCTCCTTGGAATGTACGCTCTCGAAATTTTAACGTGAGACCACACAGTATTCAGAATGCCTCCCCTGCAGCGTCTGCCACTGGACTTTGCTGAGCGTTTCTGTGATGCTCTCGCACTTACTAGAAGAACTTGCAACCAAACATGCTGCTCTTCTTTGTAGTTTCCCTATTTCCTTTATCAGTCGTATGTGGTACAGACCCTGTACTGACGAGCAATTTTCAAGTACTGGTCGAACGAGTGTTTTGCAAGCTACTACCTTTGATGAACAGGATTCTTCCAATGAACCTCACAAGTCGCTGTCTGACACGGACGAAACTTCGTAGGGTGAAAGAAGGACTAAAATAGGGGCACACCTTTACCCTTTTCTGATCGATGTGAGCTTCTTGCACCAGTGGCCGGTCATCCACGTCGTAAAGCGGTGCAAAGTAGGATTATCACGTTTGGTAGATCCATGCTGCCATCTCCCTTCTGTAGAAGATCAGTATAAATTGGATCACTAGTTTAGCACATTCGAGCAACCAACCAAGTATCGTACATAATCCGACTCGAAATTATTCGTTGGCGACAGTCGGGGTCTTTGATGTGGTCCGACTCCTCCACACTTTCTAGAATGGGAAAAGAAATGTATAGCTGTAGGCCCTCTAGAACCCAGCACGAATGCGCTCTGCCCCTGTTCGTGGCCTCAGCTGATGCAGTCAGTATCCTCGAGTAGGACTAAAAAATTATTCAAATCCCAGGTGGAAATGTTCTTCTGTAAATGTAGAACATTGTACTTCACGAAAAAAAGAGTTTATTAATTAGTACACCAAGTGATGCTTTAACAGTCAACGACAGTTGTAAATTATCACACTCCTGTCGCAAAGGATTATATTAAGTTAAGTAAATCTTTCTCCCGTTCAAGTAATAAAGTGAATTAATATTTCATATGCTGTAAAACTACAAGCCTTCTCCCATATCATGAATACGACATTTCGCAATGATGTGGACTGTGTCACTTCAACATAAGTTTTCTTTACACAAAATGATCAATTAAATATTTTTGGTAGTTACTACTTCTTATCTAAAAATTCATCTACGACTAGAAAATTTACACAAAAGCTTCTCCAGTATTTCCCGGAAATGTTACGCCTCTATCGCACGTGATGGATGGGTGTATAAAATCATCCTATTCCTTTGTTTCACAGCTGGATGTTATCTTATTGCCTGCGGCTGTAAATTTAATATTAGCTCTTGTAGGTTCTTTGGTTTTACCGCTACTGCCAGATAATTAACGACAATACGCCTCGCAAAATCGTATTTCCGTTTATCAACTTTCTGATACAAAGATATATCAGTAACCTCTTATCTTACGGACGTTATCTAATGTAAACTCCGATTGCATAAAAGCTGCGTCATTTTTTTCGTTTTCCTCCTCGCCGATTGCGCAAACGTGACTTTATGAATGACATCGTGATCTACGCTACAATCTTCTGTTACATAACTCTTTACATACTGACCTTCTGACAAGGTTTCTGTGTATTTTGTTATGCGGAACACACATTTAAACTACAATGCGGCAGACACGTCTCGCAAGGAGAGGCTACAGTCCCACTATTAGCGACGATCGTCCTATTACTTCTTGCGTATCGAAAGAAAGAAATTCGTGTTGTAGGTTCTGTAGAAATAGCCAGCTGCTGTTAAGTGGAGCCTGGTACTTGTTGGCGCAAGGAAACTCTTAATCTTGCACAAGATGGACCCATAGAAGCGTATGACCAGTGATGTGAAAGTTATAAGTAATAACGACAATAATTTCAGAAATAAATTAAAATAGTATCTGTTGGGCAACCGCTTTTACACTATAAAGTAATTTCTCACTGTATGACGTTAAATATAAGAAATGAATGTCTTATTAAATATAATTACTACTGTGCGTATTACCACAGCTATTTCAAACCTAAAATTACAATCACTTATGACAATCGTACGTTAAAATGCTTAAAAGGTATGTAAATATCTAACACGTTCCTGCAGAAACACTTGAAAGATAGAGTAGATGTGATAATTATTATTAATGATACAGTTCGCATAACAACGAATTATTAAACCAAAGAGAGTTGACAGTCTTATTGCTCAAGAAGTGTTACATTCCATTAACAAATTCACAAGTTTTAAGTTTCACATGCTTCGTTGCGATTTGTTAAAAACACGTGGAGCTTATTCGGTGAAAACGAGACGAATGGCGAATGAGTTCCTCCGTATCAACATACATATGTGCATATATACATTAATACTTATTCCATAGATGATGAGTACGACATTTCGCAATGATGTGGACTGTGTCACTTTAACATAAGTTTTCTTTACACAAAATAATTAATTAAATATTTCTATAGTTAATACTTCATATCTAAAAATTCATCTATTGAGTAGAAGGAGTTGTCATTCACAGATTCTTTTAATTTGCTTTTAAATGTTGGTTGGCTATCTGTCAGACTTTTAATGCTAATTGGTAAATGACCAAAGATTTTTGTGGCAGCATAATTTCTGTGCCAAAGTGAGATTTAATCCAGAATAGTGAAGATCATCCGTTCTTCTAGTGTTATACATATGCACTTTGCTGTTATTTTTGAATTGGGGTGGGTTATTAATAACAAATTTCGTAAGTAAATATATGTATTGCGAAGGTACTGTGAATATCCCGAGTTCCTTAAACAAATATCTGAAAGGTGATCTTGGGTGGGCTCCAATTATTATTCTGATTACACGCTTTTGTCCAATGAATACTTTCTCTCTTAATGACGAATTGCCCCAAAATATGATGCCATATTAAAGCAGTGAATGAAAACAAGCATAATAGGCTAATTTACTGATATGTTTATAAATGAAATTTGCAATAGCCCTAATAGCATAAGCAGGTGGACGTAACCGTTTCACCAGATCATCGATGTGTTCATAGTCTATATTTGTCAATGGTGTCAAGCCATTTACTGCACAGAACCGCATAAACCGTATTTTCTCAAAATTTAGGGAGAGTCCATTTGCAGAGAACCACTTAATAATTTTCTAAAAGACATGATTTACAATTTCCTCATCTGCTTCTTGCTTGTTGGGTATTTCAGCGGAATTGGTGGAGTGGTAAGGGCGCTGATCCCATGAAGAAGAGGAACTGAGCTACTTGCTTGTGCATATTTGCTAACATTTTACATGGCTTTAGTGAATCGCCAGAGTAGATGTCGGAGTGATTAATCGAACAAAGACCACGGCTAATATCTCGCCGTTCGTCGAAAAGTGATGTTCACATATTAATGCCTCGTTTGTAGAAAGTATGTTGGTAGAAACAGAAGGAAGAAACTCCGTTGACAAAGCCTGTAATCGTCACGCGAAGTGGCCCTAGAGGGTGCGCCAAAAAGACAGGAAAAATAATCACTGCCAACATCTGACATCTTTTTTGGCTCACAGTTTGAGGCAGTTTATTCAAACATAGCATCGTTACAAACCGTATTAAATGCAGCCAAGATCTAAATACAGTCTGAGGCTTTTTCACCCCAATTGTGGTATGATCTTTAATATTGTTGAATCAGATCCGGTCATTTCGTATTCTTTCCCATAGTAATTTAGTGCTGAGGAACATGAATCGGATCAAATAGTGTTATGTATGAGTATAGCATAGCAGGTGGTTCGAAATGTATTATTTTTAAGACATGTTTCCCATCGTGCTTTTTTAGCCCAGTGGTTTTTTCGCTGTTCCCGCTATTTTCATCTCGCAGATCACAAGTATGTGACTATGCAATTTATATTTCTTTGAAGGGCTATTTACCCATTAGAGAGGATCTAAAGGAAATAAAATGAGAATCACAACTCCAAAAAAGTCTAAAAAGGAAGCTCGCTGTTTACGAATGATCTTTTCAGTGAAAATTGTAATGTTGGTGCAGTGATGTGTTATTTTCGTGGGAAAGATTGCGCAAAAACATATTTTTATACTTTGATTGAGCTATACTATCTGTGAATGTGATATGAGGAGCCGTATTTCGTTTTAGGCACTTCAATGTAGACCCACTTTAAAGTAACTCTGAGCTGTCTTGTAACCGCAAATAAAACAGATTCAAACATGTTAAGTACCCTAGTACACTACTGGCCATTAAATTTTCTACACCACGAAGATGACGTGCAGAAGACGCGAAATTTAACCGACAGGAAGAAGATGCTGTGATATGCAAATGATAAGCTTTTCAGAGCATTCACTCAAGGTTGGCGCCGGTGGTGACACCTACAACGTGCTGACATTAGGAAAGTTTCCAACCAATTTCTCATACACAAACAGTAGTTGACCGGCGTTGCCTGGTCAAACGTTGTTGTGATGCCTCGTGTAAGAAGGAGAAATGCGTACCATCACGTTTCCGACTTTGATAAAGGTCGGATTGTAGCCTATCGTGATTGCGGTTAATCGTATCGCAACATTGCTGCTCGCGTTGGTCGAGATCCAATGACTGTTAGCAGAATATGGAATCGGTGGGTTCAGGAAGGTAATACGGAACGCCGTGCTGGATCCCAACGGCCTCGTATTACTAGCAGTCGAGATGACAGGCATCTTATCCGCATGGCTGTAACGGATCGTACAGCCACGTCTCGATCCCTGAGTCAAGAGATGGGGACGTTTGCAACACAACAGCCATCTGCACGAACAGCTTGTCGATGTTTGCAGCAGCATGGACTATCAGCTCGGAGACCATGGCTGCGTTTACCCTTGATGCTGCATCACAGACAGGAGCGCCTGCGATGGTGTACTCACGACGAACCTGGGTGCACGAATGGCAAAACTTCATTTTTTTCGGATGAATCCAGGTTCTGTTTACAGCATCATGATGGTCGCATCCGTGTTTGGCGACATCGCTGTGAACGCACATTGGAAGCGTGTACTCGTCATCGCCATACTGGCCTTTCACCTGACGTGATGGTGTGGGGTGCCATTGGTTACACGTCTTGGCCACCTCTCGTTCGCATTGACGGTGCTTTGAACAGTGGACGTGACATTTCAGATTTGTTACGACCCGTGGATCTACCCTTCATTCGACCCCTGCGAAACCCTACAGTTCAGCAGGATAATGCACGACCGCATGTTGCAGGTCCTGTACGGGCATTTCTGGATACAGAAAATGTTCGACTGCTGCCCTGGCCAGCACGTTCTCCAGAGCTCTCACCAATTGAAAACGTCTGATCAATGGTGGCTGAGCAACTGGTTCGTCACAATACGCCAGTCACTACTCTTGATGAACTGTGGTATCGTGTTGAAGCTGTATGGGCAGCTGTACCTGTACACGCCTTCCAAGCTCTGTTTGACTCAATGCTCAGGCGTATCAAGGCCATTATTACGGCCAGAGATGGTTGTCCTGGGAACTGATTTCTCAGGATCTATGCACCCAAATTGCGTGAAAATGTAATCACATGTCAGGTGTAGTATAATATATTTGTCCAATGAATACCCGTTTATTATCTGCATTTCTTCTTGGTGTAGCAATTTTAATGGCCAGTAGTGTATTCTACCTGGTGAAAACCAAAAATAAAGTATACAGCGTACCGAATAAAGTGGAACAACATCGCAAACTCCGAAACCACGAAGTACTGGAAAGCGTTCCGTAGGAAAGCGCAGTCGACATTCCATTATGTCGCATGAGGTATGTTAAGCCGCCTCCACACTTGCGCGCCACGAACCCCGATCGGTGCGCGAGCCGCACGCGCGCCGCTCGCCTTTCGTTCTTTGGAATTGTGGGTTGCACAGAACCTCCGGCGATCCACAGGAAACCCACGAACATATAAATATATCAGTCTGCAACCAAGCTGTAAACATGTCTACGCGACGGGAAAATCTCGTGGTTATGGCGAAGAATGGTGCGGCATTATTAATGGCAAGTTTGTCGAAAAACAAAACGAAACGCCGACGTTGGTGGCACACTGAACTTTATAAAAAAATAAATAATGCAGAACTTCTGATGGATTTGAATTCCCAACAAATAAGTGGTCAATATAAAAATTTCTGTCGAATGTCACCTTCTGACTTCAAAAATCTGCTGCAGTAGATTGGACCTCATATACCGAAAGAGGACACTAACTTCCGCACGGCAATTTCCGCTCAAGACAGGTGAGAATTAATATTTGTTGTACATAAATCGTTTACTTCTTGTTTATAATTCGCTGTGTATTTGTGGTAAGATCCTGGCCAAATAAGCAATGGTGGGCGTGGATTATTTCTTTCAGGTTAGAAGTAACACTTCGATTTCATGCCTTGGGAGATTCATTTACTAGCCTGCAGTATACTTTAAGGATTTCTAAGCAATCTATTGCACTAACAGTACAACAAGACTGTGCAGCACTCATCCTTGAGTTACAAGGATATATCAAGGTAACATTTAACACCGCAGTTGAACTCTTTTAATTTTGAAAGTTGTTTTATTTTTTAAAATATTTTTATAAGTACAAAATTAAACACATTTTACACAAAATCATCAAAATTCATTAAACTAAAGTTATGTTACACAAAATCCGAAAACTGTTCTGAAGTTATTGATGTAGCAGGAGATGGTTGAGAGGAGATACCTGTCAAGGAATCAGATGGCGATTGTACGGGAGCTGGTACTGGTTGCAAAGTGTGCAAAACGTATTGTGGAGAATGTATGGGGTGAAATACAAATTCTGGAGCGATTTGCCAGTCGTTGGAATGCTGAGCATTTGGAGCAGCCCAATCTAAAAACCCTTTATCGGGTTTCACAAGTACGTCAAACACGGCATGTTGTAGCGATTTATGCGTTTCAGGCGAATATTTCTTCATTTTTGCAGACACTTACGTAAAAAAAGGTATCGATTTCGTCGGACTTATTACACGGCTCTTTCCCAAATTTCTGTTCAGCAGTTTGTAAAATGTCAAACGCACTCCACATCACTGAGTTGTTAGCATCAGTTCGCTTACGCTTAGTAGGTCTGGCAGTAGATGTTGACCCTGTTGGCTCTCGTTGGCTGTCTTTAGAAATGTTGATTCCTGACTCGATATCATCTTCAGTTCTAATAATCTGATCCGTCTCCTGTAAATTACAAGTAATAATCTATAGTAACCAATATTAATTATGTATTACTGGTATTACGTGACTAACATAAAAATAGGAGCCTATTAAAAAACTTTAAGTCGTGTCGTTCGCCTCAGACCAATAACGTAGTAGTTTTCCAGTCACCAAAACAATTATCAGTCCTGTTTTACAAATATCAAATATAAACTCAACACCCCCCCCCCCTCCCCTCTCTTCCATGGTTAAAGTAAGTTTAAGTATGATTTCTGTTTCAGCTACCTGCGACATCTGCAACTTGGAAGGAAGTAAGCAATATATTTGAAACACGTTGGAACCTGCCGCACTGTGTTGGTGCTCTGGACGGGAAACATGTTTTGCAAGCTCCAATGAACTCGGGTACAGAGTACTTCGCCAGCCGGTGTGGCCGAGCGGTTCTACGCGCTACAGTCTGGAACCGCGCGATCGCTACGGTCACAGGTTCGAATCCTGCCTCGGGCATGGATGTGTGTGATGTCCTTAGGTTAGTTAGGTTTATGTAGTTCTAAGTTCTAGGGGACTGATGACTTCAGATGTTAAGTCCCATAGTGCTCAGAGCCATTTGAACCAGTTGAACAGAGTACTTAAATTATATATCCAGCTTCAGTATTGTGCTTTTTGCATTAGTGGACGGGTATTGTAACTTTATGTTTGCTGATGTGGGATACCAAGGAAGAATTTCGGATGTAGGAATTTTTCAAGGGAGCAAGCTACATAGTATGATGACTGGGAGCACATTGGGACTTCCGGTAGCGGAACCGCCTCCAGGGCGTTCTATGCAAATACCTTATTTCTTTGCAGGCGATCGTGCATTTGCTCTAAGTGAAAACCTCATGAAGCCATACTCTGGAAACTTTGCCAAAGTAACTCCTCACAGAATTTTTAATTATCGCTTGAGTAGGGCCCGACGGATAGTCGAGAACGCCTTCGGTATATCAAGCTCAGTGTTTCGGGTTCTAAGGAAACCAATGCTTTTGGCACCTCAAAAGGCTGAGGTGATAGTGATGGCAGTCATTTTGTTACACAATTATCTAAGCATCCATTCGCCAAATTTGTACACTCCTGCTGGCATTGAACATGAAGAGAATGGAGTTTTAATTGAAGGGTCCAATTATATCATAGAATATTATATAAATAATTAATTCACTATAAGTTTTCATTGTTTTTTCATACGTCGAATACATAATGTTTATAACTGTTAGAGGCATAATTTCCTCTCGTCGCACTGTAGCCAAAAATTTATCTCGTGGATCTTACATTACCACTGAGACATGTCCCCCGACGATCCACAAATTATTGTCAAAAAATTAGGGATGAAATAGCAGGTTATTGTATGAAACGAGGATTCCTAGAATGGCAACACAAATATGCTTGAGTACATAACATTTTCTTACCGTTGTAAGTACTTTTCTTGGTACATCCCTGTCCTCCAGAAACTTGGAAGCTTTATAAGCAAACCACCTGCTTACGTAAACGTCGTCTCTTCCTGAAACACTAAAATGTAGAATGCAATAAAACCCTGTTTAAAAAACTACAGAACTGTACAGTACTTACAATTGTTATTATAAACGTTTGTATGATGTATGTAAATAAATCACTTAAAAATGCAAATGAAGCTTATTATTTTATAATACCATTCATTTTCTTAATATATTTTTTTTCGGATACAAAATTCTTCGAATAATAATAAATGACAGTTGTGATCGGCCACATCGCTAAACTTGTCAACTATATTATCACAATTAAGAGATTTAGGTACATAATATCTTATTAAATTCACAACTTACCTTTTCCTGTTCGCATGCTGTTTTTCTATTTGCCCTTCTCCTGTCGGTATGAAGGCAGCGAAGATATTTTTTTCTGAACTGGTCCGCAGATACATCCTGTGGTGTCACCGCTAGACACCACACTTGCTAGGTGGTAACTTAAATCGGCCGCGGTCCTGTAGTACATGTCGGACCCGCGTGTCGCCACTGTGTATTCGCAAACGTAGCGCCACCACAGGGCAGGTCACAAGACACGGACATGACCTCGCCCCAGTTGTACGGACGACATAGCTTGCGACTAGACCTACCAAGTATTCCTCTCATTTGCCGAGAGACAGATTAAATAGCCTTCAGCTAGTCCATCGCTACTACCTAGCAAGGCGCCATGTGTATCATTGCTAATTGCTTACTACTATGCAAGAGATGTATTTCAACAAGAACAAGACTACATAAAAGTTAAGTATATGACAATCTCTCTTCTTTTCTTTATAGTTTTTCATCCAGTCTCCTGTTTCAGAATTTACGCCCGTCTGCGTTAGTTTCGCGTGCACCTAGCCACTCATTGTGTCGAGACCTTAGGGAATCGACACAACACATCCATCTCCGCGGATATTCCTCGCCAAGCATCCGCTTTCATGTGTTTCCTGTAATGATCCTTACGTTGAGGATCCCAAAGAATGGACTGTTTTCTATATTCATCAAGTGTTTTAATTAAAGTCACTTCCGACCACTCCACATTTAATCGCTGGAAAAATCAATCACATAATCCCTTTGTTGAAGCCTGACAATAATCTAAAGATATTAATTGAAATGCAATATTTTAGTTCAACTTAAAAATCCCTCTTGCAAAATAATACTCACATGCGCGCTAGAAACAACAAACCTTTCGCGCTCCCGTCCAAATCTGAACTGCGAACATTGAAAGTGCTCGTTTGAATGTCCGCAGCTCGTGGTATTGCCGTAGCGATCTCGTTTCCCGCGCACGGGGTCCCGGGTTCGATTCCCGGCAGGGTCATATTATTTTCTTACCTGACTGGCAGTCCCCAACACAAAATCAATAAAAAATTGAAATGAAACCTTCAGACCCTGTTATGTAAAAACACGATTGATCAAATTGTCTTGTTCAGTGAAGTGGTCCATAAGGTATTAAGTGCAATTTAAAAATTTACATGGCTCCTTAACGCATTGGGAAATGATTTCAGTCATAACTAGTTCTAGAACATAATCTAAATATCTACACTACTGGCCATTAAAATTGCTACTCCAAGAAGAAATGCAGGTGATAAACGGGTATTCATTGGGCAAATACACTCCTGGAAATGGAAAAAAGAACACATTGACACCGGTGTGTCAGACCCACCATACTTGCTCCGGACACTGCGAGAGGGCTGTACAAGCAATGATCACACGCACGGCACAGCGGACACACCAGGAACCGCGGTGTTGGCCGTCGAATGGCGCTAGCTGCGCAGCATTTGTGCACCGCTGCCGTCAGTGTCAGCCAGTTTGCCGTGGCATACGGAGCTCCATCGCAGTCTTTAACACTGGTAGCATGCCGCGACAGCGTGGACGTGAACCGTATGTGCAGTTGACGGACTTTGAGCGAGGGCGTATAGTGGGCATGCGGGAGGCCGGGTGGACGTACCGCCGAATTGCTCAACACGTGGGGCGTGAGGTCTCCACAGTACATCGATGTTGTCGCCAGTGGTCGGCGGAAGGTGCACGTGCCCGTCGACCAGGGACCGGACCGCAGCGACGCACGGATGCACGCCAAGACCGTAGGATCCTACGCAGTGCCGTAGGGGACCGCACCGCCACTTCCCAGCAAATTAGGGACACTGTTGCTCCCGGGGTATCGGCGAGGACCATTCGCAACCGTCTCCATGATGCTGGGCTACGGTCCCGCACACCGTTACGCCGTCTTCCGCTCACGCCCCAACATCGTGCAGCCCGCCTCCAGTGGTGTCGCGACAGGCGTGAATGGAGGGACGAATGGAGACGTGTCGTCTTCAGCGATGAGAGTCGCTTCTGCCTTGGTGCCAATGATGGTGGTATGCGTGTTTGGCGCCGTGCAGGTGAGCGCCACAATCAGGACTGCATACGACCGAGGCACACAGGGCCAACACCCGGCATCATGATGTGGGGAGCGATCTCCTACACTGGCCGTACACCACTGGTGATCGTCGAGGGGACACTGAATAGTGCACGGCACATCCAAACCGTCATCGAACCCATCGTTCTACCATTCCTAGACCGGCAAGGGAACTTGCTGTTCCAACAGGACAATGCACGTCCGCATGTATCCCGTGCCACCCAACGTGCTCTAGAAGGTGTAAGTCAACTACCCTGGCCAGCAAGATCTCCGGATCTGTCCCCCATTGAGCATGTTTGGGACTGGATGAAGCGTCGTCTCACGCGGTCTGCACGTCCAGCACGAACGATGGTCCAACTGAGGCGCCAGGTGGAAATGGCATGGCAAGCCGTTCCACAGGACTACATCCAGCATCTCTACGATCGTCTCCATGGGAGAATAGCAGCCTGCATTGCTGCGAAAGGTGGATATACACTGTACTAGTGCCGACATTGTGCATGCTCTGTTGCCTGTGTCTATGTGCCTGTGGTTCTGTCAGTGTGATCATGTGATGTATCTGACCCCAGGAATGTGTCAATAAAGTTTCCCCTTCCTGGGACAATGAATTCACGGTGTTCTTATTTCAATGTCCAGGAGTGTATATTATACTAGAACTGACATGTGATTACGTGTTCACGCAATTTGGGTGCATAGATCCTGAGAAATCAGTACCCAAAACAACCACCTCTAGCAGTAATAACGGCCTTGATACGCCTGGGAATTGAGTCAAACAGAGCTTGGATGGCTTGTATGGCTACAGCTGCCCGTGCAGCTTCAACAAGATACCACAGTTCATCAAGAGTAGTGACTGGAGTATTGTGACGAGCCAGTTGCTCGGCCACCATTGACCAGACGTTTTCAATTGGTGAGAGATCTGGAGAATGTGCTGGCCAGGGCAGCAGTCGAACATTTTCTGTATCCAGAAAGATCCGTACAGGACCTGCAACATGCGGTCGTGCATTATCCTGCTGAAATATAGGGTTTCGCAGGGATCGAATGAAGGGTAGAGCCACGAGTCTTAACACATCTGAAATGTAACGTGCACTGTTCAAAGTGCCGTCAATGCGAACAAGAGGTGACCGAGACGTGAAACCAGTGGCACCCTATAACACCACGCCGGGTGATATGCCAGTATGGCGATGACGAATACACGCTTCCAATGTGCGTTCACCGCGATGTCGCCAAACACGGAGGCGACCATCATGTTGCTGTAAACAGAACCTGGATTCATTCGAAAAAATGAAGTTTTGCCATTCGTGCACCCAGGTTCGTCGTTGAGTACACCATCGCAGGCGCTCCTGTCTGTGATGCAGCGTCAAGGGTAACCGCAGCCATGGTCTCCGAGCTGATAGTCTATGCTGCTTCAAACGTCGTCGAACTGTTCGTGCAGATGGTTGTTGTGTTGCAAACGTCCCCATCTGTCGACTCAGGGATCGAGACGTGGCTGCACGATCCGTTACAGCCATGCGGATAAGATGCCTGTCATCTCGACTGCTAATGATACGAGGCCTTTGGGATCCAGCACGGCGTTCCGTATTACCCTTCTGAACCCACCGATTCCATATTCTGCTAACAGTCATTGGATCTCGACCAACGCGAGCAGCAATGTCGCGATACGATAAATCGCAATCGCGATAGGCTACAATCCGACCGTTATCAAAGTCGGAAACGTGATGGTACGCATTTCTCCTCCTTAAACGAGACTCCACAACAACGTTTGACCAGGCAACGCCGGTCAACTACTGTTTGTGTATGAGAAATCGGTTGGAAACTTTCCTAATGTCAGCACGTTGTAGGTGTCACCACCGGCGCCAGCCTTGAGTGAATGCTCTGAAAAGCTTATCATTTGCATATCACAGCATCTTCTTCCTGTCGGTTAAATTTCGCGTCTGTAGCACGTCATCTTCGTGGTGTAGCAATTTTAGTGGTCAGTAGAGTATATCCTGCTGTTGGGAAATTTGAAGTATTTCATTTCGTTAGGAAGCGAAACGTTTTTTTCGCTTTTGTACAATTGTGATTTGTGCACTTAACATGATTTGAAACGATGCTCGAACTACTGGGAAATTCCAAATGACCTCAAATGGGCTAAATATGGGATATTAATATGACTAACTCGAATCAGCCCCCCCATGAACCATGGACCTTGCCATTGGTGGGGAGGCTTGCGTGCCTCAGCGATACAGATGGCCGTACCGTAGGTGCAACCACAACGGAGGGGTATCTGTTGAGAGGCCAGACAAACATGTGGTTCCTGAAGAGGGGCAGCAGCCTTTTCAGTAGTTGCAGGGGCAACAGTCTGGATGACTGACTGATATGGCCTTGTAACATTAACCAAAACGGCCTTGCTGTGCTGGTACTGCGAACGGCTGAAAGCAAGGGGAAACTACAGCCGTAATTTTTCCCGAGGACATGCAGCTTTACTATATGATTAAATGATGATGGCGTCCTCTTGGGTAAAATATTCCGGAGGTAAAATAGTCCCCCATTCGGATCTCCGGGCGGGGACTACTCAAGAGGACGTCGTTATCAGGAGAAAGAAAACTAGCATTCTACGGATCGGAGCGTGGAATGTCAGATCCCTTAATCGGGCAGGTAGGTCAGAAAATTTAAAAAGGGAAATGGATAGGTTAAAGTTAGATATAGTGGGAATTAGTGAAGTTCGGTGGCAGGAGGAACAAGACTTTTGGTCAGGTGATTACAGGGTTATAAATACAAAAAAAATAGGGGTAATGCAGGAGTAGGTTTAATAATGAATAAAAAAATAGGAGTGCGGGTTAGCTACTACAAACAGCATAGTGAACGCATTATTGTGGCCAAGATAGACACGAAGCCCATGCCTACTACAGTAGTACAAGTTTATATGCCAAATAGCTCTGCAGATGATGAAGAAATTGATGAAATGTATGACGAGATAAAGGAAATCATTCAGGTAGTGAAGGGAGACGAAAATTTAATAGTTATGGGTGACTGGAATTCGTCAGTAGGAAAAGGGAGAGAAGGAAACATAATAGGTGAATATGGATTGGGGGGGAAGAAATGAAAGAGGAAGCCGCCTTGTAGAATTTTGCACAGAGCATAACTTAATCATAACTAACACTTTGTTCAAGAATCATAAAAGAAGGTTGTATACCTGGAAGAATCCTGGAGATACCAAAAGGTATAAGATAGATTATATAATGGTAAGACAGAGATTTAGGAACCAAGTTTTAAATTGTAAGACATTTCCAGGGGCAGATGTGGATTCTGACCACAATCTATTGGTTATGAACTGCAGATTGAAACTGAAGAAACTGCAAAAAGATGGGAATTTAAGGAGATGGGACCTGGATAAACTGAAAGAACCAGAGGTTGTAGAGAGTTTCAGGGAGAGCATAAGGGAACAATTGACAGGAATGGGGGAAAGAAATACAGTAGAAGAAGAATGGGTAGCTTTGAGGGCTGAAATAGTGAAGGCAGCAGAGGATCAAATAGGTAAAAAGACGAGGGCTAGTAGAAACCCTTGAGTAACAGAAGAAATATTGAATTTAATTGATGAAA
The DNA here is from genome assembly GCF_023898315.1 of Schistocerca nitens. Classification (NCBI taxonomy): domain Eukaryota; kingdom Metazoa; phylum Arthropoda; class Insecta; order Orthoptera; family Acrididae; genus Schistocerca; species Schistocerca nitens. The sequence continues at coordinate 433,416,915 of NC_064615.1, read as the reverse complement.
TGAGAAAATATAAAAATGCAGTAAATGAAGCAGGCAAAAAGGAATACAAACGTCTCAAAAATGAGATCGACAGGAAGTGCAAAATGGCTAAGCAGGGATGGCTAGAGGAAAAATGTAAGGATATAGAGGCTTGTCTCACTAGGGGTAAGATAGATACTGCCTACAGGAAAGTTAAAGAGACCTTTGGAGAGAAGAGAACCACTTGTATGAATATCAAGAGCTCAGATGGCAACCCAGTTCTAAACAAAGAAGGGAAGGCAGAAAGGTGGAAGGAGTATATAGAGGGTTTATACAATTGCGATGTACTTGAGGACAATATTATGGAAATGGAAGCGGATGTAGATGAAGATGAAATGGGAGATAAGATACTGCGTGAAGAGTTTGACAGAGCACTGAAAGACCTGAGTCGAAACAAGGCCCCGGGAGTAGACAACATTCCATTAGAACTACTGAAGGCCTTGGGAGAGCCAGTCATGACAAAACTCTACCATCTGGTGAGCAAGATGTATGAGACAGGCGAAATACCCACAAACTTCAAGAAGAATATAATAATTCCAATCCCAAAGAAAGCAGGTGTTGACAGATGTGAAAATTACCGAACTATCAGTTTAATAAGTCACAGCTGCAAAATACTAACGCGAATTCTTTACAGACGAATGGAAAAACTGGTAGAAGCGGACCTCGGGGAAGATCAGTTTGGATTCCGTAGAAATGTTGGAACACGTGGGGCAATACTAACCTTACGACTTATCTCAGAAGAAAGATTAAGAAAAGGCAAACCTACGTTTCTAGCATTTGTAGACTTAGAGAAAGCTTTTGACAACGTTAACTGGAATACTCTCTTTCAAATTCTGAAGGTGGCAGGGGTAAAATACAGGGAGCGAAAGGCTATTTACAATTTGTACAGAAACCAGATGGCAGTTATAAGAGTCGAGGGGCATGAAAGGGAAGCAGTGGTTGGGAAAGGAGTGAGACAGGGTTGTAGCCTCTCCCCGATGTTATTCAATCTGTATATTGAGCAAGCAGTAAAGGAAACAAAAGGAAAATTCGGAGTAGGTATTAAAATTCATGGAGAAGAAGTAAAAACTTTGAGGTTCGCCGATGACATTGTAATTCTGTCAGAGACAGCAAAGGACTTGGAAGAGCAGTTGAACGGAATGGACAGTGTCTTGATAGGAGGATATAAGATGAACATCAACAAAAGCAAAACGAGGATAATGGAATGTAGTCAAATTAAATCGGGTGATGCTGAGGGGATTAGATTACGAAATGAGACACTTAAAGTAGTAAAGGAGTTTTGCTATTTAGGGAGCAAAATAACTGATGATGGTCGAAGTAGAGAGGATACAAAATGTAGGCTGGCAATGGCAAGGAAATCGTTTCTGAAGAAGAGAAATTTGTTAACATCGAGTATAGATTTAAGTGTCAGGAAGTCGTTTCTGAAAGTATTTGTATGGAGTGTAGCCATGTATGGAAGTGAAACATGGACGATAACCAGTTTGGACAAGAAGAGAATAGAAGCTTTCGAAATGTGGTGCTACAGAAGAATGCTGAAGATAGGGTGGGTAGATCATGTAACTAATGAGGAGGTATTGAATAGGACTGGGGAGAAGAGAAGTTTGTGGCACAACTTGACTAGAAGAAGGGATCGGTTGGTAGGACATGTTTTGAGGCATCAAGGGATCACAAATTTAGCATTGGAGGTCAGCGTGGAGGGTAAAAATCGTAGAGGGAGACCAAGAGATGAATACACTAAGCAGATTCAGAAGGATGTAGGTAGCAGTAGGTACTGGGAGATGAAGAAGCTTGCACAGGATAGAGTAGCATGGAGAGCTGCATCAAACCAGTCTCAGAACTGAAGACCACAACAACAACAACAACTCGAATCAGAACCAGAAGAGAGATAATAGTTTGTGGGGTGACAACTTCACTAACACTGTTATCTCGAGAGATTCACAGTACATTCACGGCAAAAGACGCTTATCGTTCTGTGCATGTATTACCGATAAAAGGAGAACGCATAGAGCGATGGTTTGGAGGACCCTTTGAATGAGCCAACCTCGTAGGGAATCGACTGGATTAAAAACCATTATTATAGTAAAACCACCTTATCGGGTGTAGTTTTTAGACTGTTTACATTACCATCTACACAAATGCCAGGCTTATTTACTATCTTCGCATGGGATCTGTAATAAAAATGGATTAAAACACGAAAACAAAACGTAGATGCGCAGACTTGCCATACACAGTTTTGTATCTCGTCTTACAATTGGACTAAGATACTGCAGTAGTGACAGGAATACAATATCACAAAATGACGTCTGCGTGTAGATTTATATCTGTGCTCCCCAGGCCACCTTACGGCGTTTGGCGCAGTGTACTTTGCGTATCAGTGTTACTTCCCACTCCTGCTCCATTTGCGTTCGGTTCGCAGGAACAACCTTTGCTAGTAAGCCTCACGTGGGCTCTAATTTTTGTTGACTGTCGTTTCGAGAGAGAAACGTAGGAGGAAGCAATATATTGATTGACTCTTCTAACAACGTACTCTCTCGAAACTGTCTTGTCCAGTGAATTGGCCATAAACTATTAAGTGTAATTTAAATGGCGCCTTTACGCTATGGGGAAATGATCTCAATCATAACTAATTTTGGAACATAATCTAAATACCTAAGTCCTGTCGTTGAGAAACTTGAAATATTTCATTTGGTTAGGAAGCGTAATGTTTTTATGATCTGTGCACTTAATACGATTTGAAACAATGCTCGAACTACCGGGCAATTCCAAGGGACCTCAGATGTACTAAATATGGGATCTTAGTATGAAGAGTCGTATCAGAATCAGAGGGGAGATAATAGTTTGTAAGGTGACTACTTCACAAACACTTATCTCGAGAGAGTCAAAGTACGTTCTCGGAAAAAAAATGTTTATGATTCTGTGAATGTATTTCAGAGAAAAGAGAACGCATAGAGCGCTAGTTTAAAAGACCAGACCCTTTGAGTGATTCAACCCCATAGGGAATTGACTGGATTGAAAACCATTATACCACACCGTGGGCAGAACGCCTCGCTTGCAGCGTCTGCCACTGGACTTACTTAATTTTTTTTATTGGCCTTCCGGTTTTGCCCATTCAGCCATGTCAATAATAATGGGAGTTATGACTAAACAAAAGTAAGGACAAAATCTCCGACCTGGCCGGGAATCGAATCCGGTCCACTTCTCTTAGCAATCCGCTGCGCTGTCCGCGCAGCTGCCGAGGCGGAACTCTACTGGTCTTCGCTGGGCAATTTCGTGACACTTTCGCGCTTACTAAAAGAACCTGCAACGAAACGAGCTGCTGCTCTTCTTTGGAGTTTCTCTGTTCCCTCTATTAGTCCTATGTGGTTCGGATCCGATACTGGCGAGCAACATTCAGGTATTGGTCCAGCGAGTGTTTTGTAAACTACTTCCTTTGCTGATGGACTACAGTTCCAGAGGGTTCTTCCCATGAATCTCCGGAAGACGTTCTCTGACTCAACCCAAACTTCGTAGGGTGAAAGAAGCGTTAAAATACAGGGCTTAGTTGCCAACACTCAATATTTTCCGTGAATATGACTGTTAAAATTTCGACGCGTCTTGATCAGTTCCTAACGAATGTGTTAGGAAAATATGTTGGTCGCATAATGGTTAAGGCCAACAGTCCGAATGTTTGGGACCCATGTTCAGATCCGATCTTACGTCTATTTCTTCTTTATCTTCGTTGTGGAAACAGATTACATCGTAAAGTGCAACGAAATTATCGACAAAAGAAATCAGTATTCCGAATCCTATTAAAAATAGCTTTTATCATCACAAATCTTATTAACAGATATTGAAAATAAATTCTGATATTTAAATTTCCTTATACGATGGGTTGTTTGTCTATGAATCCAAAATACCACCGTATTCATTAAAAGTAGTTCCACTAATGCAGCGGTTCCCAAACGTTTAGGAAAATTTGGAAATTTGTGGTAAGGTCTTATGGGACCAAACTGCTGATGTCAGCCGGCCGCGGTGGTCTCGCGGTTCTAGGCGCGCAGGCCGGAACCGTGCGACTGCTACGGCCGCAGGTTCGAATCCTGCCTCGGGCATGGATGTGTGTGATGTCCTTAGGTTAGTTAGGTTTAAGTAGTTCTAAGTTCTAGGGGAAAAAATGGTTCAAATGGCTCTGAGCACTATGGGACTCAACTGCTGTGGTCATCAGTCCCCTAGAACTTAGAACTACTTAAACCTAACTAACCTAAGGACATCACACACAGCCATGCCCGAGGCAGGATTCGAACCTGCGACCGTAGCAGTCGCACGGTTCCGGACTGCGCGCCTAGAACCGCGAGACCACCGCGGCCGGCCAAGTTCTAGGGGACTAATGACCACAGCAGTTGAGTCCCATAGTGCTCAGAGCCATTTGAACCATTTTTTTTTGCTGATGTCATTGGTCCCTAAACTTAAGCACTACTTAATCTAACTTAAACTAACTTACGTTAAGGGCAAGGGGGAGGGGGGGGGGGCGCGGACCGTGATAAGACGCCCTAGACCGCGAGGCAACAACCTTTTAGGAGTCGCGAGCCCCTTCTACAACTGTCTGAGTTGGGTGAACCGCAGACTTTTTAATATACTTACAGTAGGCATGCATAAAATTTAATTCGAAGCAAGAGGTTTCATAACCTTAAATAAGCTTAATCCTTAACGATTAAAACCTAAAGTTACTCTAGTTACGGCTTAAAAGTTACGCATTATGTAGGCCTAGTTACAATATTAAATACAAGTTTTCATTGTGCATCACCCCTCTTCCTTGGAACTCAGTGAGAAGGTTGCGCCGGCTTTCCATGGAACAGAGCTTTGAAGTCATGAACCACAGAAGTTCAATAAAGCACAAAGTCTGTTTCTGGATTTATTTTTAAACAGGCATGCGAAGAAGACTACTTTTTGCAAAAATATGTGGATCAAAAGAGTAATAAAGCCCTTATGGGTTTATTAGCTAACGTTGGGAACTCCTTTAAACGGAACCAAAAACCAGTTAATGACAAAGATTTATAACTTTTCGGTGACTGAAAAACAGTAGACATTTTAAGAACCTGCCTTATTCATTTGCACTTAACTTGGATTCTAAAATAGTTGACTCGTCGAAGGGACTGCGAATAGAATTATTATTGGACATAGCAGGACATATTCTCTAAAGCTTTTTCCAAGTCCGGTTCAAATGTTCTGTAACCAAGTTCTTGAAATTTTCGCCAAAAGAACCATGATTTCGGGTAGATAAGTTTAAACCGTTAATTTTTGAGAAAACGTATGTCAAATAAGCTAAAGTCTGTAGCCAGATTTAATACTTTCTTTTCTTAAGACACAATTCGCTTTTGTTGCAAAGGAGCACGAGGATGTAACGAGCAACTGATAATAGATGCAGAGGTGACATATCAAACTAAAACTAAACAAAGGTCGCTACACTACGCATACATTGATTACCAAAAAGCTTTTGATAGTGTACCCCACTCATGGTTGCGACAAATATTGGAAATATACAAAGTAGATCCTAAATTGATACAGTTTCTAAACATAGTAATGAAAAATTGGAAAACCACACTTAATATCCAAACAAATTCAAATAATATCACATCACAGACAATACAGATTAAGCGTGGTATATACCAAGGAGACTCATTAAGTCCTTTCTGGTTCTGCCTTGCTCTGAACCCACTATCCAACATGCTAAATAATACAAATTATGGATACAATATTACTGGAACATACCAACACAAAATCACACATTTGCTATACATGGATGATCTAAAACTACTGGCATCAACAAATCAACAACTCAACCAATTACCAAAGATAACAGAAGTATTCAGCAATGATATAAATATGGCTTTTGGAACAGACAAATGTAAGAAAAATAGCATAGTCAAGGGAAAACACACTAAACAAGAAGATTACATATTGGATAACCACAGTGACTGCATAGAAGCGATGGAAAAAACTGATGCCTATAAATATCTAGGATACAGACAAAAAATAGGAATAGATAATAAAAATATTAAAGAAGAACTAAAAGAAAAATATAGATAAAGACTAACAAAAGTACTGAAAACAGAATTGACAGCAAGAAACAAGACAAAAGCTATAAATACTTATGCTATACCAATATTGACCTACTCATTTGGAGTAGTGAAATGGAGTAACACAGACTTAGAAGCACTCAATACACTTACACGATCACAATGCCACAAATATAGAATACATCACATACATTCAGCAACAGAAAGATTCACATTATGCAGAAAGGAAGGAGGAAGGGGATTTATCGACATAAAAAACCTACATTATGGACAGGTAGACTATTTAAGAAAATTCTTTCTAGAACGAGCAGAAACTAGCAAAATACACAAAGCAAACACTCATATAAATACATCGGCTGCACCATTGCAATTTCATAACCACTTCTACAACCCTTTAGATCACATAACATCAACAAATACAAAGAAAGTAAATTGGAAAAAGAAAACACTACATGGCGAGCACCCGTATCATCTAACACAGCCACACATCGATCAAGACGCATCCAACACATGGCTAAGAAAAGGCAATATATACAGTGAGACGGAAGGATTCATGATTGCAATTCAGGATCAAACAATAAACACCAGATATTACAGCAAGCACATTATTAAAGATCCCAATACCTCAGCAGATAAATGCAGACTTTGCAAACAACAAATAGAAACAGTAGATTACATCACAAGCGGATGTACAATACTACCAAATACAGAATACACCAGAAGACATGACAATGTAGCAAAAATAATACATCAACAACTTGCCATACAACATAAACTAATAAAACAACACGTTCCCACATACAAGTATGCACCACAAAATGTACTGGGGAATGATGAATACAAATTATACTGGAACAGAACCATTATAACAGACAAAACAACACCACATAACAAACCTGACATCATACTCACCAATAAAAAGAAGAAATTAACACAACTAATCGAAATATCCATACCCAATACAACAAATATACAGAAGAAAACAGGAGAAATAATTGAAAAATGCATCCAACTGGCTGAGGAAGTCAAGGACATGTGACATCAGGATAAAGTTGACATTATACCAATTGTACTATCTACTACAGGAGTCATACCACGCAGTATCCACCAGTACATCAACGCAATACAGCTACATCCAGACGTATATATACAACTACAGAAATGTGTAATTATTGATGCATGTTCAATTACCCGAAAGTTCCTAAATGCAATGTAACATATACCGTACAGTTAAAAGGAAGTGACGCTTGATCAAGGTCTGCGTCACTTTCCATTTTTAACCAGACTTAATGTCTGAGAAAGTAAAGAAATAATAATAATAATATTATGAATTGATGCAGAAACTAAGAAAATAGTAACCGGCCTAACCTCGAAACGCGCCATTATGGAAAGGCGTTTTGGCGAACTTATTGAAATATTTTGCGAGCCCGTTGTGGGTTCGTGAGCCACAGGTTGGGAAACAGTGCACTAAAGTGTACATTGCTCCTTCAGTGCTGCGACGTACATTTTTACCGACAGGTTGAAATGCAACAGGCTGTAGCCAACCTCGCACTTCATTCTAATTATGCTTATTCATTGAGTAGTCAATAAGATGGTGGACAGATTTTGTTCTGGAGAATGTAATGTATGCGCAACGTAGGGTTTGATTCTCATGGGGCATGGGTGATGACTGCTGAGATTAGCCATTCCTAATTGTAATACATCTTGCCGTTCTGATTCTCTGTGTGATTAGAGGACAGAACAGCACAGCGGTGGCCTCGAGGTGTTTTTAAGACGGTGCTAGGGATGCCAGGTAAGTGCCCGGGGAACCGGCCGCCCCCAAGCCTCTGTACAGGCGACGGCTGGGGGCCATCTCGCCACGGTTCCTCACGTGGGCCGGCGGTTTCACTGTTTCAGGAGGTTAACGTTTCCTCGAAACGGCGTGGGCTGCCAGCGGCGTTCTGCATTTCCAAGAGGCCGTGTTGTTTTCAATAGAGCATCTCCGAATTGCTATTGACCCCCTACATAGTGGGCGAGGGCGTCCGGTCGTCAGATTGTGAAAGTGCGCGGCCTCCTTGGCAAGATAAGATTGCTTCATTACGTAGGAAGAGCAAAACACCAGCTTTGTAGCTTGCCCACGTCTCGCCGTCGCTGCCATTAAAAGCACTGTTCGCGTGGAATATGGGCGGGAAGGTGAGGCTGAGATACGGATGAAATGAAATCAACGTGTCGGCTGCGCACCCGAAAGCACACTATTGGAGATAATTAGCTCATTATATGTCATCCACATTAATATGATGAAATGTATTTAACTTCTGCTTGTGCAGCTGTGATATTAGCTGCCCGTTGTTGCGAATTTATTCAATTTGGGTCGATTCATCTACAGTGTAGTACCTGCTTAGGTGGACAACCAAAATTTTTGACGTTGTTTAGTGAATAGTGGAAAGATAGGGAACAAAATGAAACAAAATAGATGTTATAAAGGACATCGAAGCATAACAGATAGCATTAGTATCATCATTGGTAAGAATTTTATGACTGGCGAACTCTTTCAGGTTGCCAGCAGAGTGCTATCATTGCCTTGAAACAGCGTTAGGCCATGTCCTGCTCATTATCTTTCAGACGACCTTATCACTTGGCTGATAATCTGAGAAGGTTTCATCTGCTAGAGAAATCCTACATTCTGTTTTGTTTTATGATTGTTAAATATTAACAACCATATAACTCTTCAGGCTTTCCCGGTGAGATCTTGACATGTGGAACAATCGGGTCTACTGCCGGATGTTTGTGTCGCTCTGGCACAATATTTCGGCCACGTAACTCGTTGCCTTCTTCAGGTGCTACCTGAGACTGCCGTGTTGGAGGATCTTGTCCAGTGTCCTCCAACACGGCAGTCTCAGGTAGCACCTGAAGAAGGCAACGAGTTACGTGGCCGAAATATTGTGCCAGAGCGACACAAACATCCGGCAGTAGACCCGATTGTTCCACATGTCATTAACAACCATGTTTCGCAATGAGCATAAATTACGAAGGGCGTTCAGTAAGTAATGCAACATATTTTTTCTGAAAGCAGGTTGGTTTTACACTGGATTACAATACACCACATTATTCCCCACTCTTTTGGCTACAAAACACCATTTTTCAACATAATCTCCGTTCAGTGCGACGGCCTTACACCACCTTACTGGGAGGACGTGTATGCCCACAAGGTACCTCTCCACTGTTGGACGTTGGAGCCAACGTCTTGCTGAGTCAGTAACTTCCCCATCACCCACGTCCTACTTCCCGTGGAGTTCATCTTCCATGGAGCCAAACAGATGGACGTCGGAAGGCGAGGAAACCAGTTGGCTGGCATACGCCTTTGAGTATCCCAACTGCTGGACAATCGTGTCAGCACTACCTACAGAGTCATCCAGTTGAGCTGCAAAGTGTTTGACTGTGATACGTGGATCACTTCGAATGAGAGTGTCTGCACGTTCCAACATTGCAGGAATGGCAGCTGTTTGTGGTCGGCCGGCAAGCGGCGGATCCGACAGCTTAGCGAGACCTTATTGCGATGATGGCAGACACCTCGACCAACGACTTGCCGTGCTTTTGATCATTGCTCGGTCTCCATATACGTTCTGCAAGCGCCTAAGAATATCTGTGATGCTCTGGTTTTTCGCCAAAATAGTTTCAATGGCTTGGACGGCACCTCCGTTACTGACGTCATTTTGAAAGTTACGTATAGCGTCGCCACACTTCGGAATTTCATGAAACTACAGTGGCTAAAGCGGGAATATTCCACGATGTCCCACAACAAATTCCGTATTTTGTCAACCGAAATTTGCCGAGAAAAAATGTGTTGCACTATTTATTGAACCCCCCCTCCCCGTATATTCACTAAGCGAATAGACATTACAGCACGCAGTAAATTTTGTTTACATATTTGTCGGATTCGAGGTTACAGATGAAACACTAATTCAATGAATAGAGAATGAAAGTCTGACACGAAAACATTCATACGACGGCCGTCTTCTAGGATTTTACAAAAACAATGAAGATTTTTTTGAGACAAACGGTCTTACTGTTTGTAGAAATATTCACTTTAGACGTTTAAACAGATTTGTAAGCGTTCAGTCCAAAAAAAATTCTACTCTGATATTGGTACCTCAAAAATGTGGTTTTGGAAGGACAATAGCTTCTTGCGATGTTATAATCGTTGTCCAAGGATATTTCGTTTGGCATTACCGAATAGAAAGCAGTTGTTATAGCGATAAATCAGGAACGTACCAACTATGAGACATTAATTCGGTGTTCTTTTCCATCAAATGATTGATTGGCGTGCTTGGCAAAGTCGTTATAAAGAACAATGTGAGATTTTCAACTGTTTTTTCTGATTTCATAATGACTAGAAGCATACAAATTGTCTACAGTGCTGCATTAAGTGTTTTTCGTTAATGCAATAGAAGAGATATATTGGGTGTTTCACAATTCATATTAAACATTTCTAGAAGCTGTAGAGGAGACATAACAGATCAAGTTTTACATGGAAACCCATGTTCCCAGACGTCATCCAACCATGCTACAGAGTACCAAAGTTATAGGCGCCGGCGCCTTTAAATGCATGTATATACAGGGTTATTTCGCGACCAAGTTACAAACTTTCTAGAATGATGGCGTAGGATAAATGTACGAATTAGAAGTGAGGGTCCCTGTACCGGAATCGAACGAGTCATAGGTTATAAGTGAAATCTGTTCTGATTCTTCTGACAGTGGAATACAAACACGTAGTAGCACTGTTGTTGCTACGATTGTAAATGATTCAAATGGCTCTGAGCATTATGGGACTTAACATCTGAGGTCATCAGTCCCCTAGAACTTAGAACTACTTAGGCCTAACTAACCTAAGGACATCACACACATCCATGCCAGAGGCAGGATTCGAACCTGCGACCGTAGCGGTCGCGCGGTTCCAGACTGAAGCGCCTAGAACCGCTCGGCCACAGCGGCCGGCACTACGATTGTAGTATGGGCAACTTTCAGAAGTGGTGGTATGGACAAAAGGGAGGATGAAAATGTTTAGTAAATATGGGCTCTAAGATGAGTACCTTAAGAGCAATGAGCACTTGTTCAGCAGAGGAGATACGTTTTACAGTAGCGAAGATGAACAAGTACTCATAGCTCCTCAGTTATGCATTTTAGAACCGTCGTTAACTGGACATTTGTTTCTCGTTTTGGTCCATACTATCACCTCTGAAATCTGCCTACCCTACAATCTTAGCAACAACAATACCAGAAAATGTATTCCATTCTCAGAGCTTTCATAACTGTTTTCGCTTAATAACCTTCGACTCGTTCGTTTCCGGTACAGGGACCCTTTGCTCACATTGACATTCATCCTTCTCTATCATCCTAAAAAGTTTGAAACATCATCACGGAATCATCCTGTATACAGAGTGCACATTAATAAAACTGACAAATTACGTACATCGGGTCCTGACTAGAAATGGAGAAAAAGAGGTCCTAAGAATATGTGTCCAGGAATAGACAGTGTGCGTGCAACGACGACAAATCGTCCCAGAATGCAGAACAGAGGTGCATCGCATCCAGATCACAACAGGTGTTCAAAGTTGCCTCTTAGGGATGGAATGTCATGAAGGATACACATAATCGTATTTTCACTTAACACTATGTTGGTGGGCCACTTGCCTGGAGCTTGTACTAGGGTTCGTTTCAGCATCCTGTAGAACCCAATGCACCAAACGTGATGTACATACAGTCCGCCGTTTTCCTGCTCGTTCGCCTTTCTGGAAGGACCTATGATCATACGAACGCCCGAAAAGGGCTTGAAATGTTGTGTGACGTGGTTGGCGTTTGTGAAGGTGCTCGTTTTGGTGTAGGCGTGCTACCACTCGGCCGTTTCATCTACTTGGATGTCCACAAACACCATCTCAACTTGTTACCGACATGAATACCGGACCTTTCTGCTGCTTACAGTACTCTGCGTTAATCACACCCCCTTTTACACACAAGGAACACGGCACGTGGTCAGAGGAACTGTCATTCGTCAGAGCCACCTACCGTGGTAATGAAGCATTTCCGGACAAATGTTCATAGGACACTTTTTCCTTTATTTCCAGTCAGAAATCCGTCCCTGGAGTTTGTCGGTTCTATTCATGTTCATACTGTATACGTGCATTTACAGGCGCTGGCGCCTATAGCTCTGACGCTCTGTAGCGACGTTGTATGACGTTTTTCCGGGATGGTTCCTCTGAAAGGGCACGGCCGACTTCCTTCCCTAATCCGATGAGACCGATGACCTCGCTGTTTGGTCTCTTCCCCCAAAAACCAACCAACCTTGTATGACGTTGCCTGACATGGGTTCCTATGTAAAACTCGATCAACTAAGCCCCTCTACAATCTGCAGTGGCGTGTAATATGAATTGTAAAACGTACCTTATATCCATTGTAACCGAAGGAACAGCTGATCATTTTCTGAGGAGTGCATTGATGCTTTCGGTTTATTTTGCATACCCGAACACGATTGCTGCCTTGTTTTCGGCTCTTAGGAATGTATCTAAGTATTTATTTATTTTAATATGGATCCACAGTTTCTATAAACTTTTCAAAAGGTTATCATATTGCTTTCAGCAATTAGAATTTTATTTTACGCCGGCCGCTGGTGGCCGAGCGGTTCTGGCGCTACAGTCTGGAACCGCGCGACCGCTACGGTCGCAGGTTCGAGTCCTGCCTCGGGCTTGGATGTGTGTGATGTCCTTAGGTTAGTTAGGTTTAAGTAGTTCTAAGTTCTAGGGGACTTATGACCTCAGCAGTTGAGTCCCATAGTGCTCAGAGCCATTTGAACCATTTTTTTTTTTTTATTTTACGATTGCAATGTCCGCATTTAGCCATTTGCAAGAATCTACAAAACATAATGCAACGTAATGAGAACAATTTACTGTGTAAGTACGACGTATGAATGTCAGAAAACTGCAAAACTCATCGTACCCACTGTTAATCTCACTATAAATTATTCTCATTATATTGTTTTGTTTTACAGATGCTTGAAAATGACTTAATGCTAAAATTGCAATCTAAAAATAAAATTTTAACAGCTGATGGTAAGATGAAATTCTTTAAAAAATACCCAAGTATCTTCTCTTGTTATACTGTACACAGGTTTTGCTTTAGCTTGGTCGATTTTTTACAGCATTTCCTTGCACTAATTGACATGAGCCAGTTTTTGAGCTTAAACTAAATTGCGCGGAATCCAGCGGAAAGAGAGCTTTTTCACTGCTAAATGTTGATGCAAAATCGAATATTCAACAGTGTTTGATGTCCCTAGGAATGACTATTTTACGCCAAGTCAATTTGCCACGCTCTTCAATCATGATGCGTAGCGTAGGCATCCGTCATTTTTGGAATAACGTCCTATTTTGGTCCTCACCATTTTCGTCGCTGTCGACCACTGCGAAACTCCATAAACCAAATTTAAGTAGACTTTTCTGAGATGAAAGAGTACCAACAGTTGAACGAAACCCTTCGATCCATTGTTTATGAGTAAAAAAAATTATCCAATGAAAATTTCGCGAAATTGTCATTTGTTTTCGCAACACTGCTTCTTCAAAGCTTATCTTAAAAAAATGACAAAAATTTTTTTAAAAACAATGAAGGTGCGTCCACATGATGCCATTTTTTCTGTTCGTCTTTGCGCATGCGCCTAAACATTCAACAGAGCGACTAAGCTTGCGCATTTGTGCATGCGTAATTTCATGAAAAAGGAGGCCACGAGTAGGGCGCATTGCCTCCCGACTTCGGTGGGACTTTAGGGCTTTTTAACTGACAACAGGCAGCTGGGACCTCTGTGTGTTTCGTTTTGTAGTGTGCTGAGGTTGTGCTGTGAAGCGATTTATGTACAACATGTTTGTTGATTCCAACGGAGCCGGATGCTGTGACCGAGCGGTTCTAGGCGCTTCAGTCCGAAACCGCTCTGCTGCTACGGTCGCAGGTTCGAATCCTGCCTCGGTCATGGATGTGTGTGTGTCCTTAGGTTAGTTAGCTTTAAGTAGTGCTAAGTACAGGGGACTGATGACCTCAGATGTTAAGTCCCATTTGAACTATTTTGAACTCCAACGGAAGCACGCTTAAATTTATAATGATTACAAAGGAAAGTCGTACGGAATTCCGCTTCTAAAGATTATTTGACTAAAAATTTGAGATGTGATGGCACTGAGCGACAAGTATTAGGTAAAAAGTTTCTGATGATATTACTATAAAGAATTCTATACCATAAGTTTCGAAGTAGGAACACAGAGACGAATGAATCAGAAATTTATGGAAAGGATATACACTCCTGGAAATGGAAAAAGGAACACATTGACACCGGTGTGTCAGACCCACCATACTTGCTCCGGACACTGCGAGAGGGCTGTACAAGCAATGATCACACGCACGGCACAGCGGACACACCAGGAACCGCGGTGTTGGCCGTCGAATGGCGCTAGCTGCGCAGCATTCGTGCACCGCCGCCGTCAGTGTCAGCCAGTTTGCCGTGGCATACGGAGCTCCATCGCAGTCTTTAACACTGGTAGCATGCCGCGACAGCGTGGACGTGAACCGTATGTGCAGTTGACGGACTTTGAGCGAGGGTGTATAGTGGGCATGCGGGAGGCCGGGTGGACGTACCGCCGAATTGCTCAACACGTGGGGCGTGAGGTCTCCACAGTACATCGATGTTGTCGCCAGTGGTCGGCGGAAGGTGCACGTGCCCGTCGACCTGGGACCGGACCGCAGCGACGCACGGATGCACGCCAAGACCGTAGGATCCTACGCAGTGCCGTAGGGGACCGCACCGCCACTTCCCAGCAAATTAGGGACACTGTTGCTCGTGGGGTATCGGCGAGGACCATTCGCAACCGTCTCCATGAAGCTGGGCTACGGTCCCGCACACCGTTAGGCCGTCTTCCGCTCACGCCCCAACATCGTGCAGCCCGCCTCCAGTGGTGTCGCGACAGGCGTGAATGGAGGGACGAATGGAGACGTGTCGTCTTCAGCGATGAGAGTCGCTTCTGCCTTGGTGCCAATGATGGTGGTATGCGTGTTTGGCGCCGTGCAGGTGAGCGCCACAATCAGGACTGCATACGACCGAGGCACACAGGGCCAACACCCGGCATCATGGTGTGGGGAGCGATCTCCTACACTGGCCGTACACCACTGGTGATCGTCGAGGGGACACTGAATAATGCACGGTACATCCAAACCGTCATCGAACCCATCGTTCTACCATTCCTAGACCGGCAAGGGAACTTGCTGTTCCAACAGGACAATGCACGTCCGCATGTATCCCGTGCCACCCAACGTGCTCTAGAAGGTGTAAGTCAACTACCCTGGCCAGCAAGATCTCCGGATCTGTCCCCCATTGAGCATGTTTGGGACTGGATGAAGCGTCGTCTCACGCGGTCTGCACGTCCAGGACGAACGCTGGTGCAACTGAGGCGCCAGGTGGAAATGGCATGGCAAGCCGTTCCACAGGACTACATCCAGCATCTCTACGATCGTCTCCATGGGAGAATAGCAGCCTGCATTGCTGCGAAAAGTGGATATACACTGTACTAGTGCCGACATTGTGCATGCTCTGTTGCCTGTGTCTATGTGCCTGTGGTTCTGTCAGTGTGATCATGTGATGTATCTGACCCCAGGAATGTGTCAATAAAGTTTCCCCTTCCTGGGACAATGAATTCACGGTGTTCTTATTTCAATTTCCAGGAGTGTATTAAACAGTGGACGAATATTCAAGCTATGGCGACTTAGCAACAGAACGACTGAGGAGCCTGACATCTGAGCAAAAGAAATGTGTGGCTCCTTAACAAACTACTAGAACAAGAAATGAAGGACACTGGTGGTTCTAGTGGATTCTGGGGTCTATGAAATTCCCATATTTGTCAAGTCCTAGGATGTTAATCTACATATAATTTTTCATGATTCAAATTGTGTAATCAATTTTTTTATAAAATAAAATATAAATGATGTAATAACGACCAAGAATCTCCCTCAAGAGTTACTCAGTTTCAGGAATAATCACTGAAGTGCTTGATTTTGAATTGCGAAATAAATAGCTCAAACAGGTATATATGTCGTCATATGTCGTCGGTTATTAGCTAAAGAAATACTATAGTCAGCCTTATCGCTGCAGTTTCCCAAGCTGTGACCTCCTCCTAAAATTTGCAAACAAAATGTTGTCACTTTGTACTTCTCGTAGCTCTGTTATTTAGCTACTTCTTCATCTACAATCGTTGCTTTTCCTGTTGCCTTTTCACCACAACAAAAGCAGCACAAGCTCCCAAGCAAATATGGGGATCCACAGCAGACTGCGCAATGAGGCAATGTGTGGGTAAAAGAACGCCCAGGAGTTCCTTCCACAAATTTTTGTGATGGCCCTTTTATTCATGCGCTTCTACGATTGCACATGAGGTAAGGGGCATGATGTGCACATACCGTAATAATGTTATGTGCCAACAGCGCTATCTACTCGCCGTTTGTAAGAAATCTCGAATCTGTAAACATTCAGTGAACTCAGGCCAACGAAAGCGCCACAGTTTGATACAGAAAGGCGGCTGGAAGCTTAAAAGAGACGATAAATTCTGAGGGGGTAAGTCGATCGATCGTTGGACCAGCTTCGGTCAACTAGAATTAACGGAGCAATAAATTTAAGCTAACCGCCTTCTCTTTATCAACAGTAGCTACAGAGTGCGCGCTCAGTTCAGTAGCGATGAAGCACTCACACAGTTAGTGCTGCCATCTGTTGGCCATCTTCTGATCTTCGTACTGCGTCGCCATAGTAGGGGGTCTGCGTTCTCGATCCTGTGCAGTGTCTCACAGTCTAATGAACTTAACAAGAAAGAAAACACAATTCCAAAAAAATTTCCGTAAACCATTGACTATGCTGGAAAATTTCCAATAAAAAAGGAGAGATCCAAATCGGAAGCTATTTGAAACTTCCTGGCAGATTAAAACTGTGTGCCCGATCGAGACTCGAACTCGGGACCTTTGCCTTTTACGGGCAACTGCTCTACCACTGAGCTACCGAAGCACGACTCACGCCCGGTACTCACAGCTTTACTTCTGCCAGTACCTCGTCTCCTACCTTCCAAACTTTACAGAAGCTCTCCTGCGAAACTTGCAGGACTAGCACTCCTGAAAGAAAGGATACTGAGAAGACATGGCTAAGCCGCAGCCTGAGGGATGTTTCCAGAATGAGATTTTCACTCTGCAGCGGAGTGTGCACTGATATGAAACTTCCTGGCAGATTAAAACTGTGTGCCCGACCGAGACTCGAACTCGGGACCTTTGCCTTTCACGGGCAGCGCACACTCCACTGCAGAGTGAAAATCTCATTCCGGAAGCTATTTATTAAACTGCAATATGTTGGAGTCGAAACGTTGTTATTGCTTAAATCAAGTGGCATGTTTCCTTTGAAGATAATATTCCTATAAAATGTGCAGTTATGCATTACTAGGTACCAAACAAGATATAAATAGATTCGGTTCATATTGTAAATGATGAAGTGCTTCCTGTTTTAGAAGCGTAGCTCCATACCGAGGACATCATCTTTCGAGACGACAGGCAAAGAAGGAAATAAATTATAGGTCTGAAAACAGATATTGGTCAAATAGAGAGGGTAAGAAAATTCAAATATCTAGGAGAGATGATGCAAGAAAATGCTGTAGAAAAATCTGCAGTAGAGGAAGGGCTGCATAAATTGGTGATGGCATATGGAATCACCAAAGACGTCTGCAATAAAAAGTGCCTATCCAGAATGCAAAAATAGGGCACTACAACACAATAGTGAAGCCAGAATGCCTATATGAAAGTGACTGCCTGGTATTAAACTATAATTTAGATAACTTAGAAGTACTAGAAAGGCAAATTACAAGGAAAATATTAGCAGAAGGGTGGAAATTACGAGGTAATGTAGAAATACTCTAAAATATAGGAAATATTTCAAACGTAATGAAGACTCATGTTTTTTGAACATGTGTTTCGAATGCAAGACAGTAGACTAACTAGAAAGATTTTCAAATATTTGAGGGGTAAGGAAGTCCACAAGATGGGTCAAAGAAGTAAAAAAGGATTTAGAAAGAAACAGTATAAAAACAGAAGATATAAACAATAGAGAAGCCTTTCAGGAAAAAGTATTGAAAATGGAAGGATTCCAAGGCAATATAGCTAAAAAGTCTGCTTCAAAATTGTCTGAAGACAGAAAGGAGAAACGTAGTGAACAGATGAGGGCATACTGGAAGAAAAGAAAATAACAAAGAATGAAGAATTGAAATTGGAACGTGGTCTTCAGATGGTCTATTTGCAAGTAATGTATAGTTCCTATACATTACTTAACCTAAATAACAGTGAGAATTTGTGGTGGGCTTTAGAGCACAAAATATTGTGTAAATTTTCCTCCCAACCATCACTGAGGAACTACAAGTCATGGCGATAACACAGGGAAAGGAGAGAAGGTGATCAGAAGCACTCGAGTCTGACTCACTGCTAGATATCGCTTGATGGATAGTCCGATGTCTCTCCGACTTCAGTTTCTGTGAATAAACACTCTTCTGCCTTGTTTTTCCTGGGCATGTCCCATGGCTTCACGGGGTTCGCATGTTATTCTGGATTTAGCAACGGCAGGTTTAGAAAGTGGCCAGATGCCCTTCCTGTCTTCTTTCCTTCCATCCCTACCTCATCTATCTTCTAGTGCTATCCCACGAGAAAGTATGAGGACGTTTCGAAAAGTTTAACAACTGTGTAACTGAGGCTGGACGTGAATACCAGCCGGTATTTATCTAGTCGGCTGTGGGAAACCACCTAAAACCCAATCCAGGTTGGATGGCATATTAAAATATTGATGAAAATAGTCAATTACTATCATAATTTTGGAAAACGTTGATGATATTAAATAGTGAAGTGGATAAACACGCAACACAGTAGGTTGTACGGTAGGCTTGCAGTATGTGTTAAGATATTCTCAGCTTGTCTGTTTTCTACAATTCATGCACACCACTATACCCCCCCACTTCCAGTGCTAAGTTAACTATGTCCGATAATCTTTCAAAATGCCTCATGAAAAGAATACTCGTTTACAGATTTGCTGGTACGCTCTTACATCTAAGCCAATTACACAGGAAAACCTGAGACCGTGCAGGTTTGCCACTCGAGCGACTGATGTAAGCAGTCAGACCGCTCTTGAGCGAAAGTGCCTTTTCGTGCACGGATCTTGGTAGCTCTTGCTTGTCTCACTGCGCAAACAGTCGAGTAAAATAGGAAACTAAGAATCTCGACAGGTTTTTTTTACATTTCACCATCGATAATGGTGAGCTAGACAGTAGACCGCAGCAGAAATGCTGTACATAATGTGAAGGTCAATCAAACTATTTAAAATCAGAGATGGTAAAATAGTCTATACTGAAAATGAGTGAATATCCAAATTCTCAATAAACAGCTAGTGCAGATTTGGACTTTCACTCAGTTTTAAGGTTGACTAATTTATAATCTTTGATTTGAAGCGTTTGATTGTCCTCCACATTACGTACAAGTTTTTTAGCTGTATTTGCCCAACCTGTAAGGTTATTTGTAGAAGTGTAGTAAGCAGAGCTGCTAAACGGTATCAAGTCACCTTCTTTACGTGATGAAAAAGACCCTAATACTAATGCAACTTGCCAAGAGCTTTCAAGAACCAGTCCTACACTACAACAACTATGTTATGCAAGCTTGGCAGAGTGAGAATCACTGACACCTTGGTAATAGCAAGACCGGCGCAGTCATGGATGGTGACGTCGGGTAAACATTAGCCAATACTTCGCTCCAAAAATATCCCAACATTTTAGCTCGTAAGGCTGTCGGTGACACAAAACGGTGGCGTACGTAATGTTCACACTCGTTTCCTGATTACAGTAAAGTGACGTCTGGCGCAAGTCTGTTGTAAGCTTATTTGTCCGTTGCTGACATAGAAGATCGCAAACTTTCTTTCATTCCCATCTGGGCAAGCTGTGCAGCGACTAGGGCACATGTAAAGCTTACTGTGACAGGTTAAATGCTAGCTACAATGAAATCGATAACTCGATTGTAATACTAGCATTTAATTTGGACATTTCCCGTAATTGGCAAAAATTACAAAAATTTGAATTTTTGTGACCCCCCACACACTCCTGAGAATGGCACATTTACTAATTTGCAATAACTCGGCACCGGCCGGTGTGGCCGTGCGGTTGTAGGTGCTTCAGTCTGGAACCGTGTGACCGCTACGGTCGCAGGTTCGGATCCTGCCTCGGGCATGGATGTGTGTGATGTCGTTAGGTTAGTTAGGTTTAAGTAGTTCTAAGTTATAGGGGACAAATGACCACAGATGTTACGTCCCATAGTGCTCAGAGCCATTTGAACCAATTAGCGGCCCAGTTACCAGCAGATACGTTGATGAATACACGGCAGTAGTGGAACAAGGTATGTCACCCCCCGCTCCATTGTTGCCAGATGTATCCCAGATGGCGTCGATGACATCATCCAAGATGGCGGCCTGTAGACTTGGCAACAGCACATGCCGTCATCCAAGATGGCGGCCATGACGTCATTCAAGATGGTGGATTTTGGTGGGAAGTTTGAATTTTGGAGGAAAGATAGATCAATTGGGCTACCTCCACTAACCTAACTATACAGAAAAAATTGGTGGGAAATTCAAATTCCAGCAGGATAATGCGTCATACCATGAAAATGGCAGGAAAGTAGACCAATTCGGCTACCTCCACTAACCTAACCTCCTTCCCAAAAAAATGGCATGAAGTTCAAATTCCAGCATGATAATGCACCACACCGCTCCTATCTCTACTAAGCAAAGAAAATCGCAGGCAAATAGCTCACTTGGCCTACCTCCACTAACCTAAGTCACCCGACCGCCACCTCTTCCTACGAACTGCCACCAGCTTTTAATTTTTGCGGTTGACAAAATTCAATTCCCATATGTCTACTAAGCTAACAAATTTCCATGAAAGAAAAGACACTTTACTAACCTCAGTCACGAGACTGCCACCACCTCCTAAGGATTTTTGGGAAAAGGACTTGGACATAAGACTTTATTTAAAGAATTCCATGCAGGCGTGTTCACCACAAGGTCAGGACTCCAACTGACTAAGTACACATCGCCACCACCAGACGGCACTCTCATCTGTTACGTAGTCCAAGACGGCGACACCCAGTGTATTCACCATGAGGTCAGGACTCCAACTGACATAGGACACACCGTCACCGCTAGAGGACGCCGCCATGACGACATCCAAGATGGCGAGTGTGATGTCAACCAAGATGGCTGCTCCCAGTGTATGCACCACATGGGGTAAGATTGTACAATTGACCTACCTCCACTAACCTAACCCCCCACCCCCCAGGAAATGGCGGGAAGTTCAAATTCCAACATGATAGTACCACACACCTACGATAATGGCGGAAAAACGGACTTCTCTTTATTATTATTTAAACAATATCATGCAGGTGTGTTCGCCACGAGGTCCGGATTCTAACTAGCTTAGTTCATATTCTCGTCAGCAGACGGTGCCACCCTTATGTCAGAACATGACGCATGTAATGTTATTGAAGATGGCTGCACCCACTGTGTACACCACCACGAGGTCCAGACTCTACTTCATATCGTCTGCACCAGAGGACACCACCATGACATTCGCTTTCTCTTGAGCCGCCTCACTGGCCCACGACCGTCCGACTGTCATGTCACAGGCCGGCTGGCGCCGAAGTTGTTTGCTGGACAGTGGAATCTCCCCTGACGTCACACAACCGCTGGTCCACCACGTGGATTGATCGACAAAGGATGCTCTTGCTAAGTTAACTGATCACGCAAGACCCATTATTCAACCCATATGGCCCGATTACCTAATCCAAGATCGTCACGAAAACACATGCGCGTATGCACGAGCCATCGCTCGTGCCAAGCTACCTACCTCTGCAAGTCAATCGAACACAAAGTTCGCAACTAAAATTCCAATCTAGAAGACACAAGATCGTCTGCCCTTTCTCGTGCGCACGCATTATAACCGTGGACGACCGACCACTTACATCACACAACCTCAGCCGCCACCTCCATACATGTGCCGGACATTGTCTTCTGTAAATATGCTAACACCCACATCGCTCATCTAACCTATCAATTACCCAGGTACTTAAATTCATTTCAGTTTTAATCATACTAAATAATTCAATTTACAATTTCATACAGGTATGAAAAGGTCTTCAACTATTTATTTTCAACTACTTTTCAAGGTCCAGACCGCCACCTCTTCCTAGGAACCGGCGCCGAGTTTGAATTCTGGCATTAAAGAAAGGTCACTTGCACTTTCTCTACCAACCTAAGATAATTGTGGGAAAAAAAGGACCCTTGTACTAACCTCAGCCACCCGACAATCACTTCTCCCTAGGAACCATGAGTTGATTATAAGGTTGATAACATTGCTAGATGCGTTTTCGATGGTATGTAGCTAAGCGCAGAAAAGCATGAGTCAAACGTGACATATGGTCCGTTAGAATCACTAAGGAGAAAGCAGGTTCTGCTATTGTGGAGCAGAATTCTGCAAAGTCTTCGCCAGTCAGAGTGGGGGTATAGAGGAACGCCGAACGCGCGCGGCTCTGCTTGCACTGCGTTCTGTGTAAATAAACGCCCAGTCATTAACGGTGCCTACTCGCAACTTTGGCCTGCGTTCAGAGGCAGCTCGCGGTTGCGCTCCCGCCCGATCACATCAGCAAGTGTGTGTAGGTGAACACGTATTTGGATAGGAATTTCTCAGGTGTTACGTATGAATGCGGGTGCCGCCACCTCATGCTTGTGGAAGCTGAACAGGGGCTGTGCACGGTTTGACATCTGAGGGATGCATCAATTATTGCTACCTCCTGCGTACTCTAATGCACAGGGTGTGGTGGAGAGTGCTTGCGCGCGTCTGTTGCATTATTTCGGGAGCGGGTCTGTAGGCCGTGATATGGGCTATTTGAACAGTTTGAGAGTACTTAGCGTGTCTACACATCAATGTACTGTTCTATTTAGGAGCAGTTTGAGGGCTGTAATGAAATTATTTCGAAAAATTAGGAGTTGTTTGCGTGTCTGCATACTCTGTGTTGTGACCCCAAGTATAACATGGCGAGTGTTTTGCGTCAGTGTGATAAATATTTTAGATCACTAAAGAAAATGTTTGAAACCAAATAGAGTGAACTCCTTTACTCCCCCCAGCAGCCCAGAGCTAGCTGAGTCGTTTTCCCTCACAATCTTGGTTTACGTCATGAAACGGACGACACCATCATAGACCTCTTGTAGAACACATTGTTTGCCGCCATTATTGATAACTGTACTTCAGTCATCAGCTGGCGTCACTGTGGCGTCCTCTGATGGCGAGGAAATGTACTAAGACAGTTGGGATCTGGAGCTCGTGGTGAACACACTAGTTGGCGCCATCTTAGATTATGGTACTTGCGTCACTACAGCGTCCTCTAGTGGCATCAATATGAACTAAGTCAGTTGGGATATAGACCCAGTGGCGAATGCACTTGGTGGTGGTGCTGCTGTAATTGTTTAAATAAAGTTTGGTGTATGATTATGACAGTTGACGATTAGCAAGCAGAGTCTTTTAGTTGGATTATTATTCTGAGAATTTAGGAGTTGTTTGGCTATATGGACGTAAATGCATTGCATTATTTATGAGTGGCTCACATGTGTGTAGGTTGTGCAATGTGTTGTTTTTGATGGTTTACAATTAGCAAGAGTGTGTACAGAGCCTTATACATGAGTCATGTAGGAGTAGTTTGCAGGTCTGTGTGCTGTGGGGGATGTCAGAGCATGTGTTCTGTGATGGATATACTCCATACATAAATAAATTGCTCCCAAATAAATAAAGTACACTCCTTCATCTCTCCATCAGCCTAGTGGGGGGTGACTCCTTTTACGACCCACACCTAGGAAGAGGTGGCGGTCTGGTGACTTAGGTTAGTGGTGGTGGTGAGCTTTGTTTGCAGTAATTTTCTTACGTTGGTAGTGAAAATGCAAGTGAGCTTCGTTTACTGGCAGAATTCACACTTGGCGCCCGTTCCTAGTTAGAAGTGATTGTCGGGTGGCTGAGCTTAGTACAAAGGTCCTTTCTTTCCCACAATTTTCTTAGGTTGGGAGAGAAAGCGCAAGTGACCTTTCTTTACTGTCAGAATTCAAACTCGGCGCCGGTTCCTAGGAAGAGGTGGTGGTCAGGACCTTGAAAAGTAGTTGAAATTAAATAGTTGAAGACCTTTTCATACCTGTATGAAATTGTAAACTGAATTATTTAGTATGATTAAAACTGAAATGGAATTAAGTACCTGGGTAATTGATAGGTTAGATGAGCAATGTGGGTGTTAGCATATTTACAGAAGACAATGTCCGGCACATGTATGGAGGTGGCGGCTGAGGTTGTGTGATGTAAGTGGTCGGTTGCCCATGGGCCGGGGGCTCGGCGCATGTCCAGCTATAATGCGTGCAAGCGAGAAATGGCAGACGAGGGGGAGATTCCACTGTCCCACAAACAACTATGGCGGCAACCGACCTGTGACGCGAGTGGTCAGACGGTCGCGGGCTGATGAGGCAGCGCGAGAGAAAGTGGACATCAGGTGGCATTCTCTGGTGCAGGCGATATGAAGTAGACTCTGGATCTCGTAGTGGTGGACACAGTGGGTGCAGCCATCTTGAATAACGGCACATACGTCATGTTCTGACATAAGGGTGGCACCCTCTGTTGACGAGAATATGAACTAGACCAGTTGGAGTCCGCACCTTGTGGCGAACACACCTGCATGATATTGTTTGAATAATAATAAAGAGAAGTCCGTTTTTCCCGGCATTTTCGTAGGTGTGTGGCATTATCAGGTTGGAATTTAAAGTTCCTGCCATTTCCTGGGGAGTGGGGGGTTAGGTTAGTGGAGGTACGTCAATTGAACAATCTTACACCATGTGGTGGATACACTAAGTCAGTTGGAGTCCAGACCTCATGGTGAATACACTGGGTGTCGCCATTTTGTACTACGTCACAGATGAGAGCGCCGTCTCGTGTTGGCGATGTGTACTAAGTCAGTTGGAGTCGTGCATGGAATTCTTTAGTTGAAGTCTAATGTCCAAGTCCTTTTCCCACGAATCCTTAGGAGGTTGTGGCAGTCTGGTGACTGAGGCTAGTAAAGTGTCTTTTCTGTCACGCAATTTTGTTAGCTTTGTAGAAATATGGGAATTGAATTTTGTTTACCGCAAAAATTAAAAGTTGGCCGCAGTTCGTAGAAAGAGGTGGCGGTCGGATGACTTAGGTTAGTGGAGGTAGGCCAAGTGAGCTATTTGCCTGCCATTTTTTGGCTTAGTAGAGAAAAGAGCGGTGTGGTGCATTATCATGCTGGAATTTGAACATTCCGCCATTTTTCTTGGGGTGGAGGTAGCACGTCTATTTTCCCGCCATTTTCATGGTGTGATGCATTATCCTGCTGGAATTTGTATTTCCCACCAATTTTTTTCTGGAGGGTTAGGTTAGTGGAGGTAGCCCAATTGACCTATCATCCTGCCAAAATTCAAACTTCCCGTCAAAATCCGCCATCATGAATGACGTCATGGCCGCCATCTTGGATGATGTCATGCACTGTTGCCAAGTCTACGGGCTGCCATCTTGGATGACGTCATTCTCGCCATCTTGGATCCATCTGGCAACAGTGGAGAGTGCGGTGACACATACAATGTCCCACTACTCTCGGCAGCTCGTAAGAATAACTAAAGGATCAAGAATACTAGATAAGTTGTTGCAAGTGGTTAAGCATTTGTGGAAATTTCTGCTTCTGAGCACACAAAGAGCTCTAAGTGCAGAACTCTGCATGGAAAACGCGTTGGTGCAATGCTGTGATACAGACCATTTATCTCTCATGCTGAACCTCCTCCTGTAGACCTAAAGAAAAAAAGCGCAGTCCTACACCTATAGTGAAAGCAAACACTCAAACTGGCCCTATGTTGAAGATACCGATAATTCGGATGGCTCTGCCGTCTCTGAATCACAGCACTCCCAGTCTGAGGTAATCTCAATTGAATGTTGCTTCTCAAACTTCCACCCCACAGGACAGCACAAATCGTGCAAGTTAGAAATCAGATGTCAACTTCTTTTGACAAAAGCCATAACTCGAATACGAGAAAAATCCCTCTTTGCACTATTCTGCACAGAGGAACAAGTAGCGTCTTAGATCTCGCGGGATGCGTCCTAGCTCGCCGACGTCGAAGTCGAAGTCCGCTCCCTTGATCGCCAAGACGCTGTCTCCCAAGTCCGTACCGCTCGATGGATGAAGCCCACTTTCCACAATTCTCCCGTCTTCCACGCGTACGAAAACGCGGCGGAAGAATACTCACTTTTGGCCAATGTCGAACGCTCTAACATCGCCGAAATCCCTCCAACGCCATTTTTGAGATTCTACCCAATGATGTTGTCGGTCATATCGCCCCTAGGGAAAAGAAATTCCCGTCTTCGCCACGTGCTGCCCAGCACAGGTGGCTCCGAAGGCTGGGCTTCCCCCAAAGGCGCCGTATTGTCCAGCGTTTCTGGTGACCGCTACCTGCCGGCCACGGCGGCCTGGCTAGCTACGGCCAGTTGCAGACTTTGTGGTCTACAATTCTCAACTTAGACACTTTTCATCAACGCTTTAAGTTAGTAACTTAATCAAGCAGACATGCAGGGAATACTACTCGAGAGTTCCTCATATTCATCATAAGTCAGTAAAGTCATGACCTGATGACCTTGTAAGAGGTCCGAGCAGATGTAATTTCGATGTATTGCTCATGCGCTGCCTGCGATATGCAATGTATAAGAAAATCTCTAACCAGAGAGCAGTGTTGACTGCAATAGGAACTGTGTAGCTGTAGCAGTAAGTTGTTGCTAGTCTGGAGTCTGCTCTGGTCTGGTATGGTGTATCGTGTTGGCTGGCCCGGTCGCGGTGCAGCGATGTTGGAGCCTGAGTATTATTGTATAAGGTAAAAAGCAGCCTCGCGCATATGTAGTAATGTTATCTCAAGTCGCATGTAAATGTTTTAAAACTCTCGTAATAATGATCTTCCTCATAAAAAGTAACTTTTAACAACCATTCATTCCAATTTAAAGAATTTACTAATTTCTCCCATCCATGATCATCCCGATTATTGCAATAGAAAAATCAGTTGCTTCCTTTCATAAATGACAGATAGGTCGGCCAGCATTGCTCAGAGCTGTGCCGGAAAAATTTATTGTAAGATCAGATATATCCAGCGACTTAATTGAGGTAAGAATTTTTCCTTTTTTTATTCAGAATGATCTTTCAGGGCCATGACACAACACTGCTGTCGTCCAAAATTTACCAGGTTAAATTCACAGCGAATTATTGAAAAGTCATAAGTGAGCGACAATTTAATTGACAGGTTAGTTACATTGTTTTATTACCAGGTTACTGAATTCATTTTTTATTGGGACGTTACACTGAATGTGAACGACATAATTATAATTTTTACTGTTGAGAGGTTTAGGAATTTTTCTGTTTTGAGGTTACGCTAAATGTGAATGAATTTTGAGCTTAGATTAAATCAGAAAGAATTTTGTGGGCAGGTTACACTGTATGATGATATTTATTTATATTAATGATTTTAAATTATTGTGGGGAGGTTACAACCTTGCACGTTGTTTTATTATTAATAGTATTGTTGACAACCTAACGTGTAAGTGCCCAAATCCTGGCACCTTACACAACCCTCACCTTTGTAATAAAATTTTTGTTAGTATTAGTACAACCATAGAGTAACTGTCTCTGGAGTGAGCACTCACATGCGCAGAACAGATTTTGTGTTGTCACCATACACTGCCGGCCTGGTCACGTGTTCTTGGGACGTCGTGTGTTCGCCCGTATAGCGCCCTGTATATTTCGAATGTCGCTACATCCCTAGTACAGACGGATTCTTTTCGTACGTGTCGTGAATTATTTATATATGTTGTGCAGACATTTTAACAGTATCCATTTGATACCAGGAATAAACCAGCTACGTAACTTTTAAGGGCAAGTGATACTGCATTCTGCTTTGCGATAGGTGTCACAGTTCAGATGTACTCGATTTTTGGTAGTTTTCGGTATGATACGGCGCTTTATAGTATTACAGAGCCTAACGTACATTTTTGCACTGATAGTCTTGCAAAACGACTTCACAGTCGCTAGTACTTTTGCAAGTGTCTGAAAAACACCGAATTTGCCACCCATTAGCGATTATATCCCTGCTAATTCGTCCTTTTTTCTGCTATTTCTGCGTATTTATTTTCTCGTTTTAGCGAACTGAAGCACAATTTTTCTTACTGGTGACACTTTGAAGTGTTTATTTAACTCATTTTACGTAGTTGCTCCCAGTTTATTACATAAACAGCTAGTTACAGTATATGACATAGCTCCATGCAGTATATCAAATCAGACTTTCAAAGCAGTGCGTTCAATTAACAATATAAATATTGAAAACTTTAGGGAAAGCCTACAGCAACTAGACTGGGATGAAGTGTATAAGGTACCTGATGCAAACCTCAAATATAACTTATTTCACGATACATTTTTAAGGGTATTTGAAAATTGTTTTCCCAATAAAGTAGTTAAACATAATTCCAAGAAAACATATAAAAACCATGGCTAACTAAAGGAATAAGAATATCTTGCAACTGTAAAAGAGAACTGTATCTAACAGCAAGAGGGAGTACTGACCCCGAAATTGTTCAATATTATAAAAACTATTGTGTGGTACTAAGAAAAGTTATTAAAAAGTCCAGAAGCATGTGTATCATGTCTGAGATCAGTAACTTTGATAATAAAATTAAAGCAATTTGGAATATTATTGAAAGGGAATCAGGGCAACCAAGAGCACAGGAAGACTTTAGTGCCATAAAACTGAATGACAAGTGTACTAACAAACAATCAGAAATTGAAAATATTTTCAATAATCATTTTTTAAATGTTGTGGAGAAAATAGGATCTAGATCTTCACTAGAAGAGGCAAGGCTACTAATAGAAGAGGCCATACCTGTGCATTTTGAAACAACTGTAATTCCACCAACCTCTCCCTCTGAAATCAGTAAAATAATAAACTCACTGAAAAGTAAAAGCTCTCACGGAATTGATGGCAGTTCCAACAAGGTACTTACAGCTTGTTCCCCACAGGTAAGTAGGATTCTCAGCCACGTATGTAATAGCTCTTTGGAGCAGGGTGTTTTCCCCGATAGACTGAAATATGCCATGGTAAAACCATTGCATAAAAAGGGGGATATGTTGGATGTGAACAACTATCGCCCAATCTCTCTTCTGACAGCTCTATCAAAAATTTTTGAGAAAGTAATGTATTCAAGGGTAGCCTTCCATATTTGTAAAAATAAAGTACTAACAAAATGTCAGTTCAGTTTTCAGAAAGGCTTTTCAACAGAAAATGCTATATACGCTTTCACTGATCAAATATTAAATGCTCTGAATAACCAGACATCACCCATTGGTATTTTTTGTGATCTCTCAAAGGCCTTTGATTGTGTAAATCATGGAATTCTTTTAGATAAGCTAAATCATTATGGTTTGAGGGGGGCAGTGCACAAATGGTTTAATTCATACTTAACTGGAAGAATGCAGAAGGTTGAAATAAGTGGTTCATGTAATGTTAAAACAACAGCTGATTCCTCAAACTGGGGGGCTATCAAGTACGGGGTCCCACAGGGTTCGGTCTTAAGTCCTCTACTGTTCTTGATATACAGTACATTAATGACTTACCATTCCACATTGATGAATATGCAAAGTTAGTTCTTTTTGCTGATGATACAAGTATAGTAATAACATCCAAAAACCAAGAACTAAGTGATGTAATTGTAAATGATGTTTTTCACAAAATTATTCAGTGGTTCTCAGCAAACGGACTCTCTTTAAATGTTGATAAAACACAGTATATACAGTTCCGTACAGTAAATGGCACAACTCCAGTAGTAAATATAGACTTTGAACAGAAGTCTGTAGCTAAGGTAGAATTTTCAAAATTTTTAGGTGTGTCCATTGATGAGAGGTTAATCTGGAAGCAACACATTGATGGTCTGCTGAAACGTCTGAGTTTAGCTACGTATGCTATTAGGGTTATTGCAAATTTTGGTGATAAGAATCTCATTAAATTAGCTTACTATGCCTACTTTCATTCACTGCTTTCGTATGGCATCATATTCTGGGGTAATTCGTCATTGAGTAGAAAAGTATTCATTGCTCAAAAACGTGTAATCAGAAAATTGCTGGAGCCCACCCACGGTCATCCTGCAGACATCTATTTAAGGATCTAGGGATCCTCACAGTAACCTCACAGTATATATATTCACTTATGAAATTTGTTGTTAATTATCCAGCCCAGTTCAAAAGTAATAGCAGTGTGCATAGCTATAAGCATAGCTATAACACCAGGAGAAAGGATGATCTCCACTATGCAGGGTTAAATCTGACTTTGGCACAGAAAGGGGTAAATTATGCTGCCACAAAAGTCTTTGGTCACCTACCAAACAGCATCAAAAGCCTGACAGATAGCCAACTAACATTTAAAAATAAGTTAAAAGAATTTCTAGATGACAACTCCTTCTACTCATTGGCTGAATTTTTAGATATAAATTAAGGGGGGCAAAAAAAAAACAAAAAAAAACTTAAACATTAGTGTCATGCAATATTTTGTGTAATCTAATATCTTGTACAGACATCTTTTATTAACCGACACATTCCACATCATTACGAAGTGTCGTATTCATGATCTATGGAACAAGTATTAATCTAATCTAATCTAATCTACTGAGTAAGAAGCGGGGAATAAAACGATCGGAGAATAATTGTACTGTAAAGCAAATACAGTTGGTCATGAATGGTCAACCCATATGACACCATTAATGGAAGTGGAAAGTGACACAAATGAAAGAGGTTGGGGACATGTTTACTAATATTTTACGCTTCTTAATCAAAATGCAGAAATTGGTAGTAGGTGCTGTAGAAAATTAAAAATAGTTGGTGTAGCATCTACCTTCAACCAGACACGTCCAAATTTTTCTGTCTAAACATTCCTCTTCAAAGTGTTTTGAACAAACTTTGGAATATTTTGTGGCGACAAAATTACTCCTCCTTATTTTCTGGAGCCACATCCTTACTCGATGTTCATCCTTCGGGAAACTAAAATATAAATCACACATAATCATTCTCCATGACCTAGACACACTTAACATGATCTCCTACTATAACTTTACAGTAAACAAAAAGGTTTGGACACACACATTATACGAAGACAATTACAGACTCCCACTCTATTGAATTTATCTGTCTCCCGTCTTTCAAATCTATATACATAATCGACAAGTCTTTGATAAATGTGTGGAGGATAGTATTTGCTGAAACAACTAACCATTCCCTTTCCTCTTCCACTAGCAAATTAACGAGAGGAAGCGATTGTTTGTAAGCTGTTGTACGAGCCATAATATTTATTATATAGCCATAAAATAGTAGAAAAATAGGTCTACAGAATCAAGCCTTAATTATAATGCGTCTCGAAATTTTTAAACATATTACCCATGAAAAGGTACTATCCCTCCTTTCACATATTTTTCTTTGCATCCGTAGCAACAACAATAATTGACCATCGCTATTACACTATCAACAGACGGTGAAAACACAACAAAAACTTTTGATATTATAAACTTCAAAGCACACACGCACAGCGAAGTCCTGAAAACACGTGACAATCCTGGTTTAATGTTGAAAACATGCGCAGAATGCAATGCTCAGTCCAGAGATATTTACTCTTTGAGTATAACCAGTGGTTATAGTGATCAAACGGAAAGTTTTTCAGTTGACCCGAGACCAGATATTGCCCATGTGCCATCCTCCTTATTCAGACACTCATACAATCTTTGTGAGACACGATATTACTTGGAAATCTCTGAAAAGCAGGACTGAATGTCATTAATTTTACCGACACTGATTGAAGGGAGCTTGTTCCCATGCCATCTTACAAATTCACTAAGGCTTACCCTTATGGCACTACAGCAATACACTCACAGCGTGATAATACTTTTTTTTAATTGCATTTTGTTCGTTGTTGATCGTTGTGTTTGGCCGTTGCGGACGTCACATGACATTCGTTCAAGTTCCTCTTGTTGATCCTTCCACTCAGTTTTTTTTTAATTACAGAGGACAACCAGCTCTCTGACCGAATATGCTGAGCTACCGTTCCGGCATACTTCGATCTGTACGCTAGCAACATGTCTCACGTACCCCTGGGATATGCTGATGTACCCCCTTAGAGAATCCCTAATTACTACAACCAACAGATACATTTTGCAACACATTTCAAAATCATATTAATTATAAAATTGGTGTTAGCAAGTTGGCATCCTTTTTATTAATGGTTTTACTTATAAAAATACGGCTATAGGCCCAATATTGAAGTTGCAAATACAAAATAAAATTAAATAAATAATGTGAAATTGTTATGAATTTAATATTTTAAGCAAATTGGCAGTACCACTTAAACTGGAAGTGAATTCCCTGTTTTGACAAACAATTTTGTTGTCTGATATTAATATCAAAAAGAGACTAAACAAATGTCACCTTATCCTTCATTATTATAATTATTTGGTTATGAAAAGCTTTATCAATGGTCACTGTCCCTACACAGTTGGCTTAAATAAGACAAATTATGGTTATTGTGGTCACTGCATTTACTCTGCTTCTTGTTTATTTGCAAGCAATATTGTGGCAACAATGTATAAGGGTGTGCCTTAACCTAGTTGTACAAAAACATCACAAACATACATCATCAACACAAAACATTAAATATGAACACATCAATATATAATACACAAAAAAATCAAACATATTAATTTGCACCAGAACTGTATAATAGAACAAGTATTCATGTAAAAAATCTAAATGAACAGACATGACGTTACTTCAACTGTCAAGATTCAATAGTGAATGATTAAACAAATTTAAGATCAATTAAAATTCAATGCAAGTCTTTTACGATTGTTCTGAACTTTGGTTCACATTTTTTTTAAAACACAACAAAAAAAAAAAGAACAGATTGTCTCTGCTGAGAGAGTTCTTCAGAGGAGTGACACTGACTGTTCTTGGGGTTTTGCACAGGAGAAGCGATGGAGGTAGTTCACTTATGAAAAATGAGTGGCAATGATTTGTTTATGGGACGCTGCAATTTGTTGATGTGGGAGTCGCTCGATCTAGCAGAGAGCCACTACCTTTACGGGCGTTGGCGAGGTTCTGGAGTGTCATCCGTGTCGTCTACGCCCGCTATAATGCACATAAGTGTCATGCACCTCCACCATAGACGTTAGGCGGCGTGTCGCGTTCGTCCGCGCGGCGTAGTGTATTTATGTGTCGTGGCGTCAGTGGCGTTTATCGGCTAACTTGTGCGCTCTGGCTTAGCTGGTACAAATGGCAGGCGTTATAGTCGGAAAGCTACGGTTACCGTTTCTCTGTTGGCGCCCTCGTATGTCTTGCATCCTCGTCTTGCGGTAACATTCAAATGGCTCTGAGCACTATGCGACTTAAATTCTGAGGTCATCAGTCGCCTAGAACTTAGAACTAATTAAAACTGACTAGCCTAAGGACATCACACACATCCATGCCCGAGGCAGGATTCGAACTTGCGACCCTAGCGGTCGCTCGGTTCCAGACTGTAGCGCCTAAAACCGCACGGCCACTCCGGCCGGCTTTGCGGTAACGATTAATTATTCCCTATCTGTAACTCTTCTGGAAGTCTCCGCTTCTGTATAGACATCCTCTTGTTAGGTCCGATATTCACGGTACCGCTATAATTACGGAGTCTGCATGATCCGATATTAGTTGGGGGCGAGAGGTGGATCTACGCAACTGTTCCCATCAAGTGTAACCGTGTAACTTTCGCTGCAGTTGCACCCCCCCCCCCCACCCTCATGTCATCCGTGCGTGTCGTTATAACCAGATTAAGAGTTGTTGACCGCTTGTTAGGCGATACTGGACGCCGCTGTCACAGCCGAACAATAGGAACCTGGTGGCCCCATCTCCATGGAGCACCCAGCACTCGCATATACATGTATGAGCCGTGCCGTTCGGCAGAACCGGTCTCGGTGCCACACAGCTAGAGGTGGCAAAAAATAACGTAACTGATAGAAATAACCGATTACTGAGAAGTAACGGTTACTGCGTTAACCGTTCTTCTGATACAGGCAGTCATTTCAATAACTGTCTAATGTCAACAGTGCCTCGCGCCATCTGTTGACCGAAGATCGTACTACGCTTTCCCGTCAACTCATCGGAGATCTGGCTAGGAACGAAGGAGAGGCTAGACCATTTGGAAGGCGTTCTATAGGCCATGGGAATAACTGTGAGACTGCGGGCCATCTATTGATAAGAACTGTGTACTATGTCGTGCGCCTTCGTTGCTTTTAGCACAAACAATTAAATAAAGTTAATGTCCAAGTGGTGGCTGATAGGAGCTGCAGTACAGGCATTAACAAGTACGGTCGTTCCCTTAAGCCACCTCCTCATATGTCAATTTAGCTTGGACGGGTAGTATAAAGAGAGGTACCATAAGGAATTCGAGCTACTATGGAAATAACTGCCAGAGATCGGTATTTTCCTTTGGCAGTTATCATTATTGGCTCACAGTTCTCGCTCTCTGGCAGTTACCGGGCTACCATTACAGGTAACCTGGAAGTTGGTAACGGAATAACTGTGTGTCTGTGTTCCTGACACAGTGACTCCACTCTTAGACCCCGGTGATATTTCAGAGACGATAGTTACTGGGGCGAACAAATATTTACGTACTTCTTCGGAAATAGCCGCTGGCCATCGCGAATGACAAATAACATGTCAGAAAGTATAACATAATAAGTTGAATATAATAATTATTATCCTCATTATTTGTCAGGAGATTATTAAAATATGTGAATATATTACAGTAACTGCTAATATTTACAGAATTGATACACTGTCAGAATGAAACACAGTTACGCACTTTTAATAAATTTTTCATACACAGAAATATAGCAGAATTTTTACCTAAGCTGGTCTATCAGTCTCTGTTATGATATTCATCTACAGAGTAGAAGGGGTGGGGATCAACGGAAGCATCCGATTCCACCCGTCTACTTCGACGTAAAGGTGTTGTGGTGTGTGAATGTCATTACGGCACGGTATTTATGAGTTGGTTTTTGTGTGAGTCTGGGGGGGTGGTGGGGGATGGAGGGGAGTGGGAGGGGGCTGGCCGATCTAGTTTGCAGTGCCGGAATTTGTTGGTGGTAATTAATTTTTTTTCTAGCTGTGATGTTTTGTGTATTTACGGAGTATTGAATGTGATTTAATTTATGTAGGGATGATTGATTTGTAGACTTTTGGGATTGTGGTTTTATTTTTCGCAGTTGTAGGTGCTGGTTTTTAGGCATCAGTAGCTGTGGTGGACCTATATAGGTCACTGGAAATGACCGATTCTCATTTTCATAGTTGTACGTGTTGATGTTTTGGTATCGTCATCTGACGTTGACCTATGTAGGTCAAAGGAAATGTCCGATTCCAATTTTCGTACTTTTAGTTGTGGGTATTGGTGTTTTGGTATGGTCACCTATAGTTGACCTATAGTGTTCAAGGGAAGTGTCCGA
Organism: Schistocerca nitens; assembly: GCF_023898315.1. Lineage (NCBI taxonomy): Eukaryota > Metazoa > Arthropoda > Insecta > Orthoptera > Acrididae > Schistocerca > Schistocerca nitens. Next base: position 433,381,157 of record NC_064615.1, on the reverse strand, counting down.
TTCCTGCAGATTTTTGTTGGTGTAGCAGAATGCTGTATTTGTTTTCTTTTTGTTCTTCATTTTGTGTTTTGGGATCATGGTGTGTTTTTTTACTAGCTTGTCCTCACCCTAAAACCCCCAACTTCCTGCAGTTGTCCCATTGGTTTGATTGTATTTTTGGTGGGAGATGTTATTGTATTATTTATATGCATCTTCGTGTTTGTTTGCCATGTGTATGTAGTGACATCATAGACACACTTAAAATAGCCATTTCCGGCATCAGACAGTTCTGTATCAAAAAGTCTTTCAAACACACTGTAAACTGTGCTTTATCTGAAACCAAGTTTTTAATGGTTACTGACTTGCTGGCAGTTTATTGAAAATGCATGTTCCTGAATATTGGACGCCTTTTGGATCAAAGTAAGTGATTTTAGGCCTTTATGTAGATTGCTGTTCCTATTTCTAGTACTGATATTATGAATTGAGCTATTGGTTGGAAATACTTGTAACAAATTTCATTAAGGAATACATATACTAGGAAGCAGTGGTTAGAATACAAAGTTCCTTGAGCAGGTTCCTACATGATGTTCTTGAATTTATTTTATTACACTCTTTTACATGTGAAAAACTTTTGCTACATTTGATGAGTTACCACAGAATATGCTCCCTTATGAAATAATAGAGTGAAAACATGTGGTATGCCCTTCCCAACTGAATTTATTATTGAGTTGTAGTCCCAGAAATGTAACACTGTCAACCTTTTCGATCTGCATGTCTTCACATGTTATAAACATGCTGCAGCTGGAGAAATCGAGCAGTTTCCAAATCTCACATAAAACTTGGATTAGCGTACTCACACTTTCCCCAATAGGACTATCTTTTACATCACAGGAGTAAACGAATCTGTCACATTACGTATATTTTTTGTTGTTTTACAAGGCTGTACACTTTATTCTATTATGTGAGCAGCACAAGAAATTAAGCTTCGAATTTAACCTACAGTACTCAGATTACATATTACTTCATACTTAAAAATGCACGTTGTTAACATTTTACTTAAACAGTGCTGTGGCGAAGTTCCGTGTACTTTCTGCTGCAGTTGCGAAGATAATATTTCTAATAGCGACCGATAACCTACAAACATATAATATGAAACACTAATAATCGTTCTAACATCAACTAAAATGTACCCGGGGTTAATAAGCTAAGGTTATGACACGATTCATACGACATTCCTGCCATTTCACACAACTCGCAGTTGTGTGCCATGTGTATGTAGTGACATCATAAACACACTTAAAATAGCCATTTCCGGCATCAGACAGTTCTGTATCAAAAAGTCTTTCAAACACACTGTAAACTGTGCTTTATCTGAAACCAAGTTTTTAATGGTTGCTGACTTGCTGGCAGTTTATTGAAAATGCATGTTCCTGAATATTGGACGCCTTTTGGATCAAAGTAAGTGATTTTAGGTCTTTATGTAGATTGCTGTTCCTATTTCTAGTACTGATATTATGAATTGAGCTATTGGTTGGAAACTAAACTAAACTGATGGATTCCAGCTATGTCGTCATTTAACTGTAGCCCCTCAGAGTATTCGGTATTCGCTAGCGAAAAATAACTTGGCAGTTATTAGTAACCGTTAACAATAACGGTTATCAAAGAATAACTGGAACTGTGATAACGGTTACTCCAGCCTCTACACACAGCTGCTGACTGCCGTCTGGCACTGCCCTTGCTCTGTTTGCCGTTCAGCTTTCCCTTAGGTCAACGGCCATGTGTGCTCACAGCTGTGTTGCCACTAGTGCTTCTCTCCATACTGTGCCCCCTTAGGTAGTCACACCTCATCTGCAAATGGTACATACAACACAGATTTATTTTACCTTGTCTTAACCTAAATGGCACCCTTTTGACTTCACGATATGGGTGAACTAAATCTACAGGAATGACCTATGGCTATACTTAACTGGTTCTTCTAATGTACAGACATAATAATTAATCAATTTACAGATGTAATTGAATGAACATGTAAATTTTTTTTTATAAAACTGTAAATCAAAACGATTCAGTATCTAAAGACACACACACACACACACACACACACACACACACACACACACACACACACACACACACACACACACACACACACACATATATATATATATATATGGAAAGTTATTATTAAATAATTTCTTTTGAAGCTATTATTATGCAGGAAGAGGAATGAGGTATGTGGGATTTTCGTGCACATGATTATATGTCACCAAGGTCCTCCTGTGAAAAAAAATCAAGCAAAAAATCAAGCAATCGTTGGTTGGTACTTTAGTTATTCTGATTTCTTGTCGGTCGTGATTGTTACCCTTTTTTCCTTGCTCTTATTTCAACAACTTTTTGTTTTGTGATTTATTTCTTCTTCCAAATTTCCTCTTCAATTGGAAGCCAATGTGGTTTCATATAATTTGTTTCTGTGATCGTGCCTGGTTGGACCTGATGAACATAAGAGCGATTAATCGTACAATATTTACTTTATTAAGATTACTTTTCTCTGCTGACATACGTTGTTTATTTTCGAAAGCCCAAATGTTCTTCCTATGCAACACCACATCATGTCATGGGTCACTTGCGATTTTTCATAAGACTATTCTACCTTACTTGGCATCCTGTACAGTTCTTTAGGGTTCATCTTCGCTCTCGCAACTGCGCAGAGCCTTATACCATCAATCACAAATAAAACACCACTCTCTCAACTGCACAGAGCCCTCTCAACACATACTTCCCCAGTTCACGTCACCCTGACGATGAACTTCTTCACACAATTTTCCAGGCCACCCTGACACTGCCAGTAGGTACTAAATGCATAAAAAACTCGCTATAGCTTCATGAAAAATCTGTTTGGAAACCCCTTGAATCAACATTTGTTGCGTTTTCCTCGTCTGTTCCAACGAACTCGCTCGTAAAGATGTCCCCCACAGACTCAGCTACTTAGTCATTTGTCTGAGTTACTGTAACCGCTAATTTCTCCATTGTTTGCCCAACATTCTGTACATTTTCTGACGACTATAACGTCGCTTGACTCAGAAATTACTGACTTCTTATGAACAGAACTGTAGGCCACGTTTGCCGAAATGTACCCCTTATTTACTAAACAACAACATACACACAAGAACATACAATAACAATAATATTTCCAACATCTAACGAACACTAACATTATTTACAAAAAATAGAACAACATGGTCTCATCCTATCCCACCCCCACATAGGGCTTCACATGCGTGATATGGTGCACTCCCAAGGACTTCCCGGTTTTTAGGCTCTGTAGCTGCATGGAATTGGGATGGGGAATTCGCCGTACCCACACAGGACCATGATACAGAGCGAAGAACGTTTTGTACACTTTCTTCTGTTTATTAGACAAGCGGTGACATTTTACCAACACTTTGTCATTGACTGAAATGTCCTCACTACTGCCGACTTGTCCGCTCTCATCTTACGTGTGTGTGCAACCACCTGAATGTTTTGCAATGACTGGCGTACAATCCTCCCTGTGTCTTAATCTTTGGCGTGGGGGAAAATCTACAAGCTCCCGAATTCTGTCCGGCAGATAGGTGTTCTTAAGCACTGTCACCGGTGGAAGAAGTGTGGTCACGCCCTACTTGCTTTAAAAAGTCTCGCTGTGAAGCTGCACTGACACTGAGACCCGTAGCCCTTTTTAAAGGTGTCAGCATTACATACTTCGACGTCAGCTCAATTACTACCAATATGTAGCAGTAGCCTCTCCTCGTCCTGTTTGGGGGGCACATTAAGTCCGAAGTCGCAGTCTATCTCTTAGCTTTGTAGGAACAATTGGATACATTGGTGCCTACATGGTGATTGTGCTAGTTTTCCCTTTCTGGCAAACCTTACAGTAACGCAACACTGCCCGTGTTCTCCTCTCCATGTTCCAGAACTGGTATACGCTTCGCAACTTCAAGAAACACGTTCGAGTGCCGGAGTGGGCATAGCTAAAATGCATGTACCAGATGACCTTGTTGATCAGCTCATCCGGCACACGTATTACCCATAGGGAGCTGTCGTCGTTCATCCGATAGAAAACCACACTCTTGCTCATCAAGTAGTGATGCCTAATCTCTAATTGAATGTTATCTCGGAATTTTTGTTTGATTGTTAACAGTTGAAGATCCTCATCATGTTCCTTCTGAATTTCTGTCATCGTAACAGCCACGTAGTTCTCAAACGCCACCTTCTTCATGTAGTAAAGAGTAAACTGTTCGTCATCTCTCTCTCGTAGATGGGTGTCATTTTCACCAATTGGCGATCGTGACAACATGTCAGCGATGACGTTTGATTAACCCAATACATAAATGGTTGTAAAGTTAAATTATTGTAACAACAAAGTCCACCGGGCCAGTCGGCCATGCGTGAGCTTTGCTGTTTGGAGGAATTCGAGCTCTTGATGGTCCATATACACGCGGGTTCTACTGACAAACAAGTAGTACCGAAATTTTTGGAATCCCCAAACTATTGCCAAAGCTTCCATTTCCGTTACGGAATACATCAGACACGTCCGACTTGGACAGACAGAGAAATCTGCTATATCTGAACATGGTATCAAAGAAAAACACACGTTTGGATTCTAGCACACCAGGTGCCATCCCTAGCCGGGAGGTATTAGGACAATGTCATTAAAGAATGGATAGAAATACGGATCCACGAGAATCTTGTGAACAGGGACGAAGATAATCAACTCAGCGTGGCCTGGAATCCAGCATTAGCCGCAATACGCCGTGAATGCAAGAAGAACCGTCCAGATCACGAGACGTGACTGGAATGCTCTGACGGTGACACGAACGGCGCACCCACATCGCCCTCCACCCTGTCCACAGACTCCTCTGGACCTAGCTTCCCACTACCAGGTGGTGTAGGGCACGCCGCAGGTATAACCGGCAACCGCAAAGTCTAGGCAGTTCGCCAGAAGATGATGAGTATGTCACCGTTGAAACATCACAGTTTGAAGACACTGTGTAGTGGGACACGAAATTGAAGCGTCACCCATCCACCAGTGTCAGCCCAGTTTGCAGGTGAATATAAGTTTAATTTAGTTTTGTTTATGTAATTTTTGTAATATTTGTGAATTGTCTAAAGTTTTGTATTTATTTTTTATGTTTCATGTACGGAGAGGGCGGCGCAACGAACGGAGACAGCATCTACGGTGCCGGGACCAGAGAGAAAATTGCTGGCCACTATACGTCGCGGGTCGACAGCCAAAGAGCAACAGAAGATTCTGAAACCGATTTGTTGCGTCGTGCTTCTAAAAATTGAAAATGAATAATTTGTAATGTTTTGTACAACAATGATATCATAGGAAGTTTAATCTTATTGAAAATGTTAGTTTTGTCTCGTCAAGGCTCAGGTTCACATCTGTATGTAGGAAGATAATAAACTAGTGGATGCTACCAAAGTTGAGATACGTGTTCCGAGGATTTATTTATGAAGAATTATGTGAATGAATTAATAATATATTTGACAAGATTATTGAATTTTGACAGCGTTCATCGCGACTTTGAATCTCAAAAAGTTTATTCAATGTGGTTCTAATATCAATAAATCAGATAACGTGTATCAATATAATTTCTGAGGAGAAACAAACGACATCTAAAATTGAAAAAGTTTACGCAAACCAGTAGGCCCGAGTGACGTAATTCTGTGCATACGACTCAAATGATGTTTTACAGTTTCGTTCAAGAACCATTCTGAGACAATTTAAAAAGAATATAAATAATTTTGAAGTGTGTTGTAACTGACGTAGGTGACGAAGTCTGCACATGGTCATATGTCAAAAGAAAATCATTTATACACAACTTATGTAGTTACACTACAACTGCCACCCGACTGGAAGCCTGAGAACTCTTCAACAGCAGTATATACTGGGAAAGCATACATTAAAATACAAACAGAGAGTTAACATTTAATGATTTTGATATTTCGATGAGTGTCATTGACAAATTATATAAAATAACTCCTTGAATTCAATCAATCAAAATAGTTTGCAAATCAAATTTCTGACTGTTACAGTAAAAGATTCTGTTAAAACTGTTGCAGTTGATGTAAAGAAACTTGTGTTTAGTGAAATAATTTTACTATTTTTTATAAATGCAGAACGAGAATCACATTTATTGTCTGAAGTGCAAAAAATTTAGTGAAACACTTCATCAACATAGGTTAACAACTAAACATGAAAAACAAAGAATTGAAGGTCTTTGTCCAATTTGTAAAACTAAAAAGAGTAAATTTGTAAAAAAATTACATAGGTGAATGCTCATGAGCAAATAATTCATGAATTACATATTCCAATTAGAAACAATTTTAAAATGTAACCTCTTTTGGAACAGATGATTTATGGCAAGCTGATTCAGTCAAAATGGATTGTGGAAAGTTGAAAGAACTTTTGAAAATAAGTAAAGGATATAAATATTTATTGTTATAAATGTTTTTTAAAAATTTGTAAGGGCAGTTCCAATTACAGATAAAATAGGTAACAATACAGTAAAAATTTCAACAATTAATGAAAAATGTAACGTTAATCACTATACAACTCTTAGAAAATTAAAAGCATCTGTTGTGGAACAATTCAATAGAACATTGAAAGAAATAATGTGGAAGGTAATTTTAAATGGGTTGACTTAGTCTGTAAATTAATTGATGAATATTATAACACAAAACATTCACCTACAAAAATGGTCCCAAAATACATAAATAAAGAAACTGAATAAAACTTATTGAAAACTGTTTATATAACAGATTTGCTATACGCTAAACCAAAATATAAAATTGCAAACAAGGATAGGATGTGTAAACTTAAAGGACATTTAGAAAAAGGATATACAGAATATTGTTCAACAGAAGTTTTCTAAATTGATGTTAAATCATTCGAGTTCAGTCACACACAAATTGAAAGACTGAAATTGTGAAAAAGTGAAAGGTAATTTTCATAAACAAGAATGATTGAAAATGAATTACCCAGATGTTTAGATTATTGAGAAAGTTTTTAGTAAGAAAGGTAATGAAGTATATGTTAAAAGGCTCACTTTTGATATTATGCATAATAGTTGGGTAAATAAAATTAATGTTATAAAATGATAATAAATTTTTTTATATACAAATGGAGTGTGTTATTGAAAATGTAGATATGTTTGATACTGAATATAATTTTCGTTATGTTTATTGTTTCATAAAATGTCAAAATCATTTGAGGATTTTAAATGTGATTAGTTGGAATCGAATAAGGGAATTAGTATATTTCGTTTATTAGAACCATATCAAAATACTTCTGAATGTTATATGGAAATTAATCATGAAAAAAGTAATTGAAAATTTAGTTTTATATTCTAGGAAACGTTTGTTAGTTTATTTATATCTTCAATCAATTGTTCTCTTAAATAATTATCTAAAATATTGAAATAATTTCGATAACAATCATTAAATTTTCTTTCATTAGTTTATATGAATATACTGAACTTGGTACATAATTACTTCGTAAGAATTCTTCACAATTTGGATGTATATTTGTGATAATACCTATTTGACTTTGTAGATTATTTAATTGAGTAAGACTGCTATAATAATCATAATTAGTCATAACAATGTAATCTTAAAATAATAAAAAGTAGTCTTTAATTTTCATCATTTAACTGAGGAACAACATGTGGTAATAATGTATTCATTTCTTAATGTCTTTTACATATTATTTTCGAAGCAATATTAACTGTTTCTTCCAAATCTTTTATTTGTTTCTCATCGAATTTACTTATTTCTCATAAATATTTTATTTGATTTTCATAGGAATCTACTACTTCTTTTCTAATCTTACAATCACCAGATTTTCGAATTGTTGGTAAAACATAATGAGTAACTCTATAATATGTTTTGCTTAATCTTTTTTAGATTTTAAATTTAAGGAATATAATCGAGTTTCATTAATAAATATTGAAGATTTATCATTACCTTTTAACACATCCAAATTGGATGCATTTAAATCTTCTAATATCTTTTATCTTCTTCATCATTGTTTTTAAAAGCTTTATGTTTCTGACTTTTTCTAAAAGCATAGGTGCATGTTCTACTTTAAACCATGGATTATTATTTAATCAATAATTATTAAAACATCTTCATTATTATTAACGAGTTAATTGTTTTTTAGATTCACAAGCGACTACATTACATAGGAAAGGATGTAATATATTTTTTATTTTTAAATTTCAATACGTTTTTTTTCTTACGAAATGAAAGTGAAAATAAAATGATTTGTCCATTGTGCAAGGAGGAAAAAGAAAATCATAAAAAATTAAAATAACAAGACAATTCTTATCTTGTAAATCTGGTTATAAAAATGGTCAAAAAATGAGACAAAGAGATCTTGTTCATAACTGGTACATTAAAACATTTATTTGTGAAAAATGTGGAAAGGTAATTAAACATACTTCTAAACATATTCTTAACTGTGATCATTCAAAAGATGAGAAATTAGCTTCAGAATCCCAAAGAGATAAAGAAATTGGTTATCTACAAAATGTTGAGTGTTTTGTGGAAAATGTGATTGGAAATATTATTTAGAAAGAAATAAAAAATACAATATCATGAAAAAATTTAAAAACAAATTTTTTAATTTTAATTTTTAATTTCTAATTTTTTGTTTTTATTTTAATTTGCAATGCAACTGTTTAATTCTTTTAAGAAATCATTTTTATCTTCTATGAAACTGTTTAATTCTTTTATAAAATCATTTTTATCTTCTTTCATTTGATTTGGATTTAATTTATAATGTCCATATGGTAATCTATTAATTCCATCTTGTAGCATGTTTATCATCACCAGAACTTAAAATAACTTTATTACATTTGACAGTATATAATTAATGTTTAAATGATCTCATTAAATTCAATTTTCGTTATTGTTTTGTTTTAACATCTAAGCAATTTTTATGATCATCGGAAGTATTTTCATTTTTCACAAGATATTTCTTAACTGTTTTAGATTTTTATATTGTTGATCTACTTTATAAGCATACATTTTTGATCTTAAACTAACATGTTCTAACATAATTTTTCCAGAAATTTCATCTTTCACTTGTCCTAATACTTTCTGATTAATTTGGGGAAATCTATAAATATTCTCTTTTGGATGATCACTTGCATTAAATTAATTTATCATCAATTTCATATCTTTACAGAAATCTTCAGTTTTTATATTGCAAATGAAAGAAACTTTATCCATACAACATAAATCAATATCTTCACCATATTTTGGTTTCATAATGTTGTAGTGAAAATAAAGCGTTTTTTTAAAATTTATACGATACTCATTCGAATGTAAATTGATTTATTGGACATGACTTTGATATTATTTGTATGAACTGCTGCTAAATTGTCTGAAAATATTTTCATAATTTGGTTTCGAAATATAATGTGTGTATTTTCTTGGACATGTTATTAGTTTAGTATTTTGTCTACTTCTAATATTTTCCACTGTTTTTCTGAACACTGCATTATACATCAACTTGTAGAAATGTTTCTGAAATTAGTTACTGCTTTTTTTCTCATTTCTGTATTAAAATCAATGTATTTTTTCGACCAATCTGAGTGTTCAAATGATAAGACTCTATGATTTTTCCTTCATTTTAATCCAAGATTTAAGTATTATTTATGAATTCTATAATGTAAAACATATTATTCTTTATTATTTAACATTGTTAATAATTTATTTCCCCATTCTGTAGCTAAAGGTAAATATGTATGTACATCATAGAATTTCCTTGGCTATTTTAAATCAACTTCGAAATACAACCCTATTTATATTCATCTGGTATTTTAAGTATTTTTCAGCACTATATTTTGATCCATCCACTCGAATTTTTGAAATGGTAAAAATTGAAGCACAGCATAACCATATAAATTGCTGACATCTAAGTAAGCAGTATAATTTGATTGTTTTGTTGGCTTAATATTTTCATATATTTGTTATTTGATTTTACTTATCTTTTAATACCCTGAGAAATTTCACCTAAAATTCTTTTTTCAAGAAATAAAATCATATCATAATCATGTAATAAATCTAATTAAATTTTTGTCATTTTTAACACAGAGTCCCAAGGTAATTCAATTGCTGTTAAAACCATGGTGGATCAAGTTTATAACATTATATATGTGTATCTCTACAATTTTCGAAAATATATAGTATAGTTAAAACATCCGTTTTATTACATAATTTTGTATAAGTCATCTCCATTTTTATAATTATATTTCTGCAAAGTATTTTGCTCTTTCATAAGCTTCATCAGGGATATTATCTTTATTCAATGTAAAAAAAACATTTTTTGGCAATTTAGTTTCTTATATTTTTCTTCAGAATTCAGATATTCATATGGATAAACTCTTTTTTGATTAGTAAATCTTTTTGCTTTCCAAATATTTTTCTGTTCTTCTAAATTGTTCCATTGTAAGATTAGAAGGTAATTTATCATTGCTTCAAGCTATATATTTAAACATATCAAAAATCTTAATATTATACCTTTGTTCATTATTTGGAATAGTATGAATATCTTTATTATCTATTGCTAATTCTTGAATAAACAGATGAACATCATAATTTGTTAAATTATAAATATGAACTGGGATAGATTTAGGATTTTGGTAATTAATATTGTAATCTATGTGTGCAGCTCCTCAATATTTTCCTGTTAAATTACAATGATCTCTGACTTTCTTTTCTCAAAATTCATGTTCTTTTTGACAAACGTAAGAAACTCCTGAATTTTTAATATTGATAACACCTTCTTTCACCAATTTCATTGGATCATTTTGCCTGTGTATTCTAGAAATTTCTCTTGATTCTCCTTTTAACATTTCAACAAATTTATGTGATGCATCGTTTCCTGTATAAGTAACCAGATTTTATTATCTCCATTTGAATATTTAATGTAAAAACTGAATGAAATTGGTAAATGTTTTTGATATTTGTTAATATGAGAATTTTCAGGATTTGGTTGACAAATTTGAATATTATTTCATAAACATTCAAAATCTGCATAAATTAAAAAAGGAACTCATAATGAATTATCTTAATTTTTAAATTTAATTTTTTGCCCTTTGAAGACATATGTATTTTTACTTCTTTATGTTCTTTACAATCGTTTTCATGAATGTCTAATATTTATTGTGAATCAAAATATCTTAAACATCTATCATAAAGATAAATTCATCCATTGCGTTTGCTAATTAACCTAGGTAAGTCTTTTATCCTACAATAATGTGAATTATTTTCATTTTGAATTAAAAGAAGATGAATATGTTTTTCTTGTTTATTTTGTGTGTGGCAAAGGGGATATATAATTATATTTTCTTCAGTGGCTTCTTCTGTGTAAATGTTAATTTAAATATTTGATTTCTTTTCAAAGTTTGGAATACCTTCTCCCTATCTCTCTATGCATTTCCTCTTCTTTCCTTCCTCAGTCCATCCCCATCTCTCTGCTCATCTCCTCTGGTTTCCTTTCTCAGTTCAGTTCCCCTCTTCTCATTATGTCCAACTCCTTCTCCCCCATATCTGTGGCCATGTATCTTTCAGCTTCTCTGTCCATTCATGTCCTCCTTCTCTCTCTCTCTCTCTCTCTTCGTATCTTCCCCCCTTCTTTCACCACTTTATCATCCCCACCCAAACAGGAGGTTGCTGGTTCCTGTCCTGAGAGTATTTCTTTCCAATACATTCGGTCGAAATCGATCCAGGGGTTTAGGAGGTGCTTTTTACCCACGTCTTGGCAGAGTACACACAGGTCACATATATTTCACGTGTTTTTAATGTGTTTCACACATCTATGTACACGTATTTCACGTTTACCTGTAGCGAATTTAGTCCTGCAATTTTGATTGCAGGAAGCTCAATCTATAAGGCAAGTACTCTCCTGAGCTAATGAGCTAAATGTCAGTCAGTGATGTAATTGTGCAGGTGCGTATAGGAGAATACTATGTAAAATATGTGGTAAATACAGTTAGCAGTAAAGAAGTAATAAATTAAAAAGTCCATACACGATGTCATATATATCCCGAACTATCTGTCATATAATTATATAGTTTTGCAGAATATTGTCTGCAAAATGTGTCATGAATACAGTTTTGCTGCATGAACAGCGAAAATGTAGTAACGGTGAAACTTTTTTCTTTCATTATTTTGCGTGGGTTATCACTGAGGAAAGATTCATAAAGATTAGAAATTATTTGTAAAGTTTGTTGCAAATCACTAAGAGCTCTCATTCTCAAACAGTATATGAATAAAGTATCTGAATCATGATCTACACTACTTTTTCAATTCCTTCTCCGCCACTTTGATAGTTACGGGATTCTTAACCCAAAAGCGATTCTCTCCAGACACTAAGTTTGGTTGTAATTGGTCCAGTGGTTAAAGAGGAGAACATGCATACATATATACATACATACATATACATGAGGGGTGTTCGATAGGTAATGCAACACATTTATTTTCTGAAAGGAAGATTGCTTTATTCAGGATTCCAATAAATAATATTATTTCCCTCTTTTTTGGCTAGAAAATCCTATTTTTCAACATCCGTTTAATGCGAGGGTAGAATGGCCTTTATGCCTACATCTACCACTCTACTGGTCGACATCAGAGCCAACATCTTGCTACATCAATAACTTCCCCACCATTCACGTACTGTTTCCTGTGGAATGCATCCTTCATTGGGCCAAACAAATGGAAATCGTAAGTTGTGGGACCGGGCCTGTAGGGTAACTGAGGAAGAACAGCTGAATACAGTTTGGTGAGCTGCTCTCGGGTGCACAGACTTCTGTGAGGCCGGCGTCCAGCTGAGCAGTGAGGTGTTTGATTGTGATCAGTCTGCCACCTCAAATGAGAGTGTCCACACGATCCAACACTGCAGGAGTCATAGCCGTGTGATATTGGCTGGAACATAGGAGATGGTACAGGTTTGCACAACATTGTTGCGATGACGACAGACGACTTGCTCAACCACTCACCATGCATTTGTTCACTGACTATCTGGTTTTCTGCCAAAAGTAAATCAATGACAGCATATTTCTTGGAGCGCACTTCCGCTACAGACGCCGTTTCGAAGGCTGTGCATAGCGTCGCCACCACTAAGAACTTTGTGAAACCATAGTATCTGAAGTGGGAATATTCCACGAAGTACCACAAGAAATTTCTGCATTTTTCAACCGAAATTCGCAGAGAAAAGAAATGTACTTATTGAACATTCTTTGTACATATATCCAATTCTATATTACGTAGGGATTTGTTGTTGTATGGAAGCAAACCACTCCCAAATGTTATCCTGAGGAAAACACTTGCTGTGTCAGTTCATAAAGACAGCTGACTGGAGGTTGGTAGGAAAGTACACGTCTTCTCATCGCATCCTAGACATGCTCTATGGGTGATAAATGAGGAGACCAAGCAGGCCAACCAAGGGTCCTCAAGGGATATGTAGTGTGAAATGCAGTGTGGGATCTTCGTTTATCCTGTTGTAATGTTGTCATTTGATACCCTGGTTGCAAAGAGTATGGTAACAGGGGTATACTATTCCTGTCATGTACAGGTGAGCATTCAGCCTCCCTTCAACAATTACAAAATCACCCTGTAATATCCTATAGTTCCCCACACCATGATACTAGCAATTGCAAAGATATGAGTCTCGAGAAACGCTGGTTCTTGCGACCTATCACTGGGTCGACTATGGACACGTTGGCGTCGATTGATCGCCATTGTACACTGGCAAGGCTCCCCACTCATTGCCACTCAATGTTGAAGTTGACTGTGGCTCTACACCATGAAAGTCTGTATTTTGTGCTGCCAGCGATGAACGGTGCATGGCAGTCGACATGTCAACTGAGCTTCCAGTAACCAGATCCCGACTGTTTGTGGTATTGCCTGTAACCCCTGCCCGATTTCAGATCTTGTCATCCGTCTGTTCGTCAAAGCCATTCGAAGAATCCTGAGATCTTCTTGTGGTGTCTTTCTGGAAATATTCACGTCTACTGTTACTGGAAAACTGTCCTTCGCAGTCCATCTCGTCACCATTTGTTCTGCAATCGTAGCACTACATCCAGCTGTCTGGACAATCAGGCCATATGGTGCTCCCAAGTCCCTCATGCCAATGATTCGACCTGTCTCAGAAGTTCTAAAGATAGCAATCAAGTGCACGTGCACATCACCTGGTCGTGCTGTAGTGTAATCTATATCTGAAAAGTTGCAGTGACGTTAGAAACACCTGATTACCATAATGTAGTCAAACGATTCTCCTTCTGTAGCCTGCAGCCAAGTTCTGGGGCACCAGTTTGGAAGTGTTTAGTTAATACGTTCATGGTGTAACACTTTCGACTTTCGTTAGATTAATTCTAAATCACTAAAGGTAGCTGGCTAAGGTACTCGATCGCCTACTATTTACCGGCTTCCTGCAGCTACACTTTCGTTGTTGTTCGTCAAAACAGTTCTGGGCCTCGGGATTCCATAGACGAAGCTGTCTTCGGTTTCTTAGTTACTCCATAATTGTTTTGTAAGGAGAGCAACGGAAAATTTTACCACATGCCGTTATTTTGTGTGCTGATTTATTTATCAACATATTTTCTCGTAGATATAATTACAGTGTAATCAATCACATTCGCATAGAGGGAGACAGGGATTTACTTTCTTTGTTTCTTCTTTCTTCTGCCTTCTCTCTCTCTCTGTCCGTACCTTTCTTAAACTAAGCTTACAAATCGACAGTACAAGTGATAAGCTAGCTCAGCTTTTGGTGACATCATTCTTCATCTGAGGATTATTCAGGTGCGCAATAGAATTTGATCTACATGTAAGTAACTTAGTAAATAAGTCCCCTGAAATGAAAACTAACAAACGTGACAAATTTGCTTTGTTTACCAGCGTGTCAGATATTTTCATTTTTCCTGGATAATGTTTATGTCACTGATTTACAAAAATGATAATTTCTCAAATGGAAACTTTATATGCTTACTAACAGGGTGCCTCAAATAAGGCGTTTTTCTCAGTAATTTACAAAATAAGTGAAAGGAATATTTAATTAGAAAGGTAAATGTATGAAATGTTACTCTTTTTCCTGAGTTGTACACATAGTTTCTGTAGTTATCTCCCATAAAGTTACAGCAACGAGCTACTTTTTTCTGTCACGTAGTAGATGCATTTAAAGCAAACGTGAAAAACATCAGTTTGAATCAATTTCTATTAAGGTTAAAAGTTTTAAGGGTCGATACTGCATGTTGTACATAATTGGTTGTTTGCAGATGGACGTTATGGTGCACGAATGTTAATTTAAGAGAGGTTTGCAAACGAATGGCCATTTTCCTGAATGCAAAACTCAATGTCCCCTCTAAACGAGCTGCAGAGTATTACTTATTAATACCTTAGAAAGAAGCCCGAGAAAATCTTTGCGCCTTTTTCTGTCCTACCATCAATAAACGGCTAGTAATACCGTCGTTTGTGTGGAAGTGGTACCATTATGAATTCCCTTACTTCATGGCGTAAGTATCATCCACACAACATTTTAGTGTTGTAAGCGTCGCGAAGTCCGCTACCTGTGTATAATTCAGTGGCTGAAATAGGGGTAATACACATCTGTAGCAACACGTCTAACCACTGTTAAATAATTATGTACCCATTCCGCTCCCAAATGTGAACAAATATATCGCCCAGATACCTTAGTCGTTACGTTACCAGCTGAAGAAAGACGTTTCGGAGTTCATTTTTCCATGTTTTGGAAGAATGATGTTGAAAAGCCCGTTGCTCGTTCTCTTTGATGTTGTAGTAACTTCCCTAAATCATGAGAGGTGAACGGTTGACACTTGGAACGAAGTGGATAAATCTTTCCCCAACACTCTCCAAGTTATCCTACTTGAGCAATAGAGTACGTTCACTCAAAGATAAATAAATACGCTAGCCATTTAACTGATAGCACGCAAGACCATCTTTTGCTACAATTACAATGTGAATCGCAGTCGAAAGGCAATGTTCTGGGTTCGAGTCCCAGCCCAGCTCACAGGTTTCATTATACCAGTATTTCCAGCGTTTAGTCTTCTAGAGCAGTCTTTCCATAAAGTTCTGAGCCGCTGAAGATAAAATTTGTTTCCTTTCATCCTGATGTATAGCGAAAAGATGTTGCTCGCTTCTTGAACGCCTTCATATAGCACGGAACCGACTCTTAGTTTATCTCAAGTACGTTCGTCAGAGAACAGAACTTTCCAGGAAGTTCTCTGTATATTCTCCAAACAACAAAAGAATGATCGGTGCTTTGTAGACGGAAGCATCATAACATCACCATGCTAATACAGTATTCCGAACTGTTGCCACAATATGGGAGACAATAGCACTAGTGCTCATAATTCCACCGACTAAAATTAACAGACCTAGCACAAACCAGGAGAAACAGACCCAGACCATCATATCATCATCGCACCTTACTCCATCCACACACACACACGCAGACACACAAAGCGTTGGCCAACATTCGCCGGATTAGCACACGCCTATCTCTGTGCCGTTTCACGTACCGCGACTCATCCAATGCATCATGGAGCAAGACATTGTTTATATTTATTTATCTGAAAGCGTCACATTTTGCGCCAACTGTTACTACAAACATGCTGTCGTCACAACGAAATATTCAACTACGATCTAGCCCTATATTTGTGAGAGCTGCTAAGTTGTCTCATTGTTTCCATCCTCGCACAAGTAAAATGTAGAATAAGAAAATTACTGCGTCAAGCAGAAGCTTTATCCTCAAAATCAAGATCACTAATTATCTTCGTTTACTCGTTTGGATGCGTCCTCCTTCGCAACTGAATGGTCTGCGAGACCAAGAGCTAGCGGAGGACCAAGGTTCGGTTCCCGATACTGAGAGGGATTTTTTCTTGATGAGAGGACTGGAACCGGGTGCACACGGTCTCGTGATGCCAATTGACGAGCTGCTGTACCGAGTAGCTGCGGCTCCAGGACACGAAAACTGGCAACAGCTGTGAGAGCAGTCTGCTGAAGCCCACCCCTCCATACGGCATGCAATGACGCTATTGTCAGAGCAAGAAACGGTGGTAGGTCGGTACCGATACGCCCACAAGGGCCTGTGGATGGAGTTTACTTATTATGATGCGAAGTCAAAAAAAAAAAAAAAAAAGAAAAGAAAACAATGGCTCTGAGCACTATGGGACTTAACTTCTGATGTCATCAGTCCCCTAGAACTGAGAACTACTTAAACCTAACTAACCCATGGACATCACACACATCCATGCTCGAGGCAGGATTCGAACCTGCGACCGTAGCGGTCGCGCGGTTCCAGACTGTAGCGCCTAGAACCGCTCGGCCATTCTGACCGGCGATGTGTATTCGCCAGCGTTAATTTCCATGCACATCCTTACTTCTCGTGACGCATCACAACACTGAAAGCTATAATGATTGAGTACCGGTGTATGAACAGTCAGATGAGCAAAGAAGATAAACATATTTAAGTATTATAACGTGAACATACCAACCAGCCATAGGTGCGGTATGAACAGTTTATTTAAATTCAGTTGTTACCCGTTTCGGATTTGCTGAAAATTCATCGCCAGACGGCTCATACCTGCTTTCGTGCTGAGGTCTCACTTTGAGGTTGTTGATTGGTGCTGTAGTGCATGTTCCTGAGCGACATATTCGTGTTATTAGCGTATTAGCTTGGTAGGCTAGATAAGCTTAATGCGATAATGCAGTGCCTATCTTGTTAAAGAAAAGCGATGCTATGTTTCTTCGGACATGCATGTCTGAGGGAACAGGTACTGTCACGATTACAGCCATTACGAAATACATGAGATGTATTCGCATTTACGAATACGAAAAACCATCTGCAGTACCGGGAAATGACGATAATGAAAATTTGTGCCAGACCAGGACTCGAACGCGGATTTCCCGCTCAGCGCTTACAGTCGCCTTATTATTAGTCTAAGCAAGCACGACTCGCAGCCAGACCCGCACTCGTACATTCGTTATGTATATTCCTATATTGAACGTCGCTTGCGCAGTGTCGGAGGGTTGGTATACCACCGCTGTCTGGGGCATCTACAGATATGTCTTCGGTCTGGAACCTGATTGATTGGAGTAGAATTGTCTTTAGTGATGAGTCCCGCTTAGAACTGAGCCCCGGTGCTCAGCGAAGACGTGTCAGGTGATACACCAGTCAGTGATGGGATACCAACCTAACTGTGGCACGCCATACGGCCTGATAACCAGCAGTGATTGTCTGGGGTGTCTCTTTTCATAGCAGGACCCCTTTGGTTTTCATCCATGGCACCTTTACAAAAGGATAGCGTTACGTCGAAGACATTCTACATCCCATTTTGAAGCACTTTGTGGCAAGCCTTCCTGGGCTTACATTCAGCAAAATAATGCCCGCCTGCACATGGCAATAGTTGCTACCGCCTATCTTCGTGCTTGCCAAACCATAACTTGGCCAGCAAGGTCGCCGGGTATCTCCCAAATAGAGCATTTGGAGCATTATGGCCAGGGCGCTCCAACCATCAAGGGAGTTTACGCGCCAAGGGACATAATTTGGACATTAACAACTCTTTCAGTCGATGCCGAATCGAATAACAGCTTACATTAGGGCCGGAGGTGGATCAATGTGTTATTAACTTGGTTAGTTTGTGGCGCTCTTTTTCTGAAAGAAATCATCCAATTTTTCTGAAATTGTAATCCTTTGTTTGTTCAAATGGTTCAAATGGCTCTGAGCACTATGGGACTTAACATCTATGGTCATCAGTCCCCTAGAACTTAGAACTACTTAAACCTAACTAACCTAAGGACAGCACACAACACCCAGCCATCACGAGGCAGAGAAAATCACTGACCCCGCCGGGAATCGAACCCGGGAACCCGGGCGTGGGAAGCGAGAACGCTACCGCACGACCACGAGATGCGGGCTTTGTTTGTCTATACATGTACATCACATCTAGTGGTTCCCGCCTCATTTGGAAAACTCCTTCGTGGTGGGTCTTTCTTTTATCTTCAAATGTGTTACAGGTAGTGTATTCGGTTTATTAAAAAGTACTTTTCCTTCTATGCACCTTTGCCACCTAGGTTGTTAGATTAGTAATCAGCGTTCTTAGTTTAGTTTTGAATCTTTACGCCTTTTGTGACCAGAATTTTCTGCACTGTAATGGTGATTTGCACGAGCAGCCTTGAAAGCGTAGTTCGTCTTTACCACAGTCTCTTCGATGTCATATTTTAAATAGCAAATACTGTCAAAGTGTCTCATTAAGTGATGGCGTAGCACTGCGTTGGAATGATCCGTCAGTGGAATGCGGAAATTATCGCCTATGCTATTCGAGAAGAGTAGGCTACTTGTCTGAACTGCAGTTCACACTACCCTCTTCATGTCAGTTCTCAGCACATGCTAAACACCGTGTTTGAAGTATCCTCACGTCGACTCCCTACAGATTATTATTGAAGGAAGGCAATTCTCTAGCGTCTTGAATGAGAAATACAAGTTTCTTCATTACCACTACTTGTTGTCACATTTTATTCGATTCCTCTTTCAGGTCGAGATGTGCAGTAATCAGTAGAATGAAACGCAAAAGACAAAAAAAGAGCGAAACATTTTGTAGTTTGTATGCCAAGCAACTACAATAAACGGCTAACTTGGTTTATGCCCCACTTGCAGTTTGCCTATCTGAAAGCTTCTAGGGGCAAAAAAATTTGATTTTCAGTATTTCAATTAATTGTTGCTCCAATTTAAAAAATTAAAATGCTGTCGTAATCTACTCGTTAAGACGTACAATCTTGTTTTAAAGATTTAAGATAGGAAAGCAAGTATTACCTGCCTGGCTAGCCAAGCCGTCTAACGCGCTGCTTCCCGAGCAGGAAGGCGTGCCGGTCCCCGGCATGAATCCGCCCGGCGGATTAGTATCGAGGTCCGGTATGCCGGCCAGCGTGTGGATGGTTTTTAAGGCGGTTTTCGATCTGCCTCGGCAAATGCGGGCTGGTTCCCCGTATTCCGCCTTAGTTACAGTATGTCAGCGATTACTGTGCAAACACTTTCTCCATGTATGCGTACACCATAATTACTGTACCATACAAACACTCGAACCTACATTCGTCTGGTATGAGACGTTCCCAGGGGAGGTCCACTGGGAGCCGAACCAAACCCCACAATAACTCTGGGTTCGGTGTGGGGCGGCGGTGGGGCGGGTGGACTGTTGTGGCCTGTTTTTCGGTTGTAAACCACTGAGGGCTACGGCGGGACGAAACTTCTCCGTCGTTTCAAGGTCCCCGGCCAAATATACAATACACGCACAATGCAAATATTACATTTAGACACGTGTGTACAGTGGGTGGGGAGGGGGGGGGGGTGGAGGGGGCAGAAGTCCCTGAAAGTACCTGCAAAAAATTATGTCTTTGTACGATCATGGTTCAGAAGATACGGCAACATAAATACTGAGATGCGTGAAAACTAGCTTTTGTTTAAAATGGAGCGAAAACTACCCACACCAAACTGATTCAGTGTTTGATAATGAGATCTCTAAGCAATTTACCACAAACTTTAAACGCAATTTCAAAATTTTTCTAAACTTTTTTACCTTACATGCTTAAATACTTAAAACATTAACTCATTTGTAAAGTACTCAGACGTCTGAAGCTATTTTATTCGTGGGAGTTCGATTCTTTAAAGAATTGGAAGTGGGGGTGGAGGGTTTTCTCGTTATGTAGAAAACGATAAGGAGAAAGAATGACATCGAACAGGCCTACGAGGAGGGATCCGCGGGGTGGTTTTCTGAGCGTTTACCTGGGGAGCGGGAGCGGTGGGGCCTCCTCCTCCCACCTCCCCCGACTCAACCACCCCCACCCCTTTCTAGCTCACGACTCACGTGGCGCCAACGCTCCTGTCTTTGTGGAGGCTCCGAATTAAGCCTTCGGGGCTTGAATTCGTTAGCCTGCCCACTGGCGAGGATCGGATTAAAATCTGGCTCGCGGCGGGTGGCCAGGAAAGACTGCCATTATTAAAGCCTCTACTGTGGTGTCTTCCCTTCTGAACAGATCTTTCTTTAGAAACCCGGAAGATGCAACTTTTACGGCGTGCCAGCCCGCAGTCAGCCTTCCCCAATTTATCTTGCATTTCATTTTCTTTGCTCAAGTCCGATTACGGAAGCATAATCGTCAGAAGAGCTGGAAGCGTCTCTAGTTTTTAAATAGCAGTTATTTAGGCCTTTCAGAATTATCGAAAGAGATGGTGAGACTTTCATTACCGAAGGATTTTACACAGCACTGAAGAGTACCATTGGGTTGTAAGCACTAAGTAAAAAAGACATTATTTGAGAAAAGTTTGTTTTTGTGCAATAGATTTTAGAACACTTTTGATAGGAGAGATGTTAGTGAACATTTCTATATTTGTAAGTATCTTTTTTTTCCCGTGTGGAGTTTGCTGGTCTCCCATCGGGTGCCTCCCCAGGTGGTGGATAGGGGAATGCTCACCAGATATGGTGGGTACCGAGGAAATAAAATACCCAGGGTGGACCAAAACTAGCAACTGCTGCCTTGTAGTATGATATTGGCTTATCAAAGGCTGAAGGAAGAAAATCTTGAGTAAAAATTGCCTGGTCCTCCGGTTTGGGGGTTGTGCAGTGGGCCAGCTCCTCACTCACATAAAAACCTAAAAATGCTAAAAAACCTAATAATATGCCTCGGAAAAATTGGAACTTTGGACGACGAACTGGCGATGAGAAACGGAAAATGATGTTTGGATGCTGGAATGTGCAAGGTATTTCCACTAAAAGAAATTTGCTACCTCCAGAACTTGACATGTTCAACATGGATGTTGTGGTACTCTTTGAAACTAAGAAGAAAAGCCAAGGAGAGGAAGAACTGGATAATTATGTACATATCTCGAGTGGGGTATCAAAAGCAGTAAGAGCCAAAGCAGGTGTCTCCATTATGATAAAGAAATCATGGAAAGAAAGAATCACAAATTGGACATCCATCAATCAACGTATTATATCTGTTGAAATGACATAATTTGCTAGGGAAGTTGTGATTATTGGCGAATATGCACCCACGACCGACACAAAAGATAAGGAGAAAGATACATTCTGGGCCACCCTCAGGGAGACTATTGAAAAAATCCCAAGAAGAAAGGAGCTGATTATCATGGGTGATCTGAATGGAAGGGTAGGAATTAGAGAATCCTGTAGAATAGTAGGAAAACATGGAGAGGACGAATATAATGACAATGGGGAACGACTGATTGCAATTTGTGAACAATTTGATCTAAAAATTACCAACACATTTTTCAAACATAAGGACATTCATAAATATACTTGGCAACAGGACACTAAAGAACTTCGTTCTATAATAGATTATATTATCATTAGGCAAACAAGTAGTTTCAAGGCAGTAGACGTCAGACCTTATAGAGGAGCCCGTGTGGATCAGGCCACTATCTAGTAAAAATTAAGTCTTTCTGGCGATGGAAGAATGCAAAGAATGATATAAGTAACATAAATAAAACGAACCAGACTGAGAAAGATGAAAATTTACCTTTTAAAATTGGCAGCCTACAAGACGAAAGTATCAGAATACTCTTTGCGGCCAGGATGGAAAGGAAACTGGTTGAATCATTTGAAGGAAGTACAGAGGAAGTATATGACTAAATAAAACTAGTGTCAAAATCATAGCAACAGAGGTGTTGGGTAAAAAAGATAGCAACCACAGCCGTACAGCAGAGTGGTGGTCTGAGGAACTAGAGGTCCTCGTTAGAGAAAAACGAAATGCGTTCCTTCAGTGGTTGAATGTTAAATCAGAAGAAACAAGATCAATATATAAGGAAAAGAAGAATGAAGTGATGAAAAAAAATAAGGATGGCAAAAAATGAAGCATGGGAAAGAACATGTGCCAAGGTGAATGGCAAATTAGGATTTGGGAGAGCAAAAGAAGCATGGTCAGTATTAAAAGGGCTTCGAAAGGATACAAAAAGCAAAACTAATCTCCAACTGATAATACAAAAGGAATGGGAAGAGTATTTCCAAAAATTATTAAATGAGGACAGAGAAGAATATCTAGAAGAAGGAACAGTGGAAGAAAAAGGACATGAAGATGATGAGATACAGACTTTAGAAAGTGAAGTACTTCAGGCGTTGAGAACAGGAAAGAATGGTAAATCACCGGGATCAGGCAATATCAATCTGGAGTGTCTGAAATATGGTGGTGACAAAATTGTGAAACTGATAACACAACTCTTCAACAAAATGATACATGGAGATTCAATACCCAACGAGATGAAGCTAGGTTACATTTATACAATATTTAAGGAAGGGGATCGCAAAATTTGTTCAGACTATCGAGGAATTTGTGTTACAAACACATTAATGAGAATTTTTGCGAAAGTAATTAAAAACAAACTGGAAAAAAATTTTAGAACCCAAGAAGAACAATGTGGATTCACGGCTGGGAGATCATGTGTAGACCATATTTTCACATTACGACAGATTTTGGAGAAACATAGGGAAAAATAAAAAAATATAGGATTAATTTTCATAGATCTAGAAAAGGCGTATGATACTGTTCCAAGAAAATTACTTTGGAGAGCACTACATATGGCAAACATAAAGCCTTCCTTGATTAAAATAATACAACAGATGTATAAAGATAACATTTGCCAAGTGAAAGTTGGTAATAAACTCTCACAGAAATTTAGAACAAGCAAAGGCCTTTTATAGGGCTGTCCCATGTCACCATCATTACTTAAAATCTATATAGATATTAGCCTTAGAACATGATCTCATAAATGTAACAGTATGGGATTAGAAATAGGAGATGGAGTTTACCTACATCATTTATTGTTTGCTGATGATCAAGTAGTCGTAGCACAAGATGGGGAGGATGCTAATTATATGTGTAATCAACTAGCAGTAGCATACAAAACTTGGGGTTTGAAGATTAATTACCAAAAAACAGAACACTTGACTAATGGTTCAGATGAGCTATACACTGAAGGAAAGAAAACAAAAAGTTAAACACTTTCTGTTATTTGGATCCATTTTAGAAATCGAGGGAAAATCAGAGTCAGAAATCAATAAAAGAATTATTAGCGGACGGAGGGTCATTGGGATGCTTAACTCAGTCTTATGGAGGAGGAAAGTAATGGGCAGAACTAAAAAATTAATATACAAATCCATATTAGAGAGTGTGGTTCTGTATGGAACTGAGACCTGGACAATTAACATGAAGCACATTAAAAAATTACAAGCTCTAGAGATGGACTTCTGGAGAAGATCGGCAAGAATCTCCAGGAAAGAAAAGATAAGGAACAAAGAAATAATAAGGAGAATGGAAATAAAAGAAAGAATATATGACGTAATAGTTAGGAAGAAATTACAGTGGTATGGGCATGTACGACGAATGGAGAAAACCAGAATACCAAAATTGATACTGGAGTGGGAACCGGAGGGGAGAAGAAGAAGAGGACGACCTATGACCACCTGGCTCCAAAATGTACAACACACAATGAGGAGAATGGGTGCAGGGGAAGAGGACACACAAGGTGGAAACACCTGGAGGAATATTTTGAAAATATGGTATAAGAACGTTTATTGTTTGTATTGTAATTTCCAAGCAAATTATTATGTTGGAGATAAGCCTCTGTAATGAGGAAAAGCTCAAAATAATAATATATAATAATAATAATAATATCTTTTTTCAAATATACAGTGTGCACGTACTTTCTTACGTTTCATAGCGCTTCCGAAACCACTGGATCGATTTCAACAAATCTTGGTACACAAATCACTTAGTATCTTGAAAGAAATACTGTGGGTGAGGACCAGCAACCTCCCATAGCGGTAGAAGTGGTACTGAAGAGGAGAGGACGTAGAAGTATAAAAGTCGGAAGCGATTTCAACGAAATTTTTTATATATGTAACCAATTATTTCTACATAAAAATACTGATTCGTAATATACCTTTACCATCCTTAGGGGTGGGGCAGGGGGTAGGAGTGGGATTGCAAAGCTTCGATCTGCAAAAATGTTCGATGACAACTGATAGTAGTATCGAATTCATAGTTTTCGGGATCACTAGGCTCATTGTTAACAGTGACATTTCACCGCTAGGATGGGACGAGTGTCGGGCAAGGGCGGAGTTGGGCGGGATGAGGATAGGGAGGAGAGAAGTGATTTCTACCAAACTTCACACATGTATCGCTTACTGAGGAGAAAAAATTTGCTGTGGTAGTAAAATACTACTAGGACGCCTGTGCATGAGGTTGGGTGTGAAAAATGGTGACAAAACCAATAACTCAGTGATCTCTAGGCATTCAGTTTCAACCAGACATTCAATTTTAATCAAAATTGGCATATAAATGATTTATATTCTATGTACTCATATTCTTTCTTGATTGTTCTCTCATCCTCCTCGCCCCCTATGGGTAGAGGGGGCGGGGGGGGGGGTCAAAAATAGGTCAAATGGCTCTGAGCACTATGGGACATAAGATCTGCGGTCATCAGTCCCCTAGAACTTAGAACTACTTAAACCTAACTAACCTAAGGACAACACACACATCCATTCCCGAGGCAGGATTCGAACCTGCGACCGCAGACTGAAGCGCCTAGAACCGCGCGTCCACTGCGGCCGGCGGTAGAGTGGGGGGGGGGGGGGGACACCACTGTGCCAACAACTGTCATTGCCATGTAGCGATTGATGGCCATACTCCTTGGAATTGCAGTAAATAGCGCTTTCTGGCGCTGCTGTTGGGCGAGATCCAATGCTAATGGCAGAGAATGCTTTGTACGAATGTTATGTGGTGAAGGATGCTTCGTACCAAAGTTGCGTAGCAGAAAGTCGCTCTCACCAGTTTCGTGTGGCAGTGGGTGCTTTACAAAAATCTCTGTGGCAGATGTCGCTTCATGCCAGTGTTGTCGGGTTGAGGGTACTTCTTACCAGTGTTTAACTGTAAAGGGTGTTTCGTGCTGATGTATGGGAGAGTGTGGTTTGAACCAATGTCGTGTGGTGAAGATTGCTTTGTTCTGATCCCGTGTGGCGGGGATTGCTTCGTACTGACATCGTGTAGCAAAGAATGCTACATATCGAGGCTGCGTGGCAGAATGCGCCCTTTATTCATGTTGCGTAGCAGAGGGTGCTTCGCACTAATGTTGTATGGCAGAGGGTGCTTCGCAGTGCAGAGGCTGCCCTTGCCAATATTAGGTGGCAAGGAGTGCTCCGTACCAGTGCTGTATAGCAGAGAGTGATCATACCACGTTGTGAGGTGGAGGGAGCTCCGTACTGATTGTGCATGGCAGGAGAGCTTCTTACCAATGTTGTGTGGCAGAGGGTGCTTCATACCGCGTTGTGAGGCAGCAGCAGCTTTCTAACGATTCTGGATGGCAGAGGGTGCTTTGTATGAATGTTGTTTGGGAGAGGGTGTCTGAAACCAATATTGTCCGTTAGGAGTGCTTAACCATAGCAATAACAACGTATTTTCCATAAAGCGAAATACCAAGTGGGGTACTTTGTGTTCATCACAAAAAAATCGTTAAATGTTTTTAACTTTTATTAACAACATAGATAGATAATGATGTGCAAGTAGGCTACAAAACCTGAAAATACTTTTTAGCACAATCTTAGCAACACCAAAGCATTTTCTGTAATATTTACGTCAGTGGAAGAGTACCTTATGAAAACTACAAAAAAACTAAAAAAATACAAATTTCGTTAATCGTCGTTAATTTTCGTTTCACAACATACTTTCTAAAGTCACATAAATGTGTAAGAATGGTCCTGTACCTGAAAATATAAATTTGACATTTGTTGCGAAAAGTCACATCACTACTTAGGCTTGAATTTTTTTGGTTAAGTTTTACCGAGAATTTTGAAACAGTTACGGAATCTGATATAAGAACTCATTAAAACTAACAAATATTTTTTCAAAATTTTGAAATATAAAGTACCAGACTAGACTACGATATTTTCAAAAAGTGGGCCTGGTACTAAGAGGGTTAATAGCAATGTTTCTTGCTAGATGGTGCATGCTACAAATGTTTCGTGGTGGAGGGTGCTTCATAACGATGTTACATTGGGAAATGCGATAAAAGTCACACAGAAAATTTAGCTCGAGCTGGACTGGCGCTGGAGACGTGGGACTGCCAAGCGGCCGCAGCTCACACCGGAATTTTGATTGTAACTTTATTCAGTGGCCCACAAACAAAATTACCGCTAAGCTAGACAGGTCGTCCAACCGTATATACTAAGTGCTGCACGTGCAAAGCCAGGTCGTTTCACTAGTTGTTTGTATAAAAATGCTGCAGGAGTAAAGTAACCCTTTTTGTATCCCGCCTGTAAGGCGGCGCGTTTGTCTGCTCCTGTTATCTGTAACGTTAGCCGAATAAAGGAAGCGAGTAGGAGCAGGTGAGATAAAGCAATTCGGTACTGCAAATACAGTTAAAGCACCTCTATTAGTGTATAAACATCTTTAAACATATTACATAACTTCAGGTGATGAATACGTAGATGCGACGTCGTAGACCCGTAGTAACTGGTACACAGTCTCAATAGCAAACTAAGCTAAAGCGAAGTTCCTCGGCCGTCTGCTCTTGATGAACTCGGCGAAAATCGAGCGGCGGTCGTAGAGCTCCACAGCGTCAGCCAGAGGGCGCTGTGGTCGGTGTGGATCGTCCGCTCTCTTAGTGACAACCTACTAGCTTGCACCTACGCTGTGGCATCGTAGCTATCGATAAAACGACCCCACTGCCCCTATGAGTGGTTGAGGATGAGAAGGGTGACTTGTAGTAATGTCCGAAAACGGCCTGGTTTTAGTTGACTGAAACACGCTCTGTCTCATATTTGTGCTATTCAATGCGTCATCCAGGTCGCGAGAAAGACCACTGCGGCGAACCAATATTTTGTATTGGTGTTTTGGCACCAATAAAGATCACGTCACATGGATGAATACCGCGAATATATTTAATATCATCTCTGGAGGCGCATGGTGTTCAGCTGCAGAAAGTCAGAGTATTACCGGCATCTTTTTTCTCGAAACACCAGTCAGTTATTGCTGTCCATGTGCCTCAAATGAAACGAAAGCCTGTCGGTCAGATTAAATGAAAAGGAAAAGAAAATGCGGGATTATTACGAAGAAACGAAACAGTTCATGAACGACAGCATTGACTTCAGGATATGTGGGTACGTGCAAGCATACCTTAAGAGCTATGACCACTTCATCTTCTACACTGTGAAACAAACTTCTTCTACGACAAGATCTTTGCTTTCCATATTTTCAGAGGTGGTATTACGAACCAAAACAAGAAAAATGTCCAGTAAACATGGCGTCTAAAATGCATTCCTTAAGAGGTAAGAGCACTTGTTCAGTAGAAGAGATGTGTTTGGAAGGAGCGAAGATGAACAAGAGCTCATAACACCTAAGATACGACCGCGAGACGACATGTTTACTGTACATTTTTTTCTTATTTCGGTCCATGCTACCACCTCTGAAAAGATGGAAAGAAAAGAGCTTGTAGCAGAAGAGATTTGCTTCACATATCAAAGGCGAAGAAGTGCTCATAGCTCTTAAGGTATGCAATTTAGAGGCCATGTTTACTGGATATCTAGCTTAAAATGATCTTTCCTGTCATATCGCTGAACACTGACCGTTCCTCCTGGGACAAATTGTATCTGTGACGTATGCATAGACGGAAGGATCCGCGGGCAAAAAGCTAGTTGGGATAAGAGAAATAACGCCAAACATCTTCTATAAAATGAAGGAGATTTTGAGAGGAAAGAAATTTAGTGAAGCATACGACTGCAATATGCTATCCACGAGTGGTGCTTTATGTCTCCTGGAAAGCAATAGATAAAGTTCCGCCCTGTTGCCAAGTGAATGAGCTACTTGAATACTTAAGTGATTATTGCAATATTTCCACTTTTTTCGTACCTTGTCCTGTTTCATTTAAGTCAGTGTTTGAAATCTTACGATCGAGACGTAAACTTTGCTCTTACGAATTCAATTGTAGCGTTCCAGTATCGTGTTTTGCGCATAATACATTTGTAACGGGAGAAAACTATAAGAGAATTTGGAGCTAAAATGAGAGCCCAGAACTCCTACGAGGCCGCAGCCAGACAGCAGGTGCTGGTCGCTGAACTGCGCGACTGGCTCCCGTGTCGTCCGACCACGAGCGCCGAAATCAGGCCACAAGCCATGGACATCGGCCGCAGCCGGCCGTCGCTCCTGCTTGATCAGCGATCCTCACCAGCAGCCAGACCTCCGTGTCAATGTCCCCGGCGTCAGTGCACTGGGCCAACCTTCGAGAAGCTACTCCGGCTCCACAGACTTCCGCAAAGTCGACCATTACGCCAGAGCCCGGTCATTGCCCTGTTTAAACAGATGGTTCTCAGTGGCCCACAAATGTAGCTCTTCTGCGAATTCAGCGCCGGGAACGAGTATTTAAACGCTGGTTCAGCCGAGTACGTCACGTGAGGGCTGACGACGGTACGTCCACAGACCGGCAGATTCGTGCAGGAGTGCCGCAGGGGTCGGTCCTCGGCCCCTCGCTGTACTCCTTGTACACGGCCGACGCGCCGAAAGTGGCAGGAGTCGAACTGGCGCTGTACGCTGACGATACAGCCCTGTTCACTCGCAGCATGAACGCCCAAGTGCTGAGAAACCGCCTCCAACGCGGGTGCGACGCCTTGGTCTCATGGACAACATAGTGGTGGCTGAAACGCAACGTCACGAAGAGCCAGGCAGTTGTCTTCACCCGAAGACTCCTGCCACCAGGGCTTACGCCAGTCGAGATCCTGGGAGAACCTATCCCACGGAGTGGGACGGCGAAATACCTAGGGGTTACCCTAGACCGCAGGCTCACCTGGAAGCGTCACATCCGTGATGTGAAAGGGAGAGCAAGAGGACGCCATCGCGCCCTGTATCCGCTGCTAAACCCGCAGTCGTCATTGCCACCGCAACACGGCATCACGCTTTACCTTACATTGGTTCGCCCACTGCTAGAGTATGCGGCCGTGGTCTTGGGGAAAGCCGGAGATGCTCACATTGTGACTCTGCAGCGGATACGGAACCGCGCTCTGAAGACTGCTATGCATCTTCCTAGGAGCTTCTCGACGCGCCAACTCCACGAGGACACCGGGATCCTGCCTCTCCGGGACAGGTTTCGCGCCTTCGCCAAGAAGTTCTACGAGAATTCGGGATGCTCCCGCAACCGGCTCATCCGTGGAATGGGCCAACGACCTCATCACAGGCCAACCACGCGTTGGCCTGACCTGCTGAGGGATTAAGTTTTACTAATGCCCCACCAGAGTGTGTCTTCCTCTTTTCCCGGTTACACCAGCTAGGACCAATCAACAAGAATGGTATTATATCTTTCCCTCTTTTACAGGAAACGAAGGAATGACAAATTTTGTCTAAACTGCACCACCATGAGCCAAGGATAGGCTCGTCTTTTCAGCGTCAGCGAGTACGTCACATTTGCGCGCTGGCCTCACCCGGCGCCTGTTGTGCGTCAGCCGGGAATCTTCGCTGTGAACTCTGCCGCCACCGGTCCGGGCAGGCAACACCGCGCCTTCCGCCCGCCCCTGCTCCTCACTGACGGTCCAGACTTCAACGCCGGGCAACGCCATCGCCGTGCCACTGGATCGACGCGACCATCCGCGTTAGAGTAGACCTCCCAGCCACCCGTGACCGCAGTGCGGCCGCATCCTGCCGTCTCTGCTCGACTCGCATACCAGAGACGCCAGCGCAGCCCTCTGTCTCCCGAGAAGCGCGTGCACGCCGCTCGCCGTACGTCAACGTCTGCAGCTACGACGCCGGAATATTGCGCCAAACTTAGCATCCCCATCTGACGGACGGATCACCATCAACAGCGCCACTTCACGAGAAAGTATGGAGAGGTTGGATGTTTAAACCAAGACTTTGGCGCAAAGTCTGGCGACCAAGAACTTACGCCACCACATCTCCTTCTCCTGCTGGCCGAACACTGACAGTGAAATTTTTTTCCACCAGGATTCGAACAAACCCACCCCAGGTCGAGCGCCACCCCGCAAGAATGCGTTTGTAGCTTCGGCCACTATGCATGTTGAGTGTTGTTTGGAGCGTAATATTCATGGTGATTCTCTCAGAAGTAGATCATTGTGCAACAGTACCACACCATTGGATAAAAAACTTTTGTCTTGTGTACCGATATCACAACAGCACAAGAAATAGACCATTGCTATTGTAACATCTAGCACAAGAGTTACGCCAACTAAACAACTGCATGCATTGGATCTTCTATTTACCTAAAATGGTCAGGGTTCCAGGCTAACAAGAAACACTCAAAAAGCAGCGAACAACTGTTTTATAAGTCAGTTCTCCTTTTATGGTTGAATTGATCTCCCTCGTTTGGTCATCCTACTTCAGATCGCTTCGGGTAGTTACTTCTAGGTATTACATGGTTGCTACTGTTTCAGTCTGCAGCGTAATGCAACAGCAGTTGACCTTCTCACCCGTTTATCTGCAATAGATACATTTACCTGCGTCCAGGTCCCTGTAGAAGTCACCCACGCAATGAAATTTCTCTACAGTCTTCCAGCCATGCTGTCCTCTTATAGACAACCGCTTCATTTACGATCTTGCTCAGTGAAGTGATGAACACCGCAAAACACCAATCTGCACCGTTTTCGATGATTGTGATCACACACACAGGATACATTGGGTGAGTGGCGAAGTGTTCCAGTGGCACCTTAGAGAAGCACACCCCACTCTAATACACTTGCACCCCCATTATGTGATGCCATATCCCTTATACTGCTGAGTAATTTTATTTGATTGAGTGTGCTTGCGTAGTTTATCCGACCCATGCACTATGTAATGTGACATATAACTTCAAATGCTTCGTCTTCCATCAATTAAAATACACGTACACTTACGATCCAAAACATTATGACACCTACTTAATAGCTTGTTTGACCGTCTTTGAAACGAAATACACCACCGATTCTGCGTATCAGGTATCTGACAGTTTGTTGGTAGGTTTGTGGAGATACGTGGCATCAGATGTACAGGGTGTTTCAAAAATGACCGGTATATTTGAAACGGCAATAAAAACTAAACGAGCAGCGATAGAAATACACCGTTTATTGCAATATGCTTGGGACAACAGTACATTTTCAGGCGGACAAACTTTCGAAATTACAGTAGTTACAATTTTCAACAACAGATGGCGCTGCAAGTGATGTGAAAGATATAGAAGACAACGCCGTCTGTGGGTGCGCCATTCTGTACGTCGTCTTTCTGCTGTAAGCGTGTGCTGTTCACAACGTGCAAGTGTGCTGTAGACAACATGGTTTATTCCTTAGAACAGAGGATTTTTCTGGTGTTGGAATTCCACCGCCTAGAGCACAGTGTTGTTGCAACAAGACGAAGTTTTCAACGGAGGTTTAATGTAACCAAAGGACCGAAAAGCGATACAATAAAGGATCTGTTTGAAAAATTTCAACGGACTGGGAACGTGACGGATGAACGTGCTGGAAAGGTAGGGCGACCGCGTACGGCAACCACAGAGGGCAACGCGCAGCTAGTGCAGCAGGTGATCCAACAGCGGCCTCGGGTTTCCGTTCGCCGTGTTGCAGCTGCGGTCCAAATGACGCCAACGTCCACGTATCGTCTCATGCGCCAGAGTTTGCACCTCTATCCATACAAAATTCAAACGCGGCAACCCCTCAGCGCCGCTACCATTGCTGCACGAGAGACATTCGCTAACGATATAGTGCACAGGATTGATGACGGCGATATGCATGTGGGCAGCATTTGGTTTACTGACGAAGCTTATTTTTACCTGGACGGCTTCGTCAATAAACAGAACTGGCGCATATGGGGAACCGAAAAGCCCCATGTTGCAGTCCCATCGTCCCTGCATCCTCAAAAAGTACTGGTCTGGGCCGCCATTTCTTCCAAAGGAATCATTGGCCCATTTTTCAGATCCGAAACGATTACTGCATCACGCTATCTGGACATTCTTCGTGAATTTGTGGCGGTACAAACTGCCTTAGACGACACTGCGAACACCTCGTGGTTTATGCAAGATGGTGCCCGGCCACATCGCACGGCCGACGTCTTTAATTTCCTGAATGAATATTTCGATGATCGTGTGATTGCTTTGAGCTATCCGAAACATACAGGAGGCGGCGTGGATTGGCCTCCCTATTCGCCAGACATGAACCCCTGTGACTTCTTTCTGTGGGGACACTTGAAAGACCAGGTGTACCGCCAGAATCCAGAAACAATTGAACAGCTGAAGCAGTACATCTCATCTGCATGTGAAGCCATTCCGCCAGACACGTTGTCAAAGGTTTCGGGTAATTTCATTCAGAGACTACGCCATATTATTGCTACGCATGGTGGATATGTGGAAAATATCGTACTGTAGAGTGTCCCAGACCGCAGCGCCATTTGTTGTTGAAAATTGTAACTACTGTAATTTCGACAGTTTGTCTGCCTGAAAATGTACTGTTGTCCCAAGCATATTGCAACAAACGGTGTATTTCTATCGCTGCTCGTTTATTTGTTATTGCCGTTTCAGATATACCGGCCATTTTTGAAACACCCTGTATATGCACTGGTCACGTAATTCGCATAAATAATGGGCCGCTGGTATGCGTACGCGGTGATGACGCCTAACAGCTACCCTTATAGGTCCCACAGAATTTACATGAGACGAATCTGATCGCCGAGACATCAGCGTTGCACGGTTATGGCTCCGAGACACGGGCAGTTACACCCCTGAAAGATGACATCGCCGTCGGGGGAGACATCAAGCAGGAAGGGATGCAGATGGTTTGCAGCTGTCAGCGTGTCTTCGATTGCTACCATAGGTCCCATGCAATCGCAGCAGAATGTCTGCCATAGCATGATACTGCTCCCACCAGCCTGCGTCTGTGGCGCGCCACACATTTAGAGCCGCCGTTCACCTCGATGACGGCGTTTGTGGAGATGACTATTGACCTAGTGTAGCAAGAATGTGATTCACCGGAAGAGCCGCCACGTTTCCATTGATCGACGGTCGAATCCCATTGGTTTCGTGTCCATTGCAGTCGTAATTGACAGTGTTGTTGGGTCAACATGTGAACACGTAGGGGTGGTCTGCTGCGGTGCTCCATTTTCAACAACGTACGATGAACGATGTGCTCCGAAACACTTCTGCGTTTGTAGTTTCTTTGTTTTATTTTATTCGGCCTCCAGAGCCTGTATCTATTTAACCATCGAGAACACGTGTTTACCCAGAACACGTAATTGTACAAAGGAAAAAAAACAACATAAATGCATATTTACAGAATGGAAAGCTTTTACCACACCAAATGTTTAACAAATAGACTGATAAGTAAACTAGATACATTTATGCAAACGTTCCACACTACTTCTTAAACTTAATAACAGGTACAGATAAATCTAAATATGAATCCTAGAGATTTTTCCCTATATTCTTAAGAAAATTGCCTATCACTTTATACAGACGATTGTCTTCAGAAAGCCGGCCGCGGTGGTCTCGCGGTTCTAGGCGCGCAGTCCGGAACCGTGCGACTGCAACGGTCGCAGGTTCGAATCCTGCCTCGGGCATGGATGTGTGTGATGTCCTTAGGTTACTTAGGTTTAAGTAGTTCTAAGTTCTAGGGGACTGATGACCACAGCAGTTGAGTCCCATAGCGCTCAGAGCCATTTGAACCATTTTTTTTTTTGTCTTTAGAAACCAAAAGACAAGACGCTGACTGAGGAAGAAAGTAGCCAGTATTCATCAAAGTCCTCAGAAATTTCGATCGTTCGTTGTCAAATTTGCAACATGAAAACAAAATATGGTTTCTGACTCGGAATCCCACTAACATGAACGGGAATCGTAAATGTTGATTCAATACAGATGTAAAGGAAACGAGGTATGGTTAAAGTGGAGTCGAATGATGGAAAACGTAGATCCGTTCAAATGCGTCCTCGTAAACCACGGCTTTGTAGTAATTAGTAATTTGCGGCTGTAATGCCACATAATAAGCACCTTCCGTTTTTGGAACACATTCCACATCTCTTGCCATTGTTTTCCATAGCTCTTGACTTCACGAAAGTAATCTTTATACGGTAATTTCACATCGAGAACACTTCCTGTAGATGCAGCTTGCTTCTATAAGACATCACCTTCCTCATTATAGCAATTGTCAGCGTGTGACTGCATCCAGAACAGAATGACTGTCTGCCCTCTGTGTTTGCAGCGGATATATTCCAGTACTACATCCAAAATGTAACGGTTGGTAGTTTTATTCCATCTTTGGAGTTGAATACTTTTAAGAACGCTCTGGGAGTCGGATACGATTAATATATTCAAGAAGGACGTAGAAGATACAAACTTAATTGCTTCCGAAATTGCCACAGACTCCGTCGTGAAAATTGAAGCATTTTTAGGATGTTCGTAGGCCTTGCTGATTTGGATCTGAGGGTATAGAAAAGCACATCCAGTGTACTCCTCTTGTGGAATTTTGGATCCATCAGTGTATATATGCAGATATAATCAGGCTACTGAGCTTCGGTGAGACAATTAAATCTGTAATTTTCGTTCACACTCGGCAAGGTTGTCATATTATAATAGTAGACTGGAATATGGCAGCTGAGAGTGTCAAGACCATATTCAAATAAAGGCGAATATGAAGAACATATGACAGGATACCAAGAGTCAAAGTTTGTGCAGATGGCCGGAATTTTTGTTCTCTTGTTGGAGGCATTCCGTAATTGGTAAATGCGGCCTCTACTGTTATAGACAGGACTTTCCACGAGGGCCACTCCTTGAAGGAAAAATTCATCTGACAGCTTCTAGGCTCTTCAGTTCGGAACGCAGGTTCGAATCCTGCCTCGGGCATGGATGTGTGTGATGTCCTTAGGTTAGTTAGGTTTAAGTAGTTCTAAGTTCTAGGGGACTGATGACCTCAGATTTTAAGTCCCATAGTGCTCAGAGCCATTTGAACCATTTGAATCATCTGACAGCATTTGACGTCTAATACTTAAGGGCATCTCTCCGGCCTCCAGCCAAAGACCATTTGTAGGCGTCGAACGCATGGTACCAAGGCAGGTACGAATGGCTCTGAGCTGAAGGGTATCTAATTCGGAGAGATAAATCTTAGGCGCATCGTGATACAGCATACAACCAGTCCAGTCTACATCGAATATTCTCTTGATACCTCATGAGTAGATATTTAATCCATTCTTTCATTTGTCAGCAACAGATTGTACATGAGGCACCCAGCTGAACCGAAGGTCACATATCATATCGAGGAATCGAGATTTTATCTGGAAAGTATACGTTTCGCATGTGGCATGATCAACAATGAAAGCAGTGTTCGATTTCTAAAAAGGTACGATCACCGATTTCTCAGCCGAGATCTCCAACCCATTATTAGATCATTGTTTAACAGCCATTCACCGATGTGTTCTGTACCAGTAAGTAAATCTGTTTAGCCTGAATACAGGTATATGAGTCTAGAGGTGAAAAAACACAAGCATCGACTGCATATTGTAATTTGTCGGAAGAGTGATTATTCTTCCTAGATCACAAGCATACAGAGTATACAAGAGGGGGTTTAAAATAGCATGTAATGGGGTATGTTGTAAACAAACAAAAGTAGTTCTTCAGTGTGTGTTATTGCCATACAGGAAGACACTGTCGTACGAAGCCATGTACAATTAGAGGTGCTAACAATTAAGAAATGTTCTACTTAAACTACAGACTTCGTGAATTTAGTTTATCAAACCAGTTGTTTGAATAACATCAGTGGGAGCGTTGGTACAACATAATTGTGCCGAAGAGTATGTGGTGGACTAGAAATTGTACAGTTTGTTACTCCATTGTTCTTAAAAGTGAGGCAATGTATCGAACACACTCAAGCAGATCCCTCTTAAAGAATGATGAGATATATGCTAAGCTAACCTAAATTAATATTAAAGTCATTCCCCTTTCGAATACCACATGGAAAACATGGGTTATGCCTGTATTAAATCCTACCTATCTCGTGTTCCATGTGTAATATTGTCAACTGATGCTGATCTCGAAGTGTGAAACTTTTTGTCCCATTTATACAACTGATCACTGTACCTAGCTGAGAGTGCTTGGTACAGGCTTTGGCAGTTTTCTACCTTTTATATATGTATACTGATCAGTGGAATAGTAATTGTATGCACATGCTCTAATCTCTCTTATCCTATTCCGCTGGCCTCTATCCAAGATATGCAATGGCAAGGGTAGAATTATCCCACAGAATACCTCGAACGCGCGTTACCTAAAATTATCCAACAGAGTTTCACCAGGACTACATTGCCATCCTTCCACGGAACACCGTTTATTGCATAGATGACAAAACAGCCAAGAGGTTACATACGTATGTGTCCAAAAAGCTTTCAGACTGACCTGTGAAACAGACAAATTGTCGCAAATTCTACACCTATGTCCCAACCTTGTGAGTCACGATTTTCTGTTTTGAATATGGTCTGCATTTCGACTGGAAGACGTTTCCTATGTTAATGTCTAGATACTTTTGATCAGAGAGCGTATGGGTAATGTACATCCCACTTCTGACACCATTGTAATAGGATGACCGGAGTGGGTGATGTGGTCAGAGTTGTAGGGCGTGGTTGGGTAGAAGAAGGTGGCTGTTTTTAGCAATCTTCCTCTTTATTGTTGGGTCTTCCAATACATTTTCCGGTAGCTCAGCCACACCGCCCGTGTCGTGGTGGAGACGTGCTGATGCACGCAGCCTGGGGAATGGCTGACGCAACCGCGCCACACACGGCTCGCGCCTGCGCAATTCTGCTAATGCTGCGTTCTGGCTGTTGATGGCTGCCACGCACAATCACACATACCGACGCTCTTTGCAAAACTGTGTCACGTGCATAACGCGCCAGCCAGCCTTCGTCCGCAATCTTCTGTGAGGCTGGTGCATCGCATACTGAAACACACTAAATCACGATTTCGCACCATATTTCCTAAAAATAACCCCTTGTCCTCATCACTCAGAATCAGGCAACTAAAGGGTGACAAATTGGCGCACGTGGGGGTGAGCTATCTTCTGCCCTACCAAATAAAGTAAATGGTTCAAATGGCTCTGAGCACTATGGGACTCAACTGCTGAGGTCATAAGTCCCCTAAAACTTAGAACTACTTAAACCTAACTAACCTAAGGACATCACACACATCCATGCCTGAGGCAGGATTCGAACCTCCGACCGTAGCGATCGCGCGGCTCCAGACTGTAGCGCCCAGAACCGCTCGGCCACTTCGGACGGCAATAAAGTAAATCTCAGACATAAAGCCTTTTGAAACAAATGGCTCTGAGCACTATGGGACTTAACATCTGAGGTCACAGGTCCCCTAGAACTTAGACCTACTTAAACCTAAATAACCTAAGGACATCACACACACCCATGCCCGAGGCAGGATTCGAACCTGCGACCGTAGCGGTTGCGCGGTTCCAGACTGAAGCGCATAGAACCGCTCGGCCACACCGGCCGGCCTTTTGAAACAGTATCTACCTGTAGCAGCTGATGCATCTCATCAGTACCAGTGGTAGTTCCATGAAAACAGTAGTGACAGCTTAGAATTAAACAGCGATTTTCTGTAACTAACACCAAGTAGCAACTAAACACCAAATAGTAACTAGCGATTTTCTGTAACTAACACCAAGTAGTAACTACCGTTGACTAGTTTGCAGCATGACAAATTAAAATATTGATTAGCTTTCAACACAACAAATTAAAACCCAGATTACTTAACCTAAGAGCGTGGCTCTAAATAATAACACACACGTACAAGCCACACTGTCAAATGGCTGCTTCCTGGTTTTTTTTAAAAAAAACATCAGTCATCAAGATGGCCCTTACAACGCGTTACCAAACAAGAACATTAGGGTAGAAATATCTGAAACATAGATTTATTATCAGGAGCAACCAACATAAGTAAAACATAATGGATGGCACTTACACATTTGTTACATCTACATCTACATGATTACTCTGCAATTCACATGTAAGTGCTTGGCAGAGGGTTCATCGAACCACAATCATACTATCTCTCTACCATTCCACTCCCGAACAGCGCGCGGGAAAAACGAACACCTAAACCTTTCTGTTCGAGCTCTGATTTCTCTTATTTTATTTCGATAATCATTCCTACCTATGTAGGTTTGGGCTCAACAAAATATTTTCGCATTCGGAAGAGAAAGTTGGTAACTGAAATTTCGTAAATAGATCTCGCCGCGACGAAAAACGTCTTTGCTTTAATGACTTCCATCCCAACTCGCGTATCATACATATCTGCCACACTCTCCCCTATTACGTGATAATACAAAACGAGCTGCCCTTTTTTGCACCCTTTCGATGTCCTCCGTTAATCCCACCTGGTAAGGATCCCACACCGCGCAGCAATATTCTAACAGAGGACGAATGAGTGTAGTGTAAGCTGTCTCTTTAGTGGCCTTGTTGCATCTTCTAAGTGTCCTGCCAATGAAACGCAACCTTTGGCTCGCCTTCCCCACATTATTATCTATGTGGTCTTTCCAGCTGAAGTTGTTCGTAATTTTAACACCCAGGTACTTGGTTGAATTGACAGCCTTGAGAATTGTACTATTTATCGAGTAATCGTTTCAACGGATTTCTTTTGGAACTCATGTGGATCACCTCACACTTTTCGTTATTTAGCGTCAACTGCCACCTGCCACACCATACAGCAATCTTTTCTAAATCGCTTTGCAACTGATACTGGTCTTCGGATGACCTTACTAGACGGTAAATTACAGCGTCATCTGCGAAGAGAACTGCTCAGATTGTCTCCCAGGTCATTTATATAGATCAGGAACAGAAGAGATCCCAGGACGCTTCCCTGGGGAACACCTGAGATCACTTCAGTTTTACTCGATGATTTGCCGTCTATTACTACGAACTGCGACCTTCCTGACAGGAAATCACGAATCCAGTCGCATATCTGAGACGATACCCCGTAGGCCCGCAGCTTGATTAGAAGTCGCTTTTGAGGAACGATGTCAAAAAGCTTTCCGGAAATCTAGAAATACGGAATCAACTTGAGATCCCCTGTCGATAGCGGCCATTACTTCGTGCGAATAAAGAGCTAGCTGCGTTGCACAAGAACGATGTTTTCTGAAACCATGCTGATTACGTATCAATAGATCGTTCCCTTCGAGGTGATTCATAATGTCTGAATACAGTATATGCTCCAAAACCCTACTGCAAACCGACGTCAATGATATAGGTCTGTAGTTCGATGGATTACTCCTACTACCCTTGTTAAACACTGGTGCGACCTGCGCAATTTTCCAATCTGTAGGTACAGATCTATCGGTGAGTGAGCGGTTGTATATGATTGCTAAGTAGGGAGCTATTGTATCAGCGTAATCTGAAAGGAACCTAATCGGTATACAATCTGGACCTGAAGACTTGCCCGTATCAAGCGATTTGAGTTGCTTCGCAACCCCTAAGGTATCTACTTCCAAGAAACTCATGCTAGCAGCTGTTCGTGTTTCAAATTCTGGAATAATCCATTCGTCTTCCCTGGTGAAGGAATTTTGGAAAACTGCGGTCAATAACTCCGCTTTAGCGGCACAGTCGTCCGTAACAATACCATCGGCTCTGCGCAACGAAGGTATTGACTGCGTCTTGCCGCTTGTGTACTTTACATACGACCAGACTTTCTTCGGATTTTCTACCAAATTTCGAGATAATGTTTCGTTGTGCAACAGTTATTAATTTAAATGTTAACAAAACACGACCAACTTGCGGTCACAACACTGTTTAGAGGTTGACATGAGAATAAACGTAACTCGGCTTTCAGACAAAGTATAAGTAGTAAAAAAATTCTCCCCACTTTCTGGAGGACTCGGTAGAAAAAAATCACCAGCACATAGCTTAGCTCTATAGTACAGCTAGAATTAAGACGGTGGCAACAAGATACCTGATTACGGATAACTGACAAGACTCGCACAATAGTCTGCCACCATGTCACCAGTTTATTGTAGGCTTCACAAGAGTTCGCTCCATAGTATTGCAAAATAGCACACAGTCTCCTGATATGCTCACGAGGATGTTAAAAGAGCGCTACGAGACACACGTGCCTCCAGCAGTGGCAAGCCGGGCCACGCTTCTACGTAACAGCCACCTTAGACACGCTACAGCCGACTGCCCCGGCACCTGTCGTCACAGTCCGCGCCACTCGCCGCACCTCACGGGGAGCTACCTCACAACCTCCTGCGCTAATGTTGAAGCAAAAATCACGGCAACGAGCACAAGCCCAAATAACTGCCGCTCGCCGCACAGAAACCTTCTGACTGGAAAATTTCCGGAGCATACTCGATTTATCGAAGAAGCCAGAAGGGGCAGCAAAACTATCGCAAAAGATTTCGATAAAAGCAAGCCGGAAGGCTCAAACATTTAACATAAACCATATTGCTACGAAAGCTTTTCTGAAGGTATTTGTCAGGTGTGTA
The DNA here is from genome assembly GCF_023898315.1 of Schistocerca nitens. NCBI lineage: Eukaryota > Metazoa > Arthropoda > Insecta > Orthoptera > Acrididae > Schistocerca > Schistocerca nitens. The sequence continues at coordinate 433,339,629 of NC_064615.1, read as the reverse complement.
GCCTTGTAGGTAAGTGAAACGTGAACGATAAGCTATTCAGACAAGGTGAGAATAAATCTTTTGAAATGTGGTGCCACAGAAGAGCGCTAAAGATTTGATGGGTAGCTCGAGCAGCTAATGAAGAGGTGCTGAATTCAAATTGGGAGAAAGAAAATTTATGGCAGAATTTGACTAAAAGAAGGGATCAGGTGATGGGATACATCCAAAAATTCACCAACGAGGTATTTTCACTCACGAGAGTACCACCTCCATATGTAAGAAGACAGGTAGCAGCCAAGAATGAAAAGAAGAAGCGAGAAACAGATCCAAGGCATCCGTTGCTCGAAACTCGCACCTACCCATCACGATTGAAATCGAGAAGAAGGTTCTTACTTAACTGCACCAACTGCAAATTCAGCAGAAGCCCGCCGAATTGAGCTGTGGAAAACAAAGTTTCCTGGAGGATTAGGGGCAGCAAAAGAAAAGCTACCACTAGGCTGCCATCTCCAGTATGAGGCATGGAAGACTCTCAGAAGGTTGAGAACAAGGGTGACAAGGTGCAAGACTAATTTGAAGATTGGAGTATGAGTGATGATGTTGTGAGTGTTGGGCAAGGAAGGACTCTGAACGCTTGTTGGTCTGCAGAAACCTGCGTGAACCCTGGTGGACTTGTTTGCAGTGAACATCCGTGCCATTCTGGCTGTTATATTTTGGACTTGTGAAGTGTGATATTCTCTGTAATTAGTATTAGATAGTACTTTTTATTATATTGAATTTTAGTGTTCTTTGGACTCGGATAAATAAATAAATCCAAAGGCTTCAAGAAATCGCCAATTCGGTAGGGGAAGGAAATGTGGGGTAAAAATTGCAGCGAGAGACCAAGGTTTGAGTAGGTTAAGTGGGTTCAAATAGATGAAGGTCGCAATGGGTATGCTGAGATGAAGAGGACTGCACAGAATAAGCTACCTGGAGAACTGCATCAAACCTGTCTCCGGAGTGAAGACAACGACAACAACAACAACAACAACAACAACAAAAACAAAACCACACCGTTGACCGCCAACAAAAATCGCCCAATACAGAGCGTTCTGCCAAAGGGTGTCATTGGCCCGAAAATTTTTTGACGAATAAGGATCATAACAAGAAGTGAAAGTCTATACCCGGTGGTATTAATATGGAAAAGCAGTAGAGAAACGGTTTAAAGTGTGTTGATATGGGAAGTCTGAGTTGTGGTGTGTAGGGGGAGGCAGGGGACGCTGTACTGGAACCGCCGCCGTCCGCCGGCAGCCGCTGGTGGCGACTCCCGCTGGTGGGCGACGCCAGCGCCGACGCACCATCCGGCTGAATTTCCGGAGGCGGGATGAGGGACGCTGCCGCCTGGGCGCCGCTCCTTGTTTAATATCCGCCGCTCACTGGCGCCGTGACGCACGGCCGCCGCCTCTGTGTCCCCGCCGCTCGCTGCCACCTGGCTACGCTTTAAAGAACACCCCTCTAACCGTGAAACAGCATCGGCAGACTGTTCGGCCGCAGGTGCGAAAAGTACTAAATTTAACGCTCTGTTCGACCAGTTTCCTTTATTCAAGTAATACGACAATGGATAACTCGTCTGTTTAATGCAAGAATAACAAATAGAATCTGAGCCGTGGTAAAAATCGCTGTTTCGAAGAGCGCGCCGCAGCGCGTAGTGTGAAGCAGTCCCCCTCCGTTTCTGGCGGTGGCGCCGCTGTGGCAGTCGGTGCTTTGGTGTCTCCTTCTGGTGGGAAAGGGGAAAGGTTGCCTGTTCATGTGCATTTAAGGGGTGCTATGAGCTCGCCAGTCGGTCAGTCCGGGACAGTCTCTCGTCCCCAGCTTGCTAGTCTTTCTCTCGTCCGCATTTGTAGGCAGTTAGTGTCTGTCGTTCGGATCAACCTTTAAAGCCGGCAAAATGAGAGTTCTTCCACTCCGCCAGTAAGAGAACTCAGCGAGTGGTCGCCCGGTCGGGGCTTAGTTCCTGCATCTGAGTCTGCGCGTTAAGCCGCCAGTCTGCTCGAGTTTACTCAGGCAATGGTCATTGGCGGTTGGATCGATCGGTTGGTCGGTCGCGCACTGAGACACAAGATGACTTGGCTGCCTTGAGCGTCGGCGCATGTGAGGTCGCCACGTTCGTCCAGGGGGCCGCGGCGTATAGCGAGGGGTAGTGACTTCGCGGTCGACACGAGAGCAACAGGAGTCAACACACGACATCAGTCTAGCCGGTGCGAGCTGCGACGCCTTGAGACGGGAGATCGGCGCGCCTTCCTGCGTCCGTTGAAGCGGGTGGCAGCGGACGGTTCGGGAGAGCGATCTGGGGGTGTTGCGCCAGATCTTCTCGAGAAATCGCAGTTTATTAGAAGTTAAGTGATTGGTGATACGTTGTTTGATTTACTCTTGTTAAATTCTTCTTGTTTTCTTGGTGAGGTCACCAGCCGTTTTTCTTTGGGGTCGTCGCACCATTCTTCTCCGTTTGCCCACCTGCGGGAAGGTGGTTGTTTATAAATTGGGTGGTCCGTTTTTCCTTTGTGGAGTAGGGACGAGTTAGAGCAACCTGCGGTTCGGGTTGTTCGGAAATCTCCCTATCAATCTTCCGTACGTTAGTAGCTGCCTCTGTCATGTTTGTTGGATTTGGTGTGTTAACGAATTTATTGCTTGGAGTGTAAGGGCCTGATACCTGAAATATGTATTGATCTTTGGAAACTTTGATATTATTGCCTATGATCTTGAGAGACGGTGTCTGTGTACAGTAGAGCATCTTAACTTGTTTGGCCAATCTTGTAGAATTTTATATAAGATTGCATTTCATGGGCTTTTATTTAAATGATCATTTTAGTATATAAAGTTGCCACCCTTTCACCGTCAAACTTTTCTTAGAAGTTAAAATCAAGTTGCACCTTCGGTGGCAAGGTTAATATTTTAATTGTTAGTGTTGTGTATCATTTCTATCCCTCCTACGGGGGTGCATAGTTTGTGTGCTTGTGTAAATTGTTAAAACTGAACTGTTAGTTTAAAGTTATCTGGTGTGTTGCAGATTTGCACCAGTGTGGTCTTTCAGAGGCTGTTGTGAGCGGTCGTAACTACGGCCGTGTCAAAAGGGAGCGGCAAGGTTCTCTGCCCGAAAGCTCATACAGTCAAAACTTGTTTCTTTCTGCCTCTGAATAAACTGTAACTTTGATATTTAGAGGGTGCTTTCTGATTATAATTTTAAATCTGTTTCTTTAAAAAAATGCTTTTACGCACTATTGAAGTGAATAAAATTCCCATTTGTTAAAATGAATTTGGGTATGATTTCATCAGTTTCTCCCTGGCAACTACTTCCATGCTTACATTGATTAAATGTGTTAATGTTCTTGATGAATTGCTAGTAAATAAAATAAATTCTTAAGAATATTCTTTGAAAATAAATCACGGTTCAAAATCAAATCATGTTTATTGTGTAAGGTCCGTATCGAGTAACTCCTTTCTTAACATACTAAGTACGAAATTATTTTGAAAATTTTTTTCTGTAGTACTACATCGAAATACTAGAGAAGATCGTATTTTCTTCTTCCCTGATATTGGAGCTGGTATGTTGAAATTTCACGACGATATGGTTTGTAGTTTGCGTTCCTCAGGGTATTTTGTTTTCATGTGCAGCTCTAGCGAGAGAAGCCTGAACTACCAAACAAAAATGACGAGTATGTTACCGTCGACAACTTGTGAAGGGCAGCGAGGTGTAGTCCGATATTTGTGGGCTAAAGGGCATAAACCGAGGCAATTTGACAGGGCCATGTGTGGCGTGTATGCGACGACTGTATGGACCGTAGCAATGTCTCCTGGTGGCGTGCCTTCTTCCAAGAGGACCGTGTGAGCCTTACTGATTCCCCACGCTCCGGGCGGACGGTAACAGCTGCAACCCCGCTGCATGTCAGTGCCATTGATGGAGAAATTTTAAGCGACTGGTGTGTGCAACTGCATACCATATCGCAGCATACAACATTTACTATGGTGCGGTGTACGATATTCTCCATGGCGCGTTAAAATTTCGTAAAGTAAGTGCTCGCCGGGTGCCGAAGAACCTGACGGACCACAAGGGCGAAAGAATGACGACAAGCTTGGACCACTTAACGATTTACGCGGCGGAAGGGTATACTTCCTGAAAGGAATCATCATTGCCGATGAGCCGCGGGCGTACCAATGCACTCCCGAAACCAAGCAGGCCTCCATGGAGAGCAAACGTGCTGGTGCGCCTCTACGAAAAATATTCGTAGTGGCTCAGTCTGCTAGGAAAGTGCTTGTGACAGTGTTGTGGGATATGCATGGTGTGTTATTGGTGGACTTTGCCGGGCACTGGGCGCTATGAGGGCTGCAGCCTATATTAGAACTTTGATTAAGTTGGGTGGTGCACTTCGTGACAAACGCCACCGCATTAATGGTGACGGTATTAAACTTCTTCCTGATAATGCTCGACCCCATGCTGCTGCTCCTGTTCGTGACAAAATTTTCCAAATTTGGCTGGAAGATGCTCCAGCGTCCACCAAACAGCGCGGAACTTGCACGGTCGGATTTTCATGTCTGGTCCGATGAAGAAATTCCTCCCCGGCCAACGCTTTCCGACAGATGCGGAAGTGATGTCAGCAGTCCACATGTGGCTATACTCCAACCAGACGGACTTCTAAGAACGGGGCATACTGAAACTGATACTACGATTGAAGATATGTGTTGATAACGTTGGTGGCTGGGTTGAAAAGTAGGTAAAAGAAGTAAGTTCATTTGCGATTTTTTGATTTGTTACCTATTAAAAATAGTTGGTAATAAAATTGTTGCGCGCTACTTTCCGATCTTCCACGTAGTAAGAAAAACATCTATTTTCAAGTACTGCAGCAACAGAAATATCAAATTTTAATTCGATTCCCAAATACGGATCATAACGCAAACCATCTATGTTGGATGCCACTGTTCATAGCATTCCATTTGTAGACCCACATCACATTTACAGCATTGCTTTTTTGCACACTGCACAATTTCTCTGTTTGTCTTTTCTTTGCGCTCGAGGTTGCGTTTTCCGGATGTTCCAATGTCAACAGCAACACAATTTCAGAATGAATTTTTCACTCTGCATAGGAGTATGCACTGATATGACACTTCCTGGCGGGTTAAAGTTGTGTGTCCGATAGAGACCCGAACTCGGGAACTTTGCATTTGGCGAGTAACTGCTCTACCAACTTCATTATTATTACTGAGCCTCCCTTCTCTCTTCACAGTTCATTCATACGCTCACCTTTTTTTACTTCTGTGGATAGCTTCTATGCTTTAGGTATTTTAAATGTATAACATAATGCAATTTAAATATTCGGGGTGACACCACGGCATTACTGCTACCCCTCTGGATCTCGGGGTTCCGGGTTCGAGTCCCGGCCGGGTTGGGGATTTTCTCTGCCCGTGGACTGGGTGTTTGTGTTGTCCTGATCACCTCATCATCATCATTACCATTCGTGACAGTGGCTAGACTGGACTGTGTAAAAACTGGGACTTTGTACGGGCGTTGATGACTACGCAGTTGAGCGCCCCACAAACCAACACCATGATCATCTTCATCATCGTTGTCTCCGCCGGCGTTGGTAAGTTGCTGTCTTTTCACCGTTTGATCTTTTTCTGGTTTCTGATCGTAATTTTCCCCGATAGTCGGTGGAACTGTAAAGTTCGTCTTCTAAGGCTGCCTGTTTTCACTTCTGTGTATTTCGTAGTATTACTCTGTCGTTCTCTTTCCTATTTTTTCCTAAGTCGTCGTCTCTGACTTCACGCTCTCCAGTTCATTGTGGGGTTCATAACTGCTTTTAGGAGAAAGTTCGAGTATGTAATTCTGTAATGTGGTATTCGTTGAAGTCAATAGTGCTGTGTTTTCAGCTGTGCCCAGAAGTCTCCATCACTACTTTCTATGCTGGAGACAATATAATATACTGCCTGTCCTTTCAGACGATTGACGTCGTTTATCTTCACATTGGGATAAACGTCATCTTGTTCGGGGAACGTATTGCAGAAACGCCTAAAAGTTTATGACCACTTGCCATATTTCATGCGCCTTTCCACGTACAAATTGGTGTTCATCAGCATCTTGCACACGACAGGTAGCATAGAGAGGGCACGCTGCCAAATTTATCGCAAGTAAACACGAGTTCATGGGGAGTTTCCTATTGATCGCATAATACCACAAGGCCCTCACACACATTGACAAATGTGGGTGATGAACACTTTTACATATGGTGCCCCAATCGACATCCTGGTACTCATCGTCTGTATCATTCTTGACGTGAGAGACAATCAGATGTTTGTACACCGCTCGGACTGTGGCTAGTTGGGTCTTGGGCATCCCCATGCTGATGTATTTAATCAAAAAAATATTTAAGACGGAGATCGTTTGGTATGTGGAGAACGTCAACTGGCGCTTCGAAGTAGGCTGACGTTATTTCGTTAGTAGAAGTGTGGTGCTAGTATTCTGCGAATGCTTCCACCTTTCATATGTGGATCTTACATAGAGAGCCCGTGTCTTCGTACACACGCCGGAGCGGTTTAGTCTGCCTACTGCAGCCGGAAGAGTCAACGAAGAATATTTGACGTTGAAAATGAGGCCGCGGCTAACAAAGTGGCGGAAGGCTGCTAGTAAATTGTTTTCTAACCTGCGGATAGTGGGAGAACTCTTGCCGTATAGTTTACTTTAGATAAGTGATAAACGTCTACCAACGCCACCCATAGTAGTTTAGGCTTCGGAGGATAGTTTGAAATACAGGGGCGATTACTTTATTAAGTAAATCTTTGTTACTGACTGCAACCGTGCGTGGAATGTCTCGAGTGAATTTCACTCACATGCTCTTCATGACTGTCATATCTGTCCTTGTGTGGGAGCCCCCAGCCTGCGGCCGAAATTCGGAACACCGGATTTTACCGCATTCAACGTAGCTCCCGCTGTCTTCCTACACTGCTCTACTATGCCCAATGTGTTTGTATTTCAGTGGTGGTTTTGGAACACCGGATTTTACCACATTCAGCTTAGTTCCAGCTGCCTTCCTACACTGCTCTACTATGCCCATTGCCGTTTGTATTTCAGTGGTGGTTTTGGCTAGAAAAGCTACGCAATCCGCGGTAGGAACGGCAGACGAACATATGATCCCGTGTCATGATTCCCTGGAGTTGACTGTTCCACGTAGTTAACAGTGGCTCGACTGCTATAGCAAATAGTATCATTGACATGGTGCATCCTTGACAAACTGCGCTATTGATTGTTATCGGATCCACCGATCGGCCGTTTATCGGTATTGTGGACTGCGAGTTTCACAGAAGACCATGACTGTCACGAAAAGTTGTGGGAAGTTAATTGGCTGCTTGGTCTTCAGTAAATTCTCGTGCTTTACCCTGTCAAAGGCTTCGTTAAAATCGAGAGTAACTTTGGGGCATGGGATGCGGGAGGCGGTCGCTGTCACGATTGTGTCGCGATAATCACACAGGATATCGTGAAAGTGGCGATCTTTACCGGCACTGGTTTGCTCCGGCACTGCTACTTTGTTTATTACGGGCTTTAGCGTCTCAGCTATAATGCTGTCAAATACCTCGTAGTTACTGTTTAAGAGGGTTAACATACGGTAATGTGCCAATTTTCCGATTGACGTATTAAGAACCGGTACAACCAAGCCTTCGCTAAAATTTTGTGAGATGTCTTTGTTTGACTCACTCAATTCCTGGGATACGTCGATAAATTTCGGTAATATGTGATGTTTAGATCCGAGGTAGAATTCCACCCGTATGCCACCTGGTCCTGGTGACTTGTTCTCTGGGCCATTGCTCAGCGCATCGACCTCTTCATCGGTTCAGCCAGCAAATTAATTTCCTCCGCTTCGTAAATCCTGTGGCTTATTCTCTACAGTATGTCCTCCATCGGCGCGCGGTCCAGAGGCATAGCGGCTTAAAGCGTCTCATAATATCTCTTCAGCTCAGCTCTGATCTCTGGCTGTTGCAGCAGCAGTCGTCCGTCCGCCGTTCGTAGTTCAGTGATGAGCTTCCTTCCTGCGACAACTTATTCACTCTTTAATCAGCTGGCATGTGGAAGGTTGTTAGCTTTGGGACCCTTCTAATTCTAATTCCTGTTGACGCTGTAATCGCGGCCTTTACCTGTTGGTTGTCGAGTACCGACGCGTCCATCCAGAACAAGTCACGTGCCTTTGTGCAATTCCATCCTCTCACGGAGTATCTCATGAGAGCCTTCCTCATCGCCGGTCTTACACAATTTAATCGCTACGGAGCATATTGAAGAAACTTTCTTTCACAAGCTCACCATGATGGCATTTCGGTTTGTCCAAATGCGAGACGTTCAGATTCTATTATCCCCTCCTACGATACGTCCCTTGTCTTTGGAGATTGACTGTACAGATGTGTTAAAAAAAACTGTCGGCCATGCCTCTGTCTGCAAAATTCTGTGACTGAAGGCTGGTGTCAGGTAAATGTGATCAAGTCTTCTTGCTGAGTGTAAATCCTGGCAGATCAATCAAACACAGGTCCCGCATTAACAATCAAAAAAATTTTGCATTACCCCGGTTTCCAGAACACCTGAAGATAGACGTTGACTGTGGATATTGTATCACAGACACAGTCCCTTTGACTGTTCAGAGATGTCACTAAACCCGCCCAAAGATTTAAACAACCACGCATGAGCAGCGCCTACTAGACGGAGGGGGTCCGAAAGCCGATCACTTCCAGTCATTCCACCAGGAAGGAGGTACACGGCTCGTGTTGTCTGTAGTTCAACCATGCCTAGACAACGATGCATGAGCAGCGCCTACTACACGGAGGGCGTCCGACAGCCGATCAGTTCCAGTCTTTCCACCAGGAAGGAGGTACACGGCTCTTGTTGTCTGTAGTTCAACCATGCCTAAACGGTCAGTACCGTGGTTCGATCGCGTCCGCATTGTTACTTTGCGCCAGGAAGGGCTCTCAACAAGGGGAGTGTTCAGGCGTCTCTGAATGAACGAAAGCGATGTTGTTCGGACAAGGAGGAGATACAGAGAGACAGGAACTGTCGATGACATGCCTCGCTCAGGCCGCCTGAGGCCTACTACTGTAGTGGATGATCGCTACCTACGGATTATAGCTCGGAGGAAACGTGACAGCAATGCCACCATGGTGAATAATGCTTTTCGTGCAGCGACAGGACGTCGTGTTACGACTCAAACTGTGCGCAAAAGGCTGCATGATGCGCAACTTCACTCCCGACGTCCATGGCGAGGTCCATCTTCGCAACCACGACACCATGCAGCACGGTACAGATGGGCCCAGCAACACGCCGAATAGACCACTCAGGACTGGCATCACATTCTCTTCACCGATGAGTGTCGCATATGCCTTTATCCAGACAATCGTCGGAGACGTGTTTGGAGGCAACCCGGTCAGGCTGAGCGCCGTCGACACACTGTCCAGCGAGTGCAGCAAGATAGAGGTTCCCTGCTGTTTTGGGATGGCATTATGTGGGGCCGACGTACGCCACTGGTGGTCACGGAAGGCGACATAACGGCTGTACGATACGTGAATGCCATCCTCCGACCGACAGTACAACCACATCGGCAGAATATTGGCGAGGCATTCGTCTTCATGGACGACAGTTCGTGCCCCGATCGTGCACATCTTGTGAATGACTTCGTTCAGGATAGCGACATGCCCAACTAGAGTGGCCAGCATGTTCTCCAGACTTGAACCCTATCGAACATGCCTGGGATGGATTGAAAAGGGCTGTTTATGGACTACGTGACCCACCAACCACTCTGAGGGATCTACGCCGAATCGCCGTTGAGGAGTTGAACAATCTGGACCAACAGTGCCTTGGTGAAATTATAGATAGTATGCCACGACGAATACAGGTATGAATCAATGAAAAAGGGCAAAAGGACATGCTACTGGGTATTAGAGGTGCCGGTGTGTACAGTAATCAGGTCCACCACCTCTGAAGGTCTCGCTGTATGGTGGTACAACATGCGATGTGTGGTTTTCGTGAGCAATAAAAAGGGTGGAAATGATGATTATGTTGATCTCTATTCCAATTTTCTGTACAGGTCCCGGAGCTCTCAGAACCGAGGTGATGCAGAACTTTTTTTGATGTGTGTAGTTGCCAGTTCGGGGCAAGAGTTAAAACGCAGCCTCTGGTCTTTCGGGAACAAGACGCAGTTATATTCACCACCGAAGTACTGTGGTCGTACTTGCCAGCGAATAATGGGCCCATTTCTTCTTAGAAAAATTCCACCCGTTTATATCTATTGCCAGAGCCTGAAGGTGCCTGGACGTTAATGAGGCGCGTGTCGTGATGAGCGCAATACCACGGGCTGTTGCTAGGTACTCCATGTCTTTCGTCACAGTTCCTTCCTTTGTAAGTACCGCAGTCCCAAGGTCTTGTACAATTCCTGGATGAGTGTAAGCTGTATACTCACTAATCTTGTGGAGGTCTATGTTCGTTACCTACTGCAGTAGGACAACATTTAAAGTGGCGGTATACAGCATGTCATGTAAAGTCTGGAGCTTCAGGCTGCTGCTTATACTGTTGATGTTGACCAACACTATTTTGTATGCTGGTGCTGAAATCATGCTTTTAGGGGAGGCAGCGTGTCTCTGTCCTTGCCGGGGGGCACTGTTTAGCTTCTGTCACACGGGCGGGTGGCCCTTATCTCCGTGCACTTTTCCTGTCCCGACACCATTCATGGCTTCACGCTACTGATCACATATGGTTCAAACGGCTCTGAGCACTATGGGACTCAACTGCTGAGGTCATTAGTCCCCTAGAACTTAGAACTAGTAAAACCTAACTAACCTAAGGACATCACACACATCCATGCCCGAGGCAGGATTCGAACCTGCGACCGTAGCGGTCTCGCGGTTCCAGACTGCAGCGCCAGAACCGCGCGGCCACTTCGGCCGGCTTGATCACATACAACGTCATCTGGCCAACTACATCTCGTTCTGAGGCAGTTCCACTGTGTCAGTAGCACATTCAGTGTCGTTTCTTGTGTCCCGTCCACTTCTATCCGAGAGGTGGGTGTATTCCCTTTCTCGGCCGACACAGGGATGGCTGCAGGATGAAGTATCTTGTGGATTCCGTCTTGGTGGCCGTCCGCTGTTTCTCTCTGGGTGCAGGCGATCCTCTGCGCTCTTTCACACGTTCCCCCTCTCCGTCCTCCACTTTAGGTCCGCGTTGGGGGGCGCTGTGGGTTGTTTTTTGTATTGTCGGGGTGAGTGCGGCGGTGTGTCCGCGTCATCACCTGACAGACTGCTCACCTCCGGCGGGTTCGCCTGACATGTTCAGCAAGGACCTCTCCGAGTTGTTCTACTCCATCACTGGTTGCCCGATGATCCGTTGATTCAGGGGGTGATTCTATAGCCTCTATGTGATCAGTGTCCATTGGTGTGACACGTTCCCCAGTAGCTGTCACTCCTAGATCCTCCTCCTCGGCTTGTAAAGGCCTTGGCTCTGGCCCTGGCCCTCTGACTGCTGCAACGTAAGTCGCCGTTAAATTCGACATTTGCGTAAGGTAGACTGCTTCTCCCACTAGCAATGGGGCCACCATCCTATGCACACATTCAGATCATACATGTCCTTCATTGCCACATCTGGAGCACGTTCGGGGCCGCTCTTCATACATTACGAGCGCTCGGCACCTGCAGATGTTAATATAGGGGGGGACGTGTTGCTGAAGGTCAATCTTAACCTGTTGTAAGTAGGCTGTTTATGTTTTCTTATTGGCAACGTTACGTAGCGCTCTGTATGAAAATCACTGGCTGTGCTGTGTGCAGTCTGTGGCTAGTTTGCATTGTTGTCTGCCGTTGTAGTGTTGGGCAGCGGCAGATGGATGTGAACAGCGTGTAGCGTTGTGCAGTTGGAGGTGAGCTGCCAGCAGTGGTGGATGTGGGGAGAGAGATGGCGGAGTTTTGAAATTTGTAAGACTGGATGTCATGAACTGCTATATATATTATGACTATTAAGGTAAATACATCATTTGTTCTCTATCAAAATCTTTCATTTGCTAACTATGCCTATCAGTAGTTAGTGCCTTCTGTAGTTTGAATCTTTTATTTAGCTGGCAGTAGTGGCCCTCGCTGTATTGCAGTAGTTCGAGTAACCAAGATTTTTGTGAGGTAAGTGATTTGTGAAACGTATAGGTTAATGTTAGTCAGGGCCACTCTTTTGTAGGGATTTTTGAAAGTCAGATTGCGTTGCGCTAAAAATATTGTGTGACAGTTCAAGCCCAGTCACGTATATAATTGTTGAAAAGGGGACGTTCCATATGGCGACCCTGCCAGGATACCTCACTGGAATCTTCTGATTTTTTTCTTGTAGTTTGTGTAATTAGTGTAGCTTTTGTTTATTGCTAGCGCATAATTATAGAGATAATTTCCTTTGTAGTTGTAGTTTTTCATTATTGTATAGTAAAACAGTTGTGGCATGCATGTAGATTTGCACCGAGTATTTCGCAGCTGCGATTGCAATTAACGAGATATTATTTTCAATGCTATGTTAATGTGTTTTCTTATCCAAGTTTGGAAGGTAGGAGACGAGGTACTGGCAGAAGTAAAGCTGTGAGTACCGGGCGTGAGTCGTGCTTCGGTAGCTCAGTTGGTAGAGCACTTGCCCGCGAAAGGCAAAGGTCCCGAGTTCGAGTCTCGGTCGGGCACACAGTTTTAATCTGCCAGGAAGTTTCGTGTTTTCTTATTTTGCTCTTCAAATTGTGGTTTTCTGTGTTGTTGTGTGAAATATTGTGACAATAATGGCGTGTGAAAAACGTAACACTAGGCTCCAAAGTAAACTGAGAAATGACAGTGAAGACGAAAGCAGTGTGTTAGCACCACCGTGTAATGAATTAACTAATGTTCAAAGTAGTAATTTGGTAATTGTGCGTAGGGAAATGGAGCGGGCTGTAAATAATGGTGTAGGCAGTGAAACAATTAGTGAACAGGGAAGCATTATTGATGGATCGCTCGGCAACAGCTCGCCTCAGGAATCCGAATTGACAGAACACAATATTGCAAATACTGTAGACTCAGGTTTTGGGTCCTCACCGTTTTCTCAAATGATTCAAGACACATTTTCTGCTTGTCAAAATGTGAATGTTGCCGGTGAAAATGCACTGCCAAAAATCATAGAGAAACAGATTACAGATACTAATACATTATTATTGCAATTAATGCAACAAATGGAACAAAATCAGAGACAAACACAGCAAAAGCTTCAAAAGTTAGAGACAATGGAACAAAATCAGAGACAAACACAGAAAAGGCTTCAAAAGTTAGACACAATGGAACAAAATCTTCAAAAGTTAGACACAATGGAACAACACCAGAGACAAACACAGCAACAGTTAGACGCAATGGAACAAAATCTTCACACCACGCTTGAACAAACACGTGAAGATTTAACTACTGAGTTACATAAAATCGAATCGAAATGTCAAAAAGTCTGTAACGACGTAAAAACACAAATTTGTGAGCATTTTCAACCTATTTTTTCGCGGCATGAAAATGCATTAAAGAATCACGAAGCAGCCATAAAAGAACTACAAATTATTGTTCATGAAAATCATGAGACCTTGCAAGCTAAAATTGACTCAGTTGCATCTACCGATTTGGTTATGCAACTTGCAAAAACTCAGGAAAACTTAAAGGACACAGTAGAAAGACACATGGAGGAAATTATTTCATTATCAGAGAAAGTAGTTGAACTTTCGGATCAGCTAAATAATTTATCTACGAAGGTAGATGATAATCTGAATGACACAAAACCGGTAGTCTTTAATGAGACAGAAGAGTGCGAACAAATTAGGAAATTCAAACAAAATCAGAATCAAATTAATACGCAACACCAAAGAGAAATCCGGGAAGTACAAGATCAGCTGACACAAGTAATACAAAAATTACATATTTCAGAGGACACTCGCGCTCCAACACGGGAAGAGGGACTGAGAAACATGGAACAACCACAAAATAATAACACAGGACACTTCGGAAATTATGAAAGAAATTGGCAAGGCACACCGAATTTTGAGATGGAACCGCCGAAACGACGTAACAATGACCGACATGTGACTCGCCGACATGATGATTTTGACTATAAGCTGTTCATTACTACACGTAAATTCAAAAAATTTAAGAATTCTGGCAACGACATTCATCCACAAGCATGGCTCCATCAATTCTCTCATTGTTTTCCTCCCAACTGTTCGTTAGAACACAGATTAGAATTTATGTGTGGCTATTTAGAGAATGAACCAGCTGTAAGAATGCGATCGGTCATGCACGATTGTCACAGTGAAGGAGAATTTTACGATGCCTTCCTCTCAGCATATTGGTCTCAATCTACACAAGACCGAGTAAAACATAGCATCATGATGATGAAACACTTTGAACAATCTGAATTTTCCAGTCTTGTGAAATATTTTGAAGACATGTTGCACAAGAATCAATACCTGTCAAAGCCATACAGCCCTTCAGAACTCATCCGCATTTGCTTAATGAAATTGCCTGAACATTTAAGAAATATTATTTTGGCAGGACGTTGCAAATACGACATTGAAGCTTTTCAGGAACTCTTACAAGAATTAAAAATTGACAAAGACAGTCGCAGGATGCGAAAACAGGAAAACAATCACTACAGGTCACATCTGTCACAATTCCGTGACGACAGAAACAATAACTGGACACGACAAGTCTATTCTTACAACGCAAATCGTGACCAAAACAGACACAACCCATATGACAACCACTGGCAGAGTAATAATAGTTACAGAGAAAGATCGCATTTCCGTAGTAATGAATATGACAGAGATTACCTTAGAAACAGACAATATGGGAACCAAAACATATATTATCAAGGGAGACAGAATAACTTCCGACGCAACAGTTCAGCGCGCAGTTACGATTCAGGAAGAAATTCTCCACCACATGACCGACAAGAAAGAAATTATGAAATCTACCGACATGACGACAGACGAGATAATCATAACGACAGACCTGAATTTCATCAGAACTGGCGGGATTCAAACAGAGCAGGGCACTTTCGACAACGTGAATTTGTAGAAGCTAGGTATCTCCTAATCCAAATAACGACGCGCGCCAACAAAGGAACAGACAATGACTCGCACCGCAGGCAGCCGCGTGCGCCGGCTGGCTCAGAGAAAAATAACATAGATGCTAACCTTGAGAAAAATTTTAGCATTCCTCACCGACGTATACCGCATGATAATTCCGTTCAAGTTGAACCTCTGCGTACTAGGAAGAGTAAAGGATTGCACCACATTTCACATGTAAAACCGTTTGTTGAAAGATAATCTGCTTTATAACTTAGTCTTTGCCATAAAATTTTTCACTTCACATTTCTAGTATGCTTTGTCATACTTAGAAACTGTTAACATGCAACAATGTTTGAAGTTAAATATCCAGTCAAGAACCAATAGAACTTATTTAAACAGAAATTACGAATGCATTGTTATTGTGAACAGACGACGCAGTGTTATTGTGTGTGTACATTCTTGCTTGTTAGTTGCACGATTACGTAACGACTATAAGGCTCACATACTTAGAACATTTACCAGTACTGCTAATGAGATTTTAATGCAACATTTTGGTTTACTTGAAAATACATTTTGGATTTAAAGTACTTTCTGTGAGATACCAGATGACACAGTGGTTAGTTTATGTGACAGCTGCACGATTTTATCACGACGCTACTAATGAGTGACAATTTACAATGTTGTTTTTTCGGTGTATCTGTTTTATATCTGCACAGGTTTTCTGAATTCTTCTGGAAAGTAAAACATGTTTTAGTAGTAACTTTTGTGGTATAGCTACAATGAGACAGCCTCTTTCGTAGCACAACAATACGTTACATTATAGTACTTTCTTCATCATGGCAGTAAGCATAATAACTACGATATCTATACGCAAAGCATCTCACTTTTGTTTATGATGAGGTGAGTACATTGAATTCAGCAGAACTTTGCTTACAGAGGACGATAACTACAACACTTCAACAGAATTATCTTACAGCAAGACGCCCATTTAGCGCTACAGGACACGCATTTCAGTGATTAATTTTGTACTTAAAACATTTATTTTTAAAGATTTTTGAATTACAAAGAAAGCTTTCCGTGATACATTTCATTTCATTGCTTTAATCTGTAACACCTGAGGGTATAATTACATTAATCCTCAGGGGGGTACACGCTTACTTTGTGTACCATGTGTTTGGCAAGCACAAGAAGCCCTAGCTAATACGGTATTTGCTTATACAACTTCACACATCGGTACCATATTTCTCCAACAGAGACTTACACAGCTACCTGATTATTTAACAGAGAAACAAACTTTTTTTCTACATCAGTGACAAATGTTTACGTAATTACACCATTGGATAACTTCACACTTACGAAATTGTATTTTGTCTGTACTTTGTGAACTGTTCTTATTTTTTCGGAACCATTGTGATACTGTGAGAGCTTTGAATGATGTATTTGGTATGGGATCATGATTTTAAAGTACGTTTGAGGTAGATGACACTATTGAAATGAGCAGAGAATTTTTTTTAGGTTTTGAAATTATTGGAGGAAGCTACGACGATTTTGAGAGTTGACTGAGGTGTTATGATGTTATTATTACGATGACTATGTGTATTATGCTGTTGCGGTATGTTTATGATTAATAAGTTGATGCTATATGAGTTATTTGAGTATGCTACGTATGTATTATGATGAAATATTGAAGAAGTGTCTACGAATATGTATATGTGTAATAAGGTAAGGAATAATGAGTAGTGGTTAGGGACTCTGGTTTGTGAAAAAGGTTGTTGGAAATCAAGAATCATACTTTAAGAGTTATGAAATGTACGTAAATGCGTGAATGTATTACAATGCCGACGAAAAGTTTTTGGACACTGTTATATCAATAGGATTTTGTTTCTACACATTTGTAACGCAAATTCTTGACCTGTGAAATATTTTTATATGAGACTGTCACTGTAGCGGAATCTCCTGTCGTAAATATTTCCGTAAGAAAGTTAAGTGACCACCTGCACGTAATGCGTCGTGGGCAGCTGCGCGACAGTCTCCTGGAAAAAAGCCATTAGTGTGTGCGTTTCAGAGGCACAGGTAAAAAAAAAGAGGCCATTACCCTCGCTATTGACATTTCTTTGTAGAAAGCATCGCAAATACGACACGCTCAAACTTGAAAAAATATGATTATACTGTGGAGCTTTTAATTTATGATATTTACTAAAATGCCTAATGAAATGATGAGAAACATTTTACATCTATTGTCTTTCTAGTTGAGAGTTTGCTCATTTTGTTTAATACCAAGTTTGTAACTGCAGCAGCATTGGTTAAAATAAAATTTAATAGATGTACTAATATAAATATTTTATGCCTACAGATCCAGTAAATAATTTTATGATCTATTAAAAAAAACGAAGGAGCATAAAAAGACATTTTTCTTCACGGGAAATGCATACGGAATTTTCTTTTCAACTACGTGGTAATTTTTTTGGTAGAATAACTTCTTGTGGTGCACCACTTTAATTACATAGACATTAAGTTGTGAATAGACATTTCCCTTATCTGCATTATTGTCTTTAGTGTAATATTTTTCTGCTTTAGCTTTGTCATGTTTAGGTATAAGTTATTGCATTTGCCGCTGCTGCTTGCCAGGCATAGTGCTACTAAAATTGACTTTGTATTACTCTCTTAAGCCAGTTTTACTACGAATTTATTTTTCTTGTTTGCTATGCATTGCCTTATATTAGTTGTAATATTCCATTTGCTTTGCTAATTTATGCTGCTTGCTTTGCCATTTGTATTTTTTATCATTGCTGTTTGTGTTAATTGTTTTGTGCTGCTGCATTGCCTCGTCCCTTAGTTTAGCATCTGAGCTCAGTAGATTTAAATTTAGCTTAAGATGGGGTAGGCCATACAAGAAAACAAGTTGTGATGAAGTGGAAGTAATGCATTGAGAAGCTATAAGAAAATGGTTTGGCCAAAAAAGTATTTTGAAAGAGGATATGAGCAAAAAAGTAGGGTTTAGGGACAACAGGTTTAGGTAGGATTTTTTTGGCAATAAATGATGAGGTAAGATAATGGAAAATAAATAATGAGGTAAGAAATATGTGAACATATAAATAAAAAAAGCATGCTTGGATAGGATTTTTTTGGTGGAAACAAATGTTGAAATAAGACGAAAGATCTGTGGAATGAAGTTTTAGGTTGGACTGCAGTACCAAATGTTACACTGAAAACAAACCCTGCCCTTTCCTCTTGTGTTATTCTGCTATGTGTTTGTGTTCCCTTGTGTATTTGTGTTTTTCCTGTCTTTATGTGTTTAGCTGATGTTGTTATGTTGTAGAATTTTTCTAATAATATGATATTTACTTTGTAATGATGTTTAGGCATTATTTATTTGTTCTGTTTTGTTGCTCATGTGTGGAGTTGATGTTTCATAAGTTATTCTGATCTTTTACGTATGAACTTATGTCATAATTCCTGTAACACTGATGGATATGTTATTTCGACTCTTTTGTAAAGCCTGTACTACAAATGTTATCTGTATTGTTATGTTCTTTACTGATGTATTTTGTACCTTTGTAATTGTATTCTTATGTTATAAAATTGTAATTGACACCAGTTCATTAAATTAAGTAACTTGTAAGTTCCTTTTCACTGCACACGTTTCTGTTGGTCATAGTATATGGACAATATGTGAGAAGTAGGAACTGTTAGTGTTTGCACATGTGTTAATAATTCAGCAAGGGACTGGACAACAGGATTGCTGGTTCTAAGGACAATTCCAAAAACTTTGTGAGTGCACAAGTGGTGGTTATGGACTTGCTTTATTATCCGCAAGACTCTTCAATGGTGATTGTGCACCTGTACAGTCACAACAGATGGCTGCTGGCCATCTCTACAAGGACTACAGTGGGTCTGCATCTTTGATGACCCACCAATACCGTTATTTCTACAAGGACTGCAGTGGGTCTGCGCCTCTGGTGGCCCACCAATACCACAATCTCTACCAGGACTACAGTGGGTCTGCACCTCTGATGGCCCACCAATACCGTAATCTCTACCAGGACTACAGTGGGTCTACTCTGTGATGACCTACCTACCAATATTCTTTAAAACTTCGACTGACTCTGCGGTGGGTTTGCTCTGTTGTGGCCCATTACCTGTCTGCATGTCAAGAGTCAGCACTGTCTTTTCGTTGGAAGGACAACACTACTTCTTCAAGACTGCATGGAAATCCACTACTTCCGTGTGCATTTTCTTCTACTGCTCAGAATTTGAGAAAAACACTACTATTTTACTGTGATGAACGATCAGGACTGTCTTTATGGACTGTGAGAAAATTTTAGCTTTTGACCAACATTGTATCAATAAGTGTGTGCATTTGATATCTTTGTTATTGTAATTATGAAAAACTTTATCAAATCATTATTGGCCACTACCCAAAACAATTTGTAAAATTTTTTGTGGGGTTCATGGTGGCTATGTAAGTAAGCCGTTTATGTTTTCTTATTGGCAACGTTACGTAGCGCTCTGTGTGAAAATCACTGGCTGTGCTGTGTGCAGTCTGTGGCTAGTTTGCATTGTTGTCTGCCAATGTAGTGTTGGGCAGCGGCAGATGGATGTGAACAGCGCGTAGCGTTGCGCAGTTTGAGGTGAGCCGCCAGCAGTGGTGGATGTGGGGAGAGAGATGGCGGAGTTTTGAAATTTGTAAGACTGGATGTCATGAACTGCTATATATATTATGACTATTAAGGTAAATACATCATTTGTTCTCTATCAAAATCTTTCATTTGCTAACTATGCCTGTCAGTAGTTAGTGCCTTCCGTAGTTTGAATCTTTTATTTAGCTGGCAGTAGTGGCCCTCGCTGTATTGCAGTAGTTCGAGTAACCAAGATTTTTGTGAGGTAAGTGATTTGTGAAACGTATAGGTTAATGTTAGTCAGGGCCACTCTTTTGTAGGGATTTTTGAAAGTCAGATTGCGTTGCGCTAAAAATATTGTGTGACAGTTTAAGCCCAGTCACGTATATAATTGTTCAAAAGGGGGCGTTCCATACTGTCTAACATCGTTTAATGCAGAGAAGGTTTGGAAAGCTGTCCACTATGTTACTCAGGACCATACCATGCTTGTTTAGAACTCAATTTAGTGGAGCCACTTCGAAGGGAAGTTCATAGATCATCATGGTCCTCACTCCGAATCTCGCCATTTGTGCTGTAAACTTCCACATGCTCCCCTCACAATGGTTGCATTTAAATCGTGCTCCTATTGAGCCTATGACTGTTTTACAGTACTCTGTTTTTATCATATTCACATAGACCGTGCTGCTGTCGACGAACGAATCCCGATCGTTTCGTGAAATCATCTCGCAAAAACATCTCTATTTTGAAAGGCCTTCGTCGTGCATAATTGTCACCTAAAGTAAATTTCTAAGAGTCCTTACGGAACTGGGATGCCACTGTTACGCCAGTATTATGTCTGACATGTTCTAGCAACCGATCTTCCCACCAAGTGTATGCACCACTTGCCTCTTCGCTCGGCTCGCTGCAGTGGGGACTTACTGTACGCCCGCACAGCTCGCCTGCGACAAGCAGACTGCCCAACTGAGCACCCAAACACAGATTTACTTTCTCCAGAACCCCATCTTCTAGTTTT
This sequence comes from Schistocerca nitens, assembly GCF_023898315.1. Taxonomy (NCBI): domain Eukaryota; kingdom Metazoa; phylum Arthropoda; class Insecta; order Orthoptera; family Acrididae; genus Schistocerca; species Schistocerca nitens. Next base: position 433,318,936 of record NC_064615.1, on the reverse strand, counting down.
CAAACTTCACAAAAGATAGTCTGCGATATTTGCGGGAACAGTATTCATGGAAGAAAGAATATTGTGGAGACATGGGTTAGCCACAGCCTCGGCGATGTTTCCAGAATGTTATCTCAGCTGGTTGATCACCTTCCCGCTAAAGACAGAGATCCCGAGTTTCAGTCTCTGGCACACAGTCCTAATCTGGCAGAAAATTTCAGAAGAACGTTTTTTTCTGTACGAAAGACTTCCAACCAGCTTTCATTGTATCAGATAATGGTGAAGACAGAGCAAGATCCTTCTGCAATCTAGCAGGAAAATGTTAGTTTTTACGAGACTAAACAGTACTTGAGAGTTCACCAGTGCTACATCGATCACCGAGCGAATCTCGAAAAGCTTATCGCCCCCTCCTCCTTTTTTTTGGTGAAATACTTGAGAGAAACTCGAGACACCCGTGTCGTCTCAGGCACTGGACATCCTTATCATCCGTCTTCACACCAACAGGAATGTTCTTGACGAAGGGAATGGCAACCAGTGAAAAGGAGAATTCGAATAAATTTCTGAATGCACTCATTTGAAAGCTGAAACTGATGGCGGTTCTTCTGTGCGGCATGTGTCATCGTACGCCTGACAACATGTGACACAACTGTGACGTCGAAGAGCTTCTCGGAACACTCTACTGGGCTTTTTCCGTGAGGTTCGATGACGATATCATTTCTCCTGGCCTCTACAGCATCCGATTTTGTGTATATTTTCGAGTAATTGGGTTATATTTTCTCTCACTATGAATTCAAAGACAATTTCGCCTTTTTAGCAGGTTGTGGGAATGCATTCTGTCTACCTGTACTTTCTTATGTTACAGCCATGTCCGCCACAGGGGACTCTTCTCTTCCTGCACACAACGAATTTCAGTATCTGCTCAAAATATGCACTGACCCGTTCTGAAGGAAGTTCTACGTAGTCTACACAGTCGTTGTTGCTGTCGTCTTCACTCTCAGAAGTCCTCAAGTTTGAGAAGGTCATATCTTGAAGTTCTTTTTGCGACAGAATCTTCTGTCGAGGCATTTCTTGTAACCTGCAATTTTAAAAAAATAATTCTTGAAATTCTAGTCAGTATCAGACGTGATACCGAATTGAAATTTTATGTATTTATGTCGACTGTACCAATTCCATTAAGGAAGTGCTATTGTAGTAATCAACACTCATCAATAAGCAATAAAAAATCATGACAACCAAAGTAAACCTCTATCTGCAACGTCTGATTTGCCTTCAGGACTCGCATTTCCCCATTTGTGATAAGAAGAGATGAGTGAAGTGGGAGAAATACCAAGTGTGCTTAACACAAGGCACGTACGTTATCACTTTAGATTCGATGCTACACGTGACATCCTGTGTAAGAAGTGAACGTTCTAGCGTTCTGTAGGCACATATATAGCGTTACTGGGCGGCTTATAGCATGTGATCCCCCAAATAGGAACCACAACAGCTAATGGGTTAATGTTTTTTCTGTGATTACCTGAGATGCTACAGTGTCCTCTGTGGCATACAGTCATAGCTGTTTTCGAGCGAGCGGTATGAACAATCCTATATTGCAGTGCCTGGGTTGGTTCGATGCATTCTGCAGTGTCCATGTCTGATTACATTAGATTATATTAATACTTGTTCTGTACATAATGAATATGGCACTTTGTAATGCTGTGGGCATGTCAGTTTAACAAAAGGTCACTTTAAATGCCATAATTCTAGTTTTTTTAAGATTACTAATTCAAATATAGAAAGTCATCTATTGAGTAGAAGGACTTGTCATCCAGAAATTGTTGTAACTTAGTTTTAAATGTTGTTTGGCTATCTGTCAGACTTTTGATGCTATTTTATAGGTAATGTAAGTAATCAAAGATCTTTGTGGCAGCATAATTCATCTTTTTCTGTAGCAAACAGAGTTGCTGCTATGCCCATTGCTGTTGATTTTGAATTAGGATAGGTTATTAATAACAAATTTCGTAAGTGAATGTATATATTGCGAACCTACCATGTTTCTCAATGTGAAAAAATCCTTTTCGCTGATGACAGCAATATTTTAGTCACTGAGAAAACAAGAGAACTACTTGCTGAGAAAGCAAATGAAACTCTCAAGGAAGTTTATGATTGGTCAATAAGTAATAAAGTGACATTGAATATAAAGAAAACTAATGCCATGAATTTCCGTCTGAAGAGGAAAAATGACAATGTTAAATTAAATGTAGATGGCACCTCTGTAGACTGTGTAACAAATGCAAAATTTCTAGGAATGAATATTGATTCTCAGGTGAAGTGGTGTGAACACACAAATGTACTTGCAAACAGAATGTCATCAGCATGTTATTCCCTTAGAATCCTATCATCAGTGTACAACGTGCAGTGTCTTTTAGTTACATATTATTCACATGTACACTCAATTCTTAGCTATGGCATTCTTTTTTTTTTGGAACAAAACCACAAAATATGAACACAATTTTGAAACTCCAGAAAAGAGCCATAAGAATAATACCCAAAAATACTAGTCGAGCTCAGAACACTGGGGATTTTAACTGCTGCATGTGAATACATTTACCGAGATAGACTCAACTTAAATTTACCAAGAAAAAATTAACACAAAACTCAAAACAGCATTTTCTACTAAGGAATAAAACTGTACAATAAATTACCAAAAGAGATTAAAGAAATTGCAAAAATACACTTATTTAAAAAGGTAGCTAAAACGTACCTGTTATGCAATACATTTTATACATTGAAGGATTACTCAGATAAAACAGAGCAGGGCTTTGATAATAAAATGCTATACAAATAAATAATAATAATAGTCATTATAAAACATCTAACATTCCACATAACACCTTCACTTAATGTTTTTTTCCTTCTTTTTTTCCTTTCTATAAATACTTACCCCCAAGCTATGCATAGCACAATAGTAACACCTCTTCCTGTTTTGAGCTCAACATCTCATTCATTACGGAGGGATTATGACTGAGTTTTTCAGGATAGCAAATGGGAAGTTGCCCAGAGATCACCAGTGTGTGTGTGTGTGTGTGTGTGTGTGTGTGTGTGTGTGTGTGTAGGGAGTGAAGTGTTATGAAACATTGTATGTATAGTGTGTGCAGTGAATGATAGTGAGATATGAGTGAACAATGTGGCATTACATTATTTAATATGTTATTGGTAAAAAAAGTATTGTATACCAGGAGTAAATCTAATAATTGCCTCCAACAAGAATTCTGTAAATATATGTGTATACGAATTAGCGTATTTTAAATTGATCTAAATTTATAAATGCTTTGACATGTCAATTTCCTTGTAAAAAGATATCTGCAGATGAATAAAGCTACTACTACTACTAATATCCACTGTTTGTTAAATAAATATCTGCAAGTGAATCTTGGCTGGCGTCCTGTTACTATTCTGAATACACGCTTTTGGCAATGAATAATTGTTTTCTTAATGATGAATTACCCCAAAATATGATGCAACACGAAAGTGGTGAATGAAAATAGCATAGTAAGCTACTTTACTGATGTGTTTACAGCCAAAATTTACAATAACCTACACTAAAAAATCTAGAATATTTTATTTTAACTACAGAGCTCAGTTTAAACTCTATATTTATTAATGGTGCTATGCCATTTATTATACAGAACTGTATATCCTGTGTTTTATCAAAATTTAATGAGAGTTCAAAAACAGTCTCAAGATTGAACCTTGTGGGACCCCATTCTTTATATCTTCCCAGATTGAGGAATCTGCTGGTTTTTTAGATTATGTGGACTGTTTATTTCAACCTTCTGAAATCTTCCAGTTAAATGTGAGCTAAACCATTTGTGCACTGTTGCACTGATACCACCATACTTAAGTTCATCTTGAAAAATTCCATGAAGTACACAATCCAAAGCCTTTGAGAGCTCATAGAAAATTCCAGTTGGCGATGTTCTGTTTTTTAGAGCATGTAATATTTGATCAGTGATTGTTAGTACCTTATTTTTACAAATATGTGAAGCTACTATTGAAAACATTATTATTTCGAGAATTTTGTACAAAGCTGTTAGAAATGAGATTAGGCAGTGTTTGTTGGCATCAGACCTGTCTCCCTTTTTATGCAATGGTTTAACAACAGCATATAGCAATCTATCAGAAAAATGCTCTGTTTCAGTGAGTTATTACATATGTGGCTGAGAATCCTACTTATCTGTCGGGAACAAGCTTTTAGTACTTCGTTGCCATCAATGCCATGAGAGCTTTTACTTTTGAGAAAATTTGTTATTTTTCTAACTTCAGAAGGAGAGCTGGGTAGAATTTCAACATTATCAAATTGCATCGTTGTAACCTCTTCAATATATATATTTGCCTTTTCTAATGAACATCTGGATACTATTTTCTGCACAAGATTTATAAAATGATTGTTAAAAGTATTTTAAACCTGTGATTTTTTGTTAACAAACTTTTCGTTAGGTTTGATGTAAATACAGTCTTCCTTTGCTCTTGGCTGCCTTGTTTCCCCTGTAACAATATTCCAAATTGTTGTAATTTTACTATCAAAGATGCTAATCTCAGACATAATGACATAACTTTCCTAAAAACAATACAGTAGCTTCTATAATATCTGTCTGTTTCTGGCTCATTACTCTTTCTTGCTATTAGATGCATTTTCCTTTTCTACTTACAAGATATTTTTATCTCTTTAGTAGGCCATGTTTTATGTGGTTTCTTACAATTATATTTCCCTGTTTTCTTAGGGAAATTCTTTTCAAAAATACTAACAAATGGCTCAAGAAATAAGTTATATTTTAAATTAACATTATGTTCCCAGGACACTTCACCCCAGCCTCAAGCTTTCACTAAAATTTTCAGTCGTTAATCTGTTAACTGGAAGCACAATTTTGGACCGTTTAGCGTCACTATATGGAGCTATGTCATGTACTGTAGCTAGCGGTACATCATGATGAGAAAGACCATTCTTAACATTATAAATGTTTACTTGATTAAATTCATCTTGTTCTATGAAACTATTACCGATCACTGTGCTGTCTCCATGTACTACCCCTGTAGGAAAATCAATAACTGGCGCTAGATTGAAAGAACCAGGTATAATTCAGAATCATTCTTCCTATCAGACTCTTTCAGAAAATCTACACTGAAATCCCCACAAACAATAATTCGCTTCCCGCTGTTTGAAGGACAGCACAACAAGGAGTCTAAATTTTTCAGAAATAGTTCAAAATTTCCCAGTGGGGACCTATAAACAGTTACAATTATAAAATTACAAATGGTTTAGTTGAAGTTCACAGGCACAGGCTTTTAGACGCTGCTCTATAGAAAACTTTTTAGTTTCTAAATGGTTCACGGTGCAATAACCTTTAACATAAATGGCATCTTCTCCTTTTTCCGTACTGTCTTTACATACATGTGCTGAAAGCTTATATCCACTTACTTTTCCATATCTGTGACGATATGATGTTCAGACAGGCATAGCGCATCTATGGCATTTTCTGTTCCTATGTCTTACAAACAAACAAGAAGTTCATATACTTTGTTTTTTAATCCTCTTACACTCTGATGCAATATACTAACATCATTTTTTACTGTACTTTTAAAAGAATTTTGAGGTATTTTAACATCTTTAGTTCCTGCCTGTCAGGGCTTCTCATTGTGCTTGATTCGTTTCAATGTTTTATCACTAGACACTGAACTTAGGCTAAAAAAGAGGTACTCTAATGAGTTTCAGTACCCACCCCCCTTAAAGATTTTCCTATCAACCCAGCCGATTTACCCTTCCCTTTCCTACTGAGACGCCTGGAAAGCCTAGTGAAATCACACCTACCAGTAGCCGCCTGAAGCAGCCGATCCAACTCCATATTGGCCCTCCTTACACAGACGTTAACTGAGGTAGATCATAACATATGAAAGCAGGGACCAAGCGAAGGTTGCTTAAGGCGACCGCTTGCGCAAAGTGGGAACAGTCACTCATGCGATCGCCCGCTGTACGAAATACAAAAATTTTATTCGAATATTGTGAAACTCTAGCTGCGCAACTGATTGATGAAAATACAGATTTGTGCCGGACAGGATCTTGAATCTGGATTTCCCACTTTACGCAATCGGTCAACTGCTTCGGCTATCAGAGCACATTCCCCAGAGAGACCCAAACTTCCCTATGACATCATTTTGTCCATGTCCCATACTCACACAGATACTGTGAATCCCGTACTTGAGGAGACGTATGTTTAAAGTCGCGGCCTTGCTTTTAGGAATGAAATATATTGCAGTGCCTGGGTTAGTTTGATGTTCTCTGCGGTGACTTATCGAAGTTTGGGTCTTTCCGGGGAGCATTTCGGATTGCCAGAGCAGATACGCAGTTGGCCGTCACTGGAAAAATGGCGAGGACGTGTGCTTAGCACACCTCCCGACGGACTGGTGGCGTTTGTTTACTTCCCGCGAGCGCGAGTCGCTTACTACAATTTCCTTGAAGTAACATGGCGAACTGCTGTATGAAGAACACTATCAAGATTATGTTCCAAGCCGAAGATCAACGAGCGCGAAAACATGAACTTTCCTCGTTTTCGACGCTGTTACCATTGAACGTGCAGGCCTAGGCATCAGAACCCTCTGGATTTTTGAGCTACGTTCTGAGGTACCTACGATGTCTGGTCGTGGGAATCGGTATATGTTACCATTGCAGACAGGCAGAAAGGTTATTGACGAGGCACATAGCACCCGCTCGCTATAGAGGGAGTCGCTAGGTACGTTCAAACAGCAACTGACACAATGAGCGGATAGATGTTGATTTACGAGTCGTGCCAACCCAAGCTTTACTCTCGGAAGGTGCAGAGGAGTTGGATCTACGTTCACATTTTGACACTGAGATGCACGTCCGGAAGCAGCGTTCGCCTCGCAAGCACAAGAAACGCCGACTGACGCCGTCTGACGACTGTCTCTTGCGGATAGATACACGCGTTAGTACTTATTTCGTGGACCTCCTGCAACGGAGGCGCCGACCGACACTGCTCCCCCTTTAGGAACTGAGACAATCGATTCTTCTTCTCATGGACACCCTTTCGGAGATGTATGGGGCTTTGGAACACCGTTACAGCCGCAAAGAACCACGACAAGGGCCTCTTTAGTAGCCGCTGTAGCACAACGGCGGCCTATCTCCAGAGATTAGTGGGCAGACAACGTGGAAGACGTTTTGATAGGAACAGCACTTGCAGAAGAAGGGGAGTTCCCCTACCCCCTCCTTTCCAACAACCTGTGGACAGCTTGATAATAGAGACGACTGGGTGGCGTCACGGTGATAATACTCGTCGCCACTGCATACACTGATAACTACCGCTGCCTTCGAGGGCGAAGGACAGTCTTATAGATTCGCGACTATCAACATCAATACCATCCAGTCGCGTGCGTAGCTGTCATTGTTACGCGACACACTTTATGCAGCCGACAATGACGTGGTCGCATTGCAAGAGGTACACGTTCTTGGCTTGCTGGAAATCTCTGCGTATATGACATGCGTATCACATGCGTCAGATACGGGCAGTGGCGTCGGAATACTTCGCAAAGAAGGTTTAGTAGCCACTAATGTACGTTACCTACCGAATGCCAGGGGCATAGCGCTTACCGTCCAAGGGATGCACTTCGACAATGTTTACGCATGTTCGGTGCCATCAAGAGCCGTGAACGTTCGCTTTTCTTTACTGAGGAATTAACGCAATTATGCCAAGGCAGGATAGATGATACGACGATCGGGGGCGATTTTAATTGTACACACTCTCCCGAAGTTCAAATTCCTCGTCACTCACCACGCCCAGCACTCGGCACTGTCATTCGCGAGGTCGGTTTAGTAGACACTTGGGACATCTTCTATACTGATAGAGCGGGTTTCACGCACTCACGGAACATTGATCTAACAGAATTGACAGAATATATGCCTCCCACTCTCCCAGGGATGCGGTCATGGCAGCCAAATTGTGGCCAGCAGCATTTACTAACCACTCTGCTTACGTCTGTACTATCACGCTTGGGCACTACACTTTATACGTGCCTGCATATGCAGCCCGTGGAAATGTAACACCGGTACCGTGACCTCACCAGAATGTCAAGCGGCGATGGAAGACAAGAAGAGGCTGTGCCTACGACCACGAGGAGTGAATACGTCTGCTTTACAGTGGTGGCTGCAGTGTGCCAAGCTGAGCCATCACGCACCTTGAAGATGTTTAGTAGGGAAGCTGCTGCGTGGAGGCGCAGCACTACACAGTTCTTCTACGCTATCCCAAGGGAGTGTTTCGTTACGCTCCCATCACCGAACCGCAAGACGACTGTCAACCCAGCAAAAGAAAAGATTGCGACATTTACGCAACGGGACAAACATTCGTACTCGTCAAACGGTCGGATTCGCCAACGAACGGCCTCCATATTCCATATGGGCATGGAACAAAAGTGTAGACACAAGATTTTGATCCATGAAGAAACGACTTAAGATGGCGTACGTCACGTCACGCAAAGAGACATACGCAATGCATACTTTACCCATTGTGCTCACCTGAAAACGGAGAAGAGTCTTGGTTCAGAGATCATTGCTGCTGTCACTGGTTTAACACATCTGTAACCGGAGAATAGATCTGATCCAGATCATTGGTGCTGTCGCTGGCTTGATGCACGCCATGGTTGCTCCGGAACTCCAACAGGAACTGCTAGAATTGGTGACTGAAGAAGAAGAGTAGGACCCATAGGAAAAGGGGCACCCAATAAGACACCAGCACCGGATGGGTTACCTCTGGAGTTCTGTAGTACGTTCCAGGAACTATTGGTACTCTATCGGATTACTATATGTCAAGAGCTCATGACGCCACAGGTGTAACTTCTGGCTGCCTTTGTGGAATGTGTCATCATCCCAACCCATCAACCTCGCGGAGGAGGATCAGTATTAGAGACTACCGACTGTTAACTTTGTCGAACTGTGATGTGAAAATCTTCTCACGTCTAATGGCAGCTCGAATTCAGCTGTCCTATCAGTGGATCAGGTATCGATGGGTGGGACATAATATCCGCCCCGCCCTGTGCCGCTTCAGGGACCTGACTGCTCTCGCTAGGGCGTGCCGCGATTCAGAAGCGCTGGCGGCGATAGGCTTTAGTCAAGCATTTTATTTCGTCAGTCATATGCATTTAACTGCTGTTCTTCAGAATGTGCATAACCCGAGAACTTTCGTTGAGGTGGTGCACCGCCTTCTACTGCCGCAACATCGAGAGGGCTTTTCAACTATAGGCTGTCGAACACATTGCAGATTAGCCTCTCTGTTTGACAGGGATGCCCCTTATTGACAATACGGTACGCTTATGATTAGAACATTTGTTGTGAGGTCTGCGACACCGCCTCACGGGATTGTCTCTTGACGACATCGCTTTTAAGTTCACAGAGTATGCAGATGATCTGATACTAATTCTTCGTGATGAACACAACGTTCGCAGAGCCATTAACTGCTTAGTCATTTATGGTGAAGCTTCGGGGAGCCGTATAAATGTACATAAATTGGTAGCCTTTAATGTCGACACTGGGATGACACCTGCAAGCATTGACCCACTCAGATTGTGCTATAAAATCCGCCGTCCTGGTTTCAGCTTCACGGGCAACATCTCATGCTGGATGACCTTTAATTATCGGAGTCTCTTGCAGTATGTCGGTGCTGGTTTGGTGCATCATTGTCTCTGTGCTTTGGACCTTCATCAACGGACCGAATTTGTTAATGTCTCTCAGGCATCACGAATTCCGCATGTAGTGCAGACGCTACCAATGCCTAAACACATAAATCGCAGCCTCTTGGCGGCATTTGGTTGATTTGTTAGCGGTAGGATGATATTTCAGTTGCGATAAGACACCCCTCACTCTTCCTGCAGAACGGGGCGGACTGGGTCTTGTGATTGTTCATGATCGAGCAGTGCGTCTATACGTTGCTATACACGTCAAGCTTAGTCGGCGATGCCCCAACAGCCTGATGGGCTTCTGATGGGGGCTAGCACCATCTTTCCTTGACCCTATGGTGGCGCTTACTGAGATAACAGTACCATTTCCCTATTTTAGATAGTTTTATCTGGAGTATAGCTACTTATGGGACTTCTCCCTGCCTCCCGCTTACCAATGGCCGGTGACATCCATCGCATCCTACTTCTCCGCCGGTCGCCTAATCTTGTCGAACTACACATCCAATCGCAGTAACGTTAGACTCAGACGTGCATTCAACCTGGTACTTGAAGGTGAACAAAAAACAGATCACTCGAGAGAGAATCAACAGAATCCACCTTACCGATTCGTCTTTATTTGTGAACAGCAACGTTCAGGATTCATACGAATACCGACTACACTGTGGGCCGGCGGAAAAGATATGGTATATAGTGCGTCAAATTTTGGCTCCCCTTTTACGAATGTCGCCCGCTTAAGTCAATTCACGAAATCTCCTCTGTCCGGACGCTGTTTATTAGCCGAGCACGAAACAAAATCATATCACGTGGCTCAGAGGTCACGTGATTCATTACTTGTTTTGAGGTGGTGCCACAGGACTCATGGATTTTTGGAACAATTTAAGCGATCGTGATTGTGCTATTGTGAAGAACCCTAAGAAGAGCCAATACTTTTCGAACTTCTTGCGGAGCTTCTTTCACGATCCGCCCCGTTGCTGGATCATTCATGGCGGGAGATAAATTTGATAAAATATGGTGTTTCAGTCTTCGGTCGCTATACTTTATTTTCAATTACCGGTTTCGGGCTAGCTGCCCATCTTCAGATCTGTTAGACAAAGTTAAAAATGTAATTAATAAAAGAGATACAGTTAGTGATAGAAACATCTTAGTTTACAAAAAGAAAGAAATTTTGGAACGTATTAAATGCCAACATACCATATATTGTAGTTACAGAGTAACTTGTCCGTACAGAACACTCGGTTCGCTGTCATAAGTAAAGTAAATTTCAATCTGTTAAAACCTTATATCGCAGTTTTTAAGAGTAACTTGATGGGTAACAGTAAAAAGTGCTCTCTACCTATAACAATTATGCATCTGTTATTATTTCACCGTAGATATTAATGGCGAATATTCTTTTTCATAAAACATTTTTTTAAGGAAATATATGAATAATCTTTTTTGAGTGGACCATGAAACGAAAAATTTACACTAATTTAAAATTTCTTTTTAAAGAAACATAAAATATAATTAAAATGTAGATTTTGTTTCGAAAAAGTGCGTTTCCTCTTCTTTGTTTTGATTGGTGGTGGAGTGGATTTCCCTACGTCAGAACGTATACAACGCCACGCCGAGTCCTCTTCCGCCGCGCCCAATTCACCTCGCCGCCAGTACGCTGAGGGCCGTTCCGCTGCAGCTGTTTCTTACTGGGGCGTGCTGTTGCTTTCAAGAGTATGCCTAAAACAGGTCTTTAAAAATCTCATAATAATTCCTGTGCATAAAATCACTTTGCTCATTAAGTAGTAGGCCTGGGGTTTTTCTTTGATGAGCGTATATTTCAATCTCTTCGAGCACGTTGAGATAGACACTTTTTGGAGCTTTATGTAGCACCTCCATTTGTTCATTTATATTACTCACTTCATGTCTATTCTCTTTTACATGTGTTCCAAATGCTGTTCGATTGTTATGACTGCAATGTTCCCTGTATCGAATTTCAAAATTCCGCCCTGTCTGTTCTATATAATAACTGTCACATTCAGCACATTTAATCTTATATCCTGTTTGCAATTAGGTGTTGTACCGAAGTACGCAAGGGTAAAGATAAATAACAGCAGTATCTCAGCCTCAAAAGTTAAGAAGAGAGCAGAACAATCATGGAAAAGACAGGAGATCAAATCAGGGTACATCGAGAAAGACAAACTCAATAAGCTTGCGTACGATTTACATATGAAGTTAGGTAACCTATTGTCACCACTGCAGTTTAGACAAATTGAATATGAGATTGAAGCAAGAATCCAAGTGTATAGGGACGAAATCATAAAGAGACACAATAAGAAAATTACTAATCTGTGTAGAGCAATAGCTAAGGCAGAGAGGGAAACAGATAAAATACAGTATGTACATAAGTTTCATGACAGAACCGTTAACCTAACAGATATTGTCTTTTCTAATGAAGAGCAGAAGCATTTGGATAAGGGGCTTAAGCATAATCCGCGAACGAACTTGCAAGATCGAGACATCAAGAGAATGATCGCAGAAGTTAAGGTAGCATGTAGGGACGCTAAGTTAACTAAATTCCAGGAGACATGTATCGCCATCAAAGCCAAAGAGGCAATTGAATGTCAGAAAACTTTACATAACGGTAAATATAGTGAGATGAGGTTAGTGAAAGAAATTAACTTAAAACTGGATTCTAACAACGCAATCGTGATTAAGTCAGACAAAGGCAGTACCTCAGTGGTGATTTACGAAAAGGACTATATAGATAAGACAATGCGGTTTTTTCAGGAAAATGGAATTAAAGAAGTAAAAAATGATTTAACAAAGAAGTTTCATACAGATTTAAAGGCAAGGATAGAAGCAATACAATTTTTATTCACTCCAAATGAAAAAGCTAGATTAGTAAAGATGAATCCAAGAACACCAGAAGCAAGAGCGCAAATAAAATTGCACAAAGAGAACAAACCAATGCGTGTTATTTGTAATGGGAAGGAAGCCGTCAATGAGCTCTTGAATAGGGCTTTGTACCGTAAGTTAAAATCTGCGTATAAATATGAGCAAGTTTACAACGTAAAAAATAGTGTGTGTTTCGCGAACGAAGTGAAGGACATTGCAATCCCAGAGGATGCAGTCCTAGCCTCATTGGACGTCGTGATCCTCTACACTAATATACCAATACCAGAAACTCTGCAAATTATAAGGAAAAACCTGATAAAAAATAGGTCAATGAGCATGGGTGAAATCGTCGAACTCGTGGATATGCTAGAGTTCACATTGAGCTTTAATAGTTTCATCTTTAACGATAAAGTTTTTACTCAAGATGAAGGTTTAGCTATGGGAAACAGTCTATCAGGCATTTTAGTCGAAATTTTTATGAATGACTTTGAGAACAAAGTTTTTAGCTCTTTTCCAGAAATTAAGGAGAAGTTAATTTATTACAGACGGTATGTTGACGACACTATTTTATTATTCAAAGGGAAAAAAGAAGACGTAGAGGAAATGACTAAAGTTTTAAACGAACAGCATCCAAAAATTCAATTCACACTAGAAATGGAAAACAATGGGGCGATTAACTATTTAGATTTGACCGTCAGAAAGGAGGGAGGCAGGCACGGTTTCGGCGTCTATAGAAAAGACACTTGATCCGACAACATCATAGTAGCGACGTCGCACGGCATAAAAGAGCGTACTTTCATGCAATGTGCAACAGAGCCCTCAGATTGCCATTAAAGGAAGATGAGTTGCAGACGGAACTAGGTATTATTAAGCAAGTAGCAGCAGCTAATGGATACAGGACACAAGATGTTACACGTATGTTTAACAAAATCAAAAACAAATCCGCGGGTATCAGTAGCGATTCTAGGAAAATTAAAGTTAAGAAGAAGTTTGTCACCCTGACATACAAAGGGCATGTGTCGGAAAGAACTGCTAAATGCTTTCCAAAAAACATCGCAGTGGCATTTCAGAATGAAGGGCAAATGGCACATAGACTAAGACATAAACCAGCAACGACAAAACAAATAGAATACAATCCGGAGTATATAAGATTAAATGTTCTGAATGTGACAGTTATTATATAGGACAAACAGGGCGGAATTTTGAAATTCGATACGGGGAACATTGCAGTCTTAGCAATCGAACAGCATTTGGAACACATGTAAAAGAGAATAGACATGAAGTGAGTAATATAAATGAACAAATGGAGGTGCTACAAAAAGCTCCAAAAAGTGTCTATCTCAACGTGCTCGAAGAGATTGAAATATACGCTCATCAAAGAAAAACCCCAGGCCTACTACTTAATGAGCAAAGTGATTTTATGCATAGGAATTATTATGAGATTTTTAAAGACCTGTTTTAGGCTTACTCTTGAAAGCAACAGCACGCCCCAGTAAGAAACAGCTGCAGCGGAACGGCCCTCAGCGTACTGGCGGCGAGGTGAATTGGGCGCGGCGGAAGAGGACTCGGCGTGGCGTTGTATACGTTCTGACGTAGGGAAATCCACTCCACCACCAATCAAAACAAAGAAGAGGAAACGCACATTTTCAAAACAAAATCTACATTTTAATTATATTTTATGTTTCTTTAAAAAGAAATTTTAAAATAGTGTAAATTTTTCGTTTCATGGTCCACTCAAAAAAGATTATTCATATGTTATTGCGTTGAAAAATTGTTTTATTAAAAAGAATATTCGCCATTAATAGATACGGTGAAATAATAACAGATGCACAATTGTTATAGGTAGAGGGCACTTTTTACTGTTACCAATCAAGTTACTCTTAAAAACTGCGATATAAGGTTTTAACAGATTGAAATTTACTTTAATTATGACAGCGAACCGAGTGTTCTGTACGGACAAGTTACTCTGTAACTACAATATATGGTATGTTGGCATTTAATACGTTCCAAAATTTCTTTCTTTTTGTAAACTAAGATGTTTCTATCACTGACTGTATGTCTTTTATTAATTACATTTTTAACTTTGTCTAACAGATCTGAAGATGGGCAGCTAGCCCGAAACCGGTAACTGAAAATAAAGTATAGCGATCGAAGACTGAAACGCCATATTTTATTAATGAACGATCGCGGAATTCCGATTCAGACAATTATGTCTAGTTTTGATAAATTTGATATACTACACTTAGGGATTGAATAGTTAAGAGTCCCTACACCAGATTACTGGAAGACATGCCGTGAAGATAGGGTAGCGGCGTCTATGAACTAACGACACAGCATATGCGTGTCCCAGAAGTGTTACTTTTCTTCTGCGCAAGTAGTACACATCCTTTCTTCTTTTAAGATCTTGGTGACAGAGACAAGTCATGGAAAGGGCTGACTTTTTTTCAATAAATAAATGAATATTCCCCTGTGGCCATTTATCCATATGTCCCTGTTTGGCGACGGAGACATCATGGCCAGGCCTCGTAAAATGGCTCTTGCCCCCACTTTGCCCCCTGGATCATGCCCTCCACCCCTTTCCTTAAATAAAAAATGCGGTTAAGGCGACCGTTTGCGTAAAGTGGGAAATCCGCGTTCGAGTCCTGGTCTGGAAAAATTTTGTTTCGCCGCCAATCAATTGCGCATGTGGAGTTTTATCACATTCGCAAAAGCAAATATAATTCTCCGATAACCGATCTACGCTTGTGACATAGACATGTTCTTTTGTTACTAGTAACAATGACTTCTTTGGATATAACGCGGACATACAAATTATTTGTTTATTTTTACATTGATATGTGTGCCGTCAGGAGGCGTCACACGTTCGTAGAGAATTAAATGCCGCCTCAAAGTGTTGCGCTCGTCGCGGTAATGAAGTATGCCGCAGAATGTGAGTGTGCGGCGGCGAGGATAGAGCTTATATTTGGGAGTGTGCTCCGGAAAGCGGGGCTTCCTTCCCATTACAGTCATTGTTAGCGGATCGTCAGTTGCGCCCATGGGACGACGATGACAGAACGTGAAGTCGACGGCCTGAGGGAGACTGATCTCTTGGACCTGGAATTACTGTACTGTCTAGATATCTTACATGGTAGGTATATTTCACGAACGTCCGAATAATTATGAACACTGTTGACTACTCGAAAGAGTTTTGTATGTAATTTTTAAGATTACCATAGTAAATCTACTTCGAGTGTGGCTTTAGCCCGGCACAGAGCACAGACAGTGGTCATGCTTATATCTAGTATTACTGTGGTGTTTAAGCAGAGAGTGTTAGTACTGTTGAGTGTTTGTACTGTTACTCCATACTAGTAGTGCTGAGTGGATCTGATTATCGTTAAATGCTTCTGATCTGTGACTGTGGCAAGATATCCACTGATGTGTCCAGTGGTATTTTAACTGATGTGTTAAAACTGCCTGGAGGAACCTCACTTTAGTAACCATGTAATTTTTGTGCTTTTCTGGGGGCTTACTGCGATAAGAGACATTTTCAAGGTTTAATTTTCCCGGCGTGAACCGGGGCTATAACTGCAGTTCATAGAATTGTGCAATTGATTATGGAGTTTGATAAATAGGTTTGTGTACGGCCTGACTGTTTTACTGCCAGCTGTAGGCAGCATACGGTAGCCCTGTACATCTAAATGTGAAGTTGTGGGTGGGGTGACTCTCTGAGTATATTGTTAAAGGTAACGCCTGAGAAGCTCGAGTTATGTGTATGCGCAGCCTCAATGACATTCCAGTTTCATTGATTACACTGAAATTACAATTTTAATTAATTTTGATCGTTGTTAATACAACTCAAATTATCCGAAAGTTACGTCCACGTTCTGGTCTCAGTCATCTGCCAACCTGATACGGAATTAATGTTGTTGTGGCAGGAGTGTTTCAGTTTAATCAATTGTCGATCAGTTGATGACTGAGTGTTCCTTAAATTGTTTTGGATGTACACAAGAATTGCAGCTCTAATTAGTTAATGTTCAAATGATGTTTGGAGAAATATTGCTGTCACATGAGTCATTAGCACTCAACGGCGACATTCCATGCATGATCCATGGACAATAAATTAAACTTGTTATTGCCTTGACTACTCTGGTTCCAGGTGTGGCTTCAAAGCAATAACAATACTCTTAACTGTTCAATACTTACGTGTGAATCTATCAAATTTATCTCCTGCCATGAATGATCCAGCTACGGGGCGGATCGTGAAAGAAGCTGCGCAAGAATTTCGAAGAGTATTAACTGTGTTTAGGGTTCTTCACAATAGCATAATGACGATCGTTTAAATTGTTCAAAAAATCCATGAGTCTTGTGACACCACCTCCAAACAAGTAATGAACTGCTTGAACTGTGATCCACGTGATAGAATCTATTTCGTCCTCGGCTAATAGACAGTGTCCGGCAGCCAAAATTTGACGTACAAAATACGTTATCTCTTCCGCCGGCCCACAATGTAACCGGTGTTCGTCTGTATCCTGAATGTTGCCGTTCACGAATAAATACAATTCGGTAAGATGGATTCTATGGAGTCTCTCTCGAATAATTTGTATTTTGTTGACCGTCACGTACGAGGTTGACGTACGTCTGAATCTAACGTTACGGCCGTTGGGTGCGTAATTCGACGACATGAGGCGACCGGCGGAGAAGTAGAGTGCGATATATGTCACTGGTCGTTGGTAAGCCAGACACAGGGAAAAGTCCCACAGGTAACTGTACTCCAGATAAAATCTGCCAAAATAGGAAAACGGGACCGGTGTCTCAGTAAGCCCCACCGGAGGGTCAAGGGAAGACGGTGCTAAGCCCCCATTAGTAAGCCCGTGAATCTGGTGGGGCATCACCGCCAAAGCTTGAGGCGCATACCAACGTATAGAGGCACCGATCGATCATGAACATTCACAAAGCCCAGTCCGCCGCGTTCTGTAGGAAGTGTGAGGGAGTCGTATTGAACCCTAAATATAATTCCAAGCGGCTGAGATTTATGTGTTTAGCCATCGGCATCATCTGCACTACATGCTGAATTCGTGATGCCTGATAGACATCAACAAATTAGGTCCGCTGATTAAAGTCCAAAGTACGGAGATATTGACCCACAAAACCAGCACCGACATATTGCAAGAGGCTCCGATAATTAAGTTTCATCCAGCGTGAGACGTCGTCCGTGAAGATGATGCCAAGACAGCGGATTTTACTGCACAGTCTGAGTGGATCGACGCTTGCAGGTGTCATCCCAGTACCAATATTCAAGGCCACCGATTTATGTACATTTATACGGCTCCCCGAAGCTTCACCATTAGTTTCTAATCAATCAATGGCTCTGCGGATGGTTCAAATGGCTCTAAGCACTATGGGACTTAACATCTGAAGTCATCAGTCCCCTAGACTTAGAACTACTTGAACCTAACTAACCTAAGAACATCACACACATCCATGCCCGAGGCAGGATTCGAACCTGCGACTGTAGCAGCAGCGCGGTTCCGGACTGAAGCACCTAGAACCGCTCGGCCACAGCGGCTGTCTCTACAAAGTTAATAGTAGGTAGTCCCTAATACTGTTTACATGGAATACTAAAACTGATTACATGCAAAAAAACAGACAAAATGAACGAATTTTAGGTCAAAATATTTAACAATCATTTACTTACGTTATTAATGCAATTAGGACTTATCAGAGTTCACTCAAGTGGAGAAATAAAGACAGCAGTAGTGTAACCGAACCCGCCGATTCCACGTGTGACCGATTCGCCTTTGTATTTTAAATGTCTGAATGGTGGGTAATCGAATCGTTTTTTAACGTTACGTACAGGGAAATGAACAGTGGCGGCACTGAGTATACATTTCGCGTGTTCACAAATTTTTAGATTCATATAAATTTGAGATGGTGAAATTAGTAGCATCTGCTGTATAACAATTATGCTTATCAACAACTTTATACAACTATAGCCACTGTCAGTAATAATAATGACAACAGTAATAATAATAACAATGTCCGTCCGGTTAGCCGTGCGGTCTGACGCACGGCTGTTCGGTCCCCGGCGGACTTGTGTCGAGTTCCGATGAGCCGGCCAGTCTGTGGATGGTTTTTAGGCGGTTTTCCATCTGCCTCGGCGAATGCGGGCTGGTTCCCCTTATTCCGCCTCAGATACACTATGTTGGCGATTGCTGCGCAAACAAGTTCTCCACGTACGCGTACACCACCATTACTCTACCACGCAAACATATGGGTTAGACTCGTCTGCTGTGAGAAGATCCCTGGGGGATCCACCGGGGGCCGAACCGCACAATAACACTGAAAGAGTGATTTGGTGTGGGGCGGCGGAGGGGTGAAGTGGACTGCGGTAGTCGTCGTGGGGTTGTAGACCACTGCGGCTGCAGCGGGGACGGAGCCTCTCCTTCTTTTCTAGGCCTCTGGTTCACATACAATACAATACAATAGTAATAATAATAATAATAATAATAATGAGATGCATAACTTACCTGACAAAAAAAGAATTGTTCTTGTGGATTTTTGGTTTCTACATAATTAAGTACAGTTTAGGGCAAAAACGCAGAAATGTGTAAGCTTTCGCAACTCTCCGTTTCGTATTTTTGTGTAAGTGAGAATTTTCGTGCTTTTCCTTTTTTTTTTAGACAAATGTACAAGATCCCTGACAGATGTATTAGTTTACGAATTTACTTTCGGACTGAAAATCAGATATTCTTTCGCTGTACTCATACAAGAACTTGTGATAACTGTATAGTTCCTTGTTAAATGTTCGGCTGTAGTTACGCTAATTTGATTTCGTCACTCTCTAGTCAAACGATCTGTTCTCGGAGATCCTAGTTCCTTTGCGGCTAAATGATCCTAGTAATTTACTTTCCTGTCTCAGAACGAGATTTTCAACATAGTTCATCTTTACACTGCAAACAAAACCCGATTTCCGCACAGGAAACAACACATTCCAAACACGAACTGCCGTTTGTAAAAAGGATTAAACTCAACCAGTAATGTGTACCAACACTGTCACTTGCCTACAATACAAATGACGCACTGAGATCCATAAGGGCCCGAAGTACACCGCCGTCGATCCCACATTTAGTGAATATCAGAGAAACAAGTGAGTTTTTATACGTATATACAATGTGGGTCTACAGCACAGATAAACCTGTCTCACCATAACATCAACAGATTTCAGAAGCATGAATAAACGCTACAATCTCACAGTCGACGGTGATGTGCTTTAGGCCCTTGAGATTCTTAGTGTCTCCCCCCACAACAGAATTCATAGCTTAATGTACTATAAATAATTTAAAAACCCGCAATATAGGTTTATTGTCAGTACAACTTTACACTGTACTGACGTCCGATGTAATTTTACTATAGAGTGAGTGAATTACCAAAACTGAGGAGTGTGCTATCATTAGAAGGATTTATGCCGAGCGAACGGGGATAAAAATCTGCCTCAGTGTGCTACCGCCTGGTGACACTGACGTAAACTTCTAGTTGAGCGGGAAGGACTAGCTGTGCACATCGTGATCCGTGCACATTGTTTATCAAATCCGTATGTATTTGGCCCGATAGGCAATTACGTCACTCGAGATGTGCATGCTGAAAAGCTCCTTAAAACGGGCGCAAGTGAAGGTGTGCTCGCGACCCTGAAGCAAAGTTTCACCGAGTCTAGAGCAGCAGTGGCGCGGTGCATTTGAGTGCCGTATCTTTCAGAGTGCAGCATCTGTGTTATGTTTAACAGCATTCAAAGGAAAATAATCAATAAATCCGCAAGGTGTCGACAGTTATGGTGTTCACGTGCTCTTGTGATCTTACACAGCAGCCGACACTGGAAAAAAATGCTTTTTAACTATGAACGAGACAATATTTAGCCGCATTACCCATAAATATTGCTTAAAATGGGATTAATAATGTGCAGAATAAATTTTGTATCTCTACAGAAATGAAAATACGGCGTTGGCCACGCTATGGAAAACTAATCCGGTTGGCGACAGGTTTACAACACCTGACATTTCAACTATTTATGTAATTAGATTCAGAGTAGTTGCATCTAGAACTAAACGGACATCATCATTAGGTTTATTTACGACTAAATATTTCCTTTGTGACCTTTCAATGACACCTTGCTGTAATATTCTTTTAATCTCTAGTGCTGCTTCTGGTCTGACAGTCACTGGGAACGGATAAGCTTCTTTAAAGAATGGTTTACCATTCTTAATCTTTAATTTACACTCATACCCTGCTATCCTCCCTGGTTGATCTGAAAAAAAAAACTTATTCGTATTTGCACAACAAGTCTAACGGTTCTGACTCTTCTACTGATGGCAATCGATTGTTCTCAGATAGTTTTTGACTAATCTTATTTCTCTTTCCACTTTGTTGACTGCATTCCCTTCACAAGCTGAGTTGCTCTGTTCTGCTTGAATACTAGCACCTACATGAATTTCTTCCTCTTTATTCACGGTCCCCTCATTTGGTTTAACAAAAGGTATGCATATGCCTTGCCCAAAAACCTGACATGAAAGTCTCTGTTTCTTAAAATCTAAAGTAACACCTTGGTGTATTAACCAGTCTAATCCTAGTAACATAGGGATATTCGTGTCCGTTACTACACAGGATTTATGAAAAAATTTTAACTTACCCCGCTTAGAAGCTGGAAATATGACCTCTTCAACTTTCTTTCCCATTCCTCCAGTAATAACTACCATTTGGCCTCCACTAATAGATAACGACGGACACTTCCAGGATTCTTTATTCCTCTCAAAGGAAACCTAATCTACCACACTATTGTCACTACCAGTAGAAAAGATCTTTCTTCAATAAATTGTCATGTAACCGTTCTTCTTCTAAGTTATTGTATCTAAAAGCTTGAGTGTGCAAGTTTCTATAGATGGTCTCTCGGTATGGTTCCTGCCGGACGACCTCCATCGTTTTCCGAGAGTTCACTAGTGACTGTACCTACGGGACATTCATTACTTCCTGACGGAGTATTGTTCTGTGCTCTACGAAATTTCCCATTACTTCACCTTCTATGTTCATTATTATTGGCGTTACTAGATGGTCTTTCTTACTGACAATATTGGCTGTGTTTGATTTCTTCGTGCTTTCGGGAATCATCATTTCCCCTTTTATACTGGTCTCTACTAAACTTAGTTATATCCTCTTCCCTAGTCTTATTTAGGATATCTAATTGTTCAAGAAAATTAAGGCTAGTACTGATCTTATTCCATTCAGTCCCGGCCATTTTCTCCTTGACGTAAAGAGTCGTATGACTAATTAACATCTTAATCAAATAGCTTTCACTAATAGGTTCATCTAGAAATTTCATCGCCGTTTAATGCCAAGCAGCATATTTTCTAAAATCTCAGTTTCTGTTATACGGATTAGGATCGAGAACTTCAAAGGTTAAGTCCCGTTATTCGCCTTCCGATCAATACTTCTCCTTAAAAAGCCTGCTAAACTCCCCCCCAATACTCCCCATTTGGTGGAGTCTCTTTTCAAATGACTTACAACGAAATTTGTTTTCTTTTTGCTATCCGAAGAACTAGGTAAAGTTTTAAGAAAATAATGGAGTGCTCTGAACCTTCTGGTTCAAACGACGGAAAACGATTTGACAGATGACTGTTACTCCCTAATGAGAAATCTTCGCACCAATCTCTTGATGTTGTTGTTGTTGTGGTCTTCAGTCCTGAGACTGGTTTGATGCAGCTCTCCATGCTACTCTATCCTGTGCAAGCTTCTTCATCTCCCAGTACCTACTGCAACCTACATCCTTCTGAATCTGCTTAGTGTATTGGTCTCTTGGTCTCCCTCTACGATTTTTACCCTCCACGCTGCCCTCCAATGCTAAATTTGTGATTCCTTGATGCCGCAAAACATGTCCTACCAACCGATCCCTTCTTCTGGTCAAGTTGTGCCACAAACTTCTCTTCTCCCCAATCCTATTCAATACCTCCTCATTAGTTACGTGATCTACCCACCTTATCTTCAGCATTCTTCTGTAGCACCACATTTCGAAAGCTTCTATTCTCTTCTTGTCCAAACTGGTTATCATCCATGTTTCACTTCCATACATGGCTACACTCCATACAAATACTTTCAGAAACGACTTCCTGACACTTAAATCTATACTCGATGTTAACAAATTTCTCTTCTTCAGAAACGATTTCCTTGCCATTGCCAGTCTACATTTTATATCCTCTCTACTTCGACCATCATCAGTTATTTTGCTCCCTAAACAGCAAAACTCCTTTACTACTTTAAGTGTCTCATTTCCTAATATAATCCCCTCAGCATCACCCGATTTAATTTGACTACATTCCATTATCCTCGTTTTGCTTTTGTTGATGTTCATCTTATATCCTCAAGACACTGTCCATTCCGTTCAACTGCTCTTCCAAGTCCTTTGCTGTCTCTGACAGAATTACAATGTCATCGGCGAACCTCAAAGTTTTTATTTCTTCTCCATGAATTTTAATACCTACTCCGAATTTTTTTTTTGTTTCCTTTACTGCTTGCTCAATATACAGATTGAATAACATCGGGGAGAGGCTACAACCCTGTCTCACTCCTTTCCCAACCACTGCTTCCCTTTCATGCCCCTCGACTCTTATAACTGCCATCTGGTTTCTGTACAAATTGTAAATAGCCTTTCGCTCCTTGTATTTTACCCCTGCCACCTTCAGAATTTGAGAGAGAGTATTCCAGTTAACGTTGTCAAAAGCTTTCTCTAAGTCTACAAATGCTAGAAACGTAGGTTTGCCTTTTCTTAATCTTTCTTCTAAGATAAGTCGTAAGGTTAGTATTGCCTCACGTGTTCCAACATTTCTACGGAATCCAAACTGATCTTCCCCGAGGTCCGCTTCTACCAGTTTTTTCATTCGTCTGTAAAGAATTCGCGTTAGTATTTTGCAGCTGTGACTTATTAAACTGATAGTTCGGTAATTTTCACATCTGTCAACACCTGCTTTCTTTGGGATTGGAATTATTATATTCTTCTTGAAGTCTGTGGGTATTTCACCTGTCTCATACATTTTGCTCACCAGATGGTAGAGTTTTGTCATGACTGGCTCTCCCAGGGCCATCAGTAGTTCTAATGGAATGTTGTCTACTCCCGGGGCCTTGTTTCGACTCAGGTCTTTCAGTGCTCTGTCAAGCTCTTCACGCAGTATCTTATCTCCCATTTCATCTTCATCCTCTTCCATTTCCATAATATTGTCCTCAAGTACATCGCCCTTGTATAAACCCTCTATATACTCCTTCCACCTTTCTGTCTTCCCTTCTTTGCTTAGAACTGGGTTGCCATCTGAGCTCTTGATATTCATACAAGTGGTTCTCTTCTCTCCGAAGGTCTCTTTAATTTTCCTGTAGGCAGTATCTATCCTACCCCTAGTGAGATAAGCCTCTACATCCTTACATTTGTCCTCTAGCCATCCATGCTTAGCCATTTTGCACTTCCTGTCGATCTCATTTTTGAGACATTTGTATTCCTTTTTGCCTGCTTCATTTACTGCATTTTTATATTTTCTCCTTTCATCAATTAAATTCAATATTTCTTCTGTTACCCAAGGATTTCTATTAGCCCTCGTCTTTTTACCTACTTGATCGTCTGCTGCCTTCACTACTTCATCCCTCAGAGCTACCCATTCTTCTTCTACTGTATTTCTTTCCCCCATTCCTGTCAATTGTTCCCTTATGCTCTCCCTGAAATTCTCTACAACCTCTGGTTCTTTCAGTTTATCCAGGTCCCATCTCCTTAAATTCCCACCTTTTTGCAGTTTCTTCAGTTTCAATCTGCAGTTCATAACCAATAGATTGTTGTCAGAATCCACATCTGCCCCTGGAAATGTCTTACAATTTAAAACCTGGTTCCTAAATCTCTGTCTTACCATTATATAATCTATCTGATACCTTTTAGTATCTCCAGGATTCTTCCAGGTATACAACCTTCTTTTATGATTCTTGAACCAAGTGTTAGCTATGATTAAGTTATGCTCTGTGCAATATTCTAGAAGGCGGCTTCCTCTTTCATTTCTTCCCCCCAATCCATATTCACCTACTATGTTTCCTTCTCTACCTTTTCCTACTGACGAATTCCAGTCACCCATGACTTAAATTTTCGTCTCCCTTCACTACCTGAATAATTTCTTTTATCTCGTCATACATTTCATCAATTTCTTCATCATCTGCAGAGCTAGTTGGCATATAAACTTGTACTACTGTAGTAGGCATGGGATTTGTGTCTATCTTGGCCACAATAATGCGTTCACTATGCTGTTTGTAGTAGCTAACCCGCACTCCTATTTTTTTATTCATTATTAAACCTACTCCTGCATTACCCCTATTTGATTTTGTATTTATAACCCTGTAATCACCTGACCAAAAGTCTTGCTCCTCCTGCCACCGAACTTCACCAATTCCCACTATATCTAACTTTAACCTATCCATTTCCCTTTTTAAATTTTCTAACCTACCTGGCCGAATCTCTTGATAGTAGTTAGAATTACTACCTTATGTTGTCATGTCTTGATCACTATTAATCTTGACTTCACTAAAAGTTATTTAGCTTCACGTATACTTCAACTAGATGAAGTTTCACCTTGTAACCTGACTCTAGGTATAGGGACTTCAAAATCGCTAAGCTTCTTATTTAGTTCAACTAACTGATGCTGATCTTTGCCTGTTTGATGTGCATTATTTTCAGCCTGCAGGCTATGCCGAAATACATTACTGGACTGCTTCAGTTGTATTTCTGTTAGAATTATAGATTCTATCTCTACTTGTTGTTTTACCGAAACTGGCACTTGTCGATCCCTTTCAACCTCCTGTCTGTGTATAGACAAGCTTTCTTCCTGTTTTTTTTTTTTTAATCTAAATTAAAATTTACTTCTTTATAGACTCTACCAGTTCATTTCTGACTCCACCAATAGTTTCATTTACTTCTTTATGTAACTCTTCTTTATTATTTTTTAAATATTTAACCCAGTTTTAATTTAAATTAGATGAAGCTTCCACTGATTTTTAAATCTTATCACTAAGTTGTTCCTTTTCAGCCCGAGATTCACTGATGTGAGTCTGGAGCTGGTACTTAACTTTACTTATTTGCTCAGAAATTTCTAATTTCAGAGCTAAATTACTTCTTACTATTTGTTCTGATAACTGTGTTTTCCCTTGCTCTGTAATTTTCACGGTAAGTTGTTCCACCAGAGCTTGGTTGTGACTAGTCACTTGTTCATTGATCTGCTGAAATATCTGAGCAGTAAGAACTTGATTATTGTTAACTAGGTGTTCATCAAAACCAGACCTTCGCTCATTAAGATTAGTCATTTGCTCGTTTATGTGCTGATACATCTGAGCAGCAAGACCTTGTTTATTATTAACCGTTTGTTATTTTATTTCCTTTTTCCATTCTCATTCTCCTTCCGCAGTTCTCTTAATAATACTTGAACGGTTTAAGAATCCATCTTGGAATATTATATCCACAAATATTTTCTAAATTAAATAAAAAAGTTTGCCTAAACAGGTCTCTAATAATATCCGCAATATCATTTCAGTATATCACTGAAACATCTAGTATCGTGAATATCATTCGTCGTTTTGAAAAAGACTCTCCGTTAGCAATAGTTATTGCTGCTGGGACGGTGGTGGTGAAGACGTCGACGACTGCAATACAGTGTCTCCAACTCGTAGCAGCTCGTCCAGTAGACTGCATATGGCTGCTCTGTTTTGCAGGCCGAACGGTTAAGCTGGCGCCTCGCCCACGTTTGCTGCCGCGACTGCTGCCAGAGGCTGGTGACGAAGACTCGGAAACGTCCACAGCTGCTGTAGATGTACTCGAAGTCAACTAAGTGCCCGCGCAAACAGCGCACAAAAACAGCTAAACTACTCCTGGACAAATTTTAAAAGTTGCTGAGGAAGCAAGTAGTGTCTCGCCCTCCACAGACTTCTGGTAAACTTGGCCTTCCCACGATGACTCATAACTAGATGATTTCTTCCACTTCTCGTCTGGCGACACCCTGGAACCATCGGTAACCACTTTGATGCATTCCGTCTCGCTATGTGATGTATTAAGACGTGAATAAGCTGTCTTCCTCCGTAGAATATCAGTCAAACTTTGACTTCCGTAATAAAATACTTTTCAAAAACCCATTAGTAGGAAGAAATGACTTCAGTATCTTCGGCGGACTTTCTTTTCGTGTTAATTCTCGGTATCAGCTTCCAACATGAAGGTCTGAGACACTTAAAAAATCGTGCAAATAACTCTTGACTACCTTACTTCCCAACACCAGATTTCTTTTTTTAACGGTATAACTGGTCGTTTTATTTTCTCATAATACGGAGCTATCTCACGAATATTGTACCTAAATGTTAATAGCTTGAGAGTCGAACAGTATTTTTTTTTGCTTTTTACTATATCTTTCGGTTTGCAGTTGATTAACAATGAATACAGAAGTTCAAGACAATGTTTTTTTCAGCGGAATTTCACGTGTTTATTCAATAGAGAGATCTCAAATTAGTCTGTGCTATTTTATGAGTACTCCTGCTGATTATTCTTCCTGTTTTACTGTTTATCGTAATACACATCGATCAGACGAATATCACACTAGTCGAATGTGCATGTAATACTCGGCTGTAACGGGAAACAAATCGACGATTTGCGACGACACTGGGCATCGCATGAAAGAGGTGCTGAGCAGTCTTTGTTTCGAGTGACTTGAGTTTCAAATATCTGTCAGAGAAAATGCCCTGACGTCTCTTAGAAGGGACGCCTGGTATAAATAAATATACACTGAAGAGCCAAAGAAACTGGTATACCTGCCTACAATCGTGAAGGGGCCCCGCGAACACGCAGAAGTTCAGCAGCACGACGTGGCATGGACTCGCCTAATGTCTGAAGTAGTGCTGGAGGGAACTGACACCATGGGTCCTTCAGGGCTGTCCATATATCCGTAAAAGTACGAGAGGGTGGAGATCTCTTCTGAACAGCGCGTTAGAAGGCTTCTCAGATATGCCCAATAATGTTAATGTCTGGAGAATTTGGTGGCCAGCAGAAGTGTTTAAACTCAGAAGAGTGTTCCTGGAGCCACTCTGTAGCAATTCTAGACATGTGGGGTGTCACATTGTCCTACTGGAATTGCCCAAGTCCGTCGGGAGGCACAATGGACATGAATGGATGGAGGTGACCAGACAGGATGCTTACGTATGTGTCACTTAGGAGAGTCGTATCTAGACGTATCAGGGGTCGCATACAACTCCGACTGCACAGGTCCCACACCATTACAGCTTGAGCAGTTCCCTGCTGGCATGGAGGGTCCATCAGCTCGATACAATTTGAAACGAGATTCGTCCGACCAGGCAACATGTTTCCAGTCCTCAAGAGTGCAATGTCGGTGTTGACGGGTCCAGACGAGGCGTAAAGCTTTGTGTCGTGCAGTCATCAAGGATGCACGAGTTGGCCTTCGGCTCCGAAAGCTCATATCGATGACGTTTCGTTGAATGGTTCGCACGCTGACACTTGTTGATGGCCCGGCATTGAAATCTGCAGCAATTTGCCGAAGGGTTGCACGTTTGTCACGCTTAACGATTCTCTTCACTCGTCGCTGGCCCCCTTCTTGTAGCATCTTTTACCGGCTGCAGCGATGTCGGGGATTTGATGTTTTACCGAATTCTTGAGATTCACGATACACTCGTGAAATGATCGTACGGGAAAATCCCCACTTCATCGCTACCTCGGAGAGCTGTGTCCCATCGCTCATGCGCCAACTACAATACCACGTTCAGATTCACTTAAATCTTGATAACCTGTCATTGTGACGGCAGTAACCGATCTGACAAATGCGCCATACACTTGTTGTTTTATATAGGCGTTGCAAAACGCAGCGGTGTATTCTGCCTGTTTACAGATCTTTGTATTTGAATACGCATGCCTATACCAATTTCTTTGACGCTTCGGTGTATATGCCTACTAGCTGACAAACCCAGCATTCCACAGCTGTATTCATTTTGCCAATTTTCTATTAGAAATGGAAACATGGAATTAACTCTGTTTAGTGCAATAGCGAAAAAAATTCGTTTCCATGTATTCTAGAGAACAGCTTTGTAATTGTGAGAAAGTTTCTGCACGCTGGAACTTGGTGCGTTGTGTCTACAGTGCGGTTTTTGTAACCATCTCTGTGGCAACGCCTCTTCATAGCTCTATTGACGGCTACTGTTTTCGTCTACAGCCATTTGCGCTTCTCAGTTGAAAGCTGTCAGAACAGCTGCCAGGTGTCAGCTATTTCCTTAAGTTGACTCGATTATAGCAGTGTTTTAGTAGTAAAGAACTTCATGCATGATGTGGCATTTTGTCACACATCTCAGTATTTTTGAGGTCATATCTCTTGAACTATATGTTGTACAAAGACATATGCAGCATGTACAGGCAGATTCAGTGGCAAATGTGGATACTGTCTGAAAAGTATGTTGTCAACAGAGTCAGTATCAAAGAAGTCATAAATTTAAACGTCATGCATAATGCGGCACTTTTCACGCATATCAGTGTAGACGACGTCATACCTCCTGAACTATGTTTGATAGCGTTTGCAGGTGCGTTTACCGGCACAATGTGGGGACTCTCTGCGAAGTTTATTGGGAGTAGAGTTTGCTGCATAGAAGTAATAACTTTAAACGTCACGCATAATGCGACAGTTTTTCACGCATCTCATTGTTTATGGCACCATTTCTCCTGAACTATGATAGGTAGGTGGTTATTACCCTTAGAGCGACAGTCGCTTGGCAGTAGGGGATATTTGTACCAAATTTAGTTGAAATATATATTTGTGTCTGGTGTGTTAAAAATGTGTTACATATTTTGAGAGGCTGTAGTAAGGCAGAAAACAAGACAGAAATTCCAAATAAACACAAACTCTAAACTGCATACCTTAAGAGCTATGAGCAATTGTTCATCTTCGCTACTGTGACATATATCTTTGCTACTGCAAGTGACCGACAGAATGCAGTAAATAAATGAGGACACACGCCTCTGTTATCGTTCGTGGATACAGTACACAGTAAACATCTGTTAGTGCTGTCACTGTAAACAGTATTTACCGTTATGTATAAATGCAGTGCATATGTCAGTTCTAATGGAACCAGTTAGTGTTTTGATAATAACCGACTCCCATTATGCTGAAAAGAGTCAAGATGAAACTGCAATGTAAAATAGTTTCACAAACTTGTCTAAACACAAACTGTTTCCATTAGATCCAAAGTATGCACGGCACATACCCGGAACTGTGAATACGGTTTATGATGACTACATTAGGAGATGCTTACTGTATGCTGCGTTCATGGACATTAACGGAGGAATCTGTCCTCATTTGTTTACTGAAGTCCGTGTTTTGTCTCGTTTCCTTCCAGATTACCACCTTTCCAAATATGGTATACTTTTTTTTGTACCCTGTATATATGAGAGAGCGGGGGACGGGGTTGGGTTAGAGAGGGGGGGACAGCAGACATATTTTAGGAGTGTTAGTATTCCAGCAACTACATAGCGCATTCAGAACTGGTGTCTCTAGAGCTTTGTATTCAGTGGAAAATAGGCAACTGTGGGAGTCTAATTACAGGCATTTTTCAGCTAGACGCTTCTCGCTTTACGCAGAGTAGGGCACGGGCGACACGGAGAATTAATTACCTGCCTCGGTCCTGGCCTTGCAGACGACACTAGCTGTTAAGCAGACGGCGCCGCCTTGACGAGTACCCGTCTCATTTAAACTTGGGGCGCCAAGCTGCGCTGAGCTGAGCCGGGGCGGGCAGAGGCGAACCAGCCGTCGGCGGTTTAGGTTGCCGCAGCAGATGTAATAACGCGCACGTCACTGGCGAAACAAATGCTCAAGATAGCTCCGGCTGCCTCTCTGCTGTCTTCCTTCCTTTCTTCACTCCCCGCCCCCCTTCACTCCTCCGCTCACTCTGCCCCCCCCCCCCCCCTCATTCCACTACATACGTCCTCCCTGGAAACTTAGTAATTTTATTTTACTAACTAGAAACATCACAGAAATCTAGAATACTAAGAAGAACTATTTCGACGAGCCTTTGCCGCCGAATAGTGTGAGTGTACCGGCGTTTATAACTGCATAGGCTTCCGTTGCCAGAGTCGCTTTACACGGGTGTTATGACGCAGTGTCATATCCAGATGTGGCCCAGTTGTTGTGAGGTGGACCACGCCTTTTCAAAACACGAGGGACAGACACTCTCTGAAATATCAGACTAAACGTGCGCTTTTAACTCATTAGCATCAATATATTACTTCCTAATAACTGCATGACAGGCATTTTTATTGCTTCGACACTGGTATTTGTAATTTATTTATTTGTGGCTTCAGCGTGACCCACTCAGCTAGCCTACAATTAAAAATTAAAAAAATGGCTCTGAGCACTATGGGACTTAACATCTGTGGTCATCAGTCCCCTAGAACTTAGAACTACTTAAACCTAACTAACCTAAGGACATCACACACATCCATGCCCGAGGCAGGATTCGAACCTGCGACCGTAGCGGTCGCGCGGTTCCAGACTGAAGCGCCTAGTACCACACAGCCACACCGGCCGGATAAAAATTAAAAGGATACGTAATCACTAGCACCACACTCAGCTCGTTGACCTTCCTCACAGTAGAACTGAGAGGTGAAAGGTAACTTTCAGTACGTAGACCCTTATTACAGTTATTACAGTCTCCGCAAACTGAAAAAGACGCGAAAACAGCTAGCTTACCTTGTTCGCGTGTCAGCTGCATTTCTACAGCATTCTTAGCCGTCCATAGAAATCTCTAACTAACTATTTGGTCTATGTATTTGACTAAAGTATGGAAGTGCCAAAACATTACCTTTCATTTTAACTCAAATGCGGCCAGGGGTTTAGATAAATAATTAACTGCTTTACTGTTCCCGCCCCTAAAGGATATAATCGATTGAAGTAAGTAATTGTGAAGTTAACTAATGAATAAAAATCGTTCTTTATAATCTGTTCATGGAAAATACATATTCCCTACACAGTCTTGAATCCTCTTGATAAGATTGATAAGATCCCTTCCTGTACATTGTTAAAAATCCAATAGTCCCTGCCGAGAGTTGTAACACAGTAATTAATGGTGCTTGGCGATTTCGCTGTGTAGGAGAATCTGAAGATCTCCGCATATTGCTTGTAAATTTCTGGTAATATTTGGGACTTTGTATAAAATCTTCGGAAACTGATCCAGTGCAATTCAGTTACCGTTTAGTTCGACAATTTTTTTTATTTACTCGTCAAGTTCCGCAGGACCACATTGAGGAGCAAATCTCCAAGGTCATGGAACGTGTCAGTACATGAAATACAACATAAACGTAATAACAGATAAGAATAAATGTTCATGAACCTTAAAAAAAGTCCATAAGTTTAAGTAAACGCTATCAGCAATACAATAAAAATCAGCTTAATTTTTCAAGGAACTCCTCGACAGAATAGGAGTGACCCATGAGGAAACTCTTCTGTTTCGATTTGAAAGCGCGTGGATTACTGCTAAGATTTTTGAATTCGAATGGCAACTTATTGTAAATGGATGCAGCAGTATACTGCACACCTTTTTGCACAAGAGCTAAGGAAGTCCGATCCAAATGCAGGTTTGATTTCTGCCGAGTATTAACCAAGTGAAAGTTGCTTATTCTTGGGAATAAACTAATATTGGTAAGAAGAAACTACAATAAGGAATATACGTATTGGGAGGCCAATGTCAAAATACCCAGACTCGTGAACAGAGGTTGACAAGAGGTTCGTGAACTAACACAACTTATTGCCCGAACCGCCCGTTTCTGAGCCAAAAATATCCTTCTAGAATGGGAAGAGTTACCCCAAAATATAATACCATACGACAATAGTGAATGAAAATAAGCAAAGTAAACTAATTTTCGTGTCGAACGATCACTCACTTCTGATACTGTTCGAATAGCAAAAATGGCACTATTAAATCTTTGAACAAGATCCTGAACGTGGGCTTTCCACGACAGCTTACTATCTATCTGAACACCTAGAAATTTGAACTGTTCAGTTTCACTAATCATATGTCCGTTCTGTGAAATTAAAATGTCAGGTTTTGTTGAATTGTGTGTTAGAAACTGTAAAAACTGAGTCTTTCTGTGATTTAGCGTTAGTTTATTTTCTACAAGCTATGAACTGAGGTCACGTACTGCACTGTTGGAAACCGAGCCAATGTTGCACACAACATCCTTTACTACCAAGCTAGTGTCATCAGTAAACAGAAATATTTTAGAGTTACCTGTAATAGTAGAGGGCATATCATTTATATAAATAAGGAACAGGAGTGGCTCCAACGCTGATCCCTGGGGCACCCCCGACTTGACAGTACCCCACTCAGACCCCACATCAGAGCCATTATCAACATTGTGAATAATGATCTTTTGCTGTCTGTTGCTAAAGTAAGAGGTGAACCAATTGTGAGCTACTCCCTGTATTCTGTAATGGTCCAACTTCTGGGGCACCCCCGACTTGACAGTACCCCACTCAGACCCCACATCAGAGCCATTATCAACATTGTGAATAATGACCTTTTGCTGTCTGTTGCTAAAGTAAGAGGTGAACCAATTGTGAGCTACTCCCTGTATTCTGTAATGGTCCAACTTCTGGAGCAATATTTTGTGATCAACACAATCAAAAGCCTTAGTTAAACCACAAAATATGCCAAGCGTTGAAACCTTTTGTTTAACCCATCCATTACCTCACAGAGAAAAGAGAATATAGCATTTTCAGTTGTTAAACGACTTCTAAAGCCGAACTGTACATTTGTTAGCAACTCGTGTGATATGAAATGAACAATTATCCTTAGTTACATAGTCCTTTCAATAACTTTTGCAAACACTGATGGCATAGAAATAGGTCTAAATTATCTACATTATCCCTTTCTCCGTTTTTATAAAGATGCTTTAGTACTGAGTATTTTGATAGCTCAGGAAACTGACCATTCTGAAGGAAAAATTACAAATATGGCTAAATACAGGGCTAACAAGTGCAGCACAGTACTTTAATATTCTGCTAGATTTATATAAATAAGGAACAGGAGTGGCTCCAACGCTGATCCCTGGGGCACCCCCGACTTGACAGTACCCCACTCAGACCCCACATCAGAGCCATTATCAACATTGTGAATAATGACCTTTTGCTGTCTGTTGCTAAAGTAAGAGGTGAACCAATTGTGAGCTACTCCCTGTATTCTGTAATGGTCCAACTTCTGGAGCAATATTTTGTGATCAACACAATCAAAAGCCTTAGTTAAACCACAAAATATGCCAAGCGTTGAAACCTTTTGTTTAACCCATCCATTACCTCACAGAGAAAAGAGAATATAGCATTTTCAGTTGTTAAACGACTTCTAAAGCCGAACTGTACATTTGATAGCAACTCGTGTGATATAAAATGAACAATTATCCTTAGTTACATAGTCCTTTCAATAACTCTTGCAAACACTGATGGCATAGAAATAGGTCTAAAATTATCTACATTATCCCTTTCTCCGTTTTTATAAAGATGCTTTAGTACTGAGTATTTTGATAGCTCAGGAAACTGACCATTCTGAAGGAAAAATTACAAATATGGCTAAATACAGGGCTAACAAGTGCAGCACAGTACTTTAATATTCTGCTAGACACTCCATCAAAACCATGAGAGTCTTTAGCCGGAAGCCGGTAACTTCAACCACCGCTAAAACTCCCCTCGACGTTTCCTAAGACCGTGATGCAGAGTCGTCAATATCACGAACTAATTGCCCGAAAGTCCTATAGAAGTCTTCGACGTATGTTCACTCTTGGATGGTGATGATGGTTGGTTTGTGGGGCGCTCAACTGCGCGGTCATTAGCGCCCGTACAAAGTCCCAATTTTGATGCAGACCATGTTTTACATAGACCCTGTCACGAATGATGATGATGATGATGAAATTTTGAGGACAACACGAACACTCAGTTCCCAGGCAGAGAAAACCCAAAACCCAACCGGGAATCGAACCCAGGACCTCGTGATCCAGAGGCCACAACGGCACTCTTCGAGCTGCACCATTTATAAAATGGAACTTGTTTAAATCCTTTCCAACACTGTATTATATCCTTGAGGCAAATATTACAGTTTGTTCTCTTCAGCACTGTTAATACATTCGTCGCAACAGCAAAGTAAAATAAAATTGCCTTTAATGGAGGACAATGAGTTATAATTCTGTTGAAGAGTTGTACACGTCTATCCCCGATCGCATACCGTAACAGTGTGTGCCGTATCTCTGCTTTTTGTTTTAGTTTTAGCTCTCCAAGGAGCAACTACAGAACAAAGAGTAAGAGCATCTCTCTCGTAATTGGAATGCGGTTCGTAGCCGTATTTCAGAATTGATCGTAAACGGCGCATTTAATGTAACAAATCTGAAACATCATTACCAGACGTTGTTTGCAATCAACGATTGATATGTTCACGGTTTCTTATGGCGAAAGGAAAACAGTGGAAAATCCCGGAATGACGTCAGACAACCTCGTCGTCTATTCGCAGATTATTGATTGACCAGATTTGGATGTTGGCAATGTAGAGAGATATATGACGTTGCTTGATTGTTATGCAATGAATAAACAACCGAAATCGAACTGTTTAGAACTTGCTCTGAATAAATTTCTGGTTTACGATTACCTATGATTCACGCTATTGTGTAGTACACTTTTTAAGTTACATCTTTCCTGCTATAATTACTTACCTTTTGGAGCTGTGACAAGGATAGTGCGTTATGTAATAGACTTTACTTTGGTTTAGCCATAAAGTATATGTCATTTAATAGGTATCAGAACACTGCGCAGGGCAAAGATGCGATGTAAACACGCTCGCGCCAAAATGAGATATATACCAAAAGAAAGATGAACATATATCTGTATTCCAACTCTGACTTAAGCTGATATCAAATTTTTCTCTCTTCAGACAACAACACATATCTGTGTAAATTTTTTTTACAATATATCTTCTAGAAAACGAGATAGTTTCTTTCATTTCTTAAGTGTTTCATCCTGAAAATGATACCTGGATACATCGTAGCCTATAAACTTTTGAACCCACGGCGACATTATTTATGATTGTATTACACTGGACTCTGCATCTTCTTCTTCAACAAAAAGTAGATAAATATTACTCTGTCCGAAGGAGAACTAATATATCAATCAATTTAGACTGTTACAGTCGTAATTGCAGTGAGAGACGGTGGAGGTGCGAACTTAGACACGTGAATTCCTGCCGTTGATAGTATCTGCCAGCCACACATCTCGAAATAATCCAGATTATTCCCACCTCCTCACAGCGCCAGTACTTAAAATATCAACATAACTGGCGACCGTGACAGGCCGGTGCCAGGTACAGATAAAAGACGTAATTAAAGTATATAAAACATGTTGTAGAAATTTTCCATTGTATTAATTATCTTTTGTTTTCTTTGTTACACGAAACGAATATTATTGCCAAGAGAAAGAGAGGAAGGATCACGAAAGAAGGATGCGTATGGACGGAAAATAAAATTTGTAAGGAAACTACCAGAAAAAAGTTGTGAAACCCATCGAGAAGATAGGAAAATTTTAACTTATATCTTGCTTGGCTGCATTTGGTAGCGTCTCACCCGCATGTAATCGTAGTAGTACCTCTCCCATGTATCCTAAAAACTGAAGCATTTTAAAAATTGTAGTAAAGTAGTATGTTTACTAAATATAATTTTTTGGCTAATAATTTGGGTGAGAGTAAGTGCGACAACAATGAGCTGCAGTATAAGTTTGCAACACATCACTGGACAATATAAAAAATTTTCTCCTAATAATAAAGAAAGGCATATTCATTTTAAAATTTTGTAATTAGTAAACCACAAGGACAGAAATGGATACTTTCGTAGCAAAGTATTTACATATATACATATTATAGTACACAGGAGCTGTATCTAGCAGAGAGAAGTATAAATTAAGTACACTGAAGCACTATCATTTACAGGTACTTGACAAATGACCTTCAAAAACTTACATGATACAAATGATATTAGAATTTCATCTGAAAACTGTGAAGAATCATATTATTATTATTTTTTCCTTCCTCTAGTTCTTTTTATACATATAAACCATATATAAATAAACATATAAACTATACATGCACACACACACACACACACACACACACACACACACACACACATATATATATATATATATATATATATATATATATATATATATATATATATATATATAGGCCCTATCCGAGCCTCAGGTACAGGGCGGGTCGCAGGTGGCGGATAGCGAACGATCCATCAGATATGGTGGAAGCTGCGAATAAGGGGAAACCCAAATAAGCAGTCCCGGACCGAGGCGGCAGCATCACGAGTGTGTGGGAGTGTGACTTTTGGCAGGGGTCACACTCATTCAAAAACCACAGAACCCGAATACGTTGCTGTGTCATGGCGAGTAAGTGCCGCCATTACAATAAGCACCGTCAACACCCAAATCCAGGACGCGTCTGAAGTGGGAACCATCGGCATCCTGGTCAGCGTCTGTTCACACAATGTGCGGCTGGTCATAATGCTCCAGGAACTAACAATCCCTGGTTCTAAACACCCAGTGGAAACACTGGACCAACTTGATTACAAGCAAGTATGACTCGTGCAAGTAATAACAACATTACCCCAGGTGGTAACCAATCCACCCATCAACAGATGGCAACCAGGAATTCGGATTCTGGGGAACCTGGACTTACACGATTACATCAGAGAAAGTCGGAGCTCTCTGGCAAACTTCCACTTAAAACACCTACATACATTGGAACCTTTAACATAAATACATTAATCCAACCAGGAAAACTTCTAAACCTTACAACAGAACTTGAAAAGCAAAAGATAGTAATACTAGCTTTACAGGAGACACGTTTTACAGATGAAGAAACATCAGATTATGGCAACTATCGCATCTTTAAGAGCAAGACGGATAAACGAATCGGAAGAGGAGCCCCCCATCTCGGGATGGCGTTTATCATACACAAGAGCGTGCTCAGCTCCATCAAGGAAGTTACTCCCGTAAATAATAGGATAATGACGATGCGCTTACAATGTGCCAACAAAACATACACAATGCTTAATGTTCATGCTCCCACAAACGGAGACAACAAGAAAAACCCCATAGAAACAGAAAAGTTCTGAGAAAATTTGGAGAATATAATGGCCAAGATTCCAAAAGATGATACAAAAGTTCTACTCGGCGATTTTAATGCCCAAATGGGTAGAGAGAAAATCCACCAAAAAGCCGTAGGCAAATATCCTGCACATAAATTTACCAATAAAAATGGTACAAGGCTCGTCGAACTATGTAAGCAGAATAACCTGAAGATAATGTCAACATCTCTAAGAAAATGTCCAAGAAAACAAAAGACATGGAGATCTCCTATACAAGAAATTGGCGAGTTTCAAATAGATCATGTGGCGATTTCATACCCAGTACAAAAAGAAATTTACGACGTCCAAGTACGCAGAGGAGCAAACATTGATTCAGACCATTACCTAACTAGAATTAAAATCAAGTTTACAGCACGAAGAAGTCATCAGAAGAAAACAGAAATACAGAAATATGACACCAAGAAGATTAAAGAATCTAAAGTAAAAGAAGAATGGGAGAAGGAAAAGGCAAACACATGGGAAGAATTTCATTCTAAAATCACGCGAATAGCTAAGGAAACTATTCCCTTGAAAAAGATATTCAAACACCCTTGGTGGGATTCGGACTGTGAAAATGCATTGGAAAGGAGCAAAAAGGCATTTCAAGAATATAACAGTAAAAAATCACAAGAAAGTCTACATTTATTTAACGAGGTTAGAAAACAGGTTTCAAAATCTATTAGGCAAGCAAAAAGGAAGTACACAAAGGCACAACTGGATGCCATAGAAGAAAATTTCCAAAACTATAATACAAGAGACTTCTACAGAACTTTCGCAGATAAAATACGAGGATATATCCCTCAAAATTTATGTTTCCGAAAACCAGATGGTAAATTAGCCCTAACAAACCAGGAAAACTGTCAAGTATTGGCTCAATATTTTTCTAACCTACTAAATTGCCCAGAACCTAGTTTAAGGTTTCCCAAAGAAATCTGTGCCAACGCTCAACCGGATTCATTACCACCAACACAGGAAGAAATCAAATGTCACATTAAAAACTTAAAAAATAATAGAACATCTGGCGAAGATGGCATTGTTGCAGAGCTATTAAAAAACCTAGGACCAAAGACGTTGCAAGAGCTCACAAAAATAATAACAAAAATATGGGAAACAGAAAAATTACCAGAGGAGTGGAAATGTGCCCTTATTCACCCGTTACATAAAAAAGGAGACAGAACAAATGTCAATAACTACAGGGGAATCTCACTTTTACAAGTCACCTACAAAATTCTCTCAACATGCCTGCTGAAAAGAACACAAGAGCAGCTGGAATGCCAAATTGGTGATTATCAAGCAGGCTTCCGCCCCGGTCGCTCATGCATAGAACAAATATTTAATTTAAAGACAATATTAAAACACAAAGCAATTAGAAATGCCCCCATAATTTGTACATTTGTAGATTTTAAGAAAGCCTATGACTCAATTGACCGGCAATCTTTGTTTAACATTTTAGAGGAACTTGGACTTGACTCCAAAACACTAAGGCTTATCAAAGAATCACTGACAGACACTGTATCTAAAGTTAAATTCAGGGGAGAAATCTCTGAACCTTTTCTCATAAAAACTGGAGTACGTCAAGGTGACGAGCTATCTCCACTTTTGTTTAATATAGTCCTGGATAAAGTCATTAAGGAATGGGAAAAAGAATTAAAAAATCAATCCTACTGGAAACCAATCCATCTTGGTAGAACCAAAGACAACGTGGAGATATCTTGTTTAGCATTCGCGGACGACTTTGCCATACTTGCAGATGATGAAGAAATCGCCACCAAACAAATAGAGATCCTTAAGGAATGCGCGGATAAAGTAGGTTTACAAATTTCGTTTCAAAAGACAGAATTTTTCTGTACAAAATTCCATATACACAGTTTGAACACAAAATATGGAAAAATAAATAGAGTAAAACATTTTAAATACCTAGGTGAAATTTTGGAGCCAACCGGAGGAGAGAAAGTTGCACAGAAGATCAGACAACAGAAAATGAAGAGAGCATATGGTATGACACATGAAATATACAATAAAAAATGCATCTCCTCGAACACAAAAATCAGACACTACTGCGCAGTAATTAAGCCAGCAGCACTATATGCTAGTGAAACGCTCACACTCCACACAAAATGTGATTTAGAAAAAATACTAAAAGAAGAACGAAAAATTATGAGAAAGATTTTAGGTCCAAAATTAACAGAAGAAGGATACCGGATACAATCAAGAAGAACCACAGAAACTATATCAAACCTGGCAGCAGACATAAGAAGGCGAAGATTAAAATTTTATGGACATGTCACTAGACTTCCCCCCACACGACTCACCAACAGAATTCTCACTTACATAGAAAAAGTCAAATCAACAACACGATGGATTAGCCAAGTAAAATTAGATTTACAAAAAGCAAATATTGAACTTAAAGATGTCAAAGATAGAAAAACTTTTAGAAATAAGGTGGAAAAGTGGAATGTATTGTCGGAGAAGGAAGCACTAAAGAGACCAGGAACAAAATGGACAGAAGAAAGAAAAAGAAAACATGGAGAACGAATGAAAGAAGTATGGAAGAAACGACGTCAGAAAGCTTTGCGTGATCCTTCTGGGTCCATTCGCGATAAGTAAGTAAGTAAGTATATATATATATATATAGGGTGAGTCACGTAACGTTACCGCTGGATATATTTCGTAAACCACATCAAATACTGACGAACCGATTCCACTGACCGAACGTGAGGAGAGGGGCTAGTGTAATTGTTTAATACAAACCATACAAAAATGCACGGAAGTATGTTTTTTAACACAAACCTACGTTTTTTTAAATGGAACCACGTTAGTTTTGTTAGCACATCTGAACATATAAACAAATACGTAATCAGTGCCGTTTGTTGCATTGTAAAATGTTACTTACATCCGGAGGTATTGTAATCTACAGTTGACGCTTGAAAACGCCGACGTTCACTTGCGTGTTGTAACAAATACGGACCACGGTCGGCGAGCTGCATCCGCAGGGACATGTTTACGATGACGACCGTCTTTACGAGTGTGGCTGTAGTGCGCTGTTGTGGTTTGGTCTAGCTGTCGCAGTGTCCGCATGTAGCGCTTGCTGCTATTGTTATTCTGCATTCGTCTCTGCACGCAGACCATCTGTAGTACACCGTGTTACCAGACGTCTGTGATAGTGTAGTGTTGTAGGAACTGTGACCATGGTGTATTCGAACTCTGAAAAGGCGGAGATGATACTCATCTATGGCGAGTGTCGACGAAATGCAGCTGAAGCCTGCAGGGTGTATGCAGAACGGTACCCGGACAGAGAGCATCCAACGTGCCGCACATTGCAAAACATCTACCGCCCACTGTATGCAACAGGTATGGTCGTAGCACGCAAACGGGTCCGTAACAGGCCCGTCACAGGAGAAGCGAGTGCAGTTGGTGTGTTAGCTGCTGTTGCCATGAACCCACACATGAGTACACGGGACATTGCGAGAGCCGGTGGACTGAGTCAAAGTAGTGTCATGCGCATACTGTATCGTCACCGCTTTCACCCGTTTCATGGCCGGCCGGAGTGGCCGTGCGGTTCTAAGCGCTACAGTTGGAGCCGAGCAACCGCTCCGGTCGCAGGTTCGAATCCTGCCTCGGGCATGGATGTGTGTGATGTCCTTAGGTTAGTTAGGTTTAATTAGTTCTAAGTTATAGGCGACTGATGACCTCAGAAGTTAAGTCGCATAGTGCTCAGAGCCATTTGAACCATTTTGAACCCGTTTCATGTGTCGCTACATCAGCAATTACATGGTGATGGCTTTAATCATCGAGTGAAATTCTGTCAATGGGCATTAACAGAGAATGCATTGCAGTTCTACCTGTTTACCGACGAAACGGGTTTGACAAACCACGGGGCAGTGAATCTACGGAACATGCAATACTGGTCCGTGGAAAATCCACGCTGGCTCAGACAGAGCGACAGCGACCGTGGACTGTAAATGTATGGTGCGGAATCATTGGCGACCACCTCATTGGTCCTCACTTCATTGCAGGGGCCCAAACAGCTGCAACATACGTCGCATTTCTACAGAATGATCTACCAACGTTGCTCGAAAATGTCCCATTGGAAATGCGTCGACGTATGTAATATCAGCATGATGGTGCACCTGCACATTCCGCAATTAACACTAGGCTGACCCTTGACAGGATGTTCGACGGATGGTTCATAGGACGTGGAGGACGCATAAATTGGCCAGCCCGTTCTCCTGATCTTACACCTCTGGTCTTCTTTCTGTGGGGTACGTTAAAGGAGAATGTGTACCGTGATGTGCCTACAACCCCAGAGGACATGAAACAATGTATTGTGGCAACCTGCGGCGACATTACACCAGATGTACTGCGGCGTGTACGACATTCATTACGCCAGAGATTGCAATTGTGTGCAGCAAATGATGGCCACCACATTGAACATCTATTGGCCTGACATGTCGGGCCACACTCTATTCCACTCCGTAATTGAAAACGGAAACCACGTGTGTACGTGTACCTCACCCCTCATGGTAATGTACATGTGCGTCAGTGAAAAAGAACAATAAAAAGGTGTTAGCATGTTGACGTAATGTGCTGTTGTCTCTTCTGTACCTAAGGTCCATCACCGTTCCCTTTGGATCCCTACGTAATTCGGTGCTCTCCGATACACACGATCGTAGAGTGGAGGAGTGGTACTCAAGCGTCAACTTTAGGTTACAATATCTCCGGATGTAATTAACATTTTACAATGCAACAAACGGCACTGATTACGTATTTGTTTATATGTTCAGATGTGCTAACAAAACTAACGGGGTTCCATTTATAAAACGTAGGTTTGTGTTAAAAAACATACTTCCGTGCATTTTTTATGGTTTGTATTAACCAATTACACTAGCCCCTCTCCTCACGTTCGGTCTGTGGAATCGATTCGTCAGTATTTGATGTGGTTTACGAAATATATCCAGCGGTAATGTTAGGTGACTCACCCTGTATATATATATATCAGTGATACTATTGGGTCACAAACAAAACAAGTGGTATACGCTCTTCAATTTTTTAATGCTATATATTTGTGGTTGTGGCATATCGTAGGGGGTAATAACGCACTTTAGGTGTCGTTTATACATTTGTTTAGCACTGAAATAAGCGAGAAAAACATGGCAGTACAAAAGTTACGCGCAGAGAGAGCTTCGAACAAAGGTAGTACAAAGATGCTAGAGCCCAAAGATATGGCGCTTTACGCCAGAGGTGCAACAGAGCCTCCCCCAGACAGTGCGAAGCACGGCAGAGGGAAGCTTCCTCACTCAAAGTGCGAGAAGTGGGCTCGTTGGAAACCACGCTGCCAAAGTCTCGTGCGTCGAACAGCTGCGTAGGCGGTGGAGCGTCGCTCAAAGCGTCTGCAGCGTCGGGAGACTGAGTGACAGCGACGGCAGGCTGTTCGGAAGCATCGGAAATTGCGTCGGAGAGGGACCACGCCTGTTTTAAATGTTTAACGGAAACTGTTTGAGGTCGTCCATTTAGATGAATTACGAATGTATTCACTCCGCGACATAAGATGTGGTGCTGGCCTGAATAAGGTGGTTGCAAGGTCGCCCACACTGAGTCGTTGCACCGCATCATGAATTCCTATGATGCAGGGTACTTGTGGACGAACACCAGCAGCGTGGAATGAGGGCATGGCAGGGGAGTGTACAGGCAAGCGACATGCACACGTACCCATTCCACAAGGGCTGGAAGATCGTTGGCGGCAGCCGGCGATACGTCCTCCACGATCTCTGCTGGAAGGAGGAGAGGCTCTCCATATAGAATCTCTGCCAGCGATGCATTCAGGTCTTCCTTATGGGTGGAGTGGATGCTGACTAAGACCCAGGGAAGGGCCTCAGACCATAATCCACCATGGCATATGATCACAGCTTTGAGAGTTTGGTGCCACAGTTCGAACAGGCCGTTCACCTGCAGGTGACAGGCCGTGGTGTGGAATTTGGCTATACCACACAGCTCGCACAGACAAGCAAAAAGCGTGGATTCGAACTATCGTCTCTGATCAGTAGTGAGGGAAAGAGGGCAGCCGAGTGATGGTCTCTGCTGTTATGTCGACGAGAGGGACCACCTCGCCCCAACAAGTTACATGGTCGATCATAGATAACATGTATTTGTAGCCCTCGGAAGGGGAGAGTGGCCCGACCATATCAATGTTTACATGCGACCCCTTGGGATATCTAATTTGCCTAGTAGAGGCAGTGCATGTCTTCTAACTTTACTATGCCGGCATGGGATACAACGCTCGGGTCCAAGTGCGGTAGTTGCGCTGCACGCCAGGTCAGACGAAGCATTCAGTGACGAGCCTCATTGTGGCCCGCGTTCTGGGGTGGGCCAAGTTGTGTAAAGCATTGAAGATCTTGCGCCAAAGAGCGGGTGGTACCAAGAGGCGAGGAGTGCCTGTAGAAACGTCGCAAAGGACCGGGGTCGTCGGCCCGTGCAGGACTAGAGGTTGAATAGCGAGTGATGACTCGCTGTTTGAAACCAATCACTGTGTATCGGTGTCTTTGGTCTGGAGTTGGGTGAGATCATCTAAGTTCATGGGTCTGGTAAGCACCGAGATATGAGATAGATAGCTACAAAATTCTCTGCACTGTGGATGTAGCAAGCATCTGAGGAATGTTGACAAACATAGTCCATATAGTGGAAACGTCTCGACGGAAGGTCCTTAGCCGGGTTGCATATCGCATCCACGAGAGGCTTGTGATCCAAGTAGATCGTGAAAGGTCGCCCCTCGAGGTCACTCCAGAAGTGTTAGATTGCCTCATAAACTGCGAGAAGTTCACAGTCGAAAGCCGACCACTTACAATGGCTCTTAGTTAGTTTCTTCAAAAAGAAGCAGAGCGGCTGGGTGGAGTCGGCGGTGTGCTGTCGTAAAACAGCACCCACAGCTGAGTCACTAACATCAGTCGTAATAGAAACATGGGCCTCGTTATTGGTGTGGGCAAGTGTGATGG
Organism: Schistocerca nitens; assembly: GCF_023898315.1. Lineage (NCBI taxonomy): Eukaryota > Metazoa > Arthropoda > Insecta > Orthoptera > Acrididae > Schistocerca > Schistocerca nitens. The sequence continues at coordinate 433,274,143 of NC_064615.1, read as the reverse complement.
TTTTGGCGAGGGCAGCTTGAGATATCAAATGCATCGAGCATGGTTTTGGTCCAGTCCAACTTCCGTTTCCCCATTGTATTTTTGTCGGAGATGGCGTCGGTGAGGTCTGATTGGACGGAGGCAGCTTGAGGGACTGAGTGGAGCATCATCTTGAGGAAGAGGCAGGGCGAGAATGATTTCGACACGAGAATCAGTTGGTCGGAGGCCATCGGCAAAGATAGTATGGCCTAGGAATGTAACTGAAGTAGAAAAGAGTTGAGATTTATCGTGATTGATCACCAAGCCATTAGCTGTGAAGACCAAATGGACAGCATTGAGGTGAACCTGGTGCTCTTCGGCAGAGGAGGAAAAAATCAGAATGTCGTCCAAATAAGGAAAAGGAAAAGGCAGACATAGCAAAATGGTATCAATGGACTGCTGCCATGTCTGCGCAGCATTTTTCAAGCCGTAAGGCTTGTAACAGCATTCAAATAACCCGAAGGGTGTGATGATGGCCGTCTTCGGAATATCTGGTGGGCGCATAGAAATTTGGTGATATGTCTTCGAACAATCAAAGACAGAGAAGAACCTGGAGCCATGTAATAATTGCATCAAATACTGAATATGAGGAATGAGATAATTATCGATAATTGTCCGAGTATTAAGGGACCTGTAGTCCCCGCACATGTGTAAAGGGTCGTCCTTCTTAGGGACAAGATGGATAGGTGAAGACCAGTTGCTGTCAGATGGTTGGAGCACGCCTGAAGCCAATAAATCCTGAACGATTTCTTTCATGCGCAGAAGTTTGGAAGTGTTAAGATGCCTAGCTTTATAACATACAGATGGGCTGTACCTGGTGTGGATTCTATGATAAGTACCACTGCTGATGACCAATACCCAGAAAGAGAGGCCGGCAGGGGTGGGGGGGGGGCGAGAGGGGGACAGATGCAACGACAGTTACTGACTTTGTCATGCAGGAACAGTGTGGACAGGCTGTCAGCTGCAGACAGTAAAGGAGGGTGTGGCACAGCAACCACGGCATGCGATGAACCCCAGGACATGAGAAAATGATCGTCCTATAGAATCGCCTGCGACGAGGTGGAAACGGCAGCAGGCAGAGGATAACTCGACACAGGAGCAATGTAGTGTGAAGACGCAGTAGATGCGAGTGTTGGTTCCTCTTGTTGGGGCTCTGCAAACAGGCTGCAAATCGTAATCCATGTGTGTGACAATCCAGCAGAGGCGCTGGCAATGCGGGTGTGTAATGCCTCATTTTGTATGCAGAGCTCATCGATTTGTGAGCGAACATCTGACAAATAACAGAGCCATGCAGTAATATGCTGGAGCAGAGATGCAAATGAGGAAAGTGTAGCCAAGAAGGCAGACAGCGAAGCTGTGCTGAAGTTGTTTGAGCACAGAACAGTAGAACCAGACATGTGGCAGAGTGCGGCGGCCTGCAGGTCTGGTGAAAGTTCGTAATCATGTAGAAAATCCAACCCTATCACAGGTTCATCCACGTCGCCGATGTGTAAAGTCCAAGGCAAGGTGGCGACTGGTGATGGAGTCAAGGACCATGATAGGAGAATGATAAGCAGCGATCAAAGCGAGGTTAGCAGGGTAAAGCATGTTGCTCATGTGCTTGACCGGGATAACGCTGACGTCGGCACCGCTGTCGACGAGAAAGCGAGTGCCCGATGACAAGTGTAGAGGTGTTGCACCACTGGAGTGAGTGGTGCAGCGTCGGATGGTAGGTGCCGTGAAGGATCATGGAGGCACGTGGCACCTAAACGTGCCTGCCAGAATCATTTGAGTAGGCGCAAGGCACACAACAGTTGCGTGCAGCATCCCTGTAAGTAGCACGGTAACAGCATAGCAGGTAACCTTGGAGACAAGGCAGTGAGGAGTGGCAGGAGGCCACAGCTGGCTGCATCATTGATTGTGGCTGTTTGGGCTGCTGCTCAGGCGGGGTCGGCTGCTGTCACGAGGCTGCAGGCAGTACCTTCTGTAGGCTGCTAGGTGGCAGCTTCTGACAGGCCAATTAGGTGCTGAGGCGAGCACGCTGGCCTCTGTCAGCAGAGCATATAACTGAAGGTGCAGGCATGCCAGCTGATGGCGATGGAGATGCCGTCCGTGACAAGTGATGTGGATGTACGAATGACAGCATAGGCTCGGTCGGCCATGTGTATGCGAACCTCAGGAGGGTTGGCAATGTGAGTCAGCAGGTGAAGTTGTAGGTCTGAAGGCAGTTTGACCTTCTAGAAAGTCCAAAGCACGGCATCAGGTAATGTTTGATCATCAATTGTTGTACAAAGGCAATGTCATGGAGGTGCTCATCGTGAATAATGTTGTGGATAGCCTCCGCCGGTGGGCGAGAAAGGCGCTCGATGAGCAATGTTTTCGCCGTCAAACGCGAGGCGGCCGGAGAGAGTAGCAGATCACTGATGAAGTCTGGATAAGCATGGAGGTGACTCACCAGGCCGACGAAACTTGTGTCATCGTCCAAAACCCTGTGGATATCCAGTAGGTGATCCACCAATGTAAACCAAGTCTTAGGGTTGTCCTTTTGCAAAGCAGGCAGCTTAGGAAACTTGGCGGGTAACTCATGTCGATGCAGCACTGGTGGGTGAAGATCTGTGCATGCGGGGCAGGAAGCCCCTAATATTGGGAGTGCAATAGCGGTGGACGGTGCGTCGCCTGATATCTGCGTGGGGGGCCGCCGCAAGTAGCATACGATGTGGAGTGAGCAGGTGCAACAGACAGCACGATATGTCCAAATTCCAGGCCTGACGAACGGCCACGGCGCGGGTGTAACGACTGTTGCTGTTGCAACGGTGGGCAGATGGCGATTGCGGTGCAGCCATGAGCGGGCTGATCCGGTAACCGGTGCAGTCGGAACGGCCAGTGCTGTTACGAAAGCGGGCGGAAGGTGATCGTGGTAACACCAGAGAGCGACAGTTGTGGAAACCGGCGCAGTCGAGGCGACCGGCGTAGCTGAAACGGTGTGTGGGGGAGGGGGGGGATGGGGTGTTGCGACATTAGGTATATAAGAATTTGCAGCCCCGTGCCCTGGAATGTTCCATTCACAGTTATGGAACTTCGTCAGCACATCAAACCAAACTGAAGGTGACTGCATAGCCGCTGGGTAAACCACAATGTCCCCGACTGGGTTGTCGTTCACAGTGCCATTAAGCAGCGTGCACTGTCATGTAGTGGCCGTTGCTGCGTAGTTTCACTTGACGGTGGCCATGTTGAGCTGGTTTTAAGTGGCCGACCGTGTGGCTGGGTGTAGACAATTGTTCACTTTTAACTAAACGCACATTAGGTACACTTGACCACTCATGGTCACAAGCACAGTTAATAGGATGTGTAGTAATAGCACAAAAAGACACTGGTAGATCCATTGTTCCAAAGATAATGTGGGTTGGCACACGAAGTCCGTTAATGATGAATAGGAGCACGAAATAACTGACGAACATATGACGACGATGTCGGGGTCACCACTGTGGTTATCGTGTATCGTAGGGCGGTAATAACACACTTTAGATGTCGTTTATACATTTATTTAACACTGAATTAAACAAGTAAGCGAGACAACATGGCAGTACGAAAGTTGCGCGCCGAGAGAGCATCGAACGAAAGTAGTACAAAGATGCTAGAGTCCAAAAATATGAAGCTTTAGCCAGAGGCGCCACATATTCATCTGTCCTCCTCCATAAGTGGTAGCCGGTGGACGTATGATGAGTTACGCCGAGTTAATATTGTTAAAGATCGCGTATTCCAATTGTACTTAAAAAGTGTAAATGAAACTTGATCGAGATAGAAAAGTTTATTCGTACATTCACAGCGACCATACCCGACTGTTCATCATTCCGCGACGCGCCGAGAATCCTGTATCAGGATGATGGAACAGACAAGACTATTTGGCGTGGGCAGAAAAAGGGCGATCTGGAACCAGTATTGCAATACTAATCTCCATACACAATAGCGGTAGGATGAAAAGGATGTACGTAAATTTACTAACGTTAATCTAATAATGTATTGAATATTGAAGGTCTGTTGATATTAACACCAGCTAAAGTTCATGTAGAATATGAGTACTTTCCAACTTCTTTCAATTATTCTTTCAAATTTTCTTTTTTAATTACTTAAGCAGCAATTTTTAATCAGTTTCCATTATATATTATGTATTACACACGCCCCCTATTCTCCTATCAGCTCTTAAAGGAGCAGGTTAAGTTGTCTTCTTAGGTTCAAGTCCCATCAGATCATAAGAGGTTAAAGCTGTACTCTTAGGTTCTCACCTAACCACACAGACGGAAATCGCCACATATTCGGAAATAAAGAGCCAAATATTCGTGACAAGGAAGAATATCCATGTTACTGTTGCTCGTTTCACTTTCAGTAATTTAAGTTGTCCTCTTAGGTTCCTGCCTAACCACACACTGGGAAATAGCCACATATTCAGAAACTAGGATTATCAGTCATAGTAATTTAAACTGTCGTCTTAAGTTCCTGCTATCCACACACTCTGAAATCACCACACATTCGCAAATAAACAGAAAAATATTTGTGTCAAGGAAGAATATGAATTTTATTGTTGCTTGTTTCAGTCGCAGCAGTTTAAGCTGTCCTCTTAGGTTTTTGCCTAACCACACCCAAGGAAATCGCTAAATATTTATTTCATCCTTCGTTCTCAAATCATAATACTGCAGAACGTACTTGTGTTACATTCATAAGAAACTCTCAGAATGTGTTAGCAATTCTAACATGAAATATATATATATACACTCCTGGAAATTGAAATAAGAACACCGTGAATTCATTGTCCCAGGAAGGGGAAACTTTATTGACACATTCCTGGGGTCAGATACATCACATGATCACACTGACAGAACCACAGGCACATAGACACAGGCAACAGAGCATGCACAATGTCGGCACTAGTACAGTGTATATCCACCTTTCGCAGCAATGCAGGCTGCTATTCTCCCATGGAGACGATCGTAGAGATGCTGGATGTAGTCCTGTGGAACGGCTTCCCATGCTATTTCCACCTGGCGCCTCAGTTGGACCAGCGTTCGTGCTGGACGTGCAGACCGCGCGAGACGACGCTTCATCCAGTCCCAAACATGCTCAATGGGGGACAGATCCGAAGATCTTGCTGGCCAGGGTAGTTGACTTACACCTTCTAGAGCACGTTGGGTGGCACGGGATACAAGCGGACGTGCATTGTCCTGTTGGAACAGCAAGTTCCCTTGCCGGTCTAGGAATGGTAGAACGATGGGTTCGATGACGGTTTGGATGTACCGTGCACTATTCAGTGTCCCCTCGACGATCACCAGTGGTGTACGGCCAGTGTAGGAGATCGCTCCCCACACCATGATGCCGGGTGTTGGCCCTGTGTGCCTCGGTCGTATGCAGTCCTGATTGTGGCGCTCACCTGCACGGCGCCAAACACGCATACGACCATCATTGGCACCAAGGCAGAAGCGACTCTCATCGCTGAAGACGACACGTCTCCATTCGTCCCTCCATTCACGCCTGTCGCGACACCACTGGAGGCGGGCTGCACGATGTTGGGGCGTGAGCGGAAGACGGCCTAACGGTGTGCGGGACCGTAGCCCAGCTTCATGGAGACGGTTGCGAATGGTCCTCGCCGATACCCCAGGAGCAACAGTGTCCCTAATTTGCTGGGAAGTGGCGGTGCGGTCCCGTACGGCACTGCGTAGGATCCTACGGTCTTGGCGTGCATCCGTGCGTCGCTGCGGTCCGGTCCCAGGTCGACGGGCACGTGCACCTTCCGCCGACCACTGGCGACAACATCGATGTACTGTGGAGACCTCACGCCCCACGTGTTGAGCAATTCGGCGGTACGTCCACCCGGCCTCCCGCATGCCCACTATACGCCCTCGCTCAAAGTCCGTCAACTGCACATACGGTTCACGTCCACGCTGTCGCGGCATGCTACCAGTGTTAAAGACTGCGATGGAGCTCCGTATGCCACGGCAAACTGGCTGACACTGACGGCGGCGGTGCACAAATGCTGCGCAGCTAGCGCCATTCGACGGCCAACACCGCGGTTCCTGGTGTGTCCGCTGTGCCGTGCGTGTGATCATTGCTTGTACAGCCCTCTCGCAGTGTCCGGAGCAAGTATGGTGGGTCTGACACACCGGTGTCAAAGTGTTCTTTTTTCCATTTCCAGGAGTATATATATATATATATATATATATATATATATATATATATATATATATATATTTGCTAGCACTTAATCATTGATTTTTGTCTCCTGTCTTGATTATCATATTCTCTCTTGTAGGCTGATATCGTTGATGCATTATTATATTTCATTTAGATAATGTCGAAATGCTTGTGATAAATTTTGAGTGGTCCATTATCTTGGAATGACATACTTTATTTATGAAACAAGTGTGTTTCATGCTTAATTTGTAAACTACTCACGATAATAACTTACTCCTGCGAGAAGACTCTTGTATGAAAGCATTAACCGTCGATAAATCGTTTTGTAACATTTTATTATTGCAAATAATTGTGATAAATCATTTCAAGAATAACTTTTTCTTTTTGTAAAGCACTGGTGCACGTGCCTTGTGAGAGGCTCATTTCTAACCCTAACAAAAGTCGATAATGTAATGTATCATATTATTTTTTTCTTTTCTTTTCCCCCTCGTTCTTTTCTTTTTGTACCTATAAGATATATACAGAATGTAATAATAATTTTGTACCATAGATAATATTGGCATAGAAACAAAACAAGTAGAGATACGCTATTCAAGTGATGAATTTTTATATATTCACCTTTTTGTCTCAATAAGTGATAGCGGGTGGACGTATTACGACTTCCACCGCTTCCACCGTGTTAATATTATTAAGAAATGTGTGTTCCAATCGTACATTAGAAACTGTTATAGAAAGTTATCGGGATAACTAAGTTTACTCGCACAGTCATATTCTGTTCATTATTCGGCGACGTGCTGAGAATCCTGCATCAAGATGATCGAGGCAGACAAGAACAATTTGCGTGAGCAGAAGAGGGGTGATCCGAATCCAGTATTGTCATACGAAGTACTATACACAATGGCGATAACAAGAAAAAGACGTACGTAAATTTAGATGCTGAATATAGGTATTGAATATTGAGGGTCTGTTGATTTTAATACCAGTTAAAGTTCACTCAGGATATGCGTACCTTCCAATTTTTTTCAATTACTCTTTCAAAATTTCTTTTTTTACTTATTTAAACTGCAATTATTAATCATTTTCCGTTATATATTACATTTTAGTCCCACAGCCGCTATTAGATGGCGACCGTTCAAAGGACGGCGCCGAGCGGAATACGAACAGATCTCTCAATTTTGGATTTAAAATTTTTTGAGATAAATAATCCATTTCATCGTTACGAGAAACTAATGAGGCCTTTGTTACATTTGTTACATGTACGTGAGGTTGGAACTATTAACAACTTGAAGGTCCAAATTAAAATTAAATTCTGTCCACAAACGAGACCCGCCTGGAATACGGATTTCAGCGGTTAAGGTAGGAAGCTGCTACGCAGTATACTGATTTGGCCGCACGTGGCGCCGTCTCTCTCGCAGAAGATAATCCCTTTTCCTCCCAATTAATATCCTTTACGGAACGTGCATTCATATAGGACAGACGACAATCTCTGTAAAGTCAACATTAGAATCAGAATAATTCATTCAAATTCTGTAAGGCCGTATCAGAGAATAATCAGGATCATTAATGAATACGCATATAAATCTGCTTCAATTCAAAAGAACTGATACAAACAATATAATTTTTTTTCATAATTTTGTAAACACTCTTCACAATGAACACAAATGAAATGGCCATTGTTGAAAACTCGTTACAAAATGCAATGGAAATCCGAGCTTGGCAACAGTTGAACGTGACGCGCCAACTCGTGAACTGGCCGATGGCTATCGAAATAACCAGGTTGGCGGCCTCCTATTTAAAAATTCATGACACTGGTGATATAACTAACCACGATGTCACTTTTATGACGATCGATGAGACAATTTCTCAGTTCTCACCGGGAAACATTTTTTCAAATAGTGAAACTGAAGCGCGCGACAGCGAAAATTCCTTTGATTATTCGCTCACGACGTCGCGAACGCAAGAGCAGGAAACAGTTCGAAAAAGCAATGTAAATACTAGTGACACCCACAATTTGACACAGCTCATGCAACTAATAACACAACAACTTACAAGACAATAGGAATTTCAAGGAATGTGGCACAACAGCTTAAGGGTGTAACACAGAAGCTCACAAGACAACAGGAAAATATAGGACAACAGTTTACACAGCAGTTCACAAAACATCAGGAAAATATAGGGCAACAGCTTACACAGCAAAATCAGGCATTTAACGATTGCAAGAATAGTATTAGTCAACAGTTCAGTGAAGTGAGCAAAAATATACGCACTGAGTTATCTGACGAACTGTCCAGGAAGCTGACAGAGCTCGGTAAACAACTAAGACAAGAAATAATTATCGACATGTCCTGCAATAAAAATACGTTAACGGAAAAGGTAACATCAGTAGATTATAAACAGGAAAAACTTGCAGATGAGTTGCAGAACCTTAGTGAAGAATATTCTCAAATTCAAGAGACGCAATCCCATGTGGATGCGTCGGTAAAAAATGTGACAAACGCAGTCAGCGAGCTGTAAGGCGTATGCAGAACCCTGTCTACAGAAATACACAAGTTGAGTCTAAGAGTAGATCCGTTTAGAGTCAGAATTTGCCAAAAACAGAGAGATAAGTTATGTGCAGGTGTAAAGGAAATAACTGAAAAAGCTGAAGCCGGGATGCTGGATAAGAGCAGCACTCTTGCTGAAAAGGTAGCGTCAGAGTGCAAAATTTGCGTAGGTACTGTAGCAGAAGCTCTAATAAAGAAAGGAACTCAAATCCTAGATAAAATAGACGCAGATCTAAAGGAAGAAGAGGAAAGGTTACGAGGCAGTGTTGCTAAAACTACTGATATTCCAAAACAACATATGACAGAAAACAAACCTATGCTTTTAGAGAAGTTAGATACCTTCACTGGTTACCCACAACACGGGGCTATCCCGTCGAAGGAAAATAGCGAATATTGCACAATGCAACAACACCTGCCGGCAGTTGCACCAGTCGAGCAAGCGCAGTTGCCATGCGCTACCCCACAAGTGAACATAAACACGCCTCTCACTGATGGCGCGGCGTGTTTGTTAACATTACTTGCAGATGCCGCGCGGAGTGGCCGCACGGTTAGAGGCGCCATGTCACAGTCTGCGTGGCCCCTCCCGCCGGAGGTTCGAGTCCTCCCTCGGGCATGGGTGTGTGTGTTGTTCTAAGCATAGCCTAGTTTAAGTTCGTTTAAGTAGTGTGTAAGTCTTGGGACCGATGACCTAAGTAGTTTGGTCCCATAGGAATTCACACACATCTTTTCTTTTAATTGCAGACGAGGAATTATTTAGGCATCGACAGTTTCAGACATTTACTTCTCAGGGGAAAAGAACACAAACTGTGCTCTTTATCAGAGCATTTCGAAATGTTTTACCTCGTACCTGGACCGAAGCCCAGAAAATTAGATTTGTTGTTGAATGCACAAAGGGTGACGTTCTGCTGTGGGCTACGGACCTGGCGGAACGTTTTGAACAGTTTGAGAGAACATTTCTGTATAAGTCTTGGTCTGAGGCCGTACAAGAGAGGCTCAGACGTGTAGTATTCAACTCAGCTCCGTTCAATAACATGTATGGAAGCTTAAGGGGCTATTTTGAAAAATATTTGAATAAAACCAGATACTGGACGAACCAGGTATCTCAAGTAGACGCGCTGAAAATTTTAAAGAGCCGTCTTCCTGCCCATATTAGGGAAAAACTTGTTACCATCCCAGAGCTCGACAACGAATACTTTCTATCTGAAATGGACTCAATGGATTTAATATACGAAGAGAGATCAGTACAACCGAAGCCTGTAAATATGCCGATAGCGAAACAGATTTACGGACCAAAAAGTAAACAACGGATTCGTAGTACAACGCGGATGGCAACTTTACCCCTCACTGACCTATGGTAATGGTAACGGTAATCACAACGGCAATGGAGAAAGCCGTAAGTACAAAGGTGGATATAAAAGAAATGGGCAAAAATTTATCAAAAACAATTGAATGCGGGAGAACGTATGGCCAGCCTGTACAATATGTACAGACGCAAGCTACCGGCAATAATCAACCGATCGCTTGGCAAACGCAAAACAATAACAGAGAACCGAATAACCCGCAGACGGCGGAATTCGGCCAGCAAATTAACACACGTATGACGAATAATACGCAGTTAATTCGTACATTGACGACGACTATAGTCGAGTGTTCATCATTACGCGACGCGCCGAGAATCCTGCATCAAGAGGATGGAAGCAGACAAGAATAATTTGCTTGAGCAGAAGAGGGGCGATTCGAAACCAGTATTGTTATACCAAGTTCTATGCACAATGGTGATAACAAGAAAAAGGAGTATGGAAATTGAAATGCTGAGTATATGTATTGAATATTGAGGGTCTGTTGATATTAATGCCAGTTAAAGTTCACTCACGGTATATTCCCTTCGAATTATTTTCAATTAATTTTCTAAAATTATTTAAACAGCAATTATTAACCAGTTTCCATTATATATTACATTTTAGTCTCCCCCCCCCCCCCCCCGCCACTATTCTGGACACTGAGTAAATAGTTTGTCACAAAAACAATGAAGCTTTCACAAAGAATTTGCTTGATTATTGTTGCGATGTGTAAACGATGGATTTCAGCGGGAGATGATAAATGCTTCTTTCTATTACTTATCAGGACTCCCTGTAGATTCATAGCCCACCTCCTGGTAGATTTTGGAGAGGCATGGCTAAGTGTAGTTATGCCTGGTTGTGCTGGGAGTGAGAGAATGAAGTTCTCTACACCTTTCGTTAGCAATCTGGAATTACAAACACTTGAGTTAAATGAGGAATGGTTGTAGTTCGTGCATATCATCAGACTGCATATACACATATTGTTTTATCAGTCCTGACGTGTAACATGTTTTGCAATTGTAAACAAAGAATACGTCATGAGTTTAAAAGTTAAAGTGAGCACTAGCTCGTCATAAAAGTTGTAAACATAAATTATTTATTAATGATAAGAATTAATATGAAATAATTTGTCACAGAAATGTTAGCTTATGAATTTTGAAGGCGAAAACGACTTCATAAATGTTATTCACTTGTATTTAAATATTTTTATGCAAACATCGAAAACGTTGTAAAAAATTCGTGTATATATGAGTAAGTTGTATTAGACTTCGCGTATCAGTTAATATTAAAATGAGTTTTATGTGTATTTATAAGGGGGAAATTTACGGCTTGTTTTAATTTCTTTACGTAAGTCACACAAAATTTTACGCAGTTGTACAGAGACACGTGAGGAAAACTGTGTATGAAAAGGATGTTTAACATATCTGAAATGAAAAGGGGCTTCAAGAAAAACTTTCAATATATCATGTGCTTAGTCTGTGTTGAATGAGGAGTAGACACTTGTATGAAGTAGTTATCAAACTTTCGTGTGCTTACAATGACGAAAACGTTCTAAATGCCCCGTGCAATGACGTTGGACGCCGAACTTCACTACGAAGGAGGAATTAAAGCAAGTAATTTCTGGACCAACCTGGAACATGTTGAGCTCCCGATGTGATGCCGATGACACGGATGGCCGTTTGAAAACTGAAATGTGTGATATGTGATGGATGATGTGGTCTATAAACTATGGTTGGAATTTTATGGCTTTTCCATCGCACCATCGAACTTTTTAACCAAACGCATATTAAAATGCGCTTATTCCGCGGAGCTACCCTCTGGATACTACAACGACGTGCAATTCGTCATCGTGTACAAAGTTGTAGAGCCGAGGTTGAACTTTTCTCTGTAGTTGCACTGATAGTACCGCGAGACTATGGGTGATGGTTACGCCCTCAATATGGAGCAAACGACTCTAATTCAAACATGCCCTTTGTCGGGTCAAGGTCTTTCAGAAACTGAAGTCGGCCAGTGTGGCCGAGCGGTTCTAGGCGCTTCAGTCTGGAACTGTGCGACCGCTACGGTCGCGCGTTGGAATCCTGCCTCGGGCATGGATGTGTCTGATGTCCTTAGGTTAGCTAGGTTTAAGTAGTTCTAAGTTCTAGGTGACTGATGACCTCCGATGTTAAGTCCCATAGTGCTCAGAGCCATTTGAACCATTTTCAGAAACTGAACCTTTAAAGTTTTGTAAATTTCATGTAAATTAATTGTAGTATAAATAAAACTACCACAGGCAGGGCATAAATAAGATATAAACGTGGCCGCAAATGAAGGGATTTGACCCCCAGTCAGGCCAAATAATAGTTTAAGTGGAACTTCTACATGAAATTTGATTATTTATGTTATTACGCTTGTAAAATGCACCACTATGTGTACTGTCGTCCACCAATCATGGTCATCGCCAGTATACAGGGGGGGGGGGTAATTGTGATAGACTTTACTTTGGTCATTTAATAAGTATCGGAACACTGTGTGAGGCGAAGATGCAGTATACACATGCCTGCGCATGTTTGCTGCAAATGTTTACTTAAGCTGATATCAGATTTTTCACTTGCCAGCTATCTGTGATTCTGGATGGACATGTTATGTGTGTGTGTGTGTGTGTGTGTGCGCTTCAGACAACACTATATATTTGTGTAAATTTTTTTATATATCTTCTGGAAGGAGAGGCAGTTTCTTTGATTTCAAAATTGCTTCATCCTGAAAATGATACCTGGATGCATCGCAACCTGTAAACTTCAGAACCCATGCAGACATTTTTTATGACTTTATCAAAGAGCTGGACGCTGCATCTTCTTCAAGAAAAAGTAGGTAAATATCACTCTGTTCAAAGGAGAATTAATATATCAATCAATTTAGATGGTTAAAGTGGTAATCGTCGTGAGAGACTATGGGGATGCGAACTTAGATACGTGAATTGCTGCTGGTGGTAGTATTCACCAGCCACACACCTAGAAATAATCCACATTATTCACACCTCCTTACGTCGCCAGTACTTAAAATCCAGTATAGGTAGATGGGCTGGATCAGGCCGAACCTGGGTTGGACCAGGAGAGCATTTGCACTCATCAGGATCGGGATTTGAGATGTTGTGTACACGAAATAAAAGAACAGTATGAATGTTGATAATCCTGTATCTATTATGCTCCATCGCCCTAGAGTAATAGGGTTAGTGCAGGGGTTTGCTGACTTGTTTCTACACTTAAGTGATACCTTCAGATGGATGCTTTCAGTTCTCTGTTATCTTTCCTACCCTTCGATATTTATAATCTTCGATTTTTTTCAAGCTTTAAGATTGTGCTCTGTAGTTGCTTTTCCTACAGCCACAAGTTGTTAGTCAGGTTTTGACAGATATACCTGTACTACTTGCAGAATACTAACTTTGCAATAATTATTGAGCACTGCTTGTACCCTGTGAATAGTCACAGGTCGTCCTTCATGCACTAACATCTATTCATTGGAATATTTTCTTACGGATTTTCAGGGTTCATGCTCATTTATAATATGTGTCTGTGTAATTGGCACTATGGTTCAGAAAAATTATTATGCTTCCATTGAAGAAAATTATTATGCTTCTATTGAAGTCCAGATTTGTAATGAACTTTACATTGTAGTATAATATTAATTGTAGTTAATAAGACTGCATCCGAATCTGGAATATTCAGTTCAGCCAGCGTTAATACACCTTTTTATAATGAATAAAAATTTTAGGTCATGAAACACTTGTACACCAATGAATTTTCAAGTCAAAAGCACGAGCGGGTCATGCACAGCCACAGCAATAGCCTTTACCATGCAAAAGTTATTAATTTTTATTTTAGCCTTTGATTTACTTTTTTGGGGTAGAAGTCGGATTCCTACACCATTTCTGTGTCCAGTATGTATCAGGAATTAATCTTTCCTCAAGAGACTCCTACAGTACAACTATCTTTGAGTTCTAAAACTTCATATCTCTGACAAAAATTCAAATAACTTACATGAATTGCAAAATATTCTGTGTAAAGAAGCAAATTAAGACATTTATAAACATACAATATTTACAGAAATACTGTCAGTGATCAGAACTATACATATGTGAAATAAATTCAACACTAATAACTTACAGATAACAATTTGATCTATTAATTTGGGAATAATTTTTTAAATTCCTTCTAGACGTGTCCTCAGTATTAATATCACCACAGTTCATTGTTCACGATAGAGTTAACATCTTTCAAGCAATTTTTTCCTTTCACTAATAATATTCCTTAATATCCTGGTGAGGATACAGCCCTTTCACTCTTCCAGTTCCAGGTTATGCTAATAGGTAGGAACCTTGATGTGGTATCTTTATAATTCCAAATGGTCCCATGTATAAGAGTTGCCATTTCTTATATCATAGATCCGCCAATGGAACCTGAGTATGCATATGTAATAATATCTTTTCACCCCATAAAAAATCTTAAATTCTTTTTCTACTTTTCTCATTCTGTAGTTTTCTTTTCCCTCGCTTCTCACTCATGTTGACTAGCTCCATTTGAAACTTTTCTTCCCAACATGTTCCACTATTAGGTACATTCGGCAATTAATTAAGCCACTGACTACTTTCTTCTTTATTGAACATAAGCTCTGAACGAATGAAATCTGTTGATGTGTGTGGTGGATTGTTAACAATTTCCTCAAAAACTTGCAAGCAATTAATCACTGAGACTGGCGCTTTGGACAATGTACAGCCTCATGAACCAGTTCATTTCCCAAAAGAATCTTGCTATTAGACTTGTCTTAAGATGGTACCTGGATTTGCCCACTTGTGATATGTAATGGTTGTGTAATTTTCGAGTAATGGTTTTATTGTTAACTATTTTAATGGCATACAATTTCACACACACACACACACACACACACACACACACACACACACACACACACTCTCTCTCTCTCTCTCTCTCTCTCTCTCTCTCTCTCTCTCTCACACACACACACACACACACACACACACACACATATATATATATATATATATATATATATATATATATATATATATATCCACCCCAATTCTGGGTAATATGTCTACTGATATTAGGGCCAAAGGTTCTTCTGGTAAGATTGCATGCAGCATTCCATGGCTGCCTTTATTATTTGGCTTGGTTTTTGGCACACAATGCATGATATTAATACCTGCTGGAGCGTTCTATGCACATTGGGGAAATAACAATATAACCTGAGTTTGTTCATACATTTAATAACTCCAAAATGTCCCCAAACCATATGCACATAATAGATTAATATGGATTTATACCCCTTGGGAATACACACACGTCATTATTCCTAACATCACATCGATGGAAGAGCAGTCTGTTGACCATCTTAAAGTACTCATTTAGTCTCTCATATCCCAGTTTTTCCATCAATAATAACGGGAATTCTCTCAGTTGTTCTTCTGAGTGCTCTTCCCATCCCAATCCTTCTGACAGTCTTGGTATGATGTCTGCAATTTCCCTTTAATATTTTATAAAAAATTCGTATTCCTGCAGCGCTAATGTCCGTCATGACAATCTTGGTGTAAGTAATTTGCACATTTTCAAAAATTCGTGGTCATCACTGGTTATCACTGTGCACCACATAAGTAATAGTTGAATTGTTTGAAGGCCTATATAAGAGCTAACGCTTCTAACTTGGTAGCTGTATACAGCTTTTCACAACTAGATAATATCCTGCTTGCAAACGCAATCAGACAAAAAAGTGGTTCGTTTGAAACAAGCAGATACCTAAGCATAAGCTAAATATGTTCACAATTAATCAAAATTCCAGCTCCATATCTGGAAGATGTAGTAGTTGAGCATTAGTCAAAATATGTTTTGTTGCCTCAAAGGAACACTGACATTCTAGTGCCCAGTGCCCAAAATCAAGGTACATTTTTTCTAGGCAGACAGACTAACATACCTGCATTCATGGACTGGTCCTTTATGAGTCGACAAAAAAATAATGCTAATTGTAAAAAGCATTTTACCTACTTCTTGGTTTTGGGCACAGAGAAGTTCTTTATTTCACTAATCATTGTGGTATAAGGTAGAGTGACATTTTCATCGATCAGATGCCCTAGAAACTTTATCTTCTTCAGCCCAATATGAGATGTTTCCAGATTGTCTGGAAGGTTTTCACTAGTCGAGTTAGCAGTTCTAAATGCTCTTCCCGCATTGCTGTTACTATTAATATGTCAGTAACAAATAACATTAGCTGACTTACCAATTCTGGTCCCAAAACTGTATCGAGAGCCATTATAAGTACACCTGCTCTTACATTTAGACCGAAGGGTAGTATCTTGAACTGGTAACTTCTCCCAGCCTATAAAAAATTTGTACACTTTACTACTGTTCATCTAATGTAATCTGCCAGTATGAGATGCAAAGGTCTATGTTTGTAAAGGACTTGAACCATGAAAATGAAATTCTTGAATCAGTTGCTTGATATTTTCCAGATAGGTTCTGACTGGCATAGACATTGTATATATGACATGGGCACATAACACTAATCTGACTTTTCCTCTTGGTTTCGACATGACTAAAAGAGGACTGCAGTATGGGAGCATCGATGGTTCAATTAAGTTCCAGTTTATCATACTCGCTATTTTTTTATCTACTGCCTTCCTCTGCCTTCAAGGAATAGGGTAGGACCTATTGTAGTATGTTGTGTGTGGAAATACTTCTAAATTGCAGGTAAATCCACATATAATTTCAGACTTGTCTTCTAAAACCACTTTATAATTCTCTAAAATATTGACAAATTTCTCACTTCCTCTGTAGCTACACTGCGTACAGCGGCCAATATGTTTGACTGTTTGTCAACCATGTTTCACTGTTCAGTACCAGCACTATTGACTGTGGTTGACATATTCGACTATTCATTAACTACATTCATAACTGTCATCATTAAAACTCTCTCCTGTTTCGAAAGCTCATCCATAGGATCGTTACTCTCTCCCTGACTCATCGCTACACCTTACTTGAACTGGTTTCCTCACTACTCGTCTGCACATTTGCTTCCTATTCTCTTTGCATCTTGTAATATTACTGAGTTCTTACCATAACACAAAAAAATTTTCACAAAGTCTGTTTTCTCTATTTAATGAGTACATAAAACTCTAAACACACCACCTAAATGTGTTTCGACACTAGTACTTATACCTAGCGCATCAGAAATAGAAATTTCAACAAGATTCTACAATCTAATAGAACTTCTACGTAGAGCACGGTGCTGTAGGCATTGAGCTATAATGTCTCTCCTGTGCTTTCCTTAATGCTGAAGGTAGTTAACTTGAAATTCATTTGTGAAGAACCCACACTGTTGTGGCTGACTGGCTGCTATGTTTGCTTGCAGTCTATGTAAATTCAATGTCTACAACAGATATAAATGCAACAGTACAAGCACAAGGGTTAATACATGTAAAGTACAGATACAACACAACAGTCACAGTAATGTAGTAATATGCCAGTAACAATTACAAGTAATCAGCTTATAGCTAGTCCTCTCACATTCGCCATTTAAAACATTAACTTTCATTTTAATTCAGATGTGGCCAGGAGATTAGATGAATAATTAACTGTGGCTACTTGCTTTACTACTCCTACACCCGAAGGAAGTAATCAATTGAAGTAAGTAATTATGAAGTTAAAAAACATGCAAGCTCCTTGACATTTAATTTTTTAGTGATAGGGAAGATTCTTGTTAAAGTTGAATTGATTGAAAATAGTTCATTATAATCTATTCACAGAAAAAAACACGTTCCCTACATTGTCTTGAATGCTCGTGATTAGATTCCTTCCTGAATATCGCTGAAAATTTAATAGTCCCTGCCGAGAATTGTAAGACAGTAATTAATGGTACTCGACGATTTAGTTGTGTAGGAGCAGCTGAAGATCTCCGCCAGTCATTGTAAATTTCTAGTAATATTTCGGATTTTGTATAGAAGCTTTGGAAAATGATCCAGTGGAATTGAGTTGCCATTTGGTTCGACAATGTGTAGCCAGACAGCAGATTACTTCAACCACCACTAAAACTCCTCCCGATGTACCCTAAGACCATGATGTAGATTCACCAGCAAATATCGAGAACCGAATGTCTGCAGGACTTACAGAAGCATTGCACATACGTTCACCCCTGGAAATGCACCGTTTATAAAATAAAACTTGTTTAAACATCTTTTCAACACAGTGGTTATAGTTTTCAGGAAAATTACTGTCTGTTCTCTTCGGTACCGTTAAAACATTCGTCACAATAGCATAGTAAAATGAAATTGTCTTTAATGATAGACAACAGTGAGTTACAGCTCTGTTCACGATCTGTACAAATTTATTTTGGATCGCATACTGGAACAGTGCGTGTCATCTCTCTCTGCTTTTTGCTTTAGGTTTAGCTCTCCATGAGAAACAACAGTCCAAAGAGTAAACGTATCTCTCTCACAGGTGTTAAGTATTTGACAACTTTTCATTAAAACAAACGAGAATTTGTTAAACCTTTCAGCTACTCAGTTTGCGAGCCAGATATTAAATAAAACATCAGATGTAGTGTTGCCAATTTAGTTATTTTTCAAGTAGATTAAGTTTTTTTCTGAAAGGACATCTGGTTGGAAAATTTAAGATCTGATAGCTAGTGAGAAATTTAATTTTTCAAAAATATTGTCCAGTTGTATTCCAGTCCTTTTAATATTCTTCGAAAAATTTATTTTATTCAGTCCTAAAGTTTAGTGCTATATTACAATAGCTTCCTCTTATCCTTAGGTTATACAAACGCTCACTTTCCTGCAACTGGTTATAGTATAAAATCTGTTAAGAAGCGTAAGCTTTATTCCTACTCCTACTCAATAACGTAAATAACGAGTGTATGACGTACATAATTACGGAACTACTGTACTTTATTTTCCATTATTTAACGGTATAACCGTAATATTCAAATTTACGGACAAAATATTAAAGTATTTTAAAAGTTTGAAACAATGCATTACTGACTGAACTAACTTCAATAACGCATGATAAGATATAAAATTGCCACTAAAAGTATTGTATTTCTGTTGTCGAGGACCGAGCAGTTGATCCAAACGCAAAATCACGAATGTTGCTGGTTATTATTCATATTATTCAGTTATTGTTGAGTTCATGTTAGTAGTAGCCGTGCTCGTGCTACGTGTGATAGTGATTGATTATAGTTCTGTTGGAACAGGCGAAGTTGAACTTCAATACACCCAAAAGTTTAGGGAAAAGTGGTAAAAAAACTCCACATCTGTGCAATGTTGTCACAAGCAGTAGGAGATAACACAAAGGTATTCTGTAAAGTGTGCAACTGTACCGTAAGGGGTCGGTTAGCGGATATAGAAAACCACGCATAAATAAACAAACATTATCTGTAGTTTCTTCCTTTTCTTACCAAAGACAGACAAAAATAATTTTCAAACCACTGGGGGATTCCATAGGACGTAACGAAGCTGAAGGGTCACTTGCGTCCGCGCATTGTACTATATTATCGAGTGATCACTTAGGAGAAATGTGTAAAAGCTGGTTCAAAGATTGTGTAATTGCAAGCTAGATTAACTTACATCATACAAAGTGTAGTGCTATTATTAAGAATATTCTTGGGCCTTATTTTGAGAAAGATCTGAAAACTGATGTTGATGTTGCTATGTACAGTATTTTAATTGACGAATCAACTGATATTAGAGTCACTAAAATTCTAGCAATAGCCATAATTTATCACAGTAAAACAGCTCACATGAGTGTGTCGACATTGCTTATACTAGTTGAACTTGAAAAATGCAATGCTGAGTCTTTGTATGAGCTATTAAATATGCTTTGAAAGAAGTTAATTTAGGTTTTATGAAACTGGAGGGAATATGAACAGACAGTGCTAGTGTGATGATCGGTATTAATAACTGAGTAAATAAAATACTTAAAAGCGAGGTTCCACATTTGATACTTATAAAGTGTGTCTGTCATTGCATTCAGCTGGCAACCTCTGCTGCAACTGCAGAATGTCTTCCAAGAAATTTGGACTTTTTCATTAAGGGAAGTTACAACTGGTTTTATCGTTCTTCTTCACGACAGTTCTTTTACCGGTAGATTTCCTTAGACCTAAATGGTGGCGAGCAGCCACTGAAAACCCCCCAAGCTTGTGACACGATATGGTTATCTATTGAACCTGCGGTTTGTAGAATACTTGCTCTATGGCTCAAGCTAAAAACTCATTTTGAAATTGTTAGGCTGCGCGAGAAGTGCTGCACAGCTAAAATGTGAGCGTTCTTATTCAGTCTCTTCTCAAGCAAGTTGTCATTCCTGCATAATATCCAGTTCAGAGAAAACAGATTGACAATGATTTCGAAACTGAGTTAGATTCAAAGCCATATTTTTGATACTAGTTTAAAAGAAAGTCAGAGATTGGAAACAAATTACCAAAGAAGAAGAAAAATTATTAGAGAAAGATGTCTGAAATTTCTTTGTTCACTTGTCAAACAATTACAGCAAAGATTGCCCAGTGACATTGAAGCATTGAGGAAATTATCTCTTCTTGCAGTTTCAAGGGCACTTGTAGTGCTAAAAGAACTTTAATTTCCATGATAAAAAGCTTTCAGTGGGATATTGATACAATTACAAGAACTGAATTATAATGGCAAAAATTGACCATCGTGCAATGGGATAAAGTTAACGGTTCAATCGATTTCTGGTATTAGTTTTTCATTTACCATGACGCCAGCGGTGAAAAATCTTTCAAACGTTGTTGTTGTTGTTGTGGTCTTCAGTCCTGAGACTGGTTTGATGCAGCTCTCCATGCTACTCTATCCTGTGCAAACTTCTTCATCTCCCAGTACCTACTGCAGCCTACATCCTTCTGAATCTGCTTAGTGTATTGATCTCTTGATCTCCCTCTACGATTTTTACCCTCCACGCTGCCCTCCAATACTAAATTGGTGATCCCTCGATGTCTCAGAACATGTGCTACCAGCCGATCCCTTCTTCTAGTCAAGTTGTGCCACAAGTTCCTCTTCTCCCCAATTCTATTCAGTACCTCCTCATTAGTTACGTGATCTACCCATCTAATCTTCAGCATTCTTCTGTAGCACCACATTACGAAAGCTTCTATTCTATTCTTGTCTAAACTATTTATCGTCCACGTTTCACTTCCGTACATGGCTACACTCCATACAAATACTTTCAGAAACGACTTCCTGACATTTAAATGTGTACTCGATGTTAAAAAATTCCTCTTCTTCAGAACACTTTCCTTGCCATTGCCAGTCTACATTTTATATCCTCCGTACTTCGACCATCATCAGTTATTTTGCTCCCCAAATAGCAAAACTCCTTTACTACTTTAAGTGTCTCATTTCCTAATCGAATTCCTTCAGCATCATCCAACTTAACTGGACTACATTCCATTATCCTTGTTTTGCTTTTGTTGATGTTCATCTTATACCCTCCTTTCAAGACACTATCCATTTCGTTCAACTGCTCTTCCAAGTCCTTTGGTGTCTCTGACAGAATTACAATGTCATCGGCGAACCTCAAAGTTTTAATTTCTTCTCCATGGATTTTAATACCTACTCCGAATTTTTCTTTTGTTTCCTTCACTGCTTGCTCAATATACAGATTGAATAACATCGGGGAGAGGCTACAACCCTGTCTCACTCCCTTCCCAACCGCTGCTTCCCTTTCATGTCCCTCGACTCTTATAACTGCCATCTGGTTTCTGTACAAATTGTAAATAGCCTTCCGCTCCCTGTATTTTACCCCTGCCACCTTCAGAATTTGAAAGAGAGTATTCCAATCAACATTGACAGAATATATCTCTAAGTCTACAAATGCTAGAAACGTAGGTTTGCCTTTTCTTAATCTATTTTCTAAGATAAGTCAAAGGGTCAGCATTGCCTCACGTGTTCCAACATTTCTACGGAATCCAAACTGATCTTTCCCGAGGTCGGCTTCTATCAGTTTTTCCATTCGACTGTAAAGAATTCGCGTTAGTATTTTGCAGCTGTGACTTATTAAACTGATAGTTCGGTAATTTTCACATCTGTCAACACCTGCTTTCTTTGGGATTGGAATTATTATATTCTTCTTGAAGTCTGAGGGTATTTCACCTGTCTCATACATATTGCTCACCAGATGGTAGAGTTTTGTCAGGACTGGCTTTCCCAAGGCTATCAGTACTTCTAATGGAATGTTGTCTACTCCGGGGGCCTTGTTTCGATTCAGGTCTTTCAGTGCTCTGTCAAACTCCTCACGCAGTATCATATCTCCCATTTCATCTTCATCTACATCCTCTTCCATTTCCATAATATTGTCCTCAAGTGCATCGCCCTTGTATAGACCCTCTATATACTCCTTCCACCTTTCTACTTTCCCTTCTTTGCTTAGAACTGGGTTTCCATCAAAGCTCTTGACATTCATGCAAGTAGTTCTCCTTTCTCCAAAGGTCTCTTTAATTTTCCTGAAGTAAGTAGCTATCTTACCCCTAGTGAGATAAGCCTCTACATCCTTACATTTGTCCTCTAGCCATGCCTGCTTAGCCATTTTGCACATCCTGTCGATATCATTTTTGAGACGTTTGTATTCATTTTTGCCTGCTACATTTACTGCATTTTTATATTTTCTCATTTCATCAATTAAATTCAATATTATTTCTGTTACTCAAGGGTTTCTACTAGCCCTCGTCTTTTACCTATTTGATCCTCTGCTGCCTTCACTATTTCAGCCCTCAAAGCTACCCATTCTTCTTCTACTGTATTTCTTTCCCCCATTCCTGTCAATTGTTCCTTTATGCTCTCCCTGAAACTCTGTACAACCTCTGGTTCCTTCAGTTTATCCAGGTCCCATATCCTTAAATTCCCACCTTTTTGCAGTTTCTTCAGTTTTAATCTACAGTTCATAAGAAACAGATTGTGGTCAGGGACCACATCAGCCCCTGGAAATGTCTTACAATTTAAAACCTGGTTCCTAAATCTCTGTCTTACCATTAAATAATCTATCTGATACCTTTTAGTATCTCCAGGGTTCTTCCATGTATACAACATCTTTCAAATAACTTGCAGAACTAGGAAGTACGAGCCTAGATAATGCAAATTCTGCTTCTCAAATAACTTGCAGAATTTGCATTATCTAGGCTCGTACTTCCTTGTTCGAGTGGCGAGATAGAAAGAATATTCAGCCAGTTGAATCTCGTGAAAACGAAAATAATGAATGGAAGTCTTCGCAGAAAGAATCGGTGCAGCCATAACTACATAATTCCTGAGTCAGTTCTCAAAACAACTGGGACAGTTGAAGCATATAAATCGAGACCATCAATTTCTACTTCAGCCTCTTTTTTTCACGAGGACGATGACAATAATGTTGAAGACGACATTCTTATTCAGTTTTAGATAAGTTTAGTCAAAAAAAAGGAAAATATTTATATAGTCTGTTTCTCGAGTGAATGGATTTCCATTATCATTTCTGTTCTGCTGAATAAAAATTTACAATCTAGTTCTTTAATGCATTTTTAGTCTTTTTTCTCTCATTCTATTGGAAAAAGTTATGTATACTTTTGGTAACACTGATCGTTCGCTAGCACAGCCTCGGCTGCCGGGATATTACATTGCATTGACATTGTTTCGTTTGTATTCTATATTCCACACAAGCACTGCCGAGATGTTGTTTATCTATTACTGTAGCACCTCTACGCGCAGATCAGAAAAGATTTTCGTATGACGCACGAAATATTGCGCAGATTGGAGATGATTTTTCCTATGACGCACGAATTCTGAATGACTGCCATTCATTTTGTCGATGGCGTTTTTCGCTCAAAAAATACAGCTTACCATCTGCTAAAGAAAGCTAAAATCCTTCAGCTACGCTTCTGCCAAGCGGAATTTTCTCTTGGCAAGCGAAATAACTCTCTAAAGACATAAACAGTTTGTAACTTGAAAGGCACCTCTGTTCTTTCCATTCCGCGCACACGTCTGGTGCATTTACAAGTTGTCTGAAAGTACAGCTGTACGTTTCTGCATTCAAATGGGCAGCTTACACTGTCGGAAAGTCAAATACACCAACTGAGAAAACAAGTGAAGCACCGAGAAGTCATAGACGGCTGTCAGTCTAGCTCTGAACTCGCCTTCGTCGGGTATGTAAATGATTAGATTTGAAATTCTCTGTACAGTAGGATGGATACCAGAGTACATTAGCGTTAATCTTATTTAGAATTACGAGGACTGTTCGGAGAATAAGGTCCGATCGGTCGCGAAATGAAAACCAAAATGAAAATAAAAAGAAAATTATTTGCAACAGTTAGCCACACCTTCCAGCTACCTCTCTAAATAGTGCCTCTCCGACTTCGTCATTTGTCGTGGCGATGTACAGAATTTCCGGTAGCCTGTCATTGAAAGCAGCCACATGTACTTTCCGCCAATTCTCTACAGTGGTCTGTCTTTCGTTGTTTGTGCCAAACTGTTGTCTTCGTAGTCAGCGGTTCCTGTGAGCAGAGATGAACACTGGAGGGAGCCAATTAAGGGCTGTATCGTAGGTAACCAAACACCTCTCATCGGAAACGCTGCAGGAGCGTCTTGATTTCCCCTGCGGAATGGGGCTCTAAATTGTCTTGAAGAAAGAAACACATGACATCTATGTTATGTGGGCTGCATAGTTTCAGGAGAAATCTCTCCCAGATCCACATGCTTGGCAGGAGACACTGTTCTTTTAGGCATTTCTACGTGATCACTTTGCGATCTGAACTGAAAAGAGCGACGGAAGCGATCGAAAGGCACGCTGCAGACACTGCCCAACACATCTGTGCAAAGTTCCATCGGACATTCACAGTGGTTTCCATTTTACGCCTAATCGGACCTTACTTTCCGAATACACCTCGTATTATGAGCACTGGTATAATCTGAGTGAACAGCTTCAAATGTTGCCTGATCACAGTGAAGCGCACGGAGATGCTATGTACTCGTGTGAGACAGTGTTATCAGCACTTGACAGTGTTTAATAGGGGCTTCATTGCGGGCTTTCATTTGGCCAGCTGGTCAAATCGAGCATTATCGAGATTATTTGTGGGACATTCAGATATGACAGTGGCCTGATGCTGGACTGTACTGATCACTACAAGGGAGGATCACCCAATTGTGCACCAACACATCGTAAGCTCTTCACATCTGTACCCACCATCCGAGGACAAATAATGGACTCCCTGCAATATTCTGTGTCATCCCGCACAATTGGTCGGAGACTAACAGCAGTCTGACTAGGGCCAACTGCCCCATTGTGTAGGCTACCGTTAACGTCAGAACACAAACAGCTACGTTTCGAATGGTGTCACGACTGGGAAGCACGAACCACCAATGAATGTTGTCGCATCGTGTCAGTGATTAACAGTGGCTCCGTACTACCCCAGATGACCACTGTCGATGAGTGTGGCGGCGACCTGAGGAAACTTTCCATTCCTCCAATGTTTTGGAGAAGCACAGCAGTGTTACCTCTGGTATCCTGGTGCAGAGAGTCAATGAGTATGAATTCAAGTCTGGTAGTGATTGAGTGAACTGTGACTACACAGTGGTACATTAGCGATAGCCTGTGTCCTCATGTTTCACCTCCCACGTGGCAGTATTGCAGTGTCATTTTTCAATATGACAATACTGACCCTCACATGGTACCTGTCTCTGTGAATGGTCTGCATGTCGCAGAGGAGCAGCCATGACCAGCAAGATGCCAAGATCTGTCCTCAATAGAGTATTTGTAGGACCAGCTCAGCGGTGAACTCCATCCAGTGCCAATGTCCAGGATATCAAGAAACTGTTATAACAGTTAGTGGTCAGCTTGCCTCTGCAGAGGGTGCAAAGGCTTTATGACATCCTTTTTAACCACATCAGTGCATGCATCCAGGCCAGATGGGGTGCAACGTCGCACTAATAAGTGGGCTTATACTGCGAAGTTGTTTGTTAATTTGAACTGATTTTATAATCACAGAAATAAGATCGCATGCTCTCTCAGCTCATGAAGTTTTATTTAGTTTCCTTCTCTCTCTTCTGGGTGCTTCACATTTTTTGTCAGGCAGTATATGAAATGTCGAGTGGCTAGGGTCTCCCGTCGGGTAGACCGTTCGCCTGGTGCAAGTCTTTGAGTTGACGCCACTTCGGCGACTTGCTTGTCGATGAGGATGAGATGCTGATGATGAGGACAACACAACACTCAGTCGCTGAGCGGAGAAAATCTCCGACCCAGCTGTGAATCGAACCCAGGCCCCTTGGCATGACATTCCGTCTCGCTGACCATTCAGATACTGGGGCGGACTGTCAGGCAGTGTAATTGCCGAACGAAAAGTCACTCAGTAAAAGGCCATCCACTGACTGTTTTCATGCGCTTGGAGCAGCACTTCTCATGCCTATTAAGCTATCGGGGTTGGTGGGTAAAGCCGGCCAGTCATAGGTCAGTTTATCGTTCTTACTTGGGCGGTATCTGTTTAACAATGTGTAAATGTCCCGAATTTCCTAAAGGAAGTCATGTATTGCTTCTTCATTTGGTAATGTAGTAACCTGTAAGATAATTTAGATAAGTGTATAAGGCACCTATGGAAATCCGAATCATATTTGTTGCGACATAAATTTGCAGAAGATTCAGGCTTTTATTAAGTATTTTATGGACCAGACTTCTCTGATCTACTCTGCCTGTATGAAAAATTCCTACATGTACAGTTTTTGTACATTCTTCAAACTCGTTACATACCTCTAAATAAATCATACTTACACACTGCGCTATTTTAAATTATCGAGGCTTCCTTAAAATGATACACAATCTGACAGTTACATTGAAATTTTAACGAAATTTGCAACAGCTTATGTCCATTTGTGTTTAAAAAACACTCTCAGTCTTTGAAAATACCTGTTTGAACCACCTTTCAACTTTCTTCCTATTTTATGTTAAGATTTTCATTCAGTGACATGAAAAATATTAAATGGATTGATCTGAAAGTTGTCCAATATTACAATCTAAACATTGTGAACGTGAAGATAAAACAAAATTAATATCTTTTCATACAAATGAAAATTATCAGAAAATTGCTGTGGTGTTGTAACTAAATATCACTGTTAGTCTATCGTATCATCCACAGTAATAGAAAACATATTTCCTGTTAATTCATTACAAGGTGACAGTGCGTCCAGGCTTGTAAGTATCTAAACACACATATGCTTGACAGAGCGGCACTAGAACATAAATGTGGCAACACAGTATAAAGCACTTATTGTTTATTAATACTGAAGAATTATAGCGGATGTACTTAAATTTGTTAACGATGTGATGTGTGGGACCTGAAGTTCAAAACCTTATCTAAATAACTTTGTTATCTCTGCCAGTCTGGCCGGCCGAAGTGGCCGTGCGGTTAAAGGCGCTCCAGTCTGGAACCGCAAGACCGCTACGGTCGCAGGTTCGAATCCTGCCTCGGGCATGGATGTTTGTGATGTCCTTAGGTTAGTTAGGTTTAACTAGTTCTAAGTTCTAGGGGACTAATGACCTCAGCAGTTGAGTCCCATAGTGCTCAGAGCCATTTGAACCATTTCTGCCAGTCTATGATTCAGTCATTTAGACTGAAATTAATTTATATACACCTGCTTCTATTGTTCCATAAAATGCGACTGATATGTCAAAACTGTAGTCACTGTAGATCTTTGGAACTATTTGTAGAAGAGACGTAACTCCGGCAGCTTTGGAACAGAACTTCCAGAACTGGCTCTGTAGTCGAATTGCAGGTATTTGTCGAGTGTCGGCTGTGCTTCTTCTTTGTCCCTCTTTGTGGAAGCATCTCCATCTGCGCCCGTTGTTTACAGAAGTGAAGTAGTCCACCATTCAGAGTCCACCTCTGTGGCAGCTGGGAAAACTTTCGGCGGATGGGTACGACGCGTTGATTGAAGTATTGCGGAAGTAGGAAGTAGTTCTAGTTGTATAAGCGCCATCTAGAGCTTCCTGCTCGGGATTGTGAAGCACCGGGCACGTAGTATGGCTGTGCGGTGGCGGCCTCTCGTAGTATTGCTGTACAACTCTTGCGATACGTACACAGAATAGCTGACCTAGAGGCTGGGAGAGGGGGTAGAGGCTAAGCTGGGAAGTTTCATTAGCATCCTGCTTCTTCGCTTGCTGACATGTGGATTTCGTGGGCGCACACATGTTGCTCCGCTGGCATTCGCCCACGGCACCAAGTTGTATCCACGCAAAACCATGGTGAGCGGACAGTCAGTCAAGCGTTTGCCATTTCGACGTTCGTAAGCTCATCTGAGGTTTGAATGCGACGTCTGCCTCCATTGGGTCATCGGTCATTAGCTGCAGCTGGGCCCCACAGCTGGATGTATTCTCGGCGGCGGCTGTCGGCTCGGCTGCATCTGAAGGTCCATCGGACAACTAGCTGCATACAGGTCTTACAGTTCTGTAAAAGATATCTGATCGCAGTATAGCCGGAGTTGGTTTTTTCGATGAGTAGCGACTCTTATGTGCGTTTTCTTCTAACATAACATTACTGAGTTGTCTGCTACCAATGTCTTTTTTTCATAGTTGTAGTGTCATGCTCAAAAGTATCCAAACGACATTAATTGCGTTCCACCTGCTTTCTGTGCGACCCATAAACGTACGCTTCTTACAGGTCTTTCAAGCTCTTTTCGGTACAGTAGTTTGATTATACGAAATGGTTACCACAAGAGACCACTACACAACATACCTCTTTCCGGCAATTAGTCCCAATGCAAATTAATACTTCGATAATGCAAATATCAAGAAAAAGTTATTAGAAATGACGCAGTCTTTAATGCTTGTAAAATCAATTTGAATAAAATAAATGATACTTAAAAACGCAACACGACGAAAACTTTTGTACGGGGCTAGTATACGGGAACAGTCTCTGTTAACTTACCACGAAAGATCTGAAATATTATTTCATTTACAAGTAGCAAAGTGCGCATCTTTAAACTAGAAATGAAGAGGCGAAAACATTTATGTTGGACGGGGATTCGATCCCAGAACCTCATCGATTGTTAACTAAGCACAATCAAATGTTCGATATGGAAATTTTTTACCAGTACCGAAATTAATGAAAATGGAACGACGAAACAAAGGTTGTCCCTACCGGGAGATGACAAGGGAACTTCTAGTCGTTTTTTTCTAACCATGAATAAACTTAAATATCGTTTTATTTAACCGGTTGCGAGATGTGAGTATGTTTGAACTTCTACATCTACATCTACGTGATTACACTGCTATTCACTATAAGGTGGCTTGCAGAGGGTTCAGTGAACCACCTTCAAGCTGCCTTTCTACCGTTCCACTCTCGAACGGCGCGAGGGAAAAATGGGCACTTAAATTTTTCTGTGTGAGCCCTGATTTCTCTTATTTTATCATGATGAACATTTCTTCCTATGTAGGTGGGTGTCAACAGAATGTATTCGAAGTCGGAAGAGAAAATTGGTGATTGAAATTTCATGAGAAGATCCAATCGCAAAGAAAAATGCCTTTGTTTTAATGATTGCCACTCCAATTCACGCATCATGTCTGTTGCGCTATCTCCCCTATCTCGCGATAATACAAAACGAACTGCCCTTCAATGTACTTTTTCAATGTCATCCGTCAGTCCCACCTGATGCGGATCCTACACCGTTCAGCAATATTTCAGAATAGGGCGGACAAGTGTTGTGTAAGCAGTTTCTTTAGTAAACCTTTTTTACACCTTCTAAGTGTTCTGCCAATGAATCGAAGTCTTTGGTTTGCTCTACCCACAACATTATCTATGTGATCGTTCCAATTTAGGTTATTTGTAATTGTGATCCCTAAGTATTTAGTTGAATTTATAGCCTTCAGCTCTTAATCGATATTTAGCGGATTTCTTTTAGTACTCATGTCAATAACTTCACACTTTTCTTTATTCAGGATCAACTGCCATTTTTCTCACCACACAGATATCTTATCTAAATCTTTTTGCAATTCGTTTTGGTCATATGATGACTTTACAAGATGGTAAGTGACAGCATCATCTGCAAAAAATCTAAGACGGCTACTCAGACTGTCTCCTACGTCGATAATATAGAGCAGGAACAATAGAGGGCCTATAACACTTCCTTGGGGAACGCTGGATATTGCTCCTATTTTATTCGATGACTTTCTGTCTACACTCCTGGAAATTGAAATAAGAACACCGTGAATTCATTGTCCCAGGAAGGGGAAACTTTATTGACACATTCCTGGGGTCAGATACATCACATGATCACACTGACAGAACCACAGGCACATAGACACAGGCAACAGAGCATGCACAATGTCGGCACTAGTACAGTGTATATCCACCTTTCGCAGCAATGCAGGCTGCTATTCTCCCATGGAGACGATCGTAGAGATGCTGGATGTAGTCCTGTGGAACGGCTTGCCATGCCATTTCCACCTGGCGCCTCAGTTGGACCAGCGTTCGTGCTGGACGTGCAGACCGCGTGAGACGACGCTTCATCCTGTCCCAAACATGCTCAATGGGGGACAGATCCGGAGATCTTGCTGGCCAGGGTAGTTGACTTACACCTTGTAGAGCACGTTGGGTGGCACGGGATACATGCGGACGTGCATTGTCCTGTTGGAACAGCAAGTTCCCTTGCCGGTCTAGGAATGGTAGAACGATGGGTTCGATGACGGTTTGGATGTACCGTGCACTATTCAGTGTCCCCTCGACGATCACCAGTGGTGTACGGCCAGTGTAGGAGATCGCTCCCCACACCATGATGCCGGGTGTTGGCCCTGTGTGCCTCGGTCGTATGCAGTCCTGATTGTGGCGCTCACCTGCACGGCGCCAAACACGCATACGACCATCACTGGCACCAAGGCAGAAGCGACTCTCATCGCTGAAGACGACATGTCTCCATTCGTCCCTCCATTCACGCCTGTCGCGACACCACTGGAGGCGGGCTGCACGATGTTGGGGCGTGAGCGGAAGACGGCCTAACGGTGTGCGGGACCGTAGCCCAGCTTCATGGAGACGGTTGCGAATGGTCCTCGCCGATACCCCAGGAGCAACAGTGTCCCTAATTTGCTGGGAAGTGGCGGTGCGGTCCCCTACGGCACTGCGTAGGATCCTACGGTCTTGGCGTGCATCCGTGCGTCGCTGCGGTCCGGTCCCAGGTCGACGGGCACGTGCACCTTCCGCCGACCACTGGCGACAACATCGATGTACTGTGGAGACCTCACGCCCCACGTGTTGAGCAATTCGGCGGTACGTCCACCCGGCCTCCCGCATGCCCACTATACGCCCTCGCTCAAAGTCCGTCAACTGCACATACGGTTCACGTCCACGCTGTCGCGGCATGCTACCAGTGTTAAAGACTGCGATGGAGCTCCGTATGCCACGGCAAACTGGCTGACACTGACGGCGGCGGTGCACAAATGCTGCGCAGCTAGCGCCATTCGACGGCCAACACCGCGGTTCCTGTGTGTCCGCTGTGCCGTGCGTGTGATCATTGCTTGTACAGCCCTCTCGCAGTGTCCGGAGCAAGTATGGTGGGTCTGACACACCGGTGTCAATGTGTTCTTTTTTCCATTTCCAGGAGTACATATATATATATATATATATATATATATATATATATGCTATTGAAGATTTTATAAGTTAGTGCACACACACACACACACGCACACATGTGTATATATATATATATATATATATATATATATATATATATATATATATATATGTGTGTGTGTGTGCACCAACTTATAAAATCTTCAATAGCACCTCATTTTCATAAATGAGCAGTAGTGTAAATGTCTATACAACCACCAAGAATAAGCTTTTATGTGATGTCTTCATTGAAGCACTTTTGGGAAACTGTATTGAGTACTAAGCAGAAGGTTTATTAATATAGAAAGCAATGACTTTAGTAACACAGATTTACATGTCATCTCAGAAACTGGCATAAAAACGAAAATGGCGTGTATTATTTTCGAGAACACCGGATGCTCCACTGCAACAACAAGCACCTTTAAAATGTTCAACTGCGTACTACCTCAAACATAACTAACTGCGTATCCAACACGATCCTGTTAGATCTTTGTTCGATTTCAATGTCTTCCATTACTTGTTTCGTATAAAGTAATGAAGGAAAAACATTAACACGATGAACTGTCTAGAAACACTGATGAGAATTCGAAAAACATCACTTGTTCCGTCAGTTATCATTTTTCGAGCTGCGCAGCTAAAAAATGACATAATCCCGAGTTGAGGAACGAAGTAATTCTTCTCAACTTCTTCGTCTTTTACCTCAGGAATTACCCGTTTTGGACCTTTACAAGCTGCTTCCGATGTATTCATCCGGTTCTATGTTTCTGTGTTCCATTGCTTCCTGTCTTAGCGCTGGCATTTCCTCTCTTTCTTCTACTAGGCGGCTCCTAGTTTAAAATCTTCCTTGGGTACCTATTGTTTAGCACTCTCTGTATGTTCCCGTACCACTGAAACACTCTACTCTCCAAAATTCTTGTTACGGAGCACTTTATCTCCTTTCGCCTCCTTATAACCTCATTTCGTATTTTTTCTTGTGTCGTTACCTATAGACGTCTCATACAGTCCATTTATATCCCTAACTTTCCTGTTTGAGGCCACATGAGAGCTTCATGTATAACTATGTTCTGTAGCACGCTGTGAAAAGTTCTTTTCTTAGTACCCAGACGGATATTATTATTCAATATTATCACATGGAAAGCTTTGGTAGCTCTCTTTCTCATTGTTATTCTGGAACTATATCCTTGTCACATGTGCTGGAGTTTACTGTTTCCAAATATCTTTTGCTTCTGCGTGATTTTATGTTCTCTTCCTCACAAAAAACGTTTGTTTCTCATTGAGTAGGTAGGTGTGGCGACCCTGGGTCAGCACCACCACTCTGTCGGCCAGTCTCTCCGCCCAACATCGGCGGCAGCCGCGTCTGCGGGGAGCTATAGGCGGCGCCTCCTCTCCGCTGGAAGCGCCACCGTCTGGGGCGGCGGAGGGCACCGCCCTATATCTATACACATAAATGATTGGACCGGCAGGTGGGCAGCAACCTGCAGTTGTTTACTGATGACGCTGTGGTGTACACTGGAGCGGCTGTAGGGAGATACAAGACGACTTCTAGTTGGTTTGATGTATGGCATCTAGCTCTAAATGTGGAAAAATGTAAGTTAATACGGATGAGTAGGAAACAAACCTGCAATGTTCGGGTGCAGTATTGCTAGTCTCCTGCTTGACACAGTCACGTCTTCTTAATATCTGGGCGTAACGTTGCAAGGCGATATGAAATTGAACTAGCATGTGAGAACTGTGGTAGAAAAGGCGATGGTCGACTTCGGTTTATTGGGAGAATTTTAGGGAAGAGTGGTTCACCGGTAAAGGAGACCACATATAGGCCACTGTTGTGACCTATTCTTGAGTACTACTTGAGTGTTTGGGATCCGTACCAGGTCGGAATGAAGGAAGACATCGAAGCAATTCAGAGGCTGACTGCTATGTTTGTTACCGGTATGCTCCAACAACACCCAAGTGTTACGGAGATGCTTAGGGAACTCAAATGGGAATCCCTGGAGGAAAGGCGACGTTCTTTTCGAGAAATACTATAGAGAAACTTTAGAGAATCGTCATTTGAAGCTGCAACTTAGAAAGTGGTCACGAAAAAGAGAATGCTGGTTCAACACTGCCTGTAGATCAGAATATGTTAAATTTCAACTACAAATAAGCAGTGAGTATGCCTTTAAGAGAGGAAGGATTGAATTTAGAATAAAATATGGAGACCTTGTATTATTACTATCAGCTGAGTAGATACCGTTACGGTCTCCAGCCGTTTAGTACCGTCATGTAGTTCCCATAGGTCGCGTGCATTATCATGTGTTTAGTTTCAGTCAAAGACAGCTACCATTTAGTTCCCCATGTAAAAAATGGTTCAAATGGCTCTGAGCACTATGGGACTTAACACCTGAGGTCATCAGTCCCCTAGAACTTAGAACTACTTCAACCTAACTAACCTAAGGACATCACACACACCCATGCCCGAGGCAGGATTCGAACCTGCGATCGTAGTGGTAGCGCGGTTCCAGACTGTAGCGCCTAGAACCGCTCGGCCACCCCCGACGGCTCCCCATGTAAGTAGTGGTGAAATCTTTCTGTATTTTCGTGCAACCATCGAGAAAGGATGTTTCGCTGAAGAATAGAATTATTAACGCTCCATTCGCACCATCAACAGAACAGGCCCTACTAACTGTATACTACGCCTTCTACATCGCTGGCAACGGGTCCTACACAACGCTGGTGGCTAGTTTGAAGGACAGTAACAGGTGCAAACATGTAACTCTTTTGAATCGGTTGTCAATAAATAGTTGCCAATATTTACATATTCTGCATAGTTACAGTCTATTACGCTTTCTCGTTACGCATCCGGTGTTGTTTTTGTTAAATTTTCTTCTTTGTCATGTATTTAATAGGTACTTTCTAAATGAGAGTATCATGCCATTTAGCCGAAATTGTGGTACATTGTCGAATGCGTTTCAGTAATGTAGGGAGACTGAAATTAATTGTTCCCTGTTTCTCTTGTTTTCAATATGACGTATGTGAAAAGCGCTATATCTGTTGGAAAGGAGTTGTGTATCTTGTATCCGTCTTGAATCTCCTAGGGAAATAGGAATGTAATTTCACTTGACCTCTGTTTTCCTCAAACCTTTTGTAAGTAATGCGCTTTATTACTTTTGTCGCTTGTAGTTTTAGTTCGTTATATTCAATCTGGCACCGTGAGAGAAACGAACTTGGTCATATAAAGAGTTACTTCAAAATTCGCCTTGAATTGAAATTTTAAATGCTGGAAATGTAAATAAAAGTTACGAATCGTAAGTTTAAGATGCCAGGTGTAATAAGTAATACATTACATTTCAAGGCTCTAAACCACTGCGAGGAACTTATGTATACAGTGTAAATTCTTCACTAGGACGGATTTCAATCTAGAATTTTGAATCTGGAATTGATGATTCTTTTTCTTACTTTTTTGTCATTTCTGCTTTAAGTCTGCAGAAAATAAATCCTCTAGGACAGTACATACATTTCTGTACAACTGTTAGAAAGTATTGCGTAAGTGGGAATTTATTCATCGGGGATTTATTCATCGGGACGATCACCAGCTCAATGAATTACACACTGTAATTAATTTTAAATATCACGAGGCAGTGGGTGTGCAGGAACGATATAGTTAAGATTCAGAGGCGTTTGAACAACGGCGTTCTCCAAGTTATTAATGGCGTCACAGTCGTTTTGATTGCGCTGTTCTGAGCTAGCAATAGCCTTTGTAAACAGACTCCATTATACTACATGAAACGACATGAAATTACAGGAAGTAAATATACGCTTTAGTGTCAGAGACAATGTAGGTTATTCTACACCGCCGTGAAATTTAACGAAATACCCATCTCTGTGCTGTTCTCAAAAGAAGAAATGTGTGTTAGTCTTACGTTGTGCTCGTATCACGCATGATATCGAGACAGGATCCTGCCACGTATTGTGAAGCCGTACAGTCTACATACCTGCAATGGATTCATTCGTCTTTCGAGACAATAATGTGTAAACAGTTGATAATGACACTGGCGAAGAAAAGGCAAACGTATGTTTACATTATTTGTTCACTTAAGGGGCCGTGCGGGGTAGCCCGAGGTTTAGGGCGCCTTGCCACGGTTCGCGGGGCTCCCCCGGTCGGAGGTTTAGAGTCCTCCCTCGGGCATGGGTGTGTATATTGTCCTTAGAATAAGCTAGTTTTAGGGGAGTTGGAACGCCCTATCCCGACAATGTTAAATTTAGTGACTTAGCTTCCCTGTATTTCAGGAACCACTGTAGTCATTGACATGAAACTCTTACAGGATATTAAAATGTATGTTCTGAGTCTACTGAACTACAATAATTGCATTTCAGCCACTTCTTTCGGAAATACAATTTTTTAATTACGCTGCCCACATTGTGAACAAATTCCTTATATGAACGTGACTTTCGGGCAAATATCAGCCACACAATTCCGAAGACAAGAGCAGATACATGCTAGAACTATCACACAATCAGATTAACAACTAATGTTTTCAGGCTGCCCGCAAGAATAATATGTAGAAGAATGGAAACGAAAATTAAGAATCTATTAGATAACGATCAGTTTGCATTTATGGATGACAAAGAGAAGCAATTCTGACGCTCATGATGGAAGCAAGATTGAAGAAAAATCGAAACACGATCATAGCGTTTGTCGACCTGGAAAAAAATTCGACAATGCAAAATGGTACAAGATGTTTAAAATTCTGAGAAAAATAGGAGTGAGCTGTTGGGAAAGACAGGTGACGTACAGTAATATTGGTTATTCAAGAACGAAGTCCTCGGATTAAAAAGGGCGTAAAAAAGGGATGCAGTCTCGCCACTGCTGTTCGATCTATGTATCGAAGAAGGAATGACGGAAATTAAAGAAAGGTTCAAAAGTCGGATTAAATTCAGGGTGATATCAATGACAAGATTCCTGATGGCATTGCTAACCTCAGTGAAAGTTAAGAAGAATTACAGGATCTGTTGAATGGAATGTAAAACGTAATCAGTACAGAATACGGATCGAGACCGAACCGGAAAAACAGAGTGCTAGCCGACATCAGACTAGCAAGACACTTGACACCAAAACTGGTGCTCACGAAGTAGACTGCCCCCTTGGAAGCAAAGTAACCCATGACGGATGAACGAAGAAGGACATAAAAAGCAGACTCGAATGAGCGAAAAGAGCATTTTTGGCCAAGTGCAGTATACTAGTGCCAAACGTAGGTCTTAATTAGGGGAAGAAACTTCTGAAAATGTACGTTTGGAGCACAGCATTGTATCGTATTGAATCAAGGACTGTAGTAAAACAGAAACAGAACAGAAACAAAGCGTTTGAGATGTCGTGGTACAGAACAATGTTAAAAATTAGGTGGACAGATAAGACATGACGAAGTTCTACGCACAGTCGCCGAAGAAGATAGGGCAAGTGTTGAGACTTCAGGGGATAATATCAGTTGTATTAGAATGACCTGCAGAAGGTAAAATTTGTAGGGGTAGACAGAGATCGGAATACACCCAGAAAAAATTGAGGATGTAGGTTGCAAAGTCCAAACCTAGATTAAGAGGTTGGCACAGGAAGGGAACAAATGCATTGCTGCACTAGTGTCAGTCCTAGTCGAGGGAAAGGGAAATTTTATAAAAATTCAATGAAGGCACGGTTGGGCGATGAAATCTGGGGCCGCTGGCAGAGTGTGGTAGCAATCAACGGGCAGCGGGCCAGGCAAGGTAAATAAGGCACTCGTGGGCGCGGAGCTGCGACGGCGCTATTGCACGCACAATATGTTTTGAGTGGAGTAACAATGAGGCAGGAAACTGCAGCATTGCTTTAAGTTACTGTGTTGTATGAGGCAGGTCACTAGGCCAGGGCCAAGAGTGGCGATTTGTAAATGGCTGACGTGTGGGAATTTATCCCTGCCATAGTTTCTGTCTCTCTCTGACACTGTGTTAGAAGCGAGGGAGAAACCAATATAAATACACGGACAAGTTTAGCTTGTGACAGAGTGTGCCAGGTCAGTCGAATATCGGGGCTGGTCTACGCTTATAGGGGCCAGTCTGGCAGCAATGTTATAAGTATTCTGCATAAACTTGTACTTCGTGACAGCGATCTGCAGCAGATCTGGGGGGGGGGGGGGGGGGGGGGCGGCTCGGTACCACTTTAGTCTAAGGGCCACTTTCGCTTCCCACCTAGCATACCGGGGTCTGGGCGAGGTGTACGCTCCGGGAGGTGCATAAGCGCTGTGACAGTGCCAGAGACGGCGGCGGGTGTTGCCATCCGGCAAGAACCACTGGCAGCAAGTTGCAGCACAGCGTCCAGGAGGGCACGGGTTCGAGTCTGGTCCTGCCCTGAGAGCAGTGGCAGCCTGAGGGCCACTGGTGACCTGTACACCCACCTTCGTCCCATGGTCGGACACAGCAGGCAAAACGGGGTAGAGGGTGGCAAGGTCCAGGGACTGCAGCAGTCTCCGGAATCTCGGGCTACGGAGCGGCGTCAGTCGCAACGCTCCTGCGGGCGGCGACTGGTAGAGCGCGGCCGACTTCCATCGGCGGGCGACCTTGATGACGGCAGCAGCGGCGTCGGCATACCAGGAGTTTTCTGAGCCGGCTGGACTCGCAGGACAGTGCGGCGTGCCGACATTACGCTTCACCATCGAGTAATGTAAATTATCTGAATAAACGAATGGTACCGAATACCGCTGTATCACTCTGCACTGCCCCTCGACGCTCTTGAACTTGCTCGGCCTCCTGACAAAATACCGCACGATGGGTCCCGGCTTCAGCTCTCCCTACTGGAGTCTTGGGTTCGACCCCGCGACGCCGCAACAGCATATTTGGAGTAAAACTACATCTGTACGATTGTATTGAGTAAAAGAAATCCAAATTCCCTGATCCTCTGATAATTTTGGTACATTAAAATTTTGTGTCAACAAGATGGCCGTGTCCCTGACATTGAGCTGTAATTGCATGAATCCTTTTTAAACTTTTTACGCTAACAGGAGCTACCGGCGCTGTTTTCCTATAACGTCTTGTGTCCCAAGTGAGAGGCACTACCCATAAATATGAGATAGAAGTA
Source organism: Schistocerca nitens (assembly GCF_023898315.1). Lineage (NCBI taxonomy): Eukaryota > Metazoa > Arthropoda > Insecta > Orthoptera > Acrididae > Schistocerca > Schistocerca nitens. Next base: position 433,235,393 of record NC_064615.1, on the reverse strand, counting down.
CAGCTGACTCCACAATGTGCACAATCTTAGAACTTAAAGTTGCCTGCCCTAAATATTTAAGTCGTATCAACCTTCTTGCCCTTCCTGGTAGTGACAACGTTGTCTTACCTTTCCTGTGATGCACTCCTCCTGCTGCGTGTCCTGTAGCCCAGGATGCTCCTTGACACTTACGTCTGCAGCACCAGCTGACGTCAGCATCTTCTGCAGCTTATGTGCCCTCAGAGGAACACCTCCCTCTTGGTCTGGGCGCAGTCGGAACTATAGTCGCACCACGTTGTAATCCTGTGGGAGTTTTGTTTTTGTCGTCGCGTTTTCATTTATTCTTTCCATTTGTTTTTTCTCAATATTTAACCATAACTATGACATTCAACAAGCAAGTTCCCGTGTAACCTACAAATCTGGTTAATAGGCCGTGCTGACTCAGTTAGATGGCGATCCGTGCAAGAGGATCCGCTCATTGAATCCGTGAAATAGCTAAAGGCAACGCTAGCCAAGGTGTAAGATGTAAATGGCGGATGCATTGACTCGCTAATATTAACTGTTGGCTCAACATTGATGTCACTTTCCGGCTGGATTCAGTCATCTCAATTTGTATGTCATTGCTTAGTGTGGAAACAAAAACTTGAATCATCGGTTTGACGATCTTCTGTGTTGCTCAGACTGGGAGGTCACTGTCACGACGACGTGGGAGGTCACGTGACACGATGTGCTGTTGTACAGACGCCACTAAACACGCAAAGGCCGAAGCAGTCACTTGTCCACAAAGCAACGAAAACGGTTATTCTCAAGAAAGCAGATCCATTGTCCTTACCACCTTATTCAGTTTTTTCTACACATGCTTGTTATGTATTCTGCCCACAAAACAAAATGATTACAAAAACTGTAATTTGGATCAGTTAGTCTAAAGCGTTCTGAGACCCTATTCGAGCAGGACACTGTTGGCACGACAGATGTTGTCAACTGTGTGTCCATTTATCCAGAAACAAATTCTGACCATGTTTAAGGAAGTGTCGATACGGTTACCACCTCAAATGCATCAGAGAATACTATTAGAGACAATAAACAATCGGCGTGATGTAAAAGACGATTAGTTTCTTAATGATTAAGGGCATAAATACCGAGCTCTTCATTTCCACGTTCATTGCGTAGTCCAAATGGTTCAAATGGCTCTGAGCACTATGGGACTTAACATCTATGGTCATCAGTCCCCTAGAACTTAGAACTACTTAAACCTAACTAACCTAAGGACATCACACAACACCCAGCCATCACGAGGCAGAGAAAATCCCTGACCCCGCCGGGAATCGAACCCGGGAACCCGGGCGTGGGAAGCGAGAACGCTACCGCACGACCACGAGATGCGGCATTGCGTAGTCCATCTGGAGGTAACGACGTCAGATAGAAATCTGATTGAAGTGTGCTAGTAAATAATAGTTGTAAAATCGAGGCTAGGAGAGCCGTAATGATGCCAAAGATGAGAAATACTTGTATAAGAGAAATAAGTGTACGCCTCGGACTTGTTCGCAGGCCGCACACCAGACGGGGCTCCCATTATATCTGAGACCCATCAAAGCCGACGCAGTGGTAAGACAGTAATCCGATAAAATATCGTTCCACGCTGGTGGGAAATAGATCCCTAGAGCTCTCAATCCCTCATAGCTTGTCTATAGCTTACAGCTACTGTGACAACCTTGGAAAACGTAAAAGTTCTCACGGTAATCTGAACTTGATTTGTTGGTTAGCGATTACTATGTATAAAATCTGACTGCCCCTCAACACGAATGTTAGATTCTTCATACCCCTCGGCATGCTCACCTGTCGGCTCAGTAGTACGGAGACAACGTCATCACCGCTGTCTGTCTACCGCCCACAAGGGAGACAGGAAAAGGCGAGGGCTCTGCGGAGCATCTGCGAAGATAAAAGAATAACATGACCTGTTGTACTCAACTCATACATTAGTCTAACCGAATGGCAGCGACTCAGATATGGATTGCTAAGCAACCGGAAAGTTTGGGTTGGGTACTGGGATTGCATTTTACAAGAACTGCCTCGCCTCATCAACATGCTAACGAAAGCTCTGGAAACTATAAAATTTATGATCATGTAGGATTTTCGCCGAGTATCAGCTCACGAATACCACTTTCTGAGCTCCAACAAAAGCAACAGAGTTTATTAACAAAATTGTGCATGAAGATAATTCTCATTTATTGCTACGTCTAAGTTGCACATATTATTTTGAAAGATTGGATTACATGTTTCAGTCGCTCTGGATCATATTTAGATCTAAAATGGAAAGATCTGAGAGGGCAAAAAAGCGGTGTATAGTCATGAACTCACAAATGCCAGACATGCGTGCACAGGTTAAGCTTAATAAAAAGGACAAATCTGTGAGGGTTACATCTAGCACTAGACAGAGTCCTGATGGCCCGACAAATGCAACACTAGCACGAAGGTTGAAAAAGCTATACACATATCAAGAGAAGTATATTTTAAAAAATACGAACGAGTTTGTGGTCAAAGTTAAGGATACAGTTATACTAGCTCATTCCATCTCTGAATCTCTAAATATGGTGAATTAACACTCCTGGAAATGGAAAAAAGAACACATTGACACCGGTGTGTCAGACCCACCATACTTGCTCCGGACACTGCGAGAGGGCTGTACAAGCAATGATCACACGCACGGCACAGCGGACACACCAGGAACCGCGGTGTTGGCCGTCGAATGGCGCTAGCTGCGCACATTTGTGCACCGCCGCCGTCAGTGTCAGCCAGTTTGCCGTGGCATACGGAGCTCCATCGCAGTCTTTAACACTGGTAGCATGCCGCGACAGCGTGGACGTGAACCGTATGTGCAGTTGACGGACTTTGAGCGAGGGCGTATAGTGGGCATGAGGGAGGCCGGGTGGACGTACCGCCGAATTGCTCAACACGTGGGGCGTGAGGTCTCCACAGTACATCGATGTTGTCGCCAGTGGTCGGCGGAAGGTGCACGTGCCCGTCGACCTGGGACCGGACCGCAGCGACGCACGGATGCACGCCAAGACCGTAGGATCCTACGCAGTGCCGTAGGGGACCGCACCGCCACTTCCCAGCAAATTAGGGACACTGTTGCTCCTGGGGTATCGGCGAGGACCATTCGCAACCGTCTCCATGAAGCTGGGCTACGGTCCCGCACACCATCAGGCCGTCTTCCGCTCACGCCCCAACATCGTGCAGCCCGCCTCCAGTGGTGTCGCGACAGGCGTGAATGGAGGGACGAATGGAGACGTGTCGTCTTCAGCGATGAGAGTCGCTTCTGCCTTGGTGCCAATGATGGTCGTATGCGTGTTTGGCGCCGTGCAGGTGAGCGCCACAATCAGGACTGCATAAGACCGAGGCACACAGGGCCAACACCCGGCATCATGGTGTGGGGAGCGATCTCCTACACTGGCCGTACACCACTGGTGGTCGTCGAGGGGACACTGAATAGTGCACGGTACATCCAAACCGTCATCGAACCCATCGTTCTACCATTCCTAGACCGGCAAGGGAACTTGCTGTTCCAACAGGACAATGCACGTCCGCATGTATCCCGTGCCACCCAACGTGCTCTAGAAGGTGTAAGTCAACTACCCTGGCCAGCAAGATCTCCGGATCTGTCCCCCATTGAGCATGTTTGGGACTGGATGAAGCGTCGTCTCACGCGGTCTGCACGTCCAGCACGAACGCTGGTCCAACTGAGGCGCCAGGTGGAAATGGCATGGCAAGCCGTTCCACAGGACTACATCCAGCATCTCTACGATCGTCTCCATGGGAGAATAGCAGCCTGCATTTCTGCGAAAGGTGGATATACACTGTACTAGTGCCGACATTGTGCATGCTCTGTTGCCTGTGTCTATGTGCCTGTGGTTCTGTCAGTGTGATCATGTGATGTATCTGACCCCAGGAATGTGTCAATAAAGTTTCCCCTTCCTGGGACAATGAATTCACGGTGTTCTTATTTCAATTTCCAGGAGTGTATATACGAGGGCTATTCCGAAAGTAAGGTCCGATCGGTCACGAAATGGAAACGACTATGAAAATCCGATAAAGCTTTGCACAGATGTGTTGGGTAGTGTCTCTAGTATAACCCCCGTTAGCATCACGTCGCTCTTCTCATTTCTGAGCTCGCAGTGAGTGCGTAAAGATGTCTAGAAAATAGTGTCTGCCGCCAAGTACGGGGGCCTGGTGAGAAATTTCCCCTGAAGCTATGCAGCTAACATTACATAACTGTCGTGCTGTTTCGTCTTCAAGACAATTCTCAGCCGCATTCTGCAGGGGCAATGAAGATGCTCCTGCATCGTTTTCAAATGGAAATGTGAGAGTACCCACAATACAGCCCGTAATTGTCTCCCTGAGTTTCAGCTCTGGTCACATGAACCGCTGGTTATGAAGACAACATTTCGGCACAAGACAACGAGCCGTAGGCCAGCGTAGAGAATTGGCGGAGAGCACTGGCGGCTGCCTTCTATAGCGAGGGTATGGGAAAGTTGGTACAACGCTACGATACACGTCTAAGTCGGGTCGGCGACTATGGAGATAAGTAGCTGCAAGGTGTATCTAACTGTTGCAAATAAAACATTTTTGATTTTTACCGTGGTTTCCATTTCGCGACCCATCGGACCTTACTTTCGGAATAGCCCTCGTACTAACGTGCCTGTCCGCGAGACATTAGAGATAATTAAGATCAGTCTTATAAAACACAATAAAATGGCCTCAGGAGAAATAGTTGAATTAGCGGAGCTACTAGAACTGACGTTATCAGCTTGTTTTTTTGACTCGTCACGTAAAGAGAGTTTGGTCGCACTGTTCGTTTAGTAATGCTGCACACGATACATGTAATGTGAAACGCAATGGAGCGTGAAAGACTGTCCTTCACTGCATAGGTATCTTCACGCCAAATGATACCAAAAGGACCAGGAGCAGGTGATGCCATTGGTTGTTGATCGTTACGAAAGAGGACATATTCATTACTGTCCGAATTGGCAGTGTAATAAAACGTCGACTTAAAATATACTACAGTCAATTTGCCCGTACACAACGCCAGCAGCGTCTTCTGACTGAATGTGGACCACGTTATGGTGAACTTCTTGTGTTATGAACGAGAAAGAACAGCGAGTATCGTGGTAAAGCGGTTGGGACACATGTGTTTCATTACCTTGCAGCTTGGTTCAAAATAGATATGGCCATTTTACTGACACTTTGTGGTCCGGTCCGTCCATGGCTGTGATGTTCCACCCAGTTTCCCTTACTGCTATCAAGTGCATTGGCCATGTGGTTCAAGTTCCAACAATGCGCTAAAAAGTCTTTAATGCAAGTGGCAACCTTTTAAACTTATAATCAGGTTTGTTTATATTCCATTCCTTCTTGGAAGTTCCAAATTTCATATCCTTTTTCTCCAATTTCTTACACTTATCCAGTGTCTTCTCGGGGTAGGCGTATCAATCCGAATATGTCAGTGTTATGATAGAGGGGGGGCTGAATGTTCTGCCTACCGTCACCCATTCCCCTCCCCCACTTCCCACCACCTGTAAAGAAATTTGTGGATCTCACATCTGTGCATCTTGTGTTATGCCATGTGAAAGTGTGAGAATGGTTTCGAAATGTTTGTGAATTTTGTAAGTGACACGGGACGAGGGTGGCAGTCCGGTATTCACCTAGTCGCATGTGGGTAAAGCTTCCAAACAGTACTGATTATTTCTTTTATATAGTAACGACGTATAGAGTAAGTGGTCAATGTTTACTGTCTATCACTATCCGAGTACCTTGGATTTCCTTCCTCTACTTAAATCAGTGGATTCACCTACCAAAAATGACTAAACGTTTTCATGTACTTTTCAAGTGATAATGTCTCAGTAAATATCCCAAGTGGCAACATCATCAAGGATAAAGAACCACATTTCGAAAAGTAGCGCATAATGGACTGTTGGTTACGTTGACTAAGAGTTCACACCAGTGTTAAGCCAGGGCACAGTGTACAGCAGTACCACGACCAAGATGTCTGGCAGGTCTCGAACGTTTTGTGTATTAATCCTTTTTTTGTCAGAGTAAGCTATTAAAAGTTGTGTTTACATGAACATTAAAATAAATTTTTTACAGTGTTCACTGTATTATCATTTCTAGTAACTATACTTAAAGCACTACGAAAGAACTGAAGAGAGGAAGAGTGGTGGCCCCAGTGACGATTAAATAATTAGACAGTTAGTGAGATAACAGACTGGGCAGGGAAGGGCGTCTTAACGGCGATCCGTCTCCCAGAAATAATTGAGTACCTGACGAAACTATTTAGTTTTTATTTATTGAATCGTATGGGTAGGGCCCGCCGTCGGGCAGGCCGTTCGTCGGGTGACGGTCTTCCAATCTGACGCCACTTCGGTGACCTGCAGTCGATGAGGATGATAGGATGATGACGAGGACAGCACAACACCCAGTCCCTGGGTGGAGAAAATTCCCCGACCCAGCCGGGAATCGAACCCGAACCCAGAGGATTGACAATCCGTCATGCTGACCATTCAGCTACTTTTTTTTTCTTGAACCGTTACAACACGACACACGGGCGGTACATTTTTTTTCCCTAGATCTCTTCCACTTCAGGCGTCAGCCCCTATCACCCATATCACCCCCAAAATCCTATCTAACCTAAAAATAAAAGTAAAAATAAATAAATAAATAAATAAAAAATAAAAAAACAATCTGGTGCCACCGCCACTTTCACCCTAACCTACTTTTTTTATTAAATAATATATAAAGAAACTGAATAAATCTTCTTTCCATGACAAACTGTCCAATACCCGTAAAACAGAAGAACACGAAATCAGTCAAGCATTTGGTTTGTCAAGCAATTTGTTTTATGTTACGGCTTCTGGCAAAATTAGTTTTCCTGAGGCACTTTGACTTGCCGTACTATAAAAATAAATAAATAAATAAATAAATGCCAACTTAATTATAATGAAGCAGAATTAGTATCGACTCGCTGTAGTGTTGTGCACCAACCAAAAATTACCGCTTCATTATGGCAAAGTGTGAAGTAAGAAATTTTGAAACAAAGTTTTGTATTTCCGACTCGTTTTAAGGTTATAGTGCTCTTCCATTATATACTGTATGTACTCGTCTATACTCGCATGTGTATTCGTAACTGCAAAATATGCAAACTGGCCGATAATCCAAGTGTAGCTATTGTGCTTTGTTGCAGGAAAGAAATGCCAGTCTGGTTGAAGTACATCTTTAAGTGTTATAGCAGTCTGTAGTTCTAGTAATTATTGCGAGTTTTTTTCTAGTCCAGTTCCATATGTGGTATTGGTCTCGGCAGATGAGAATGTGTGACAAGGTATCTACAGTATGGCAATGATCGCTGTACGGACTCTGCTTCATTTTGTTATTGTGCAGCTTTTCACCTGTGGGGACCTTCTAGTTTACAATGTCATACCATGTGGACACTACTTTGGAGTGGAGGATGGGATTGTTTATGTTTTTCCAGACGTTACTCCAGTTGACCGCTGGATATTTCGCTTCCATTGGGTTTTGCCTATTGTGTCTCGTGAGGTGGTAATAGGTCTTTCTGGTGTTAAGCAGCTGTGAAGTATCTTGAATATAGCTCATTTCCAGGTAGTAAGTCCGGACGTGATCGAGTTGAGCGCTGATGCGACCAACATCGACTGGGGCCTTTTTTCTCGTTGAGGCTAACCTGTTGAATAACGTTTTCGTAATTGTCGGATGGGGTGTCTGCAGTATTTTGCGGATTCGGTCCATATATATGGCAGTGCATTGGTTCTTGATGTCTTTGACGCCCAAACCACCAGCGGCGCGGGTTAGCACCATGGTTGGCATGGTGACTTTAAAGATGTTTCCGCTCCATATGAACCAATACGCTGCAGCTAAAAGCTTTTGCGTTGTATCCTTGGGTACTGGTAACACTGCTGCGATGTGATATATTTTGCTTAGCGCATAGCTGTTAATCAAGAGAGCTCTCTGTATCGGATTGAGCGTTCTAGTTTTATGTTCACGGAGAGTAGCCCTGAATATATTTAATTTATGGTCCCAGTTGGCTACTGTCATCTCTCTTGGATTGGCCATTAGAATCATACCTAAGTGGTTCGTCTTCTCTGTCCTCTGTAGCCATGTTCTTTGAATGGTCTCCATGTGGGGTCCGACAGATAAAATTTTAGATTTGTGTTCATTGAGTTTGGCTCCGGAAGAAGTGGCGTAAGCGTGGATTATTTGTTGAACGACTTCAATTTCTGAGTGCGTGTTAACTACTACACTGATGTCATCAGCATAAGCGTGACAAACGGTTTTTGTACCCAACACCAGTAGACCTTGTAACCTGTGATGCAGCTTTAACAGTAACGGTTCTAAGGCGAATGCATATAGTGCCATAGAAAGGGGGCAGCCTTGTCTCACTGACTGCTTGATCGGGACTGGTGAACTTAGTTAACCATTAATTTTGATTCGAGAGGAAGTTCCGACTATACATTTGCGTATGATCTGAATGAAATGAGCACTGAATCCCATCCGTTGCATTACCGTTAGTAGAAAGTGGTGGTTGGTGCGGTCAAAAGCCTCATCGAAGTCTAAAAACATTTGCCCAACATTGCATTTACATAGCCACGACAAATATATGTCCCTATATTCACATAATGCATTCGACATTGATCTCCCTGGGACAGCACTCATTTGATAAGGACCAAGTACTTTCGACAGTACCGTCTTCAGTCTACAGTTTATGAGTCGGGTGAAAATTTTACAGTCGGAATTGAGCAGTGTTAGTGGTCGAAAATCCTTCAGCGTAGTGCTACGTGGTTTTTTGGGGATCAGGACAATCAGTCCTTCGGTAAACTGAGATGGCATCTGCACATCTCCCAATAATTCATTGCATATTTTGGTGAATTCCGGTCCTTTGATGGGCCAAAAACAAGCACAAAATTCTACTGGTAGGCCATCTAAACCAGCAGATTTCTTTGTAGGCGAATCTTTGATTATGGCACATACTTCTTCCTCAGCTATGTTGGCTACAAGGTCGGCGTTGTCAGTCAGATGGACCGTGGATTGAATGTTGGATAAAAGCGGCTCACTTGCCGTCGAATCAGTTGCCGACGCGGAGTAAAAAACTGTATAATGTTGCACCACGTAGTTTTTTACTGTAACTTGTTGATCGTATTCGTTCCCCTGTTCATCACTGAGAGAGTGGAGTAACATTTGTTTACCTCTCTTGGCTTCCCGTATCACGTGATATACGGACGTATTCTCCTGCGTCAGTTCAGTCGGAGGGCGCGATCGAACTTTTTTCCCCTCTAGTCATTGTCATACCAACACCGTAATTCTTGCTTTAGTGCGTTTTATTCTAGAGCTGTTTGCTACTAATCCCATGGGGTCATCATATAGTTCGCGGAGGCAAAGAAAGTGATACTCCAAGGTGCGTTTCCACCAGTACGCTTTCATGCGACCATATCAGCGATGCATTTTTTTATCTGCGGTTTCGCAGACTGTAGCCACCACATGATGCGTGTTGGATATCTGGATTGCGTCCGAAGACAACGCTGCCATGTATCATGGATCTCCTGTTTCAGTACTGCATCCTCCAAAAGTGACACGTTTAGCTGCCATACGCCCCTTCCCAGGATTTTTTTTTTATTTATTTTTTTTTTTAGTGTGCTGCGCTGTTACATGAAATGCGCAGTGATCCGAGAAGTTAAGAGGCCAAATTTCGCAGTCAGTTACATTATGAATAAAACCTTTCGTTACATACAGCCTGTCTAGTCCGCTTGTCGAAGTACTGGATACGTACGTGTATCCTCGGGTGTGCGGGCGAAGATGGCACCAAGCATCTATCATATCTAGTCCGTTAATTAACATCAACAGCTCCTCATAAAAGTTAAAGTTCAGGACTTGATCTTCTGGATGCAATACACAGTTAAAATCTCCACCCAAAATTATGTGCAGTCGAGTATCCGTTATTAATGGGACAATTTCGTCCCGGAACAGGTTGCCCCTTGTTCGTTTACCGCTGGATCCAGAGGGAGCATATACAGGGTGAGTCACCTAACATTACCGCTGGATATATTTCGTAAACCACATAAAATACTGACGAATCGATTCCACAGACCGAACGTGAGGAGAGGGGCTAGTGTAATTGGTTAATACAAACCATAAAAAATGCACGGAAGTATGTTTTTTAACACAAACCTACGTTTTTTTAAATGGAACCCCGATAGTTTTGTTAGCACATCTGAACATATAAACAAATACGTAATCAGTGCCGTTTGTTGCATTGTAAAATGTTAATTACATACGGAGATATTGTAACCTAAAGTTGACGCTTGAGTACCACTCCTCCGCAAAAATGGTTCAAATGGCTCTGAGCACTATGGGACTCAACATCTTAGGTCATAAGTCCCCTAGAACTTAGAACTACTTAAACCTAACTAACCTAAGGACATCACACACACCCATGCCCGAGGCAGGATTCGAACCTGCGACCGTAGCAGTCGCGCGGTTCCGAACTGCGCGCCTAGAACCGCGAGACCACCGCGGCCGGCCACTCCTCCGCTCTTCGATCGTGTGTATCGGAGAGCACCGAATTACGTAGGGATCCAAAGGGAACGGTGATGGACCTTAGGTACAGAAGAGACTGGAACAGCACATTACGTCCACATGCTAACACCGTTTATTGGTCTTTTTCACTGACGCACATGTACATTACCATGAGGGGTGAGGTACACGTACACACGTGGTTTCCGTTTTCAATTACGGAGTGGAATAGAGTGTGTCCCGACATGTCAGGCCAATAGATGTTCAATGTGGTGGCCATCATTTGCTCCACACAATTGCAATCTCTGGCGTAATGAATGTCGTACACGCCGCAGTACATCTGGTGTAATGTCGCCGCAGGCTGCCACAATACGTTGTTTCATATCCTCTGGGGTTGTAGGCACATCACGGTACACATTCTCCTTTAACGTACCCCACAGAAAGAAGTCCAGAGGTGTAAGATCAGGAGAACGGGCTGGCCAATTTATGCGTCCTCCACGTCCTATGAAACGCCCGTCGAACATCCTGTCAAGGGTCATCCTAGTGTTAATTGCGGAATGTGCAGGTGCACCATCATGCTGATACCACATACGTCGACGTGTTTCCAGTGGGACATTTTCGAGCAACGTTGGCAGATCATTCTGTAGAAACGCGATGTATGTTGCAGCTGTTTAGGCCCCTGCAATGAAGTGAGGACCAATGAGGTGGTCGCCAATGATTCCGCACCATACATTTACAGTCCACGGTCGCTGTCGCTCTACCTGTCTGAGCCAGCGAGGATTGTCCACGGACCAGTAATACATGTTCCGTAGATTCACTGCACCGTGGTTTGTGAAACCCTCTTCATCGGAAAACAAGTAGAACTGCAATGCATTCTCTGTTAATGCCCATTGACAGAATTGTACTCGGTGATTAAAGTCATCACCATGTAATTGCTGATGTAGCGACACATGAAACGGGTGAAAGCGGTGACGATGCAGTAGGCGCTTGACACTACTTTGACTCAGTCCACCGGCTCTCGCAATGTCCCGTGTACTCATGTGTGGGTTCATGGCAACAGCAGCTAACACACCAACTGCACCCGCTTCTCCTGTGACGGGCCTGTTACGGACCCGTTTGCGTGCTACGACCATACCTGTTGCATACAGTTGGCGGTAGATGTTTTGCAATGTGCGGCACGTTGGATGCTCTCTGTCCGGTACCGTTCTGCATACACCCTTCAGGCTTCAGCTGCATTTCGTCGACACTCGCCATAGATGAGTATCATCTCCGCCTTTTCAGAGTTCGAATACACCATGGTCACAGTTCCTACAACACTACACTATCACAGACGTCTGGTAACACGGTGTACTACAGTTGGTCTGCGTGCGGAGACGAATGCCGAATAACAATACCAGCAAGCGCTACATGCGGACACTGCGACAGCTAGACCAAGCCACAACAGTGCACTACAGCCACACTCGTAAACACGGTCGTCATCGTAAACATATCCCTGCAGATGCTGCTCGCCGACCGTGGCCCGTGTTTGTTACAACACGCAACTGAACGTCGGAGGTTTCAAGCGTCAACTTTAGGTTACAATATCTCCGGATGTAATTAACATTTTACAATGCAACAAACGGCACTGATTACGTATTTGTTTATATGTTTAGATGTGCTAACAAAACTAACGTGGTTCCATTTAAATAAACGTAGGTTTGTGTTAAAAAACATACTTCCGTGCATTTTTGTATGATTTGTATTAAACAATTACACTAGCCCCTCTCCTCACGTTCGGTCTGTGGAATCGGTTCGTCGGTATTTGATGTGGTTTACGAAATATATCGAGCGGTAACGTTAGGTGACTCACCCTGTATATTAATAAGAAGTAGATCATATATTTGTGTAGTTATGCCTCGTCCAGATTCAAGTATTGCTTTTGCCGTGTTTGAACAATATTCCCGTTCCACATTCATTGTCTGTGTTTAAGATCGCCTCATATCCGTACACATCCGCTATTTTGGTTGTAACTACCTCTTGTAACATCGCTATGTCAATGTCGGAGGCATATAAGTAGTCCTTCACAGATTGTAACTTTACGTCCGAAACTATTCTGTTTACATCGAGCGTGGCGATTTTATACGCCTGCGTCATTTGGTAGTCCAACTAAGCGCATTCAGTGTCGTCAGACCATGCTGTCCCCGTATCAGGGCCACAGCGGTCAACAGTTTCCATTGGTTCTTCAATTGGAGGGGCGAGGTTCATCTGTACGTCCTCATTCGGGTTGGGGATGTCTGGTTTTCCGATGTCTACCACGACTTGCTTTCCGCTTTGATCTGTTTTAAGAATTTTTTTGGTACGTGAGAGTTTTTTCTCCAGTTCTTGAATCTCTTCAGGGCTCTGTTTACGTGTTTGCCGTTTAGGTTTCACTGGCTGCTGTCTGATGTTGTCTTCCTCAGCATTCTTCAAATCTTCTAAGCGGGTGGTGTTTCGAGCCAAATTGTCGACCGTGCTCTTGGTGAATGATGGTGTCAATATAGAAATAGGTTCACTATGAGGTTGCTCATTCCGGGATGGTTCTTGCATGTCATTCTCAACAGCGGAGGAATCGGAGAATTTGCTGTGGCTCCCAGTATCTTTCGGTGTCTGTTGTGTTGAAACCGTTACAGCTGTCACGGTTTCCTTAGGTTCAGGTGGTCTCGCTTCTGTTGTATCAGTGGTGGCAATCTGGGCTTCTTATCGGGTTGGATGGTTCTCCGTGTTCACATCAGGGTTTGGGCTCAGGACTTGGCCGCGGGCAGCCGTAGCGAAGTCGCTGGCAGCGCAGTCATAGTCGGCGGTCGCGGCTCCTCGCCAGCCGGCACCTGCGCCACTCGCCGCTGTAAACACTCGGCGCGGACGTGGCCGGGAGAGTTGGACGCCGCGCACGTCCTCGGCTGGCCGTCGTATATAACGATACCTCGGTGTCCACACACGCTGATGTATGACGGTACATGCTTGTGCAAATCGACCTTGAATTGTCTCACTCCGTTGGGAACTTGGAATTTGCGTGCGTGGCAACATTGCTGAGAACTTTACCGTACGGCGCTATCACTGCGTTTATTTGTTCCGCTGGTACTTCGAATGGTAGTTCGAATATCCTGATCGTTCGTATTCCAAACCCTGCATGTGTTACGGTGACTTCGCCTACGTTTCCATCACAATGTTTAAACTTCATAATTCCTCCGCAAGACTCAACTATTTGTCACATAAGTTAGCATTCCTCAATTTCACAAATACAACGCTGCTCACTATCGAAAAATGCATTCCAATGACATCTTCTGAATCAACTTTCACTTCGTATTCCAACCAATCTTCGATTTCGTGTAGTTTAGGTCGGGCATAATTACGATCAAACGAGAACTTCAAAATATCTTCTCTGTTCAAGTGGGCCATCACGGATTCATATTTCAACTTTCAATATGCGTAGAAGTTCTGCAACGATGCAAGAAGAACTGCGACTTACCATGCCGAAGCACAGCAGACCGCGGCGCACGAAACTCAGCACACGTCCGCACAGCACGGCTGACGCGGCGAGACTGTATACTACCGGTGAGGGGGGGAGGGGGGGGGGGGGAACAAATATTCTGTGACCTTACAAAACAAATTGGCCATAAAACTTCTCGAAATACCTCAAGTAAATGATAAAACTTATGCAGCATCGCATTTGCCGCATCTGATAGTAAAATACAGTATGAATTTAAGCATTAGGTGGTATTTTGTTTCTGGTACCAATTATGTATTAATGTATTATTGCTACTAAGCTGGGGCATACCAGAACTACCCCACAATACAGTTCCACTTTCTGATCGGTCATATACGAATGACTTATGGCAAACACATAAATTCGTTCATAATTCCTTAAAGGAACTAAGTATTTATTTAGGAAGCTACTCTCACTGACGTAGACCTCCATTGATTTTGAATCTGTCTGGATTGATTGTTGGGAGTGTTAGTATTGCTGACATTGGGTTAATGGTCATCTATCAGTGTAGCAGATACGGAGAACTACTTGTATATTGTTGTGCCTGGCTGGAAAATTTCGGATGAGGAAATAAGTAAATGTTTTCTTAGCTGTAAACAAATCAGGTAGGAATATCTTCTGCACAACTGATATAGAATGTGAGGAATTAAAAACTAGCAACGTTCCTGATCTGATAGCTCCATCTACATTGTGTGTTCGTAAAATTAATTTCACGCAATTGAGTTTTTATCGGTAGTCAGCTGCAATGCAAGATGCTGCTGTCTCGACTGCTTTAACGTGTCTTTCCATTGCAAATGTGAGTTTCTCGACGTGATTTATTAATGGTGTGCTCCTGGGTGTACATCCGAATTGTTATCTTTTACGCATAAACTGAAAATAACTCGGGTGAACACCCAGAAGTACACTTATTAAATGAGCCTGTTCGTCGCAACTCGTGTCAAATGATATATGATTCACCGTTGAACCTACGAAGTATTCCTCAAACAGTAGAAGCAATGAGGTTTCTTGGATTCGCTTGAATTTAGGAGAACTCGTACGTGTTATTTGTGTCCACCTCGTGTCTACTAACGTCTACACGTCAAGTGCAATCGGGAACAGATGAGAACGGAAAGAGAGGAAGTCCTTAATTTCTCACAGAAATAAACGTAAGTATCTTGACTGAAGAAAGTACTCCCAGTCTGATAGACAAGAGTGTGAAAAATCGTTGTACTATATACGCATTACAATGAAATGAACACCCTTAGCTGCTTACAGGCGTTGACATACGTCAACGGGGACAGATGAAAATGTGTGCCCCGACCGGGACTCGAACCCGGGATCTCCTGCTTACATGGCAGACGCTCTGTCCATCTGATCCACCGAGGACACAGAGGATGGCGCGACTGCAGGGATTTATCTCTGGCACGCCTCCTGCGAAACCCACATTCTCAACGTATTGTCCCGCACTGCATTCCTAGTGCCCCGCCCATTATACTCATTGCTCGCGGCGCGTTGCCGATTCCCGTAAGAGTTCGGGCACTGTTTGTGCTCACCGGCCACTTGACCATCTTCTTCTTCTGTGCGAATGCACAAACAGTGCCCGAACTCTTACGGGAATCGGCAACGCGCCGCGAGTAATGAGTATAATGGGCGGGGGCACTAGGAATGTAGTGCGGGACAATACGTTGAGAATGTGGGTTTCGCAGGAGGCGTGCCAGAGATAAATCCCTGCAGTCGCACTATCCTCTGTGTCCTCGGTGGCTCAGATGGATAGAGCGTTTGCCATGTAAGCAGGAGATCCCGGGTTCGAGTGCCGGTCGGGGCACACATTTTCATCTGTCCCCGTTGACGTATGTCAACGCCTGTAAGCAGGTAAGGGTGTTCATTCCATTATAATTTCATTCTAACGAGCTGCGTGGTCACGTACGAGCGCTCGGACATGTCCGAAAGAACAGATACCATCTTAGTATATAAATACGCCTTCTCTACTGTTTCGCACAGCACGCGGTAGTACGTAGTAAACTGGGAAATTACATATTACGGAAAGATTTTAGCTTGGAACACTTCTTTAAGAGACATCTCTCACAGCTACAGCACAACAATGGTAGAATCGAGTCCTTTAGTGTCTACCGTATATTTTCAGTAACTACTTACTTTCTTTGTCTAGGATTGTACTGTTATGCTCAAAATTATCCGAACGTCCCGAATTGCTTTACGTCCGATTTCCTTGCATTCCATGTAACGTAACTTTCTTGCAGGTCTTCTAATCTGTTTTCGGTACAGTCGTTTGACTATACAAAATGGTTACTACGAGAGACTACTCTGCACAGCAATCAGTCCCAATGCAAATCAGTACTTCTATAATGTAAATATCGGCAAACAAGTTATTAGAGATGACGCAGATTTTAATGCTTGTAAAATCGAATTTTATATAATAACTGACATTTCAAAAATCAAGTCTGGACTTTAAATTACTTGACGAAAACTTTTGTACAGGAACTGGGATCGGGAGCTCCTATCCAACGATTACTGTCTTTTTTAACTAACCACGAATGGTCTTAAATTTGGTTTCATCCACAAGTAAAAAGTGTGTGCATGTTTAAACTCTAAAGGATATAGGGTAAACTTACGTGATGGAGCGAGATTCGAGTATAGAATCTAATCGATTGTTAACTAAGCTCAATTAAATGTTGGATATCGCACTTTTTCATCAGTAACGAGATGACTGAAACTGAAATGAGGTGACAGAAATGTTTTGTCCTACCGGGATTTGACTATTACACCTCTCGCCATTGTTTTCTAGCCACGAATAGATGTTATCTGTCATTCTACTTACGTAATAGCGGAATAAGCTTATGTCTGAATTTACGACGTTCCGAAAACTTCTTTGCTGACTCGGAGTCCAACCTACACGTATCATCGCTGTTGACAACACACCAAGAGACGTTAAATATCGAATTCTTTTCCACAAGTAGATAGGAGTCGTGTGTTTGAACATGAAATAATGTGATGAAAAGTCTGTCTCACTAGAAGTCGAAACTGTTATAGCTGACAATGCATGGAGAGACGTTAAAAATCATTATTTTTACCGGTAATCTGGTGTGCACATGTTATAGTTTGAAATGAGATGATTAACAGTTTTTGCCTTACCAGGATTCTAAAGCAGACACGCGAATTTCGTGTAGAGCTTGAGGAGTGTGGAATTGTGGAGAAACAACAAAGGGCTCAAATCCAGCGAAAGAGTGATCTGAACTCTTATCCTAGACGAGCACCAAAATTTTCAAACAAAAGGAAAAAAGTGCCCTGTGACCCTACACGACGATCAGTTTATTGCTAAAATAAAATTTATGGAACAAGAAAGATTACTGATTACAGGGTTTCTATTTGTCGCGACTTCCGTCTCTTTATGGCCCAACTACACCGACTTCCCTTCAGTCGGCGGCAATCCTAGGTCGTTCAGTGGTCGTTATAGGATGTGAAGAATACCTGTTGTGCTGGTTACAAGTGAGAGCCTTAATTATGAAACGAACCCAGTCCTTAAGCATACGAAGCTAAAATCATTTGAACAGACCAGTGAAACCCGCGTATGGTTGATTTTGACATAAAGGAGGAATGCACCAAACTAGATGATAATTTAAACTCCTTGCAGGTAGGCTATAATCAATTCAATACGTTCATTTCCTTGTTAGACGGTATCGCCATTCAACGGCTGCATCACCCATCTAACACATATTCTGTACTGGATTTTGTAATAACTGAAATAAAATCAAATTAGAACCGCTTGTATGAACTGACAGCCGTGTAGTTAGCATATTATTCTGCAGGGAGGGCTGTCTCCCGCACCAGATATTCTGATGCTGTATAAGCTCGTGGTCTAGTGGTACCCATCGTGCAGCGTAAACACGAAGTCGACCACGAAATCACTTGTTATTTTTTTTTAACTGTTTTAACATCTCTCTGTTAAAAGTGTCACACTTTGATGCAGTCTTATGCCTGCAGTACAGAATTATGCACATAAACATACGAAAATACGATCACATACATCCCAGGCTGTTATGCCAGTACCTTTCTGCAATGTTTGTAAAGTATTGTACACATTCAGAAAATATCAGTTATAATCGACGTAGATCTCAAAGGCGTATTTTTTAGGCCCTCAGGCCAGCGTTCGGTAGGTCAGAACAACCGATGGCCAACTGCTTCTTATAGTAGAACGTGTACGAGACGTTTATCAGCCGTCCCAGAAAACCCTCCTACTGTCGGAGCAGCTGAAACTGGCAACATCGCAGAATATGTCTGACAACTCAGTGATCGACGACGCACTTCCTCCAGCGGTACAGAATTATCCTGCTAAATTCACTTGACGCTTCCTTGTCATTTCGATGAAATATTCTAAACAATTCATTCGTAAGGTGTAACGATGAATTGAAAATTTTAGTTTTCCGCCCACAACGTGTCTTTCGAAGATCTCCGAGTTCGCGCTGCATTTGTTGTAGACCGCTACGGTCGCAGGTTCGAATCCTGCCTCGGGCATGGATGTGTGTGATGTCTTTAGGTTAGTTAGGTTTAAGTAGTTCTAAATTCTAGGGGACTGATGACCTCAGAAGTTCTATAGTGCTCAGAGCCATTTGAACCATTTTGTTGTAGAACAAACAAGCAATTAGCAGCTCTTTGCTAGAATGTCGTAATTTTCAATGCTTATTACTATATTTGTATTATCATTTCGGTCATACGAGTTTCTACCTCGCTCACAGTGGAGCTGGAAGAATGGAAGAAACTGGATATTCGGTGCCCAGCTTACTCAATTAAACGTCAAGTTTTAGCATCCAGTTGGAAGCAAAGCATGGTGATTAACTTCTGTAATGTGTTAGTTTCACATTACAAAAATTTTAGACTCATAGGGATTGGCAGAGCTATGTTTCCAGTGTGAATGTACTGCAACAACTACGAGTTTGATGCACAGGGCTGGAGTGATATCAACAGTTATCGACTTCTGAAGACTAGTTTTGTGATCAGGCAAAGAAGTGCGTGACTTTATGGTGGGAATAGACCGATATTGGTATATGATCGATAATTGTGGTTTTCAAGGTGGACTGTGTGGAGACTCAGAAGAGGCTGCTGTTCTTAATCGAACACCACTTAGTGGAGAAATTAGCTGGTTTGGTTCAAATGGGTCTAAGCACTATGGGACTTAGCATCTGAGGTCATCAGTCCCCTAGACAAAGAAGTAAAACCTAGCTTACTTAAGGATATCACACATATCCATGCCCGAGGAAGGATTCGAACCTGCGACCGTAGCAGCAGTGCGGTTCCGGACTGAAGCGCCTAGAACCGCTCGCCCACAGCGGCCGGCAAAATAGCTGGTGGTGCTAGGTATTGGTCAAATGAAGGGACTGATGAGGCTTTTTAAGCTAACATTAAACAATGTCCGAACAATCCAAAGTAATGTATTAATAAAGGCTGTAAACGATAACTGTTAACTATGTAGTAGTACTCAAAAAATCTGAGAATTCTTATGCAATTAAAAGTAGATTTCAATTTATCTCCATTATATTCTAGTAGTTGGCACTTATTATTCTTTTATTTTTACTGATGATAATTTCCACTCCTGAATGCATGGCTTTAATTTGTTTGATTGGTGATTTGCTACAGATAAAAGCATTCTTTCTGATTAACAAGCTGTGGCAGTAGATAATGACACAGTTAGCTTCTTAATGTTTTGGCCTAAGAAAAAGTGCACGATAAATAAATTTTTTAGTACAAATCGGTTGGAAATCTGTTCTTGAATTATTATGAAGAAGTATAATACTAATAGTTAGCCGTCAGTACTGTACTTGCGAAGTCAAGTTTCTGTTTTTCTTACATCTACATAATAGGGCTATATCTAGTGATATTGTAAGGCATGTAGGAATAGTAAAAATAAAAAATAAAGTTTATTTACATGCGATCGTGAGAGCGAACATAGAGCATAAAAATAAATGAAATAGCTCGTGTTCTTGGCGCTGATGTGCAGTAATCTCTGAACAGCTTGTCGGCATGCGCCGTTCCCTAGCATTTCAGTGCGAGCGACCACGAATGGGCCGCCGAAATTCTGGCACTAATCCGCGCCGTTGGCAGACCTGCGGGGATTACCCGCGGCCCTAATCGCAGCCGCACACCGATCGGCGCCGCTTTATGGTCTCCGGGCCAATGCAGCGGCGGCGGTAAGTCCGTGTGTTTTACAGCGTCCGTAAAGCAGACGCCAGCGCCGAGAACCAACTTGACGCCCGCAGCCGGCCTCCGAACGTCCCCGTAAAAGGGCGAAAGGTGGCCAGCCTGCAGCCTGTTGTGCTATTGTGCGGGTCGCCAGATTAGCACTGCGGCCGCGGGCGGCAGCGGCGTCCGGCCCTCTAGCCCACATACCTCTGTGACACGAGCCCCGCAAAGGTCGCCGGTTTACGACATTCTACTCCGCGTTTCGGTTATAACACACACTGCCAAGTCAAATTATTACCACTCAGATGTGACGTTTACAGTGCGAAGCTCATCACCTACGTCACGTTATTGTGCGCCTGACATGTCAATTTATGACGGCACTTACATGTTGTGACCACACATTTCGTTCACCCCTCTTGTGAGTAAAGGAGATGATGTATCTGGGCTGTAACGATGCTGGTTATCGTAATGTGACATTATTTTTAGTGATCTTCACCTCCAATAATAAGGTTCGGCGATCCCCAGAATGTTTCAAAAAGAAAGGCGTAAGAAGTTTGTTTTTGTGGCCATCAGCCGCAGCAAGCCGAGAAATATTGTTTCTCTAAATGAAAAAAAAACCGCCTTCTCAGAACTTCGAAGGTACTAAGAGTAATCCAAGGACGTATGACGTGTTTCGTGACGGACTCGTTTACTCAGCAGGACAGATTTACGGAGATGCTCAACGAACTTCAGTGGCAGGCGCTCCTACAAGGGAGACGTGCATCACGAAGAGGGAACGATACAGTGTGTTTTCTGCGTTTTGCTGGCTCACACTGTTGACTTCAAGAGAGTCACTGGTCTTAGTAAACATCGAAATCGTTACATTCAGCACTCTTGAATTTGTGCTGTTTTCTTGTTGGACCTTTCGGTCGTGACTTTTCTGATTACGTTATCAAGTCTGGTGCCTGTAATTCATTCCAGACGCTCCAGAAAATTGATTTTACAAATCCAATGTTAAACTTTTCCAGTCCTTTGATACCTCCTTGGAAAAACTGATTGCTACCATAGAATAATTATTACAACGGTTGGAGGCACGAGAACAACGGCAAGAGGATGTTAGGCGGATACCACCATTCCATCAGTATGACCCAGAGAAGGAACATAGGCAAGCTGGAGCAACACTTTACAGCGTACAGAACGGCAGGTGATGTAAACTAACGTGCTTTCTTATTATCCAGTGCTGGTGACCGTGTCTATGGCTAGGTGCAGCAGCTGTTTCCGTATAAGGACCTGCTGTGTTAGAATATACGCAAGCAAAGGAAAAATTAACTGAATATCTTGAGAGTAAGATTCAAGCGGAGGCCGAACGCCATAAATTTTATAGGAGATATAAGAAACATGATCAGTCGTTTAGCGAATGGGTTGCCATGTTGCAAGGCCTCACTCAGGATTGTAAATTCAAGTGTGAAAATCTTTCTTATGCCGAGACTGCGGTCACAGACATGCTTATCGTCCATGCTCCAGACACGGGGCTGCGTAATGATCGTATTCGCTTAAATAATCCCAAGTTGGAAAATATTATCGGATATTCAAGCTTCTGAACAGACTAAGCAAAGAGAGCAAGCTCTTGAACAAAGAGGAATCGGGTTTTTAGGACAGGTTTTCTTAGCGGCGACGCATCTTTCAGTCGCAAGAACAAGCAAAACTGTAAAACACGACAAAAGTCTAGGAATAGTTCTGTCCCACTCAAAGGGAGCAAATCAAAATCTGTTGAACATCGATCTTCTAATGTTAAATATTGTCTCCTTTCTTCGAATCTCATAAGGTGTTCGTGTTTTTGCAAACAAACGATGTGCCTAAACTATCGGGAACAGGGTCATAGGGCAGAGGTTTGTACACAGAAGCAACGTCGCACTATCAGGTTGTAACGCCGGAAATGCACATCCTCCTATTTCCATCTATTGTACTATAAATTTTTTTCCTTATTTTGTTACCTGAAGATATGACGTTTCTGTGTCTTTGTATATTGTAATTGTTTTACTATTTGTATATATATGCATTTATGTCGATGTATAATTGGTTTGTTTTGTAAGTATTATTTGTATTTTTACGCTGGGTCTGGCCTAGGGAAAACTATGCTATCGAACGACTACATCGATAGGTCGTGTGGAGAACCAAAGTGTTTAGGATCTTTGGTAGTGTCAACTCTGCCACATAGAGCGCGGGCAGAGAAAGTCTGGTTGGAGTAGTGCGGTAGAGCAGGCGTGTTGTGTGACGCTCCCGCGAGTTGCTACGCTTTCGGGGTTTGGCAGCATGTAATTGCGCTCGACTTGCTATGATAGTTTCTGACACGGTGTCGCGGACGGGAAGCATTAGCTGGCGCACATCAAGATCCCGTTTCGCCTGGTGACAGTGTCGAGAAGAAGGCGCGCCAACATCCAGCTTCTGCAACAGCGACGGCCGACAATGAGTGACTGTCGCCCCCTCCCCGATCGACGACTGCAAACCTTCAATCAACCAACAAGGAAGACTGGAAGCACGTACAGTTTTAGAACTGTATGGCAGGCCTCAGCTTTTCAAACTTTTAAAATTGTTGCATCACAAAATTACGGCAACTTAGCTTGAACCTTTGTTGCTCATTGTCCCAACTGCATTACCAAGCAGGGTCCCTTCCTTTTGCGGAATGAACCCGAGTGTCGTTGAAATTCAAACGCCAGCATTAAAGTAATATCATTCCATTTCACTGCTTTAATTTCAGAGTTCAGTTAAGGTATTCATAGCTGGCTACAGTAATTACATTACACAAGCACAAATTAAGAGTGCGAATTTTCTTACCATATTTTATCTTACCTGTGACTGCAGCTCAGCTTGGTACGTACTAAATTTTACAATTGTTAATTGTTCAGACTCATTTAATTCAAGTTCAAAGTTAAATCTCTTATTTCTAAATTGCGTAGATTGAAGCAGCTTTGAAATGATTGTTGAGGTAACCCAAGACTAACCTTATTTTACTGAATGTTGTAGTGCTGAAACAAAGTTCACTATTAATTTCAGTCACTAAATTAACTTTCAATTTTCCGGTTTTATTAATTCTTTTGCTAAATTAAGTCAGAGTGTAGCGAAATTTATTACTTCTGACAAACATTCAGTTTTCACACAACATGTGTCAACCTTCAGTTGCCACGCTTTTAGTGCTAAATATATGTGCATTAATCATTCATTTTCAGTTATTATAGTAGTTGTCCATGGGACTGGCGACCGTAATTTTCCCCAAATTTCAAATATCTAATTAACGCCAATTAATTGTTAACGTAACGACCGCACATTTACTTTCTTTGTTAACTTTACCCCTTTTCAAAATTAATTTCCACCAATTTCATTTGCATTTTTTCTTTAACTTAGATGTAACCCTTTCCTCCCTCTTTACCGACAGATTAACTTTGGTGACGATTGCTTTTCCCAAATTTCCATTAGGTACACGCGGTTTAATTTTTCACTGTCATTAAGGTCGATAAATGAGGGGGAGGTTACAAGGTACTCTACTTCCACCAATGACGCCGAACCATGGTGGGTGATTTTGAAAATAATGTTTTAATCAATCTTTCAAAAGATGATAAAACGTTTTTAGTGTATATAGAGCTCAGTGGACGTGAAATTCATTTTCAACTTGTCAAAGGCTACTCTAAACAGTGCTATGCATGCTTTTATTTGTCGATCCCGGCATAGGTCGTATCACTATCTTTTGCCCTCAGTGGCGTAATCAGGAAGTTGATGGCAATGTGGGCTGTTGTCTGCTAAGTTACCTTTCATGGAATGAGAGCGAGGAAGTCTCCTAGGTGCTTTATATATGAATTAAAAGTGTAGGGAGGGGGGAGGGGGAGAAAGAAAAAGGGATTACTGATGCCAGTTGCGTCGTGACTTTTTGTGGAATCAGCGGCGACAAGTGAAAATGTGTGCTGGACCGGAATTCGAACCCAGGATCTCCTGCCTACTGGGCAGGTGCATAAACCATTGCGTCACCCGGAACACAGTGTTCATCCCAGCAGCGCGGACTATCTTGGTACGCCTCACGGACGGCCCACATTCCCACCGAGCGCCCCCTATCCGCATTCCCTGTGCATTTTCTCCATACTCACTACTCTGAGATTCCCGCTGGAGGTCGGACGTTCGGACGTACTTGTGCATCCACACTGGAGAAGATGAATCCATTGCCCATCTGGGCGAATCAGTTATATGAATGCGTGGTGTCTGTTCTTTTGGAAATTCATATCATCCTAGGATGCTTGGCAAAGGTGATTTTGGAACGTAGAGGAGAAGTTTGAAACACCTAAAGATCCAATTTAAGAACAATTTGTTTCTCAATACTTCGATCTTGTTCGCAGAGGTACGTTGTAGTGGCTTTATATCTTTACAAATCAAGGAGAATACCCTACCAGGCTATATGTTATGCCTTTCCAGGAACTCCTAGTTCCTGAGTTCTACCTTCCACTATCAATGGCGAGGGCTCTGTTTGCAACTCGTTCTGACAATACATTATAAAATACTTTAACCACAATGGCGGACAAGTGCGTTCTGACACGCAGAAAATAAGAAAATAGCAACTGCCAGTCGTTGCTACTACTGGAGACAGACTCTACAAAACTTATTGTCATTAACAGGCAAGACACGCAAGATAATATTGGGAACTCAGATTTCCTCCCTCGAATTTGTACCGACATGTCATAGTTACTGCTGCATCAGCATCAAAGTGTCACTCTACAGCGACTGCTCCCGACAACGCGGCTATTACACTGCTCCTTGCTGCTTCATGGTAACCACTGTCTTGGTCCCCTGTACTGGCCGTTATTACACTGTCTTTCAGGGACATATGCGTCAATTTCTCACGAAAAGATAATTTTCCAGGGCTTCCGCAGGCCTTCCTAAATATTCTTCCAAAACCGTTCAGAAGGTTCTCGAACATTCTGGCTGTATGCCAGCTTCTGGTAGTCACCTTGGTGCCTAAAGGTGGTTTGTTAACCTGGCCATTACAGCACAGCCACTTCCTTTTCAGGTGATCAACAAGTCTCACTTCATACGGAGCGCTCCTCTACTTCCTGATATCTGCTTGACAGAGCACTGTATGCGTTGTCTTAAGTATTACTGTTAAGAAAGTTTTTCTCCTTTCCTCGCAGCCATGCCTAGCCTTACATTAGTAAAATTCGATAGCCATGACACACTGGCGCTCCACAGTTATAGAAAATTCACAGCGTGCTAACGAGTTATAATGATCAGACAATTCACCTCAAAAATCGTTGTCTGTGGATATTAGATACAAAAAGAAACAGCTGCTGGCTCCGCTTCTAGTGGCACAATCATGTTCAACTGCCAAAATAATCGGACTGGTTCTCTTTCAGGTGCTGAGCTTCAGCCGGCCGAAGTCGCCGTGCGGTTCTGGGCGCTGCAGTCTGGAACCGCGAGACCGCTACGGTCGCAGGTTCGAATCTTGCCTAGGGAATGAATGTGTGTGATGTCCTTAGGTTAGTTAGGTTTAACTAGTTCTAAGTTCTAGGGGACTAATGACCGCAGAAGTTAAGTCCCATAGTGCTCAGAGCCATTTGAACCATTTTTGCTGAGCTTCACGGTCTCCGGTTCGAACGACCATATCCGGATCTCGGAGGACATTGTGGACTGTGTATCGCTGTCCTCTCTTTTTCCGTAGCCTAAGCCAACGGAGTCTAGACTATGCCTGTTGTTTACTGAGGACGAACTGGCTAATTCGAGTGCATACCCACACAAGCTCACCTTAAATTGTCAAGATGAATAATATGGGGGCTCTCCAAGCGATCCTGACTCTAAAACAGATTTTCGGTGTGGAGGATCTACTTACAGCCATTGTTACAGATTATGGCACACAGCTCACTAGTGAAGAATCTGAGTCTGCGCGGTCCATGAAATACAACACTTTCGCACTGCGAACACGTTTTACGCCTAGGAACATTGTCGAACATGATCGTTTTGATGGTCCAGGTGTTATGTCGTGGAGAAGCATGATGTTGTACTGTCGTAGTGACCTCTACATCTCTGAACCTGGTACACTCGCCACTCAAAGTTATTGTGGACTGTACTCATTCCCCAGGTGCGTCTTTACAGCGATGCACTCTACCTTGACTTCATTTTTATGGATGACAATGTGGGACCGTATCGAACTGCGCAGGTGGATGAGCTCTCGAAACGAGAGGATATTCAGTAAAGGTACAGGCCTACCCTTACCCCGAATTAAATCCCATCTAACAATTGTGGATGCGTTGGGGAGACGTATGGCAGCATGTCCATGGCCCTCCTGCAGCTGTCGCTGCTGAAGGATTGGAACGCCCTACCACACGAACTTACTACCAGCCTCGTGGCCAGCACGAGAGACCATTGCAGAGAACGCATTATCGTCCATGGTATCACACACCCCATTAAGAATCATCTCCCGCCTTTTATTATGTCCAGAGCCCCATCATAAATCGCGGTGATATCAGCGTAATTACTGTCATTGAATAAAATTGTAATTTCAGTTTGTTTCGCTGCGCATTTCTTTCAGTTATCTTCTGTAATGTACTCCACCAGTTCTTCCTGTGCATGGTCGAAGTCTCATCGAGATATGTTACTTGAGCAGTGAGACATCATGCGAAAGTTGCTTTCAGCCTTAAACTTTGGACCCTCCCCCCCCCCCCCCCCCTCCATGAACCATGGACCTAGCCGTCGGTGGGGAGGCTTGCGTGCCTCAACGATACAGATAGCCGTACCGTAGGTGCAACCACAACGGAGGGGTATCTGTTGAGAGGCCAGACAAACGTGTGGTTCCTGAAGAGGGGCAGCAGCCTTTTCAGCAGTTGCAGGGGCAACAGTCTGGATGATTGACTTATCTGGCCCAGTAACACTAACCAAAACGGCCTTGCTGTGCTGGTACTGCGAACGGCTGAAAGCAAGGGGAAACTACAGCCGTAATTTTTCCCGAGGGCATGCAGCTTTACTGTATGATTAAATGATGATGGCGTCTTCTTGGGTAAAATATTCCGGAGGTAAAATAGTCCCCCATTCGGATCTCCGGGCGGGGACTACTCACGAGGACGTTGTTATAAGGAGAAAGAAACCTGGCGTTCTAAAACCTGGCGTTCTACGGATTGGAGAGTGGAATGTCAGATCCCTTAATCGCGCAGGTAGGTTAGAAAATTTAAAAAGGGAAATGGATAGGTTGAAGTTTGATATAGTGGGAATTAGCAAAGTTCGGTGGCAGGAGGAACAAGACTTTTGGTCAGGTGAATACAGTGTTATAAATACAAAATCAAATAGGGGTAATGTAGGAGTAGGTTTAATAATGAATAAAAAATAGGAGTACGGGTAGGCTACTACAAACAGCACAGTGAACGCATTATTGTGGCCAAGATAGACACGAAGCCCACGCCTACTACAGTAGTACAAGTTTATATGCCAACTAGCTCTGCAGATGACGAAGAAATTGGTGAAATGTATGATGAGATAAAAGAAATTAATCAGGTAGTGAAGGTGTAACCTCCCCACAGTAAAATAATATAAATAATATTCACATTTAGTGTAACCTCTCAACAGTAATAGTTCCGAAACCTCCCAACAGTAAAATATAATCATAACATTGACATTTAGCGTAACCTACCAATAATACAATGTGACTAACCTCTCAATTAAATTGTCGCTCACTTATAACCTTTCAATAATTGACTGTCAATTTAACCTGGTAAATTTTGGACGTCAGCAGTGCTGCGTCATGGCCCTGAAAGATCATACTGAATAAATTGAAAATTCTTACCTCAATTAGGTCGCCGGATAACGCGTATATATCTGCTCCTATAAGAAATTTTTCTGGCGCAGCTCTGTGCATTGCTGCCCGATAGGTTTGGCATGTATAAAAAGAAACAACTGATTTTTCCCTTCAATAATCGGGATGACCAAGGATTGGAGAAATTAGTAAATTCTTTAAATTGAAATGACTGATTGTCAAAAGTTACTTTTTATGAGAAATATTATTATTAAGAGATTTTTTTAAAGATTTACATGGGACTTGATATAACAATACTACATATACGCGAGGCTGCTTTTTTACCTTATACTACAACGCTCAGGCTCCGCCATCGCTCCACACGACCGGCCCAGCCAACACGATACACCAGACTGCTCGCTAGCAACTACTTACTGCTACTACCACACAGTTCCTACTGCAGTCAACACTGCTCTTTGGTCTGAGATTCTCTTATAGCTTACATATCGCAGGCAGCGCGTGAGCAGTCCATCGAAATTACATCTGCTCGAGTGCGCTAACAACAAATTCCTTAATCATGGACCTGTTACATAACCCTCCACTGGGGGGCAAAATTTGGCAGCGATGGTGAGTCAATTGGACTTGCCATGAGCAACAAATTTTTCTATAATCTATTTAGTTTACTAAGGCTACAGCACAGAGTATATACATTATTGATAAGTGCAGAACGTATTAAGAAAGACAAAATGTATACGCAATGAGTACAAAATATATTAACAAATATCATAAAGTGCACACGTACTGTATAACTCTTTAGCATTTTTACATGAATTAGACATATGAAGGAGTGAAATTAAGTGCACAAGCACTGTAGAAGTCTTTAGCATATTTAGGACAATTGATCGTATTAACAAATGAAATTAAGTTCACAGGCGCTGTATAAGTCTTTGCATTTTTTTTTACAGGAACTAAATGAATAAAGTGCACACGCACTGTAAAAGTCTTTACCATTTTACAAGAATTTAAACGCGCTGTATAAGTCTTTACCATTTTACAAGAAGTAGGAAAGGAATGGGAGGGATTGCATCATGGTTGTAGCACAGTAGGTTGCACGTAGCTGCACTGAAAGTCCATATCTTTCTACAGAAGCGCAACACCAAGTGAGACAATCTGAATTTCTCTTCCCTGAATTATTTATCAGTGTAGCCAAGACACTGAAATGTTGTATTAATATTGTATGTTATCATTTTGGTAGTACATTAGGTACACCAAACAGTAGGACCAATAATAACATCTGCATCGTTCAAGGTGGTGGACAGCTTTGTACGTCAACACCACATTCTTGTAGAATCCATACTCTTACATCAACGTAGAGTTAGTGCAAAAACCAAATATAGTGCTCCATGATCATGAGGTTGGACAGGACATACGGATATTGCAGTAATTGCTGGTAATTGGGTCAGATGGTGAAGGACATTAAGTCTTATGCTAGTCATCATTCAGAATTACACTAGTGTATCAACCGATTTGAGTAATTGTTGGCACTCATTGGCTAGTTACTAAACATTTCTATGTATGTATGGAGTATTACAGAACAGTATTCATAAGTCATCTTATTACAGTAAGCAGTGGCATTCATTTATGCATATGTCATCTTGTTACAGTAATCAGTGGCATTCATTGGCCAGTTACTAAACATGTAGCAAGTATTGAGTATTACAAAACACTATTCATAACTCATCTGATTGCAGTAATTATTGGCACTCATTGGCCATTTACAAAGTATTCATATAGTTTTGCAAAACATTATTCAGTATTATTCAAAAGTCATCATTCAAAACAGGAGTTATTGAGTGTAGCATCTGTGCACAAGTCATCATATTACAGTAATCATTGGTATCGCATTTATGCAGTGTTACGAAACAACATTCAGTATTACTCAGAACTCATCATTCAAGTGACATAGGACATATTTAAAATGAAACACAATGTAACTATTACTCAAGGTCTGTAGTCCAATAATACATAGATATAATGGATTCAATACATCTGAGAAATTTGCATTATATTTAGGACTAGAAATATATCTTCAACTGGTAGCATTATTTAGTTGCATACCGGTAATATTTGGGACTGGTAATAATTTTTTTTTTTTTGCTAGCAATGCATTGCATTGGGATTGATAATTAATTGCTGGGGCATGAAAATATTTGCTTTTGACTTATTGCTGGAAATAAGGATTAATAACGTCATTCGTCATGAGTCAGCTGTAGCAAGGTTATGAAACAAGTAGAGTATATGTGATCACATTCATGAATGATACACAACTGGGTAAAGAAAATGCAAGTACTAGAACAGGTTTAATAACTAAATTCTTATAGCATATTAATATCACGAAAAGCTTCTCCTGAAAAAAAAAAATACAAAATGGATTATTGCCCTGAAAGAAAAAAATGTATATTATACTGAAAAGTTGTAAACTTCGATTTAACAGGTAATGAAACGTGTACTCAATATGTATGTACTCTAGCTGTCTTTTCCAAAACATTCAGTCATTATACTATGCAACATAAGACATTCTGTCAGAAGGAACTGCAACAAATACTTAAATAACTACATAGCATTTCTTAACTAACAGTAAATATATAAAAGTCATCATTATCATCATCTGCAAAGAAAAACTTCATTATTCATATTACCATAACTTCATCATTATCATCACCTGCAAAGAAAAACTTCATTATTTATATTAGCATATTCTTCATATAACTATTCATCATCATTTATTATCATCTGCAAAAAATAGACACTTCATTATTCACATTCATATTACCATTTACTTCATACAACTATTCATAGTATAGAGTTCCTTATTTCTAGCATATTTCATCACTAAAATTAACACGTGTAGTTCTGTCTGACAGCTTGCATCAATCGCCTCGTATTTTGAAAGAAAAATAATTAGTCAAGACTGCTATCATACAATGTGTATAGTATATTCTGGTTAATGCTTGTTAATTCTGATCCATTTACTCTTCATGACAAGGTATTGCATTTTCTTTCGTTCATTCCGATGGTGAAATTTCCATTACATAGTAAACCACTGTGGTTGTTTAATTTATTTCTTTTACACGGTATTTCTTTCTGAAAATGATGAATAAGGATTAATATCTTGCATTTAAATCACATACTCATTAAATGAAAACTTGTTTCTAGTGATGTAATTAAGCATACAGCATAGCATGACAGAAAACGTATTAGGTCAAAAACATAGACAGTTTTCAAGTGAAAAAATGTACACACAGTATCATAATGTAGTAGCAAAAACGTGGAATAGTCAAGATGTGAGATATCATAAGACAAAATGTCAAAGTCCACTGGTGTTTGTTACATCTTAAAGATTTCATAGTACATACAGAGAAAAAATTTTACTTTCGATAGGAAAACAATCATACATACACAAAAAAATGAAAAACGTGCACGGTCTGATGTCTAACGACAAGAAAAGCGACCTGTTAACCTTACCTTGCCTGGCACTTGCCAAGAAAAAATATAATCATCATCAGTAAGTGGTCATATAAATATCTGGAAATGGCATTACAGTGTGACAAATCATAAAGTATGTTTATTCAATAAAGGGTTTAATATTGGAGACATGGTGATTGCCTTTGCTTTTTCTGGTTCTCAAAGTTTCGACATGTACTACATTGGGGTGAGGAATGCTGTATATTCTATATGGACCTGCGTATAGAAATTCAAATTTACTGCATCTACTCTTTCCTCTGTTGGATAAATAGTGTGTGCGTACTAATATCTTCTGTCCAATGTGAAAGTCGCGGCGTGTACAAACCTGTTTTTGCTGTCTTCTCCGGCGCTCTGCGGTACGTTTGATGTTGTTGAGCGCAATGTCAATTATTTCATGGTGACGTAGTCGACGAGATGTAGGAAAGGATACTAATTCTTTAATTTTGTTAGATGGTTCAACATTTTTCAATATAAAAATCGGCGATAGCATAGTAGATTCATTTGGTATGGAGTTAATTACATCCTGGAATGAGAGTATGTGTGTATCCCAATCAATATGTTTTTTATGGCAGTATATTCTACATAGTTTACCAATTTCTTTCGTTAGTCGTTCACAAGGGTTCGAAGAAGCATGATACTTGGTTATTTTCAATACATGCCCTACATGCAACAGAAAATGTTTTACAAATGCATTCGAAACAGATTTAGCAGTAGCTTTGCGCAACGGAGTGAAGGTAACAAATTTCGAAATGAGTTCAACAGCGACAAAGATGTAGCAAAAACCTCTATTAGTTCTGCGAATCGGTCCAAAAATGTCTACAGCGGCCATGTGTCTCAATTTGACGGGTACAATGGGATGTAACGGAGGAATATGTGGAGTCGTGTCTGATTTAGCTTTCTGGCAGATTTTACATTACGCTAAAACTCGTCGAATACGTTTCTCCATGTTGACAAAATAACAGTTCTGTCTTAGTATAAGGAAACATTTTCTGGCTCCATAATGTGCGTAACTTAAATGAGTATACCAAATTAATTTGTTAACAAGCTCGTCAGGAATACATAATAACCAGTTGTTGCTGTCAGGGTGAGAGCGGCGAAACAGAATATTATTGTGTACAGTGTAATGGTTTTTAATGGTAACGTTATTCTTATGTTGCCAAAGGCGTTTAATTTCTTTCCACACGTTGTCTTTGCTCTGCTCTTGTGCTATGTCTCGTAATGACGATGAAATGAAATTTTCACAGTAAAATAATTAAATAATATTCACATTTAGTGTAACCTCTCAACAGTAAAAGTTCCGAAACCTCCCAACAGTAAAATATAATCATAACATTGACATTTAGCGCAACCTACCAATAATACAATGCGACTAACCTCTCAATTAAATTGTCGCTCACTTATAACCTTTCAATAATTGACTGTCAATTTAACCTGGTAAATTTTGGACGTCAGCAGTGCTGCGTCATGGCCCTGAAAGATCATACTGAATAAATTGAATATTCTTACCTCAATTAGGTCGCCGGATAACGCGTATATATCTGCTCCTATAAGAAATTTTTCTGGCGCAGCTCTGTGCATTGCTGCCCGATAGGTTTGGCATGTACAAAAAGAACCAACTGATCTTACCTTTCAATAATCGGGATGACCAAGGATTGGAGAAATTAGTAAATTCTTTAAACTGAAATGAATGATTGTCAAAAGTTACTTTTTATGAGAAATACTATTATTAAGAGTTTTTTTTAAGATTTACATGGGACTTGATATAACAATACTACATATGCGCGAGGCTGCTTTTTTACCTTATACTACAACGCTCAGGCTCCGCCATCGCTCCACACGACCGGCACAGCCAACACGATACACCAGACTGCTCGCTAGCAACTACTTACTGCTACTACCACACAGTTCCTAATGCAGTCAACACTGCTCTTTGGTCTGAGATTCTCTTATAGCTTACATATCGCAGGCAGCGCGTGAGCAATCCATCGAAATTACATCTGCTCGAGTGCGCTAACAACAAATTCCTTAATCATGGACCTCTTACAAAGGGAGACGAAAATTTAATAGTCATGGGTGACTGGAATTCAAGAGAAGGAAAATGGAGAGAAGGAAACACGGTAGGTGAATATGGATTGGGGCTAAGAAATGAAAGAGGAAGCCGCCTGGTATAATTTTACGCAGAACATAACTTAATCATAGCTAACACTTGGTTCAAGAATCATGAAAGTAGGTTGTTTATATGGAAGAACCCTGGAGATACTAAAAGGTATCAGATAGATTACATAGATTACATAATGGTAAGATAGAGTTTTAGGAACCAGGTTTTAAATTGTAAGACATTTCCAGGGGCAGATGTGGACTCTCACCAAATTCTATTGTTATGAACTGTAAATTAAAACTGGAGAAACTGTAAAAAGGTGGGATTTTAAGGAGATGGGACCTGGATAAACTGAAAGAACCAGAGGTTGTACAGAGTTTCAGGGAGAGTATAAGGGAACAATTGACAGGAATGGGGAAAGAAATACAGTAGAAGAAGAATGGGTAACTTTGAGGGATGAAATAGTGAAGGCAGCAGAGGATCAAATAGGTAAAAAGACGAGGGCTAGTAGAAACCCTTGGGTAACAGAAGAAATATTGAATTTAATTGATGAAAGGAAAAAATATAAAAATGCAGTAAATGAAGCAGGCAAGAAGGAATACAAACGTCTCAAAAATGTTATCGACAGGAAGTGCAAAATGGCTAAGCAGGGATGGCTAGAGGACAAATGTAAGGATGTAGAGGCTTATCTCACTAGGGGTAAGATAGATACTGCCTACAGGAAAATGAAAGAGACCTTTGGAGAAAGGAGAACCACTTGTATGAATATCAAGAGCTCAGCTGGAAACCCGGTTCTAAGCAAAGAAGGGAAAGCAGAAAGGTGGAAGGAGTATATAGAGGGTCTATACAAGGGCGATGTACTTGAGGACTATATAATGGAAATGGAAGAGGATGTAGATGAAGATGAAATGGGAGATACGATACTGCGTGAAGAATTTGACAGAGCACTGAAAGATTTGGGTCGAAACAAGGCCCCCAGAGTAGACAACATTCCATTAGAACTACTGGCAGCTTTGGGAGAGCCAGTCCTGACAAAACCCTACTATCTGGTGAGCAAGATGCATGAGACAGGCGAAATACCCTCAGACTTCAAGAAGAATATAATAATTCCAATTCCAAAGAAAGCAGGTGTTGACAGATGTGAAAATTACCGA
Source organism: Schistocerca nitens (assembly GCF_023898315.1). NCBI lineage: Eukaryota > Metazoa > Arthropoda > Insecta > Orthoptera > Acrididae > Schistocerca > Schistocerca nitens. The sequence continues at coordinate 433,200,657 of NC_064615.1, read as the reverse complement.
ACTATCAGTTTAATAAGTCACAGCTGCAAAATACTAACACGAATTCCTTACAGACGAATGGAAAAACTAGTAGAAGCCGACCTCGGGGAAGATCAGTTTGGATTCCGTAGAAATGTTGCAACACGTGAGGCAATACTGACTCTACGACTTATCTTAGAAGAAAGATTAAGGAAAGGCAAACCTACGTTTCTAGAATTTGTAGACTTAGAGAAAGTTTTTGACAATGTTGATTGGGATCTCTCTTTCATATTCTGAAGGTGGCAGGGGTAAAATACAGGGAGCGAAAGGCTATTTAAAAGTTGTACAGAAAGCAGATGGCAGTTATAAGAGTCGAGGGGTATGAAAGGGAAGTAGTGGTTCGGAAGGGAGTGAGACAGGGTTGTAGCCTATCCCCGATGTTATTCAATCTGTATATTGAGCAAGCAATAAAAGAAACAAAAGAAAAGTTCGGAGTAGGTATTAAAATCCACGGAGAAGAAATAAAAACTTTGAGGTTCGCCGATGACATTATAATACTCTCAGAGGCAGCAAAGGCCTTGGAAGAGCAGTTGAACGGAATGGACAGAGTCTTGAAAAGAGGGTATAAGATGAACATCAACAAAAGCAAAACGAGGATAATGGAATGTAGTCGAATTAAGTCGGGTGATGCTGAGGGAATTAGATTAGGAAATGAGACACTTAAAGTAGTAAAGGAGTTTTGCTATCTGTGGAGCAAAATAACTGATGATGGTCGAAGTAGAGAGGATATCAAATGTAGACTGGCAATGGCAAGGAAAGCGTTTCTCAAGAAGAAGAATTTGTTAACATCGAGTATAGATATAAATGTCAGGAAGTCGTTTCTGAAAGTATTTGTATGGAGTTTAGCCATGTATGGAAGTGAAACATGGACGATAAATAGTTTAGACAAGAAGAGAATAGAAGCTTTCGAAATGTGGTGCTACAGAAGAATGCTGAAGATTTGATGGGTAGATCACATTACTAATGAGGAGGTATTGTATAGAATTGGGGATAAGAGGAGCTTGTGGCACAACTTGACTAGAAGAAGGGATCGGTTGGTAGGACATGTTCTGAGACGTCGAGGGATCACCAATTTTCGTATTGGAGGGCAGCGTGGAGGGTAAAAATCGTAGAAGGAGTCCAAGAGATGAATACACTAAGCAGATTCAGAGGGATGTAGGCTGCGGTGGGTACTGGGAGATGAAGAAGCTTGCACAGGGTAGAGTAGTATGGAGAGCTGCATCAAACCAATCTCAGGGCTGCAGACCACAACAACAACAACATATGTAAACACGTGCACCAACACCTTCGGTATATGATACAATTATCAAACTGTAAATAATGTCCCGATTTTTGTGGCACTCTTTATAACTGAGAGATGATTCAGTTCCTCAATAAATATTTGGAGAGTAATAGTTGTAGAAGTATACACTGAGGGAAAAAGAAACGCAACACCAGGAAGGAGTTGTGCGACATAATCGAAAGTTATCAGGCGTGTTTCTACATCTAGAAGATGATTTCTATTCAAATTTCGCCCCGGTCGCATACGAGTGGCGCTACAATGAGCTTGAAAATCGCGTTTCTTTAAATACACGCTGTAGCGATCGTGAGCGTTGAGACTGGACACTGTGAGTTGATGTTAGTCAAGAATGTATTCAAGACGACAAAGACGCCATGATGAACACCTCATTGAGTTTGAACGGGCTCGTATAATGCGGCTCGGCTACGAGAAGCTGGACATTTATTCTGCGATACTGCGAAAAGGCTTTGCAGGAATGTAGTCCCTGTACATGACTGCTGGCAGCGGTGGTCACGAGAATGTACAGCAGCAAGAAGACCGTGCTCTCGACGGTCACGTGGCACTAACGAGAGGAAAGATCGTCGTGTATGGCTTGTGGATCTGGCACGTCGTACTGCATCTGGAGCAACTGTTTGAACAGCAGTTGGCTCAACTGTGACCCAACGAGCTGTTACAAATAGTTTACTTCAAGGACAGCTCGGAGCCAGACGCCTTGTAGCGTGCATTCCACTGACCTCAGACCGCCGCCATTTGCGACTTCAGTGGTGTCAAGCGAGAGCTCACTGGACTGCAGGTTGGAGTTCTGTTGAGTCTTCTGCCTCGGTGTTAGTGATGACCGGGTGTTGGTTAGAAGGAGACCAGGTGAGGGCCAGCAAACAACCTGTCTGCTTGATGTGCATTTTCATGTTTACGCGGCGCAAAGACTGTTCCATAAAATTTCGTGCTGAATTTACGCGGCTGCACGCCCGAAATTTTATATAACAACCTGTCTGCACATACACAGGACCTACATCTGGAGTTGCAGTCTGTGGTGTAATTTCGTATGACAGCAGGAGCACTCTCGTGATTATCCCACGCACCCTGACTGCAAATTTGTACGTCCATCTGGTGTTTCGACGTGTTGTGCTGCCACTGATGAACAGCATTCCAGGGAGTGTTTTACAACGGGATAACGCTCGCCTACATACCGCTATTGTAAAAGAACGTGCTCTGCAGGGTGTCGACATATTGATTTGGCCTCTTCGATCACCAGATCTGTCCCCAATCGAGCACATGTGGGACATCAGGGGGACGACAACTCCAGCGTCGTTCTCAACCAGCGTTAACTGTCCCTGTACTGACTGACCCAGTGCAAGTGCAGGCTTGGAACTCCATCTCACAAACTGACATCCAGCACCTGTAAAAAACAATGCAAGCACGTTTGCATGGTGGCGTTTACTTCGGTTATTGATGTACCAGCATATCACATTTACAGTGGTTTATCCCAGATTTACATTAACCTGTGATGCTGCAATGTTAATCACATAAATGTATTACCTAGTCAAATGCATTCCCGTAATTTCATTTCTCTACATTTATTATTTTAGAATCTGTTGCACTCACGTTAATGCGTTGTAGATATTCCTGTCATTTTTCCATTGTGATACAACAGCAAGGGAAGTCAGCCATAACGTGTCCATGGAACGAAAGGTGTTGGAAAGGTGTTGTTTCGACAGAAACAAAGTGGCGGTGAAAGAGGATTCTCGCATTCGCACACCACTGCACGATTGTTGGAGGAAGGCGAGAAAGAGACAAAGGGCGTCGCAGCGTAGCCATCGTTTTAGGTTTCGATTCGGCCACTTTGTTTGCTACGCTCGGCTCCGTTCGACAGAGCACCCGTAGAGTTTTCACCGCGGTCCGGTCCGGTCCGGCGGCTCGCTTCTCATTCGGGAAGGCAGCGGCGAGCGTGGGCGGTCGTCGCAAAGTGGGCGTGGCAGGTCTCGCTGCCGCCGCCGCCGCCGCCGGCCAGCAGCCGTAAATTAGGCGACGCGGACGCCGGGGCAGGGCCGGGTCGCGCTGGCTTTTACGACCCCCGCGTCCGGACGCCGACTCTCCAGACGACGTCCCCGGCCACAGCCCCGCGCCGCGCCGCCTCGGTGTAAAACTTTTACGTGCGCCCCTCGGAATCCCTTCGCGCGTAGCTGCCGGGTAGCTGGCCGTGTAAAGAGAGGCTGCGTGCCGTGTGTGTATGTGCGTGTGTGTGTTTGGCGAGGCGCGCCTTTGTCACCAGATGGAGGGCAGGTACGGCTGACCCGACCAGAGGTTCTAATTCACTCTGGCCGTTACAGTCGGGATTTCTCTCACTGCGATACCCTCGTCGGTATGGGCTAGCAGTTTCGATGACTCAGCCCGTGCTATCTGTTAACATCTCTGGCAGTCTTGCACACTGTCTAGCGTACCTAATACAATGAGGTGACAAAAGTGATGGGGTGGCGATATGCATACACTGATGCGGCAGTATCGCAGACACGAAGCATAAAAGGGTAGTGCTTCGGCGGAGCTGTCATTCGTACTCAGGTGATTCGCGTGAAAATGTTTTCGACATGATTATGACCGCACGAAGGGAATTAACAGATTCTGAGCGCGGAATGGTAATTGGAGCTAGGCATATGGGACATTCCATTTCGAAGAAAGTTCGCTAATTCAATATTCCGAGATCCACAGTGTCAATAGTGTGCCGAGAATATCAAATTTTAGGCATTACCTCTCACCACGGGCAATGCAGTGGACGACGGCCTTCACTTAACGACCGAGAACAGCGACGTTTGCGTAGAGTTTTCAGTACTGAAAGACAAACAGCACTGCGTGATATCAGTGCGCGAAGTACGAAGAAAGCATCCGTTAGGTCAGTGTGGCGAAACTTGGCGTCGATGGGTCATGGCAGTAGACGAACGACGCGGGTGCATTTGCTAAAAGCACATCACCTGCAGCGCGTCTCTTGGGCTCGTGACCATATCGGTTAGATCCCAGACGACAGGAAAACCGTGGCCTGATCAGATCAGACACGGTTTCGGATGGAAAGAGCTGTGGTAGGCCTCGAGTGTGGCGCAGTCCCCCCGAAGCCATGGACCCAAGTTGTCAATGAGGCATTGTGCAAGCTGGTGATGGTTTGATAATGGTGCGGCCTGTGTTTACATGGAATAGACTGGGTCCTTCTGACCAACTGAACCGATAATTGACTGGAAATGGTTATTTTCGGCTATTTGGAGACTATTTGATGCCATTCATGAACTTCATGGTTCCAAACACGCACGAATGATGCAGCCAGCCAGATCGCTCGACATGAATGTCATCGAACGTTTATTGGACATAATGGCAAGGTCAGTTCGTGCATCGGCCACACTTCCGCAATTATGGAAGGCTATAGGCGCTGCGTGGCTCAGTATTTTTGAAACGGACTTCCAGCGTCTGGCTGAGTCCATGCCCCGTCGAGTTGCTGCACTGCGCCGGGCATAAAGAGGTCTGACACGATAATCGTAGGTTCTTCGTGACTTTTGTCATGTCACTGTACATTGCTTAATTTTTGTCGTGAAAAATTCTAATCGCTCATCCTTCAAACTTTTTTGTGTGACGGGATACAGTCAGATGTGAATTGCTAATAACTGCGAAGCGAATAATGCGTAAACAATGGTTAAGGCCTAATCAGATACAGGGTTTGGACAAAGAAAAGTCGCCAGAAATGCATGCTTGAGCATAACTGCAGTGATGCCTGCATGCTGCGCTGTTGTATGTGGCCACGAACGACAACTATCCGATGTCCTCAATACTGTTTTAAGAGTCAGTCGTGCTCAGAAAGGTGTTCTGTGCAGTTGTGAGTGCTTCATGTCGGCGCGAAGTGAATTTGAAAGTGCGAAAATCTATTGTGCTCGCGTGGTGAGTGCTTCCGTAACCAAGGTAGCTGAAGTGTTTGGCGTTACAAGAGGCACCGTATCGGATATTTTTACCTCACACAGGAAAAGCGGGAAAACATCGTCTGCTAAGTTACAATGCAGACGAAAGTGTTTGTTGAACGATCGTGGCAGATGGTCTTTGAAGAGGACTGTGACGGAAAATAGGAGGACGACAGCTGGAAAAATCCCTGCAGGACCGAATGTCGCACTCGCAGAGCCTGTCAGGACCAAAACAACACGACGGGAGCTCCGTAAGCAGGGAATTGCAGGGCGAGCTGGAATTGCAAAATCACTCATCAGTGATGTAAATGCCATAACGGGAAAAAGTATTGCCGAATCAATAAAACCTGGACTATGGATGAATGGGAGAAAGTTATTTGGTCAATGGGTCTTGTTTCACACTTTTTCCAACTTCCGTCCAAGTTTACTTCCCCAGAGTGAAAAATGGCGGCGGTTTGGTGGCGATTTGGCAGCCGAATCGTGATTTTCCATGGGCACTACGGCTCTTCTGCAAGGTTACGCTACTGCCAAAGATTATGTGACAATTTTGACTGATTTGGTTAATTCTATGGTACAATGTTTATTGCGCAATGGTGATGCTGTATCCCAAGACGCCAGGATCACGAGTATGAACTGTCGCATCTCCCGTGACCACCAATCACTGGATGTCATTATTATTGAGCCTTTGCTGTCTACCTTGGAGAGACGATTGCGTGCTCGCTCCTTACTTCCATCATCGTTACCTGAACTCGTCATTACTTTGTGGGAAGAATGGTATAACCCTACTCTGAATACCATACGTGACCTATATTTGTCCATTCCGGGACGACGCAAAGTTGTTTTGAATGCCAAAGCGTTTCTTTTTCACACTGCATTAGGCATAGCAGTGTCTTGTGTTTCTCGTGCTTCCAGTTTTGTCCAACCCCTGAGACTCATGTGTGTACGTGTCTGTAGCGCAGTATTTGTTTTGATTGTGACATCATCATACCAGTACAGGCGAAAGCGCATTATTTTACGAATTAGCTTGGATTAAAGCTATAAATTCATGCAGCGTTGATCACAATTAGCCAGGGCATTGACTCGGGTTTCATTATGAAGAGCTTTGGAGCATTGCTAGTACCCAAAGTGAGACAGTAAAAATATTCGAGGACTATAAACGAAAACTGTTATGAATTCGAAAATTACGAAGTAATAGTAGATGTCGTTTAATATGTCTCGTAAATGTGTTCGCAATTGTAGAATACGCAATTCAGAGAAAAGCTCGCATCGAAAGGAATGCAGAAACCCTAAATAGCCCAGTTCAGTGCGAATACGAAAGCTACTACAGCGTAGAAAAGGGAATGAATGGACGAGGCAAAGTGTAGTGGTCCAACAGGCGTACGGCGGCCAGTGGCAGTCCAGACGTGTGGTTTACCAACTCTGCAACGATTACACCATTCTGCGTAACAGTTATCTTAAGGGTGAAACGTCGCCTTAGAAAAATTAATGAATTACTGTGCTGATAAACCTCTTACATTATTTGATTTTCAAACAGCTGAGCAGAACTGAACGTACTCAGACATTTCGCTCTTTACCTATTCTGATCAACACTAAAGTGACACAATATTTTTAGCGCAACGCAATCTGACTTTGAAAAATCCCTACAAAACAATGGCCCTGACTAACAATTACCTATACCTTTCATGAATCACTTACCTCACAAAAATCTTCGTTACTCGAACTACTGCAACACAGCTAGCGCCACTACTGCCAGCTAAATAAAAGATTCTAACTACTGAAGGGACTAACTACTGATAAGCGTAGTTAGCAAATGAAAGATTTTGATAAAGAACAAACAATGTATTTACCTTAATAGTGTTCAAAAGTCATAATATATATATCATTTCATGACATCCAGTCTTACAAATTTACTGTCTCTGATGGACACACGTCCAGATCATCCGCTCTCAAAACTCCGCCATCTCTCTCCCCGCACCCACCACTGCTGGCGGCTCGCCTCCAACTGCGCAACGCTACGCGCTGTTAACAGCCAACTGCCCAACACTACAATAGCAAATTCCAACAACGCCACCCAGCCACAGACTGCACACAGCACAGCCAGTGATTTTCATACAGAGCGCTACGTGGCGGTGGCGTTGCCAATATAAGAACCTAAACAGTCTACTTACATATCCCCCATGCTCCCCACAAAAAATTTTACAAATTGTTCTGGGCAGTGACCAATACAGATTTGAAGAAATTTTTCATAATTACAATAACAAAGAATCAAATGCACACACTCATTGATAATCCTTAGAACCAGCAATGCTGTTAACCAGTCCCTTGCTGAATTATCATCACACGTGCAAACACTAACAGTCCCAACTTCTCATCTATTATGCATATACTATGACCAACAGAAACGTGTGCAGTGAAATGAAACTTAATTTGAAGAACTGGTGTCTATACAATTATAAATTTACAACATGAGAATACAATTACAAAGGTAAAAAAATACATCATTAAAGAACATAACAATACAGATAACATTTGTGGTAATACGGGCTTTACAAAAGAATAGAAACAAATATATACATCAGTGTGACAGGAATTATAACATAAGTAAATATATAAAAGGTCAGAATAACTTTCGAAACATCAACTTCACACGTGAGCATTAAAACAAAACAGAATAAATAATGTCTAAACATCTTTACAAAGTAAATAACATATTATAAATGCAAATTATATTTGAGGATAACAGTATTTCTTATCATAGTGAATGTAGCTGAGTATTAGAAAAATTCTACAACACAAGTCTTATCAGATAAACACATAAAGACAGGAAGAACACAAATACACAAGGTACACAGACACATAGTGGAATAACACAAAAGGACAGAACAGGGTTTATTTTCAGTGTGACATTTGGTACTGCAGTCCAACCCAAAACTTCATTTCATAGATGTTTCTTCTTACTTCACCTTCTTTTTTATACCTTGTCAATGCATTTCTTCCAATTCATCACAACTCATTCTCTTCTATAGCCTACCCACTCTTAAGCTAACTTAAGTCTACTGAGCTCAGATGCTAAACTAAGGGACAAGGCAATGCAGCAGCACAAAACAATTAATGCAAACAGCAATGACAAAAAATGCAAATTGGCAAAGCAAGCAGCATTATAGAAATTGGCAAAGCAATTGCAATATTACAACTAACATAAGGCAACGTGCAGCAAACAAGAAAAATAAATCAGTAGTAAAACTAGCTTACTACATTGTAAAATTCAGTAGAACTATGCATGACAAACAACAGCGGCAAATGCTATAACTTATACCCAAACATGACAAAGCTCAAGCAGTAAAAATATTACAGTAAAGATGGCCATGTCTAATACCTACGTCAGAACTTAACACTAGAGTGATGCATCACGATAAATCACTCTATGAAACAAGTTACTCAGTCATTGACAAAATTATGTATGCAATTCCTGTGAAGGGAAATGTCTTTTTTGCTCCCTCTTTTTTTTGGAAGTAGATCATAAAATTATTATTTACTGGATCTGTAGGCATAAAATATGTATATTAGTACATCTATTAAATTTTATTTTAACCAATGCTGCAGTGCAACTAGAAACTAGATATTAAACAAAATGAGCAATCTCTCAACTAGAAAGACAGTAGTCATAATCAGATGTATCGACATAAAATATTTCTCATCATTTCATTAGGCATTTCAGTAAATATCAGAAAGTTTGAGCTCAGAACTATAATCATATGTTTCAAGTATGAGCGTGTCTTATTTTAAGTGCTTTCTACAAAGGAATGTCAATAGCAAGGTTAATGGCCTCTCCTTTTTTTTGTTGTGCCTCTGACAGGCGCGGCTTTTTTTTCCAGGTGACTGACGCATAGCTTGGCGCCTACAGCGCATTACGTCAAGGTCACTTAGCTTTCTTACCGAAATATTTACGACAGCAGTTTGCCCTACAGTGACAGTCGCATAAAAAAAATTTCACAGGTCGAGAATTTGCGTTACAAATGTGTAGAAACAAAATCCTGTAAATATAACAGAGTCCAAAAAAATTTCTGCGGCATTGTGATACATTCACCCATTTACACACATTTCATAACTCTTAAAGTATGATTCTTGGTTTCCAACATCCTTTTTCACAAATCAGAGTCCCTAACCACTATTTATTATTCCATGGCGTATTACACATATACATATTTGTTGACACTTCTTCAATATTATATCATAATAAATATGTAGCATAATCAAATTCCTCATATAGCATCAGCTTATTGATCATACCTCAACAGCATAATACACATCGTCGTCGTAATAATATCATAACAGATCAATCACATCTAAAAATCGTTGCAGCTTCTTTCAGTAATTTCAAAACCTTCAATAAAGTCATTTACCTCAAACGTACTACAAAAATCATGATCCTATACCAAATACATCATTCAAAGCTCTCATAGTATCACAATGGTTCTGAAAAAAATAAGAACAGTTCACAAAGTACATACAAAATACAATTTCATAAGTGTGAAGTTATCCAACTGTCTAATTACGTAACATCTGTCACTGATGTAGTAAAATAAGTGTTTGTCTCCCTCAGTTAAGTGATCAGATAGCTGTGTAATTCTGTGTTAGAGAAATATGGTACCGATGTGTAAAGTTTGTATAAACAAATACCATATTAGCTAGGGCTCCTTGTGCTTGCCAAACACATGGTGCACAAACTAAGCGTGTACCCCCCTGAGGATTAATGTAATTATACCCTCAGGTGTTACAGATTACAGAAATCAAATGAAATGTATCACGAAAACTTTCTTTGTAATTCAAAAATCTTTAAAAATAAATGTTTTTAGTACAAAATTAATCACTCAAATACGTGTACTACCGCGCTAAATTGTGCGTCTTATTCTAACATAATCTCTGTCATTACTCGAGGGAAAAATGTGCCAAGTGTCGTAATGATTGTCGTCCGTAAGCAAAGTTCTGTGGAAGTCAATGTACTTACCTCGTAATAATCAAAAGCGAAATGCTATGCTTATAGATATTGTAGTTATTACATACAGTACCGTGATCAAGAAAGTACTGTATTGTAATGTGTTGTTGTGCTACAGAAGAGGCAGTCTCATTGTAGCTATACCACAAAAGTTACTACTGAAACATGTTTACTTTCCAGAATAATACAGAAAAACTGTGCAGATATAAAACAGATACAGCACAAAAGCAACAATGTAAATTGTGTCACACATTAGTAGCGTCGTGATATAGTCGTGTAGCTGTCAAATAAACTAACCACTGTGTCATCTGGTATCTCTCAGAAAGCACTTTAAATCCATAATGTATATTCAAGTAAACCAAAATGTTGCAGTAAAATCTCGTTAGCAGTACTGGTATATGTTCTAAGTATGTAAGCCTTATAGTCGTTACGTAATCGTGCAACTAACAAGCAAGAATGTACACACACAATAACACTGTGACGTCTGTTCACTATAACAATGCATTCGTAATGACTGTCTAAATATGTTCCCTAGGTTCTAGACTGGATAGTTAACTTTAAAACATAGTTGCATGTTAACAGTTTCAAAGTGTGACATAGAGTAATAATAACGTGAAGTGAAAAATTTTATGGCAAAGACTAAGTTAAAAAGCAGATCATCTCTCAATAAACGGTTTTACATGTCAAATGTGGTGCAATCTTTTACGCTTTCTAGTGCGCAAAGTTTCAACTTCAAAGCAATTATCATGTTGTATACATCGGTAAGGAATGCTAAAATTTTTCTCGAGTTTAGCATCTATGTTATTTTTCTCTGAGCCAGCCGGCGCACGTGGGTGCCTGCAGTGCGACTCATTGTCTGTATCTTGTTGGTGTGCGTTGTTATTGGGATTAGGAGACCTGACTTCTACAAATTCAGCTTGCCGAGAGGGCCCAGCCCTGTTTGAATCCCCCAGTTCTGATGAAATTCAGGTCTGTCGTTATGATTATATCGTCTGTCGTCATGTCGGTAGCTCCTGTAGTTTCTGTCTTGTCGGTTAAGTGGTATAGAATTTCTCCCTGAATTATCAATGCATGGTGGATCGTTGGGTCTGAAGTTATTCTGTCTCCTGTGATAATAATAGTTCTGGTTGCCATATTGTCTGTTTCTATGATTGTCTCTGTCATATTCATTACTACGGAAATGCGATCTTTCTCTGTAACTATTACTCTGCCAGTGGTTGCCGTATGGGTAGTGTCTCTTTTGTTCACGATTTGCGTTGTAAGAATAGCCTTGTCGTGTCCAGTTATTATTTCTTTCATCGCAGAATTGTGACGGATGTGACCTGTAATTGTTGTGTTCCTATTTTCGCGTCCCGCGATTGTCAGTGTCAATTTTCCGATTCTTTTAAGAGTCCCTGAAAAGCTTCAATGTCGTCTTTGCAACGTCCTGCCAAAATAATATGTCGTAAATTTTCAGGCAATTTGATTAAGCAAATGCGGATGAGTTCTGAGGGGCTGTATGGGTTTGACAGGTACTGATTCTTGTGCAACATGTCTTCAAAATATTTCACAAGACTGGAAAATTCAGATTGTTCGAAATGTTTCATCATTATGATGCTATGTTTTACTCGGTCTTGTGTAGCTTCCAACCAATATGCTGACAGGAAGGCATGATAAAATTCTCCTTCACTGTGACAATCGTGAATGACCAATCGCATTCTTACAGCTGGTTCATTCTCTAAGAAGCCACACATAAATTCTAATCTGCGCTCTAATGACCAGTTGGGAGGAAAATAATGAGAGAATTGATGGAGCCATGCTTGTGGATGAATGTCGTTGCCAGAATTCTTATATGTTTTGAATTTATGTGTAGTAATGAACAGCTTATAGTCAAAATCATCATGTCGGCGAGTCGCATATCGGTCATTGTTACTTCGTTTCGGCGGTTCCATCTCAAAATTCGGTGTACCTTGCCAATTTTTTTCATAATTTCCGGAGTGCCCTGTGTTATTATTTTGTCGCTGTTCCGTATTTCTATGTCCCTCTTCCAGTGTTGGAGCGCGAGTCTCCTCTGAAATATGTAATTCTTGTATTATTTGTGCCAACTGATCTTGTACTTCCCGGATTTCTCTTTTGTGTTGCGTATTAATTTGATTCTGATTTTGTTTGTATTTCCTAATTTTTCGTATTCTTCTGTGTCATTGAAGGCTACGGGTCTTGTGTCATTCAGATCATCATCTACCTTTGTAGATACGTTAGTGAACTGATCCGAAAGCTCGGCTACTCTCCCCGATAGTGAAATTATTTCCTCTGTATGTTTTTCTGAACCAAGTTTCAGAGTGTCCATTTGTGTTGAAATCGTATCTACTGAGTCCTTTAAGTTTTCTTGAGTTTTTGCAAGTTTCGTAACCGAATCAGTAGATGCAACTGAGTCAATTTTAGCTTGCAGGGTGTCGTGATTTTCATGAACAATAGTTTGCAGTTCCTTTATGGCTGCTTCATGATTCCGTAATGCATTTTCATGACGCGAAACAATAGGTTGAAAATGCTCACAAATGTGTGTTTTTACGGCATTACACACTTTTTGGCATTTAGATTCGATTTTAAGTAATTCAGCAATTAAACCTTCACGTGTTTGTTCAAGTGTGGAGTCTAACTTTTGAAGCTGTTGCTGTGTTTGTCTCTGATTTTGTACCATTGTGTCTAATTTTTGAAGCTTTTGTCCCATTTGTTGCACTAATTGTAATAACAATGCACTGGTGTCTGAAACATGTTCCGCAGTGCTATTCGGCAGTGCATTTGAACCGGCAATATTCGAATTTTGAAAAGCACAAAATGTGTCTTCACTTATTTGAGAAAACGGTGAGGACGCAAAACCTGAATCTACAGTACTTGCGAGATTGTGTCCTGTCATTTCGGATTCCTGAGGCGAGCTGTTGCCGACCGGTCGATCGATAATGCTTCCCTGATCACTAATTGTTTCACTGTCCACACCATTATTTTCAGCCCACTCCATTTCCCTATGCACGACTACCAAATTACTACTTTGAACATTAGTTAATTCATTACTCGGCGGCGCTAACACACTGCTTTCGTCTTCACTGTCATTTCTCAGTTTACTTTGGAGCCTAGTATTACGTTTTTCACAAGCCATTATTGTCGCAATATTTCACATGATAACACAGAAAAGCACAATTTGAAGAGCACAAAAAAAAAAAAAAAAAAAAAAAACACAGTACATTGCACTGAAAATAACATCTCGTTAATTGCAAGCGCAGCTGCGAAATACTTGGTGCAAATCTACATGCATGCCACAACTGTTTTACTGTACAACAATGAAAAACTACAACTACAAAGGATATTCTCTCTATAATTACGCGCTAGGAATAAACAATAGGAGCACTAATTACACAAACTACAAGAAAAAATCAAAAGATTCCAGTGACGTATCCACGGCTAAGGGTCGACATATGAAACGTCCCCTTAGAGAAATTAATGAATTACTGTGCTGATAAACCTCTTACATTATTTGATTTTCAAACAGCTGAGCAGAACTGAACGTACTCAGACATTTCGCTCTTTACCTATTCTGATCAACACTAAAGAGACACACAATATTTTAAGCGCAACGCAATCTGACTTTGAAAAATCCCTACAAAACAATGGCCCTGACTAACAATAACCTATACCTTCCACGAGTCACTTACCTCACAAAAATCTTCGTTACTCGAACTACTGCAATACAGCGAGCGCCACTACTGTCAGCTAAATAAAGGATTCTAACTACTGAAGGGACTAACTACTGATAGGCGTAGTTAGCAAATGAAAGATTTTGATAAAGAACAAACAATGTATTTACCTTAATAGTGTTCAAAAGCCATAATATATATATCAGTTCATGACATTCAGTCTTACAAATTTACTGTCTCTGATGGACACACGTCCAGATCATCCGCTCTCAAAACTCCGCCATCTCTCTCCCCACATCCACCACTGCTGGCAGCTCACATCCAACTGCGCAACGCTACGCGCTGTTAACAGCCAACTGCCCAACACTACAATAGCAAATTCCAACAATGCCACCCAGCCACAGACTGCACACAGCACAGCCAGTGATTTTCATACAGAGCGCTACGTGGCGGTGGCGTTACCAATATAAGAACCTAGACACCCTACTTACGAGGGGTAAGGGGGGACGCTCATGAAAAACACACTCTGTTTAAGAGATGCAACAAATCCAAAGTTTAAAAAAAATGCAATGGACCATGTTTTACATGAAATACACACATTTACTGTTAGGTTCCTTGGATTATGTATGTTTAACTTTTTTAAGGACTTTAAAAACTTAATTCTCAAAAAATAATATATGAACCTTTTTCTCATAAAATATTCACGATATCTTCGCAGAATTGTCTCTGATCTCTTTGCATATAGTAAGCTTCTGTTATGAGGTTTTTTTAATATAACGAATAGGAAAATTTCAATAATTTTTAATTGTAATTCTATAAGTATATTTTAAAGTTGATGCGAAATTCCAAGCATCTTTCCCCATATCTCAGTTAACACTCGAAATTTCAAAATTTACTCTTGAGACAATATTTCCTGGGTTTATACAAAAAGTGCACAAAATTTCACAATTATAGCCTTTATAGATTCTGAGAAAAAGTTCTATGAACATGAGAAACATAATTTTCAGCAAACGCAATTTATAGTTCAACGTAAGGTTTTTTCCTTATATCATCTTTACAGAAGGTCCCAGATTTGTACTCGGAGTCCTCTTTCCCTTCAAGGCTCCTCTTCTGGTTTATTGTTTTCTGCCATTTTTCCTTTACCAGGTCTTCAACTGACTTTTCAGCTGCAGAAAGGAGGTGTAAATCTATTTTTCTCAAGACGTCTTGAGTGAAATTTCCTAACTTTATGTCCCTGCTCCCTAATACCTCCATCCTCCCTACTTTCCCCGTACAAGAAATGTATCATAATCGAACACATGGGTAAATCTCCGTCTGTAGCACAATGAAGCACAAGAATTACTTCTTCATAAACAAATACCTGTTTTATTCCGGTTTCTGAGATACGGAACAGTCACAGATGATTTATAAAAGCAGACTATATATCACAGGTTTTTTGATGTGTATCTTGCAAGTTTTCTCGAAAGTAATGCACGGAATCGTTGTCTACCGAGATAGTATTGAAGTGTTGCTTCAAGAAGTGAGTATGGGAGGAAGGTTACGTCAAACATTTAATTATTTAGAGGCACTTCAGAGGCGATTCCGCTATTGAATCTTCGGTAACTTATTGCTCATGAGTTCTTTTAATAAATAAAAAGTAAGTTGAAAATTGACATTTTCGGTCAATTTCGTGAACGTCCCCCTTAAAGAGACTGGTAATTACACGTTAATGCAAAACACTGGTTACGATTTTATCCTGTAGTCAGTGTTAATAATCAACGGCTCTCAGTCGAATTGCGCACCCAGAAGTCTTGTTTGTGATACGTATTTCAGCCTCAGGATGACTAGTTAACAAGCCGATACTATAATTATATTATTTGTGTGACCTTGGGAATTTCAGTGAATGGATGGTGACTTATTATAATACATGTGCTCGGTCGGCGGGCGCGAATGTTCTCCCTTTGGGAGATGTTTTGCTCTCCTCACAAAAAGAATGCGAACCGGTAGTCGCTTTCACCTCCACGACCAGGTGTAATGCCCTCTCTATCTCTTTGCTTCTGCACGACGACTAGAACCTGGTAACAGAAAACAAACTGGCTCCTTTCTATAACTGCTAGCAACAGCCAATCGGATTCATCTCCTTCGTATACGGGTAGCAATTTTTTTCCAGGATATCAACATGTTTGGAATAATGTTCAACAGAAAAGAAGGGAGAGCAATAACAGGGGGAACAACACACTATCATAATCATTATCCGGACATACTGGAAACAACACGGTTGTATCCTTGAGACTGATCCAAAAAGGGCAACAGTGTCAAAATACAGTACCGTTTACTGTAGAAAACAGGTAGCGCATGTTAGGAAATCAAGGAAATCGTTTAACAGAAAATTTAATCATAAATTGAAAATAGGCGCTTTCCCCATCGCTAGCAGGGTATTTAACACAACAATAATTTAATAAAAATGGCTCTAAAAGTGTTTGTTGGTTGCTGAAAAAAATCTCGTAGCTGTTTGAGGAGATTTTTTTATTTCCACGTTCAGAACATCTTTCGGGTTCGGCCCATCGTCTAGTGAGCTGTCAGTAATTAAAATTTGCTATTGCAAACTCTTTCCATAATACAATGCAAGTATACACAACTGCAAGGTTCACAAACGTACAAAAATAAAAAATTTAAGATGTCAAAATAGGCGAAAATGAACATACCATAGGCAATTGCAGAACCTCAAGAGGCAGTTGTAAATGCCATACGTCAAGAAATGCTTGTACTGTATCAGGTTCAATAACCTTCCACTCGCAATGAGAGAAACCAAATGTACCAGAGCCACAGCTAAAGTTAACACACGCTCTGGCCGATAGAGGGCACCTTGAGGTAACGTAATGCCAGGTGGCGGAGCCACCAGTATCACGAGGAAACTTAATGTAAATTTTATATCCAGATTACTAACAATAACAAAAGTAAGGCTCGAAGGCAGAAAAACGTGTAAGATATGACAACAAATATAACGTAAGCGAAAATTACAGCATTTGAAAATAAACTCACAATTGCGGCAAGCGTCACCTTACGTTTGGTTTTATAAACAGTGGCCGCAAAGGCCGCACGATTTTACTTCCAATGGCAACTGAATACATTATCAAAAATATGAAAGAACCAATATCTTTTTCCAATAATCTGCTCATTAAGTAATCGGTCATGGGAGCGCCGTCTATGTACGAAAATTTCTAGCTCTTCCAAGATATCCAAATAAACACCTTTATTCTCATAATGAAGAATCTGTAAATTGTTTTCGCCTGTCACGTGATGACTGCACCGTCGTAAATGAGCTCCTAGTGCACTATTACAGCCAGGATAACCGTGTTCTCTATATCGCGTTCTGAACTCCCTCCCAGTCTGTCCGATGTAAAACTTATTACAAACCCCACACTTAATCTTATAGAGTCCCCTCCCCTCTGCAAAAGTGATTAAGAGGCTGCTCTGTACTGTGTCAGAGAAGCTTCCCCAATTTGTTAATAGCACTGAATCCTACCACCACGTTATGATTTTTAAACTCATTACTAATCTTAAGAGAGAGTGTGTCAACATACGTCATAGCAGCTTATCTGACCTTTTCGTTCTTTACTCCAGTCCCTTCGTGAGTCTATGACAAAATTTTTTGATCCATTTTCATAATTCCCTTTCCCTGAATCCATTTGGAATCCCTATCTGTATAATGGTGGCTATTTCCCTCTCTGTGACCTCGTGGTCAAGTGCAACTCTTTTTAACCTGTGGAACATTGAACGAAAAAATGCTTGCTTCCTGTGATGAAGGCGGTTAGAAATCGCAGCAGTAATGAGATCTGTTGTTGTCGTATTACGAAAAACCTCGTATTCTAAACACTTGCTATTCCCACTTATCCGTAAATCCAAAAAGTTAAGAGAACCCTCAACTTCAAACTCCATAGTGAAACAAAAATAGTGGTATAAAGAGTTAAAAATTTCTTGTAGCTTGAGTGCCTTGTCTTTATTCCTTCGCGGAGGGTTTGCGTTCCAGACTATTTATAAAATCTGAGACAAAATGCCAGAAAGGCTTGAGCCCATTGCCAAGCTGTCATTTTTGACGCAAAATGCAACCATTAAACGAAAAATAACAACGAAACAGATTTGACCTACTAGGTCAACTAGTTCATTCACCAATGAAAAATCTGCTTTATTATGGGAAATAAGATTATTCCGAACCACCTCTGGAGTTACCGTAATAGGAATATTGGTGTCTAAATTAGTGATATCCAAGAAGAAGAAAACACATTCACTCGATGGCCTAAGGTCATTAACGGAATGAATAAATTCATAACTGTTTTTTAAGAAATGCACAGTGTCGAATGTATATAGTTGTTTATTTTGACAGAAACAATTGATGAAAAAGTTGGGATTTCGACAGCAGCTAACCACCGGGCAGCTAGTTTTTATGTAACTTGTGACGTTAAAATAGTCATTTTAGGGTTAATCATACGCGTACTGACCTTCTCTCTTTTGGTTTTAAACAAAAGCACGGAATTATTGACTAAGGATTTTATCACACTTACGTACTTCGGTAGCGGATATTTAACAACTTCCACAAAAGATCATCTTTAAAGAAGTTCAGTGTCTTATTAATGTAATCACTATCATTTATTAACACTAAGGAACAGCTATAACAGCATATTAGCAATGATTTGATTCCCAGTACTCTAATACCTACTTTCGATAATTAACACAACTATTTGGAGATGGAGATAAAATTTCTACTCCATTGACATTACACGGCATCATATTCGTAGACTGAAATTTTAACAGAACAAATATTTTCAATCCTTGTACGTCGATCTTACTCCGTCCTATCCACGGTGCTCTAGCTCACAGTTTAGCATTCCATCACCAAGGAAGTTGTTATAGCGGTCAGTAAGGTATGCAGTTCTCGGAAATACTCGCTGTTATGGTCAGGAAATACAAAGATATGCCGTAAGTTCTTAGTGCAATAAAAATGTATAATCCATTCATATGTAAATAATACGAATAAATGGGGTGGTTATCATAAGTGGGTGAAATAACTGTAAATCAGCCTGGGTTCGGATCTAGAGTCCTGACTCCACGACCCACTGAATGTATTTTTGATATGACATCATCAATGACCTTGAAAGCCTGATGTTCTATTGCGTATGAATTCCTAAGAGACCAAACTTCTGAGGTCATCGGTTCCTATACTTACACACTACTTAAACTAACTTATGCTAAGAACAATACACACACCCATGTTCGCGGGAGGACTCGAACGTCCGGTAGGTGTCCACGCAATCCGTGGCATGGCGCCTCTAACCACTCGGCCATGTCCCCACACGCCAGTTGACGAGAAATTTGACATTAAATATGGCGAGTAGCAGAAGATGTAAAAGAATAAACATGGTGGATCGCAGGAAATTTGAACATTAAAGATGGCTATAAAATATTAAAAAAGCCTGAGATAGCGGAACTAGCCCAGTCGTGCTTTGCGACACCTGCCCCTCTCCTCCCCTCACTTGTCTTCCAATCCACTACAGTGAAACAGCCAATCACAATGTAGCTTTCTTGACTGTGCTCAAAAGTATCCAAAGACTCTGAAAATTTTTAAGCACCATATTCAAAAGTATTTAGTCAAAAAGATTATATAAAAGGTACAGCTTGCTGTATTTTTCGTCGATCTGGAAAGTATCCAAAAGATATGAATATTTTTGCAACATATTCAAAAGTATTCATTAAAAAAACTGTGAAGGATGTAATTAGCAGTATTCCCATATCTAAAAGTGCTTTACAGATCATTAAAAGGGTATACCCAATCACAAAATAATCATAGCTATGTTCAAAAGTATCTGAACGCTTAGAATTTTTTACATCATGTTTAGTAGTGTTTATCAAAAAAATTACATAAATTATATGTATTGTACTTATTTTCTATATGTGAATAGTTCTGTGGTGCTTGTCAAATGTCACAAGACAGACGTGCAGGCTTTGGCAAGACTGAACTCGCTGACTGAGTGTTTTGCTTGTTCCAACAAGTCATGTCTTGCTGATATCCAGCGCATTTGACTCTCGTACCGCCGTAATACGATACACTTGTTGCATTGAAAAACACATATGTGCATCCATCTAACTTAGAGCTTGAAGTGCAATTCTAGAAAAAATTATCAGAGTAAACAATTTTTTTTTCCTGTGGCAATGGGCAAGGGATAAACGTGTAACAGGTAATGAGTAATGAGTATTGTGTAACTAATACTACTACTACTAGTAGTAGTATTAGAAGTAGCTTTATTCATCCGTAAATCTCTTTTTACAAAGATATAGGACACATCAAATTATTTACAGGTTTAGATCAATTTAAAATAAGCTAATTTGTATACACATATATTTACAGACTTCTACACTCCTGGAAATTGAAATAAGAACACCGTGAATTCATTGCCCCAGGAAGGGGAAACTTTATTGACACATTCCTGGGGTCAGATACATCACATGATCACACTGACAGAACCACAGGCACATAGACACAGGCAACAGAGCATGCACAATGTCGGCACTAGTACAGTGTATATCCACCTTTCGCAGCAAAGCAGGCTGCTATTCTCCCATGGAGACGATCGTAGAGATGCTGGATGTAGTCCTGTGGAACGGCTTGCCATGCCATTTCCACCTGGCGCCTCAGTTGGACCAGCGTTCGTGCTGGACGTGCAGACCGCGTGAGACGACGCTTCATCCAGTCCCAAACATGCTCAATGGGGGACAGATCCGGAGATCTTGCAGGCCAGGGTAGTTGACTTACAGCTTCTAGAGCACGTTGGGTGGCACGGGATACATGCGGACGTGCATTGTCCTGTTGGAACAGCAAGTTCCCTTGCCGGTCTAGGAATGGTAGAACGATGACGGTTTGGATGTACCGTGCACTATTCAGTGTCCCCTCGACGATCACCAGTGGTGTACGGGCAGTGTAGGAGATCGCTCCCCACACCATGATGCCGGGTGTTGGCCCTGTGTGCCTCGGTCGTATGCAGTCCTGATTGTGGCGCTCACCTGCACGGCGCCAAACACGCATACGACCATCATTGGCACCAAGGCAGAAGCGACTCTCATCGCTGAAGACGACACGTCTCCATTCGTCCCTCCATTCACGCCTGTCGCGACACCACTGGAGGCGGGCTGCACGATGTTGGGGCGTGAGCGGAAGACGGCCTAACGGTGTGCGGGACCGTAGCCCAGCTTCATGGAGACGGTTGCGAATGGTCCTCGCCGATACCCCAGGAGCAACAGTGTCCCTAATTTGCTGGGAAGTGGCGGTGCGGTCCCCTACGGCACTGCGTAGGATCCTACGGTCTTGGCGTGCATCCGTGCGTCGCTGCGGTCCGGTCCCAGGTCGACGGGCACGTGCACCTTCCGCCGACCACTGGCGACAACATCGATGTACTGTGGAGACCTCACGCCCCACGTGTTGAGCAATTCGGCGGTACGTCCACCCGGCCTCCCGCATGCCCACTATACGCCCTCGCTCAAAGTCCGTCAACTGCACATACGGTTCACGTCCACGCTGTCGCGGCATGCTACCAGTGTTAAAGACTGCGATGGAGCTCCGTATGCCACGGCAAACTGGCTGACACTGACGGCGGCGGTGCACAAATGCTGCGCAGCTAGCGCCATTCGACGGCCAACACCGCGGTTCCTGGTGTGTCCGCTGTGCCGTGCGTGTGATCATTGCTTGTACAGCCCTCTCGCAGTGTCCGGAGCAAGTATGGTGGGTCTGACACACCGGTGTCAATGTGTTCTTTTTTCCATTTCCAGGAGTGTAGTTAGAGACAGTCATTAGATATACTCCTGGTATACAATACATTGTTTACAAATAACTTATTAAATAATGTAATGCCACACTGTTCACTCATATCTCACTATCAGCCACTGCATACACTAGTAACACATTGTTTCATAACACTTCACTCACTTCACATACAAACACATACACAAATATACACACACACTGGTGATCGCTGGGCCATTTTCTGTACCGCAATTTCTCATTTGTTATCCTGAAAAACTGAGTCAGCATCCCTCCATGCCGGCCGCGGTGGTCTCGCCGTTCTAGGCGCGCAGTCCGGAACCGCGCTACTGCTACGGTCGCAGGTTCGAATCCTGCCTCGGGCATGGATGTGTGAGATGTCCTTAGGTTAGTTAGGTTTAAGTAGTTCTAAGTTCTAGGGGACTGATGACCACAGCTGTTAAGTCCCATAGTGCTCAGAGCCATTTGAACCATCCCTCCATAATGAGTGAGATACTGAGCTCAGAAAGAGGAAGAGGTCTTAGTATTGTGCTATGCATAGCTTGGGGTAAGTATTTCTAGAAAGAAAAAAAGAAGGAAAAAACATAAAGTGAAAGTGTTATGTGTTATCCTTCATTGTATAAAATGTATTGCGTAACAGGTACTTGTTAGCTGCCTTTTTAAATAAGTGTACTTTTGAAATTTCTTTAATCTCTTTGGTTAATTTACCGTACAGTTTTATTCCTTGGTAAAAAATGCTGTTTTGAGTTTTATGTTTATTTTTTCTTGGTAAATGTAAGTTGAGTCTATCTCTTGTTGCATGGGCATGGACAGAGCTCTTTGTGCAGTAATTATCAATGTTATTTTTGATGTGTGCAACTGACTGGTAAATGTATTCACATGGAGCAGTTAAAATATCCAGTGTTTTGAACAGATCTTTACAATGAGCTCGACTAGTATTTTTGGTTATTATGGCTTTTTTCTGGAGTTTGAAAATTGTGGTCTTATTTTTCCATTTGTTCTCCAAAAAAGAATGCCATAGCTAAGAACTGAGTGTATATATGAATAATATGTACCTAAAAGCCACTGCATGTTACACACTAATGACAGGATTATAAGGGAATAACATGCAGATGACGTTCTGTTTGTAAGTACCTTTGTGTGTTCACACCACTTCAACTGAGAATCAATATTCATTCCCAGAAATTTTGCATTTGTTACACAGTCTGTAGAGGTGCCATCTACATTTAATTTAACATTGTAATTTTTCCTCTTCAAACTGAAACTCGTGGCATTAGCCTCCTTTATGTTCAATGCCACTTTACTGCTTATTGACCAATCATAAACTTCCTTGAGAGTTTCATTTGCTTTCTCAGCAAGGAATTCTCTTATTTCCTCAGTGACTATAATACTGCTGTCATCAGCGAAAAGAATTTTTCCGCCATGAGTAACACTACTGGGCAAGTCATTGATGTATATCAGGAACAGTATTGGTCCTAATATGCTACCTTGCGTAACCTCTATATTTATGTATTTTAATTCTGATAAGTTTTTTACTAAATGTTTGGATCTATTTGAAGTATATGTTATCTCTACTCTTTGTGCCCTCTCTGTTGGGTATGATCGAAATCAGTCATTAGCCCCCCTCTTATTCCTAAAGCTTCTAATTTATTTAACAGAATATTGTAGTTGACTGTATCAAAGTCCTTAGAAAGATCGAAAAATATGCCTGTGACCCACTCATCTCTATCAAGAGCATCAAGTACAAATTTTGTGAATTCTCTTATGGCTGACTCCGTATTTTTGCCACTTCAGAAACCAGACTGTGAATCGCTTAAAAGATTGTATTTATTCAGGTAATTCATTAATCTGTCTTTCATAATTGCTTGTAATATTTTTGAGAATGCTGACAGCAGGCAAATGGCCAATAATTTTCTATGTTTTCTGCATTGCCTTTCTTAAGCAAAGGTACAACTCTTGCCTGTTTTAACTGCTCTGGATATGTCCCTGATGTGAAGGATTCATTTATTATATTTGTTAAGGGGCCTTGTATAGTCCCTATGCATTGTTTCAGTATACACATTGGTACTTCATCTGAGCCTGCTGACTTTTTATTTTTTTATTTTTTGAACAGTTTTATTGACTTCATTCTCTGTGGTTAGAAGCAGCATCATTGTATTTGGCGCAACATTATTTACAGGTGTTATATATGTTTTGGGGAATTTTTGCGGGAACTTCTCTGCAATACTTGAAAAATACTCATTTACATAGTTTGCTAAGTGTTGTGGATCATTTATTACCTTATCCCCCTCCCTTAGCAGTATGTTAGTCTGCATTTGTTTGCCTCTTCCTGTTTCCTTTTTTATTACATTCCAGACTGCTTTGCTTTTATTCTCTGCATTGTATATTATTTTGTCATTAAATGACTTTTTGCGGTAATCAGTACCTTCCTATACATCTTTTTGTATCTAGGGTAGAAATTTAAGAATTCTGGATTATTGCGAATCTTCTTCATGGAACTGAGAGGTTTAAGTATCTGGGAGGATTTCTTAGTACCTCTTGTTATCCATCAGTTTTTGTGAGATGTTGATACATACATGCATACTTTTGGAAATGCCTTTTCAAAGTTCAATTTAAACAATGTGGAGAATTTAGAAAATTTCATATTCACATTGGTTTCCTTATACACTTCATCCTACCTTTGTTTCTCTATTTATTTTGAAAAATATTTTATTTTGAATTCTGATAGACGTCATTTGTAGGCTTGTAGTTTAGTGAATGATTCGATGCCTGAGTTTACTGTTGTTGTTTGACAGAGATGGTCTGATAGTTCCAGATCATTTACAGCTATATCATATTTTTCCCTGTCCATATTCGTGGGAACATGGTCAATTACTGATGCAGTCATTGTAGTAACCCTTGTTGCACTATTGACCAATAGGGACTTGCCAAAACTTTGAAGGATGTTTATGAAGGTGCTGCTGGATTCATTTATGATGTTAGTGTTGATGTGAATGTCCTCACACAGCATTATGTTGACCTTTGTACTTGAGACTTTATCTAGAACTTTTGTTTATTTATTGAAAAAAGTGTCCACACTACCACTGGGAGATCTATACACATACAAAATGATTAATTTCTTAATTCAATAGCTCATATTTCAAATTGTTTGTCTTCACTTACTGTACTGAGGTCATGTCTTGATTTGAACTGTGTTCCTTTTCTGATATAAATGCATGATCCTGCACCCCTTGAAGTAGTTCTGCAATAAGAGTTTGCATTTTCATACAGTGATAATGCTACATGTTGGATTTCTGTGTCTCTACACCAGTGCTTGGTAATACAAAATACTGTGCAGTATGAAGATTGGAGCTCAACTTCTAATAGTTGTATTTTATTTGTTATTGATTGCATGTTTTTATGGAGGATTGTTAAGTCTGTGAAATGCTCCACGTTAGTCTTTCCAGTGGTTTGTTTTTCTTTGAGAAATTTGGGATATGTGATATTTGAAGTGTTGAAATCTGTTTTGTGAGTGATTGTTTCAGAATTTTTTTAATCTGCTGGAGATACTCTTTAGGCTGGGAAACCTGTTGTCTGGATTTATCCTAAAAAGGACCTACTTTTCCTACCTATGACAACCGGTATTTGACCATGTGTGGCCCGAGATCCACTCCCCATAATTTCATGAATTAGCTGTATCAATCTTCCCTTCCTAGTCCTGTTTAGGTGTAGGCCATGCCTAGTGAAACCCTATCTGTTGATAGTCCCGATGGGCACCAGAGAAACACGAGCAAAGTTGGCTGTTCTCAGAGCCATCCCTAACCCCACATTGATTCGCCTCACAGCTCCATCATGGAGTGGTCGATCATGACGCCCGAACAGACCAACAAAGTGAACGTTGGTGCCATGAGTCAGGAAAACTATCTTGTCCAGGTCACCACTTTGCTGCCCCATCCCTGGCCAAACTGTTTCCCGCCTCACTCACTATCACTACATGGTCCTCTTTTGTAAAGCCCTTACATAAAGACCCTAGGTCTTCTATCGCATGACTTAGCCTTGCATTAGGCTTGAAGATACTGTTGGTCTGTTACGCTGCCCCTAAACTTTCCTGTAACTGAGGGCCCACACCTCGCTCATGGCTGCTACCTAGCAGCAGCACTTTCTTCTTCCTAAGACTTTGTACATTCCTAGGCTTCTTGGCCTCGGTTGAAGTGTGCTGTACATTTCCTGTTGCTCGTTCTACCTGAGGCTCTTGTCCACTTAACTCCGACATTGGTAGATACCTGTTTTTGGTGTTGATGATAAAACTGTCAGATCGCGTTCTCCTTCTTCCTATTCTCCTACCAGCTGCCAGTTCCCAACCACCATCCTCCCCCATATCTCCCTTCATCCTTATGAGTAATGGTAAATGGTTCGTCCAGCTACCCAGGTTGGAGGAACGTCCAGGAGCAGCGGTACCAGTATTTTGTTTTAGTATACAGCGTTTAGTTCGGCGCTTTTTTTTCAAGATTTTCTGTCAAGAAGTGAATATTATCTGTGCTTTCATCTGACTGAGTGTGTTTATTAACGTTTAAATCTTTCCTACTTATTTCGTGCAGCAGGTTTTGTGTGAGCTAAGCTTCTAATGAAGAGTGTTAATGCCTACACCTGTTTTCTGTAGTGTAATTTATTGTGGATTGAGAGCTTGCAGACGCTGAACCTTGGGGTACAGTGAGAAATTTGTGTAGCAGGTGTTTGTGTTTGTTTATCCTTTTCTTTTACATTTTATCTACTTTCCAACTACAGCGGTGCCACAGTCGGGTAATTTTCTCTCTTCTAGAGGTCTGTTTCTCACTCTACGGATTAGTTGTGACTGCTTCGTTTGTATGTTTTGAGTTTTGAACCTTTTTTTACACTTTTTACACAGTACGAATAGCTAAGTATTGTGCTTGTTGTTTGCAAACACAAGGAGAATTGGCCTCGGTCCATAATCAGCTGAAAGCTGCGTTGCCAGGCTTCAGACTGCTGCTCAGCGCTGCAATGGCATTGTGGCGCCAGTGACAAGACCTACAACACCTTTGGTATCAATGGAATCCGCTGGTTACCATGTTGACGTTGTGTCTTCTGATACACAACATCTGATCGGTCTCTCTTTACGAGATACAGAGAGAGAGAGAGAGAGAGAGAGATAGAGAGAGGCGGAAGAGGTGGGTTCGCGTATCCCTCGGCGGAGAGCGAAAGTGGGAGCTAGTCCCATGGCTAGCTCATTACGCCCTAGCAACAGGTACAAGTGTTGCGTAGTGGCGATAACATTTCTGAGCCAGCACCAGATGCTTCTCCTGTTGGGCCAGTGGCC
Organism: Schistocerca nitens; assembly: GCF_023898315.1. NCBI lineage: Eukaryota > Metazoa > Arthropoda > Insecta > Orthoptera > Acrididae > Schistocerca > Schistocerca nitens. The sequence goes on along the minus strand of NC_064615.1, from coordinate 433,173,664 downwards.
GATTTTCCAGCCCAGAACAGACAAGTGTCGAAGGCGGGTGTGTTAGTAATTTGGAGATCCAACGTTGGGCGGGTAATGGAGTCCCTCGTGGAAATAGCAGGCAGGTCGGGAAAGAACGCTAGGTCTGAGGACTATAATCATTCCTGCTTATGTACGTAAAAGCTTCAAACTACGTTTGAAATCTGTAAGTCACTTAACCAAAACTGTATCTGGGGTATGTTACGAGGCTCGAATGTTTCACTGGGTGCTGGTGAGGGATGGTGAATGAGTGGTAGTGAGTAGCAAGGAGCATGGGGGACTGACGGAGGGGAAATCACACCTGCTTTCTGGTTGACTCAAGGGTGGGCATACTTGCCCCTCTGTAGTGTGGAATTATTTCGAGACTTTTAATACTTAATCATTAGTCTTTTTCTAGCATATAATGACGTGCCCACCACCATTACTTGCCGAAGAATAAAATTTTGCAACATCTCCTGGAGATAAAAGTCCAAATTGGAGTAATGAAAATAACAAATCTCTTCTTCATTAAGGAACTCCATCCGAGATCAAGATAGAGGTCAAACAGTGGCATGATTTATCCTCATTACTGTTCAATTAAGTTATGGACTAACGATTAGTCGATGAAACATGAATCGGAGGGTGTAACTATTAGCAGAAATATTCGAATAGAAACAAAGTTCATCTAAATTATCTACCCTTTACTGATGACATTATAATTTTCTCCATTATTAAACAAGAAGCATTTCAGTCTGTAGAGAAATTCGATGAAATAGCTCAGGTACCGTACTACAAATTTAATATGGGATGACGTAATATGTGGGAGGAGCCAGATATGAATTGCACAATCAACAGTTATAATGTTCGGAATTCTTTTGTACAGACAAATTGAAACTATTGAGTGAGATTCTGAAAGTCATTATAGACTGGCAGGGCAAAATCAGGAAGCTATTCAAGAAAGAACTGGAAAACTACAAAGAGCGTATATATTCACCAGAAAGAAATCCAACAATAGTCTTCAATCGAAAGAGGGAAAACTACGGTATTACGTCATATTTGTTAAAAAAAACAAGTGTTGTGTCTCCAATTAAAGTTCCCAGTGTACTAATTCTTATAATCATGAAGATAGTGATAATTTTTTAGCAAATACACTCCTGCAAATTGAAATAAGAACACCGTGAATTCATTGTCCCAGGAAGGGGAAACTTTATTGACTCATTCCTGGGGTCAGATACATCACATGATCACACTGACAGAACCACAGGCACATAGACACAGGCAACAGAGCATGCACAATGTCGGCACTAGTACAGTGTATATCCACCTTTCGCAGCAAAGCAGGCTGCTATTCTCCCATGGAGACGATCGTAGAGATGCTGGATGTAGTCCTGTGGAACGGCTTGCCATGCCATTTCCACCTGGCGCCTCAGTTGGACCAGCGTTCGTGCTGGACGTGCAGACCGCGTGAGACGACGCTTCATCCAGTCCCAAACATGCTCAATGGGGGACAGATCCGGAGATCTTGCAGGCCAGGGTAGTTGACTTACAGCTTCTAGAGCACGTTGGGTGGCACGGGATACATGCGGACGTGCATTGTCCTGTTGGAACAGCAAGTTCCCTTGCCGGTCTAGGAATGGTAGAACGATGACGGTTTGGATGTACCGTGCACTATTCAGTGTCCCCTCGACGATCACCAGTGGTGTACGGCCAGTGTAGGAGATCGCTCCCCACACCATGATGCCGGGTGTTGGCCCTGTGTGCCTCGGTCGTATGCAGTCCTGATTGTGGCGCTCACCTGCACGGCGCCAAACACGCATACGACCATCATTGGCACCAAGGCAGAAGCGCCTCTCATCGCTGAAGACGACACGTCTCCATTCGTCCCTCCATTCACGCCTGTCGCGACACCACTGGAGGCGGGCTGCACGATGTTGGGGCGTGAGCGGAAGACGGCCTAACGGTGTCCGGGACCGTAGCCCAGCTTCATGGAGACGGTTGCGAATGGTCCTCGCCGACACCCCAGGAGCAACCGTGTCCCTAATTTGCTGGGAAGTGGCGGTGCGGTCCCCTACGGCACTGCGTAGGATCCTACGGTCTTGGCGTGCATCCGTGCGTCGCTGCGGTCCGGTCCCAGGTCGACGGGCACGTGCACCTTCCGCCGACCACTGGCGACAACATCGATGTACTGTGGAGACCTCACGCCCCACGTGTTGAGCAATTCGGCGGTACGTCCACCCGGCCTCCCGCATGCCTACTATACGCCCTCGCTCAAAGTCCGTCAACTGCACATACGGTTCACGTCCACGCTGTCGCGGCATGCTACCAGTGTTAAAGACTGCGATGGAGCTCCGTATGCCACGGCAAACTGGCTGACACTGACGGCGGCGGTGCACAAATGCTGCGCAGCTAGCGCCATTCGACGGCCAACACCGCGGTTCCTGGTGTGTCCGCTGTGCCGTGCGTGTGATCATTGCTTGTACAGCCCTCTCGCAGTGTCCGGAGCAAGTATGTTGGGTCTGACACACCGGTGTCAATGTGTTCTTTTTTCCATTTCCAGGAGTGTATATTATAGTTAGTTGATACCCAAATAGAAAGACAAGTAAGAATACTTGTTTTACTTCACTGATGTTATGTTGTTCTAACGCTTTTAATCAGAATTTCTGTGAAGTGTTGACTGGACTCGTGATTTCCTTTTCGAAAGCTCATAGTTCATAGTAATTAAGGGGAAGTCAACTAGTGAACACAAATAGATATCTGCTGTTCACCAACGAAGTATTGTAGAAGTATGGAAGAAGAAACGCAATGAATGGAGCAAGAAGTATTTTGGGGGAAAAGATATACTCCATCAGTTCAATTTCACCTCTCAGTAGAGCAAATAAAAATAGGTCCTTAAGATGAAATGATAAGACAGTAACACTTGATTTTATTAATCTAAATGAACAATTTATATTTTGAGGCAGTCTTAGTAGCCCTTGTAGATTGTCTGAAAATGATGCTGTCGTTTATCGTAAAGAAGGTCGACGAAAGACTGTGTTTTCTTGGCAGAACACTTAGAAAATGCAACAGGTCTACTCAAGAGACAGCCTACTCCACAGTTGTCCGACGTTTTCTGGTGTACTGCTGCATGGTTTGGGATCCTTACTGGATGGGATTGACAGAATACATCCAAAAAGTTAAGGAAAGGGTAGCTAGTTTTGTATTATCACGAAACAGGGGTGAGAATGCCATAGATAATGCAAGCGAGTTGGGAGGCAATCATTTTTGGCAAGATCTTTTCATGGAATTTCAATCGCAGAATTTCTCCTACGAATGTCTAAATATTTTGTTGAGACCCACCACCACAAGGAGAAATCACAACCGTAATAAAATGGGAAAAATCAGGGGTCGCACAGAAAGGTTTATATCTTCAGTTTTCTCACTTGCTATTCGAGAGTGAAACAGTTGAGAAAATAGTATGAAAGGAGTTCTATGAAGCCTCTGCCAAACAGTTGCGTGTGAATCACAATCACCAAGATGTAGATGAACATGTAGACTACAATATCAGTGACTCACAGATGAAATCAGTGATCGACAATCAATTTCTTTCTCTAACACTTTGTGGTGATATAGAATGGAATGATCACAATCAAAGACTCGCAGGATTCTGGGGAAACGCAGTAGGTCTATAATGGAGATAGCTGACCTAACAGTCATGTGATCCACCCCAAAATATTGCCCATGTGTGTGTGTGTGTGTGTGTGTGTGTGTGTGTGTGTGTGTGTGTGTGTGTGTGTGTGTGTGTGTGTGTGTGTTAGTATTTGAGAACAAATATGACTAACAGGAGGATACTGAGAAGTGCAAATCGGTCATAGGTTTGTTTATTCCGCAAGAGAATGTCACAGACGTTCCAAACAATTTGAATAGATAAGTGCATCATCATTCTAATTACAAATTTTAAGAAGCAGTATTAGATGAGGAATCCAGGAATAATACAGATAAATGATATTATGTGCATTTTAAATTACTGATCTATGGCTGTAAACACATATATAATACAAATATTTATTGATATCCAGTATACAGCAATGTTTGCAGTCGTCTAAAGTCTGAAATTATGGTGACCATTCCCCATAATCTGATCTTATTATTCATACTGGGCAGCTATTATATAATATTTTATTATATTATAGTATAGAGTGCAACTGGCTGGATATTGTTGTAAATAAGTTATTATCATGAATATTGTGTGTAGATATTAGCAGTTACCATGCAAAGATAATGTGTTTCTACATAATAATTTTTAATGTTTTAATATTTGCGAAACTGTGTAAAGCAGAAAAATCTACTTTTATGGCACAACACAGCTGATATTATTGAATTAAGTTTTTTACTATCTATACATTGTACATTCACATAGTGTGTTTAGCAGCTATGTTTCAAAGACATTGACAGGTGTTTTAGGTACCACACCTACAAATAAACCTACCAGTTTTTCATACTGGAATATCATGCATTTTATAATGTATGAGTTATATGACAATTAATGCCTCATCTCAAATAATTACTATATCTGGGAATTTGTTAATTGTCTGATTATGTATGTGTTAGTACCATCAGTAAACGTGTATTCAAGCACTGACCATAACATAATGCTTTTAATACTGAAGTCTCTTGGGTAATATAATGATTCTAAAGTTTTTCAAATATTATTTTTGTTTGGTTTTCATAACACATATGATAGAAAGTTCTTACAGCCCAAACACGTTTTACATTTTTGACATACAGTTTTTGCATACTTCATTTGTGTTATGTAATAATCAACTGACAATATTATGTAGCTTGTTTTCTATTCTTAGCGAATGCACATCAAAACTATAATATAACACTAAGTTAATATACTGAATGCATATATTGTAATACCGCTTGCCACATACACTGACATTAGGGATATACTGCTTAGCCTATAAATCAAATGACTTTAAAGTTTGATTCAGTTCCAAGCTCAATAATATTACTGCATGCACCACGTACACCATGAACTGATGTGAAATATAGCTGTTGTGGTATGTAACTTCATTTGATTATCATACACATATTTATAGGATTACATGTGCACATAATGATAAATAATTATTAAAATGGTAGACATGATTTGACTATGAAAACTTTTAAAAGGAAATATTTAGCGTTTTCAGTTGTTCTTATGTTGCATTATATCTGTTCTCTCAGCAAAATATTATATGCTCACGCTGCAGTGAATCCAGGTTCTACTAAATGATAGTGTTAATGTCAAAACTAGCTCCAGGGCAATAAAACCGAAAACTCTAGCAGTTTGCAGTGGTTATTTACAACTAAATATCTGATACAGAAGTACTTTAATTATCTGAAACTACAATGATTGGTGTCAGATAGTAAATAAAAAAATCGAAACACTGGAAACTTATAATGAAATCCTGAGATGAGAAAGCAGATACTAAATTTTGACCAAGAAAAGATCTAAGGAAATCAATTAATTTGCAGAAAAAATCACAGATGCAACCAGGAAACACCAACAACAATTTTATGATCACTTACATAGAACGAATAACAAATTCTGAAATTAGGTTAATCGATGAAAAAACATAAACAGCTGGTTAACAAAAATTCATGAAGACCTGAAGTAAATTATCATAAATGAAACTCTTCAAGACACAACAGAAACGAACACTGACAAATTATTTGAGCAGCCTCCTCGACGAGCTACAGGGTGGACAAAAGAATGGAAGAAGAAACGCAATGAACGGAGCAAGAAGTATTTTGGGGGAAAAGATATACTCCATCTGTTCAGTTTCACCTCTCAGTAGAGCAAATAAAATAGGTCCTTAAGATGAAATGATGAGACAGTAACACTTGCTGAATTTTTGCCGCAAAACTAGCAATGCACTTTCATAGGCAAACATATGGACGAAAGTACAGTGATGTAGCTAAGAAACTGCTATCAGTATTCAGTGTGGTCAAGTAATTTTCCTTCCACATTGTCCAGTCTACAGTTCACGGGCGTTTTCTTCAGTTTCTTACTAGAATCTCGTAGTCCTAACTAGATAGTTTAATTTTTAAATATTGAAGCACTTACAAGTGAACAATGCGGAAAACAACCTATGAAGCCGAAAGTAAAAACTATCCCACGGATATGAAGGAAAAACACACGAAGTAGCTATCTTAAACTGTCAGTAAACGAATTAAACTCATTTACATCGTCAGTCAATGATCATAGTGGCACTGGAACGGAAAATGACACAGAGCACACGGAAATACTGAATTCTATCTTGTTTCACTGAGAAATATCGCACTATTGTGTCCACAATCGCGGAATAGGAAATAAAATATCAAAAGAAAGATGACATTTTACGATTATAGGTAACTTACAGAAGGAACTAGCTCCTATTGTAACAACAGTTTATCGTTTCAATCGAGTGGAAGAGACTCAGATCATTCCCATTTTTAAGAAAGATCTTCGGATGCATATGCATAACTGTAGGCCTATATTGCTGACAACAATCTGCTTTGGAAATGTGAAACATGTTTGTGTTTGTACCGTCTGACTTTTTGAACCAAAAATTTCCTCTCTAGGAAGCAGCATGGATTCTGCAAACAGCAGTCTTTTATCGAAAAACAGGGAAATTCTCAGAGGCTAACAGCTTATGAAAGGACTGGCAGTAAGTATAGCACCAAGTACATATACCAGGTTTGGTGTATTGTCGACCTGAACCTCTGACCTTTAGGAGAAGTTTGGTGTGGACACAAGCGTCATTAACATCATTACTAGCAGAACCAGCAACAGCAGAAATCTGACACTGTTGGCTACACGCCTCTTCCAGATGTCTCCATAAATTGCCTTTATCAGCTATTTGCATTTACGTGTTGGTGCTACATTCCATTAAGTTGGTTCCCAACTTTTTCTTGTCTCCTCGAATGCAGAAAAGTAAATCGGTAGTTGATCTATCATCCATTGAAAAGGATGTATGTTCCGCCATCCCTTCGTTGCAGCCAACTAGAGGATATTGTAATACCACTTTTCTAATAAGCTTTGTTTCATGTAAAAAAACGATGTACAGATTGCGACCACAGAGTCGATATTCATATTTGTATTGCCTGTGTAAAAAAAGAAGGCGCAGATTTTTTGAGAGCAACAGCTAGGAGAAGCCTTTTCGCATTCGTCTTTCTGCCGTCTGTCTCCATAATGTAAGCATCGTGGTCTGCAGCTACAGTGAGTTCACAGTATACTAGCGTACCTTGAGTTACTTATATGTTGTTATAGTGTCAGTTAACCAGTCCACATATTTATTTAATTATTATAAGTTTTATTTTTCATAATTTCTAGCAGGAAAACACTTCGATGTGGCACCGATCCGCCATTGGCACGATTTCACCACGTATTTGCAACGACTGTTCTCACTTACTGTATGTGCGGTATCTGCAGTCATTCAGAGAAGAAGTCCAAGTAGTTTTCAAATCAATCATACAGCACAGAGCGACTACCAAATCGTGATATGCACATTACATCTAATAAAATTCAATCGGTCCACATCCTCTGCTGCGCCGCTCTCAAAGGCAATCTGGGACCATAATCTTCATTCTGGTAATGAAAGTCTAAAATATTTGAATTAGTGGAGATGGAAGCGCCAACTTACAATATACACAACACAAACTTTCGAGGAAAGCTGTAATATTTAGCGACCGGAAATATGGTGGCAAGCTACATGATAACAGCAAATCAAAGTACACCTATAAAGACACTCACCCACAGCATAACCAAAGGACAAGAAAACTAAACAAACACCATTTTAGGAGGAAGGTGTTTTCATGAGATATTCATTACAATGAACCAGTTAAACTGCATATTTTCCTAATACGCTGATATTAGTTCATAATGTTCCAATTATGAGATGTAAACACACCACACACACACACACACACACACACACACACACACACACACACACACACACACAAAGGTTGGTTACTGAGATATGCAAGTGTAATTGATTGCAGATTTCTGATAGCGAACGAAAATTCGAACTTTGCAACAAAATGAAATTGTTTTATTTCTCAAAATTTGTAAGATTTCGAGCTCTCAACACACGTGTCAGTACTGTTGTTAATTACTGTTCTGTAAGATTGAAAAATGTATACATGACTAGCATATTGGTCTCACTGATTAAACTTACAGGTTGAACAGCACTTGTTGATGACCCCCGTTCTATATCCAAACCAAAGCTTTCGAAGACAGTGGCCCTTCACATTAAATATTTCCATGTCTACATTGTCTGTCTGTCTTGTTAAAACACATGCAGCTCACGTGATACCCCTAGTGAAATGAATTACATGTTAATAGACGAACGAAGTTCGATCTTCGGAGAATGCATTAATGCAATCGAAATATGTAAAACTAGTTCTATAACGCTGCAAAACACTCATGAGACTACTGCTGATCTAGCGTACAGCTTAAAGTGCACTTGTTAGCGAGAATGGTCAAAGTAAACGGTGTTATTCTAACGATCAAATTCTTCAAAAACTCTTTTCTAAAGCATATCACAGAAAGACAAATATTATAGTGATCAATGCTGGGGTACTCACTTCATCTTGCAGTTAGAAACATTACCACGTTCTGCCCTCACACAGTGGACACTGCACGACGTTTTGATGATATGTTGTACAGAACAGTAGTAACACACAATTATATGCGTACAAAGCGTGAGTTGCGGTGCTTTCCTTCAGTCCCCCAGATATTATAATGACTCTGTGCTAGAGTATTAACTTTAGTTTGTAGTACTAAACGTTAGTGATCTTGTGCTGATAATGCTAGATCGTGTTATCATACAGTGGAAACTACATGACACTTCGACGCAATAGCATACTAAATAGTAGTTGGTAACGCGTTACCCCATTATGGTGACTACCATTACCCCAATAGTGTGGCTGGTAGTATTGTGATGACAACGACCGTCACTTTACAGAGTGGGGGCAGCTATACTGAAGAATAACAGCTATATTCAGTTTACAGAGTAACTAACCTACCTTGGATAAGCATGTTTACACATCTCATCATGGTCTCCCTTACGTCACTCTGCGATCTCCAAAGAGCTCCAAATATTTCTGAGTAGTTCTGAGTATTCTGACTAGTTCTGATGAGCACATATTCATAATGAAACAAAATTGTGTGTGACTACTCTCACCCCTGGACACTGTTGAGTCGAGTAATGATGGTCAGTTGACATGGTGAATGTCATTATTTCCAGACATCAGCTCAGTGACTACATGTCAGCTACTGGGGTGTCTGCTACTGGGGGTATTAGCTTATGCGAGAAATCTCTATTTCTTTCACTCCATCTGTAATACGTTACAGTGTTGTTCCTTTTTTAAATTATATATTATCGAGGGAAACAGAGACAGATAATATATATAGAAAGATAGATAGAGAGAGAATGGTATATAAATAAGAGTGATGAAATTTACTAATTATGATGATGATGATGACTAGGTGGATGTAAAAATATTGTACATAACTTTTTAATGTTTTGTGCGCATACGATAGATGAAAATTAATGATGGAGTAGCACCGTATGGTAAATGATGGAGATGTGGAAATATCATGCCTAATTTTTTTGACATTGTGTGCACATGTGTGGGATGAAATATAATGACAAGGCAGTGCACTATTCACATAGGTAGAACGTTACGCAGTGTGTGTGTGTGTGTGTGTGTGTGTGTGTGTGTTGTAACACTTTCAGGGCAACTTGCTACAATTTTGAAACCAGGTTGTTACTGCTTTGGGGCAAGCTGGTATAGTTTAGGTGCAGTTTCAGGCGAGGTTTTACAGTTTTGAGGAATTTTTTACAGCTTCAGCTGCTTTTCACACACACAGACACCTACCCCCTTTCCCCTCCCCCCCCCCCTCCCCGCCGTGCCTCACACAATATTCTACCTCAGTAATTAACGCACTGCCTCATCATTAAATTTCATGTACACAAGATCAAGAAATTATAGTTGCAGAATATTTGTGTGGCTCTGAAAGCATAGCAACCCTCATTTCTTGTGTATAAGAATGTGTATCATTATGGTTTCATCAAAGTGTCATGTAGTTTCCACTGTGTAAAACCAGAAGATGAAAACTTTTTTTCTGCTTGATGAAGTTAGTGCTCTAGCAAAGGTACTATAATGTGGCTCACTTTGATATCAGTTCTAGAGACGAGATTTAGATGAATTTAGTCATGGCTATAATACTGTGTACTTCGATAACTTGTGGGGTGATGAATGGAAAATAAAGTTATTATTACTATTATTTGTTGCCGTTCTCAACACAGGCTCTCTAACTACAATGTTGGCAACCAGAAAGTGATTAGCAAAAACGTGATGCCTGTAATTAGAGTTCACTGTGCCCACTCTGATGGAGAATTAGAGTTATTGATTATTGAAGTTCATTACTCTGAGGACTTAGGATGATGTCTGGGATTCATAGAAAATGCGGTTTACTATAACAATATTCATTATATTCTGAAAACGATAAAGCGTAAAATTCCAGACAAATGATTTCCCATATCAGCTATTGTGCTATCAGAGCTGTTCAGAGGCTATTGAGTGGATCCTATTATCCCTAGATAACGAAACTGTTCAATAATATCGATGTAAATGTTCAATAATATCGATGTAAATGTTCAAAGTCAATGCTCGCCAAAATTTGATGTTAATACTCATCTAATTCCACGCTAGTAATGGTAGATAGTCAGTCCTGCGACGACACGTGAAAATACGACATATGCAAACTGTGAATAAATCACTGGAGTCGTTCTGCTATTAACTCTTTACCCCAAGGCGAACTCACTGTTACGTGCATACCGAGTTACATAATACGGCATCCAAGGCTGTTCCTGGTAACTGCACAAACGCGATGCGGACACGGAGTGCGCGCTTATACGAATCTAGAAGAGAACTGGGGCCTTACTTTAGCTTGCACGCTCTTATTTATATAGCTGCGGTGCGGACCGTCGAAGGCAGAACAGCATTTCAAGTTAGTAAATAATTAATTGCTTCATTCGCTGAAGGCCAATGGAGCTCACGATTTAATTGTGCAATCAGAACACAGGTAAGTATCTATAATAAAATTCTAATGTGGCTACGTTAAATACTTTTGGCGAGAGAATTATTTTAGTTGTACTGCATGCAATAAATGAGCTCTGAACTTGCCCTTTGGAGAGACGCTACAGCTGTAGTTTTATAGCTACCTTTTTGAAACTGCTCACATCTTTGTTATTATAGCGTATCTCCACTCTACCCAAATATAAACATCCTAACTTTATCTAATCACTTACTTAATCTATCTTGCTTCCGAACTTTTAGGACACAAAAACAGAAAATCATGAATTTCAACCAAAATATTACTTCGTGAGATCCAGCATGCTGTTTCCATTAAATTACAATGAAAAAGGAATCTGAATATAAATTTTGAAGTTTCTAGCTCCTATCTGTTGCGCTGATGATTTTTCTGTAAAATGTCCAAATTTCAAAAACTGTTGAAGTTATTAAACTGAAACTTAACACATTATTATTTTAGCATCACTTCTGACACTCTATTAACTTTTCAGATTATTTACTTTATTTTTAAGGTATTGTGAAACATTCGTGACGTAATAGCTAGTTACAGCAGACTAGGCTGGCACACAGTGGAAAGCATATGAATTCTTATATGGCGGGAGTAGGCTGCTTCTCTACAAAGTATCATCGACAAATCATAGGTAGTGCTCACGTGCGTTTCAAAATGTAATAGAACCAGTTTTTATGTATTTTGGTGAATTTAATGTGTCGTATTATTAGTATGTCGTACAAATTACGAACTACACTACACAACGTACAGTTTATTTCAGTAATTCCAATAAGAAAGTTATGTGTATTTTAGTAAGATATACAGACAATCTGGATGCAGATATACTTAATTTCGAGATCTGCTGTGCTTACAAAATGTGGTATGTGTATTTGACTTCAGTTGTCAACAAGGTCTGTTTAGTCTACAAGTATTATCAGTAGAGCCAATCGAATTCGAATTTTTGATGTAGTCATTCTGTTTATTTCGTCTCCCTTACTCCAACTCTCACTTTTTTACTACTGGAGTTAATTTTATTCGGCTTGTGGTTTTATTTATTTTAGATATGATTATATATGTGTAGCAGCAAGTAAGTTGGTGCATGGTAACTAGTAACTTTGCTTTACGATATTAAAGTTTGGATTTGCAATGTTCAGACTGATATAAAACTGAAACTGAGAGCTGATGGCAGTACACAAAATTATTTGTAACAAGTTGCTATGGTTTTGATTCAATGTTATACCACTGTCTTTACTTGGTAATTCTTTCTCCATAAAAGCAAGTAACTTTGAGTAATGTTGAGTACATATTTCACTTTGGCTGTATGAGTCACACTAGCACACATATGTTAAGTTCAGACATGGAGTGGGAGAGGGAATAAACACTTTTGTTATAAATGTGGCACACCGTGGATCAAATTATTCAAAAATGGTTCAAATGGCTCTGAGCACTGAACCATGGACCTTGCCGTTGGTGGGGAGGCTTGCGTGCCTCAGCGATACAGATGGCCGTACCGTAGGTGCAACCACAATGGAGGGGTATCTGTTGAGAGGCCAGACAAACATGTGGTTCCTGAAGAGGGGCAGCAGCCTTTTCAGTAGTTGCAGGGGCAACAGCCTGGATGATTGACTGATCTGGCCTTGTAACATTAACCAAAACGGCCTTGCTGTGCTGGTACTGCGAACGGCTGAAAGCAAGGGGAAACTACAGCCGTAATTTTTCCCGAGGACATGCAGCTTTACTGTATGATTAAACGATGATGGCGTCCTCTTGGGTAAAATATACCGGAGGTAAAATAGTCCCCCATTCGGATCTCCGGGCGGGGACTACTCAAGAGGACGTCGTTATCAGGAGAAAGAAAACTGGCATTCTACGGATTGGAGCGTGGAATGTCAGATCCCTTAATCGGGCAGGTAGGTTAGAAAATTTAAAAAGGGAAATGGATAGGTTAAAGTTAGATATAGTGGGAATTAGTGAAGTTCGGTGGCAGGAGGAACAAGACTTTTGGTCAGGTGATTACAGGGTTATAAATACAAAATCAAATAGGGGTAATGCAGGAGTAGGTTTAATAATGAATAAAAAAAATAGGAGTGCGGGTTAGCTACTACAAACAGCATAGTGAACGCATTATTGTGGCCAAGATAGACACAAAGCCCATGCCTACTACAGTAGTACAAGTTTATATGCCAACTAGCTCTGCAGATGATGAAGAAATTGATGAAATGTATGACGAGATAAAAGAAATTATTCAGGTAGTGAAGGGAGACGAAAATTTAATAGTCATGGGTGACTGGAATTCAAAAGTAGGAAAAGGGAGAGAAGGAAACATAGTAGGTGAATATGGATTGGGGGGGAAGAAATGAAAGAGGAAGCCGCCTTGTAGAATTTTTCACAGAGCATAACTTAATCATAGCTATCGCTTGGTTCAAGAATCATAAAAGAAGGTTGTATACCTGGAAGAATCCTGGAGATACTAAAAGGTATCAGATAGATTATATAATGGTAAGACAGAGATTTAGGAACCAGGTTTGAAACTGTAAGACATTTCCAGGGGCAGATGTGGATTCTGATCACAATCTATTGGTTATGAACTGCAGATTGAAACTGAAGAAACTGCAAAAAGGTGGGAATTTAAGGAGATGGGAACGGATAAACTGAAAGAACCAGAGGTTGTAGAGAGTTTCAGGGAGAGCACAAGGGAACAATTGACAGGAATGGGGGAAAGAAATACAGTAGAAGAAGAATGGGTAGCTCTGAGGGATGAAGTAGTGAAGGCAGCAGAGGATCAAGTAGGTAAAAAGGCGAGGGCTAGTAGAAATCCTTGGGTAACAGAAGAAATATTGAATTTAATTGATGAAAGGAGAAAATATAAAAATGCAGTAAATGAAGCAGGCAAGAAGGAATACAAACGTCTCAAAAATGATATCGACAGGAAGTGCAAAATGGCTAAGCAGGGATGGCTAGAGGACAAATGTAGGGATGTAGAGGCTTGTCTCACTAGGGGTAAGATAGATACTGCCTACAGGAAAATTAAAGAGACCTTTGGAGAGAAGAGAACCACTTGTATGAATATCAAGAGCTCAGATGGCAACCCAGTTCTAAGCAAAGAAGGGAAGGCAGAAAGGTGGAAGGAGTATATAGAGGGTTTATACAAGGGCGATGTACTTGAGGACAATATTATGGAAATGGAAGAGGATGTAGATGAAGATGAAATGGGAGATAAGATACTGTATGAAGAGTTTGACAAGGCAGTGAAAGTCCTGAGTCGAAACAAGGCCCCGGGAGTAGACAACATACCATTAGAACTACTGATGGCCTTGGGAGAGCCAGTCATGACAAAACTCTACCATCTGGTGAGCAAGATGTATGAGACAGGCGAAATACCCACAGACTTCAAGAAGAATTTAATAATTCCAATCCCAAAGAAAGCAGGTGTTGACAGATGTGAAAATTACCGTACTATCATTTTAATAAGTCACAGCTGCAAAATACTAACGCGAATTCTTTACAGACGAATGGAAAAACTGACAACGTTAACTGGAATACTCTCTTTCAAATTCTGAAGGTGGCAGGGGTAAAATACAGGGAGCGAAAGGCTATTTACAATTTGTACAGAAACCAGATGGCAGTTATAAGAGTCGAGGGGCACGAAAGGGAAGTAGTGGTTGAGAAAGGAGTGAGACAGGGTTGTAGCCTCTCCCCGATGTTATTCAATCTGTATATTGAGCAAGCAGTAAAGGAAACAAAAGAAAAATTCGGAGTATGTATTAAAATTCATGGAGAAGAAGTAAAAACTTTGAGGTTCGCCGATGACATTGTAATTCTGTCAGAGACAGCAAAGGACTTGGAAGAGCAGTTGAACGGAATGGACAGTGTCTTGAAAGGAGGATATAAGATGAACATCAACAAAAGCAAAACGAGGATAATGGAATGTAGTCAAATTAAATCGGGTGATGCTGAGGGGATTAGATTAGGAAATGAGACACTTAAAGTAGTAAAGGAGTTTTGCTATTTAGGGAGCAAAATAACTGATGATGGTCGAAGTAGAGAGGATATAAAATGTAGACTGGCAATGGCAAGGAAAGCGTTTCTGAAGAAGAGAAATTTGTTAACATCGAGTATAGATTTAAGTGTCAGGAAGTCGTTTCTGAAAGTATTTGTATGGAGTGTAGCCATGTATGGAAGTGAAACATGGACGATAAATAGTTTGGACAAGAAGAGAATAGAAGCTTTGGAAATGTGGTGCTACAGAAGAATGCTGAAGATAAGGTGGGTAGATCACGTAACTAATGAGGAGGTATTGAGTAGGATTGGGGAGAAGAGAAGTTTGTGGCACAACTTGACTAGAAGAAGGGATCGGTTGGTAGGACATGTTTTGAGGCATCAAGGGATCACAAATTTAGCATTGGTGGGCAGCGTGGAGGGTAAAAATCGTAGAGGGAGACCAAGAGATCAATACACTAAGCAGATTCAGAAGGATGTAGGTTGCAGTAGGTACTGGGAGATGAAGAAGCTTGCACAGGATAGAGTAGCATGGAGAGCTGCATCAAACCAGTCTCAGGACTAAAGACCACAACAACAACACTATGGGACTTAACAGCTGTGGTCATCAGCCCCCTAGAACTTAGAACCACTTAAACCTAACTAACCTAAGGACATCACACACATCCATGCCCAAGGCAGGATTCGAAACTTGCGACCGTAGCAGTCGCGCGGTTCCGGACTGAGCGACTTAACCGCGAGACCACCGCGGCCGGCGATCAAATTATTGCTTTTCCACATCTGCTGTGGATAATCATGTAGGGAACATTCACTTGCTACTGTAACGTAAGCAAGCAAGAAAGAAAACTGTATCTGAACTCACTACCTTGCATCGTATTCAGAAAAGTCAGTAATGAAATTCAATTGATCGTTACAGCACTGAATGTTGGTTACGTTATGCAGTGGATTTTTGAATACTGTTAATTAGAACAGGCGCGTGGCTAGTCCGCGTTCTCTTAATCTCAGGGAAAAAATGTAAAATATTGCTTCAGTTTCACAGAGCAGACCTTGCCACAAAATGTGAAAATGATAAAATCATAACACAGTTATTCGTTATATTTTTTGTGCCCGCATAGAACATGTCGCACAGTACCTTCCAAATCAAACTGAGAAATGCACTGAATAATATAATATAGTCTGCCGGCACTGCTGGAAGCTGTAAGAAAATGTTAAATATTATTATGTTACCTCGCTTTAACGGCGAGGCGACTGCGATGCCTGAAATAAATATTTTTCAAAAGTGCAGCGTCTGCGGCCGCTACCCTTGCAGATTGGTACAGCGGCTTCCGCTAAATTAAATGCTGAAAATGTCTAAATTATTTACGGGACGAATGGCTGGCAACTTTACAAAACATTTTAAAAACATATTTGCTCAAACTCTATATATTCAAACAAAAATGCATTAATTTTACACACCTTTTTAGAACAACTCGCCTAATGGCGGATCTCAAGCTTCATGAACAAAAGACTCACGGCCAGCACATACATTTGCTTAACACTCAAGTGTTACTCGTAACGAAATCCAAAGAGAACAGAGAGATTATTACAATGCTTTTTCTATTTATACATGTACTGAATTGTCCTTTTTATCTGAGGCACAGATCATACTCACTAATTCATTTAACAAGAATACGATATTCAAAGATAATAATATGTCATGGATTCAAAGTTAAAAAATGCATAAAACGTCAAATAATTATGAATGTTCTACATACATACATAATATATTCGTGAAATGTTTACACAGTCTTGCTTTATTGTTTCAATTGGTCATGTTTATTCGTTTTTAAATTATTTCTCTTTCGTCGTGTGCGTGGCACTATATCGATACATGTGAACTGGTCTTACACACACGGAAAAAATTCTATCACGTTTTTTATGACGACTGGCCAGGAGACGCTACATGTTGCATAGTACGATAAACAACCTGTGTGTGTGTGTGTGTGTGTGTGTGTGCACGCGCACATCTGTAGCCGCCCTCCATGAATTTGCTGTCGTCGACTTCTCTGACGGAAGATATAGTGTTATTATCTACTGTATATGCTCGACCTTTAGTTATATCTGTATATTAGATGGAGCAGCCACAAACATCTTCACTGCAACAGCGACTAAATTTCGGGTTTTCGTAGTCATTAATGTAAACTTTTTGGCTCAGTCGATCACCCTTCATTTGTTGTTGCGTTACCGAAGACAACACAGTTAGTAACGTAACGTCCTTGGATGTTAGTCGTTATTCACAAATACGCACGATGTTATGAAAATAACTTTGGTTTTTTATTAACAACACTCAATAATAATTAAATGATCATAAAGATTGCCTTTTGTATGGAGGGAAAACAAGGACTGATCCTGCAATTACTCTGAGATATTGCGGCAATTAAAATGTCCGTGATTTTTATAGTTCGTCACTGAAAGATATTATAGCATAGACTATGGTCCATTACTATACTTCGATATAGTCGTTCAAACTTCGCGCGCTTTTATTTTCGCAAAGCTAATTGTCCAGTCCCGATCTTATATTCAGTTTACCGTCCCTTAGTGTAGTCCACAGATCATATTATCAGTTATTCGACATGTAATAGAATTTAATAGTGAGCGCTACTGTTTCTCGCGCACACAATACCTCAGATATTCTTAGTCCGTGACCTTACGGCGAAAATCTGTCCCATATATATTAACTATAGTCAGTTTTCTTGCCTCCCGTAAAATATCAACCGGAAATGGCCGCTATATCGTACACCGCAGCTACGTAGACTTATTCAGAGCGCAGAAATCAAGCCAAGAGAGCTAACAAAACCCGCGCATGATTTATATATTAGAATTCAGAAAAAAAGTAGCCGCGTTAATCCCTGTTTGATTTACCTGAAGCGCTACTTTGCTGCGGGCGTTACTGTGACGAGAGATTATAAATCGATAATATTAATTAAAACTTTTTCAATGCTATTAATTATTACCGATGTTATCGATCACCTCTCCCCTATATGAAAATAAGCCTGATAATATTGGTCCTAATTAAAAGAATGGGTATAAAAGCCCCCAGAATGACAACAATTTGCACTCTGCTGCACAATGTTGTCATTCTCACCCTTAACCGCCATCCTTATATCGCCTAAAAGGGGGTATGAACTTACATATGCTGCTTTATTTGGGGATTTTAATGTGGACTGTGAGGATAATTCTCTTGGCTTTTGCGGCTGGTGGTTGAGGGAAGAGGGAAAATTGATGGTCATGTTACATTGTTCTTTTTACGTTAGTTTGTGCAATGGTTCTTACATATAACACGTTTACATAATAGCATCATAGATTTTTTTACATATGATAAATCGTTAAAATTCTTCATGGCTATATTATGCAGAATAAGTCTGCCTATCATAAGTATCTGCATTTTAGATATAGTTCATTTAAATACTTCATCGCTAGATTATGCAGAATAAGTCTGCTTATCACAAATAAGTATCTGCATTTTAGGTATAGTTCGTTTAAATAATTCGGCGCTAAATTATGCAGAATAAGTCAGCCTATCATAAATATCTGCATTTTAGACATAGTCCACTTAAATACTTCATTGCTAAGCTATGCAGAAAATGTCTGCCCATCATTACAAGTATTTTACAATTGTTTAAAAGTTGTCTAACAGAATAATCTTCAGTCTTGAGCTTGACACAGTTTTCAGGCGACATCAGCTTGTCAAATCCGAGTCGCCCTTCTCTTGAGGCCCTCCATGCGGTTGCACAGGGGAATGCAGCAATTATTTGAGATGGAACTCATCTTTTCGAACCGCTTCTTGAATAGGCAAGCGACTCGACAGATTGTTGTTAGCGTTTCTGTATGCCGACTTCAATTACACTGTTCGACATGGTTTCTATTTCTGATATTAAAGTATGTGCTTCTAGACCATTTTACCGTGGGAAATTCAAATATGTAAACAAAATAGTGTTGTCAGAAATACTTTTTACGTAATATGTATATATATGTATATTCACAATTCATGGCAAACACAGAGACGCTATAGAGAAATACGGGTATGTTGCCGCATCCAGTAGTGATAGAACATGATAATTTCTTGTGCAACAGCAGGTGGGAAGAATCAGACATCGTTAGGTTATCCCCCGCCAGGTGGGAAGAATCAGACATCATTAGGTTATCCCCCGCCACACCTATGTCATTAAGACCACCTGAAACATCTCACTAACTCGAACGGCAACAGCCGGTCGCTGCCTCGGCAGTAAAGCTTCACGCCTCCTAGGGGCAGGTGCATCGAGTTTATAACAGTGGTGTTAGCCGCAATTTGTGTCAGTCTTAACGAGTGGGTGTTTTGGCTGACAAGTAACTGTCTGTCGTATTTCCGAGCACGGTTGAATTTTTTAGTTCCTGTGAGTAAACTGATTGAGCCTGGTGCTGAAGGTAAAACGACTGCTTGTTTTTACACATCAACGTTCCTCTAGTTCCCAACTATTAATTTAATACAGGTGTATTACCAAAGTGGTATTTTTAAATTTGCAGAAATGCCCGTCTTCGTGGATGTCGATATAAGCCGGACAACTTCTGCTACATCTGTGGGAAGTTCATTTTTGCCGGAAATAGGAAGAAAATTCCTTCAGTCATAAAGAAAGCATACAAAAATTACTTTGGAGTAGAGGTAGGATCCAAGATAAAGAATGGGCACCACATTTCTGTTGTAACAGTTGTGCTACTATATGTGACACTTCTGTCACTAAATGTAACTGGGTTTTCTCTTTTGATGCTGTCAGTTGTCAGGATGAGCATTCGAAAGCATTCTGTCAGGGTGAAGATATTAAATAAATTAACTTTTCTCTCTTAACAACATGTGGGCAGGGTGGGTTCTTCCTTGGCTTGGGTATGAGGTAGAATGAAACATCATTTTTACATAAGCTAACTTTTATTGAAGATTTGTACAACTGTATCTTACGGGATGTTCTGGTTCGGAGAGCGGCAGCTGTGTCGTTTGTGAAGTCTTCTGCTGCGGCAGCGGCGGCGGCGGCGGCGGCGGCGGCGGCGTCTGATTACGCGTAGCGGTGTGTATCTCGTGTCGCCGTCTCGCCCAGTTGACTGGAGACGCGCAGCGCGAGGTGGCCCATTTAATTATTGCGAGCGAAGTCGTGCATCGGATGGTGATACCTTGGATGTGGCGTCCCAGTGTTTCTCTTCTCTAAGCGGCCGCGTATGTTGTGCGTCGACCAGCGGAGTGGCGCGGCGGGGCAAGGCCAGTGTCCCGGACTTGAACCACGGACTCCCGCTTGCCACTCTTCGGCTGTCAGGTCTTCATCCCAGCTCACAGGTGACTGCCGAGGTGAGGCCATCTCCTTCCCGTCCTCACGAGTCACCCTGGTACGTAAAAATCAGACTTCAAATACCTTTTAACTTCTGTCTTCTGGCGCCGCGGCTGCTGCTTGCTATTCCATTACAGCGGCGGACTTGGTTCGTCTGTGCATGATGCAGACTCTTCTTGCATGACGGTCTTCAGCACCGAAACTGACTGAAAACTACTGCTACTCTTCTTTTCTTCCTTTGTCTCTCGTCTTCGTCTCTGTCCCCGTCTCCGTCTTCGTCTCCGTCTCCGTCTCCGTCCGTCCTCATCTGTCTGG
Organism: Schistocerca nitens; assembly: GCF_023898315.1. Lineage (NCBI taxonomy): Eukaryota > Metazoa > Arthropoda > Insecta > Orthoptera > Acrididae > Schistocerca > Schistocerca nitens. Next base: position 433,152,925 of record NC_064615.1, on the reverse strand, counting down.
CCCACTGCGTCTCGCGTATTTATTCACTTCAATTTACTGGAGGTGAACGACTTTACGGTCATTGCCTCTTCTGTCACATTGAGAAGCTCCTCGAAGAATCTTCTTAACGTCGGTCATTGGCTCTTGGAATGTAGGCGAGGGCCTTTGATCCCATGTGACGACTGAGAAACACGTGAGCCGGTCATTGCCTCTTCTGTCACGTTGAAAAGCTTCTCAAAGAATCTTCTTAACGTCGGTCATTGGCTCTTGGGATGTAGGCGAGGGCCTTTGCTCACATACGACAACTGAGAAACACGTGAGCCGGTCGGGCGATGCCCTGATGGCTGAATCGACAGCGCCCGCTTATGTGGAACTTGCTGACTTCACGGTCATTGTCTCTTCTGTTCTGCTGTTCTGCCCGCTGTTTGCGAGTATGTAACTCTCTAAACTAAACCAAGTTTTTCATTTATATTCTAATTTCTAGTTCACTTTGATTTCACTAATTTATTTACTTAAGTACCACTCAACATTCCTCCACCCTTCGGAGAAATTCGCCCTCGAATTTACCACTCAACATTCCTCCACTCTTCACACGGCAAAAGCACAAGCAATGAAAAATCTCGAGTTAGAAGATTACACACGCTTCACATTAAGTATGTTGAAAATACTTTATCACTTTACAAAAGCACTGTACGGTCATGAATCACATAGTTCTTACATAAATGGTTGTAATAAGTGTAACAAATCTTGATGACAATGAATAAACAAAAATAGATTATTCACTTAGAAAGTTACATAGCAACACCTGTTTAATCAACCGTATATGAATGCAAATATCTATTCTACAGTATCGTTTACTTTAACATAAGACTGTTTAGTAAAAAGTGAAGTGCAATAAACAAAATTAATACACTAATGCTCAAAAGTAACTACTGAAGTACACCAGTTAAGAGTGTGGTATCCAGTTAACAGGGATTTGATGAAGTGGTATATTATTATTTGGCTTATTTTTTTGTCTTAAATAAAAGAAAACTGTACAAAGCAGAAACACCAACACAAAGGTTCCAGATATACCCGTTCCTAGCATTATAATTTTAGTTTTGCGTTCACCTTTTAATATTAAGACATGTTGCATCATAACATTGGCATCAATTTTGCCTTGCTGTGAGTTTATGAACGTATCTAATGACTTCAGAAGGGAACTGTCAAGGGAGTCATTGAGGTAGGACAGGTTTTGTGTAGGAAATGCTTGCATGGCGTTTTCTGAAAAAGCAAACAACATGGTTATATACCTACCAACCTAGTAAAAACAAAAACAAAGAAAAGAAGGAATACATTGTTAACTACAAGATCTACATGGTTCTACGTTCAACTTTTCTTTCTTAAAAAATAAACCATTATTATGTATTAATTATTTACATTTGTATATTATCCACAGTCTACTAAGATTCCGCTAGGACATTCGCACCCTTGATCGAAGATTGTATGGTGCCATGTCTGTATGTTGTGCTGGCGTGGCCACTCTTTTTCCTTTACGGGAACTTCCTCCACCCTTCGGAAAAGCAGACACTATTGTTGAAGGAATTACATCTGGAGCGCCCTTAAAAGGTTTTAAACGACTTGCATGGACAATAGTAGTTCGGGTGGGCAGTTGCAGTTTAACGTTGACTGGTGACGTGATCTCAATAATTTGATAAGGACCTCTGTAGTTTGTTACAAATTTCTTCGTTTTTCCTTTCGCAATATATGGAGTTGAAAGCGTCACCCACTGACCGATTTTGTAATTTGGATATTTAGCTTGGGCATTACCTAATCGTTCCTGTCGTTCCAAAGCCTTTGTATTAGATTTTTGAACCTTTTTCCATACAGCCTTCATCATTCGACTGAAATCTCTTACTGTTTCTCCGTCTTTTCCGTTTTTCTGCCTGATTACATCAAAAGGGGACGGCATTTTTCTCCCATAGACCACTTCATAAGGTGACATGCCAGTTGCTTCATGCGTTTTGGCGTTGTATACCGACACGATTATTGGTAAATACGTATCCCAATTAGAATGTTGTTCGTTAATATAATAACTAAGCATCTTGCAAAATGTCCGATGAACTCTTTCTGTGCGCCTGTTGCATTGAGGGTGTAACGGAGTTGTGCGTAATTTACGTATTTTTAGTAAGTGGCAAAGCTGTTTCATTAATTCAGACATAAAATTAGATCCCTGATCTGTGATAATAGCTTCAGGTACGCCAAATTTAAGTATCCAGTTGTTAACTAAAGCTTGGGCAACTGTATTTGCTTGCTGATCTGGGAGACTCACCATAGCTAGATAGCGTGAAAAGTGATCTATAATTGTAAGGACATACTTATTACCAGCCGGTGTTTTATGAAATGGCCCGTAGAGATCCAGTCCATAGATTTGAAATGGACATGAAGCCTCGGGGAGCCTCTGTAAGGGTATTTTTGAACGAGAAAGTTCAGCTCGTTGTGCGCACGCAATGCAATTACGAACGTACTGCGCAACATCCTGCTTTCTGGTTTGCCACCAAAATCGCTCTGCTACACGTCTTTCGGTTGTCTGCTGTCCACCGTGTCCTGCAAGGATATGATCGTGGGCCTCTGCCATTATTTCTTGTCTAAGGTGTAGGGGAACAACAATTCGCGGTCCAAGTTTTGTTTTACGGCATAATACACCATCTTCAAAGCAAAATTGTTTTTGAGATGTGTATTTTTTGCATTCTGTATCCTCATCTTGTGCCTTTCTCCAATCCTCAGTATCTCGGCCTGTTGCTTCCAAAAGTGCTATTTTCCGACTTACGCAATCTGCATTCGTGTGTTTTTTGCCTGGTTTATGGATAACTTCGAAATCCATTTCGGAAAGACATAGGGCCCAACGGGTAAGACGACTAGATGGATCCTTTAATCCAAGCAACCATTTTAAAGCTGCGTGGTCTGTAATGACCTTGAATTTCCTACCATACAAGTAGCATTTAAAGTATTTGATACCATAAATAACACTTAACAATTCTTTCTCTGTTGTGGAATAATTTCTTTCTGCTGTTGTTAGTTGTCTTGAAGCGTAGGCTATGGGGTGTTCTGCGCCATTAATATTCTGACTCAAAACAACTCCTACTGAATGACCACTTGCGTCACAGGATAAAATAAATTCTTTATTATAATCTGGGTAGGCTAATACTGGACTGTGTGTTAACTTATCTTTAAGGGTTTGAAATGCTGATTCACAATCTTGAGATCAATGAAATTTTGTACTTCCTTAACGCGTTGTGGTGTTGGGAAGTCCTTAACTGCCGAAATTAATCGAGGATCTGTTTTAATTCCTTTTTCACTAATGACATGCCCTAGGTATGTAACCTCTGTCAATGCAAAACTACATTTTTCCATATTTAATGTTAATTTAGCTTTTCTAAGTCTCTGGAAACCATTACGAAGACGCACAGCATGTTTATTAATGTCTTTGGAGAATACAATAATATCGTCTAGATATACACAACTTTGCTGAGTTTTGAGTCCTCGCAATACGCCATCGAGTAGTCTTTGAAAAGTAGCTGGTGCATTTTTCAAACCGAAAGGCATTCTTTTAAATTGCCAGTGGCCTCCAGGGGTAGAAAATGCTGTTTTATGTCTATCTTCAGGTGCAACTTCCAATTGATGATATCCGCTGCGTAGATCGATTGTTGAAAAGTATTTACTGTTACCCAAACTGTCAATGATAACTGTAATGTTTGGAAGAGGATAAACATCTGAGATAGTTTGTTTGTTAAGGTGTCTGTAGTCACAACAAAATCTATATCGTTTCGTACCGTCGGGAGACTTCTTTGGAATAATTACAATATTTGAATTATAAGGAGAATCAGAATATTCTATAATTCCATCTTTTAGATGCTGTTCTAAAAATTCATCCAGTACTGGCTGTAAGTGATGCGGAACTCTATAAGGCTTCCTATAAACTGGGGGGGGGGGGGGGCTATTTTCTGTTGGGATCCTATGCTGTGTGATATCTGTTGCTGGCAATGGACCTTCTGCATTAAATAAATCTTGGAACTCAACTAAAACTGCTTCTATCGTGTCTCTATCATTTCCTTTCAAATGCTCAATCTTCTGGCGTAATGCGGTTTTATAGGCGTCTGGTTTCTGACCATCGTTAATATCTGACCAAATGAAATCTTCTTCTTCAAAAGTACTGACTGTAGCTGCTAATATTCCCTTATGCAACTCTTTGTCCTCCACTCCGAAATTGTCAATATGTACCGGTACTTTTCTTTCTCCCTCAACGTCTTGAACCCGTACAACACTTCTACGTACAAAACAATGTGATACATCTAATTCCTCATTTTCCTGTAGTGGCTCTATTAGACATACTGTATCTGTAGGTACCTCGGGGTCAACGGTCATCCAGAAGTTTTCCTGAGCCAGATGGTATCTGATATCGCGAATCAACCTTCAAGGACATTGCACGCAGGTTGATTTCGCCTTCTGGTTAGGGAAATCTTGCGGCAGAGGGCCCTTTGCAGCGGTGTCACCTAGCTGAAACACTATTCCGCTAAGTTCTACAGTTTGCTGTCTGAGGTCGATTTTAGCGTGATGTTTATTCAGGAAATCCAGTCCTAGGATCGCGTCGTACCCGTCAGTTACCTTTGTTACCACTTCTACATCTTCTTGAAATTGTACACCGTGAATATAGAAAATCCATGATGTACATCCTAACGACTTCACTGTACCTCCTCCTACTCCACTCAATCTATACCTTGGAGGGTCACATTTCTTTTCTCCAATACATTCATTACTTACTATTGATACGTTTGCGCCTGTATCCACTAGTATCCTTGCCTCTTTATCCTGTATGGTAGCAGATAACCAGCATTCCGCCTTCACATTCGCCTTAATGGCATGAAATTTTATTGGGAACGCCTGGCGGCGGCTCCGACATTCCCGTTTGAGTTTAACTGATTTCTGTTTCCAAAAGCTTTCTTAGACCTGCATTCCTTAATGTGTGACCTATTCTTTGACAGTTAGTGCATTGAGGTTGTCTGCAGTTTTTTGCTATATGTCCCTGTCGATCACACCTAAAACATCGTACTCCTGCTGAAAATACATTTCGCTTCTCCTTGTATCTGGTGGCAATGTCAATTTCTTCAAAAGCCGTCGCCACAGATACAGTTTCTGCTAAATTTTTAGGAAACTCTGCCCTGACACGACGGGACGTTTCAGGAGGTAACCCACGTAAAAATGTATCCAGGGCTCTATCTTCTGCCTCTTGTAAAATAACTTTATTTGCTTCATCATTAGTTGTCAACTGATAGGTGTTAATATTAACTTTTCTAATCCTATCTACAAAGCTTTCTAACGACTCGTTTTGCCTCTGAGTGATATCGTTTAATTTTTCCCTATAAAATCTACAGCTGTTCTGTTTTTGAAAACGTTTAAGCAATCCTTTCTTCAATTCCTCAAATGTTGGAGCATTCCGTAATTCTTCATGGTATAATACGTGTGCTTTAGCCTCTCCTAGCAATCTTAACTTTGTCATCTGTAAGAGCTGTTCATCTGACCATGAAACTAACTTTGCAGCTGCTACTAAATCATCAAAAAAGGCTGTTATGTCCTCGCCAGGTTTACCCGAAAAAGGAGTTACCAAGGCTGCTGCTGAGGAATCTAGGGTGGAGGGATTGCACTGGTTTGCCTAACCTCACACAACTGTTTAAATAATGCATTATTATCATTTTTAAGCTGTGCTATTTGATCAACTAAGTTCTGAATAGCTTCATCAGTAGAAACCGCTTGTGGTGCTGACTCTGACTTTGTACGATTTCGTGTCATCATTTTACAAACTGTTAGTTACACAATCTTACCACACTGAATAAAAAAGATGTTTAAATATTTTCGACAAACCCTTAAAATCACGAGAGAAAATACACTTCTAAATAAAGAAAATATTACGACTGCTATGCAAACCCCTATTCTTTCACACATTAAATGATACTAACTGTGGACCTTTAGTGACTGTCATTCACACCTCATATTGAGCCGAGGGTTTTTTCTCTGACACCAAATGTAACAGTTGTGCTACTATATGTGACACTTCTGTCACTAAATGTAACTGGGTTTTCTCTTTTGATGCTGTCAGTTGTCAGGATGAGCATTCGAAAGCATTCTGTCAGGGTGAAGATATTAAATAAATTAACTTTTCTCTCTTAACAACATGTGGGCAGGGTGGGTTCTTCCTAGGCTCAGGTATGAGGTAGAATGAAACATCATTTTTACATAAGCTAACTTTTATTGAAGATTTGTACAACTGTATCTTACGGGATGTTCTGGTTCGGAGAGCGGCAGCTGTGTCGTTTATGAAGTCTTCTGCTGCGGCAGCGGCGGCGGCGGCGGCGTCTGATTACGCGTAGCGGTGTGTATCTCGTGTCGCCGTCTCGCCCAGTTGACTGGAGACGCGCAGCGCGAGGTGGCCCGTTTAATTATTGCGAGCGAAGTCGTGCATCGGATGGTGATACCTTGGATGTGGCGTCCCAGTGTTTCTCTTCTCTAAGCGGCCGCGTGTGTTGTGCGTCGACCAGCGGAGCGGCGCGGCGGGGCAAGGCCAGTGTCCCGGACTCGAACCACGGACTCCCGCTTGCCACTCTTCGGCTGTCAGGTCTTCATCCCAGCTCACAGGTGACTGCTGAGGTGAGGCCGTCTCCTTCCCGTCCTCACGAGTCACCCGGGTACGTAAAAATCAGACTTCAAATACCTTTTACCTTCTGTTTTCTGGCGCCGTGGCTGCTGCTTGCTATTCCATTACAGCGGCGGACTTGGTTCGTCTGTGCATGATGCAGACTCTTCTTGCATGACGGTCTTCAGCACCGAAACTGACTGAAAACTACTGCTACTCTTCTTTTCTTCCTTCGTCTCTCGTCTTCGTCTCCGTTCCCGTCTCCGTCTTCGTCTCCATCTCCGTCTCCGTCCGTCCTCATCTGTCTGGCCCACTGCGTCTCGCGTATTTATTCACTTCAATTTACTGGAGGTGAACGACTTTACGGTCATTGCCTCTTCTGTCACATTGAGAAGCTACTCGAAGAATCTTCTTAACGTCGGTCATTGGCTCTTGGGATGTAGGCGAGGGCCTTTGCTCACATACGACAACTGAGAAACACGTGAGCCGGTCGGGCGATGCCCTGATGGCTGAATCGACAGCGCCCGCTTATGTGGAACTTGCTGACTTCACGGTCATTGTCTCTTCTGTTCTGCTGTTCTGCCCGCTGTTTGCGAGTATGTAACTCTCTAAACTAAACCAAGTTTTTCATATATATTCTAATTTCTAGTTCACTTTGATTTCACTAATTTATTTACTTAAGTACCACTCAACACTGTTGTGCTACATGTTAACTGCAAACTAATTCAGTGGTGGAAAGGTGAAGGGAATGTGGCGTTGTTTGCTGTGCCCATGGTGTGGAGGGAGCCTAAGAACCATGTTACTGATTGTTATTTCTGTGTAACAAAAATTCAGGGTTTTACAAACAAAAAGTCGAAGAGGCACATTGTTTACCCAGATCTGCCTTCAGCGAGAATGCCAGTGCAGCATTCCGACAACCTTCCAGTACCTTCAAGAGCTCTAGGTCAAATTCCGAGTGACAGTGAAATAAGTAGTACTGAATAAATCACAGATGATGATTCTTTATATCACTGCACAAGTGAGTCATCACCACATTTGTTAACACAGGCAGATTTAAATGATTTAGTACGTGATCTAGGACTAAGTAAACAAAAGGCGCAGCTGCTTGGTTCAAGATTACAAGAGTATAATCTACTGCACCAAAGCACTAAAATCAGTGTGTTCAGGCACAGAGAACATGCCTTTATTTCTTATTTTTCAACTGACGAAGCACTGACATTTTGCAATGACGTTGCTGGCCTGATGAAAGTGCTGAACTTCACTTATATTTCACAGGAGTGGAGACTTTTCATAGATGCATCGAAAACAAGTCTGAAGGGTGTTTTGCTCCATAACGGAAATAAAATACCCTCTGTTCCAGTAGCTTACGCTAGTTTGACAAAAGAGAATTACGAATTCGTACAAAGGATGCTAAATTCATTAAAATACAATGAACACAAATGGAAAATATGTGCAAATTTCAAGGTAATTGCTATGGTACTGGGAATGCAACAAGGCTACAAAAAGTATGCCTGTTTTCTTTGCGAGTGGGAAAGTCGAGACCGAAATTCTCACTACTTGAAAAAAGAAATGGCCTAGGCAAAGATGGAAAGTTGGCGAAAAGAATGTACAACGTGAAAGTCTGGTAGCTCCTGAATATATACTACTTCCACCGCTTCACATCAAACTTGGCCTGATGAAACAATTCGTGAAGGCCATGGATCCAACAGGCTGTGGGTCTGCATATCTAGCCACCAAATTCCCCCGTCTTTCAGCTGCAAAAATAAAGGAAGGTGTATTTGTGGGCCCACAAATCAGGGAGCTGCAGGAAGATGCAAATTTTGAAGCATGTTTAACTGATAAGAAAAAACCGCATGGGACTGTTTCAAGATGGTGTCGGAAAACTTCCTCGGAAGAAGAAGAGCTACTAACTACAAAGCAATGGTGAAGGATATGATCAAAGCAGATCAGGATTTGGGGTGCAATATGTCTTTGAATGTACATATGATAGACTCTCATCTGGACTACTTCACAGAGAGTTGTAGTGACGTATCGGATGAACATGGGGAAAGATTCCATAAAGACATTTCTACCATAGAAAGGCGCTATGAAGGGAAGTGGGTACCTTCTATGTTAGCAGATTATTGCTAGAATATCATTCGAGAGAAGAAAGATTCACAATTCAAGAGAAAAAAGTGATGTGCATTACAAGGCAGTGGCTCATTGTTTGTCAATTTTCTGTAATTTCTCATGTCAAATAAATGCTTCAAAGTGTATACACAAAGGTTACTGTGTTGTATGTTAGATCCCACCCTCCATTAATGTGATGAACTTATAACATCATAAAGATGTGCATTTGTTTGTCGAATTTCACCTCACGTTTGCTGCACTATATCAGAAACTGAAAAGAGAAATAAAATTGCGATTACTCATAAACTATCCCTGACAGAAAAAAACCAAAAACAGTTTTCAATTCAGCACTAAAAATACAACTAGGATAACAATATTTTTTATCAGAAATAGAAAAAAAGGCTTTTTTGTAGAACAGTGTTATTTATTCGTTACGTCAGTGCCTCGGAGAGATTGTTGCCAACTCATGTACCCGCCTCTTCTGATGACTTGCGGAATATGTTAGTTCAACTGACTTTGCGAATATGTCTCTTCTTATAATTATTAATCAGCGGTAGACGTCATACCTTGAGCATTGGTGCATCTGATTTCTTCTTGCTGATTGACAAAGTAATTATTGACATCTTCTTACCTTCCACTGCGTTTTAAGGCATCATGGCTTTCTGGCGTGGTGTTTTATTTTGCAGATGTTGCTCCCCGCAGGTTTCTTTCTTGACATCATCATCAATCTTGACACAAGCAGCTTTGGACGATCATCTGATTAGTAGGTTGCCGTTGTTGCCATCTTCTTAGCGTCTTGGTCCCTAGCTGCGTACAATTTCGCCCAACAGCATATTGGTACAATGTCTAGAATTTCGCTTCGTATACAGATTCTCCGCTGCAGCTTAATGTGCTCTCGTCCCACCAGAGAATTCAGGCAGCGACAACACGTCATCCCGACCACCAGATAGTTGTGACAGCCTCAGCATGTTATCTCGCCCCGTAAGATGTTGCAGGCAGCGTCAGAGTGTATTCTCGCCCCATCTCCCAGGTTGTGCAGCGTCGGTACGTTGCACCGAACAGACTCTCGAAGGTAGTGGTTCCGCACAACTCTGTCTCGTAGATAGTGTGGATTTGGATCATAAAATTTGTGCTTATATACGATAGCAGCAATTACCTCGCTTCAAGACAAAAGAATGATAATTAGTCACATTTAAATTGGTTATCTCCTTAAGTGTTTGTGATCTTCACGAAATGAACTTCATCCTAGTAATTTTGCACCAAATCACTCACGACACTGTCTTTAACACAGATTCTAGATCGTCATGTATTAAATACATAATCACATCGTGTTCCTTTTATAGTAACACTCACATTAATTGCATTTCATAACTGTGCAACTAGTTACGTGAACAGATTCCGTTTTTTCAGTTCTACCCACGTACAGTCACAACACATGATAAATCAACGTCCTACATCACGAGCTCAGATTCTGTCCTTTCAGTTCCAAACACGTAATGACATGACATTTAATTAACCACACAGTACGCGCCACGAGCCCAGATTCTGTCTTTTATACGATGACCAAGCTTCTGTTTCACACGTTGTGATTAAGTTACGGTACGTTTATCTTTAAACACGCTGTAACACATCATCAAATCACTAAGTATAGTACCAAGATTCTGTCCTTAAGCCAGTACTTGGTACCAGGTCAGTCACAGCCGGTGATAATATACTGCAAAAAACTGACAGTTTGTTCCATTGAATTAGGATCAACCCTCATTAAAGAGGAAATAACTGACTGTTAACTTCTAGCACAATTGTCTTTGCGCTACGTACTGAATACCAGCCTCAGTACTCATGCTGCTTTTACATACAATAGCCTCACAAAACTGACTTTACATCTGAGGCAATTATTCAACTTAATATTAGAACATAAATTCACTAACAAAGCAAATAACCATCATAAAACATACACTAAGATAGTGTCATTACATTTACACGAAATCAAACAAAAAATATAACTTTTCCGAAAGACAACAACTAAACTCTTCTTCCTCGTTCTTTTCTCATTCATAATATTTCTTGAGGTCTTTATGAGGGAACAACCCTTTGGAGAGCCTCCCCCTCCCCCATTATGGATATTCCCCAGAACATAGCTGCCCAGATGTGGAATCTTGATTATCTTATACAGTCCGGTACATAGATGTTGCCATTTTTTATTCATCCTCTTCACCGCAGACGACTTGGCGTGTGTAATGGTACTTGAATTACGTAACCATTACGGCACCTCACCTGAACCTCTCGATACCAGCAATATTCTACTGTGTTTCTGTAAAGTAGTTGACATATTTATGAGACAACATCAGATTTGATTTCATTAATGTAGAGGCACTTTGATACATTGATATGCTTGTATTGCAATGATATTATTCTTATGTGTATTCTTTCTTTTGTCAATATGATCTTTGACGTACTTGTAACTCTGATTTTTGGGCGCGTAAGCGATTATTAGGTGTTAGACTGTCGGATCTTGAAAAAGGTCATGTTGGAAAGACGCATATTGTAGTCAGCTTATAAAATGTGAACTTTAACAGCGAGGAAGATGTTTTCAAGTATGTTTTGTATTGTGAAGTGATGTTTTGTGTGTTACGTGATATTGCTACAAAAGCAATAAAAAGGAAGTGTAACTTAAATTCGGAGTGCTGATTATTTTTTTACATCACCATTGTGCTGACTTTGAAAGGTTTAATCTTCAAGAATGGTTTGTGAAGCGCATCTACAAAACTTTTGAATATAGCAGAATAAAACCTAGGCCTCTTTGCATCCGAGCTTGGAATCATCACCACCTAGATTTTCGACAACTGAGCCATGATTTTACAACGAGACCAGCGTGGGAAACACGAAAAGATGAGTGCCTAGTTTATTCATTATTACTTGAAATGACTTTATTAACTGTGCTTTAATGACACCTGCCACATAATAACTTTGTTGTTGCCCGAAATACAGTATTTAGCAGCGTGAGCAACACCACAATCATTATTAAATTTTGACCTTTGTTGTGGTAGGGTTGTTAGACGTGTTTCGCTAACAGTACTTTATCATTCAAATTATATTATTAACTTTAATTAGTTTCTTATCATACGTTCGTTTCCTTAACATGAACTAGCTGAACTTTACTAATAAGTACATTTCTGTCTATTACGGGATCAGCTATTCTCAGTAAGTTCTCAATCCATTCCCAGAATGCTTCCTTATGGAACATTATTTCTACAGGACTACTCTGTGTGGATGAATGAGACAGTCCGTTGTGGATCTTCTCAAACATACCTAGTATTCTATCCACCTATACTGGTTTTCCTCTATTTGTATGTCCTACGAAACCTGTTGAAGTCTCGGAATACCCTCTCCACAGGAGATGTCTCGGCATGGTAACGAGATACAAAGATGTGTCTTATATTTAAATTATCCATACATTCATGCCAGGCTTTATTAGCATAATACGAAGCATTATCAGTCAATATAGCAGTGGGTTTGCCTACATTTGTAATGTAATCATTTACCAGTTTACTTAACATAGGCTTGGCATTAGTAGATTGTAAAGGATACATTCGTAGAGACTGCGAAGAAACACCATAAAATGCTATTACATATTTAAATATTCCTTTCGCCGGTGATAATGGCCCTATGACGTTACATGAGACAAGTTCAAGAGCTTTTGACGGTACTATGGGCTGTAACAATAATTTATTATAATACTTTATAGGTTTAACCTTTTGACATAGTTTACATTTACGTAAGATTTAAAATACTTTCCTCTTCATGTTGAGAACAAAACAGTATTGTTTCAGTTTCTCCAAACACTTATTAGCACTGAAGTGTCCCCACGAATAATGGGTATACCATAGAAGCTGTGGAAACGTTACCGTTGGAACACACAGTCTCCCTCTTTCTTCCCCATCCATAATCTTACGAAACAGTATATTCAGATGCAACTTAAACTCTAGCATATGTGAATTACTAGTGTTATTCCGTAGATTACACGTAATCTTATTCCAGTATTGGTCCCGTTGCTGCAACTTGGACATATTTTTAAATAAATTTTCTACCTCGTTCTTAAAAGGCATGTTTTGTATGATTATTATTTTAAAATTCTGATTCGGTTCGATTAGCTGACCCTCATCACCACTGCCTTGAGGTAAACGAGATAAAGCGTCAGTTACAATGTTGTGTTTACCTTTAATATATTTTATTTCTGTTTGGTATTCCTGTGACAGTAAAGCCCATCTCATTAGCCTTGAATGAAGAATATTGCACGTCATAAGAAAGGTCAAAGCCTTGTGGTCGCAATATACAACTACCCTTTTTGCGTATACAAAATATCTAAATTTCTTGAGAGCCCTAACCACAGCTAAGTAATATCTGTCACTCGGTCGTAGTGTATGCTCTCTCGCAGTTGGAAAGTGTGTGGCTTGCAAATGAGATGACCTTAATATCTTCCAAATTGTCAGGCTTTTTGACTTGAAATAACATGGCACCTATGGCCGTTGCTGAAGCGTCCGTCAATATACAAAATTCTTTATTGATGTCAGGATGACACAATAGATCAGCCTTTAACAAAGCTTCGCGTGTATCGTCAAAAGCTTTGCTACACTCTTTATTCCATTTCCAAGGCATATTCTTTTAAGAGTCCCAAAAGCACATCATTGTTTAGCAAGCGACTGGGTAAAAACTTCCTGAAAAAAGACGCCAAGCTTAGAAAAGATTTTAGTTGTGTCTTTGTTTGAGGATAGGCAACGGCCTTACCGCAGTGGATACAACGGTTCCCGTGAGATCACTGAAGTTAAGCGCTGTTTGGCGTGGCCGGCACTTGGATGGGTGACCATCCAGCCGCCATGCGCTGTTGCCATTTTTCGGGGTGCACTCAGCCTCGTGATGCCAACTGAGGAGCTACTCGACCGAATAGTAGCGGCTTCGGTCAAGAATACCATCATAACGACCGGGAGAGCGGTGTGCTGACCCCACACCCCTCCTATCTGCATCCTCCTCGGAGGATGACACGGCGGTCGGATGGTCCCAGTAGGCCATTCGTGGCCTGACGACGGAGTGCTTTTGTTTGAGGATATGGACAATTTCTAACCGCATCCAATTTCTTTGGATTAGGTACTATCCCATCTGGTGAAATACTATGCCCTAAAAATTTGATTTTATCTCGGCCAAATTTAGATTTTTCTAGATTCACAGTTGAACCGTATTCACTGAACTCATGTAATACCCTCTTCACCAAACCAACGTGCTCTTCCCAAGTAGCAGTGGCTGTTAGCAAATCATCGACGTAAGTGGTTACTTTCTCTCGTAAATCGTAAACGAACTCTGTGTCGAGCGCGGTGATAAAAACATCTCTGCTTACGTGGAACCCGAAGGCATCACTCTAAACTGATAGTTCCTTGCGGCAAATATAAAAGAAGCGAATCTTCTAGAATATTAGCTAGTTTAGATTTCCAATAAGATGACTGGAGGTCAAGAGAAGTTAAATAGTTCACACTGTGTAAAGTCTGCACCAATTCTTCTAAATTTTCCGGCCAGGTACGCACAGGTTTGATGGTTTTATGAATAACTACAGTCCGATTTACCCACAGCTACTAAGGGACTGCTTTATGGAGAAGTGGAAAGGTCAATAATGCCCCATTCCAATATCCTTCGAATTTACTTCGCCACCTTTCCCTTTTTTGCCCAACGTATTGAGTATGATGCTTTACAGAACGTCTGATAAGGATGCATATCCATATCACACTCATAATCCTTTATAACACCAGGTTTTTTTTATCAAAAACATTAGCATTATTCCGAAGTACTTCAACTAGTTCATACCTTTGCTCATTATTTAGATATTCGGATTCTAGCATTTTAACTTTTATAAGTTCATTGACCTCTGACGCTCCTTGATCAGTTAACAAATACATGGGATCCTTATTACTGAAATAGGGTATTGTAGCTTCATTACTTCTTATTTTAATTTGATTACATATTTTGTTTTGAAATTCCAGTTTCCGTACTAACGACAACTCACAACCTGTTCCTGATTGGTTAAGGAATACAAACCCTTCACAGTGTCGAACTTTACGTCTCATCCACGCATAAAATCCCATCGCCAAATAAATGGGTAAGTTAAATTAGTAGCCAACAGGAAGGTGCTAATAAGTCGTTCCAATTGCGCTACTGTTTCTACCTGTACCTGGACCTTTATGGATTCAGAATGGGTTCCTAATGCTCGAGATAAAGTACAGTTGGCTACTGATAATACTGGCAACTTCTGTTTACTAGTCAAATATTTGTAAAATCCCATATTCATCACACTTAAAGTTGCGCCAGTGTCCAACAAGATGCTAATATTTTCATCTAAGATTTTAACTTTAATCATGGCTTGCACCACTTCAATAAGATTATTATCTAACTTTCCTGGATTATCTAAGAGTTCTTCTCTAAAATCCATACTATTATTACTTCAATAAACACGCCTTTAAGATTTTATTGCCTCCTGTCTCTTCGGCAGCTACATAGGGAAAGATCACGGCAGCTGGTTATAGTTTGTCGCATCTGTTTGGTGGTTACCCGTTTCATCGAGTACCACCACTCGAATTCTGAGCATTCCATTCATTGTTACTGTTAGTAGAGATATCCCCAGGCCTAGACATTGCAGGCGTTGGTACAAATTGTCCATTAGCTGTAATAACATTAGTGGGAGCCCCCCCCCCCCCCCCCTCCACTGAATATTCGGCCCGTTACCCCACTGAACTCGCCTATCTTGTGCTTGTCCTTGCTATCCCGACTGCTCTTCGCACTTTAGTTTTCTATTAAACCGTTTGAATTGGTTCCATTGTGATTCTGCTGATTTCTGTTGCTATATTCAGCGTCATTACAGTGATTTTCTCCATTACTTCCGTAATAGTTGCTAGAATTATTTTGTGTATAATTTTTATCTCCATATTGATTACCATTATCCTGATTGTTATACTTAGTATTCTGATTTCGATTAACATAGTGACCCTTTCCATTATCTTTCGTTCCCTATTACGGTTATTGCCAGTATAACAATCATTTTGTTGAGAGTGGTTACAATTAGTACTGTGAAATTGATTCTCCATGCTCTTAGCGTCTTCATGAATCAATAACTGACAAAAATTGATCAGTATAGTCATCCGGCACGTTTATTAATTTCACGCGTAAACAAATAGATAATTTTCCCTTGAGAATTCTAATAACCTCTCCGTGACTAAAGGGATTATCCCAGTATCGAGTTTTATTGATGAAGTTTTCAAAGTATTTTTCTTAACTCCCTTTCTTAGGATTGTAAAATTGCATACTGTAAATTCCATTCCTTAATCGATTTTGTTTGCTTTGCGACCAATATTTCGCGATGAATAATTTTTTAAAAACCTCTACACGTTCTGCAACTTTCAGCTGCTTCGAATGCCCACAATGAAACTTCTCCGCTGGTCTTTGACACTATAAACTGTATTTTATCTTGTTCCTTCCAAGATAGGAGAAATACATTTCTGAAACTTTTTATAAACGCCATTGGATGTATAGAATTTTTGTCGTTCGAAAATATTTGAAATTGCCTAACTTTGAAAATACTGTATTCAACCTTAGAGGATGAAACAGTCCCTTGCGATCATAATATCGATCTTCAAGATCCGATTCATCGCTACTTCTACTATGATCGTTCTCTCGCCACTTCCGCTTTCTGGTTCTGGACATCTTTCAAATTGGTTTTGTCTTGTAGGACTACCTTCACCTTTTGACAAACGATTACTTACATATTCCTGCCACATAGGCATCTCGGATAATACTTTCTCATTAATGAGATTCAATTCTGCTTTCATTTGTTCCGCACTGTCTACATCTTCGCGTCGCGGTGCATTTGGTTTATTCTGTTGAGTCGCGTTCTCAATAGTATTCTGAACTTGCGTGTGGACTTCTCCCGCCTTTGCTTCTAACCATTCTAACAAATACTCCTCTATCTTAGTCTTCTGATTACTAAGACAGTCATCAATAAACTCCTGTCCTGTGATTTTTAAATTTTCTACTTGTTTAGTTACTTTAACGAACTGTTCAGCTATTTTAGTCTGTTCTTTGTTTGTTGCCTCGACATTCCCCTCTAATTTGCATACCGAAGACTGCAACGTTTCGTTCATTTCATTAGAAGATTTTACACTTAATTTATCTATTTCGGTAGATAAGTATTCATCCCTTTTCTCAGTACGTGATTCTAGGTCATTAACTATCTTTAATACCTCTTCCTTAAATTCTTGGTCTTGATAATCTCTTTATTTCTGAAATTCTAACATCTGCTCCCGAAAAGCTTTTTCCGCAAGTTCGCGTCGTTTCTCTTGTTCCCTTTCTCTACGTTCGCGTTGTTTCTCTTATTCCCTTTCTCTAAGTTCACACTGATTCTCTTGTTCCCTTTTTCTAAGCACGCGTTGTTTGTTTTGTTCTAAATGTCATCTATAAAGGCTTTACTTCTAAGATCACGTTGTTTACTTAGCTCTATTTGTTCCTGACTTGATTTCATTAGAAATTCAAACACCTTATTGATACTGATATTTCCAGATGGCATACAGTTTCAAACTCGTAACTTTCGGTATGGTCATTGCTCTTTACCAAACTAGTTCTACTCATATTTCACATTTCAGGTTCTAACAAATCCTCTGCCCTTTTAACATCTACATTTTCCACACGCTTTTCATCCTCGCTCGTATCTTCTCTTCCCAAAGTCCCTAGACTCGTATCTAGATTGAATCTTAAACGGTATCCTCGTTTCATTGTTATCAATATACACTCTCAGAACAACACCAAAACAATAATACACAATAAATAAAATACAACTCTACTTATTTATACAGTTTCTGCATCACAGATTTGCCTCATTTATCTACGCAATTACATTTAAAAGGAAGCACAACTGAGGTACTGTTCAGTCAGTAATAAAATATCTTTACACATACAAGTCAGGGCCACAGTAACACAAGTCAATTATTTCCTACCTTCCGTACAGATTTGACGTCTTGTGGTTCCCGGAGGTAGGCGTCTCGTTGTCGGCCGCACTCGCAGATGCGATCTTCCGTCCGCGATCAGTTCCTGTCCTTGCGCGTGCGTCGTGCGCTGTCGTAATAGAGAATATGAAACACATAATTGGAAGTTTTCAGTCACTGTTTATTACGCAATCACAACAATTATATTCCACCACTTCTTATTATGTAACAGTTGTTTACATACCTTTAATTTCGAGCCGAGCGTTGGGCGCCAGTTTTAGCCGTCCTCGATCAAGACCACCTACAATACATCAGACCACAACACAGAAACCAAGATGGCGGCCGTCTTAGGCCAAGTATTTCAGTGCTGCCCTAATACGAATAATTTACAAACTTCATAAATGGAAAGTAGATTCTAAATTGCGTAATAAATGTATTGTTATGTATTTTTCTATCTTCAAACTTAAATAAAAAGTTGTCACTAAACCGACAAATTACGTAATAAGTACTATGACTAAGTAAAATTATGAGATGCAACTCAAAATCAAATCCAAAAAAACTACTACACAACACATATAAATGGCATATTTCGACACTAATAATAATTTGCAACATAGAAGCTACATAGCAATAATAAATGAAGCGTGTAACTAAAGCTCAAAATTGTATTAAATAATATGCAGTTAATTCTAGTCACTATCATTACGTAATATGTTAGAAGTGGTTTGATTTTGAGTACCTGTTGGATTTATTTGCTGCTCAGCTTGGTCACTATGCGTTTTGTTATTTTTGTTGCAATGTCTTCATGAGTTCCTCTTTTTTGTTTGACTAGTGTTCGAGCAATTTCCTTTGGAACACACTTTTCATTTAACAGTTTTGTGTAATTCTTAATAAAAATATTTGAAAGCACTTTAATAGTTTTCTTGATTATTGTCTTTAAAGGAATGCCACATTTGCATACATCACTGAGGTTACTAATGGCATTTTCACACAATTCAGTTCCTAAGACAAGTACTGCATCTCTCTGATTTTCAAGTTTGAGAAATTCTGGTTCATATGTGCTGCTAATCAGAACTTGAAAAAGTTTATATACATTACAACACAAGGAAATGATTATAGAAGAAGGACACTTCAATCCCCCACGATTCAGTTGGTAGAAATAGGAAAGGAGTTCTTTGGTTTCACACTGCAACAAAATTTCATCCTGTGTCTGCAACATTTCTTCACAGCCTGAACATTTTCCACCTTTTTGCAGCTTTTCAAGCACTGTTTTGCTGGGTAGCTAGCAATACAAACCAAGACTTTCAAGTCTTCATCCATCATGGAAATGTTTGCTAGTTCCTCTAAAGCGGGTTCTAATTTATCTACATTTTCATACGTTTGGTGTTTTATGCTGTAATTTACTTTTGCTGCAAAAAACTTTAATGTACATTCACCATGTTTAGTAGATCTGAGCTTTAGTAGACTTATTACTTTCAGTTTCCTCTCAGATTCCAATAGTTGCTCAACTGAAACATTATATGTGCAGCCACTTAGCCTTCTATAAGCTCCAAATCTTGCTTCCAAAGCATCCGTGTGTAATTTTGCTGTAAGAATATAGGACCAGTTGTAAGTGTTAAAAATGTATCTGCATAACTGAACTGTTGTTGCAAGTGTGTGAGAGAAAGCAGTATATGTTTCATTGTTTAATTTTCCATGAGTAGGCAATGCATGCCCGATATCAAGAAATATTTTCAAATTTTCAAGAAACACAAGTTTGGAGTCAGTAGGTCCAGTGATTGGGCTAGAATTATCATCTGATGTGTATTTGCCTTTCATGGGATGCTGTACATTAGAAATTGTCCACCATTTAATGATTAATTTCAAAAACTGAATAGTGCCATCAGAAATCTCAATCCTCTGACTTTTCAAAATTGCTAGTGCTGCACATTTTTGGAATCAAAACACTGAGAGCAAGGGTAACATTCTGTCTCTCAATAGAAGTTGGATACACTGCCTTTCTCACTAGCTTTGGGGCAAGTTTCAACAGTTTATTTTTCTCAGAATGAAACAGGTTTCTTAAACCTGAAAACTTTGCTTCAGTGACAGTATATTCACACGCAGCATTCCCTTCATCACTGTGTAGAAAGGTATTGATGAAAGCAAATGTATCCTCAATATTTGGCATTAAGAAGGATTCATTTTTTCCATTCAACCAGTTGTCTCTGATACACTTAAGCAAGTGCACATTGTCAAACAGAAGAAAGAGAAATGTGGATGGAGAGACTGGATTTGTAATACATGGCTGTAAAGTGCCACCACACATAAGCTGATACATTTTTCTATTAGTGCTATGGTTATCTGTTACCAGGCATATAACATCATACTGAAGCTCATGCATTAACTTTAATACATCAATTATCATTTTCAGTAGAGTATCAGAATTAACATTTTTTACAGGAAAGAGAGCTATTACTTCTTTGTTTTCAGAATGTAAAGATGATGCCATGAAAACCTGCATTGTACCTGCTGTTGTAGTATGTGAAGTATTCTCAGCAACACCAAGTATCTTTCCTGCCGTATAAGAGAATTTTGAATTAACATGAACTTCGTCTAGCATCACTGAAATTACCTTGTCACTTCCCTGAAGAAATTTATTTTTCTCTCTCAAAAAAGCTACCTGTGATGGACCAATACAAGGTTTATTTGGACCCATTTTGCATAGAAACTGCCCTAAATAGACAGGATGAGGTAATGTTAACACATTTGTTTTTCTCAAGTGATGGTAGGCACCAGGAACTGAAAAGCAAATGGTTGCTACCCATATCAAAAGTTCAGGAGAATATCTACTTCGCTTTGTTATTGCAAGTTGGCTCTGAGCACTATGGGACTTAACATCTATGGTCATCAGTCCCCTAGAACTTAGAACTACTTAAACCTAACTAACCTAAGGACGTCACACAACACCCAGTCATCACGAGGCAGAGAAAATCCCTGACCCCGCCGGGAATCGAACCCGGGAACCCGGGCGTGGGAAACGAGAACGCTACCGCACGACCACGGGATGCGGACTATTGCAAGTTGTAATTGCTCCAAAACAAATTCTATTTTAGGTGCTATTTCAGAATCAAAATCACTACCAGCTTTCAGTGCTTGTTTGAGAACACTGACTAAAATTATAATCTTGTCAATGGTGCCAGTAGAGTTATCTGTGAAATCATTTAGGTGACTCACCAGATTGTCAGATTTCGTCCACTTGTCACATTTCAAGTTCTCTTCGTCCCCAGACTGTAGTATCCATTTCAAGGTTTCTGTAGGCAAACACACATTTTTGTGAAACACTTTTGCTTCCAAGGAACTTGATACCTTGAAGCACAATGAAACTAATGGCACATCACTGACTGAATCATCCTTTAGTTTAATGAAAGACTTTCAAGTCTTTATCCATCATAGAAATGTTTGCTAGTTCCTCTAAAGTGGGTTCTAATTTATCTACATTTTCATACGTTTGGTGTTTTATGCTGTAATTTACTTTTGCTGCAAAATCATT
The DNA here is from genome assembly GCF_023898315.1 of Schistocerca nitens. NCBI lineage: Eukaryota > Metazoa > Arthropoda > Insecta > Orthoptera > Acrididae > Schistocerca > Schistocerca nitens. The sequence continues at coordinate 433,131,627 of NC_064615.1, read as the reverse complement.
TAATGGAAATTCACCATGTTTAGTAGATCTGAGCTTTAGTAGACTTATTACTTTCAGTTTCCTCTCAGATTCCAATATTTGCTCAACTGAAACATTATATGTGCAGCCACTTAGCCTTCTATAAGCTCCAAATCTTGCTTCCAAAGCATCCGTGTGTAATTTTGCTGTAAGAATATAGGACCAGTTGTAAGTGTTAAAAATGTATCTGCATAACTGAACTGTTGTTGCAAGTGTGTGAGAGAAAGCAGTATATGTTTCATTGTTTAATTTTCCATGAGTAGGCAATGCATGCCCGATATCAAGAAATATTTTCAAATTTTCAAGAAACACAAGTTTGGAGTCAGTAGGTCCAGTGATTGGGCTAGAATTATCATCTGATGTGTATTTGCCTTTATGGGATGCTGTACATTAGAAATTGTCCACCATTTAGTGATCCTTTACTAAAATTGTAAATGGACAAACATTCCTTTTCTGCACTTCGCTTTTAAAATGCTGTACGTCAGGTATATTGTCATTTTCACACCACTTGCTGAAACTACATTCATCACGTTCCAGTAGCTGTTGAACACGATCTTCAGGATTCTTTCTTTCCTTAGGAACTGGTACTGTGTGATAAGAAGGTTGATTAGGAAAGATGGTTGGAATTGCATCATTTATTAGTTTTGGTATTTTTCGTGGCACACGTATTGGTTCACTATTTTCCACAGGAAAAAAGTCTTCCCCAACCACAAACTTAGGCTCAAAATGCTTAATGCATACCACAGCTTTATCGTTCACTTCAAAATTATCTCTATGAATTAGTTTAATCCATTTGTTCCTCAATGCTGTTTCCTTGGGAAACTTAAATGTTGAGGTATCGTATGTTTTGCCGTAATTGGATTTACATCCTGCCACACAACAGCTACGACCCATCGCAAGAACAGTTTACACTTTAAATTATGCCGAACTTACTACAGAATCTAGAAAATAAATTCTAGCGTAGCACTTGTGACGATATTCACAGCATATAGCATAAATAACAGCTAGTAATAAATGCTATCGCTTCTCTTGAACGTCACGTATACAATGTTACACACACGCGTTATGGGAACACAAGCACGCTGGTTTGTTTTCCCCCACGATTGCCGCCATATTGTCAACTATCGATATCTGCCTTAAGGTCTGATTTATTGTAGGTGGTCTTGCCTCGATCGATCGGGTCTAGTTTAGCAGGGGATACAACCCGTCAGCTTTGACCAATGACGTCAGAATTGGCCAGAGAGCATGTATTACAAAGATGAAAGAGCTGAGAAGAATGTTCAGAAACAAAGGAATGCAAGAGAGAAAAACTGTACTTCACATATATAAGGGCCAGAAGCATTTTCACGCTAACGATATCGCGTGTTTTTATCTTAGTATTTCTTCCCAAAATACAATGGAAAGAAATGAATGAAATATATTACTAGCAAAGAATACATCACGTTACATATATATCAGTTGTATATTGAAACTCTTTAGAACTGTATTGCTTAAGTGCAGTACGGGATACAAGTTCAGCGTACGTCGATTTCTTAGTTTCAACTAGCATTGCTGTCCTGTTGCTCACTTGAACTATGTATCCCCTGCTGCACTAAACCGTATATGAAACACCGGATACAAATTAAAAGCTCACTCGAAGTGTGTTGCTTAAGTACAGTACGGAATACGAGTTTGTCGTAAGTCGATTTCTTTGTTTTCACTAGCATTACTGTCCTGTTCTTCATTTGAACGATGTATCCTCCGCTTCAGTAAACCATAAGTGGAACCTGGGATACAAATTGTAGATGTGTTGTTTATTTCGTCTCCGTTATTACTAACAGTCCTTTCTTACGTACATATCGGTACTACTGATGACAGAATATCGGACTTATCTTACGGGAATCGCCAAAGCGTGCGCGAGTAATGAGTGATTGGGCAAATATCTATAAGGTACAATACACATGTAGAATTGTGGACAGTTGGGAATGTGAGTCTCACGGGAGGCGTGAAAGGGATAAGTCCGTGCAGTCGCGCTATTCATCTGTGTCCTCGGTGGCTCAGATGGATAGAGCGTCTGCCATGTAAGCAGGAGATCCCGGGTTCTAGTCCCGGTCGGAGCACACATTTTCAGCTGTCCACATCGAGGTATATCAACTACACCTGTCGGCAGCTGAGGTTTTCAGTTAGTCATCATTTATTCCAGGGAAAAGCTGCACGGTCATCAACAGTAACTGTTCTTTCGAGAACAAGTTACTGTCTTCGTATATATAGTTGAAGGCTACCCAGCCATTGACCTTCGTCTGTGCGGATGCGCACAGGTTGCCCAAACTCTTACGGGAATTGCCAAAGCGTGCGCGAGTAATGAGTGAGTGGGCAAATATCTATAAGGTACAATACACATGTAGAATTGTGGACAGTTGGGAATGTGAGTCTCACGGGAGGCGTGAAATGGATAAGTACGTGCAGTCGCGCTATTCATCTGTGTCCTCGGTGGCTCAGATGGATAGAGCGTCTGCCATGTAAGCAGGAGATCCCGGGTTCGAGTCCCAGTGGGGGCACACATTTTCAGCTGTCCACATCGAGGTGTATCAACTACACCTGTCGGCAGCTGAGGTTTACAGTTAGTCATCATTTATTCCAGGGAAAAGCTGCACGCTCATCAACAGTAACTGCTCTTTCGAGAACAAGTTACTGTCTTCGTATATACTCTTATCAGTTATTCGGCATGTAAAGAATTTGATACTGAGTGCTACTTTTTCTCGCGCACTCAATGCCTCAGATATTTTTAGTCCATGATCTTACGGCAAAATTCTGTCCCGCATAAATTAACTATAGTCAATTTTCTTGCAGTTTAATAAAAGTGCCCTGATTCCTTCCGTAGCATATCACGAGGAAATGGCCGCTATATCGCACGCCGCAGCTACGTAGACTTATTCAGAGCGCAGAAATCAAGACAAGAGAGCTAATAATACTCACGCATGATTTAGATATTAGAATTTAGAAACAAAAGTAGCCTCGTTAAACCCTCTTTGATTTCCCTGAAGCGCTACTTTGCTGCGGGCGTTATTATTGTGATGAGAGATTATATATCGATAATTTTAATTAAAACTTTTTCAGTGCTATTAATTGTTATCGATATTGTCGATCACCTCTCCCCTATATAAAAATAAGCCTGATAGTATTGTGTTTAATTAAAAGGGTGGTTATGATGTCCACATATGTGTATGTGTGTTTGTTCTCAATATCGCTACTTGTTGTGATAAATAATTTTATTTTGATGAGAAAGATTGTATTTTCGAGATAAAGTCCTTTCACCTCTGTCCTGATCCGTCATGATCCATGTCCATGTTTCATCTCTGTCCTACGGCACAACCACTATCTTTGGCCATATTATGTGTTTATATCTCACATTTTGAGACTTACGATGTTAATTACGGTGGCGAAAACAATGTGAAAAGCTTGTATGAGTGTTGCAGGGTATATTGCATTGAGAAATAATTGTTAAGAAAAAATTCCACAATTGCGCCATTTCAGAGCTAATTAGTATTAAAGTTAGCTAACCAAGCCAATGTACACGCAAATTCAAGTGATCCGTCATAAATGGTGTCACCAAACGTGTTGTTCATTTGGTTTCCTACTACTGAACAGGAGATCAGTTCAAAACTTGAACGTCTGATGGTTGTAAGAATCGAACCCAGCGAAAGGCTGAGTAGCCTTGTGCGCAATCATCTACGTCATGGGAACAACTGACTTGAACTGCATCTTGTGGACTGCTTGAATTTATTTGTCCAATGGGCTGATTGGCTGACTTCACTGCTAATTAACTCAGAAATAGCGCAATATATAGAATTTTTTCTGTATAATTACTTCTCAGCACAACCTACTCTGCAACACCCTTACAAGCCTTTTAGACTGTTTTTGACTACCTTGTATTTGCATATTACAAAAAAATTTTGTTTATATGATGAATCTCAATGTTCTTCCTTCCGATCTAAAACAGATTTTGCCATTTGGGTATGTTGTATGTGATTATGTGTTTTTCATAATGTGTTTTGATTAGATTTTTGGTGTTATTTGGTAGCTGATTATTTTAAATATAGTTTTAGAAGGTCTTCATACTATATCATTGATACTATACTTAACTATTGCAGCAGTCCTGGCAATTTCGTTTTGTACATATCGTCTAGTAAATCCAGTTTAAACGCAAATAAAAAGCAATATGAGGTTTTGTCACCCTAAAATGGCGCTTGCTGCGGCGAAAAATTAATGAAAAATTTGTAAGTGACGGTTCATTTTTTCAGCCACTATTAACATAAACTTCGATTGAAATATTAACATCCTTTAGATATTTTAGACGTTGAGATACATTTAATTTGATACTTCATTGTGCATTACACAACGTGTAAGTGTAAAAAAAAAAACAGAAGTACAGTCTTCCACTAGCTGCCAGTAATCCAAGACTGGCTACTCGTTTGTGTGATTATCTGCTTAGCATAGTACTTTAGCCAATATGTGCTTTTTGGAGTTATATGCTTCGTCAGGTTAGTTTTGTTACATCACCTCGTTTATGTGTAATCTGAAGGGTCAGTTGCCTGTTTAGCATGTTACTTTTCTGTAACATGAGCTTAGACGTGATAACAGCATTGTGATACTTAATTTGAGAATTCACATTAATGTTTTAGGTCCCAAACTAACAGAAGTGTAAATGGAAAATACCATTGTGACACTTGCCACAAACATTGCAATTTTTGTATTGCTGACTTATCTTTACAGACATTTTAGACGTTAAATTAATATTCTGACACCTTAGAAGCATCATAGTATAGGGAAGGCATGGAAAATAATTAGGTTGAGAGTATACTGTGACTTACATCATGTGTGGTTTAGAGATCGAATTTTGCACATTCGCTAGTGGCACTTAGCCAGAAAGTGCATGGCATTAACACTGTGTAAGTGTTTGTGTGCATGTGTGTTTGCTAACATACGTTAGATGTGAATGTACCGCATTGTTACATCCTTTACATAAGTTTCAGGATGAAAACTTTTGAACATGATGCAAAAATTTCAGATCATTCGATGCTTTTGGGCACAGCCGAAATGGTGCCTCTGGTATTACCTTGTAGTTGGGTGTTTCATTTTAATCGACATAAAAATACTGGGACGTGATTGGAGAGAAGGTGAGGGATCGGGAGGGGTAGTGAAAGGAGGAGCTTTAGGGTTATGGCTTGTCAGACGATGACAATGACGATATTGATAAGGATGGTGTGGCTTAACACCATCTTGGATTGTTACATAATTCCCTTTCAGCAAGCAAATACTAGCACTTGCACTTGACATCAGTGGTACTGCGAGATTCAGTGCCGTATTTAAGTGCAAAGCGCCCTGGAAAATACACTGATACACTGCAGTTAGTCAGTATGTTCTTTACTGCTTGCTCAGCAACCCTCAGTTATGGAATGGATTTCGTATTGAAAGTCTGTGCCTAACTACTGTAAGTCAGAACCGGAAATATACCCACCGTTCATAAGCCTTCAGTCTCACACACACTGAAAGTTTAGCTCTGAAAAACTGGTTCAGTTTATCATTCATTCAGTCAATGTGGTGCATACACTTCGTTTTAACAAGCCATCGACTGTACAGAATGCTTAAATGTTGTCTTTTTTTTGGGGGGGGGGGGGGAGTGAATGGTTCATGCTATGTTTTCAGAAGTTCAGTCGTTCTCTCGGCATTTTCAGGTCTGATGGATAAGATTAATTGCGACATCTTATTAATGAAGTGAATAGTTTCGCTTGGATGGAAACTTGTGACCTAGCTTACTAGGTTTTATGACATCTCTGTTTCCTTCGATTCCTAATTCTGTTGTCTCAAAAACTAGCCGTTGACCCCATGGTGGTCTCGTCATGCGTATCCGAAGCAGGGTTAGCTGACAACTCATTTACTTGTTTGCCTAAATTGGGTGTGTCATTGGTGTTCCTTGCATTTCTCCTCTACCGTTTTAATAGAATGCACCATGCAAGACATGCCATATTTGCAAGGAATGCAAAGACTTAGATCACCTTAAGGATTACGAAGAAAACTTCTTCTTTGTTGACGGAAGAGAAGTACACAGAACGCCATGTCTCCACAGGGCTCAGCAAATCTTCACGTAGATTGCGGCAGCATAAAGCCGGTAAGGGGCTCTTGGCTTTTCATTCTCATTCTCAGTGCGCAAGATACCTCATCACATAATACTGACTTACTGTCCACGATTCAAAATGGAAAGGCGAATGAATATGTCTGTGGATTACTATTATCTTGAATCATTTTATTAAAAGCCCTACGAATATGCACTGCAGGAAAAAAAATAGTACACCTGGAAAGACGACATCAATTTAGATTCGATGACGGCATATACCACCTGGGGGATAGTAGATATACTGGTAATGATTTCAACGTCGTCCGCCAACAGAAAGCGTAATGGCATAGTTACCAGAGTGCCATCTGTGTCTACCCTTTAACAGGGAATGCTCACAGCCAGAAAACTCAGTGTAGTGCAGACGTGTGAAACAAGAGGCAACCGTGCCTGGGAGAGACACTCGTGCTTTTTACAGCCAACTAAGCTAGCCTGAAAGGGACCAAGTTGATTTCTTCCGATTGGCGGGATGGTCCTTTCGGAGAATTACCACACAATTTGGACGTACAGCGCAAGTCACGCAACGATGCTAGTATCAGTGGTCATGTGACATTCTCACACATATAGACGAGGTTCTGGATGTCGACGCAGGGCAGATTCCCGCCAGGATCGGCGTGTTGTAAGAGCAGCAGCGGTGGAACGTACATCCACGGCATATAAGAGGACTTGTGAGCACAGACGTGTCAACACGAACTGCTGCGAAGTAGTTATTGGCAGAGAAACTAAGGACACACACATCTCTAGGTCGTCTTCCACTCACACCACCGTATCGACGTGTACTGCTCGACTGGTGGCGTTAGAGGATCACTTGGTAGATTCTGCCTGCACACAAGTGATGGTCGTTTGCACGTACAAAGCAGACATGGTGAGTGCTGGCTCATAGAAGGCATTCGTTCAAGAAACACTGACGTTAAGGGCCGGGGCTCTGTAAGCTGTAACTATAGTTCACTTTTGGTGTTTCTTGGGAGGATGCTAACCAACCCTCTTTAGGTACCGTTCGTGCAATAGGGAGATGACGTTTTGTCTCAACAGGATAATGCTCGCTCACACGCTGTCCGTGAAACCCCACGAGCTCTGCAAGAAGTGCGGAAACTTCCCTGGCCAGTGCGATCTCCAGACTTGTCTGTAATCGAGCACCTGTGGCATATGATGGAACGAGAAGCGACTCGCACGATTCGTCAAACAACAACTCTTACGGAACTGTTGAACAGGTCGAGCAGTGCATGTTGTAGTACTGTACATTCCAGAACAGTTTTCGCCAACTGTACGACTGACTGGATGCCACAGTCAGGGCCTGCATTGTTGCCTGTGGAGGCTGCACCACATACTAACAAAGGTGTTTCAGCATGAGTACCTCAGAACCACATATGCTATTGATCTGTAAACGTAGCCATTTCATGTACTCCATAAGCACTGTTGAAACAATAAATCTTGAGTAAACTGGAAATCTCTAAAAGGTTGTACTTTTTTTCGGAGTGTAAATCCTACCCACAGTGACAGAAACAGAGCGTATGAGCTATTAGAGGTGTCAACCTCTTCATCAGGGGTTCATGACTTTCACTGCAACGCCTGTGCGCAGTTTATGAAACTGCGTTCCTATTCCATTGGAAGACTATTCGTAGAGGTAATTCTTCGGCTAGGCTCTATTAACTTAAACATAGTTTGCAGTCTAGCTGCCGAATAAGATTCGGTGAGTAAGGGAACCTGACAGATGGCGCCAAAAGGGAGGGGCAAAATGGAAGAATGATGTGGAGGGCAACAGGTGCGACTTATCCCTCATTTACATGGAGATTAAAAAATTAATATAATTTCGACTAGTAGAAGCAGAAAGACAGGAGGATAGTAGGGTGCCAGACAAAATCAATGTTGAATATTTGCGCAAATGGAAGCGTGTGCTGTGGATGAATCGGGCCGGGAAGGGAGAGAGGGAAGGGAGGAAGGGAAAGAGGACAGAGAAGCTGAGAAGCAGGGAGTGGGAGACAAACTGCCAGCGACGGGCCGTTCGTTAGGCGCGTCCAGACACAGCCCGTCCCGTCCAGGCCGGTATAAATTAGCGGACCGCCTGGCGGTCGGTAGCTCATTTAAGCCGCGCAATCCTGTGGCAGGGACGCTCGTGTTAATTGCAACCCCGGTGGCGCCCGCAATGCAGGACTGTCGGACCGATCGGCCGCTCATTTCACATCGTTTGCGCTCAACCACCACCCTTCTGTCATCTACAAAAGCAAATAAGAGCTCACGAAATTGTTACTGCATATTCAGGGACACTTTAATAGTGACAGCACGTTCGTTTGATGTGTAACCAAGCTTATAGGTGACCTCCACAAGTAATGTGTCTGTATGAGAAACAAGGTTCATATATTAATGAACATTTAGTTTTATACAGCTTCGAAATCTGAAGATACACCATAACAGTCTGTGTCAAATCCGAAAGTTTGATGACTAATAACTTTGGTATTGTAATATGATGACCGGGAGCGGATGATGTGGTCGGGGTTGTAGGACGTGGCTGGGAAGGAGAAGGTGGCTGCTTTTAGCAATCTTCCTCTTTATGTTGGTTCTTCCAATACAATTTCCTGTAGCTCAGCCCCAACGCTCATGTCGTGGAGGAGACTTGCTGATGCGCGCAGCTCGGGGAACGCGACACAGTGCTCGGTCAGCGGTCTCGCAGGCGGTAGGAGATCAGCAACACGAGGCCCGGCCTAGCTCGCCTCCTGCAGACGCTGTGGCTCGTGACGATGCCGGGAGTCGCCGGTGCAGCAGCGGGCAACACCCTCCACCGGCCGGTCCTCGGGGACAACGTCACCGATGACGACGACGTAACAGTGACCGAACGCCCAATCAGTCGAACCGATGCCGACGCCCACCTCTGATGCCCTTAAATAGTGCCGACCGCTGCTGAATCCGCCGGTTACGCGGCGCCGTGTTTATTAGAAGGTCCTCGATGAGTTGGCTAACGCAACTGCGCCACACGTGGCCCGCGCCTGCGTAATTCTGCAAATTCTGCAAATTCTGCATTCTGGCTGTTGATGGCTGCCGCGCACGTGTACACATACTGACGGTCGTTGCAAAACTGTGTCACCTGCATAACGCGCCAGCCAGCCTTCGTCCGCCGTCTGCCATGAGGCTGAAACATACTAAATCACAATTTCGCATCATATTTCCTAAAAAAATAACCCCTTGTCCTCTACAGTATTTACGCATCCGGTTTTATGACTATTTTCTGTTGCGCCACAGTCCCGTTTGGTGAAGCACTGGTTTATTGTGCCTGTCTCAACAAAAAAGACGTCATAGGACAGGTGACAGAAGTAGCCTCAATAGCAGGTTTTCTTGTACAAGAAAGTGTATTCAGCAGGCTGACAGACCACAAGTCTCCACATGGAGCTTCTGAAACAAGAAGTTATTCCAGCATCTCAGCACTGCCAGGCTGAGAAGTTGCTGACAGAAGTTGCTGACAGGAAAGGAGAGCTGGGGCAATGTTGTCATGGTTACTCAATGGTTGCATATCGATGTTGTTGTGACTTACAGGGCGGAACTGCTACCATTTCAGAAGCAACAGACTGCTTATATGTCGCCAGTTCTAGACAAGCATCAGCCAGTCACCACCAGGAGCCTGTTACAAGTGAATGTCTACCCTAGTCTACGATTTGAGATGGGTCAGCAAGCTGCCGCTGCCAGACTCTGCCTACACTAGCTATTAGCTGCAGGCTACTGTCTGCGCTAATTCTGAATGCTGCTGCCTTGGTGCCTACCAAATGGCGGGCTCTTCTGTGGCCTCTGGCTGTTCCTGTACACCACCACCACTGTGGGCAGCTGCTCTTCTTACCATCATTTGTGTGGTCTCACATCACCACTGTTTGCCTCTATTGACCACGCTGGGGAGAGCAGTTTGAGTTTGCACAGCTCGGTGCACCTCGAACCGACCTGAGTATTTGTAGTAGTAGAATCAGCTACCTGTGCTGGCTGCCGGAGTCTGAGATAAGGGCTGTGCCACCACCGCTTCTGGCACGCTGAGCACGTCACCTAGCTAGGCTGCCACCTGCTCCCCTGGGGAAACTGCATATGATGGGACTCTGGATACCCACCAGCTAGACACCTAGCCACCACTGCAACCACGCCTAGGATGGTGAAAAACAGGCCTTCCTGACCGCTAGCAGCCCAGCTTCACCAGTCCCTATAGACATCATCGATCCCTGACCTATTGATTTCCAAATGGCTTCAAATGGCTCTGAGCACTATGGGACTCAACTGCTGAGGTCATTAGTCCCCTAGAACTTAGAACTAGTTAAACCTAACTAACCTAAGGACATCACACACATCCATGCCCGAGGCAGGATTCGAACCTGCGACCGTAGCGGTCTCGCGGTTCCAGACTGCAGCGCCAGAACCGCGCGGCCACTTCGGCTGGCTATTGATTTCCAACACTTACTCTATCACATACATGCAGGGTATCCAATTTATCTTGATCAACTAAAATAACTTTTTCTTGAAGAAAGATAATAAAAAATATATCAAGGACATAAAAGCCAGCCGGGAGTCATCAACTAGAATGTTTTTCTTGCCTCTGACTTTATTCCTTACGAACATACTTACAGCAATTCGTCATTTTTTCAATAGTACGCTATATTTTTATTTGGAATCCACTTCCTTACATCAAGATAGGTTCAGAAACATATCACAGTCTATCATTTACGTAAACTGAAAGTTGACTTTCACTCTCCTGTACTAGCACAGAGCGGAGGTGCCTGGGATAACATAACATGTCCCCTTGCTGGAGATGACAGTAAACAGACGTAAACAGAAGAAAAAGGTACACTGGTTATTCAGTGAGCCGTCTTCAGTTCAAGGTCTGTGTGAGTATAATGTACAGCAACGAAGGGAAGCTAAAAATACTATTCGTGTATCTGCTGTTCCTGATCTACATAAACGATATAGGAGTACCCCACTTATATTTTTTGCAGCTCATGGAGGCATTTACCTTGTAAAGTCATCAGATGATCAAAACCATTTGAATGATGATTTAACAAACATACCTTTATGATGCAAAATGTAGCAATTGACTCTAAATAACGAAAAGTGTGAGGTCACCCACAAGAGTACTAAAAGCAATCCGCTAAATTTCGTTTGCACGATAAATCACGCAAATCTAAAGGCTGTATTTTCGAGTAAATATTTAGAGATTATGATTACGATTAACTTAAATTGGAACGATACTATGATTTTCGTTCTCTTCTGGAGTGTTACATTGCGATATGCGATCCGCATCAGCGAGGACTGAGAGAAGATATCGAAAAAGTGCAAAGAATGGTAGCCCGCCTTGTACTGTCGTGAAATAGGAGAGAGAGTACCACGGACATGATGCATGAATTGGAGTTGCAATTACTAAAACAGGCGTTTTTTCAGTGCGGCAGGATCTTCTCGTCAAATTTCAATCATCAACTTTTTCCTCCGACTGCGAAATGTTTGGTAAGAGACCACCTACACAGTGAGAAATAATCGTCATGATAATATAAGAGCTCGCACAAGAGACTGAAGTGCTAGTTTTTCCCGCTCTACGTTCGACAGTGGAACAGTAGAGAAACAGCTTGAAGTTGGTTCGGTTAACCCTCTGCCAGGCACTTAATTGTGAATTGCAGAGTAATCATGTACATGTAGATCTAGATTAAGAACGAAAGTTAGCAGCCGGCCGAAGTGGCCGTGCGGTTAAAGGCGCTGCAGTCTGGAACCGCGAGACCGCTACGGTCGCAGGTTCGAATCCTGCCTCGGGCATGGATGTTTGTGATGTCCTTAGGTTAGTTAGGTTTAACTAGTTCTAAGTTCTAGGGGACTAATGACCTCAGCAGTTGAGTCCCATAGTGCTCAGAGCCATTTGAACCATTTGAAAGTTAGCAGAATAGTAATTGCAGTAATGTTTAGGACAACACTCTCCTTAGGCCAGTAGCATTACTACCTTCTTTTCGTTGGTGTACATTGTACTAATCAAGATCTTCAACTGAGGGCGTTTGAGTGAATGAAGGTATGCAATTTCCTTGTGTGAATTTTGTGTTAAATTTTCATTAAGATTATGCTCCAGTGAGTAGTGCACTATGATACGTTTCTGAATAAATATTGAGGAGAGAAAGTGAACTGTCGAATAAAAATTTAAGGTTGTATTTAAAAAAAGACGCTATTTTGCTGTTCATATCTACGTAAAGACAAAGTTACAATAAAGGATAGCATGTTGATTACTGTCTTCCTGGTATGTAAAAAACATTTGCGAAATAAATTTTTTTATCTTGTTCCTTGGCAAAAAGTGGTAGGGACGAATGGGACATCATATGTACGGCGTGTTTGAAAAAGTGTCCATGTTCTTACAAGAGGTAGTACCGGCGAGAACAACACCATGAAGGCGACGTATGGCAAACGTGAAACTGGCATGAAGTGTACTACATACTGGGATTTACAAATGATTCGCGTTTTAAATGCAAATGCATCAAGCAGGTAAACTGACGCCATATACATTCTGGATAGAAGAAAAGATTGTGCATCAGGTTTTTCATTCAGAAATCGCAATTGAATACTGTTTGTTCAGAAAAGATTTATGCCTCTCTTAAGACACAGTTACGTCTACCACTATGTGCAGCAGTTCGATTGTGGCTGCATCTCACCCTACCGCGAATGTGGGTTATCGGACCGTGACATAGGTCGGGACCACACAGTTGTCACGACAACACAGTATAGAAGGGTTCATAGGTGTAAGGGAGCATACTCAACGCCATGGAGAAAAAGGCACTACGCGAAAAGTGCATTAGAGGAGATACATATTATTTGCTCAGACACACTGATCAATCTGCTGCGCAGGTTTTTACAGACAGCTATGGTGCTTGCAGTCATGAAATGGGCTTGTTTGAAGCAAGGCGATTAGCGCGCTGGAGGATAGACATATCGTTTGTCCGGTGGAGCAGTAACGTACGGCTATGTGACTTATCTGTAGTCAAGAAATGGGCTTGTTTGCAGCAGGGCAAGTGCGACTGAATCTTGGAGCAGGGCGACCATCGTTGCAACATTTGCTGGTTCGGCAGCAGAGAGAGAAGCACCGATAGTGTTGCCCCTATAAGGTGCACAGCCGACGTCTGCGACACCAGACCTTTAAGAAGCGTTCTGCGTATTGCGGCGTGATGGACGTATCAGTATGAAGAGCTTCAGAGTGAACGAACGTTGCTAGATTTTACCGTCATCACCATAGGGCACAGAAAATGGCAGATGGCATGGAGTGCCATTGGGTACACAACACGGTCACTTTGGCTTGATGGCATGGGATACCACTCGTTCGCAACACTATCAACTCCGTTCCGCATAGTCGTAAATTTTGACAGCGGCCTTTGCTTTTACAATGAAGTGGCAAAAGCCGTGGGTCAGCGATATAAGCATACAGGATGAGCACAAAGTCTTGCCCTGATTGTAACAATTTATTACAGAATAACTGTTTGACATATTAATTTACATTTGTCGTTACATAGGTTAGTGTTACTAGTTTTTTTAAGACCACTTACGTTAGTAAACCTCACCGTGTGCTCCCTTGGTAGCTCGGAGAATGTCGCGGGCGGTATTCCAGTTCCCGCCAGGTGTTTCGTAACATGTGTTCTGTCACAGTACCCACAGCAGCTTGTATCCTAGCCTTCAGTTCATCGACGTCAGCAACTGGTGTGACGAAGACTCTGTCCTTGATATAGCCCCAGAAAAAAAGTCAAGGGGCGTAACGTCTGGAGAGCGGGGTGGCCAGGGTGTTGGACCGATTCTTCCAATCCACAGATGCGGAAATGTTTCTTCCAGGAAATCACGCACTATCAAAGCCCAGTGGGGGCGGGGGGGGGGAGGGGGGTACTCCATCTTGCTGGAAAATTATCCATGGTTGATATTCTTCTAACTGTGGGACTTTGATAGTGCTTGATTTCCTGGATGAAACATTTCCGGATCGGTGGATTGGAAGGACGGTACAAAACTCTGGCCATCCCCCGCTCTCCAGACATTACGCCTCTTGACTTTTTTTTCTGGGGCCATATCAAGGACAGAGTCTTCGTCACATCAGTTGCTGACGTCGACGATACAAGCTGCTGTGGGTAGCGTGACAGAACACGTGTTACGAAACACGTGGTGAGAACTGGAATACCATCGCGACATTCTCAGAGCTACCAAGGGAGCACACGATGAGGTTTAGTAACGTAAGTGGTCTTAAAAAAACTAGTAACTCTAACCTATGTAACGGCATCAAATGTAAATTAATACGTAAAACAGTTATTCTGTAATAAATTGTTATAATCAGGCAAGACTTTGTGCTGACACCGTATATAGAAAGTGTTGATATCACGTACGCAACAGATGAAAGGTCAGCGCATTGGCGGAGATGTCATTTGTACTCATGTGATTCATGTGAAAAAGTTTCCGACGTGATTACGGTCTAACGACTGGAATTAACAGACTTTGTATGCGGAATAGCAGTCACAGCCAGACGCATGGGACTTTTGATTTCGGAAATCGTTAGGGAATTCAGTATTTCGATATCCAATTTGTAAAGAGTGTGCCGAAAATATCAAATTTCAGTCGTTATCTCTCTCCGTAGATAAAGCAGTGATCGACGGCCTTCACGTAACGACCGAGAGCAGTGGAATTTGCATCGAGTTGTCAGTGCTAGCAGACGACCAACACCGTATGAGATAACCGCAATCAGTGTGGAATGTACGACGAACGTATCCTTTAGGAAATGCGGCGAAATTTGGGCAGCTATGGCAGCAGAAGACCAACGCGAGTGGTTCAAATGGCTCTAAGCACTATGGGACTTAACTGCTGAGGTCATCAGTCCTCTAGAACTTAGAACTACTTAAACCTAACGAACCTAAGGACATCACACACATCCATGCCCGAGGCAGGATTCGAACCTGCGACCGTAGCGGTCGCGCGGTTCCAGACTATAGCGCCTAGAACCGCTCGGCCACTCCGGCCGGCTCAACGCGAGTGCCTTTGATAACAGCGCGACATCGCCTGCAGCGCCTCCCCTGGGCTCGTGACCTTATCAGTTGGGCCCTAGACGACTGAAAACCGTGGCCTGATCAGAAGAGTCCCGATTTCAGTTGACAGGAGCTGATGATAGGGTTCGAGTGTGGCGCAGACCCCACGAAGCCATGGACCCCAGTTCTCAACAAGGCACTGTCCAAGCTGGTGGTGGCTCCATACATGGAGTGGACTGAGTTCTCTAGTTCAGCTGAACCGATCATTGACCGGAAATTGTTATTTTCGGCTATTCCAGCCATTCACGGAAGTCATGTTTCCAAACAACGATGGGATTTTTATGGATGAAAATGCGCCATGTCACCGGGCCACAGTTCTTCGGAAGTGGTTTGAAGAACATTCTGGCCAATTCGAGCGAATGATTTGGCCACCCCGACCGCCCAACATGAATCGTATCGAACATTTATGGGACGTAATGGAGAGGTCAGTTTGTGCACGAAATCCTGCACATTCAAAACTTTCGCAGTTATGGACTGCTATGGAGGCAGCGAGGCTCTACATTTCTACAGGTGACTTCCTGTGACTTGTTGAGTCTGCACCGCATAGAGATGCTGCAGTACGCCGTGGAAAAGGAGGTCCGATACGATCTTGAGAGGTATCCCATGATTTTCGTCACCTCGTGATAAAGGCAGAAACTGCGCCCCATCTTAGAGGTGACAATGAAATTATATTTTTACAAAAAACAAGGCTGCATGTTGTCCCTGTCCTGAGATACTTCGACACAGAGGATGTTTCGACAGTTGCCACGGTCAGAAAGTTCTCTCATCTACTGAAATCATCTGGTCAGGGTTGCCAAGAGACTGGCACGTAACCACTCGTCAGCCACTACGACCACCAGCAATCTGGCATAGATGAAGCAGCGTGAAATGACGTAGGTACAACTGTAACCTATCCTTATTTCGACCTGATGCACTGTGTGGTTAGAGCCGTTGTTACTGGTATAGGTGTGAAATTGGTTTATTAAATTTGGCAATCTGTATTCCCTAAATCATCGACAAATTTGGTCATGTATTCTTCCTCCTATGCTGTTTATTAGGTAAAATTTCCTTTATTTCCATCCTTCCAGAAGTTGCCATTTTTGTCTCAAACAGTACAGAAAAAACAGAAAAAAAGCCATACAGAAGCCATACAGAAATACTTACTTGTTGAGATTACGGTTAGTTTACTTTTGTCGAGAACGTTTAGCACTCATTTGTATACGTGCTTTTCCTCTTGATTCCCTTTCGATAATTTCTTATCGATTGTGTTCGTTTCTGTACTTCTGTACTGGCTGCGATGGAGTTGTCATAAGATTTTCACATCTCTCCCATGTCAGTAATTCCGTATATCGTTTTGAGGCTGTGGTGCCAACAGAAAACGGTGAAATCGGCTTTTATTGTACCACTTGGTAATGCAGAAGTGCTATTCTGCTATAGTTTAGGTAGCAGCATTTTTCGACAGGCACTTGTCATGTACGTCCAACAACAGCCCGAACACCGTATTCAATAAAAAAAAGTTCACCATGTTGTTCTAGCAACTAATAGACGTGGTACCATTCGCAATAAGGAGCAGGAATCGCGGCAAACCTCCCATAATTCGCACACTAATATAGAGGCAAGTCTTGGCGCTAGTAGAAGACCATCCTGAAATACGTGTGCGATGAATTGGAACGCCATGAGTAGTCATTTCATTCAGATCACTTCAATGTGTACAACCTTTCAACCTCTTCGTTCCTCGCTTTGGCCGTTTACGATGTAATGTCTCTGCTAGTTAATTTATCGGTTGTTTGGATGTGGGCATATTCTGTTATAGCAGGAAAATACATCATGGTGACTTTTTATCCAGAAAGTATTTGACGACAGCTGATAATCCCGCTGTATGACGCCAACAACGTGGGAAGTTTAATCAGAACAGGATCTGTCATCAAAATTGTCAAAAATGGAACTCTGGAAAGCTAGCAAACAAGCGAAGAGCTATTGATGTGCTGAAAACATGTCGAGTGCAAATGAAAACACACGAGGTGTACCGATCTAGTCGGTAAGACGCTAGACTCGGTTCAAAATCCCTTCCGACCATTTTCATTTACGTTTTCCGCGATTTCCTTAAATTTCTCAAGGCAAATGCGGGGACGATTCCTTCCTCTTCCCTTCCTAACCAAGGATTGTGCTCCGTCTCTAATGACCTCATCATCGACGCGATGTTAAACCCCAATATTTCTTCCTTTTCATTTTGCATGAGGACTGAGTGTAATTCGGTCTCGGAAGTCTATATAACGGCCAATCTTCTATCTCACCTAGGGAGTGCCAGAGACAACAGCGTCGCCAGAGCGTGTCGTCAAGTGTAGTATTGAAGTAAAGTGCAATTTAATTAGTTAGATGGTTGAGGATGTTGAGTTGCATATAGAAAACATATAGGCGCGATGTTATTTTTATTTGTTTTTAAGGATATCGAAATTTCTTTTTAGTGAACAATCGTGCCTTCCTTAACACTGATTTTTCCTTACGTAATTTTAAACGGATGCTACTTACTGCGAATTTCACAGAGAATTCCTCGTTCGGTAATATTTGTATTTGTAGCTTCTGAATGTGGCCTCTGCAACGGCTCTAAGTATTTCGTCTTTTCTAGCTCTGCCGAATATTCCAACAAAGGCTTTGAAAGTTAGCGTGGGCTTTTATGTCAACTCACGAAGACATCATTTTACATGAAACTCGTCGTAAACCGCGATATTCGTTTCGCAAGGACAGAAGATTAATAGTACAGAAGTCGTGAACTTTACATTGGTCTAATTGCTAAAACCGTTCCAAAAACGAATATCCTTATAGCAGTCATTCTGTTAATCATCATTCTCGTCAGCGCAGCCCTGTTCGCCATTAAATTTAATACTCTAAAACGAAATCCGATTAATATACATCAAATGTGAGTCCAAAGCTAAAGAAACTGTAATAAATGCTGATGGCGTTTTTTGTTTCAGATCATCTTCAGCTAACAACCGCCTGCCGCAACCAGTAGTGCGGCTTTTTGTCGTAGCAGTACGAGAATGTAAGCAACATTCTATATTAACACTTAACTACTTTTTCTGCTCTTTAGTACCAAACTAAGAAAATTAAATCTTGATTTCAATTTTAATTGAATCGTGTCTGGTTCCTGTTTCTAAAACGGAGAAAGCGAAAGAATATAGCTGTTCCCGAGAATTCTTCCGGGTTGTATGGTCGTTATCCATGGAACTCTTCTGTCCTTGACCTTTCGTTCAAAGCTACGTTGGGCATCTTCGGAGGTGCTCCTGGTTGTGCTGAGTCTTTGGACGAAACGTCAGAGATAGAAGAGATCCATGGACCACGGCCATACAACCAGGAAGAATTCTCGGCAGCTAAAACATCTGGTCGTGAAAGCCTTCATTGTAAGAATATAGCTGTTCTTCAGCATTGTCTTTTAAACGTAGTATTTTATGATTCTTTACCCTCTCTCTGCACAGGATGTTAACATCAAATGTGGTTTGTCCGCTGATAACAGTAGTGGGTCTGAGATGTCGTATCGTAATAAATATTCAGGAAACACATGTTTCTTTGTTACGCACACTATTATGTAGTTGCAAACGCAGATGGAAAAGAAAAACCGAGAGAGGTGATGGCAAAGCACTGAATTCGCATTCAGGAGGATGGTGAGTCTTGATTAAATTTTCTGTGATTTCACTAAAATGCTTACAGGAAATTATAAAAAGAACACGGTCGCTTTTCCTTCCTCTTCGTTACCAAATCTGAGCATATTTTTCGTATCTAACGACCCTACCATTGAGGACGTATTAAATCTGAATCTTTCTTTTCTTGTCGATGAAATATTCTAGTACCGTCTATCATTTGTTGAATTATTGCTTTACTTCGAAATAAGTCGACCAGTTTTTCAGGATCTGCTTCGGGGAAAACATATTCTGAAGACGTTACAAAAGTCAGAAACACCTTAGACGAATCGCTCTATCCTGCAGAGAGTCCGGTGTCGACTTGCAAAGCGACCCAATGGCCAGTGGCAGTGAGCTGAAGGCACGAAGGCCGTCCATGGTTTTGCGGGACTCTGCTCACCGTACTTAAGATACGCATTCACTGAAGTTCCAAACAAATTTTAATGGTTCAGATGGCTCTCAGTGCTATGGGACTTAACATCTGAGGTCATCAGTCCCCTAGAACTTAGAACTACTTAAACCTAACTAACCTAAGGACGTCACATACATCCATGCCCGAGGCAGGATTCGAACATGCGACCGTAGCGGTCGCGCGGTTCCTGACTGAAGCATCTAGAACCGCTCGGCCGCTGTGGCCGGCGAAACAAATTTTACGGAGACCAATTACGTTTCATTCTCTTATTGAAATGGTTGTTTTATTGTCCGTATATTGACAATCTGCCTGCACCGGAACCTGACTCACAGAGAAATCATCAATTTGGAATGCTTAGTCAGAGGTTGTATCTGGTCCTTTTGTTCATGTGAACCTATCTTCCTTCCTGTTA
The DNA here is from genome assembly GCF_023898315.1 of Schistocerca nitens. Lineage (NCBI taxonomy): Eukaryota > Metazoa > Arthropoda > Insecta > Orthoptera > Acrididae > Schistocerca > Schistocerca nitens. The sequence continues at coordinate 433,111,940 of NC_064615.1, read as the reverse complement.
TTTCAAACCTAAGTCAATAAGCAGAACTGAACCAAATCCCATGCTCGAGTAAGGAGAATGCCACGACGGTATCTTTTCAGAGGACATGACTAATTTCCTTCCATGTAACTTGAAGTATTAGTATAATGATCAAAACACAATAACATTTCTTGTTACGTGAAATGTTTATTTAGCTGCAACTAATTTCACTCATTCCCAGTCACCTGCATTCATTTACAGTGCTAATAATACCCGACGTCTGTTTCTAGAATCAACATGGTAAATAAACGAATTCTGTAACATACAAAACTTTATTAAAAAATGCGCTTTTATTTCTATTTGTTTGCCTTTCTTGCTGTTATTCGCGTTTATGTGAATGAAACAGCGGAAAAATATTCCTGTCGGAGCACAAAAAAGGCGAATATGCTCCAGTTTAAAAGTCCCTAACTGAAAAGTAGGAGACCACCTGCCTCATTCTACCTTCCTCAGTATCTTTAAAATTTTCCTCAATAATTTTGGCATGCGAACATGTTCGGGTTCTTTTTAACATGCAACTCACCGGTCACTCCTACAAGCTCCCCTAACTGTAACTCACTCGCTCCCACTAGTCCATCGCTGTAATTAGCTCATACCCATCCACTCCCGTTTCCCCACTCTCACTCACTCATTTAGCCCAACTCACTGTCATGGTGTCTCTCTGTCTCTGTCTCCCGTCTCACAGCCAGAGTCTCCTTCGTTCCGTCCTACTACCACTGTCCTCCTTCAATGTCACTATCTCCCTCTTGTTCTTTCTTAATGGTACTATCTCATACATCCCTTCCCACTGCTGCTGTTTTTTTTTCTTCATTGTCATTGCTGTAGACTCTGTCTCTCATTATTCTCATTATCACTAGTTCTCACCCACATCCACTTTCTCCTCCCCTTTATCCCTCTCCCATTGGCACTGCCTCCTTCGCTGTTTTCCTAGCACCGTTCTCTCACTGTCAACTGTGTTCCACTTCCAGTATCCCTCTCCTTCTCTCATATTGTCATTGTGTCCTCGGCTTTTCTGTACCACAACTGTCTACTATCTTCCGTGTTTATTACTTTTCCGTCTCTTTCCAACTGCCGATGTCTCCTCTCTTAGCATAGAATAGCGCGAATATGTTCGCAAGGCAAAATATTTGGGAAAATTTTTGAAGGTGGTGATGAAGATTTTGTTCATAGCTGTAGTTGAGCAACTGTAGAATATCTCAACAAAGATAAAAAGTCAGTGGTGCAACTGACGATAGACTATTTGTCTTTGGACTGAAGAAGGTAGACTGAGACAGCTGGTACCCCACTTTTCAGCCAGTCTTTTAAACGAGAGCATATTCGTCTTTTTTGTCCTCCTATAGGAACATTTTTGCGCTGCTTCCCTCCTTTTCTCCGCTGCAGCAGAGCATGTCACCTACATGAAAATAACTTTATGGGCCACTAAAATTTTGATAGTTTACTTACGTAAAACTGAAATAACGCAAAGCTAATTGGACACTTCAAACCGGATTTTACTCGCACAAAAATTTTACATATGCTTCAGGTACCGCAACATGGAGCTTCCAGAACCATTATGACGATAATGGAGGCACATTACAGCACATTTTACCGTGCTACCTCACTTTACAAACTACATTTTCACCTAATACCGAATTTGATTTGCGATTTAACGTGTACAAATGGCTCTGAGCACTATGGGACTTAACATCTATGGTCATCAGTCCCCTAGAACTTAGAAATACTTAAACCTAACTAACCTAAGGACATCACACGACACCCAGCCATCACGAGACAGAGAAAATCCCTGACCCCGCCGGGAATCGAACCCGGGAAGCCGGGCGTGGGAAAAACGTGTACGAGAAGGGTAAATTTGAGCCTCTTTGTCTAGGATACAGATAAAGATAAGGTTTTCAATGTTGTTCTAGATGGGGATCTTAGGAATATGTCGTAAAAATTTCAGCAATTTGCTTTGCACAGGCGGCTTGAAATCCGTGGCTCGGTTTTGGTAGGAAAAATGCTAAATAAACGTGTTTTTGGGTTTTCTAAGGAAGCGTCCACGAACAAATGGTGCCTCCATAAGCCCCTTAAGGCCCGCCATAGATAAAATGGAAAAAGAACCAGCCGATATGTTCCTCTTCACTAAGCAGGACGAAGTGTGTAATATTCATTCTTTGTCCCTGCACTGTAGGATACTCACACTAAGACGATCCTTCTGTTGGATATACAAATAATTCCTAGTCTAAGGGCTATCCAAAACACTTGACCCTACTGTTCCACCACCAACAGAACGCGATGTATGAGCCCCGGAATAATCCTGTTTTTATGTGCGGCGTTGTGGAACTTGCTAGGTAATGCATGCTGTCGCATGCGTACCGATGCAGGCAAGAGTGCGATGATTTAGCAGAAGATGCAACAGGTTACCGGTTATCATTCGCATGAATGTACTGCTGGCATGTGATAAAGATCGAATCTGGCAACGCCAAGGGCCAAAAGGTAATCTAAACATTTATTAATTCAAGTACTGTTGCTCTCAACAAAAAAAAAATTTTTTTTTGTTAAATATTGCTCTTGGGAGTGGTTGGTTCTTATGTTATCTTGCTATCGTGGAATAGTTTTCACAGAAGTATGACCGATCTGCTGCTTGAGAGTGCTCAGGTGGTGAACGCTTCGAGGGTCTAGGGGAGTAGTCGCACGTGGTTAGCAATATCAACATGGATTCTTGAGGAGTGGGTATGAAATTCCATTCCGACCATCCAGGGCTCCCTATTTGGAGTGTGAGGAGTACCAATACGGTTTCTTTGAAAAGAACACTGCCGATATGCTTTCCCATCGTCGCTCTGTCGGAGGTTGTGCTCTGTATTTAACGCCCCTGTCGTCGATGTGACGTTAAACCCCAATATATTTTCCTTCTGAATTTCGCTATGGCTGTGAAATTCGGAAGATAGCTGCAGAAATTCAAAGGAAACTGCAAACATTTATAAGAAAATGTGTCCGTTTCATCATCGGCGTCAGGTGGTCAAAATCGATATCAAACGAAACTTCCTTGTAAAACAGAGCGGATCGGTCGACATCAAGCTCAGAAAGGGAATTTGACACTCGGTTGGCCATAGTCTATGGGAACCTGAAGATCCTACCTACTGTGTGAAGAAGAATCGAGAAGGAAATCAAGTGTACTAGCAACACTTGCATAAATACTTGTCCCTACATAAAACCGAGTAGAATGGAAAACGTTTATAGCTCTCCATGGTCGGTAGAGGATTAAATGTAAGTCATGTTGCCGACCTATAAGAAACAATATGTAACGTAACTTCTTGCACATTAAAACAGTTTACTGGGCCAGACTCGAACTCTGAACGTTTCCCTTTCATGGGTAAGTGCTATACCGACTTTTTTTAAATCCGAGAGGGTTTTTCAAGTGACAAACCAATTACAGTTTCGCAATGTTTTGAGACAAATAAAATATATGTCTTTTTAATTAATGATTTTTTAAAATTTTATTATTATTATTTTTTTTAATTAGGGTCACAGCTACAGGCCGGAGGAGCCAAGGGGGATAGAGGTCGAATCCCGAAGCCTGGCTACGATACCTCTCCCCTCCCATCGCTGTACTGGGCCCTCACACTGCTTACTTCTATTTTACTTCTTTTTCCACATATATACAGTGGAAAAACGCATTAAAACTAATCCATTCATCCCGTATCCTGGAAACCCTGCAAGGCGATAAAGGATGGCAGGCGGGTCGAGTCCAAGGTGTAGGCACATCATGTTTCGTTCCGAATTGGGCTGGCGCCTCCCACGCAGGGAACACGCCAAATTAGTGGGGGCGTGGTAAAAACGCTGTTAATATAACTTGCGAAGTAAGCGCGATAACGGGAACAGCGGGACACTTTCGCATGTGCAGTCTGCAAGTACTATCAAAAATCAAGACGTGAGTGATGAACATCTCCATATAGATATGCCAAGGTCCTAGACATGCCAAGATCCTTTATCCAGTGGACCGACCGAGACGTTGTGACAGAAAAATATACCACAGCTGGGTAATGAAAGGACTCTGGGTCAAAAACATGCTGCGGCACTTGTTGAAGACACGGGACCATTTGTCGCCCCAAGTAACAGATATCCGCAACCGCTACACATCTGAATCAATGATGATCATCGTCGATAAGACGAAAGACGTCGCTGAGGCGAGAGTCCGCCACTTCTATAACATGGAGCCGCTGATTAGCTGGATACTTCCTGCAGGGCGCATAATACCAGGTCAGTCTGATATGCGTCGGAAACTGTGATGAACGTGCAGCCAAATCACAGTACACCACAACATCGGAAACTTGCATTCTACGACGTTAGAGGCGACACCATGCGGGAAAAGGACATAGAAATCCTTTGCCCGCGGCCGGCGCTTTCGTGGGAGCTCGGCGCAAGAATAACTGAGTTCCACAAAGAACGCCGCAATGTGTGCAAATTGGATCACGATGTTACCGACGGTCGCAGGTTCGAACCCTGCCTCGGGCATGGCTGTGTGTGATGTCCTTAGGTTAGTTAGGTTTAAGTAGTTCCAAGTTCTAGGGGACTGATGACCTCAGAAGTTAAGTCCCATAGTGCTCAGAGCCGTCTGCCATGAGGCTGAAACATACTAAATCACAATTTCGCATCATATTTCCTAAAAAAATAACCCCTTGTCCTCTACAGTATTTACGCATCCGGTTTTATGACTATTTTCTGTTGCGCCACAGTCCCGTTTGGTGAAGCACTGGTTTATTGTGCCTGTCTCAACAAAAAAGTCGTTATAGGACAGGTGACAGAAGTAGCCTCAATAGCAGGTTTTCTTGTACAAGAAAGTGTATTCAGCAGGCTGACAGACCACAAGTCTCCACATGGAGCTTCTGAAACAAGAAGTTATTCCAGCATCTCAGCACTGCCAGGCTGAGAAGTTGCTGACAGAAGTTGCTGACAGGAAAGGAGAGCTGGGGCAATGTTGTCATGGTTACTCAATGGTTGCATATCGATCTTGTTGTGACTTACAGGGTGGAACTGCTACCATTTCAGAAGCAACAGACTTGCTTATATGTCGCCAGTTCTAGACAAGCATCAGCCAGTCACCACCAGGAGCCTGTTACAAGTGAATGTCTACCCTAGTCTACGATTTGAGATGGGTCAGCAAGCTGCCGCTGCCAGACTCTGCCTACACTAGCTATTAGCTGCAGGCTACTGTCTGCGCTAATTCTGAATGCTGCTGCCTTGGTGCCTACCAAATGGCGGGCTCTGCTGTGGCCTCTGGCTGTTCCTGTACACCACCACCACTGTGGGCAGCTGCTGTTTTTACCATCACCACTGTTTGCCTTTATTGACCACGCTGGGGAGAGCAGTTTGAGTTTGCACAGCTCGGTGCACCTCGAACCGACCTGAGTATTTGTAGTAGTAGAATCAGCTACCTGTGCTGGCTGCCGGACTCTGAGATAAGGGCTGTGCCACCACCGCTTCTGGCACGCTGAGCACGTCACCTTGCTAGGCTGCCACCTGCTCCCCTGGGGAAACTGCATATGATGGGACTCTGGATACCCACCAGCTAGACACCTACACCACCACTGCAACCACGCCTAGGATGGTGAAAAACAGGCCTTCCTGACCGCTAGCAGCCCAGCTTCACCAGTCCCTATAGACATCATCGATCCCTGACCTATTGATTTCCAACACTTACTCTATCACATACATGCAGGGTATCCAATTTATCTTGATCAACTAAAATAACTTTTTCTTGAAGAAAGATAATAAAAAATATATCAAGGACATAAAAGCCAGCCGGGAGTCATCAACTAGAATGTTTTTCTTGCCTCTGACTTTATTCCTTACGAACATACAGCAATTCGTCATTTTTTCAATAGTACGCTATATTTTTATTTGGAATCCACTTCCTTACATCAAGATAGGTTCAGAAACATATCACAGTCTATCATTTACGTAAACTGAAAGTTGACTTTCACTCTCCTGTACTAGCACAGAGCGGAGGTGCCTGGGATAACATAACATGTCCCCTTGCTGGAGATGACAGTAAACAGACGTAAACAGAAGAAAAAGGTACACTGGTTATTCAGTGAGCCGTCTTCAGTTCAAGGTCTGTGTGAGTATAATGTACAGCAACGAAGGGAAGCTAAAAATACTATTCGTGTATCTGCTGTTCCTGATCTACATAAACGATATAGGAGTACCCCACTTATATTGTTTGCAGCTCATGGAGGCATTTACCTTGTAAAGTCATCAGATGATCAAAACCATTTGAATGATGATTTAACAAACATACCTTTATGATGCAAAATGTAGCAATTGACTCTAAATAACGAAAAGTGTGAGGTCACCCACAAGAGTACTAAAAGCAATCCGCTAAATTTCGTTTGCACGATAAATCACGCAAATCTAAAGGCTGTATTTTCGAGTAAATATTTAGAGATTATGATTACGATTAACTTAAATTGGAACGATACTATGATTTTCGTTCTCTTCTGGAGTGTTACATTGCGATATGCGATCCGCATCAGCGAGGACTGAGAGAAGATATCGAAAAAGTGCAAAGAATGGTAGCCCGCCTTGTACTGTCGTGAAATAGGAGAGAGAGTACCACGGACATGATGCGTGAATTGGGGTTGCAATTAGTAAAAAAGGCGTTTTTTCAGTGCGGCAGGATCTTCTCGTCAAATTTCAATCATCAACTTTTTCCTCCGACTGCGAAATATTTGGTAAGAGACCACCTACACAGTGAGAAATAATCGTCATGATAATATAAGAGCTCGCACAAGAGACTGAAGTGCTAGTTTTTCCCGCTCTACGTTCGACAGTGGAACAGTAGAGAAACAGCTTGAAGTTGGTTCGGTTAACCCTCTGCCAGGCACTTAATTGTGAATTGCAGAGTAATCATGTACATGTAGATCTAGATTAAGAACGAAAGTTAGCAGAATAGTAATTGCAATGATGTTTAGGACAACACTCTCCTTAGGCCAGTAGAATTACTACCTTCTTTTCGTTGGTGTACATAGTACTAATCAAGATCTTCAACTGAGGACGTTTGAGTGAATGAAGGTACGCAATTTCCTTGTGTGAATTTCGTGTTAAATTTTCATTAAGATTATGCTCCAGTGAGTAGTGCACTATGGTACGTTTCTGAATAAATATTGAGGAGAGAAAGTGAACTGGCGAATAAAAAATATAAGGTTGTATTTAAAAAAGACGCTATTTTGCTGTTCATATCTACGTAAAGACAAAGTTACAACAAAGGATAGCATGTTGGTTAATGTCTTCCTGGTATATAAAAAACATTTGCGAAATACATTTTTTTATCTTGTTCCTTGGCAAAAAGTGGTAGGGACGAATGGGACATCATATGTACGGCGTGTTTGAAAAAGTGTCCATGTTCTTACAAGAGGTAGTACCGGCGAGAACTGCACTGCTACAGTGCTAGTCATAAAATTACAACACCATGAAGGCGACGTATGGCAAACGTGAAACTGGCATGAAGTGTACTACATACTGGGATTTACAAATGATTCGCGTTTCAAATGCAAATGCATCAAGCAGGTAAACTGACGCCATATGCATTCTGCATAGAAGAAAAGATTGTGCATCAGGTTTTTCATTCAGAATTCGCAATTGAATACTGTTTGTTCAGAAAAGATTTATGCCTCTCTTAAGACACAGTTACGTCTACCACTATGTGCAGCAGTTCGATTGTGGCTGCATCTAACCCTACCGCGAATGTGGGTTATAGGACCGTGACATAGGTCGGGACCACACAGTTGTCACGACAACACAGTATAGAAGGGTTCATAGGTGTAAGGGAGCATACTCAACGCCATGGAGAATCTTAAAGGCACTACGCAAAAAGTGCATTAGAGGACATACATATTATTTGCTCAGACACACTGATCAATCTGCTGCGCAGGTTTTTACAGACAGCTATGGTGCTTGCAGTCATGAAATGGGCTTGTTTGAAGCAAGGCGATTAGCGCGATGGAGGATAGACATATCGTTTGTCTGGTGGAGCAGTAACGTACGGCTATGTGACTTATCTTTAGTCAAGAAATGGGCTTGTTTGCAGCAGGGCAAGTGCGACTGAATCTTGCAGCAGGGCGACCATCGTTGCAACATTTGCTGGTTCGGCAGCAGAGAGAGACGCACCGATAGTGTTGCCCCTATAAGGTGCACAGCCGACGTCTGCGACACCAGACCTTTAAGAAGCGTTCTGCGTATTGCGGCGTGATGGACGTATCAGTATGAAGAGCTTCAGAGTGAACGAACGTTACTAGATTTTACCGTCATCACCATAGGGCACAGAAAATGGCAGATGGCATGGAGTGCCATTGGGTACACAACACGGTCACTTTGGCTTGATGGCATGGGATACCACTCGTTCGCAACACGATCAACTCCGTTCCGCATAGCCGTAAATTTTGACAGCGGCCTTTGCTTTTACAATGAAGTGGCAAAAGCCGTGGGTCAGCGATATAAGCATACAGGATGAGCACAAAGTCTTGCCCTGATTGTAACAATTTATTACAGAATAACTGTTTGACATATTCATTTACATTTGCCGTTACATAGGTTAGTGTTACTAGTTTTTTTAAGACCACTTACGTTAGTAAACCTCACCGTGTGCTCCCTTGGTAGCTCGGAGAATGTCGCGGGCGGTATTTCAGTTCCCGCCAGGTGTTTCGTAACATGTGTTCTGTCACAGTACCCACAGCAGCTTGTATCCTAACCATCAGTTTATTGACATCAGCAACTGGTGTGACGAAGACTCTGTCCTTGATATAGCCCCAGAAAAAAAGTCAAGGGACGTAACGTCTGGAGAGCGGGGTGGCCAGGGTGTTGGACCGTTCCTTCCAATCCACAGATGCGGAAATGTTTCTTCCAGGAAATCACGCACTATCAAAGCCCAGTGGGGGGGGGGGGGGGGGGCGTACTCCATCTTGCTGGAAAATTAGCCATGGTTGATATTCTTCTAACTGTGGGACTTTGATAGTGCTTGATTTCCTGGATGAAACATTTCCGGATCGGTGGATTGGAAGGAACGGTACAAAACTCTGGCCACCCCCCGCTCTCCAGACATTACGCCTCTTGACTTTTTTTTCTGGGGCCATATCGAGGACAGAGTCTTCGTCACATCAGTTGCTGACGTCGACGATACAAGCTGCTGTGGGTAGCGTGACAGAACACGTGTTACGAAACACGTGGTGAGAACTGGAATACCACCTCGACATTCTCAGAGCTACCAAGGGAGCACACGATGAGGTTTAGTAACGTAAGTGGTCTTAAAAAAACTAGTAACTCTAACCTATGTAACGGCATCAAATGTAAATTAATATGTAAAACAGTTATTCTGTAATAAATTGTTATGATCAGGCAAGACTTTGTGCTCACACCGTATATAGAAAGTGTTGATATCACTTACGATAGGGATGAAAGGTCAGCGCATTGGCGGAGATGTCATTTGTTCTCATGTGATTCATGTGAAAAAGTTTCCGACGTGATTACGGTCTAACGACTGGAATTAACAGACTTTGTATGCGGAATAGCAGTCACAGCCAGACGCATGGGACATTTGATTTCGGAAATCGTTAGGGAATTCAGTATTTCGATATCCAATTTGTAAAGAGTGTGCCGAAAATATCAAATTTCAGTCGTTATCTCTCTCCATAGATAAAGCAGTGATAGACGGCCTTCACGTAACGTCCGAGAGCAGTGTCAGTGCTAGCAGACGACCAACACTGTATGAGATAACCGCAATCAGTGTGGAATGTACGACGAACGTATCCTTTAGGAAATGCGGCGAAATTTGGGCAGCTATGGCAGCAGAAGACCAACGCGAGTGGTTCAAATGGCTCTAAGCTCTATGGGACTTAACTGCTGAGGTCATCAGTCCTCTAGAACTTAGAACTACTTAAACCTAACCAACCTAAGGACAGCCGGCCGCGGTGGTCTCGCGGTTCTAGGCGCGCAGTCCGGAACCGTGCGACTGCTACGGTCGCAGGTTCGAATCCTGCCTCGGGCATGGATGTGTGTGATGTCCTTAGGTTAGTTAGGTTTAAGTAGTTCTAAGTTCTCGGGGACTTATGACCACAGCAGTTGAGTCCCATAGTTCTCTGAGCCATTTTTTTTAACCTAAGGACATCACACATATCCATGCCCGAGGCAGGATTCGAACCTGCGACCGTAGCGGTCACGCGGTTCCAGACTATAGCGCCTAGAACCGCTTGGCCACTCCGGCCGGCTCAACGCGAGTGCCTTTGCTAACAGCGCGACATCGCCTGCAGCGCCTCCCCTGGGCTTGTGACCTTATCAGTTGGGCCCTAGACGACTGAAAACCGTGGCCCGATCAGAAGAGTCCCGTTTTCAGTTGACAGGAGCTGATGATAGGATTCGAGTGTGGCGCAGACCCCACGAAGCCATGGACCCCAGTTCTCAACAAGGCACTGTCCAAGCTGGTGGTGGCTCCACACATGGGGTGGACTGAGTTCTCTAGTTCAGCTGAACCGATCATTGACCGGAAATTGTTATTTTCGGCTATTCCAGCCATTCACGGAAGTCATGTTTCCAAACAACGATGGGATTTTTATGGATGAAAATGCGCCATGTCACCGGGCCACAGTTCTTCGGAAGTGGTTTGTGTTGTGGCGTAACAAGCTAGTCACGCCACACTGAGGAGGAAGCCGAAAGGCACGCGTACACACACGCCGACTGGCGTCAAGTCTGGAACAGGATACGTTACGACTGCTATAAAGAAAATACGTAGTTTTGGATTATACTTAACTTTTAATGTTTCCTTTGGTACATCTCTCTTGACTATACAAATGAGACTCGTAAGATACATGCACTGATACAATTGGCGCCTTGCTAAGTCGTAGCCATTAACTTAGCTGAAGGCTATTCTGTCTCTCGGCAAATGAGAGCAAAGGCTTCGTCAGTACAGTCGCTAGCAACGTCGTCGTACAACTGGGGCGAGTTGTCGTACGTCTCTCGAGACCTGCCGTGTGGTGGCGCTCGGTCTGCGATCACACAGTGGCGGCACGCGGGTCCGACATGTACTAATGGACCGCGGCCTATTTAAGCTACCACCTAGCAATGTGGTGTCTGGCAGTGACACCACAGTTTGAAGAACATTCTGGCCAATTCGAGCGAATGATTTGGCCACCCCGACCGCCCAACATGAATCGTATCGAACATTTATGGGACGTAATGGAGAGGTCAGTTTGTGCACGAAATCCTGCACATTCAAAACTTTCGCAGTTATGGACTGCTATGGAGGCAGCGAGGCTCTACATTTCTACAGGTGACTTCCTGTGACTTGTTGAGTCTGCACCACATAGAGATGCTGCAGTACGCCGGGGAAAAGGAGGTCCGATACGATCTTGAGAGGTATCCCATGATTTTCGTCACCTCGTGATAAAGGCAGAAACTGCGCCCCATCTTAGAGGTGACAATGAAATTATCTTTTTACAAAAAACAAGGCTGCATGTTGTCCCTGTCCTGAGATACTTCGACACAGAGGATGTTTCGACAGTTGCCACGGTCAGAAAGTTCTCTCATCCACTGAAATCATCTGGTCAGGGTTGCCAAGAGACTGGCACGGAACCACTCGTCAGCCACTACGACCACCAGCAATCTGGCATAGATGAAGCAGCGTGAAATGACGTAGGTACAACTGTAACCTATCCTTATTTCGACCTGATGCACTGTGTGGTTAGAGCCGTTGTTACTGGTATAGGTGTGAAATTGGTTTATTAAATTTGGCAATCTGTATTCCCTAAATCATCGACGAATTTGGTCATGTATTCTTCCTCCTATGCTGTTTATTAAGTAAAATTTCGTTATTTTCCATCCTTCCCGACGTTGCCATTTTTGTCTCAAACAATACAGAAAAAACAGAAAAAAAGCCATACAGTTATATGTCCAGAAATACATACTTGTTGAGATTACGGTTAGTTTACTTTTGTCGAGAACGTTTAGCACTCAGCTGTATACGTGCTTTTCCTCTTGATTCCCTTTCGATAATTTCTTATCGATTGTGTTCGTTTCTGTACTTCTGTACTGGCCGCGATGGAGTTGCCATAAGATTTTCACATCTCTCCCATGTCAGTAATTCCGTATATCGTTTTGAGGCTGTGGTGCCAACAGAAAACGGTGAAATCGACTTTTATTGTACCACTTGGTAATGCAGAAGTGCTATTCTGCTATAGTTTAGGTAGCAGCATTTTTCGACAGGCACTTGTCATGTACGTCCAACAACAGCCTGAACACCGTATTCAATAAAAAATAGTTCACCATGTTGTTCTAGCAACTAATAGACGTGGTACCATTCGCAATAAGGAGCAGGAATCGCGGCAAACCTCCCATAATTCGCACACTAATATAGAGGCAAGTCTTGGCGCTAGTAGAAGACCATCCTGAAATAGGTGTGCGATGAATTGGAACGCCATGAGTAGTCATTTCATTCAGATCACTTCAATGTGTACAACCTTTCAACCTCTTCGTTCCTCGCTTTGGCCGTTTACGATGTAATGTCTCTGCTAGTTAATTTATCGGTTGTTTGGATGTGGGCATATTCTGTTATAGCAGGAAAATAAAAAAATGGTTCAAATGGCTCTGAGCACTATGGGACTCAACTGCTGTGGTCATAAGTCCCCTAGAACTTAGAACTACTTAAACCTAACCAACCTAAGGACATCACACACATCCATGCCCGAGGCAGGATTCGAACCTACGACCGTAGCGGTCGTGCGGTTCCAGACTGTAGCGCCTTTAACCGCTCGGCCACTCCGGCCGGCAGCAGGAAAATACATCATGGTGACTTTTTATCCAGAAAGTATTTGACGACAGCTGTCTGCATACCACATACTTTTTGCTTTCCTAATAACTTTTATAAGCACCTTACAATACTGTTTGTAATGGGCTGCTGCATTTAGATTTTGACTGTTTCTAACGTTTTGATATAATTGCCACTTTGTTCTACAAGATATTCTTATCCCTTATCCCGCTGTATGACGCCAACAACGTTGGAAGTTTAATTCCCGGCGGGGTCAGGGATTTTCTCTGCCTCGTGATGACTGGGTGTTGTGTGATGTCCTTAGGTTAGTTAGGTTTAAGTAGTTCTAAGTTCTAGGGGACTGATGACCATAGATGTTAAGTCCCATAGTGCTCAGAGTCATTTGAACCATTTTTTTGGAAGTTTAATCAGAACAGGATTTGTCAGCAAAATTGTCAAAAATGGAACTCTGGAAAGCTAGCAAACAAGCGAAGAGCTATTGATGTGCTGAAAACATGTCGAGTGCAAATGAAAACACACGAGGCGTACCGATCTAGTCGGTAAGACGCTAGACTCGGTTCAAAATCCCTTCCGACCATTTTCATTTACGTTTTCCTCGATTTCCTTAAATTTCTCACGGCCAATGCTGGGACGATTCCTTCCTCTTCCCTTCCTAACCAAGGCTTGTGCTCCGTCTCTAATGACCTCATCATCGACGCGATGTTAAACCCCAATATTTCTTCCTTTTCATTTTGCATGAGGACTGAGTGTAATTCGGTCTCGGAAGTCTATATAACGGCCAATCTTCTATCTCACCTAGGGAGTGCCAGAGACAACAGCGTCGCCAGAGCGTGTCGAGCAAGTGTAGTATTGAAGTAAAGTGCAATTTAATTAGTTAGATGGTTGAGGATGTTGAGTTGCATATAGAAAACATATAGGCGCGATGTTATTTTTATTTGTTTTTAAGGATATCGAAATTTCGTTTTAGTGAACAATCGTGCCTTCCTTAACACTGATTTTTCCTTACGTAATTTTAAACGGATGCTACTTACTGCGAATTTCACAGAGAATTCCTCGATCGGTAATATTTGTATTTGTAGCTTGTGAATGTGGCCTCTGCAACGGCTCTAAGTATTTCGTCTTTTCTAGCTCTGCCGAATATTCCAACAAAGGCTTTGAAAGTTAGCGTGGACTTTTATGTCAACTCACGAAGACATCATTTTACATGAAACTCGTCGTAAACCGCGATATTCGTTTCGCAAGGACAGAAGATTAATAGTACAAAAGTCGTGAACTTTACATTGGTCTAATTGCTAAAACCGTTCCAAAAACGAATATCCTTATAGCAGTCATTCTGTTAATCATCATTCTCGTCAGCGCAGCCCTGTTCGCCATTAAATTTAATACTCTAAAACGAAATCCGATTAATATACATCAAATGTGAGTCCAAAGCTAAAGAAACTGTAATAAATGCTGATGGCGTTTTTTGTTTCAGATCATCTTCAGCTAACAACCGCCTGCCGCAACCAGTAGTGCGGCTTTTTGTCGTAGCAGTACGAGAATGTAAGCAACATTCTATATTAACACTTAACTACTTTTTCTGCTCTTTAGTACCAAACTAAGAAAATTAAATCTTGATTTCAATTTTAATTGAATCGTGTCTGGTTCCTGTTTCTAAAACGGAGAAAGCGAAAGAATATAGCTGTTCCCGAGAATTCTTCCGGGTTGTATGGTCGTTATCCATGGAACTCTTCTGTCCTTGACCTTTCGTTCAAAGCTACGTTGGGCATCTTCGGAGGTGCTCCTGGTTGTGCTGAGTCTTTGGACGAAACGTCAGAGATAGAAGAGTTCCATGGACCACGGCCATACAACCAGGAAGAATTCTCGGCAGCTAAAACATCTGGTCGTGAAAGCCTTCATTGTATGAATATAGCTGTTCTTCAGCATTGTCTTTCAAACGTAGTATTTTATGATTCTTTACCCTCTCTCTGCACAGTATGTTAACATCAAATGTGGTTTGTCCGCTGATAACAGTAGTGGGTCTGAGATGTCGTATTGTAATAAATATTCAGGAAACACATGTTTCTTTGTTACGCACACTATTATGTAGTTGCAAACGCAGATGGAAAAGAAAAACCGAGAGAGGTGATGGAAAAGCACTGAATTCGCATTCAGGAGGATGGTGAGTCTTGATTAAATTTTCCGTGATTTCACTAAAATGCTTACAGAAAATTATAAAAAGAACACGGTCGCTTTTCCTTCCTCTTCCTTACCAAATCTGAGCATATTTTTCGTATCTAACGACCCTACCATTGAGGACATATTAAATCTGAATCTTTCTTTTCTTGTCGATGAAATATTCTAGTACCGTCTATCATTTGTTGAATTATTGCTTTACTTCGAAATAACTCGACCAGTTTTTCAGGATCTGCTTCGGGGAAAACATATTCTGAAGACGTGACAAAAGTCAGAAACACCTTAGACGAATCGCTCTAGCCTGCAGAGAGTCCGGTGTCGACTTGCAAAGCGGCCCAATGGCCAGCGGCAGTGAGCTGAAGGCACGAAGGCCGTCCATGGTTTTGCGGGACTCTGCTCACCGTACTTAAGATACGCATCCGCTGAAGTACCAAACAAATTTTAATGGTTCAAATGGCTCTCAGTACTATGGGACTTAACATCTGAGGTCATCAGTGCCCTAGAACTTAGAACTACTTAAACCTAACTAACCTAAGGACGTCACATACATCCATGCCCGAGGCAGGATTCGAACTTGCGACCGTAGCGGTCGCGCGGTTCCTGACTGAAGCACCTAGAACCGCTCGGCCGGTGTGGCCGGCGAAACAAATTTTACGGAGACCAATTACGTTTCATTCTCTTATTGAAATAATTGTTTTATTGTCCGTATATTGACAATCTGCCTGCACCGGAACCTGACTCACAGAGAAATCATCAATTTGGAATGCTTAGTCAGAGGTTGTATCTGGTCCTTTTGTTCATGTGAACCTATCTTCCTTACTGTTATTTCAAACCTAAGTCAATAAGCAGAACTGCACCAAATCCCATGCTCGAGTAAGGAGAATGCCACGACGGTATCTTTTCAGAGGACATGACTAATTTCCTTCCATGTAACTTGAAGTATTAGTATAATGATCAAAACACAATAACATTTCTTGTTACGTGAAATGTTTATTTAGCTGCAACTAATTTCACTCATTCCCAGTCAGCTGCATTCATTTACAGTGCTAATAATACCCGACGTATGTCTCTAGAATCAACATGGTAAATAGAAGAATTCTGTAACATACAAAACTTTATAAAAAAACGCGCTTTTATTTCTATTTGTTTGCCTTTCTTGCTGTTATTCGCGTTTATGTGAATGAAACAGCGGAAAAATATTCCTGTCGGAGCACAAAAAAGGCGAATATGCTCCAGTTTAAAAGTCCCTAACTGAAAAGTAGGAGACCACCTGCCTCATTCTACCTTCCTCAGTATCTTTAAAATTTTCCTCAATAATTTTTGCATGCGAACATGTTCGGGTTCTTTTTAACATGCAACTCACCTGTCACTCCTACAAGCTCCCCTAACTGTAACTCACTCGCTTCCACTAGTCCATCGCTGTAATTAGCTCATACCCATCCACTCCCGTTTCCCCACTCTCACTCACTCATTTAGCCCAACTCACTGTCATGGTGTCTCTCTGTCTCTGTCTCCCGTCTCACAGCCAGAGTCTCCTTCGTTCCGTCCTACTACCACTGTCCTCCTTCAATGTCACTATCTCCCTCTTGTTCTTCCTTAATGGTACTATCTCATACATTCCTTCCCACTGCTGCTGTTTTTTTTTCTTCATTGTCATTGCTGTAGACTCTGTCTCTCATTATTCTCATTATCACTAGTTCTCACCCACATCCACTTTCTCCTCCCCTTTATCCCTCTCCCACTGGCACTGCCTCCTTCGCTGTTTTCCTAGCACCGTTCTCTCACTGTCAACTGTGTTCCACTTCCAGTATCCCTCTCCTTCTCTCATATTGTCATTGTGTCCTCGGCTTTTCTGTACCACAACTGTCTACTATCTTCCGTATTTATTACTTTTCCGTCTCTTTCCAACTGCCGCTGTCTCCTCTCTTAGCATAGAATAGCGCGAATATGTTCGCAAGGCAAAATATTTGGGAAAATTTTTGAAGGTGGTGATGAAGATTTTGTTCATAGCTGTAGTTGAGCAACTGTAGAATATCTCAACAAAGATAAAAAGTCAGTGGTGCAACTGACGATTGACTATTTGTCTTTGGACTGAAGAAGGTAGAATGAGACAGCTGGTACCCCACTTTTCAGCCAGTCTTTTAAACGAGAGCATATTCGTCTTTTTTGTCATCCTATAGGAACGTTTTTCCACTGCTTCCCTCCTTTTCTCCGCTGCAGCAGAGCATGTCACCTACATGAAAATAACTTTATGGGCCACTAAAATTTTGATAGTTTACTTACGTAAAACTGAAATAACGCAAAGCTAATTGGACACTTCAAACCGGATTTTACTCGCACAAAAATTTTACATATGCTTCAGGTACCGCAACATGGAGCTTCCAGAACCATTATGACGATAATGGAGGCACATTACAGCACATTTTACCGTGCTACCTCACTTTACAAACTACATTTTCACCTAATACCGAATTTGATTTGCGATTTAACGTGTACAAATGGCTCTGAACACTATGGGACTTAACATCTATGGTCATCAGTCCCCTAGAACTTAGAACTACTTAAACCTAACTAACCTAAGGACATCACACAACGCCCAGCCATCACGAGACAGAGAAAATCCCTGCCCCGCCGGGAATCGAACCCGGGAACCCGGGCGTGGGAAAAACGTGTACAAGAAGGGTAAATTTGAGCCTCTTTGTCTAGGATACAGATAAAGATAAGGTTTTCAAGGTTGTTCTACACTCCTGGAAATGGAAAAAAGAACACATTGATACCGGTGTGTCAGACCCACCATACTTGCTCCGGACACTGCGAGAGGGCTGTACAAGCAATGATCACACGCACGGCACAGCGGACACACCAGGAACCGCGGTGTTGGCCGTCGAATGGCGCTAGTTGCGCAGCATTTGTGCACCGCCGCCGTCAGTGTCAGCCAGTTTGCCGTGGCATACGGAGCTCCATCGCAGTCTTTAACACTGGTAGCATGCCGCGACAGCGTGGACGTGAACCGTATGTGCAGTTGACGGACTTTGAGCAAGGGCGTATAGTGGGCATGCGGGAGGCCGGGTGGACGTACCGCCGAATTGCTCAACACGTGGGGCGTGAGGTCTCCACAGTACATCGATGTTGTCGCCAGTGGTCGGCGGAAGGTGCACGTGCCCGTCGACCTGGGACCGGAGGGCAGCGACGCACGGATGCACGCCAAGACCGTAGGATCCTACGCAGTGCCGTAGGGGACCGCACCGCCACTTCCCAGCAAATTAGGGACACTGTTGCTCCTGGGGTATCGGCGAGGACCATTCGCAACCGTCTCCATGAAGCTGGGCTACGGTCCCGCACACCGTTAGGCCGTCTTCCGCTCACGCCCCAACATCGTGCAGCCCGCCTCCAGTGGTGTCGCGACAGGCGTGAATGGAGGGACGAATGGAGACGTGTCGTCTTCAGCGATGAGAGTCGCTTCTGCCTTGGTGCCAATGATGGTCGTATGCGTGTTTGGCGCCGTGCAGGTGAGCGCCACAATCAGGACTGCATACGACCGAGGCACACAGGGCCAACACCCGACATCATGGTGTGGGGAGCGATCTCCTACACTGGCCGTACACCACTGGTGGTCGTCGAGGGGACACTGAATAGTGCACGGTACATCCAAACCGTCATCGAACCCATCGTTCTACCATTCCTAAACCGGCAAGGGAACTTGCTGTTCCAACAGTACAATGCACGTCCGCATGTATCCCGTGCCACCCAACGTGCTCTAGAAGGTGTAAGTCAACTACCCTGGCCAGCAAGATCTCTGGATCTGTCCCCCATTGAGCATGTTTGGGACTGGATGAAGCGTCGTCTCACGCGGTCTGCACGTCCAGCACGAACGCTGGTCCAACTGAGGCGCCAGGTGGAAATGGCATGGCAAGCCGTTCCACGGGACTACATCCAGCATCTCTACGATCGTCTCCATGGGAGAATAGCAGCCTGCATTGCTGCGAAAGGTGGATATACACTGTACTAGTGCCGACATTGTGCATGCTCTGTTGCCTGTGTCTATGTGCCTGTGGTTCTGTCAGTGTGATCATGTGATGTATCTGACCCCAGGAATGTGTCAATAAAGTTTCCCCTTCCTGGGACAATGAATTCACGGTGTTCTTATTTCAATTTCCAGGAGTGTAGATAGGGATCTTAGGAATATATCGTAAAAATTTCAGCAATTTGCTTTGCATAGGCGGCTTGAAATCCGTGGCTCGGTTTTGGTAGGAAAAATGCTAAATAAACGTGTTTTTGGGTTTTCTAAGGAACCGTCCACGAACAAATGGCGCCTCCATAAGCCCCTTAAGGCCCGCCATAGATAAAATGGCTAAAGAACCAGCCGATATGTTCCTCTTCACTAAGCAGGACGAAGTGTGTAATATTCATTCTTTGTCCCTGCACTGTAGGATACTCACACTAAGACGATCCTTCTGTTGGATATACAAATAATTCCTAGTCAAAGGGCTATCCAAAACACTTGACCCTACTGTTCCACCACCAACAGAACGCGATGTATGAGCCCCGGAATAATCCTGTTTTTATGTGCGGCGTTGTGGAACTTGCTAGGTAATGCATGCTGTCGCATGCGTACCGATGCAGGCAAGAGTGCGATGATTTAGCAGAAGATGCAACAGGTTACCGGTTATCATTCGCATGAATGTACTGCTGGCATGTGATAAAGATCGAATCTGGCAACGCCAAGGGCCAAAAGGTAATCTAAACATTTATTAATTCAAGTACTGTTGCTCTCAACAAAAAAAAATTTTTTTTTGTTAAATATTGCTCTTGGGAGTGGTTGGTTCTTATGTTATCTTGCTATCGTGGAATAGTTTTCACAGAAGTATGACCGATCTGCTGCTTGAGAGTGCTCAGGTGGTGAACGCTTCGAGGGTCTAGGGGAGTAGTCGCACGTGGTTAGCAATATCAACATGGATTCTTGAGGAGTGGGTATGAAATTCCATTCCGACCATCCAGGGCTCCCTATTTGGAGTGTGAGGAGTACCAATACGGTTTCTTTGAAAAGAACACTGCCGATATGCTTTCCCATCGTCGCTCTGTCGGAGGTTGTGCTCTGTATTTAACGCCCCTGTCGTCGATGTGACCTTAAACCCCAATATATTTTCCTTCTGAATTTCGCTATGGCTGTGAAATTCGGAAGATAGCTGCAGAAATTCAAAGGAAACTGCAAACATTTATAAGAAAATGTGTCCGTTTCATCATCGGCGTCAGGTGGTCAAAATCGATATCAAACGAAACTTCCTTGTAAAACAGAGCGGATCGGTCGACATCAAGCTCAGAAAGGGAATTTGACACTCGGTTGGCCATAGTCTATGGGAACCTGAAGATCCTACCTACTATGTGAAGAAGAATCGAGAAGGAAATCAAGTGTACTAGCAACACTTGCATAAATACTTGTCCCTACATAAAACCGAGTGGAATGGAAACATTTATAGCTCTCCATGGTCGGTAGAGGATTAAATGTAAGTGATGTTGCCGACCTATAAGAAACAATATGTAACGTAACTTCTTGCACATTAAAACAGTTTACTGGGCCAGACTCGAACTCTGAACGTTTCCCTTTCATGGGTAAGTGCTATACCGACTTTTTTTAAATCCGAGAGGGTTTTTCAAGTGACAAACCAATTACAGTTTCGCAATGTTTTGAGACAAATAAAATATCTGTCTTTTTAATTAATGATTTTTTAAAATTTTATTATTATTTTTTTAAAATTAGGGTCACAGCTACAGGCCGGAGGAGCCAAGGTGGATAGAGGTCGAATCCCGAAGCCTGTCTACGATACCTCTCCCCTCCCATCGCTGTGCTGGGCCCTCACACTGCTTACTTCTATTTTACTTCTTTTTCCACATATATACAGTGGAAAAACGCATTAAAACTAATCCATTCATCCCGTATCCTGGAAACCCTGCAAGGCGATAAAGGATGGCAGGCGGGTCGAGTCCAAGGTGTAGGCACGTCATGTTTCGTTCCGAATTGGGCTGGCGCCTCCCACGCAGGAAACACGCCAAATTAGTGGGGGCGTGGTAAAAACGCTGTTAATATAACTTGCGAAGTAAGCGCGATAACGGGAACAGCGGGACACTTTCGCATGTGCAGTCTGCAAGTACTATCAAAAATCAAGACGTGAGTGATGAACATCTCCATATAGATATGCCAAGGTCCTAGACATGCCAAGATCCTTTATCCAGTGGACCGACCGAGACGTTGTGACAGAAAAATATACCACAGCTGGGTAATGAAAGGACTCTGGGTCAAAAACATGCTGCGGCACTTGTTGAAGATACGGGACCATTTGTCGCCCCAAGTAACAGATATCCGCAACCGCTACACATTTGAATCGATGATGATCATCGTAAATAAGACGAAAGACGTCGCTGAGGCGAGAGTCCGCCACTTCTATAACATGGAGCCGCTGATTAGCTGGATACTTCCTGCAGGGCGCATAATACCAGGTCAATCTGATATGCGTCGGAAACTGTGATGAACGTGCAGCCAAATCACAGTACACCACAACAACGGAAACTTGCATTCTACGACGTTAGAGGCGACACCATGCGGGAAAAGGACATAGAAATCCTTTGCCCGCGGCCGGCGCTTTCGTGGGAGCTCGGCGCAAGCATAACTGAGTTCCACAAAGAACGCCGCAATGTGTGCAAATTGGATCACGATGTTACCGACGGTCGCAGGTTCGAATCCTGCCTCGTGCATGGCTGTGTGTGATGTCCTTAGGTTAGTTAGGTTTAAGTAGTTCCAAGTTCTAGGGGACTGATGACCTCAGAAGTTAAGTCCCATAGTGCTCAGAGCCATTTGCACCATTTGATGCTACCGACAAGGACCGGCGGGGAGAGGGACGCCGACACAGGGATGGAAAGTAAATAGTGCGTAACGGAAGCATCGGCAATGCGCCATTGTTTATACGTCATGGACATGCAAACTGCGGCCGCACGATAGCTTACGTTCGTAAGACAAAACGCGGGACGACAATAAGTGTGTCAGCGCGTACTTTGAAAATGGACCTAGCAGTCAGAAAATATCCGAATGCCGGTTGAATACAACGTCCTATCGTAATCGGCATATGTAGAACGTACGCAATATGAACCATGGAGCTACCTGAGCACGACTCGCGACCCCTCCTCACAGCTCGTCTCCTACCTTCTAAACTTCACACATGCTCTCCTGCGATAAGTGCAGGACTAGCACTCCTGGAAAAGAGGATATAGCGGAGGCCTAGCTTAGCCGCAGTATTAGTTGAGGTAGGAGATGAGTTACTCACGGAAAGTAATGCTGTGAGGGCGGGTCGTGCTTGGGTAGCTCAGTCGGTAGAGCACTTGCCAGAGACAGGGAAAGGTTCCGATTTCGAGTCTCGGTCTGGAAGTTAGGAAGTTTCATATGAGCGCACACTCCGTTGCAGAGTGAAACTTTTTCTGGAACAATATGTGACTTGGACAGGAAATAAATGGCAACATTTGAACGTTGACTTAACGTTGCCCGCATCTCGTGGTCGTGCGGTAGCGTTCTCGCTTCCCACGCCCGGGTTCCCGGGTTCGATTCCCGGCGGGGTCAGGGATTTTCTCTGCCTCGTGATGGCTGGGTGTTGTGTGCTGTCCTTAGGTTAGTTAGGTTTAAGTAGTTCTAAGTTCTAGGGGACTTATGACCACAGCAGTTGAGTCCTATAGTGCTCAGAGCCATTTTGAACTTAACGTCAGAACTGCACATGTAGCATTTAAATCTGCGGCACCATGAAAGAGGCACGTAACAAACGTCTAATGGGCCTGAAGTGCAAATGCTTAGGACATCAGCTACACCACACTACAGCTGCGTTCTGTACAAAAGGAAAAGTTACGCAAGAGGTCTATCATTGAAAAATAACATTTAAATATTGGTTATTTGTGGGAATATGGTGTTATGTCTCGCATACGAAAGAGAATTGCGGCGAAAATCTATAGCAGCATAACCGTGAGCTACGAAGACTGCTGTTTGCAGGTACGCGGTATTGCTGTTCGCGTTGGCACGGATCACTCGAGAATCATGCGAATATGTATCCGATGGGTTCAGGAGGTGTACACACAGCGCCATGTTTCATATTAACGGCTCCTCGCGAATAGCGTCAGAGAGTACAGACAGATTTTTTATTAGGCTACAGGATTGTATAGCCAAGTCAGAAACCTTGAGTGAGGAGTGGTCTTGTTTACATCTAGACTCGTATCAATACGGAGAACGTGTTAGCTTCTGGAATAGTATGGAACACGAATACCATTATTTCAGCTAGCCTTGACGTCTTAGCAAAGAGAACTACGCCAACAATGATGCAACCGATCACAACACTCGACACTGCAGTGGCAACATGTCTCATGTTGAGACAAGTCACAGTTCTGTATAGCATTACAAGGGATATATCCCTGCTCGGAGGCCACGAGAAGAACGAACGTTGCCAGATTGCGTCATAGACATACTTGACGTCGTGGAATGGGGTCCCATTGGGTACACAACTCGACCAACTCCAGTAGCCAGTGATCTGGATAGCAGTGGTTACATTTCTGGCATTTTTAAGGTCGGGATGGCTGTGTGCTACCTTTTAGTTCACCGTGGCTCTATCTTTCAGCATGATAACGCAGGACTGCATGTTGCCGGCGCTGCCCTGACATACTTCGATCCAGAATGTACCTCACAGATGGCCTGCGCAATACGTTTTCTAGAGCTCTTATTTACTGAAGGCATCTGATCATGTGTTGTCGAGAGTGATAACATCACTCGCCAGCAACTACAATTGGTGAACCCTGACACAGTGCTGAAGCAGGATGGACTGTCGTACCTAAGTTTCTCACGCAAGCTCAGTTCGTCTCGATGAACAGCCGGATTAGAGCTATTGGTGCTGCCATTGGAAGCAGCCTTGTATACCTTCAAATCAGCTACAAATCAAATAACGTTGTCCCATCTATACTACTGTATATACATGCAGTAAGTAAAATTTCGTTACTTGCAACCCTTCCTGTCGTTATAGTTTTAAAGGCGATCAGCGTGCGTACTATTAAATAAATGCATCACTGTGGGAAGGATTTCGGTGTTCCTTATCATCATCCTAATTCGAAACGCTAGCGGAGTTCTGCAAACACAGTGGTTAAAATAATGTCGAGTAATGTTGTGCGAAGCATCTGCTAACCTCCGAGATTGTAATTACTGCGGGAAGACGCGGCGCGGCGCCTGTGTACTTGCGGCGGTGCTGCGCTCTTGCGGCGCTGCCGGCGGTCCCACCAGAAGCGAATCCTCGGCCGCAGGCGCTGCTCCCGCCGCCCGCCGCACGCCGCTGTTTGCCAGAACGCTTGTTTACCGAGCAAGTAGGGCGGCGCTAGTTGATGCCGCTGCCGCCGCTGCTGCCGCAAACTTTTGGGCGGACAGCGCCGTGCCGGGCCGGGCTGCTGAAACATGACGCGCCTGCCACCAGGGCCCATCCACTGGCGAGGGGCGGCTCGCCAGCCCGGCTGCTCTCACCAGCGGACGCCGTAACAGCTATTAATAATTTATGTCTCACACCTTAGTCTTGTGGAGAATTCTCGCTGGATATTGGCGCCCATAGGAACGGAGCTCTTTCTAGAATACGCTTATCGAATTCGTAGCGACGTGTTAAATGGTTTATTTTTCCCAACTATTTGATGCATGGAGGTCAACGGTATTCACTTTCTTATGACTGTCCTTTCTGGGTGAGTCCCTGAAGGTTGTGTTCCGCATGATTTGGTCGAAATATGCAATTCTATTTCGGTTGATGTGATACGTCCATTCCACTGCTCATACCCTGTTGTTATATCTACAAAAATCTCTATGTTTACAGTATTTCAAAGCAGATAACCGTTGTTTCTTGCTATGCCGTCAGTGCATTTATAGAGGCATAAACCAAGGCTGAAATCGCATAAGGTATGAGGACTTACCTCGGTCTTCAGCATGGTCCTGGAATCCATCCTTACCTGACACTTCCACCAGCATCTCCGCCAGCACCGCCTCCTTCCCGTTACCCACTGTGGCTTTCGACTGTCCTCCTCTACCGATCACCTTCTTCACCTCACTCATCTCCTCTCCGAACAGCTCAACTCCCGTCGCTCCGCCATCTTCCTCTCCTTCGACCTTGAACGCGCCTCTGACCGTGTGTGGCATTCCGGTCTCCTCTTCAAGCTCCAAACCTTCGCCCTTACTATCAACCATGTCCGTCTGATCGGGTCCTTTCTTTCCCAACGTCCTTCCTATGTCACCATCCATAGCACGGATTCCTACACCTTCTACCCCTCTGCCGGTGTGCCCCAAGGTTCCGTCCTCTCCCCTCTCCTATACCTTTTGTATACGGCGGACATGCCGCCGCCTTCACCCCCCATCCACCTTCTTCAGTACGCCGATGACACCACCTTCCTTGCCCTCGCCCCCACCCTGCAACGCTCCCAACACCTTCTCCAATCCCATCTTGACCGGTTCACAGCTTGGTGTAACCAGTGGCTGCTCAAGGTCAATCCTTCCAAGCCCCCGGCGATCATTGTAGGCAAAACCACCCCTTCCTTCCGTCTCCTCGACTTCTATCTCACCATTTACGGCCGTCCTATCGCCCTCACCCCCACCCTTAAGTATGTTGGCGTCACCCTTGACCGTCGCCTCTCCTGTACCCCCCCTGACTCCATCTCCTCAAGCTTGTTTCTGGCCGCATATGGAGTCTGGACCCCTCCACCATCCTCCACACCTACAAATACCTTATCCGCCCTATCCTCTGCTACGCTCATCCCGCCTGGATCTCCGCCCCTCCTACCTTTTACAAACCCCTTCAAATCCTAGAACGCCATGCGCTCCGCCTCGCCTATCGCATCCGTCTCCCCTCCCTCAGGCGGATCCTCTATGACCTTATTCCGTTCCCACACCTCCTTCTTTTCCTCGAATGGATACGGATCCTCTACACCTCCCGCAAACTTGATCCCCATCACCCGCTTGTCTCTCCCATCCTCTCCCACCCACGTCCGCTGCTGTGCCTGCATTCCCACATCCCATCTGCTCTCCATCTCTCCAATCTCCATACCCTCGCCCAAGGTGGCTTCCACCAACTCCCCCTCCCTGATGATGCCTTCGTCCCCTCCATCTACCCCTCCTACCAACTTTGATCCTCCTCTACCGCACCCTGTGTTTTCTCCTGAGGGCACCCTCTCTCCCTTCTCTCCCTCGTCCCTTCCTCCCCTACCCCCTACCTTCTTTCCTCCCCCTCCCATCTCCTCTGCTACTGGCATCTACACACTGCCCTCTCCTTCCCCCCCCCCCCCCCCCCTTTCCCTTTTTTGGCAGGTCCCCGGACTCGCACACGTATAGTGAATTTTCGCGCGCCGGAGATCATCGCCTAGTGTTTGTGTGTGTCGTCGTGTTGTTCGTGTTCAAGTGTTCCAGTGTTCTCGTTTGTGCTCCAACGTTTGCGTGTGCCATCTGTCATTTCTGTGCGTGTCCACGTGTCTGAATATTTTTATTTTGGACTCTGCGCCCGTGAACGGCTCCGTGTGTTTTAATTTTGAATGTCTACGTTTGTAAATCCACCCTGTCTGTTCTGCGATTGTCTTCTTTTGTATCATTACTTTTATCTGTGGCCGAAGAGCGGCGTAATATGCCGCTGTTGGTCTACCTGTGTCAGGTGTGAAATTAACAATAAAGAAAAAAAAATCCTCAGCTAGTGAATCTAATCTTGCGTACTTCTCTGCACATCGCCTCGCGTTAGACAGCTTACTTACTTTCTTGTTCTGTGTACGAGTGGACGTGGTTGTTAAGTTTCCTTGTGACTCCATTGTTTCGAACTTTTTGTTGTTCGTTCTGTCCTTCGTTGGTCGTGTCCGTCCTCTCCCGCTGTGTTGTTGTTCGCGGTCCGCTCCGCGGGTCCCGCCGCGCTTTCCGTCGCTTCAACCCCGCGATATATTGAGCTGTGAAAAAAAAAAGTAGAAACAGTGAACTGTCCAAGCTCAAGATATGCAACATCGAGCGAACTGTAAGAATCATGGTGTTGGACTGCAAAGCAGGACGGAAAGTTCGGACGGAAAGTTCATAATTTTGTGCAAAAGAAAAGGTGGGCGGGAGAGGGGGGGGGGGCAGAATTGAACAACCTGCTCCCCACCCCCGCCCACCTTTCCTTTTGCACAAAATTATGATCTTTCCGTCCGATTATCTGACGAGTTTGTCCTCCTGAAGGCTTGGAAATTGTCATACTGTACATTGGTTTTAGAACATGAGTTACGTGGTGGGAATATATTACCTTCGAAAGTAAACATTGAAAACAGTGAGAGTAGGTGAGATGCTACATGGACCTCTCACAAAATAAAAAAAAGAAAAAAAAAAAAAAAGAAAAACCAGTGCGAACTATGTTGCAACAAAGGAATATAAGAGACGAAACTTCCAAAACGGAACACGAGTGTTATAAAATGTGGTACTTATGTAGAATAAATAGGAGGTTCATATGTCTGGATCTCCTTTCCTTACACCTTACTGTTGCCAACAGACGTTGCACCACGACACAGACACAAATTTGAATACAGCGAACAGACACGTCAATGACCGGACGGACAGTTCATAATTTTATATATGGGTCACGAAGGAGATTTGCATCTCAGTCTGACTGTGACCACCGACTCACGACGCCGCGGCTGTTTAGCTCCGCTCGATGTTGCACGTCTTCAGCTAGGAGCGTCCACTGTTTATATTTTCCTTCTTTTTTTACAGTTCAGTGCATCTTCTTCCTGTTTTCACGCTTAATCTGTGTTCAGTTTTTGACTGGATATCCACTGGGCCACCTTACTGCAAAATCTGATCGGGTGCGATAGGGAGTTTCCCTTGTGAGATGCTAAACAAACTCCGCTGGCAGACGCTACAAGAAAGGCGTTGCGCATCACGAGGAAGTTTACTCTTGAAATTCCGTGAGCGTACTTTCCAAGAAGGCCGGCCGCGGTGGTCTCGTGGTTCTAGGCGCGCAGTCCGGAACCGTGGGACTGCTACGGTCGCAGGTTCGAATCCTGCCTCGGGCATGGATGTGTGTGATGTCCTTAGGTTAGTTAGGTTTAAGTAGTTCTAAGTTCTAGGGGACTGATAACCACAGCAGTTGAGTCCCATAGTGCTCAGAGCCATTTGAACTTTTTTTTCCAAGAAGAGTCGAGAACGTATTATCCACTCCCAAATGTGTCTTTTGAAATAACCAACAAAAAGTCACGAAAATTAGAGCTGATGCGGAGTTTCAGCGACGATCATTATGTGACAAGATGTCAGCATCAAGAAAATTATTTGTAAAGATCAGGCAACGGGTTAAAACGAATATGGTGTGGAGCGATTCAGAACTAACGTTGGCTATAAGAACGTTATATGAAAATGTCCCCCTCAAGAATCTATGGGACATTATTCAATGTTATTGCAGGATAACAGGTTTCGCTACAAAAAATAAGAAGTGAAAATCTTAGAAGATATATAATAATAACGGAGGAGGATGGGAAAGCGGCGCCGTCTAAAGCCAAAGTAAATGGAGCCCCTGAACCAGGAAATGTGGGAATGGCACTTCAGAAGTGTAGAGGAAGTGTAATGACATGATATTTGCAGAAACGTTTTGGGACAACAAGGCAGGACAAGATCCATGCATTGAATGGAATTTATCTCCTCCATGTATAATACATGTGACAAGATGATACGTACAAATTATGGAGGAATAAGAGTTATCCCAGCAACAACCAGGCTTTTCTCTAGTATACTAAGAAAGTAGGCAAGGATGCGTCAGCTTGAAGTGAAGAGCAAAGTTGGCTTGGACAAAAACGATCGTAGCTTGATAACATTCACTATATGACAGTTATTAGAAAATCTCTTAAATACGAGATGTGATCAAAGAGTAAAGGGAATTTTTTAATTTCATGGGATTTATGCATCCGATTTTCAAACTTTTTCATCTTGTTGGTGCAAGTGTTCCTGATGTATGTTCACATTTCCAGCTGTTTTAAATATTTAGTTTTTTGTTGATAGTCGGAAGGATTATGTGTGTCTTCGAGTGCTCCGCAAATTTGTAATTTCGAAAAAGGTGGAACAAAGAATATGCACTAAATTTTG
The DNA here is from genome assembly GCF_023898315.1 of Schistocerca nitens. Lineage (NCBI taxonomy): Eukaryota > Metazoa > Arthropoda > Insecta > Orthoptera > Acrididae > Schistocerca > Schistocerca nitens. Next base: position 433,082,835 of record NC_064615.1, on the reverse strand, counting down.
CATGAACATGGAAAAAGTGCAGCACCGCATTTCAAATGTTGACCGTGGTTTTTGGTGAATCTACTATGTGTATTGTGTGTTAAACTGGGGACCTAGAAACGACGGAGAGGCTTCGTCCCCACAACAGGCCACAGCAATCCACTCACCCCACCGCCTTCCCACACAGATCCCAGGGTTATTGTGCGGTTCGGCCCCCAGTGAAGCCTTCCCCCCTCTCAGGAACATCTCGTAACAGACGAGTGTAACCCCAAATGTTTGCGTGGTAGAGTAATGATAGTGTAAGCGTACGTGGAGAGAGTTTTTGCGCTGCAATCGCCGATAGAGTGTAACTGAGGCGGAATAAAGGGAACCAGCGCGCATTCGCCGAGGTAGATGGAAAACCGCCTTAAAAACCATCCACAGGCTGGCCGGCAGACATGACCTCGACACTAATCCGCCGGGCGGATTCGCGCCAGGGACCAGTACGCCTTCCCGCTCGGGAAGCAGCGCGTTATACCGTGGGGCTAGCCGCGCGGGCCCAATCTACTACGAGTAAGACAAGACGAGGTATTAATGTTTCAAAGAGGATCGAGAAGACGTTGAAGATGACGACCCTGGACGCCCTAGAACATCAATAACTAACGACAATGTGGAAAAAGTAAGAAAAATGGTCCTGTAAAATCACCGAATCACTGTCAGAGAGGTTGCTGATGATCTCGGCATATCCTTTGGTTCATGCCAAACAATTTTTTGAAAAGTTTTGGACACGAAATGGGTAGCAGCTAACTTTGTTACGAAATTGTTGAATTTCGGCCAAAACAGACGTTGCATAGATCTCGCACAGGAACTGCTGATGAAGTCGACAACGATCCACAACTTCTGAAGAAGGTCATAGAAGCTGACGAATCATGGCCCAGTCATCCCAACGGAAACAGCCTGAATAGCCAAGACCGAAAAAAAAATCGACAAGTTCGATCACGTGTGAAGGTTCTTCTCACAGTTCTCTTCGATTACAGTGGGATAGCGCACCATGAGCTCTTGCGTTATGGTCGTACGATCAACATAGACAAATGTAATGTATTGCGAATACATAGAAAGAAGGATCCTTTATTGTATGATTATATGATAGCGGAAGAAACACTGGTAGCAGTTACTTCTGTAAAATATCTGGGAGTATGCGTGCGGAACGATTTGAATTGGAATGATCATATAAAATTAATTGTTGGTAAGGCGGGTACCAGGTTTAGATTCATTGGGAGAGTCTTTAGAAAATGTAGTCCATCAACAAAGGAGATGGCTTACAAAATACTTGTTCGACCTATACTTGAGTATTGCTCTTCAGTGTGGGATCCGTACCAGGTCGGGTTGACGGAGGAGATAGAGAAGATCCAAAGAAGAGCGGGGCGTTTCGTCAGAAGGTTATTTGGTAAGCGTGATAGCGTTACGGAGATGTTTAGCAAACTCAAGTGGCAGACTCTGCAAGAGAGGCGCTCTGCATCGCGGTGTAGCTTGCTGTCCAGGTTTCGAGAGGGTGCGTTTCTGGATGAGGTATCAAATATATTGATTCCCCCTACTTATACCTCCCGAGGAGATCACGAATGTAAAATTAGAGAGATTCGAGAGCGCACGGAGGCTTTCCGGCGGTCGTTCTTCCCGCGAACCATACGCGACTGGAACAGGAAAGGGAGGTAATGGCAGTGGCACTTAAAGTGCCGTCCGCCACACACCGTTGGGTGGCTTGCGGAGTATAAATGTAGATGTAGATGTAGATGTAGAATACTACCTGGGAGCTATGCGGCGTTTACGTGAAGCGATCCGAAGAAAACAACAGAAATGTGTCGTAAGCACTCGTGGAAATTGCATCACAATAATGCTCCCGCTCATACCTCAATGCTTGTTCGTGGTCTTTTGGCAGAAACCAAACCGTTTTGTAGCCTTAACCACTAAATTCGCCGAACATGGCTCCTGCGCCTTCTTTCTACTCCCCAGGCTAAAGATAACCATGAAAGGATGCCGTTTTGCCACCATCGATGACACAAAAACCGAATCGCTGAAGGAGTTGAACACCTCTACGAAAAGTGAGTTCCAGAAGTGCATCGAAAACTGGAAAAAAGCCTTGACACAAGTGCATTATATCTGAGTGGGAGCACTCTGAACCGGGCAAAATTAATATTGATAGATAAAAATGCTTAAAAAATCCCGTTTCTTTTTGATCACACCTCGTAAAAATAAAAGCTTATAAATGATGTTTGTGGACATGTAGATAGCATATGACGATGACCCTAGAATAAAAATATAGCAAGCCATGGGAAATGTCAGTGTGTGAGAGAGAAATAGATTAACCTGTCTAAAAGTTGTACGATAACACAAAAGTAATGGTTAAAATGGGAAACAAGGTTACTCTAAGTACTTTCGTTGACAAAGATCTAAAACAAGGTTGTGAAATGTCTCCAATTGTCTGGTCAGATGAGCATAGGGTAATATCAACAGCAACAGAAAATACTATAATGGGAGTGAGATTCGTTATGAATAGAAAGGTAGGGCAAAAAGTGTGTTACTGTGAACAGCTCAGTGATAGGTATGTTCTTGTCAGAACCAACAGCAAACCAACACCGACAACGATGGTTCAGGTACACTTACCGATGTCGCACGCTGAAGATGAAGAGATAGAGAAAGTATATGAGGATACTGAAAGGGTAATAAGGTACGTAAAAGGAGGTGAAACTCTAATAGTCATGGGAAAAAGAGTAGAAGAAAAGGTTACTGGAGAATATGGGCTGGGGACAATGAAAGAGAGAGGAGAAAGACTAATTGAGATCTGTAATAAATTTCAGCTAGTAACAGCGAATACTCTGTTCAAGTATCACAAGAGGAGGAGGTATACGTGGAAGAGATAGGGTGATACGGGAAGATTTCAGTTAGATTACATCATTGCAGACAGATTCCGAAATCAGACACTGGATTGTAAGGCGTACTCAGGAGCAGATACAGACTCAGATCACAACGTAGTAGTGATGATCGGTAAGCTGAAGTACAAGAGATTAGTCAGGAAGAATCAGTATGCAAAGAAGTGGGATAAAAAAGTACTAAGGGATGACGAGAACGCTTGAAGTTCTCTAAGGCTATACATTCAGCAATAAGGAATAGCTCAACAGGCAGTACAGTTGAAGAGGAACAGACATCTCTAAAAACGGCAATTACAGAAGTTGGAAAGAAAAACATTGCTACAATGAAGGTAACTACGAAGAAACCATGGGTAACTGAAGAAAGACTTCATATGATCGATGAAAGAAGGAGGTACAAAAATGTTCAGGGAAATTCAAGGATACAGAAATCCAGTCGCTGAGAGATGAAATAAATAGGAAGAGCGGGGAAGCTAAGACGAAATAGCTGCATGAAAAATGTGAAAAAATCGAAAAAGAAATGATTGTCAGAAGGAATGATTCAGCACACAGGAAAGTCAAACCAACCTTCGGTGACATGAAAAGCAGGAGTGGTAACATCAAGAGTGAAACGGGCATTACACCGTTAAATGAAAAGGAGAGAGTGGATAGGTGGAAAGAGTACATTGAAGGCCTCTATGAAGGGGAAGGTTTGTCTGATGTGATGGAAGAAGAAACTGGAGTCGATTTAGAAGAAATCCATCAGAATTTCTAAAATCATTAGGGGAAGTGGCAACAAAACAACTATTCAAGTTGGTGTGTAGTATATATGAGTGTAGCAATATACCACCTGACTTTCCGAAAAATATCATCCACACAAGAGCTGAAAAGTGCGAGAATTATCGCACAATCAGCTTAACAGCTCATACATCCAAGTTGCTGACAAGAATAATCTTCTCCTTCCTCTTTTGCTGGTGACTTTGTCCCGCAGTTCTGCAGGGTCGAAGTGCTTAGGAACAGATTTGGCAAGGTTAATTTTAAGTGGGTGCCAGATGCCCTTCATGCCGCCACCCTGTAGCCCCCCCCCCTCCCCGGGACAGAATTGGTGTACCCCAGCTGTCTGCGTCTAGTGTAATCTGTGGAAGAGTGTGAATATGTTCAGATGTCTGTGTGTCGTGTAGCTGAGGCGGAACGTGGGGACCAGATTGGCATTCACTTAGCAGGATGTGGAAAACCGCCTAAAAACCACAGCCAGGCTGACTGGCACACTGGCCGACGTCAGTAATCCGCCGGGCGAATTCGATCCGGGGCTATGGACACGGCGCTGTCCCGATGGTACCGTCGTAGGATTTGATTTTCCCGGTGGCAGTGTCGAGCAGTGGCGTCGCAAGTTATTACGCGATAACATTCAGTGCACCCTAGCCCTCTGTATTGGAGCTTAGGAAGCTGCAATCTTGTGTCTTAGCCATGACTCATAAGCACAGGTGTTATTGCTAGACAGCGTGAGAACGGCTCCTGTGACACTTCGAGTGACTATATACTCATACCTCGTACAAATCTAAATAAAACACATTAAATGTGGACAGATTATTTTAATATTTGATATACTAGGTTTTGTTTTTCAGAAGGTCTCCACAAAATTTGAAAGTCATACATATTATAGTTTCGGAGATTCAGAAAATTACCTAAACCACCCCAAAAACTCAGTTAGGAATAATAACAGTTTGTATTTTAGTATAAATTGATATCATTAATAGAGTTCTAAAGGTGTAGAATGATTTAATTGTGATTTTATTTTCAAACCCATAATTATTTTGCATTTTCGTAGTATAAAATTCAGAAAAAATTGTAATCTGTTTCTTAGGTTGTTGTGTGAATAAATGAGAATGAGTGAGAGTGGGTTGTGTGAACACGTTAAAATTGAATATTACATTATGTGCAACATTACTTAACTCGAACGTGGGAAAGTTGTGTTTTACGCACATTGCTGATGATGTATGTCTACGTGTGATTGCTTTTGTAAGTTCGCAGCCAGAATAGCCGTTTGCAGAGTAATCGTTTCCTAAATTATTTTCAAGATTAATTTTAATTTCATTTTGTTTTATTAAACATTGTGTAAGTATTTGCATTTTGGAAGACGCAAATGCTTTTCTGAATAGTGATTGGCTTAGGCGAGTTTTGCTGCGAGAATTATCTAAAAGGATCATTTTGATTGGTCCGTTAGACTGATCAGCCAATCAGAATTAAGTACTTCCCGCACACAGATATACTGGGAGAGAGGCAGTGTGAATAAGAGTCGCTCGTCAGCTTCGTTCGCGGAGAGGACATGTTAAATGTGGTGTCTCTCATTATGTGTAAGATGACGAAATATTGCCTTCAGCGCGTTTAAAACTAGTTGCGAGGAAAGCCGTTGGAATTACGAACAGTTTGATGAAAGTTGGAAGTTTTGGAATTGCTTTGTTGGAAAGTTAAGAGCGTGTGAACTTTCGGCCCTTGTGGCATGTTTCGTATTCATATATGGAGTATTTTGGCGAGCAGTTTCTCTTAAGGAAAACCACTGAAAAGGACCATATGTGAAACTCACTATTAGTAGCGGAACTGTGACTGTGAGATCGTGTAGTCAATCTGATCGGACTTATTTGTATTTCTGGCTGCTTGGCGTGTGACGTTGTTGTGTGAACTGAGAGTTGTAGATTCGTTAGTTATGTGAACCTGATGGCCGGTTTAAATGTGTGCTTAAGGAAATAAAGAAGACTGGCTTTCGAATTTTGAACAATTTCTAATGACCGAAGCGCCAACATTACCACTCGATATGTATTATGAGATAATTGCAGGACAGCAGGCTACTAGAGTTTACGCGGACTTTGCAACGTAAGTATAGGCGTCGTTTTCATCAAAGCTGCTTTTCTGACGTCTAGACAGTACGTACGTTTGCAGAGAAAAGGGATGGTGAGCGGACGCCGTACTGAGGTAGGTGGATTTTTGCAGGTGAACAGTGCACAGTACGACGAACGAACAAAAACTACTCCGCCCCGCCGCAGAGCGACGGCTGGGCCGCATAGAGAGAGAGGTTGACGCTGCATTGCCCGAGGTATATGACAGGCACCACTGCCGCGCAATTCACGGCCCCTAACTGGACGGCTCAGCAAGTGCGAGGTTGGAGTCCTTGATAGCTTCTGGGCGAGGGGCATCGGTCCTACCTAGCGGTCGACCTGCAAGTGCTAGCGAATATGCTGGGACTGCACCGTGACACTTACGTACACACTGTAGCGTGTGGCCGGCCGGGGTGGCCGAGCGCTTCTAGGCGCTACAGTTTGGAACCGCGCGACCGCTACGGTCGCAGGTTCGAATCCTGCCTCGGGCATGGATGTGTATGATGTCCTTAGGTTAGTTAGGTTTAAGTAGTTCTAAGTTCTAGGGGACTGATGACCACAGAAGTTAAGTCCCATAGTACTCAGAGCCATTTGAACCATTTTGTAGCATGTGTTGTCACCAGTCGCAGGGTAGCGACTAACAAAGGTACTTTCGAATGATTTTTGTAGAAGGTCTGTTATTAGAATAATAATCTTATTCTTGTTGAACGCAACCTGTATGTTCGTTAAAAGCATCCTCAGGGGTATATGTTGAGGAGTTGCAATTTTAACAAAAGTTTTTGTTTGTCTGCGGGGCCAACCATTTATTGCACGTTCAAGAAAAGTTAATCATCATGGGGGTTATGATTATATTAAAATATTTTATTGTTATTAAACTCTTAAGCATCAATGGCTTGTTATGTTGATGAGGTGACTCCAAAATACTATAATTTTTTTAAAGGAGAGAAGGGGTTAGGGAGACAGTGAATAACTGTTAACCTCCCCTACCCGGAAGTGCAACATGCGTCTTCTGCTAATATTTATGAACATAGTCATTATTTACAGTTAATAGGGAGTTATTACCGAAAAAAGTGCGTAAGAGGGTTTGTTGTTTGTTGGTATGTTTAGTTGTTTAAAAGTTCTCTACTGGAGGATGGAGAATGTGCATTCAGTAAAAATATGACTTTCTTTTTAGCTATTTTGTATGAGGGTCTGTCTTAGTGTTGTTGTATCGTCATAAGATATATGGCCCACAAAGATTGCGCTTAATGCCTAGAATAAATCACAGCTCACCGGCACAGGCTGTTGTGCACAGGGCGTTCTGCTGTAATTGATAAAGTATTTTTCTACAATTTGTAATATGCAAATGAAAATAAATTGTTGTTATTTAGGTTTGCGCAAAGAAAACTAGATCTATCAATCATGGTACTGGAAAAGTTGCACTTTAAGATAATTTTATACAGTATGTTTATGATTTGTTATTTTCATGTTGTGAAACACGAAAATGATTTACTGCATGCATTATATCGGATGTCATATAGCACGGTTGAACATTCATAGGTCCTATGCGTATTAGTCAGAAAAGTTAGCAACGCATAGTCATCAGGTAATATGAGGGCGTCCTCAAAAGTAATGCCTCCGAACTTTGTATATGAGAACCCTTAAAACTTTTTATAAATGGAGATAAAAAAATTCTCGTTCGAAGGAAGTATAATCTTGACTTGATGTGCCAACTAGGCAAAATTGCCGTGAGTATTAGGCAACCATTCCACCGGCGCAAAAGGTTGACGATACCAGTTTTTTAACAAACCGTGTCCTGTTACGTGAAGAAGTCTGTAACTGCCTGCTGCACATCCTTGTCCGACAGGAGTTGTCTTTTTTAAGGCATCGAAGGCGTGATAATTGCGTGGGGAGAGACAAGCACAGTAGGGAGACTACTCGAGTCTCTCCCACTTGACTCGGCGCAACTTGTGCCATACGACATTTGCGATAGGGGGACGTGCGCTGTCAATGAAGCAACAGAACCCTTGTCCCAGTTGGTGCTACCCCATACACATTCTTCATTCTCCAATGGACGTCTACCCGTGTTTGTCTTTCGGCAACCTAGAAAAGCACTTGGTTCCGTTTCGACGCATTTGATAATAATGTTGCCATAGTTCACGTTTCCGCATTTGCCGCACACACGCCGGATTCCACGAATGCCGCGCCAACCTCTTGCCTACATGTCGGTGCTTCAACAGGGTGGTCCATTGGTCGTGACCGGGCCAAATATCTCACGAAATAAGCAACAAACGAAAAAACTACAAAGAACGAGACTCGTCTAGCTTGAAGGGGGAAACCAGATGGTTGGCCCGCTAGATGGCGCTGCCAATGTCAAACGGATATCCAATGCGTTTTTTTTAATAGGAACCCCCATTTTATATTACATATTCCTGTAGTACGTAAGGAAATTTGAATGTTTTAGTTGGACCACTTTTTTCGCCTTGTAATAGATGGCGCTGTTTCCTGCTATTTCGGTTGTTACAATGTGATACATGAACCTTTGTGAACTTATCATTTCTGAGAACGCATGCTGTTACAGCGTGATTACCTGTAAATACCACATTAATGCAATAAATGATCAAAATGATGTCCGTCAACCTCAATGCACTTGGCAATACGCGTAACGACATTCCTCTCAACAGCGAGTAGTTCCCCTTCCGTAATGTTCGCTCATGCATTGACATTGCGCTGACGCATGTTGTCAGGCGTTGTCGGTAGACCACGATAGCAAATATCCTTCAACTTTCCCCATAGAAAGAAATCCGGGGACGTCAGATCTGGTGAACATGCGGGCCATGGTATGGTGCTTCGACGACCAATCCACCTGTCATGAAATATGCTATTCAATACCGCTTCAACCGCACGCGAGCTATGTGCCGGACATCCGTCATGTTGGAAGTACATCGCCATTCTGTCATGCAGTGAAACATCTTGTAGTAACATCGGTAGAACATTACGTAGGAAATCAGCATACATTGCACCATTTAGATTGCCATCGATAAAATGGGGGCCAATTATCCTTCCTCCCATAATGCCGCACCATGCATTAACCCGCCAAGGACGCTGATGTTCCACTTGTCGCAGTCATCGTGGATTTTCCGTTGCCCAATAGTGCATATTATGCCGGTTTACGTTACCGCTGTTGGTGAATAACACTTCGTCGCTAAATAGAATGAGTGCAAAAAATCTGTCATCGTTCCTTTATTTCTCTTGTGTCCAGTGGCAGAACTGTTGTAAGTAGGCTATTTAGGATTGCTTATTGGTAACTCCACGTAGCGCTCTGTATGAAAATCACTGGCTGTGCTGTGTGCAGTCTGTGGCTAGTTTGCATTGTTGTCTGCCATTATAGTGTTGGGCAGCTGGATGTTAACAGCGCGTAGCGTTGCGCAGTTGGAGGTGAGCCGCCAGCAGTGGTGGATGTGGGGAAGTGAGATGGCGGATTTTTGAGAATGGATAATCTGGAGGTGTGTCCATCAGAAACAGTAGATTTGTAAGAATGGATGTCATGAACTGCTATATATATTATGACTAATGAGGTAAATACATTTTTTGTTCTCTATTAAAATCTTTCATTTGCTAACTATGCCTATCAGTAGTTAGTGCCTTCCGTAGTTAGAATCTTTTATTTAGCTGGCAGTAGTGGCGCTCGCTGTATTGCAGTAGTTCGAGTAACGAAGATTTTTGTGAGGTAAATGATTTGTGAAACGTATAGGTTAATGTTAGTCAGGGCCATTCTTTTGTAGGGATTACTGAAAGTCAGATTGCGTTGCGCCAAAAATATTGTGTGTCAGTTTAAGCACAGTCATGTATAATTTTTCTAAGGGGACGTTTCGTATGTCGACCCTTAGCCGAGGATACCTCGCTGGCATCTTCTGATTTTTTCTTGTAGTTTGTGCAATTAGTGCAGCCTTTGTTTATTGCTAGCGCGTAATTGTAGAGAGAATTTCCTTTGTAGTTGTAGTTTTTCATTCTTTTACAGTAAAACAGTTGTGGCATGCATGTAGATTTGCACCAAGTATCTCGCAGCTGCGCTTGCAATTAAGGAGATATTATTTTCAGTGCTATGTTAATGTGTTTTCTTATTTTGCTCTTCAAATTGTGCTTTTCTGTGTTGTCGTGTGAAATATTGTGACAATGATGGCGTGTGAAAAACGTAATACTAGGCTCCAAAGTAAACTGAGAAATGACAGTGAAGACGAAAGCAGTGTGTTAGCGCCACCGTGTAATGAATTAACTAATGTTCAAAGTAGTAATTTGGTAATTATGCATAGGGAAATGGAGTGGGCTGAAAATAATGGTGTAGACAGTGAAACAATTAATGAACAGGGAAGCATTATCGATCGATCGGTCGGCAACAGCTTGCCTCAGGAATCCGAAATGACAGGACACAATCTTGCAAATACTGTAGATTCAGGTTTTGCGTCCTCGCCATTTTCTCAAATAAGTCAAGACACATTTCCTGCTTTTCAAAATGCGAATATTTCCGGTTCAAATGCATTGCCGAATAGCACTGAGGAACATGTTTCAGACACCAGTGCTTTGTTATTACAATTAATGCAACAAATGGGACAAAAGCTTCAAAAGTTAGATACAATGGGAAAAAATCTTGAAAAGTTAGACACAATGGAAGAACACCAGAGACAAACACAGCAACAGTTAGACACAATGGAACAAATTCTTCAAAAGTTAGACACAATGGAACAAAATCTTGAAAAGTTAGACACAATGGAAGAACACCAGAGACAAACACAGCAACAGTTAGACACAATGGAACAAAATCTTCAAAAGTTAGACACAATGGAACAACACCAGAGACAAACACAGTAAAAGCTTCAAAAGTTAGACACCACACTTGAACAAACACGTGAAGATTTAACTACTGAGTTACATAACATTGAATCGAAATGTCAAAAAGTCTGTAATGACGTAAAAACACAAATTTGTGAGCATTTTGAACCTATTTTTTCGCGGCATGAAAATTCATTAGAGAATCACGAAGCAGCCACAAAAGAACTGCAAACTGTTGTTCATGAAAATCATGAGACCTTGTGGGCTAAAGTTGACTCAGTTGCATCTATCGATTCGGTTAGGCTACTTGCAAAAACTCAGGAAAACTTAAAGGACACAGTAGATACGATTTCAACACAAATGGACACTCTGAAACTTGGTTCTGAAAAACACACTGAGGAAATAAATACACTATCGGAGAAAGTAGCCGAATTTTCGGATCAGTTCACTAACTTATCTGCAAAGGTAGATGATGATCTGAATGACACAAGACCTGTAGCCATCACTGACACAGAAGAGTATGAACAAATTAAGAAATTCAAACAAAATCAGAATCAAATTAATACGCAACACAACAGAGAAATCCGTGAAGTACAAGATCAGTTGGCACAAGTAATACAAAAATTACATATTTCAGAGGACACTCGCGCTCCAACACGGGAAGATGGACTTAGAAATACGGAAAAGCCACAAAATAATAACACAGGGCATTTCGGAAATTATGAAAGAAATTGGCAAGGTGCGCCGAATTTTGAGATGGAACCGCCGACACGACGTAACAATGACCGATATGCTACTCGCCGATACGATGATTTTGACTATAAGCTGTTCATTACTACACGTAAATTCAAAACATTTAAGAATTCTGGCAACGACATTCATCCACAAGCGTGGCTCCATCAATTCTCTCATTGTTTTCCTCCCAGCTGGTCATTAGAGCACAGATTAGAATTTATGTGTGGCTATTTAGAGAATGAACCAGCTGTAAGAATGCGATCGGTCATTCACGATTGCCACAGTGAAGAAGAATTTTATCATGCCTTCCTCTCAGCATATTGGTCTCAAGCTACACAAGACCGAGTAAAACATAGCATCATAATGATGAAACATTTCGAACAATCTGAATTTTCCAGTCTTGTGAAATATTTTGAAGACATGTTGCACAAGAATCAGTACCTGTCAAACCCATACAGGCCCTCAGAACTCATCCGCATTTGCTTAATCAAACTACCTGAACATTTACGACATATTATTTCGGCAGGACGTTGCAAAGGCGACATTGAAGCTTTTCAGGGACTCTTACAAGAATTAGAAATTGACACTGACAATCGCGGAACGCGAAAACAGGAACACAACATTGTAGGTCACATCCGTCGCAATTCCGTGATGAAAGAAATAATAACTGGACACGCCAAGGCTATTCTCACAACGCAAATCGTGACCAAAACAGACACCACCAGTATGACAACCACTGGCAGAGTAATAGTTACAGAGAAAGTTCGCATTTCCGTAGTAATGAAGATAAAAGACAATCATAGAAACAGACAATATGGTAATCAGAACTATTATTATCAAGGGAGACAGAATAATTTCAGACGCAACAGTTCAGCGCGCAGTTACGATTCCGGGAGAAATTCTCCACCACGTGACCCGACAAGAAAGAAACTGTGGAATCTACCGACATGACGACAGACGATATAATCATAACGACAGACCTGAATTTTATCAGAACTGGCGGGATTAAAACAGAGCAGGGCACTCTCGACAAGGTGAATTTGCAGAAGTTAGGTCTCCTAATCCTAATAACGACGCGCGCCAACAAAGAGACAGACAATGACTCGCACAGCAGGCAGCCGCGTGCGCCAACTGGCTCAGAGAAAAATAACATAGATGCTAACCTTGAGAAAAATTCCAGTATTCTTTACCGACATATACCACACGATGATTCCGTTGAAGCTGGAGCTCTGCATAGTAGTAAGAGTAAAGGCTTGCACCACATGTAAAACCGTTTATGGTAAGATAATCTCCTTTTTAACTTTGTCTTTGCCATATAACGTTTCACTTTACATTACTAGTATGCTTTGTCAGACTTAGAATCTGTTAACATGCAACAATGTTTGAAGTTAAATATCCAGTCAAGAACCAAGAGAACTTACTTCAACAGAAATTACGAATGCATTGTTATAGTAAACAGACGACACAGTGTTGTTATTTGTACATTCTTGCTTGTTAGTTGCACGATTACGTAACGACTATAAGGCTCACATACTTAGAACATTTACCAGTACTGCTAATGAGATTTTAATGCAACGTTTTGGTTTACTTGAAAATACGTTCTGGATTTAAAGTACTTCCTGTGAGATACCAGATGACACAGCGGTTAGTTTATGTGACAGCTACACGATTTTATCACGACGCTACTAATGAGTGACAATATACAATGTTGCTTTTGCGGTGTTTCTGTTTTATATCTGCACAGTTTTTCTGAATTATTCTGGAAAGTAAAACATGTTTTAGTAGTAACTTTTGTGGTATAGCTACAATGAGACAGCCTTTTCCGCAGCACAACAATACGTTACAGCACAGTACTTTCTTCATCACAGCAATAAGCGTAATAACTAAGATATCTATACGCAAAGCATTTCACTTTCGTTTATCATGAGGTAAGTACATTGACTTCTGCAGAACTTAGCTTTCAGAGGACGATAACTACGACACTTCCACAGAGATTATCTTACAACAAGATGCACAGTTTAGCGCTACAGTACACGTATTTGAGTGATTAATTTTGTACTTAAAACATTTATTTTTAAAGATATTTGAAGTACAATGATACAAAGGTTTTCCGTGATACATTTAATTCCATTGCTGTAATCTGTAACACCTGAGGGTATAATTACATTAATCCTCAGGGGGGTACACGCCTACTTTTGTGTATCATTTGTTTGGCAAGCACGAGGAGCCCTAGCTAATATGGTATTTGCTTATACAACTTTACACATCGGTACCATATTCCTGTAACACAGAATTACACAGCTATCTGATTATTTAACAGAGAAACAAACATTTTTTTTACTATGTCAGTGACAGATGTTTATGCATTTACACAGTTGGATGACTTCACACTTAGGAAATTGTATTTCGTCTGTACTTTTTTTCGGAACCATTGTGATACTATGAGAGCTCTGAATGATGTATTTGGTATGAGATCATGATTTTAAAGTACGTTTGAGGTAGATGACACTATTGAAATGACCAGAGAATTTTTTTTAGGTTTTGATATTATTGGAGGAAGCTACAACGATTTTGAGAATTGACTGAGATGTTATGATATTATTACGACGACGATATGTATTATGCTGTTGAGGTATGTTTATGTGATATAAGATGATGATACCGTATATGAGGAATTTGATTATGCTACGTATTTCTTATGATGAAATATTGAAGAAGTGTCGACGAATATGGATATGTATAATAGGGTAAGAAATAATGAGTAGTGGTTAGGGACTCTGATTTGTGGAAAAGGATGTTGGAAACCAAGAATCGTACTTTAGAATTATGAAATGTGTGTACATGTGTGAATGTATCACAATGCCACTGAAAATTTTTTAGACACTGTTGTATTTATAGGATTTTGTTTCTACACATTTGTAACGCAAATTCTCGACCTGTGAAATTTTTTATATGAAACTGCCACTGTAACGGAAACTGCTGTCGTAAATATTTCTGTAGGAAAGTTAAGTGACCTTCACATAATGCGTGGTGGGCACCCAGCTGCACGATAGTCGCCTGGGAAAAAGCCATTAGTGTGTGCCTTTCAGAGGCACAGGTGGAGAATAAAAAGAGACCATTAACATCACTATTGACGTTCCTTTGTAGAAAGCATCGCAAATATGACACGCTCGTTACTTGAAAACCCATCATTATTCATACTTTGTGCTACTTACTGAAAAGCTTATGAACTGATGGGAAATATTCTTACATCTGCACACCTGATTACGACAAGCATCTTTCTATGAGAGTTGAGAGAATTTCTACTAACTTATGAAATGCCACATAACTATTGAATGATATTTTTATGCTTTACTTTGTACATAGTTGCTTATTTCATTTGATATCTGGTTTCCAGCTATGTTGCAACATTGGTTTTATAAAACAAAATTAAATGCATTTGCTAATGTGAACACTTTCTGCCAACATATCTATTAAATAATAATTTTATGATCCAAATTCTTCGAAAAAGGAGCACTTGGAATGGAAAGAACAATAAGAAGGGATTAATAACAGTAACTGCATACATAATTTTCTTTTCAACTACTTGGTAATTTTTTTGGTAGAGTAAGTTATCGTGATGCATCACTCTAGTGTTAAGATGGCTATTTTTACTGTAATATTTTTTCTGCTTGAGCTTTGTGACGTTTAGATATAAGTTATTGCATTTGCTGCTGCTGTTTGCCAGGCATAATGTTACTGAATTTGACTTTATATTACTCTGTTAAGTCAGTTTTACTAATGATTTATTTTTATTGTTTGCTGCACATTGCCTTATATTAGTTGTAATATTGCATTTGCTTTGCTAATTTATGCTGCTTGCTTTGCTAATTTATGCTGCTTGCTTTGCCAATTTGCATTTTTTATCATTGCTGTTTGTGTCAATTGTTTTGCGCTGGTGCATTACCTCGTCCCTTAGTTTAGCATCTGAGCTCAGTAGATTTAAGTTAGCTTAAGATGGGGTAGGCTATATGAGAGAAAGAGTTGTGATGAATTGGAAGAAATGCATTGAGAAGCTATAAGAAAATGGGTTGGCCAAAAAAGAATTTTGAAAGAGGATATGAACAAAAAAGTAGGGTTTAGGGACAACAAGTTTAGGTACGATTTTCTTGGAAATAAATGATGAGGTAAGATAATGGAAAATAAAGAATGAGGTAAGAAATATGTGAACATATAAATACAGAAAGCATGCTTGGATAAGATTTTTTTTGTGGAAACAAATGTTGAAATAAGAGGAAAGATCTATGGAATGAAGTTTTGGGTTGGACTGCAGTACCAAATGTTATACTGAAAATGAACCCTGTCGTTCCTTTTGTATTGTTCTGCTATATGTTTGTGTATTCTTGTGTATTTGTGTTTTTCCTGTATTTATGTGTTTAGCTAATACGATTTATGTTGTAGAATTTTTCTAGTACTAAGGTACATTCGCTATGATGAGGAATACTGTTATCCTCAAATATAATTTGCATTAATAATATGTTATTCATTTTGTAAAGATGTTTAGACATTTTTAATTCTGTTCTGTTTCAATGCTCAAGTGTGAAATTAATGTTTCGAAAACTATTCTCATTATTTTATATATTTACTTATGTCATAATTCCTGTAACTGATGTACCTGTTTATTTCTATTCTTTTGTAAGGCCTGTTTTACTACAAATGTTATCTGTATAGTTATGTTCTTTAATGATGTATTTTGTACCTTTGTTATTGTATTCTTATGTTATCAAATTGTAATTGACACCAGTGCATCAAATTAAGTAACTTCTAAGTTACATTTCACTGCACACATTTCTGTTGGTCATAGTATATGGACAATATGTGAGAAGTAGGGACTGATAGTGTTTGCACGTGTGTTAATAATTCAGCAAGGGACTGTATAACAGCATTGCTGGTTCTAAGGACAATTAAAAAAAAACTTATTGAGTGCACAAGTGGTGGTTTACGGACTTGCTATATAGTACAAGACTCTTCGATGGTGATTATGCACCTGCACAGTCGCAGCAGATGGCTGCTGGCCATCTCTACAAGGACTACAGTGGGTCTATACCTTCGATGATCCACCAATACCATTATTTCTACAATGACTGCACTGGGTCTGCACCTCTGGTGGCCCACCAATACCGTAATCTCTACCAGGACTACAGTGGGTCTACTCTGTGATGACCTACTTACCAATATTCTTCAAAACTTCGACTGACTCTGCGGTGGGTTTGCTCTGTTGTGGCCCATTACCTGTCTGCATGTCGAGAGTCAGCACTGTCTTTCTGTTGGAAGGACAACACTACTTCTTCAAGGCTGCATGGAAATCCACTACTTCTGTGTGCATTTTCTTTTACTGCTCAGACTTTGAGAAAAACACTGCTATTTTACTGTGATGAACGATCAGCACTATCTTTATGGACTGTGAGAAAATTTTAGCTTTTGACCAACATTCTATCAATAAGTGTGTGCATTTGATTTCTTTGTTATTGTAATTGTGAAAAATTTTAACAACTATGTATTGGCCAGTGCCCAAAACAATTTGTAAAATTTTTTGTGGGGAGCATGGGGGCTATGTAAGTAGGCTATTTAGGTATTCTTATTGGTAACTCCACGTAGCGCTCTGTATGAAAATCACTGGCTGTGCTGTGTGCAGTCTGTGGCTAGTTTGCATTGTTGTCTGCCATTGTAGTGTTGGGCAGCTGGATGTTAACAGCGCGTAGCGTTGCGCAGTTGGAGGTGAGCCGCCAGCAGTGGTGGATGTGGGGAAGTGAGATGGCGTATTTTTGAGAATGGATAATCTGGAGGTGTGTCCATCAGAAACAGTAGATTTGTAAGAATGGATGTCATCAACTGCTATATGTATTATGTCTAATAAGGTAAATACATTTTTTGTTCTCTATTAAAATCTTTCATTTGCTAACTATGCTTATCAGTAGTTAGTGCCTTCTGTAGTTTGAATCTTTTATTTAGCTGGCAGTAGTGGCGCTCGCTGTATTGCAGTAGTTCGAGTAACGAAGATTTTTGTGAGGTAAATGATTTGTGAAACGTGTAGGTTAATGTTAGTCAGGGCCATTCTTTTGTAGGGATTACTGAAAGTCAGATTGCGTTGCGCCAAAAATATTGTGTGTCAGTTTAGGCACAGTCATGTATAATTTTTCCAAGGGGACGTTTCACTGTACACGACGTTCAAAGTCGTCGCCATGCAATTCCTGATGCATAGAAATATGGTACAGGTGCAATTTATGTTGATGTATCATTCTCAACACCGACGTTTTTGAGATTCCCGAATCTCGCGCAGTTTGTCTGCTACTGATGTGCGGATTAGCCGCGAGAGCAGTTAAAACACCTACTTGGGCATCATCATTTGTTGCAGGTCGTGGTTGGTGTTTCACATGTGGCTGAACACTTCCTGTTTCCTTAAATAACGTAACTATCCGGTGAACGGTCCGGACACTTGGATGATTGGATGATGCCGTCCAGGATACCGAGCAGCAAACATAGCACACGCCTGTTGAGCATTTTGATCACAATAGCCATACGTCAACACGATATGGTCCTTTTCCGCAATTGGTTAATGGTCCATTTAACATGAGTAATGTATCACGAAGCAAATACCGTCCGCACTGGCGGAATATTACGTGATACCACGTACTTATGCGTTTGTGACAATTACAGCGCCATGTGTCACAAAGCGAAAAAAGTGGTCCAACTAAAGCATTCATATTTATTTACGTACTACACGAATATGTAATAAAAATGGGGGTTCCTTTAAAAAAAAATACAGTTGATATCCATTCTGTAGACAGTTGATATCCGTTTGACCTATGGCAGCGCTATCTAGCGGGCCAACCATAGCGCCATCTGGTTTCCTCCTTCAAGCTAGACGAGTTTCGTACTTTGTAGTTTTTTCGTTTGATGCTAATTTCGTGAGATATTTGGCCCGGTCACTATATATGGCCCACCCGGTATACTCACATTGGAGTCGCGCTACGTTGCATATACGCTGCAGCAACGCCCTCAGATGGAACGTTTTTCATCACCTCTTATAAATAAAACAAACTTTATTAACAATCTACAACTATATTTGTTTGTCAATGTACCTACCCTGGTGACAAGCACGTTACTTCCAACGAGATACCAGTTCGTCGATACCGTCACTGCAGAATATTTGACTTCGTCGACAGAGCTACAATCTCACCCCTGCTTGCATCGCTTCATTACTGTCAAGGTGAATTCTTTGAAGGTGTTCTGTAAGTTTTAATATCAGACGAAAATTGGATGAGGCGCAGTCGGGTTTGTATGGAGAAGATAAACGTCAGTGGATTGTTGCAGGTGTCGCAGCTCTCGTGTGTGGTCTGGCATTGTCGTGGTGAAGGAGAAGGTGCTCCATGTATGGACGAACTCTTCGAATTTAAATCTGGATTACAACATGCAGTTTCTGACAGACCTACGTAGTTACGTTACTCATCACCATATTACACGCTACATTTCGGAGACCTCTAACGGTAGAGGGCTGCAAACGAGTAGACATGAAGAAAAAGAGGGAGAATGTTAATAACGTTTGTTTTAATTAAAAATCTTCAAGAGTTCTCACACCAAAATTCGAGGTCATTACTTTTCAGTTCGCCAGCGTATATTCCTTGCTAGGCAGGTTTTCGATGTAGAAAACACGAGGTGCCAGTTAGCGTGTAGAACAGCAGCTTTAGATGTGGAAAGACGGAAACATTAAAAACAACAAAACTATTTAGATCACGTACGCGCTTATCTCCTCGAGGAGCACGTATACCTGTGACATGTCGGCTACCAAGAAATTCGACAAGACAGAAGCGTACCGCGCAGCTACTGGTGGGAAGGGAGGGCGGACACAGTAATCGAAATCATCCAGAGGACCCCCGACAAAACTCAGTTACGGATAGCGGACGACGTTGGATCGGGCGTTGCACCATTGTTCATCAAGGTCGTCTGCCCTCAACGTCTGAGATAATTTTTTTTGTGGGGTGCTTATGGAAAAATTCGTGTGTGTGGCTCCCCTCGCAACAACTTTGAATGTCCTGCAAAGGCGCCAAACAAAACAATGAATGGAGGAAAACTCTATAATTGCTTCCAAAACTATGACACGTTTTTGAGTACCGTCTGCATGTTTGTCTTACGGCCGGTGGAGTATACATTGAATATGAAAGGTACATGGAAGGGTGACTAAGTCCTGAGGGTGATCTTGAGAACAAAAATGAAAAAAAAAAGTTTCTGTTTATTGTCAGAGGCAACAGTTACTGATGAGAATGTTGGTGCTATGATTTTTTGATTGGTATGAGCAATGTCTGTAGTAAGGACACACTTATTTGTTCATATACTGTTCACCAGAGGCTCTGGTGTGGCTTGTTTGTCACAGTCAAAAATCAAACTTTCGATTATACACGCACCTTCTAAGTAGACACTTTATTGGCAAGAGAATTTTTATCAAATTTCATACCTTTTACAGCTTTATCCATACTTTAATATTTTTACGAAACTGATTTAAAAATTTTTCAACGTAAAACACAATAGTTAGTGGGCTACTTGAGCCACATTATTTTTGAGTTCGAGTATCCATGAATCACATTTCTACCATTCAAATGCGATATTAATGTTGGTTCAAGTAACCTATAAAATACATTAATTTGCAAAGCTACATTGCCGTTTGTAAAACGTAATTTACTAAAGGATATCCTAGCAATTACGAAACGGAAGACGCTGGTGTCCTAATTAAATATTTGGAGCCCTCGAATAAAGCTTGGAAATTGCCAACATCAAAGGATATTTTGTTTTGAAAATGTGAAAACATTGTTGGAAAAATAAAATCTGCTTAACTTGTGAAGAAACGTCTTAAAATTATTTCCAGCTCCTGAAAATTTCTCAGTTTTCATATGACGGTATTGATTAGGCATGGCACCCTAACGTTTCACCCTAAAAACATCTGTTAACAATGCTTTGTAATATATTTTATCGGTAATTTGCCACAAATATGTACATCATTTACTTGTTGCTTTTCATCCTGCTTAATAATTTCTTAAATGGTAAAATGTCTTTGTATTTTTATTTTGAAACGCTAAGATGTTGCTCTAATACGAAATTTCAATCCTGCTTGCACAAAACAGTACATATGGTTACTAAATCACTGGGAAAAGGAGTTGGGCTCAAGTTAGCCAGCTGTAAGTTGAATATGGAGTGAAAGGAAATTAACTTCACAGTAAATTAATGCGTAAAATGTAAGTAATAAGAATTCTTTCCCTGGTTATATCCTATACTTTTGAAGAAACCTACCTGATGTGAAAAAAATATTATTTATACTTTATGTTTTAAAGAAAGTAGAAAAAAATATAATTTTGGGCTGAAGTAGACCTAGTTTATGGTAAATGAAAACTTCAATCCTCAACGTAATTTTACAAAGTACTCGAAGATTGTATATGTAAATAAGACGTTTCTTTTGAAAAAGCTTTTTAGTCCTGTTCACACGATAAAATTCACCCTGTGTGTTTATTTTTATTCATGTGGAAGATATTGTCTTGTGAAATTGGATGAATCTCTTTGAAACACTATGTTTTTGACCACGAAAACCAGCCACGGCAATCGGATTCGTATTTATAACTAGACTAGACTTTGTACGGAACATTACTCCACCACAACATGACTATTGGCACCACACGTGTTTGTGGAAGATGTTCATATTTTACCCAAATATCTTGTAGTGATCAACACTCTCGCAAAGCTTCCATTCTCAAAGCAACACACAGTCTTAATTAGACCAATGCTGACCGAAATTCAACAATCTTGCATACAGTACTCTCCTATTATTCTGTTTCCCTATTGTAGGACTGATGAGTGATATATTTGTAAAGTTCTATGTTCAGATTTCTACAGTAATCCTTCTAGGTCAATACAAGTAAAAGATTTGATAGACTTTTCACTTTTTAGCAACCTGTCTTTTGTTGGTTTGATATTCTCCGTCACTTTCAATATTACGTCATTATTACTATGTCCGTACACGTGCTACACCGTACAGGTTCGCTAGTTTCAATGTACGACTGCCTCTTACACTATTGCCGGGAGCCAACGAAATCGTTTTCATTGCTCATGAACCACAACAATACCTGTCCCCATACACCACTCCTGCCAGTTAATTATTCCAAAGCAGATATCCCATTAACATGTGCTACTTTGAAGTAATGGTTTTCTCTCTCGCCTGTTGTTTTCATGTTCTATTTATAACGTACACTGCCGTGCCCATATCAAAAACATGCAAGAGATGATCATAAAGAATTTATTTGCTAATGAGAAACTTTCCCGCCCTACTTTCACGTATCTTTCGGCGAGCGAATTATGGTAAAACTGAAACTTCCTGGCAGATTAAAACTGTGTGCCCGACCGAGACTCGAACTCGGGACCTTACTGGCAGAAGTAAAGCTGTGAGGCCGGGCGTGAGTCGTGCTACGGTAGCTCAGATGGAAGAGCACTTGACCGCGAAAGGCAAAGGCCCCGAGTTCGAGTCTCGGTCGGGCACACAGTTTTAATCTGCCAGGAAGTTTCATATCAGCGCACACTCCGCTGCAGAGTGAAAATCTCATTCTATGGTAAAACTATTTGCCGCTATCGTAGTTTGAACCTCTCAGTACGCTCATACAACAGCGCCGCAAAGTGATGATTCAGCGCTTTGGCTCTGTGAGAGAGGCGAGTGCACGCGCCCACATCAGTACCTGCTGTCGCGCGTAAGCCATCAGAGTGAGGCTAAAACCTGTCCGCTGTCTGGCCAGGAATTCAATTTCAGCCACTCTGTTAATCCGCGCAGCCTCCGTGTTGGCATGCAGATCAGCTGGCCTCGTGCGCCGTCCATTTAGAACTGCTAACGGTCCGAGCAGAACGCTACCAAATTAAATAACAACTGCTTTCGCCGGGATGGCCGTATAAGATACAATTCAGTGCCTGCGCAGAATTTTACTGCTGCCATCCGCGCCTGCGCAACGGTGGGTGCAAAAAGAATTAAAAAATAAGGCAGACAAAAAAAAAAAAAAAAAGGAAAAAGCTGGCGCCGCCACGAGGTGGCGCTGGTGGTAATAATGCTCTCTGGCACCACTACGTGCGAGTGTGTGTGTGTGTGTGTGTGTGTGTGACGACGGCGCGCGTTGGCAACTGTGACGCGGCCCGCAGTTTAATATCGCAGTCAGCGTGGCGTGCAAGCCCCGCTGTAGGCACAACCGCGTCCTTTAACCATATCGCCGTGCCGCCCGGCGGAATCTTCCTGGGGCTGCTCATCGCGCCGTTTAATGTTGTTCAGTGGAGCATCTGGCGACCTGAGCTTGCTATTTGCTGGTTTTGTCGTGTCAGGAAATTGCATCGTGGTTAACTTCAAAACAGTCCCCCACCTCTGAGGTAGAATGTTTATCATCGTTTTAGCAGTAGAATTCCACCGCCGTCTTTTGCTATATGCCCTATTTGTGCAGCCTTTTTAGACACTCTGATCGTGCCTATGGCTCTTCTGTAAAACCAAGGTTTCAACGACCGAACGACCGTATTTGGCATGTTAGTTCAGATTACTGGTTCCTAATCTGCCGACCCGTAAATATTTCATCAAATACAGTCTGCACTTGACATCATACGTATGCAATCAAAATCAGTAACATTAGAAGATATACAAATAACTTTCTGGTTTGCTGGCGGGTGACGTCGTCGACCACCGCCGATATTTCTACAGGAGCACACCCTGCCATTCTCAAGGCACAACTGCAAGGAGGAAGCCATGTGCAAGGGAATTTAATACCTCGGTTCACAGAGGAGAAACAAGGAAGATACCACACACACAGAACAAGTAACCGCAGAGTCAACATACAACCAAAGATAATCAACATCAGAAATAGCGATAGTGACTATCAATCAGCAGGTGAGGTAGCACTAATACTGTCCCTCTGTTTTTTGATGAGAGACAGAGCCGGATTCCAAGCAGCATTTAAACTAAATCCACCATCTCTGTTTATAAGGTTGCTTAATAGTTTGATTTCAACAGCTTCCTTAATAACACTATCCCAATAGCTGGACGTGCAAGCCAGAATCTCCGTGTTGTTGTATTCCATAGGATGACCGGCGTCAAGGCGATGTTCTGCCATAACGGATTTGCTCGGCTGTAGTAAGCGTGTGTGACACGTTCAATACACCGGTCTTCCACAGTCCTGATTGTCTGACCAATATATGGCATACAAAATTGTTAATATATGGCATGCCACAACTCCAAGGAATACGATAGACGCCAGCCTTACGCAAACCAAGATCATCTTTCACGGACGCCAACAGGGCCTTATCTTAGAAGTTGGTCAAAAAACCCATTTGACATCATATTTCCGCAAAATACGGCCAGTCCTGTTGGAAATGCTTCTTGCGTAAGGCAAAAAGGCCGTAGACTTAGGTGCCACTTCGTTGCTATCGTCACTCACCCGTTGCACAGAAGGCTGATAGTGCAACGCACGTTTGATCTGCCTCTTACTATAACCATTCTGACGAAAGGAGACTTCTAGATGTGACAGCTCAGCTGCCAAACTTTCAGGGTCTGAGATAACGTGAACCAAGGTACGAAGTACTCCTTCACGCTGAGATGAATGGTGACAACTATCAGCTCGCAGATACAAGTCAGTGTGAGTAGGGTTCCTATAAACAGAATGTCCCAACGTACCATCAGTCTTCCTTCTGACCAACACAGACTGGCAGGGTCGACGACGTCACCCGGCAGCAAACCCGAACGTTATTTGAGCATTCAATTCGCCGGGAAAAGTTAAGGTCTCACATTAGAAGATATAATTTATTTATTAGATTGAAGTCTGTTAATTATATTTTAAACATAGGCTGTATTAATTCTTGTACAAAAATATGACTTTTTATACAACGGCAATTAATTATACAGGGTGTATCAAAAAGAATCATCTGATTTCTAAAAATTCTTAACTATTATGTAATTTGAGATTAGTCCGTGAACGGCGTACTGTTGGAAAGAGCAAACTCTCTAGTTTTACGTGGTTCCTACTAGATAACAACAGTGTGCGCCCACTTTAGCTCTAATAAAAATGGGTCGGGAAAACATGAAGCGTTTCGTGTTCTACGTTTTGCGCAGTGCTCCTGTCGAAATAACTGTTCAGCGTGACTTTCGTACTCGGTATGGTGTGGATCCTCCTACAGCACAGCTGGCATGAACAATTCCGAGAAACAGGTTGTGTGTATAAAGGCAAATCGCCGCGCCGTCCCCGAGCGCCTGACACAGTCCTCGAACGCATCCGCCATAGTTTTACAAGGAGTTCGCAGAAATCCGTTCGCCGTGCAGCTCGACAGCTTAACATGACCCCGATGTCCGTCTGGCGTGTGTTGCGTCGACGTTTACACATGAAACCATACAAAATTCACCCACTGCAAGCTCTTCATGAAGGTGACAAACAACAACGTGTGGAGTTCTGTAATTTCGTTCTTGGCGAGATGGAGGATGTCATTTTCTTCCACGCTTAGTGTTTAGTGACGGGGCAACGTTCCATTTCAATGGAAAGGTGGACAGTCATAATATGAGAATATGGGATACGGAACAACCACATGAAGTTGTACAAAATGAGAGGGACTCTCCAAAATTTAATGTGTTCTTTGTAGTTTCACGGGAAGAGGTGTATGGTCCATTTTCTTTGCCGAGAACACTGATGCTTGAGAACTTCCTTTTCCCACAATTGGAGAGTAATTCGAGTGACTTCGTTTACCAACATCAAGGGGCACCGCCACACTGGTATCTGGAAGTGCAAGAATTTTTAAGTTAAAAGATTACTGAACGATGGATCGGTCGCATTGGACCAAATGATTCAGCCCTACATTACTGGCTTCCAAGGTCACCGGACATCACTGTAGTGATTATTTCTTGTGAGGGTTTATAAAAGGGTATGTTTATGTGCGTTCGTTACCAACAACAATGAACGAACTGAGACCTCGCATAATAGCAGCTGTGGAAGCGGTAACTCAAGACATGCTCGCTGTAGGGTGGGAACAATTTGAATATCGCATTGACATCTGCCGTACATCTGAAGAGGGGCAATTTGAATAGCTGTGAAAAGGCATGAAAAAAAACTTTTTTGAGTTTCCGTTCATTAGAAAACGAAATTCATTGTATATGCTTTTTAGTTTCAGAAATATAGACGTGCCAAATCGGATGATTCTTTTTGATACACGCTGTACAATGTATAAGGTGTGATCAAAAAATTTCCGTTCGTAGACCGAACAGTCCGGAATCGATATGCTAATCAGACAAAATCGCCTTGAGGACTGAGGTGATCATCCCACCGACGCACCAGGTTGAAGATAGCCGTTTGGTAAGAAACCATGACCTGCTCCATGAAGGTAGGTAACTGCCTGCTGCCCTTGCGCGTCCGACAGGAATAGTAGACCATTCAAGGCATTTTTTAAGGGGCGAAGGAGTGATAATCACATGGGGAAACATCGGGACTATAGGGTGGGTGCTCGAGAGTCATCCATGTGAGTTAGTGTAACTTCCGTGTTAAGACGTTTGAGATATGGGGATGTGCGTTCTACCACAGTGGTTTTTGACAGACATGCAACCCCATGCACAATCTTCATTCTCAGGCGGATATCTGCAGGTGTTTGTCCTTCGACAGCTAAGAAAAGAATAGCAGCTTGTTGGTCGTGTTTGGAGGCATTTGGTAATAACGTCACCATGGTTGTAAATATAAATGCAACACCAATCCGTTGCCTACATATCGGTTCTTATGTATCAGCATCAGAGCTGCGCACCATTGGATTTACGATGCACCAAGGCCCACAAACGAAACTTTTTGATTGGCCATTATATTTAGTTGGTTCCGTATCGATTGGCACTCCTGCTGCAACTCCTACAAAGTAGCAATTTGAAATGTCTCTCGATGTATGCATGAAGATAGACTATAGTACTGTCTACCACTACCAGATGGTGCTTCTGCTTCTCATAGGTGACACACTGCAGCAGCACTTGTTCAGGCTTGCGAATACGCTGGTGGACATCGATAAGACAACGAGGAGGCAGAAAACCATGGGCAACGGTGGACAGTGTGGTTTCTCCGGAGAGAAGGAGTGTCTGATTCAGATATCCAGAAGAGTTTAGTAGTCATATCTGGGGAAACAGCACAAAGTTGCAGATCCGTCTGTCATTAGCTATCAAAGTTCAGAGACGGCAGGGACTGTGCTGTTAAATGCAAAAGCACTCCACACGAACCTAACAATGCCCAGCGAGTCAATGACTTTATAACTGGGGCACAAGCGACCCACGTTTGATTAATTAGAGTTGGCAACAGGTCTATCATGGGGATGCCTCCCTACCATTATCAATGAGGATTTGAAGGTGAAGGTTTGTGCACAATTGGTGCCCTTTCTCTCACCACTCTACAGAGACAGAAGCGTGTGGAGATATGCCAATAACTGGAGCAAAGATACAGTGCAGATCCAGCGGAGTCCTTTGAGCGTTTGGTCACCGTCGACGAGTCATGGTTCTTCAAAGAG
The DNA here is from genome assembly GCF_023898315.1 of Schistocerca nitens. Taxonomy (NCBI): domain Eukaryota; kingdom Metazoa; phylum Arthropoda; class Insecta; order Orthoptera; family Acrididae; genus Schistocerca; species Schistocerca nitens. The sequence goes on along the minus strand of NC_064615.1, from coordinate 433,055,999 downwards.
ACTTCAGAAATGGAACGCCAGTCTACGGAGTAGAAGCAACTGAGAACCCTCGTCTCAGGAAGTCACGGCCAGGATTATTCGTACCAAATCGCCTAAAGTAAATTTCTGTTTGAGTGGATCCAGCATTTTAATGTGATAATACAGTGTATCCATGAGTCCATTATCCGGAACATCAATTGGTCTAATTTTTGTTGCGCTATGTTTGGTACGATTATACTGAGCAATTATTTCTGGGAGAATATCTGCCTATTTGTATGGCCTGGGAAGATTAAAACGCATCCACGTTTGACCTTTTATTATTATATTCTGACGTTCCACGATACTCGCCTTCAGAAGGATGAATGTTGAGTAATGATGTATTCCATACCGCTGCATCACGGGCTTGAAACACCTATTGTAAAACTCTCCACCGTGATCGGATTGGAGGTTATCTGGGCATCGATTTATCCCTGTCTGCAGCAAGCGCTCAAACACATCCACGAAATTTCTCCCTGCTTTTGTTTTAACATGTAATGCCCTGGCAAATTGGTAGAATGTATCAATAACCCTTAAAATATATTTCAGTCTGTCATTCGCATGTGAATATTCTATCATATATACAAGATTAGCCTGCCATAAGTCATCCAAACCTTTAATCATAACATGCCTACGAGGGTATGTTTTGTGTGCTGGTTCGCGCAGTTCTCGAACTACTGTATTCGATGATATCTCTGTCTCTACAGCCTCATTCGAATGAGATGTGTTATCTGCAGCAACTGATGCTGTGAGGAGACACAGTCGATCTATTAGCTTATTGGGGTCATCATAATGTGTATGCAGAGCGATTCTATTGTTCATTGCTTTATGCTCAATATCAATGCCATCACCACTGCTGCTGTTGTTGGTTCTATAATGGTTTTATATTTCTTGTTGCTCTGGCTTTTTGCGATCTTATGTACGTCATTCAATACAGTATTTACCAGTACATTTCCCTATCATCAACTGAATAATTTATGGTTTTTCTCGTGACTCTTAGGAAAATAAGATTCATTAAGACAGGTGTTCTCTCAAACTGCCTGTCACCAATCCGTGTTGCTTCATTAGTAGCATTTATAGCCCAGCATGTACGGTCTTCCCCTGTTGACGCCGAATGTTCTTTCTGTCTGGGCAGGGGCGACACGGATAACGAATTCGTCAATGGCAACATCATCGTTATCATGTGGTTTTCTTTTTGCTGAGAGCTGCCTGAGAGATTCAGTATCCGGCTCAAAGGTCTCTCATAGTGTTTGCTGTCGATCCAAATTCCCTAACTGTAGCAAGAGAAATTCCTCTCGAATGACTTTCCGCGCCTGAATGACTTTCTGCTTCCTTTACCTGTCGATATATACTAATCAGACGTCTCTGCAGCGTGAGGCTTTATATATTCGCTCTTCTTCCTCTTATCGTGTGCCTGCTCCCCTTTCTCAATAACAATGGCCTCTACATCTATAGTTCTGCTTTTCACTCAATAGCCTCAATTTTCAGTTAAGTCGATTGCTTTCTTACCGATTACATCAACTATCTCATTTAATATGGTGATCGTTCTCAGAAAAGTGGTGATCATTCTCAGAAGAGTCCCTGCGCGTACCTCCAACTTTAAGCATGACAGTCTGAATTTTCGCCTCCATGTACAAGCGAAATGTTCTGTCTGTGTACACCCATTTTCTCGGGTTGAGAGTACGATGCCCCACACAGTTCTATCCTTATGCGGATCAGTTTTTGGCCTATAAATGACCGTGGTTGGCGATCGGACTCAATCCTTCTATTGAATTGAAGATGCATAGCTACTGTGGTGGTGTTATTTGTAATTTTTGTAACTAATAAACATCTTTATCTTTACAAAGTATTGAGCACTGACTGAAAATGAGTTTTTACATTGGTGTTTCCTCATAATTTTCAAAGAATTTTTGAAGTTATAGCACTTCAGTGCAACTTCGCGAAAAACACTTTTCTGCGTTTTTGTTGAAATATAAATTTAGTTTGTCACGCGCCATGAAGCAGTAAAATCGTATGTTCTGAACACCACAGTAATAATTTTTTTTGTAGTAATGAAAATGTGCACAATACCTTTTGTTGTCTTCTTCTGCAACTGCTTTTATAATTCTTGTCAATGTAATAAAATAGCTGGCACTTTGTACACAATCTGATGCTTTGTTTAATGTGGCAAATCATAATGTTAAGCACTTTATATGGGCCTAAGTCTATCCAGCTTATGATCTGAAGATGTTGCTGATTGCATATCACAGTATGTGAAAAGAACACACTAAACATCTACTGAATTAATAATACTGTGATAAAGCTTGTTGTTTTAAACACTTAACTTGTATTAACTTGTACAAGAGGTCGACGAATCATGATTTTTACAATATATCCGTCACTATGAAAAATAGAATATACTAAACTTAACCATAAAAATAAATACTTCAGTGCTTTTGTGATTTTTAGCAACGTATTGCAGCCTTTGACGAGATTTTGCTACCGATGGATGAGTTAGCAGCTTTTACACAGTGGCTTCCAAGTCATAACTCCCATCGTAACATTTGGCCAGTACTGTGGGTAATGCTGCAACATAATGTGTGCCTCCTTCACAGCAAACGACGACTTCCCACTGGCACTCATAATAACATTGCCACTTCTGCTTGGTTGAGAAATGGGCGTTTAATACTGTATAATTACATGTAGCAAAAATTTCCTGTCCATCCGAGGCAGTTTAAGAATAATTATGCTCATTTTAAACACCACACAACACAGTACATGGGTATCGCACCCCACGCTGCTTCACAACCCTTCCGACTCACAAACTAAACTGTTCTGGAACTTCTTGTCGCAACGATTCTCACATCTTACCCTTCCGCAGGAAAGTCCCTCTAGATTTTTAACTTAAGCCTAAAGCCATGACTCATTACAGATTTAATAACAAAGGTTCATAATACTTTTAAAACTAAGATCTAGTTAACAATATATAGAGATTAATACAAAACAAACATTATTTACAGCTATACATTTAAAACACAGTTACAAATTATTGGTTGCGTACTTCGCAGGCTGGTGTCAGCACCTGAGCGGTGAGCTGCCTTAATTTACCCTGCTGACATCAGATGGCTTATGCGCCCTCAGTGCACTGTCATGTCACTGCTTGTTTTGTACAGATTTTTACAACTGCCTTGCTACTGATCGTATTTTTTTTTACTTATGACAGAGAATAACGAAATAATTTCTACGAAATGAAATGGAACAATTCCTACACTATTTGATGTATACTTGTGTCATTACAAGAGTCAGACATGCGCCCGAATTTTTTCCATGATGCTGCATATACTGATTATTCACCTCTATTACCAGATTATACATACATACACACTTGGAGGTATCGCCTGTACCTACCATCATTCAGTTTTCTTGTATTATCAATAAAGAGAAATCCTTACTGTGAATAATTCCAGCAATCGGCGCATATCTTTACAAAATATTTACGGCATATCAGTTCCTACACGTGCTTGGTAAATGTGTTTTAAATTCAGAGTGTCCTTTTTAAAGGCTATAATGAGGTTTGCATTATCCCTAACTAACTGTTTCGGGATTCTGGAATATGTTTGGCTTAGATAAAATACATCAGCACCCATATGATGACAGACCACAAATATTTTTGAATTTGGTTTTGGTTTTCCGCAGCAACATCGTAAAATATGAACTCAGTGTTGGCTTTATTTCTTCATCTGGGGGATATCACCGCTTTCACTGAATTTCGTGTATGTAACACCTTTCACACCACTCAATATCTTCTGTGATAGCTGATACTTGGGCTGAAACAGTGTTTCTGAAAATACACAATCATGTTCAAATCGGACTCCATCTGTGTGCGTTAGCAGCATCATGAGAACATTGGTCTTGCCACAATAATTGCTCGTATGTTATCAGGAGTGAGTATTCCATTCTGCTTCTTCTTTAGGTCTTCTTTTGAACCTTCACAGGACCAGTCACCAACAGCAATATCCTTGTGATGAGGATGCTTCACCCACCATGCCATGATATCGACTACGGAAGGTATTGACAAGTAGTGAACAATATATAGGAAGATACACTTGTAAGGATGGTAATAACAGTATGTAGCCACTATAGCCCTGTCACTTAACCAACTGGGCTATATTGGCTAGACAGAATATTCAGCTATATACAGGGTTTTACAAAAAGGTACGGCCAAACTTTCAGGAAACATTCCTCACACACAAATAAAGAAAAGATGTTATGTGGACATGTATTCGAAAACGCTTAATTTCCATGTTAGAGCTCATTGTAGTTTCGTCAGTATCTACTGTACTTCCTCGATTCTGGTGATCAAATTGTAAATTTTTGCAATCAACATGTGTGGGCTGACGAGAATACGCACGCAATTGTGCAATCACGTCATCAACACAGATTTTCTGTGAACGTTTGGGCAGGCATTGTTGGTGATGTCTTGATTGGGCCCCATGTTCTTCCACCTACGCTCAATGGAGCACGTTATCATGATTTCATACGGGACACTCTACCTGTGCTGCTAGAACATGTGCCTTTACAAGTACGACACAACATGTGGTTCATGCACGATGGAGCTCCTGCACATTTCAGTCGAAGTGTTCGTACGCTTCTCAACAACAGATTCGGTGACCGATGGATTGGTAGAGGCGGACCAATTCCATGGCCTCCACGCTCTCCTGACCTCAACCCTCTTAGTTTATGGGGGCATTTGAAAGCTCTTGTCTACGCAACCCCGGTACCAAATGTAGAGACTCTTCGTGCTCGTATTGTGGACGGCTGTGATACAATACGCTGCATCAGCGCATCAGGGATTCCATGCGACGGAGGGTGGATGCATGTATCCTCACTAACGGAGGACATTTTGAACATTTCCTGTAACAAAGTGTTTGATGTCACGCTGGTACGTTCTGTTGTTGTGTGTTTCCATTCCATGATTAATGTGATTTGAAGAGAAGTAATAAAAAAAGCCCTAACATGGAAAGTAAGCATTTCCGGACACATGTCCACATAACATATTTTCTTTCTTTGTGTGTGAGGAATGTTTCCTGAAAGTTTGGCCGTACCTTTTCGTAACACCCTATATATATATATATATATATATATATATATATATATATATATATATATATATATATATATATATATAGTGTGAGTCACTAACTATTGCCACCTAGAATAACTCCGAAAGTATGATGTTAGCTGAAAAGTTTGTGGGACAAAAGGTTGCATGGGACAACGGGGACCAAAAAATGACGTTGGTTTTTTGTTGATTAGGTGAGGTCGTTTCAGAGATATGAATGTTAACTTTATTTTTTTTTAATGGGATGCTATAGTTTGGTACTTATTTTCTGACAGCGGCTATCCAGACGAATCCAATGATGTGTGACAGTAAGGTCTTTGAAGGTCAACGAAGCTCAAAAAGCTGGAATGAACGTTCATTTACAGAAAGTGTTCAAAGTGATGACCATTGGTATCAATGCAGTGCCGCAATCTTCTTATCATGGATTGAGTGGCATTCCATATCACTTCAGCACTTATCGAAGAACATGCTCTGACAATTCTCTCTCGTATATCGTGCAAATAATGAATATTCGCCGAATACGGCGCGTCCATCCAACATGCCATTGACATGTAAACACCATTCGACGGTTTCACAATACAATACTAATAGGAACGGTAAGACTAGTATTGTCGAATCAAGCGAATGTGAATGATGTATTCCTTCGAAGAACAAGTCTATATGCTTCTCATTTATGGAGAATGCCAACGAAATTCAGTGATAGCTAGACACTTATACACTGAAAGATATCCTCGACGTAGTCACCCTACACGTCGTACATTTAAATATGTGTATAATAATTGAGAACAACTGGATCTTTAACGCATCGGAAACATATCCGGCAAATGAAAAGTACGAACCAGGAACCGGAAATTGGTACTCCTCTTGCCGCTGCGGTTCGAGATCCTTGTGTTATTTCGCGTCAAATCGCAAGGGAATATGACATGAGCCAGAGTAGTGTTGTTCTTGTTCTGCATCGCCATAAATATCATCCTTGCCATATCAGTCTCCAGCAAGAGTTAACTGGTATGGATTGTATACGTTGCATTGAATTCTGCCGATGGGCTCAACTTCAGATTCAGAGGGATGACACATTTAAAATTTGATTTTATTTACTGATGAGGCTACATTCACGAACCATGGAAATGTTAATTTGTATAATATACATTATCGGGCAACTGAAAATCCATGTTGACTGCAGCAAGTTGCACACCAAAAACGTGGTCGGTGAATGTATGGTGTAGGATTCTGGTGGAAAGAAATATAGGCCCCTATTTCATCGAAGGAAATCTTACTGGTAGGAAGGACATCACATTCCTGCAAGAAACATTAGGTCTGTTATTGGAAGAAATACATTTAGCAGCAAGGAACAGAATGTGGTATCAACACGATGGGTGTCCATCACATTCTTCTCTGATGGCTAGAAATGAGCTGCAGAGGCAATTCCCAAATAGTTGGATTGGACGCAGAGGAGATGTGTCGTGGCCGGCTCATTCGCTAGACTTGACGCCTCTGGATTTTTCCTTGTGGGGATTCGTAAAAGACATTGTTTATAAAGATGTTCCAACTACACCTGAAGAGGGAATTGTCAGAGTATGTGCTTCGATAAGTGCAGATGTGATAAGGAATACCACTCAATCCATGATAATATTGTAGCACTGCATTGATAACCAATGGTCATCACTTCGAACACCTTGTGTAAATTCTCGTGGTCGTGCGGTAGCGTTCTCGCTTCCCACGCCCGGGTTCCCGGGTTCGATTCCCGGCGGGGTCAGGGATTTTCTCTGCCTCGTGATGGCTGGGTGTTGTGTGATGTCCTTAGGTTAGTTAGGTTTAAGTAGTTCTAAGTTCTAGGGGACTGATGACCACAGATGTTAAGTCCCATAGTGCTCAGAGCCATTTGAACCATTTGAGCCTTGTGTAAATGGGCGTTCATGCCACCTTTGTGACCTTCGTTGACCTTCAAAGACCTATCATGGGATTCGTCTCTATAGCCGCTATCGTAAAATAAGTGCCAAACTATAGCATCCCATTTAAAAAAAGAAAGTCGACCTTTCTATCTCTGACGTGACTCCATCTAGCAACAAAACACCAACGTCATATTACGGCCCCTGTTGTCCAATGCAACTTTTGTCCTACAAACTTTTCAGCTCCTATCATACTTTCAGAGTTATTCTTCGTGGCAATAGTTAGTGACCCACAATATATATATATATATATATATATATATATATATATATATATATATATATATATATATATATATACCCATGGGAAAGTAACTTCAACATTCATTTTGACATCGACGGTGAGGAGGTATGAGGTATTTAAGGCAATCGTCTACTGCTGCATAATTAGAGGTGGAGAATTGAAAATAATGATATTAGTGTAATACTTGGACTGTAATGAGAGAGGTATGAAATAAGACACACACACAGTTTGAGATTATGATACACATTACTTATTTACATAGCGTACATCAGATGCAGTATTTCAAAAAAATCTTCAGACTCTTTCTTTATCTTTTTTTCACCTGTGCAATATCTCCCAAATAATGCTTTTTAATGTACGATAAATTCCACACATACTCCTTCAAATTGAGTGGCATCTCAAAATACTCTGATTTTTCACAAGCACGTTTAAGCTGTTTCTCTTTTGGCTCTGCATTCATGTGCAATGAAAGGTACTGCTCCAAATCGTCAACTTGTACACTATGCACACATAGAAAGTTTACAACGTCATTGTATGCGGAGTCTATCCTTGGCAACCAACGACTCAGTCTCTCCAATGCAAGGCATAGCACAGTATCCACATTGTATAATCTCATAATTGAGACATGCATTAGATAAACGAACTTGTAACCCGATTTCACACATAGTGCTGAGTCAGTATACACTGTTGTAATAGATAGTGTAACACCAGTAAGGATAATGTCCAGGGGATGGGGAATGAGTTGGATAATATCTGTGGTCATCTGGTGATTGATGTAGCGCTCTGCACGACATATTTCGTCCCAGTCGAATCAGAAATAGGCACTTTAACATCCTTCAATACATTTTCAACTTCTATCCTCACATGCAAGCCCCAATCATTATGTGCATCTGTGCCCACCTTTACACATTTCATTCCACTAGGAGTTAAATTGTATGTGGAACTAAAATGCATGGGCACACTTAATACCATTTTATCCACAGCATCTGCACTCTGTCCCTGGGGTGGCACATGTATGTTCTGCTGGGATCGGTATGTCAGCGACCAATACTGACCTCCATATTGCTGTTGTTTATGACCACCATCAGCGTTTGAAATATTAGCAACAGACCAGGTGTCTCCATTGCCCTATCCTTGGGTGGGATAGACTATGATAACATCTTGTCATGCTCCAGCAAGTGCACTATGTGTGAAACCTTTTAATCCACATCGTCTGCACTCTGTTGCTGCATTACCACAGGCATGTTCTGATGGTATGGGTCATATGTCAGTGACCAGTTCTGACCTCTATCATGCTGATGTTTAGGAGCACCAGCAGCATTCGAGACATTAGGAACAGACCAGATGTCATCATCACCCAAATCCTTGGGTGGGATAGACAATAATAGTTTCTTGTCCTGCTCCAGAAAGTGGGTTATGAGTGCTACATAGTCCTAAGTCGTCACTACAGTTGCTGGAGGTTGTTGCAGGCCAGGTCGGTGCCGGCCTCAACAAGATGGCAGCTGAGGTTGCTGTGGGTCCAGACACGGCAGAGGCCAACATGTTGGTGTCCGCCCCTGCAGGCTTCCAAATGTCGAAGGCTACAGCTGAACAAGGAGGAGGAAACGTTACATACAGACCAATACATGAGAGCAACCAATAATAACAATGCTAACTACAGCAAAGATGTAATATGGGATACTTACTTTCCCATTTCTTCCTGTTCTGCAGGGCTGTGCTGGATCTTGGCTGCTTCTGCTGATGCTCATTGGTTCTTCTTCTGCTGGTGCTGCTGGCTGACAGAACTGCTGAGCCTGCACTGTATCGCCTCTGATGACATCACCAGATACTGCCATGCTGTTGGAAAAAGTCTATCATATGACATGATTCAGTGTTCCTATTGGTTTCCATCTTTTCCTTTTCCAGCTTGTCATCTTGGATTACATCACAGGAGGGGAGTGCGGGAGGGCCGACAGTGGGCTCTGGTGGTGGTGTTGCAAACTAGACCAGTTGATCTCCAAACCTCAAGGTGAACACCCATGGTTCATTGTGGAATGGGGTGAAGTTGATGTGGGGTGTTAGGTAATCTCAAAATAGGTAGGCAATTCCAGCACAAGACTATATTTGCATGACTTTTGAAATGCTTCTTCACACCATACTGGTGCATTGCCCTTATTTGTGAGAATGTATTCACCACACACTCATCTATTATGTTTTATTTCCAGTCATTGTGTAGGAGCCTATAATACAGCCGTCAGCTGTATGATTGCATGTAGTACACTTATTAAATTCATCCCTGCTCATTGCCAGCGTTTCATCAATTGTACAGACGGATGCTTGCACCAGATTGGGTAAATGTCTTGCCTCTTCCACTTCAGAAGACTGACTGGAGTTTTATCAAATGATCTACAGTTACAGAACACAAATTTAGCAGCATAAGTTGTGATGCATGACTTAGTTCCATCCTGCTGTATTTTCATTATTTGATGATGTGTATTCATCTTGTTCACACATTCACTGAATGTAATTGCTTTCCAAGAATCGTGCAGGTGGCTATAGACACAGTCCTCAGCTGCATGATTACAGCTAATATACCCATTAAACTCCTCCTTCTCCAGCATAGATATCTTATCCATTAAACACATAATACACACGGTACAAAATTACATCCATCTTCCAGAATGAGATTTCCACTCCGCAGCGGAGTGTGCGCTGATATGAAACTTCCTGGCAGATTAAAACTGTGTGCCGGACCAAGACTCGAACTCGGGAACTTTGCCTTTCGCGGGCAAGTGCTCTACCAACTGAGCTACCCAAGCACGACTAACGCCCCGTCCTCACAGCTTTACTTCTGCCAGTACCTCGTCTCCTACCTTCCGAACTTTACAGAAGCTCTCCTGCGAACCTTGCAGAACTAGCTCTCCTGAAAGAAAGGATATTGTGGAGACATGGCTTAGCCACAGCCTGGGTGATGTTCTGCAAGGTTCACAGGAGCGATTTTCCCAACATTTTTTCCTCTGCGCTGCCATCTTGGATTATATCATGTAAAGGGAGGGAGAGAGGGTTGGGGAGGGCCAACAGCGCTTTCTGGTGGTGGTGGTCTTCTCAACTAGGTCAGTTGGAATCTGGATGTCAAGGTGAGTATGCTGGATGGCACTACTGTCTACAACTCGAATTGTTTAAATAAACAACATACCACAATGCATACAAAATAAAGGAATATGTCTGTACTGCCCAACAGCGCCGCAGCACAGAGTTTCGCACTAATTTCCATTTGAGGAAGGTGAGGGGAGAGGAGGGGACAGAGGGAGGGAGAGGGGGGACGTGGAGTTAGGTGAGTGGAGGTATCCCAATTGACCTAGTTTCCCGCCAAAATTTGTACTTCCTGGTATGATGTAAGAACAATGTTGCATCTATGGCCACTATCTTGAATCCACCATCTTGAATAAATTTGGCAACAATACAGTGTGAGACGGCGTCACCATTGTCCCACTACTTCAGAGTTTGATTAAAATTCCCACCAGTCTTAAAATGACCATATATTTGATGCTGCAGGAAACGTCTATCTGTCTGGCAACACTGGATTCAACTGGCAGCAGTAGTGCACCGACGTGATGATCTTGAGTTGCTGGTCTTCACAAGCTTACTAACACTGCCAATCTCCTGCTCCACCATCACAAACCCAGAACACTGTCTAGCCGAAGATGTGGCATTGCACTCTACAGTGCCAATGAACTTGAACCGAAAGTGATTTGTGTTATCCGTAACAGTACAAATTTTTCTTAGTACCTAGTTCCGTAATGAAAAACAAACGTATTCGTATGATGTGGGCTATAAACTGAAAGAAATAGCATATGCAGTGAACATGGGAACAGAGCAGCGTAGCGGCGTTTCGGTCCTACACGAACAGAAAGTCATTCGCGATTTGCGGGCTAGTAAAGAAAAACTGAAGAAAATGAGGAATAAGAAATGTGCAAATGGAGGACTGAATGCAAAATGGCCAAAAACTAGAAAATGACATACTGAAATGAATTCAAGGACACCATAAAAATGGCATTGGCATTAATATACAAATGATTCAAATATGTGCTCTAAGCTAGCGCAGTAATGGAACTTAACAGAGTTTGGTTCATGCTACAGGTTTCTGATGCATCATGGACTTAAAATGCGAACTAAAACCAAAATATCTCAGAAAATCCCACAAGATTATGGAGAGAAAATATTAGTTTTCCATCACTTTACTATTCAACATTGAAAGAAAGCCAGTGTGGAACTAAGCCAAATAGCGAATATGGGCGGAACTCCACATTCGATGTGCCGAGTAACTGTTGCCATAAAACATGCTAGAACTGTAAATATAAAAATAAGTAGACATCAAAAAATGCGCTACACTGTAGTCCTTTCATGTTGTGCTGACGATATAAACTTAATGCAAAGATCATTTTCAAGCGCAAAACAGTGCCAGAACCCTCTAAAATACTGCCAGATGTTTTTGTTCACGTACGTAACAAGCGTTGGATGGACGAATCTGGTATGAAATTACAAATTAACAGAATGTGGGAAAGAAGGAGAGGCGCTTTGTTGAAGAAGAGTTCTCTTCTTGTGCTAGACCACTTTAGTAGTCATTTGAAAAATTCTGTGAAAGAGAAACTGAGACAGGGAAATACCGAGCTTGATGGTATTCCGGGAGGACTTACTGCACAATTGCAACCTCTTGATGTCTCGATAAATAAACTATTGTATGAGAGAGGAATTGAACAAATGGATGACGGATGAATACCAACATGAATTCAAGCCGAAGGGAGCTTTAAGACGTCCTACATACAAATAAGTGTGTCAGTGGACAGAACAGTCGTGGTGTAGAGTGAGAGAAAACATTATTGTTAAATGTGTCACGAAGTGCGGCCTAAGTAACCCTTTCAATGGCAGTGAAGACCATCTTATATATGAAGAGGACAACGACGTTTCTCTGCCTCGTGATGACTGGGTGTTGTGTGATGTCCTTAGGTTAGTTAGGTTTAAGTAGATCTAAGTTCTAGGGGACTGATGATCGTAGATGTTAAGTCCCAAAGTGCTCAGAGCCATTTGAACCATTTGATAACGACGACGACAAAGAGGAAGAAGAGGAAGAAGAAGAAGAAGAAAGTTCAGATGACGATTTTCAGGGATTTTAAAGGTCAGTTCGGTTCCATAAACTAAGATTTTTTTGTAGTATGGCTTTGCAGTCTAATAATACAAACGTTAAAAATGTTATTTAAAGAAATTGCTTAAAACTGAGGTGCATCTTATAGTCGTAGCGTCTTATATTCCGTAAAATGCGCTAACTTTGTGTTTTGATATTAACTGTTAAATGTTTACGTACTCCTCCAACTAGACAGCCAGCATTATCCACAATGACAGATACTTCACGAATATCTCAGTAAATTCAAAATTTTAATTAGAATTCTACTTATCGATGTCAGTTATTCGGCGATTAAATAGAACAGTCAGAAACTCACCCTGTGCAGGTAGGCGAGGAAAACTGAACCTAGCTTCTCAGGCAGTTTAGAACGAACTTTCAGGCAGTTCACTGACAGACAGTCTTCGACTAGTATTCATGGTGACACCATGTCCATGTACTAAATGTAAGTGGGTAATTTATGTTCAACTTTCGTCAAGGCATTATTCGGCCTCGAAAAACGGTTTATGCGCGGTCCCACGCGCGAGCTACCTCGTTTGGTCATTAAAGTCATATGGAGGCTTTTGTGAGCTTGTAATGGTGCTCGGTAAGTGACTATTAGACTCCGCGAATCTCCGTTTTGAGACTTTCATTGAAATAGCGTTGTGACTTTTCTACTTGACATTCCATCATTCGCAGTTGATTGCATGTATGTTCGACTTCACAACCAGCAAAGAAGATCATTTCGGACATCGAGACAACTTTACAACACACTAGCAGATGTGCTGCACCTTCTCCTTATTGGCTGGTCAATGTTGCTCTCCAAGTGCAACAGTTCGTGAGGATCAACTCGCGCTGCTAACTTGTCTGACGTCTGACACTGCAGGACAGTCCTTATATCTCATCCTAATTAATTAAATAGTTAGAAATTGGGGTATAAATTTGAAAGGAACCGCCACACTTGGCATACCTTGCGTGAGCAAAATGCCGTTAGCAGCGGTGACCCGTAAGAAGGATGTGCAACGGTGTCACCCAGGTTCCAGTTGCTGGGCTGGTGAGACACGGCCCACAGCTGCTTTTCCACTGAGATGGTGATACGATCCACGTGCACGCGGTGTCGGATGGTCGTGTGCCGCAACTGTTGACCTCAGATGCCTTCGCTGCACTATTTTTCAATCTTCTGTCGCAGGTCTTACCGTAGAGTAGTAGACTGAGGGGTGGGGTGGGGTGGGGGGGATGATAGGGAGAGGGGGGGAATAACTCGCTACCCAAACATGTATTCCACGCTGGATTCTGTTAAATATCCGCGGTTTCGTTATGAACAGAAATTTGTGCACCCAAGCATTCGGACAGTTAGGTTAGCGTTATGATACGTTCTTATTATTTTCACTGGTAGATTATAATCGTAACTGCCTAGGTTAATAATTTTGTTCAAGTTCCTGTCCCTCTTGCTCATTTCTTCAGCGTGTGCACTATAATTTTGTCGCTCGTCGATGAAGGTACCTAGGTATGTAGTGACGGACTTTCTGTTTATCGACCTGGTGTTTAGTTTCAAGATCGGGTCTCTTAAAAGTTTGCCTTTTAACAATGTGTACGTGGTCTTTCAGGAGCAACGGATAATTTAACTCCTCGGCACCACTGACATAACTGTTGAACTATGTCGCAGCCATCTTCCAGTTTGCTTCTGAAGCTTCCCTTGATAAGGATTATCATGTCGTCAGATTGTGCCACTACTCCTGCGACCACTTCGCTTTCGTGCAGCTTCCATCAACACTGAGTTGAGTACCAAACATAGTATGCAGGTTCACTTATGGTTCACTGTGGGCAGCGTTTCGAAATTTATTTTGTAAGCGTCTCTCATGGACATGTCAGAATTGCTTCTCCGTTTTGACAATAGTTCTGAAGAAAAGTTGTAAAACACTCGTAAGTTATGAAAAAATTTGGCCACCATAAGTGATTGAAAGTCCCGGCGATGTCCGCCATGTTAGATCTTCATTACTTAACGGTTCATAGAGACGCCCAAAAGAACAAGGAAAGAAAATAATTTATGCAGAGAAGAGGTTGAAACCTGCCCCTTTACTAATCAGTTAATGCGCTTAATATGACAGTGATCGCATATGCCTCATGAATTTGATTTTGGACAAGGCTATTGTCTCCGAAGAAATTTTTGACCGGGTAGTGAAGAGAAGTGTACAACAAGTTGTTCTAATGGACAACCTATTCTTCTCCTGCTCTTTCTATTTATTTGGATTTGATTAAATACATAAAACAGTGCCATCAGTCACATAAAACATGAAATGAAAAGGGGTATCACATGACTCAAAGAGTCCACTAAAAATCCAACTAAAATAATAAAGAAATTAATTAATACAGTCTCCAGCCCATTTGGGTACCCTCCGTTCAACATCTGACCAATAATACGGACAGCAACGAATAGGAAACCGTTTGGCTCTACGTGTGGCAAGATAAGATTGATACACGTTTGTGACAACACAATACATTATGAAACAATAATGAATAAAGACAGCAGTTGTCTTATATAGGTAATATTAAGATATGTTAATTTGGAGAAAAGTATTTAAACTCGATATTGAAAGGTAAATGACTGACTGGAGGTAGCTCTTTTGTCGCTACAGTAATTTACGTAATCTCAGATTAACGTTTGCTTACGAGCACTAGACTCATGGACATGGCAAGTTAAGTACTTTTAATAGATTGTAATTATTACGATAATTTATTAGATCAAAGAACTGACGGCTTTCAACAATTGACAACGCGGAAATACGAATAGACACGAAAGTGGAATATCTGAACTTAACTTGTTCTTTTCTTTTGATTTGAGGGTTCAACTACTTTAATTTTAGTTAATTTATTTTCCTTTGTCTTTATAGAGTGGTCAGCGCGACGGACTGTCATGCCAAGGGGCCTGGGTTCAATTCGCGGCTGCTTCGGAGATTTTTCTCCACTCAGGGAGTTGACTGTATCATCATCATCATCTCATCCCCCTCGACAGGCAAGTCGCCGACGAAATGGTCTCAAATTGAAAGACTTACACCAGGTGACCGGCGTACCCAACGGGAGGACCTAGCCACACGACATTCTCATTTCCATTCAGTTAGCAAGTCTGGCATTTCCCCTGAATTTTTCTAACAGCAGTGTTAACTTACTGAGGCTTAATTAATAGCTGCTTTTAGTTATCCTTTTAGCAAACAAATAAAACTTCCAAAGAATAAAACTTGCAATAAAACTTTTCTTTTAACTGTTTAAACAATGACACTCAGGCATTCAGTAAGTGGAAAGGAGTGGAATCCTGAGTAGATGACGACTGAGGATAATAGCGAGATCAAGTACCTACAGTTTTTACGTATAACATTTATTACTGAGATAAAATTCACTAAGAATGTCACTGGGTAATGCCTCTCAAAGTTTCTAACGTGAAAGAAAATAAAACAATCTTACAGTTCGTTGCAGATGTCAAGCCGTATTCTTCATTGTCATCCACAATGCTCCCACTGCTCGATGTAATACTGCGGGGACACCTTGATTTGCAGTGACCAATCACAGGGTAGGATCTTCAGGTTAATGTTGCCTCTTGCATCTACCCACACTCGTCAGCCACTTGATGCCTCGCTAATAACAACTGCGCCTCACACCCAACAAGGTGGCTCACTGGTTAACACACTGGATTTACATTCGAGAGGAAGACAGTTCAACCCCACAACCGGTCGTCCTGGTTTAGGTTCTCCGTGATTTCCCTAAATCGCTTAATGCAAATGCCGATACGGTTCCTTTGAATGGACATGGCTGTTATCCTCATCCATCCTTCCCTAATCTAAACTTGTGCTCCGTCTCTAATGACGTCGTTGTCGACGGGAAGTTAAACACTAGGCTCCTCCTCCAGAACTGCACCTCACACAGTCCGACAGTGCACACCACTTGTGTTTGTTCACTTTTATGCGTCTCACAACATTGTAAGCCTCCTGCGCGCTCATCGCTAACGTCACACTCGCATCAAGAGAGAGCGCTCCTACAAATTACTCATAGACTACGATATTGCTTTTACCCACTTTCTCTAACGGCATTAAGCCAGAATAAATACACAATACAAAATAATTAAATGGGTTACAGGACATATCACATTTCTGACTAATACACAGCATCTAAAGATTTTCAGGCTAAAACAAGTAGATCATATTTACAACAAATATAATGGGCAAAAATTTTACGCAACACGTCTGTATTGTAGTGTCACAAGGTCCCGACAACATTGTGGAACATGACAATGCGTAGATACTGGAAAATCCTTGCGTGGTAAGTGGCTGGTATTAATCGTTGATGATGCCCCTCTACCATTGGGTTACAGGACATCAGTACGGAGAGTAATGTCCTCGAAAGACAACGGCTCCTACTGGGAATCATGTCTTTCAGCCATTCTTTTGCATACTGCCGTCCGTTGCTAAACAAGCTCCCTCTGGAAAATGTTCAAATGTGTGTGAAATCTTATGGGACTTAACTGCTAAGGTTATCATTCCTAAGCTTACACACTACTTAACCTAAAGTATCCTAAGGGCAAACACACACACCCATGCCCGAGGGAGGACTCGAACCTCCGCCGGGACCAGCCGCACAGTCCATGACTGCAGCGCCCCTGACCGCTCTGCTAATCCCGCGCGGCCTCCCTCTGGAGATCAGCAATGACACGTAATGACTGCATTAGGAATGCGCTCGTTGCACCTACGCTGCTCTAAACACAGTTAGTCGGAATCAAATCTACAGAGAGAAACGTTCTAGATTCCAGATAATCGATTTCCAGGCCAGCTGAGATTCGGAGTCAACATCCATCATATGACGTTCAGTAGTCCATATGCAGCACAAAGAAGTCGCATTTACCGTGACTGGAATTCAGTCTTTCAGTTTCAAATAGTAGCAGTGATGAAATGTGGAAAGGGAAAATTTATCTGCAACCGTTATGTGCTACGGCGCAACGACAAGCACCGGCACGACGATCTACATCTACATCTACATCCATACTCCGCAAGCCACCTGACGGTGTGTGGCGGAGGGTACCCTAAGTACCTCTATCGGTTCTCCCTTCTATTCCAGTCTCGTATCGTTCGTGGAAAGAAGGATTGTCGGTATGCTTCTGTGTGGGCTCTAATCTCTCTGATTTTATCCTCATGGTCTCTTCGCGAGATATACGTAGGAGGGAGCAATATACTGCTTGACTCTTCGGTGAAGGTATGTTCTCGAAACTTTGACAAAAGCCCGTACCGAGCTACTGAGCGTCTCTCCCGCAGAGTCTTCCACTGGAGTTTATCTATCATCTCCGTAACGCTTTCGCGATTACTAAATGATCCTGTAACGAAGCGCGCTGCTCTCCGTTGGATCTTCTCTATCTCTTCTATCAACCCTATCTGGTACGGATCCCACACTGCTGAGCAGTATTCAAGCACTGAGCGAACAAGCGTACTGTAACCTACTTCCTTTGTTTTCGGATTGCATTTCCTTAGGATTCTTCCAATTAATCTCAGTCTGGCATCTGCTTTACCGACGATCGACTTTATATGATCATTCCATTTTAAATCACTCCTAATGCGTACTCCCAGATAATTTATGGAATTAACTGCTTCCAGTTGCTGACCTGCTATTTGGTAGGTAAATGATAAGGGATCTATCTTTCTATGTATTCGCAGCACGTTACACTTGTCTACATTGAGATTCAATTGCCATTCCCTGCACCATGCGTCAATTCGCTGCAGATCCTCCTGCATTTCAGTACAATTTTCCATTGTTACAACATCTCGATACACCACAGCATCATCTGCAAAAAGCCTCAGTGAACTTCCGATGGCATCCACAAGGTCATTTATGTATATTGTGAATAGCAACGGTCCTATGACACTACCCTGCGGCACACCTGAAATCACTCTTACTTCGGAAGACTTCTCTCCATTGAGAATGACATGCTGCGTTCTGTTATCTAGGAACTCTTCAATCCAATCACACAATTGGTCTGATAGTCCATATGCTCTTACTTTGTTCATTAAACGACTGTGGGGAACTGTATCGAACGCGTTGCGGAAGTCAAGAAACACAGCATCTACCTGTGAACCCGTGTCAATGGCACTCTGAGTCTCGTGGATGAAGCATGGAAGAGCAGAGGGGACTGTGAGATGATGTCAGCAAATAGTACACTGACTAGTATGACACCAAGTCAGGAGCGGCATCTACACGAAGAGAACTGAGCGCCACTCCGCTTAGCCACGGCTACAGTGGAAGAAGAGCCGTCATACAAACCCTATAGCAAAAAAATGGCCCTGGGCACTATGGGACTTAACTTCTGAGGTCATCAGTCCCCTAGAATTTAGAACTACTTAAACCTAACTAACCTAGGGACATCACAGACATCCATGCCCGAGGCAGGATTCGAACCTGCGACCGTAGCGGTAGCGCTAAATCCTACAGCAGTCACTATTTATCTCCACGACGTGTTTCAAAGGTTTAAACTTCCATCATCAGGTCGATTTACATTTGTTAGTACGACATTTGTGTGTTTGTTGTGTTACGATTTTTTAGAGGAACTTGTGGCACTTCCTAGTGGATAAACAAAACACTATTTCAGAACATGGTTTTGGGTTTCTTTTGACAAAAAATTAAACCTATACTAACGTAAACATGAAATAACTAAAATAAAGTACCTACTTTACCACAGACAACACGATTGGACAGAAGTTTCCTCACAATATTAGCACACGAAACCCACTTCATGACACAGGTGTGTACAAAATCGAATGTTTGGACTATGACTGATTCTACATAGGCCAGATAGGCAGATCATTTGAGATTAGATTCAAAGAACACATGGACGCACTAAAAAACAAAAAATACCACACATCAGCAGTAGCCACCCAACTGCATGAAACAAAACACCATGTTAACAACACAAGTATCAGCATCCTACACACCCAATCAAAAGGCAGAAAATTAGACATCCTTGAAACACTCCAAATATGCAGACACCAAACAAAACAACCTGAATCCATCTTACATGACAAATGATAATATTTACAATAGTATCATCTCTGTTTTCAGCAGCTACCTTTGTCATTAAAATTGCAATGCACACACGTACATCTTAATATTTACCATCAATATTTAGTTATGTTAACATGACAGTCGCCAAGTGTACAGGAGAGTGATCTCATTTACAGATATATCAATACACCAACAGCTTGTACCCCTTGTCAGCTTGAAACTATATATACATCAGCTAGTGGCACAAATTGTAAATCCATCTGCATATTTTAAAGCATTAACAAATGTATTACCCCAACCTTTAGGCAGTTATTACATGTAACAGATATAATATTAAGACCCCTTGACTTGTAAAGTTTCCTCTCATACATCACTCTTTCCACCCCCTCTCTCCTGTTCACTTTCTCTTTCTCTTCCTCCCCCTCTGCTTCCAGCCTTTCAAATCTATCTATGAATTTCAACCAAAATTGTTATTTGTGTATAATTTTACCACTGTACTCAGTATGATTATTCTGCTTAAAGCCGGCCGTGGTGGCCGAACGGTTCTAGGCGCTACAGTCTGGAACCGCGCGACCGCTACGGTCGCAGGTTCGAGTCCTGCCTCGGGCATGGATGTGTGTGATGCCCTTAGGTTAGTTAGGTTTAAGTGGTTCTAAGTTCTAGGGGACTGATGACCATGGCAGTTAAGTCCCATAGTGCTCGGAGCCATTTTTATTCTGCTTAAAGTTTGTAACATTTCACCTGATTGTATAACTGAGTATGAAGTTTAAGCTATCTTAAGTGGTCAAAATCGTATTTATATACCATCTGAAGTATTTATTCCAACGCATGTATTGGACACATCAGAAAAGAAACACCTCCAAATCCTTTAAAATTTATTTTGTAATACAATTGTTACAATATTTTTTCTTTGTACTCTGTGATAATGTTTTCTCTTCTGCTCTAAGATCCTTGCACCCAATAACTTCCAGACGCTGTGTTTGTTTACAAAATATGACAGTGTACATGTGATGTGTTACGACAGTGAAAGGAACCTGTGACCACTGGACGTACTTTATTTTACTTATTTCATGTTTAACGTTAGATATACGTTTAATTTTTTGTCAAAAGAAACCCAAAACATGTTCTGAAATAATGTTTTGTTTCTCCTCTAGGCAGTGCCACAAGTTACTCCAAAAAATCGTAACACAACACACACACGAATCTCATACTAACAAACGTAACTCCACCTGATGATGGAGATTTAAAACTTTGAAACACGTCGTAGAGATAAGTAAACAGTGACTGGTAACAGTAAACTAGTTGTTTCATTTAATGTCAATAACAGTCACAGTAAGGCCTAACCTAAAACGTTCGCATTTAAAGTTAACGCTACAACAGTGACTTAAGAACTGAATTGTTTTGCTTGCATTGAAATTGTGTATACCAAAGGACATTAATTATTTGCCTGTCGCCATTTGCTTGTGACACGCTTTTGCGAATATGCAAAGTTAAGTATTGTCAATTTAACTTACGGTAATAAACTCCATCAATACGATCTGTTTGAATTGTTGTCTAGCGATCCGAGAAAACAGATTCTAGCCAGCCTGATTTAGACGAGTGGGCTGGATACTACATTGGTAACGAGTTATAAGAAGAATCCAGTACCTGGCGACCATAGAATTTTCTTTTTTGTTTTACTGGCGCCTTAATTCTCTCTTGTCTTTTCTTTGCATGTGTGGTTACTTGCTTTAGCAGTCTCTTACCGTGTTTTCGCTAATCAGTGTTTTCAGGTGGGCGCTGCACAAGTTTTCTTAGCTTTTGTACATATTTTTCTTTCTTGCCTTGTCTGTTTGAATGTTTGCAACAGTTTGAAGCACACGTAATTGCTCACAACATACCAGGTACTGTGAAAAGTGATTACTTTCGCTCAACAGAAGGAAGTACAGTGTTTAGGCTCCGACAAAAACTGTTCCCTAACGCCACTCTGAGTGAACTTTCGTATGATGAGGTTGTAGATTCGCTAACTAACTATTATGATCAACAAGTGAATGTGGTAGTAACTAGGTATCAATTCTTTAATTGTAAGAAACGGTCAGAACAAGCTTATCACAAATGAGTAGCAGATTTGCAGGGTATGATGAGGACATGCAAATTCAAATGTGCTTGTGGTGCTTTATATTCAGATTTTATGTTACGCGATGCGTTCATATACAATGTAATTAATGTCGAACTCAGAGAACAGAAATTGAAACAGTCTGATCCGTCATTCCAGCAAGTAGCGCAAATCCTAGATCAGTATGATTCAGGTGCCCTGTTGGCCGATAAATTTGAGCACCCAGCAATTTGTCAGGGTGAATCCCTTGTTTGCGACTGGCCCATTCGGCAGCAGTAGCTTGCGTTCACCACGCTGCATAAACAATTCTCGCCGGCCGGGCTGGCCGAGCGGTTCTAGGCGCTACAGTCTGGAACCGCGCGACCGCTACGGGCGCAGGTTCGAATTCTGCCTCGGGAATGGATGTGTGTGATGTCCTTAGGTTATTTAGGTTTATGTAGTTCTAAGTTCTAGGGGACTGATGACCTCAGAAGTTAAGTCCCGTAGTGCTCAGAGCCATTTGAACCATAAACAATTATCGATTCTGCGTAAGCAGCTCGCTAAATAGGCGGATCCATAGGCGAACAGAATTAAGTCTTGCCCTCGGTGTTGTTCATGGTATAAACGCCAAGATTGCCACTCCCGACAAGCACAGTGTTACGCTTGTGGCAAGAAAGGACATGCACAACCTGTATGTTTGCAATGGAACAAATATAAGAATTCGGCCCACTCACAAAAATCTAGTCACAAGCCCCATGATATTAATGCAGTATATTCAAAGTCTGCAACAGGCATTAGCAAAACTAGCAAGCAAGCAGTTTCTTCAGTGCTATGCCAGTCCAACAAACCTTTTCTTCATTTGATCCTTTGTGGGAAATGTGGGAAATTTCAATTGGACACAGGTGCCTCTGTTACATTGCTGAATCGTCACACATATGAAATGTTATGCTCCCCACGCCTGTCTTATACAAGCACGAACCTGACGGCTTATAATGGACCAGCCATTCCCATTCTCGGAAACTGTACTTTGCCTGCCATGTGTGGCTCATATACGTGAACAATGACTTTTACAGTGCTACAGTCAGGCAATTGTGAGAACATATTTGGTCTTGATACATTTGATTTATTTGGCTTTAACATTCAGGACAATGTGTTGTCAGTGTCTGCATTCCATGCCAAAGACAGTGTAGCTAACTTACTGAAAGAATTCCTGGAACTCTTTTCTGAAGGTTTAGGCTAAGCTAACAATTTTGTTGCACATATTACTCTGAAAGATAATGTTCAGCCGAAATTTTTCCCGGCCAGAACTGTACCCATTACCTTGCGGTACAAAGTCGCTGCTGAACTCAAAGAATTGCAGCACTGCGGAGGTATTGCGCCCGTACAAGCTAGTCAGTGTAGAAATCCACTGGTTTTGCTCCCCAAACCTTCAGGTCGTATTCGCCTCTGTATTGACTTTAAGTCTACAGTCGACCCACAAACTGTGATTTATACTTACCCACTTACAGTGGGTAAGTATAAATCACAGTTTGTGGGTCGACTGTAGACTTAAAGTCAATACAGAGGCGAATACGACTTGAAGGCTTGGGGAGCAAAACCAGTGGATCTCATGGACAGTTTAGGCCTTGGTTGCTATTTCTCAAAAATTGATTTGCGCGATGTGTATCTTCAATTATCGCTTGATGAAGAATCTCAAGAAGTGTGTCTAGTGAATACTCATTTGGGCTTGTTTAAATCTTTGCGTTTGCCTTTTGGCAGTGCTTCCGCACCCACCATTTTCCAAAGGTATTTGAAACAGCTGACTGTTCACGTGCCAAAATGTTCAAACTGTTTGGTCGATATTGTCGTAGCAGGTCGTACACCTGAAGATCATATTACAAATTTGCGTGCTTTGTTTCGTGTGTTATCTAATGCACGACTAAAGTGTAGACTGGACAAGTGTGATTTTTTAAAACTTGAGTTGTAATATCTTAGTCATGTCACAACAGTCAAGGTGTACATCCTCTTCAGTAGCATTTGTGAGCCATACGAGATTTGCCACTACCTCACAAAGTCCCAGAACTGCAGTCAGTCTCAGGGAAAATGAACTGTTATATCCGGTTCATACCCAATGCTACACAACTTGTAGCTCCATTGCATCGCTTGTTTCATAAAAATATCCCATTTGTTCGGACAGATGGGTGTCAAGCAGCTTTTCAAAGACTTGAAGATTTATTGCTCAGTGATCGATGCTTAGTTCACCTTGATCCTGACAAACCAGTTGTATTGCTAGCTGACGCTTCCTTTTACGGAATCGTTGCAGTGCTTTCGCACAGAATTGGTGGTAAGGACAGCCCTATTGCTTTCACATCAGAAGTGTTTTTTAAGCTCAGTGTAATTATTCACAAATTGAGAAAGAGACTTTGGCTATTGTGTACGGTGTCACCAAATTCCACCACTATTTGAAGGGCAGAAAATTCTACTTGGTAACGGATCGCAAGCCTTTGCAGTCCTTGTTTCATCCGACGAAACCGGTTCCTTCAAGAACTGCCCAAAAATTGCAAAAAATGGTTCAAATGGCTCTTAGCACTATGGGACTTAACTTCTGAGGTCATCAGTCCCCTAGAGCTTAGAACTACTTAAACCTAACTAACCTAAGGACATCACACACATCCATACCCGAGGCAGGATTCTAACCTGCGACTGTAGCGGTCGCGCGGTTCCAGACTGTAGCGCCTAGAACCGCTCGGCCACCACGGCCGGCAAAATTGCAAAGATGGGCTTTGTCGTTGTCTCAATACCAGAGCAAGATTGTGTATCGTCCGACAGCTCAACATGCTAATGCGGACGCACTTTCACGTCTTCCGAATGGCCTTAATGTAGACTTTGACGTTTCTGCTGCATCTTGTTGTCACATCGATGCTTCGTATTCTGAATTGCTTCAACCTTTTCCTTTGAAATGCAGGAAAATTGCAAAGGCCACGGAAGCTGATTCAGATTTGAACATTTTGCTAACATACATTCGCACATCTTGGCCACGTTCCTTGCATAGCATAAAGAACTCTGTTGTGCACCGATACACTGCAGGTCGGCATAGCCTCGCTGTACAGAAAGGTGTGATTCTTGTTCAGAATGACTGTGGACAGTCACGTCCATTGATCGCTAAAGCTTTGTAAAGAGAAGTGTTACAGTTACTTCACCAAAGACACTGGGGGAATGTTCATACGAAAGTTAGCGCGTCGACACTGTACTTGGCATAGTATGAATACCCAAATAGAACAGATGACGTCATAGTGTCACGCATGTGCGGAAAATCAGTCTGCTCCACCACAAAAATTCTCTGCTTGACCTAAGTCGCCATCACTATGGCACTGTGTGCACATAGACTTTTGGCTGATTGTGGTTGATTCGTATATCAAGTTTCCTTTTGCTGTGCCAATGAACTCGACAACGTCATGTAGCACAATTCAGGTGTTGTCGTCGATTTTTTGCCTAGAAGTAATAGTGTCAGACAACGGCCTTCAGTTAAAGTCAAATGAATTTGCAAAATTCTGTGAACGCAAGGCATACAGCATCTAACTAATGCATCGTTCCATCCACAGTCAAACGGCGAAGTGGAACGTTTTCTCAGAACATTCAAGCAACAGATGGCCAAACTTCGCTCTGCACACACCAGGGATCAAGCATTACAACTGTTTCTAGCCTCGTGTCGTTCGCACCGACGAGATGGATCATCACCGGCGGAATTGCTTCACAGCCGCCGCCATCGCACATTGCTCCACCTGCTCAACCCTCCTCAGCATCCGGTGCCGACGGAAAGTCGTAAGTATCGCTTCGCGCCGCATGGTATTGTCTTTTACAGGGTTTCTCGCGGCGGCAGACGGTGGACGCGAGGCGAGATAGCCCGTCGACTTTGCATGTATCTTACTTTAGGTCCAGATGGTTTGCAGCGCCGCCATCAAAATCAACTTCACCTCTGTCACGTACACGATGATCTTCCAGTCTCTCTTCCCCCAGATTCACGGGTCCAGAGGCCAGCGCGGCCACAGCAGCCGCCAGAGGGTGTCATCACGACACCGCGGGACGACCCCACTGGGACGTATCCTCCGCGTCCTCCGCCTCCTCTCGTCCTACCAATGGAGCTGGACCCGCCCAAACCACAGCAGCCGACGCCTTCTACGTCTGATTATTGGCCACAGGAGGTGAACGCTTGCCCTTCTGGTCGTTTTCCGGGGGGCGTTTCCGCCAGAGCGAATGCGAGATGGTGGAGTACGACCAAAAGCTTGACGTCCCGTGCTGCCACAGCATCCGGTCCAGCAAAGCGTCCATCCTCAGCCAATAGTATGCTGACTAGGACGAGGCCAAGACAGGAGCGGTATCTAGACCAAGAGAAAATAAGCACCGCGCCGCTTAGCCGCGGGCGAGTGGAAGAAGAGCAGTCATACAAACGCTACAAAAGTGACTTATGAGCTGAATTTTTTTGCTTGCGTTGAAATTGTATATACCGAAGGACAGTGATTATTTGCCTGTCACTATTTGCTTGCAACACAGCTTTGTGGATACGCAAAATATTGTCAATTTAACTTACTGTTATAAAGTCCATTAATACGATTTGCTTGAATTGTTGTTTAGCGATCCGAGAAAATAGCTTCCTAGGCACCCTATATTAGTGGGCAGAACACTTCGTTATGTGTATCATATAGATAAGAATAAATAGTATTCATTTTTTGCAATTGAAAGTTTTCTTTTTTTGTTTTGAACCAAACGTATTTCACCTGTTCATCTTAGGCATCGCCGGTGGTTTATATTTATCTTATTCCTTTCATGTTGATTGGCTCTAGAAAAAACCAATTTAGCATTACAACCGGCAGTATGTGACAGTTACCCACTTTACTAGACATAATCTAGCTTGTTGCATGCTGCACATGGTTCAAAACCAAGCAGGCTGCGGTAGTTACACAGAAATGAAGAGATTTGCAGAGGGTAGACAAGAATGGAGATCGGCAACGAAGCAGTTTTATCACTGAATACCAGAAAAACAACAGCTATGTCATAAATACTCAGGCTTTTTCGGCCGGTTTCAATCTCTTTAAAAGCCTTCTGTGTGTGCATCTGCGTCAGCTTATTAATGCTTAAAATACTAAATTACTAAATTCAGCCTACGATTCGGCCGTGTTGCAACGGCGTTATTCAGGCTAAAGGCAAATTAGCTGGGTGCTGTATGATTCCATTATACAGCTTTTCTAGCGACGCCACTAGACCAGGGCTTTCCAAACTGTGTTTAGCGGAACAGAAGTGTTCCGCGGGAAATGAGTAAGTGCTCCGAGAAAAACTATTCATAACATGACGTTTTTTCGACATTTCGACGATACTAATTATTTGTTTAATTTTGTTATGAATCCTGCGTTATTAGTTATGATTTAAATTTGAAGTAATCACTGAATTAAAAAAAAGATTTTCTCATTTTTTAAAATTTTAGTAAGCTTCAAAATAAACAAGGTGTGGCGCCCATGGAAACGTTTTTATATTTTACACAAAATATTAGCATTTGTTTTATTTGTTTAGTTAGCTTACAGTTTGTTTTATATACATTCTTTCATCGTGGGGTGATATGTATTGATTTTCTGATATCAGATATCCTTGCAAGAATGTTTATTATTCAGAATTATTTTTGAACAACATACGTATGTTCTGGTGCGTGGAGGCGCATAATATTTGGCAATTTTTTTTTACCTTCCAGTGGAATTAATACACTAGGATGTTCAACACAATTTTTTTTCAAAGAAAGGAAAATTCTCTTAAACACGTACGTTTCGGTCCAGCTGGGTTTCTAAGCGTACATAAGACTTCCAAGAAAAACAAATAAGTTTTACCATGTCCATGTATTTTTTCTTTGTGATCAGTACAATATAACAGTGCCTGTGCTTCTGTCCCAGCATTTAACCGTATAACATTAACTAATCTGTATGTAATGGTGGAAACTGTACTCTAAGCTTCGATGCTTTAAACAGACCCACTTCAGAATAAGACAGACAGACAGCGAAAATCGCTCAAAACATGTGTCAAACGAAATTCTTTCAGCGATAATTTAATTTAATTCTCTGGTGCTGTGACCATGCAAAATAGGTCATTGTGGAGTCGTTTACTTAAATTACGATAAAATTTGTAAGGCCTAGTGCTGACACTACAAAGGTGTTCCATCAAAGTACCAGAATCCTCAAAGTGGTCCGTCACGGGAAGAATTTAAGAACCGATGCGCTGGACCAACGACGTTCCATTTATTAAATTTTATTGGTCAAACAATACCTTTGGTAGGTGTTAGGAGAGAGAAATGTTGTGGTAATTTCTATGGGAACAGTATGCTCAGGTCATCGGTCCCTAGGCTTACACTCTACTTAATCTAACTTTAACTAACTTACGCTAAGGACAACACACCCACATCCACCCACCTACCCACACACACACACACACACACACACACACACACACACACACACGCACGCACACACACACACAAAATGGTTCAAATGGCTCTGAGCACTATGGGACTCAACTGCTGTGGTCATCAGTCCCCTAGAACTTAGAACTACTTAAACCTAACTAACCTAAGGACATTACACACATCCATGCCCGAGGCAGTATTCGAACCTGCGACCGTAGCAGTCGCACGGTTCCGGACTGCGCGCCTAGATCCGGGAGACCACCGCGGCCGGCACACACACACACACACACACACACACACACACACACACCCATGCCCAAGGGCGGACTCTAACCTCCGACGGGGGAAGCCGCGCGATCCGTAGCAAGGAGCCCAAGACCGCACGACTACTCCGCGCTGCGTGGTGTTAGGGGAGAGGGACAGGAAATGTACCAGTGTGCTTGTGGGCTACAAAGCTTACTGGCAACTAGCAGCCCTCTACGAATCAGCGGAAAGCTGATGGGGGCTGTTTTATTCTGCTGTTGCAGAGATACGACGCTAGTTGTGTGAACGCTCTTTGTTGTCCGGTTTCCGGTGAGGCCGCTGCCTTGTGGCTGCACGTAACCCGTTGTATCGGTATTGCTGTCGGCCAGGAGACCGATAGCCTGTGGCCGTCTCCCCTGTTTAATGTTGTCTGGCTGCATCAGGATTTCGATTCTCTCTCATAGTTTGCGTGGTTGTCTTGCAAGTATTCGTGCTTGTTGAAACTTGACAGCCTGCCCACAATTGCGATCGTGGTCCGCTACTGCCGATCTGTTGTGCTGGCCAACTGTACTTAACGTTCACGCTCTGCTATGCGAGTGCTAACGTGCCATCTGCTATGCGAGTGCTAACGTGCTATCAGGTTTCCCTAGTGTAAACGGCACAGCAGTCACGAGGTACCTCGTACCTTGTCGCTGATTAGTAGCAACTGCTAGCAAGCCGTGTAAAAGAAAAATACTCTGCCGCATTCCCTCCCTCTCTCCCAACGCCCACCACAGTTCTTTTGGACCAATAAATGTGACGTCAGTGGTCTAGTGACACCATTAAAAAATATATTGGAGCAACCACTGCCCAACTAATTAGTCTCTGCCCCGAAGAAACACGCTCTAACACGGCCGAGACGTCGGTTTATTTTAGTGTTTTATTTTATAATATGACGCGGTAGAACACCTATAAGGATTTTAATGAGCCGTGGAACAACGTAATTTCTTTAAACCGTAGCTATGAGAAATATGCTGTGGTGACGCACGTATTCCCAATGTGATACCACTCCAAACGAGAATACTGCTGCCGCCATAACAGTCCCTACCACAAAAATAGCAAGGGTATAACGTGGTCATAGGTACTTACCAAACGATTGTTGTTGTTGTGGTCTTCAGTCCTGAGACTGGTTTGATGCAGCTCTCCATGCTACTCTATCCTGTACAAGCTTCTTCATCTCCCAGTACCTACTGCACCCTACATCCTTCTGAATCTGCTTAGTGTATTGATCTCTTGGTCTCCCTCTACGATTTTTACCCTCCACGCTGACCTCCAATGCTAAATTTGTGATCCCTTGATGCCTCAAAACATGTCCTACCAACCGATCCCTTCTTCTAGTCAAGTTGTGCCACAAACTCCTCCCCATTCTATTCAATACCTCCTCGTTAGTTATGTGATCTACCCATCTAATCTTCAGCATTCTTATGTAGCACCACATTTCGAAAGCTTCTATTCTCTTCTTTTCCAGACTATTTATCGTGCATGTTACACTTCCATACATGGCTACACTCCATACAAATACTTTCAGAAACGAATTCCTGACACTTAAATCTACACTCGATATTAACACATTTCTCTTCTTCAGAAACGCTTTCCTTCCATTACCAGTCTACATTTTATATCCTCTCTACTTCGACCATCATTAGTTATTTTGCTCCCCAAATAGCAAAACTCCTTTATTACTTTAAGTGTCTCATTTCCTAATCTAATTCCCTCAGCATCACCATACTTAATTCGACTACATTCCATTACCCTCGTTTTGCTTTTGTTGTTGTTCATCTTATATCCTCCTTTCAAACCAAACCACACGAAACGATTAGCGGACAATAATTATTCTCCGGGCTAAACCGCGCCTCATTCGTGAGCGTGACACTACTGTGCTGTTCCTGGCTCTGCTCATGGGGCCAAGACACTACATTTTCTGGACCACATTCTGTCTTTGTAAGGGAGAAACACGTTTAGAAGATATGTAAATCAACAAAGCAACCTTCCTAAGTCGACAATACACTGTTTGATGAGAAATACGGGGTGGCTGTCAAACTTTCGCTACTTGAGAGGGTCACTATGAAAAAGAAGAGATCGTATGGAATTATAAGGACACGCGGAAGAGAAATAACGAATAAACCATAGAAATAAACACATTTTAGTTTCCATATGATAGGGCAACATTCCTTAACTACGTACTATGTTTACATTCCACAACGTTGCTCATTGTGATGACCATCTGTGTCCACGACGGCCGGGAACTGCACTAGAGATGCTATTTCATAATTGTTGGCAGTAATAAAACGGTGGACTGTGGAATGTTCAGCTGTCGTGACATAGCTCGTGCACTGTATGAAGATCGTTTCATGAGTAAAAAATGGCTCTGAGCACTATGCGACTTAACTTATGAGGTCATCAGACGCCTAGAACTTAGAACTACTTAAACCTATTTAACCTAAGGACATCACTCACATCCATGCCCGAGGCAGGATTCGAACCTGCGACCGTAGCGGTCGCACGGCTCGAGACTGCAGCGCCTAGAACCGCACGGCCACTCTGGCCGGCGTTTCATGAGTAAATCCCTGATCAAATTGTGGAGATTCGAGTTGACTGTCTGCAACTGTAATGTGCACTGATTCTTGTGTTTCAGTCCAACGTCGCCACACCAGTACTGGCGCCTAACGGCAAGTCATGATAGTAGCACTACTAACAACGTAAATCCTGCAGCGCACAGTCTGAACATCATCCACATTTAATTGGTTACTACTATGGTACATAGCTTTCCATGTACACTGGCTCAAGGAGCAAAAGTTTAAATACGAGGTGTGTCCAAAAAGTCATGTAATATATATTTTTTTGCCGCGCCGCTATTGGTTGCAGCGCGGTCGGAACGGTTGTGTAAGGTGGGAGGGGACCCTCAGCTGTATAGCGCACCACAGCTCAGGCCGCTCCGTGCTCCAGTAGCATTGGCATCGTTGTGTAGGTGCACCTCTGTTTCGCGACCTCGTCACGACAAGCGATGGTCGATTGTCGCAAAACGTTGGACGATCAAGTTTTGCACAAATCTCGATAAAAAGCCTTACGAGGCTCACGCAATTTTAAAGCAAGCCTACGGGCAGTCTCCGATTAGTTACGTGCAAGTTACGAGATGGGTGAAGTAGTTTAAGGATGGTCAGGAGGGGGTGAATGATGACCATCGCTCTGGAAAACCTTCAACAAGAAGAAACGAAGGCAATGTGAATCGCGTCAGCGAACTGTTGAATTCCGACCGCCGACTGAGTGTTCGGTTGTTAGCTGACACTTTGAACATTCCAGAAAATTCCATGTTCAGCATTGTTACAGAGAAGTTGCACATGAGGGGTATCCCAAGCTGGTGCCGAAAATACTTTAGGACGAACAAAAGACCAGGCGACTGTTGATCACGAGTGAACTGTTGGAATGTGTGGGCACTGAACTGGGTTGTTGGACAAAGTTATTACTGGTGACAAGACATGGAGTATCACGTACCACCCGGAAACGAAGCGCCAAAGTTCGGCGTCCCCAAAGACCAAGAAGACCAGGATGAGCAAATCCAAGGTTAAATCAATGCTGATTCTCTTCTTTGACAGCAACGGTGTGATGGACAAAGAGTTCGTACTTCAAGGAGAGACCGCTAATGCTCCCCATCACGTCGATGTCCTGGAACGATTAAGAAGTAGGATATTCCGAGTGAGGAAACACGTCGTGGCCACTTGGTTGCTCCATCACGACAACCCGCCCAGCACAGGCCTCTGCGCGTCCGCGAGTACCTGGCCCAGCACAACTTGGCAAGCCTGTCGCAGCCGCCTTACAGTCCCGACCTATCTCTGCCGGACTTCTTCCTGTTCACCAAGATTAAAACCGAGGC
Organism: Schistocerca nitens; assembly: GCF_023898315.1. Lineage (NCBI taxonomy): Eukaryota > Metazoa > Arthropoda > Insecta > Orthoptera > Acrididae > Schistocerca > Schistocerca nitens. The sequence goes on along the minus strand of NC_064615.1, from coordinate 433,023,873 downwards.
TCAAACAGCGCCTTTTTGAGAGCACTGAGGATATAGAAAAGGCTGTGACAACGCTCTTAAAGGAAATTCCGTTCAAAATGGTTCAAATGGCTCTGAGCACTATGGGACTCAACTGCTTTGGTCATCAGTCCCCTAGAACTTAGAACTACTTAAACCTAACTAACCTAAGGACATCACACACATCCATGCCCGAGGCAGGATTCGAACCTGCGACCGTAGCAGTCGCACGGTTCCGGACTGCGCGCCTAGAACCGCGAGACCACCGCGGCCGGCGGAAGTTCCGTTCGAAGCCTCCCAGGAGGCTTGGGTCAAGCACCGTAAGAGACCTGTTGAGGCTAACGGTAGACACTAACTTGTTTGAATACTTTTAAAGCTTTTTACATACATCACCAATAAATATTTAAAAATGCAAATGTATTTCATGACTTTCTGGACGCACCTTGTGTAACTACCCCACATGTGATCCAGATGTTGTCGCGAGGTGTACTATCACGGTAGCTACAGTGTTGGTTGGACATTTCGGGTACTTAAGGCATGTACATGATTGCTTGACACTTCGTACAGTGAACAGATTTTTTTTTTAAATACAGGTGTTCAAACTATTAAAATAAAACTGAATGAAATGTTCAATGTTTTGCTGCAGCTGTGTTTTTTCAAGTCATATGTAAAAGCCACACCCGCTTTCGCAGCTATTTGAGTTCCATCTTTTTATGTGAAACCGGCTGTGTGTATTTGCAAGTGACCTGAAAAAGTACAGCTACAGCCGACCATTTGACATTTAATTCAGGTTATTTCAATAGTTTTAACACCTGTATTTTTTTAGAAAAGGAAAAAAAACCTGTTCACCGCATGAGGTGTTAAGCAATCGTGTGTAATTATTTTAGATGTGGTTGGCTCAATTTTAAAATCGTCTGTACTTAACGCAAGATAACGATTACGTTGTACGCGGACCACCATACACGTGCTAGCGTTCGATGTTTTCTCTTCTCTGGAATTTGTTCACAGGAATGACGCATTAGGCGACATTAAACTTCCGCCCACGTAGCGCTGCTGTCAGCCTCTGATCTGCCAACTCTCTGAGCAAGCGTAATATCGGCCACACGTTCTCTTTTTGTGCTCTCACTTCCCTATAGCGTGAATACACACTATCACTATATACCAAGCTAATCACACAAACTATTGCACGTACACTCAGCTGCTTCGCACTGGCCTCATACATCTTTCAGTGGTATATCCTTCACAGTTTATTCCGCACAGTGGCGATATGACTTAATACTTTGTTGTGGATACCTAAGATCCCCGCAATTTATGGATGTATGTATGTCTGTTTTCTGGCGTCAGGTGATACGTGGCAATGGTTTTAGTGGAGTCTTACCAAATATCGTGAAAGCATGGCCGAATTCAGGTGCACTTACTGTGAATATTACCAACTGAAATGTTTCCTAAGTTCATAAGTGAAAACTAGTCGGTATGTCATCAGCCTGGGTGTGCTCAAACTGGCAACACATTTATTATAAATAACGTCGAAAAAGTCATTCATACGAATTAACGGTTGTTCATTGCCGTACAGAAGAACTTGTTAATATATCAGAACACACGTTTGGCACAAAAGCCAGAGGGCGGCCAAACAGCACACGAAATAGGAATCTTACTGGCTGCCCCAAGTCACAAGAGCGACGTCCAAAAACAATGAATAAATAATTTTTTTGTTGTGGTCTTCAGTCCAAACACTGGTTTGGTGCAGCTGTCCATGTAGTCTATCCTCTTCATCTCTACCTAACTACCTCAACCTACTCAACCTACACACATCACACATTTGTATCTGCTGACTGTAGGCAAGCCTTGCACTTTCCTACAGAATGTCCCCCCCCCCCCCCTCCCCAACACAAACTTCCCTCCGTTACCAAATTCATTATTTTTTCATTAAGTCAAGTTGTGCCTTTAATTTCTTTTCTCTCCAATTGGATTTAGTGCCTCGTCTTTAGTTACTCGAAATACTCAGAAAATCTTCAGCATTATAATGCAGCAGAGCATTTCAAACGCTTCTAGTATCGTCTTGTCTGGCTGTTTCCCAGCCACGCTGCACTTCGCATAAGGCTACACTCCAGATGTCTTCAGAAGCTACCTACTAACATTTAAATTTAATTTCAATATTAACAAATTTTTCCTTTTCCGATATATTTTTCTTATTATTGCCATTCCACATTCTATATCGTATCTACTTCGACCATCGTCACTTGCATTTTAGCCAAATAAGTAAAGTCGCCTACTACTTTTAGTGTCTCATTTCCCAATCGCCTGATTCGATTAGACTTCATTACCCGTATTTTATTTCATCTGATGATCATTCTTCTTTTTTCTTTCTTTTGCCTGTGCCGGTTTTCCCGCGGATACGCAGGGTCGGCATGGTAAATCGGATGTGGCAATGTTAGTTGAAAGGGTGGCCGGATGCCCTTCCTGCCACCACCCCGTACACCGCAGGAAGGATTTAGAGTACCCCAACTGTCTGCGACTAGTGTAATCCATGGAATAGTGCAAAAGTGTTCAGATGTTTGCAAGCCGTGTAACTGAGGCTGGACGTGGGGACCAGCCTGGTATTCACCTAGGGGGATATGGAAAACCGCCTAAAAACCCTATTCAGGCTGGCCGGCACACCGGCCCTCGTCGTTAATCCGCCGGGCGGATTTGATCCGGGGCCGGGGCGCCTACCAGAGTCCAGCTCGGCTAACCTGGCAGGTCTATTTGATGATCATTACATAAAATCTATTCTAGGCACTATCCGTTTCGTTGTGCTGCTATTCCAAATTCAATGCGATCTCTGAGAGAATTGCAAAATGTCATCGGCAAAACTAAAAATTCTTATTTCATATCCCAAAAATTTAATTCCCTTTTCAAATGTATTCTTTATATCCTTTACTGTTTCTCAGAGTAGATTTTGAATAACATCGGGGATACACTACAGCCCTGCTTCACACCTTTATGAATTATTACTTCCCTTTTATGTGATTTCAATCAATACTGCTTAAAAAGTTCTCTAAATACTCGTATACACTATTGTTATAATTAAACTTTCACTACTTAAGCCAGTGTAGACGGAAAACTATTTACCGTGTTGGTACTCTACTGTATAGGAATGAAGTTCAGACTGTGCGCTGCAGGATTTGCATTGTTAGTAGTGATAATATCCTGACATGACCTGTCGTTAGGCGCAGGTACTGGTACGACGACGCAGGGTTGAAACACAAGTATCAGTGCGGGTTACAGATGAAGAAAGTCAACAAAAGTGTGAACAACGTCAGCAGGGCTTCACTCGTAGAGCTGTTTTATGAAAACAACAGTAATACTGCTGCTGCTCTTCTCGAGTACCGACGCGTTAAAGGAATACAGAGAGATCCTCTTTCCACACCGCTGTTGCAGGCTGTCGTGGATGCAGATGACCGTCAAAATGAGCAGCGTTTGAAACCTGGAATGTAAGCATGGTACTCAATTAATGAATGTTACCTTCTCATATGGAAAGTAGAATATACCTCCTTCAATGGTTTATTCGCTATTTCTCTTCCGATTGTATTTACAAATGTTGTCGCAAAGCTTCATTGTCCTAAGACCACTCGGTGTCCTGGGAGCCCTCTCAAGTACCGAAAGTTTAATCATAACAACCCTTCACAAATGCAACAATGTTTTTCTTCAGTCTATTTTCTTAGATAAGTCGTAGGGTCACATTTGCCTCGTGTGTTCCTACATTTCTCCTGAACTCTAACTGATATTCCCTACAGTTGAGTTTTATTAGTCCTTCCATTCTTCTGCAAACAATTCGTGTCTGTATTTAGTAACCGTGATGTCTTGTCATCTCAGTCTGGTAATATTCAGACCAGCCAGCAGATAACTTTTATGTACTTGGACTTGTTACACTCTTCTTGAAATCTTAGGATATACTGCTAGTCTTACACACGCATCAAAAAAGTTTTGCATCACCCCGGATCCCAGAACTCCCGAAGATAGTCGTTGACTGTGGATATTGTATCACAGACACAGTCCCTTTGACTGTTCAGAGATGTCACTAAACCTGCCCAAAGATGTAAACAATCATGCGTGAGCAGCGCCTATTAGACGGAGGGGGTCCGACAGCCGATCAGTTCCAGTCATTCCACCAGGAAGGAGGTACACGGATCGCGTTGTCTGTAGTTCAACCATGCCTAGACGGCCAATACCACGGTTCTATCGCGTCCGCATTGTTAGTTTGTGCCAGGAAGCACTCTCAACAAGGGAAGTGTCCAGGTATCTCGGAGTGAACCGAAGCGATGTTGTTTGGACGTGGAGGAGATACTGAGAGACAGGAACTGTCGATGACATTCCTCGTTCAGGCCGCCCAAGGTCTACTACTGCAGTGGATGACCGCTACCTACGGCTTATGGCTCGGAGGAACCCTGACAGCAACGCCACCATGTTGAATAATGCTTTTCGTGCAACTACAGGACGTCGTTTTACTACTCAAACTGTACGCAGTAGGCTGCGTGACGCCGAACTTCACTCCCGACGTCTATGGCGAGGTCCATCTTTGCAACCACGACACCATGCAGCGCGGTACAGATGGGCCCAACAACTTGCCGAATAGACCACTCAGGATTGGCAGCACGTTCTCTTCACCCATGAGGGTCGCATATGCCTTCAACCAGACAATCGTCGGAGAGGTGTTTGGAGGCAGCCCGGTCAGGCTGAACACCTTAGGCACACTGTCCACCGAGTGCAGCACAGTGGAGGTTCCCTGCTGTTTAGGGTCGTATTATGTGAGGCCGACGTACGCCACTGGTGGTCATGGAAGGCGCCGAAACGACTGTACGATACGTGAATCCCATCCTCTGACTGACAGTGCAACCATATCGGCAGCATATTGGCGAGGCATTCATCTTCATGGACGACAATTCGCGCTCCCATCGTGCACATCTTGTGAATGACTTCCTTCAGGATAACGACATCGCTCGACTAGTGTGGCCAGCATGTTCTCCAGACATGAACTCTGTCGAACATGCCTGGGATAGACTGAAAAGGGCTGTTTATAGACGACGTGACCCACCAACCAGTCTGAGGGATCTGCGCCGAATCGCTGTAGAGGAGTGGGACAATCTGGACCAACAGAGCCTTGATGAACTTGTGGATAGTATGGCACGACGAATACAGGCGTGCACCAGTGCAAGAGGACGAGCTACTGGGTATTACAGCTACTGGGATGTACAGCAATCTGGACCACCACCTCTGAAGGTCTCGCTGTATGGTGGTACAACACGCAATGTGTTGTTTTCATGAGCAATAAAACTGACGGAAATGATGTTTATGTTGATCTGTTGGCCGAAGTGGCCGAGCGTTTCTAGGCGCTTCAGTCTAAGGTCGTAGGTTCGAATCCTGCCTCTGGCATGGATGTGTGTGATGTCGTTAGGTTAGTTATGTTGAAGTAGTTCTACGTTCTAGGGGACCGATGACCTCAGATGTTAAGTCCCATAGTGCTCAGAGCCATTTGAACCATTTGTTGATCTGTATTCCAATTTTCTGTACAGGTTCCGGAACTCTCGGAACCGAGGTGACGCAAAACTTGTTTTGATGTTTGTATATCTTCCATATTAAGCGGAATAGTTTCAGTATGTCTAGATCTACGAAGGCTCTTAGTAATGCTGAGGGAATGTTGACTATTCTATGAGTCTTGTTTCAACTTATGTCATTCAGTGCTCTGTCAAATTCCTGCCCTTCGTCTAGTTTGTTTCCCTTTGTATAATTTTTCTCTCGGATTTCAGCTGCCATACTTTGCTACGTACTGGCACCTCTTTTCTCTGGAAGTTTCCTGTAGGCGGCATTTATCTTACCTCGGGCTTCTACAAATTTCCTTTTTTTTCTCTGGCCATTCCACCTCTGCCATTTAACGCTTTCTGTCAATCTCATTTTTTAGACCTGTATTCCTATAAACCTAGGCTTCCGAGGCCATTGTCACAGTCAATAAAATTTTTCTGTGTTTGTGACCGCTTTGCCAATATGTAAAATTACCGACGTTTCGGTAACTATTGCAAGTGACCTTCTTCAGGGTGTCTTTCTTTACTGTTGAATGTGAAAACTTTGTTTCTTATATACCTGAGGATGTGGGTGTTATGTAATTTTGGCAGGCTGTTGAGGATGAAGAGGTGGGGTATTAGTTCTTTACTTGTGTTTTTATTATTTCTATTCATTGGTGGAAACCCGACGTGTTGATTCGTGCTTGCCTTACTGCTTGTGATTGGTGGAAATCAGCGAATGGAAAACCAGGCGGCAGTTGTGACGTGGCGTTGTTCTCCTGATAACCAGCACCTACTGAAGCGCGCCAGTACTCCATGTACCTGTGACCGCTACGGACTTCCGCGCTTCTGTGTGTATTGCTTCACGTGAGCTGGCGTCTCGTTACGCTGTTATTGCTGGCAGCAAAACGTCGGAAGATGGTATCCGTCTTCTCTGTTTATGTTAGCGGGTCGTTTGGCTATTTCTACTGCCTCTCTAATCTTCCTCCTGAAAGTAAGAGGCTGTGGGTCGTCCCGTCTCGCCTACACACACCAGTCCACTTTCGCACGTAATCTCGTACGCTCCAGCAGCATGTAGTTTGTCAACTGTATCTTTCGTTGTGCGAAGAATATCTTTTTTCTATTGCTGCTTAATGCCTGCTCGGCGGAGAATTTTGTCTATCCGTTCAGTGGCACCTTGAGCATACGGTAATAGAGCGATGTTTTGTGCTTCCTTCTGCTCTCCTCTGTTGCCTTCATTCTTTGTCGCCATAGTTTTATCTATTAGTTTCATCCCATAGCCTTTGGCACCAAAAATGGACTTGAGCTTTTGTAGTTCACCCTTTAGATGGTCCTTATCTCTGATCCTGAGCCCTCTTGGTTAATGTGTGCAGGGCGGATTTCTTCTGCGTAGAGTGACGATGAGAGGAGGTATTCAGGTACTTGTCAGTACTGGTTGGCTTCCTGTGTACTGTATGGCCCAGTTTACCATCAGACTTTCTGTAAACTTCCACGTCGAGGAAAGTGAGTTAGATTCCATAGTCCATAGTGAGTTGGATTCTGCTGTGCTGCTGGTTCAGGTGTTTGGGAAAATTTCGAAGCTTTTCCTCTTCATGTTGCCAGATCACGACGGTATCTTCAACAAAACGGATCCAACATTCTGGGCGTAATTGTGCGGACTAGAGCGCTGTTTCTTCAAATGCCTCCATGAAGATGTCTACTGCAATAGGCAAGAGAGGGCAGCCCATAGCTACACCATCTGTCTCTTCATAGAATTCCCCTTTCCAACTGAAATAGGTGGTTGTTCTGTATTCCTTTTTATCTGCTTCATTAGCTGCGATTTTATGTTTTTTCGTTTCGTCTTTTCAGTATCTCGCGTCTTAATAAAAATTTATTATGTGCTTCGTGTTTTGTGCCTATTGGATGCTCTGCTGCCTTCTCTGTTTCATATCTCAAAGCTACCCGTTCGTCTTGGACGCACTTCGATTGTATTCCTTTTCCCTGTTTCACTTAATCATTACCTAATGCTGCTCCAGAAGCCCTCAACAACTTCGGGTTGTATTATTTTATTCAGATATAGTCCATTTGAAAGTTCACGGTGTATCCAGGTCTCTGACATGGATACAACATAGTTTCAATGTTCTTAAGCCAAGAGTTAGCAACGATTACATTAAACTTTATGCAAAATCCTATCACTGAGCTTCGCGTTTCATACGTTTTCCCTAGTTGATGTTCTACTGCTGTTTTTCCTTCTTCTTCTCTTAATACCGAATGCTTGTAGAACATTATTTTTAAATCATGTAGCTGATGTATTTAAACCGTTACAGACCAGTTTAAATTAGATTTCTATAAATTTTAGGTAAAGAGCTAAAAAAGTTCAAAATTTTATAGATGGATGCGACAAGCTACACACGAAGCTTATGAGTTCGGTGACACTAACACAGATAAATGATTGTGGTAACTAAAACTAATGCAAGACCAGCACCTATAAAATCATTACAAGTTCATGTGCCTATTAACTCTCCAGATGATGAAAAGTTCGGAACAATGTATGACTACACTACTGGCCATTAAAATTGCTACGCCAAGGAGAAATGCAGATGATAAACGGGTATTCATTGGAAAAATATACTAGAAATGATATGTGATTACATTTTCACGCAATTTGGGTGCATAGATCCTGAGAAATCAGTACCCAGAACGACCACCTCTGGCCGTAATAAGGGCCTTGATACGCCTGGGCATTGAGTCAAACAGCTTGGATGGCGTGTAAACGTACAGCTGCCCATGCAGCTTCAACACGATACCACAGAGTAGTGACTGGCGTATTGTGACGAGCCAGTTGCTAGGCCACCATTGACCAGACGTGTTCATTTGGTGAGAGATCTGGAGAATGTGCTCGCATGGGCAGCAGTCGAACATTTTCTGTATCAAGAAAGGCATGCGGTCGTGCATTATTTTGCTGAAATGTAGGGTTTCGCAGGGATCGAATGAAGGGTAGAGCCACGGGTCGTAACACATCTGCAATGTAACGTCCAGTGTTCAAAGTGCCGTGAATGCGAACAAGAGGTGACCGAGACGTGTAACCAATGGCACCCCATACCAACACGTCGGGTGATACGCCAGTATGGCGATGACGAATACACACTTCCAATGTGCGTTCACCGCGATGTCGCCAAAACCGGATGCGACCATCATGATGCTTAAAAAGAACCTGGATTCATCCGAAAAAATGACGTTTTGCCATTCGCGCACCCAGGTTCTTCGTTGGGTACACCATCGCAGGCGCTCCTGTCTGTGATGCAGCGTCAAGGGTAACCGCAGCCATGGTCTCCGAGCTCATAGTGCATGCTGCTGCAAACGTCGTCGAACTGTTCGTGCAGATGGTTGTTGTCTTGCAAACGTCCCCATCTGTTGACTAAGGGATCGAGACGTGGCTGCACGATCCGTAACAGCCATGCGGATAAGATCCCTGTCATCTCGACTGCTGGTGATACGAAGACGTTGGGATCCAGCACGGCGTTCCGTATTACCCTCCTTAACCCACCGATTCCATATTCTACTAACAGTCATTGGATCTGGACCAACGCGAGCAGCAATGTCGCGATACGATAAACCGCAATCGCGATAGGCTACAATCCGACCTTTATCAAAATGGGAAACGTGATGGTACGCATTTCTTCTCCTTACACAAGGCATCACAACAACGTTTCACCAGGCAACGCCAGTCAACTGCTGTTTGTGTATGAGAAATCGGTTGGAAACTTTCCTCATGTCAGCACGTTGTAGGTGTCGCCACCGGCGCCAACATTGTGTGAATGCTCTGAAAAGCTAATGATTTGCATATCACAGCATCTTCTTCCTGCCGGTTAAATTTCGCGTCTGTAGCACGTCATCTTCGTGGTGTAGCAATTTTAATGGACAGTAGTGTATATAAAAGAAAAATTACCTTACTAGTTAAGGAAAATGAAAATTTAATTATTGTGGAGGATTGTTTCGGTATCCATCCATTCTATTTTACAAATTTTACACAAGTTCTCCTGCGGGATACAACTGTTGGAAGAAAGAACGGCTGTGAGTTAGGGTGGCGAGTCGCATCTGATTTGCACAGTCGGCGAGAGTAAAGCTCACCAAAGGCAAGCTTCCGAGCTCGAGCCCCCCTCCGGCACACAGTTTTAATCTGCGTTTCATATCAGCGCAAACTCCGCTGTAAAGTGAAAGATTCATTCTGTGAAGATACTCTGTCTGAGCTAGATCTCTAGTAATCCACTCGTACAATTGCTTGTGTGGCCTCCGTTGTCCAAAGTACTCGCTGATGGCTTTTTCTCACGAACTTTCCGACCCTCTCACCTTAACGCTGTCAGTTTAAGGGAATTCCCAAACGCCTCTTTTTAAGGGACCATTTTCCTCAGTCAGCCTATAAAATAAGCGATTTTCACGTTCTTTTTTTAAGGAAACTAATGAAACAACCGACTTACATGTTTTTGCACATTATTTATTGATTCTTGGTCGTTCTCTGATTCTTTTTTTTAAGAAACTGAGTCATCATTAAGCTCCTCCGAGGAGTTACAGTTGCTTTGTCCAATTTTAAATGTGTGTCCATGACGGACGCCTTGCGGTCTGAAAATCTACATGAAATCAAAAAACAAACGTTTTACTAATATAAGGGATATAGCACACTAAGTAAGAGCACAGTTTTTTTTTGAAATTTGACAAAATAATAAATTGGTCGGCGTTTGAAACAAAAATGTAGCTTTATTTTGCGTTTTTGGTCACGCTTTCTACAATAACTAACGAATAAATTAAAATAATAAAAAATGGCCTTTTACCTCTTGCGGACATGGCCGAGGAATAATTCGGTCAGAATGAGAAAGATTTCATTCCGTCAGTTTGAAATACACCGTATCTCAGGTTGACGGAATGCATTACGGGCACACTAATAAAGATATCTTTTTTGAAATTTGGCTGAATTACTCCTCGGTCATATGCGCACGGAATGATAGCCTATTTTTTATTTATTCATTAGTTACCGCAAAAAGTGACATAGCGAAACTACATATTTGTTTCAAACATCCGCCATTTTATTATCTTTGAAATTAAAAAAAGGCAAAGGTTCCGAGTTCGAGTCTCGGTCCAGCACACAGTTTCAATCTGCCAGGAAGTTTCATATCAGCGCACACTCCGTTGCAGAGTGAAAATCTCATTCTGATTAACAAAACTGTTTGCGTTTTGATTTCAGAGAATATTTACAGACTGCATGACACAACTCGTTTTGGACAGAGCAACTTTAAGTCCTCGAATGTGGAGCTTAGTGATGACTGAGTTTCTTTAAAAAAGAAAACCTTGTCCTAGAATCAATAAATAATGTGTAAAGAGATTTACGTTAATTGTTTCATTAGATTTTCCAAAAAATAAGTAAAAGTCGCATATTTTTATAAGCTGACTGAGGAGAATGGACTCTTCTCAAGTGCTTAAGCAGAAATCAGCTGCAGTAAAAAAAAAAAAAAAAAAAAAAAAAAAAAAAAAAAAAAAAAGAGAGAGAGAGAGAGAGAGAGAGAGGAGTTGATAACTGCCTGCGATACCTCTGTTTTTCTCAGTGAGATCACTGAAGAGTTTTCCTCCACATCCTTTGTTTCCTGTCACCTCCACAGGGTGCTCCTCAAAGATATTTAGCATCCCTTCGCCTTTTCATCACCGTAACCTCCTCCAGTAAGGAATGCAGTGCAGACCAGCGAGGCGGCTGACGCCGTGCTTCTGCCGGCAGCCGGTCCAGAGCGCAGCTTCGGCCAGAGTGCCAGATACTGGCTTCTGCGCCACGGCGCTGCCTGCCACACGCGACCTGCCGCCTCCGCCGCCCCCGCCGCCTCCGCCGCTGCCGCCACCGTGGTTGTCGGCCGCGCGTCGCCCCGGCAAGTTTCCGGACGTCCAATTACGCAAACTGGCCGTGCAGCGGCGCCTGTTGCCGCGGCTAACTACCGGCCAGCTTAATAACGGCTCCGCTGCTCTATCGCTAACGACCTCGTTTCCCGTCCTCCTCGCCGATTTATCGGCTATCATCCTCCGACAACACTTCGATCCGTGTGGGCAGCTTCCCGCTCCTCGGCTACTGAGCCTGACACCGTCACTCAAAAGTTTCACTGCCACGCCTTCTGTGAAGAACATAGTTACAAAATTCGCTCTGGCATTCAGCACCGTTAAATATTTATTTTCAACCATAATGGCTATGTTTGTGAACCGTGAATGTGTGGGATAATTATTTATTTCAAGTTTCTGCTACCAGTCACTTTTTATTTTATGCTTAATCTAACATAATGCAACGCGTTTCGAACATGTTTTGTTCATTTTAAGGCGTTTATACATACATACATACATAGATAAATGTTACTTACAACTAACAGTCTTAAACAAGATTAATCTAGAGCACTTTGTCCATTGTTTTTTCCTGTAGCTGCTGGTGTGGCATTTGGGTGGAAGGAGGGGGGCAGTGTGTGGCTAGAAATCGAAATCACTGATGTCTTCTGCTGATTTTCTTCTTTGTGGTTGACTACGTATATAACAAGAAATAGAAACCATAACATATACTGCAATAAACAATGGATGTGACCCTTCTCTAGTTAATACCATGCCACAACAGATAAAAAATAAACTGAACAAACAACATCAGACTACACTCACAACTGACAGTGCCCCAGCAGTCAAATATGTAAAAATGCCATATCTTGGAATAGTATCTGACAAATTAGCAAGACTATTCAAAAACACAGAAGTAAAAATCAGCTTCAGCACCAACAACAACCTAAGTACGAAGCTTACTCACAATATAAAACCACCAGATACAAGTCTTGATGCAGCTGGCATTTACAAAATTGCCTGCAGCCAATGTAATAAATACAGGGCTATTACAAATGATTGAAGCGATTTCATAAATTCACTGTAGCTCCATTCATTGACACATGGTCACGACACACTACAGATACGTAGAAAAACTCATAAAGTTTTGTTCGGCTGAAGCCGCACTTCAGGTTTCTGCCGCCAGAGCGCTCGAGAGCGCAGTGAGACAAAATGGCGACAGGAGCCGAGAAAGCGCATGTCGTGCTTGAAATGCACTCACATCAGTCAGTCATAACAGTGCAACGACACTTCAGGACAAAGTTCAACAAAGATCCACCAACTGCTAACCCCATTCGGCGATGGTATGCACAGTTTAAAGCTTCTGGATGCCTCTGTAAGGGGAAATCAACGGGTCGGCCTGCAGTGAGCACCAAGTGTGGAAGGAACTTCATTATCGGCTTTATGTCTGCCAAATCACTAAAGGGGCACATATCGAACATTTGTGAATGCCTAAAAAAACTTTTTGAGTTTTTGTATGTGTGTGTAAAGCATTGTGAAAATATCTCAAATAATAAAGTTATTGTAGAGCTGTGAAATCGCTTCAATCATTTGTAATAACCCTGTATTATATCGGCTAAACAGGCAGAAATTTCAGAACCCGATTCAAAGAACATTTAGACTGCTACAGGCTCGATAAATGTAACAAATCAGTAGTAGCAACTCACGTTAAAGACAGAGGCCACCCTTTGAAAATCGAAGACAACCTCGAAATTTTACACAAAATAGGAAAAAGTAAAAGAATGGATTTCATGGAAGAAATGGAAATTTTCATACATAACACAAAACAGAGAGATAACATTCTTAATGAAATAACCGAAGCCGGTCGGTGTGGCCGTGCGGTTCTAGGCGCTACAGTCTGGAACCGCGAGACCGCTACGGTCGCAGGTTCGAATCCTGCCTCGGGCATGGATGTGTGTGATGTCCTTAGGTTAGTTAGGTTTAAGTAGTTCTAAGTTCTAGGTGACTGATGACCTCAGAAGTTGAGTCCCATAGTGCTCAGAGCCAGCCAAATAACCGACTTCAACAACTCAAAATTCTTCAACAGTCTTAACCCAGTTGTAACTCAATAGATTCAAGATATGTCAATGTAAATAATAGACTACAAATCTGTCAGTACCAAGAATATCGATACAAAACCTCGATAATCAATACAGACTCACATGCTACAGTCCGCCATCTTGTGTTGTGTGTATAACATCGAAGCAATATGTGCAGTGAATTTCGTTGGCAATCGGTGTCATAATTATAATGTGCAATAGTGTAATGTCAATCAACAGCTCCGCCATTACACCGGTGATGCGAGTGAAGCAGCAAGATTATGAAATTGTAAGTGATCAACTGTCATATAAAGGCCTTTCACACTATTTTCGTATCACATAACTGATGCAAATCTATCTGCATCCTATTGAAGCTGTGATATACATAGTCAACCACAAAGAAGAAAACCAGCAGAATACATCACTGTATTCGATTTATAGCCATACACTGCCCCAATCCTTCCACCCAAATGCCACACCAGCAGCTACAGTGAAAAAAAAAAAGAACAATGCACAAAGTGTTCTAGATTAATCTAGTTTAAGACTGTTTATTTTTAAATAACATTTCTCTATGTATGTATGTATGTATGTATAAACGCCTGAAGATGAACAAAACATGTTCGAAACGCGTTGCATTATGTTAGATTAAGCATAAAATAAAAAGTGAATAGTAGCAGAAACTTGAAATAAATAACCGTTAAATATATTCTTCGTAAACTACAAACTCGATTACGAAAGTCGAATCGTTTCCCCCTCATTTCGAATCCTTGCACACTGGTGCAGCCATACCAACACTAGATGCTGTAACATACAGCAGATAAGAAACAGTTTTACGGTTACTGTATTTACTGGCTGTCCAATATTAATACCACTTTGCCAGAAGTCAGGTGTATTCACAAATATAATCGGCAACTTACTACGAATCTGTGTGGATAAGAAAATAAAATTAGTTGCCAGTACTACCGTCGCAAATCAGAAAACGATATCATATCCACACAAAACACTAAGAATAATTATCAGTATAGCTGTGGCGCTTGCAGGAAACAGTAATTTAAATCCTATTTTCATCATAAGTTTTAATGATTGGAGGTTGTTGCCAATTTAATCGCAACAGTGATATAAATACCGGCTGGTTAAAATTAAACTTTCCCTATTGAACACGTTATAACACAGAAACTAATTACCGTACGAGTACAAAACTTGATAGCTTTAATGTCAAGGATATGGGGAAGAGAAATAATGCAGAATCAATTCAACTGAAACACTCTTAATGTGCCGCTACGGTACATCATACCTTTACATACCGGTACCATTATTGCTACAAAAGGGGCTCAATATGGCGCCCATCGGTGCCCAGAAGAGTATGAAAGCACAGGACTGCCTTTTGCACAGCAGTACGAAGAATATCCATAGGTATGCTGGCTACCTCTCTTGATGTGCTGTGCTTCAGATCAGTACGCGTGTGAATGTTCCCTGGTAAGTCCTGTTCTTCAGGTAACCCCACAACCAGAAACCATACTTAGTGAGACCAGCTGATCGTGCTGGCCAAGCATTTGGAAACGATCGGCTGATAATTTGATCGTTTCCAAATGTGTTTAGGAGGAGCACGGGAACTTCACGAGCCATGTGCGGTGGAGCCCCATCTTGCATGAAAACTGCAATGCGTTTCTCTCCTGTAGGGCGGGTGTGACACGATGGCGAAGCATATCGCAGTAACTCTGGCCTGTCACAGTGCACGTCTTTGGTCCTTGAGCGCCAATCTGTTCAAAATAGTACGGGCCAGTGATGAATGTAGCCGTGAAGCCACACATCTGTCTACAGGATGGGCCAGGGCCAGCCCTCGTCAAATTCAGTTCTTGCAAGAATGTGGACAGCGAAGTCAACACGTCGTTGTGCGTCCTATGGTGCAAGCCGCTGCATGATATGGATCTTGTATGGATGCGATTTGTGATTGGTTCGAAGCAACTTCGTACAGTGTACCACAGGATTGTAAGGTGTCAGGCAAATCCAACACCTTCCATGAAAACCCTGACATGATAAGCAAATCCAGCAGTATATCACATAGCTCCGAATAAACCGTGACATTAAATTAACCAAAGTAATACGAGTAACGAGTGAGCAAATGGAATACCACAGACTAACACAAGAATGCGTAAATGCATGTCATAACTTCCCACCATAAGTCAGACGCAGTTCCGACGGGAGAAACGAGAACAGAAGCCGAGAGCAGAACCGTGTTAAGCTAGAAGGCCCTACGATAAGGGACGGACACCCACGTTGCCAGCCAACCGCCAGGACCACCCCCCAGCCCATGTTAAAAGATAGAGCCGTCCAGAAGAACAGTATAGATCTTACGATAACACTAAAAGGGCCACACCAGCTGCAAGTTTTAGCGTGAGACTTTTTCGCTTCTCTGTTACGTTGCAAACGTTAAAAACAATGCCCCACCACGAAAAATTATAACGTTTCTCATTGGATAGACAGAATTTTTGCAGGCGGAGCTTAAGGTTAACATTGAGACCCTGATTGGTCAGATGAAAACACAGCCAGATAGTTTTTTTTAAACCAACTTCGGTAAATTGTAATAAGGAGAAGTTAGGAGGGAGTTGCTTCCGAGACGGCGAGCTGTATGGAGGTACGCTGCCCGCCGCCCCCTGACACTGCCTAACCAACGACAAGGTAATGAACGCACGCGATGCCGCATAACAGCGTATAAAGCTTCACTCAGAACTGCAGAAGTCTCATCTGTTACACCCCCTTTTTGCGTAATACTAGTGTCGATCGTCGATTAAAGCTCATGGTATTCACATTTGCTACGTAAGTTAAAATCTGAAACGCGATGATTTTTTTGTTATATAATTATTGAGAAGCCACATCAGCCACTGTAATTTACGACAAGTTAGATAAGTAATTAAAGATAATTGAGGGTCACTGTAGACCATTTTGATAGTTTTCTCTTTTGTAAAACTTAATTTAAACCTAGATTATAGATGTGATATGGCATAGGTCATCCTTCGATCCATTGTAGAACTTGGAAACCCACTTAGGGAATATTCGTTCACATTTTTGTTGAACGCAGTTGGTTTTTATCATCCTGTATTTAAATATTTCCTTATATCAATAGTGCAATTTATAAACAATGTTTTGTGAGTAGAATAAAATTTCCAATGGTAAACTTAACTGCTTTTTCGACGTTATTTTACCACCTAACTAAAAATAGGAAAGCCTTGAACCACTTCCACTAAATTTAGTTAGTATTGAGATTATTTTACAGGGAGTGCAGTGGAGCTGACGCTGAAATCATGAAGTATTTGGTTATGTCATCGCTAGTCTCACTGAACTCTTCTGAATTCTACATGTCATGTGTGGTCTGGCGTCTCCTTACCAGCAACAGGTCCCAGGTTCAAACTAGTCAATTCCCTGAAAAACACTCTCAGAGCGTCGTTGCGCGAAAGTGGTAGGGAGACACGACTCAGAACAAACAGACACCACGCAGAATGTTAGAGAATGTTCAACTGTCGTGACACAGCACGTGCACTGCCTGACGATCGGAAATATCGCAATAGCTATTTCATCAATCACGTGTGGTGCAATCGGTCGTCGTTCCCTTCCCGGAGCGACGGCCAGTTCTCCAGTTGATTCGAACTTCTTCATAATGCTCCGCACAGCAGGTGGATAAAGAGGATCGTTCCGTAAATCTTTCAGCCGGCGATATTCTCGAAGTGTATTGTTTTGATAATAGAGCTTCATCAATAATGCCCTGCACCTTTTGGCCAAGCTCATGTCGACACATCAAGTGCACTGCGACTGCTCAGGTGTGTGAGACTGTGGATTACGATGACTGATCGCAGCATCTGGTGGCCGTAGTTAGAACTGGGCGGTGGCTCCGTGACGCATGGAAATCGTGCACCCCACAATCTGGACAGTAATGCTACCAAGTTTGGTACTCTTACGGTAATTATTTTCCGTGTTATAACGTGTTAAATAGGGAATTATAACCACGAGGTACTTGAATCATAGAGTTTGATCTGCTAATAGTATATATTTATTAAGCCAAGAACAACACATAAGAATGTATTTATTACTCACTGATTTATAACACAAACCAAACAGCACATTATTTAGGAAGATAGCCGGCCGGAGTGGCCGAGCGGTACTAGGCGCTACAGTCTGGAACCACGTGACCGCTACGGTCATAAGTTTGAATCCTGCCTCGGGCGTAGATGTGTGTGATGTCCTTAGGTTAGTTAGGTTTAAGTAGTTCTAGGTTCTAGGGGACTGATGACCTCAGAAGTTAAGTCCCATAGTGCTCAGAACAATTTGAACCATTTAGGTTCAAAAATGGTTCAAATGGCTCTGAGCACTATGGGACTCAACTGCTGTGGTTATCAGTCCTCTAGAACTTAGAACTACTTAAACCTAACTAACCTAAGGACATCACACACACCCATGCCCGAGGCAGGATTCGAACATGCGACCGTAGCAGCAGCGCGGCTCCGGACTGGAGCGCCTAGAACCGCACGGCCACCACGGCAAACCATTTAGGAAGATAAACTGGAGTCGCCTCCAGTGTACTGCTTGACAGTTACTGTCAGAGCCGGCAAATTAATTTAACCGTTATTTCTTCGAAATATTACAAGAAAGTATAAGAATGTGGAATACACAACACCACCACGAAAATAAGAAGAAGGAAATAGTCATATCAGCGTGATCTCAAACGAATTATTCATCATTCTTGAGCCGTATACGCAAGTTTTGTGGCAAGGCGCCGGCGATAGGTCGATCAAGCGTCGTTTCCTGATTTTGACCTGGGGATCTGCCGAGTTGAAAAGGCCCTTATCTGCCGAAAACGCGGACGTAGAGGCTCGCGCAGCGTGAGCAGACAGAGTTCAATTGTGTTTACGTCTGGAGACAGTGTGGAGGCGCGTTGTAGTGTGCTGGGCAGGGAGCGGCGCTGCTGCCAGCCGAGCAAGGTCGTAAGGAGGCGGCAGCTACTGGAATACGCGGCTGTCGTGCCGTGGCAGTCACGATGGACAGCCGTTTGAAATCGCACAGACAGCGGCTGAGCGTTAATTTGCCGTTCATGTCACAGACTAGTCATTAAGCAGATTTTAATATTTCTGTCACCGAGGCACTTGTGTTGAGTCGTGTTCGTGTTGTCTTCGTTTGGCTGTGAGTTAGGCTGAAAAGGAGACGGTGCGACCGTGGGGTCGGAGATTTGTCCGCAATTTTGTGTGGTGAAAGAGGACCCCTAACACCTCACGTGGTTAAAATATTAGGACGCACTACCCGGAAAATCCCGGGAAAAATCGATCCAAAGTTTCTTAGGTGCCTTATGAGTATAAAATGTTAGTACACTGCCGAGCCGCCGTCTGGCTTCGGTGTTTAGGACTCGGATTCTTACGCCAGAGGTCTCGTGTTCGATTCCTCCGCTGACACCTTTTTGTTTTTTTTTTCTTCTGTTTCATTTTCTTTGGTTATTCCACCAATTATTCAGAAGGTTTCCTACACCTACATTATCTTTAACAAGTTAGTTACATTACTGAATAAAAATTATTTTCTTTTCGTCTAACAACACAATTCATGGCGGTGGGTTTTCCATTTTTCATTGTAAAGTATATGAGGAGAAACATTGCCTTTTTAATCAAAATAACAAGGTCGATTGGGAAACACTCAATTTTTATACCTATAATAATTATAAATAAGAACCGCAATGATAATTATCGTAAAAACAAAGCAATAATTTTTGCGACATCTTGTGCAACATATAAATGCGGATTTTTTACAATCACAGGGCGTTTGCAATAAATATGTAAAAAAACATGCCCCATTAATATTTACGAAAATGTTTCGAGTTTCTGACAATTTTAAGGCAAACCAGGCATATTAAATCATGTTTCGGAATATTGGTGACGATAATTGATGGTGAATTATAGAATGAATTTCTATACAATCTTCCCGGGAATTAATTTCACGATTCTCCTGTAACAATGCGCTGAAATTTTGCAAGCAACAGAATAAAAAAAAAGTGCCGGAGGAGGAATCGAACCCGAGACCTCTGGCGTAAGGGTCCGAGCGCTAACCATGTTTTCTTTTTCATTTTACTTTTTTTTTCCGCCCACGAACAAAAATTAAATATGCCTCTGAACTTTTTATAAAAAAAAATAAAAGGAGAAAGGAAAGGGTTTAATACTTTATTATATTTTATTTGTTGCTCATTTTGTTCTTGTGTATTTATTTGGATTCGAACGCAGGTCTGCTGCTCATTTTTTTTTATTGATATAGATATCAATGTGCGAACAGTCATAGTTAATCAAGCCTGGAAAACTAAAACAGAATGAAGACACCATCGAAGATAGTAAACATAAATAACATGAAAATAAAGTTACCACTTCGTAGTTAGGCTTCCGAGCGACTGCGCCCACTGATAAAGATTGTTCAATATATGATCGTTTGCAGTTCGTTCTGACCTCATCTGCCACTGCCTGGAACATTCCAGCTACACGGCGGGCTGTGAAAGGCACTCCATAGGTAGTTTGCGAAGCATTGTCGATATCTGGTATGCCCGGAAATAGCATGATGTCTTTCTTGCAAATAGAGCCAGAAGTCAAGAAAATTCTTGTGTCCGTCACGACAGAGGTAATGGACCGCATGTCCACGTATCCAGGTGACGGAGTTGGTTCGAGTCTTGGGGTAAAATGTCTCATCCGGAAACAATAACGTGCGTGCATACAGGGTGTTACAAAAAGGTACGGCCAAACTTTCAGGAAACATTCCTCACACACAAAAAAAGAAAATATGTTATGTGGACATGTGTCCGGAAACGCTTACTTTCCATGTTAGAGCTCATTTTATTACTTCTCTTCAAATCACATTAATCATGGAATGGAAACACACAGCAACAGAACGTACCAGCGTGACTTCAAACACTTTGTTACAGGAAATGTTCAAAATGTCCTCCCACCCTTCGTCGCATGGAATCCCTGATGCGCTGATGCAGCCCTGGAGAATGGCGTATTGTATCACAGCCGTCCACAACACGAGCACGAAGAGTCTCTACATTTGGTACCGGGGTTGCGTACACAAGAGCTTTCAAATGCCCCCATAAATGAAAGTCAAGAGGGTTGAGGTCAGGAGAGCGTGGAGGCCATGGAATTGGTCCGCCTCTACCAATCCATCGGTCACCGAATCTTGTTGAGAAGCGTACGAACACTTCGACTGAAATGTGCAGCAGCTCCATCGTGTATGAACCACATGTTGTGTCGTACTTGTAAAGGCACATGTTCTAGCAGCAAAGGTAGAGTATCCCGTATGAAATCATGGCGGTGAATCGAGGAAGTACAGTACATACTGACGAAACTAAAATGAGCTCTAACATGGAAATTAAGCGTTTCCGGATACATGTCCACATAACATCTTTTCTTTATTTGTGTGTGAGGAATGTTTCCTGAAAGTTTGGCCGTACCTTTTTGTAACACCCTGTATACACGCTCCGGCCTAACTCGCAAGAGATAAGCCAGCATCTGCCGCACTAGGTGCCAAACCGGTTCCGCCTCTCCACAGCTGAGGCGGTGCTCGTCAGAATCTACTGTATTACAAGCCACACAATTGGGAGATTCTGCCATGTGGATATTGTAGAGACGTTCTTGCGTCACCAGCTTCCCATTAACGACTACGTACCATTGGGAAACAACATCGGAATCAAGCATGGCATCGTCTATAGTCTTCCACACCACGCGCCACCGTACGTCAGGATATTTTAGTTCGACCACATTTAGGGGGAGGCGTTGCAGCATGTCATGATATAGGCGTCGTGTTGTGGACATTTGTGGTGTCGTGAGCTCTACACTGCAATAACTTTGTTCTAAATAGAAACGTCCTATACAAAAGAGGGGCGCTGGGATGTCCTGTAGTGGCAACGGCGCCCTTAGTGAAGCAGGTCGTAGCGCCTTCAGAAGCAGACTCGTGAGGCTCGTAGGACAACGGCGCAGCAGACTTAAATGTGAGCTGACATAGAGGGCAATGGCCCTATCATGGACATTAACTAGGCCGAGACCACCTTTTTCCTAGGGGAGGGTAAGAGATACGTATCTGATCTTCAGTAACATACCAGCGGTGACGAAGTATCCCA
The DNA here is from genome assembly GCF_023898315.1 of Schistocerca nitens. NCBI lineage: Eukaryota > Metazoa > Arthropoda > Insecta > Orthoptera > Acrididae > Schistocerca > Schistocerca nitens. The sequence goes on along the minus strand of NC_064615.1, from coordinate 433,002,301 downwards.
GCGCTGCCATAATGCTACGAGGCAAGGGTTTCGGAATGGGTAGCGTTTGGGTGACATGCGGTATGCGGGACGAAAGGTATACATTGGCATAACACGGCCGCTGAACGATGTTGAGGGATCGCAAGATTGATTTGCAATTCCGGCCCTAATTTGGTTAAGAAGGCGTCGATAATTGAGCGTCGTCGCGCGTCGCATGTCGTTCATGAAATCTAAGCCCAAGCAGCGGACAGTATCACTGAAGCGTAAGGGGGCAATGTGTCCCTGCGGTAGCCCAATCCCGATGCTCAAGGCGACAGACTTGTCAACGTTGATTTGGCTACCAGAAGCTGTACCGTAGGTTGCAATCCAGTCCAAAGCCGCGGCCATATCGTCAGCTGCACGTATGACGATCATCAAATCATCCGCATATGCGGTGCAGCGTTAGATGGAGCCGCCGAACTGTATCCCAGTGAGCCTGTCTCGGAGACCACACAACAAAGGTTCTAAGGCCAATGCAAATAACAATGTTGATAATGGACATCCCTGTCGTACTGATCGGTGGATCGGCACGGATGCCGTCAGTCTTCCATTAACAAGAACTCGAGAAGTGGCACCATGCAGAAGGCGTATCAACACTGTGACAAAGGGGTCGGGGTATTCCATGCGCCGTAGAAAGGCCGTGAGGACAGTGTGGCCCACACGGTCAAAAGCCTGGCTAAAGTCGATAGACGCCAAGGCTGCCGGCAAACGTCTCACCCGTGCAAGGGAGATGAGCTCTCTGTAACGACATAACGCAGTTCTGATGTTGTTGTGTCCCCCAAAGGACGTCTGATCGCTGGACAGGACGTGCAATAGTGTGCCGCGAATTCGTTCTGATAGCAGCCTCGAAAAGATCTTGAAGTCGCTGTTTAATAACGTTAAGGGGCGATAATCGCGGACATGATTCCGTCCCTTCGGCTTATGGATGGGGACGATCAGTCCTTCCAAGAACGGTGCAAGCAACGGTATACCCGGGGACATCAATTCCTGACAAATTTCAACCCTACACGGTACCAACAGTTGTTTAAATGCTCGATAGAACTCTAATGGTAATCCATCGATTCCTGGTGATTTATGTGGAGCACCTTTACCAATGGCGTCGAGCACTTCTGTCACTTCTCCCAGTAAAGTCGGTACCATGTCTGGTGGAACTGTACCGTGGACATGTCGCCATATCAGGGAGCACTGCTGAATAAAGTCGAGCCTACTGCCCATAGAAGGCTTCTCCTATATCTACTTGTTCTGCCACGTGTCGACCGTCGTCCGTTATCATGTCGGTTACCAGTGCCCTACGGCACCTCCTGCGTTCTAGGAGCACGTGGTGCATAGATGGCCTTTTTGATTGTATCATGTCTGGAGCACGCGACCGTATAACAGCGCCCTGTAAATGATGGCGTTCTAAGGAGACGAGCTGCGCTTTCGCGCCTGTCAGGTGAGAGCTCCTTAGAAAGACATTCCCGTAGGACGGTGTAATAAAAGTTTTCCGTGCTCCTCCTCCATGCCGCCGCTTCCCGGCCGTAAGCCATGAAAGTGCGCCTAAGAGCAGGCTTCGCACATTCAATCCACCAACTGAGGGTCGATCGGTAACGCCCACGTCGCTGTAAGGACGCGTTCCACGACTCTTCGATAGCATCTTTACGTGCCTTTACGCCCAGATGGGCGACGTTCAGTTTCCAGGGGGGCCTACTGCGCCAAACACGTACAGGTTGGAGGGCAATGGTGCAAATATAGGCTGTGTGGTCGGTGAATGCAGTGGGCCAGAGCTCTGCTCCTCTCATCGCCGTCGAAAGGGTGCTTGTGACGTAAACCCTGTCTAACCTACTTGATGAATGACTTGTATAATGGGTGTAACCAGAAGCTGGGCCATGGATGTGGCGCCACGTGTCGATCAGGTGGAGGTCACGCACTAGCATCTCCAATTCCGCACACGGGACGTGATGTGGCTGCTGATCAGACGGAGATAATGTACAGTTAAAATCTCCTCCGATCACCATATCGTCTATGCGGCTCATAAATGGACGCATAACATATTCCGAAAAAAAGCGGGCCCGATCTCTCCGTCTCCCTGATCCTGAAGGGACATATACATTGATGAGTCGTACACCGTTGACAGTTACTGCCATGGCTCTTGCACTCGGTAAGTATAGTACGTCCGTAGCCGCCAAACCGTCCCGTAGCAGGACAGCCACACCACAGAAGTCATGGAAACTAGCGACACATACTTCCTGTAAGAGGGCCACGTCGATGTCCGCCGCATCAAGCATGCGTTGTAGCATTGTCAGTTTGTGTGGTGCCCTTACCGCGTTGATATTGATTGTGGCAAGGCGAAAGGTGTGCTGCCTAGCCTCTTCACCTAGGGTAGACGCCATGGCAGTCAAAGCTAACCGCAAGAGATGCCGGACCCACCAAACCCGTTACAGATTATGAGTCTTTCACGCTAGTCACCCGTGCCCTCTCCAGCAAGTTCATCGTCCGACGACAGTGGGTGCAACACGATGCTGTGTAGCTGATCGGCACCTAAATCTCTCTCACGTACGTCGTCTTTGGTAGAGGTAGACGGAGCGCCGTCCATCGACACGACCTGCTGCATCTGTGGTGCAAGAAGTAACTGGGCACTGGTAGTATGGGCAAGTGAACCGTCTACACCACTTAGATCCTCAGCAGGCGCAGCATCCATGCCGTCTGATGAGATGTCACCTTCTTGACCGGCCGTGTGTAGGAGGCAATCGTCAGAAGGGGTCCGCCGATGTCGCTTGCGTCGTCGAGGCGAACGTTGCTTTCGAACGTGGACATCCGTATCCGAATGTGGGAGGCAATCCAGCGTCGTATCACCTTCCGCTAGGAAAGCCGCGGTTGGGACAATGTTCGCGTCCACGTCCATCACGTTCTGAATGTTATGTTGCGTCTGTATTCCGTGGGACTGCTGCTGCTGTTCTTGCTTTGGAGGGGGCGACGTATGGGTTGGCATCGGGGTCCTTCCTCTTCCTCCCTTGGTTCTTCTGACGTCGATGGATGTGTCTGATCGCCCGTTTCGTCCTCATCTATGGCGCGCATCGTCGTCTGAGCGTACGTGAGGGGCAGGATTGTCGTCCCCGCCGGGGAAACGGAGTCTCCCACTGGTATCTGCGTGATTCTACGTTGTTAGCAGCTCGATCGAACATGGCCTTCCTGCCCACATCCGGAACAGGTACGCGGTTGACCGTCGTACAGGATGATTGCACGACAGCCACCGATGTTCAAATAGGACGGCACATGTTTCTTGAGCTCATGTTTAATTTGGCGCACACCATTGTAAACCTTATACGTCGAGAAAGTTTGCCACTTTTCTGCAACGTGGCTGATAACATTGCCATATGGTCGGAAGGCGTCCTTGACAACTTTCTCTGAGACCTCGAAGGGGAGCTCAAAAACCCTTACAGTCCTTAGGCCCATGCCTGCATGATCCACCGTCACTGCACCGATATGCCCGTCAGAATGTTTGAATCTGAGAAAGTTCGAGTATTTAGACACCACTGTCGCGCAGACCTCTGCACTGGTCATTTTAACATAAACCACGCTCGCCGTTATAGAAAAATGTATTCCGACGACAGTCGCCGGATCTAAACGTAGATCGTCGAGTATGAACTGTTCTATTTCATAGGCTCGAGGACGCGCGTGATCTGGTTGGAAAGTAATTTTGATCGTATCGTGGCGCCATGTGTGTGCCATAGTCGCACTGAACTTGGAACAAATACAACTCGCGCCGCGAGAAAGTAAACACAAGCAAGCGCTCACGGTCGCGTACGGCGGGTTCGCAGCGGAGCTCCTCGCCCCACCGCAGCCGAAAGCAGACTGAATGTAGGCCAGACGACGGCACGACAATGGGCTAACATTTTATGCTTATAAGGCACCTAAGAAACTTTGTATCGATTTTTTTGGGGGGTTTTCCGAGTAGTGCGTCCTAATATTTTAACCACGTGAGGTGTTAGGGGTCCTCTTTCACCACACAAAATTGCGGATAAATCGCCGACCCCACGGTCGTGCCGTCTCTTTGTGAGTGCATTTAGGCTGTCGGCCGTACCCGTTAAATAACCGCAAGCTTACTCAACTTTTAAACAATCTGATCAGAATTATTGTGTCGACAAAGCGCACGTGTTGTAATCCTATCCGATGAGCGTTCTGATTTGTATTTTGTACTCATTGTGAAACATAAATTTTCTGTTAACCGGAGAGACTAGTTAAGGCTTAAATCGTCTTATTACAAAGTTACTTCGAAATCGTGCGGGCTGATTTATGGCAGTGGCAGTTCACATATAATTTTTTTCACTTTGTGCATTCGGATTTGTATATTGTACTACTGAAATTTAATGATTTGTCTATTTCTGTTGTCAGCAGACTGTGTGCTGTTTTTGGTTTGATATTATAATGTGTATGGCGCGCCGGCCGTGGTGGCCAAGCGGTTAAAGGCGCTACAGTCTGGAACCGCGCGACCGCTACGGTCGCAGGTTCGAATCCTGCCTCGGGCATGGATGTGTGTGATGTCCTTAGGTTAGTTAGGTTTGAGTAGTTCTAAGTTCTAGGGGACTGATGACCTTACAAGTTAAGTCCCATAGTGCTCAGAGCCATTTGAACCATTTGTATCGGCGCGTAGGTAGCGCCTTTGTATCTGACAACCTCTATTATGTCTGTTAGTCAAAGATTTTGGGATGGATCACGATCAAACAAGGTAGCAAGTTACGGAGTTGTTAAGTTACTGCACTTGAAACAAAGCCTTAATTCTTATTAAACAATTTGGTGCTCAATTGTTCCTTTTGATTTTACAAATGTGTTCCTTTATGTCTGGGTTAGTTCGGCAAGTGCTGTATTCTATGTTTCAGCTATGGCCAAGCTATTTTAAATGCACTAAGGTGCCTTGAAGTTAATGTTTGATTATATAAGTGTCTTGAATCCGAGATAGAGTGAAAGGTAGTTCCACGGCGTGCTAGCCTGTGTGACAAAAGGCATATTTCTTTGCCCACTATTTTTATCTCTGTTTCTGCAACTGTTTCGTTGTATTTTGGGAGCAAGATTAATTACTATTGAGCCTTGGCGCCTTTTGGCGTGCCCTTTAGATATGTTTTGGTGGAGTCTTCCAGCGGTTAAGCACGTGTCCGTGTTAAAATAATAAGCTGAGTCGTTAACTCGCCAGTTGGAATTGAATGAACTGTCATGATTTTGTGCACTAACTTACAACTTAAAATTGTGTACGGACCGAGCACTGCAAATTTTAGCCGATCTCAGATACTTTGAATAACTGTCTTGACTATGTTATGTGAAAAATCTAATGTGTGTAAGCTGCTGTTGTGAGCCGGGCCTGAAGCAGCTTTTGTTGCGGAAGCTTATTTGTACAGAGCGTGTCCACATTGTTCATTAAGACACTTTGATATTTTTTATTCAACTAGTAAAGCTTTTGGTATTGCTTACTATGTTATGTATTTCTTTGATTATAAGCCTGATGCAACTTTTGGAGCAGCTGTGAAGTGCGAATTTCTGAAGTGCCTCATTTATTTGACAAATTATTTATCTTTTTTTGAATTTAAATGAATGCCCATCTTGATGTAAAGTGCTTGATGACCTTAGAGTAATAAATACAGTCAAATTTTGTGAAGCTTTGATTGGCTGCGAGTCGTGTGTCATGCAAAATTATTGAATCATGGACCACTGTAATTTGTCAAGATATCGAGTTTGTTTAGTAAATTCGTGTTGTGTCCTAGATTGTTTCATTTGTGCACCTCACCGCCCAAATCTATCTCCCTACCTCCTGAATTCCAAAGACGATGGTGCTTAGCCGAATTTTACACTACTAGAAAAGAAAGAAGAATGCAAACAGTTGCTTGAAGTAAGAGAGTAGCGCAAGCTAAGGAATAGGAATGAAACTCTCTCTCCTAAAACATTTGAAATTCCCGTCGACGATGAATCGGACGGCAATGCGGCATTACCGTGTCTGCGATGAATCTGTGTGACGTCTCCACACACTATGCTACTGTGAGCCGTAATGCTGGCTGTTGTGGCTGCGGCGGCTTCTCAGACACAACTGCAAGAATTTTTTTTTAAGTTCCGAGAACTGCTAAACCAAACTGCGATGAACTGGCATAAGGCGGAAGTTCCAATCTGCATACCAAAGTTGCGGCGGTCCTGAGAGTAGTGCCCAGGGCGATGTCTCCGTGAGTCTGTCCTTAGAACCAACCCACGCTTTCCTTCAAGCGTCGGTGTCTCCACTCGGCTGACTTCATTTGGCCAGTCACCGAAAAGGCCACTTGTCTCTCAAATGAGGTAAATGAAATCGAGTGCGCTGTCTCCTACCCACAATTTAGATACCAGAAAGCCAATCAGGAACATACTTTCGGAAACGGATAAGGCCCGAAACTACGTTCTCGGGGCAAGGTAATTATTCTGGGATTATTCTATGAATTTAGGTATTATCGTGCTGCTATTCCCACGGAGAACTGAAGTGGAAATTATCGCCGGCCGGGGTGGCCGAGCGGTTCTAGGCGCTACAGTCTGGAACCGCGCGACCGCTACGGTGGCAGGTTCGAATTCTGCCTCGGGCATGGATGTGTGTGATGTCGTTAGGTTAGTTAGGTTTAAGTAGTTCTAAGTTCTAGGGGACTGATGACCTTAGATGTTAAGTCCCATAGCGCTCAGAGCCATTTGAACTATTTTTTGGAAATTCTTTCAGGCGCAGCTGTGGCAATGTACCAGCATTTTGGAGTGCTCTCCAGCAACAGGACAGGCCCCGTGGCAGGTTAGAAACTCAATAGGTTTCCACCACTCCATATTCCGAAGCTTTCCGTTCTGTATTGTGTAAACGAGTGCTGAAGCCACACATCGAACACAACTCTTTTATCCCACGGGAGCCCCTGGTTAAGCTGGTCGGGCCGCAGTCGCGTGTACTCCCACTGGATCAGCGAACTCTGTTTCTGAACCGTTGTTAGCAGGCCTGCCCCGTGGGAAGGCTGTTTCTTCCCCAGAATTTAGAGGTTCCCATGAGCCGAAGGTAACAAGATCCAGAAGGTCTTGTAAGGCAAGTAATCACAGGTTTCCGCAGTATCAGAACTGAGCTCAAATAAGGTGCCTTGCTGACCCTCATCACTCATGTGAAAATTTGATCGAGGAAAGCTAATATCATCTGAATTGAGAGTGAAGGTGAAAGGTAAGAAGTATCAAATCACTATTTGAGTATAAATAAAAATGAGAGAGCACGGTCTGGCACATGCCGGCTTTTCAAAACTTAAATTGCTAGATTTACAGGTAGAAATTAAAGCCCACGGTAATGCTTTCGAACTGGAAGGAAGTGAAACTTCAATTTCCATAAGGCGCAGTTAGTGGTAATCGGTAATGCGAGGAAGTCCACAGTGTTCCACATGTCATAGGCCGTGAGAGCACACATTTCCAGAGGCAATACTTCTGAATCTGCCACCGATAACCGAGCACTGCTTGTAACATACCGAGGGTTAAAACAACTAACTGTCTCTCTCTCTCTAGCCTGTGAATGCTGCTCAAAATTACTTAAACACACCCAAGTGGATTGGTTGCTTTATGACCGCGTATCTAAAATTTCACATACCTTTCGGCTCGCAGCGATTGTCTTCCTGCTGCTTGCACTGGCGGCTAAAAGAAAACTTGCTATTTTCATTGGGTCATGGCAGGTTGGGGAACCACTCACATAATGACAGTCACAAGCAACTGGTAGATTCCGAACTGTATTGTATCATGAAATCCGAAGTTAGGCTGCACTGTTCAGAACTGCTATTGTCTTACGATCGACATAATCGTTAATTTACACTTCAGCCGCTTAGTCAGCTGATATGTGCTGTAGTCTGTTGTCGAATAGTCAATTACTCAGATCAGTTATTTGGAGCAAAGAACACGTAAAATCCATTGTTCAAAGTATGTTGGCATAACTTTAGATGTGTAGCACAGGTCTTATAGTTAACATTAATCCATTCTAGCGGCGTTATAGATTATTCTCACGACCGTACCCGTCACCATTCGCGACGCAGCTGTCTGATGATTTAGCGGCACGATGTCCGAACGAAAAGTCCCTCGCCTTGAATGTTCACTCAGATCCACGTTACCCGTCACAACGTGGTTTTTCATTGTTTTCACTACAAGACAGGTGAGTTATAACTTGTCAAATAAATCAGAAACACTGAGCCGTCAACACTGGTGTAAAATACACAACTTCCTTGGTAAGAATACCGTAATTTGCGTTGTGCAGTCATGGCGACGGCATTGCAAGATACACGCACCACGAAAGCTATATCGCGACTCCCAACAACAGCACTCGGTGTTCTACGGAGAGGCGACTTATCGACACAGGCATGCGGATGGGCATGATACAACATTATGCTTGCAAGCTGTCAAAGTACTGTGGCCATACAGCAGGGCGAGAGGACAAATTCGACTTCGTTGAGCGGAGCGAAGCAATGTGGTATTCAGGATCCAGCGGCAGTGGCTGGCTTAGCAAAGCTGGGGATGATCTGGTTAAGGTGTTAACCTGCCGTGCAGCCGGTTATACTGTCATATTCGTAGTTCCCAGTCGGCCAGCGGTTCGTGGCTTAGTTACTATCACTTGTGGTGGAGCCGCTAAACTTATGCCGGCCGCGGTGGTCTCGCGGTTCTAGGCGCGCAGTCCGGAACCGCGCGACTGCTACGGTCGCAGGTTCGAAACCTGCCTCGGGCATGGGTGTGTGTGATGTCCTTAGGTTAGTTAGGTTTAAGTAGTTCTAAGTTCTAGGGGACTTATGACCTAAGATGTTGAGTCCCATAGTGCTCAGAGCCATTTTTTCGCTAAACTTACGGTGTACATGATCTCTGTGCAACATGCCGAGATTTGAATGAACAATAGGTCCGGCAGGCGTCGCAAGAGTTAGAGTTCCCTCCAAAATAATGAACTCGGAAACTTATGACTACCAAATGAGAGACAAATCACAATTACTTTGATTTATTCCGTTGAAATTATTGACTAAACGTCATAAACAGTCGCAGCATTAATACAATAAAGCCTTTTGAGGGTCGTGGTGGGGAGTGAGCCAAAGATAATAATAATCGTGCAAGTGAATTAACTGCAATTGCAAATTTCCCTGTGATTGTGGTGTGATGGTAGTTGAAAACAGATAATATTACAGGAGGGGATACGTCACACTTGTGGTTGGAGTTGAAAACAGACCATTAATTCAAAATACAATTCTTCAAAGAGGAGCTTGAAGTGATCGAAATGTTATAAGTTCAGTTGCCCAACGCGTGTTCTTGCAGTTCTGATTCAGTCTCACCATAGTATTTTAGGCTGAAGCTGAAAAGGTTGAAAAATCAATCGTTGGCAGAAGCAACGACCCTCGCCGATGTCAAAGTGCAGATCAGCCCAAAATTTCTCTGAGTCTCTCGATACTGTCAGTTCTGCCAGCGGGACTTGGCAGTGGCCAAGTTGAAGATGGAGTTTCAGTTAAAGATGACGATGAAGGAGAAGATGAAGATCTAGATGAAGTGATCTCTGATCGAATGTTTACTACAAGGAATTCTTGCGTTGCCATGTTAAGCATTTCTAACGAAATTCAGACTGGCTGGGCTCCGGATCTCCTGAGCAACGACCGATAAGAATTTAGTTACCTATCAGTTAGAACTTTAGACTTGATTAAAGAACTACTGTTCCATTTCAGTTAATCCCTTACTCAAATGATCGCTATTTCAATGATGGATAATTATCAGCTATGATAAATGTTAACATTATCAGAAATAACCTCTGTTTTGTTAAAATTTAAAACGCTGTAACTAGTGAACATTATTTTCACTGCAGTTTCCTGCCTGAATTTATTTGAACTTGTGACCAATTTGTTTTGCGGTTAAGGCAAAAAATGCATTGACTGGCCCCTAGACTGTAGCATAGCAAACACCTAACTCTAACCATGCAGTTTGGAGGCCCAATAAACAGTAATTGATTTACAATTTATGATTCCTGCATTTGCATGAGGGGACTCGCGAGCTATAGCCTGAACAATTATTTTGTGGAAGCAACAAGTTTTACTTTCTCGATTCACAATCGTTAATTATTTATCCCTCCAGTCACAGTTGTTGGAAAAAATTGGTCCAAACATTCATCTACGTTATTCCTGGTTGATTTTTTATCGCAGTGAGGTATCGATAAATTCAGTTTAATATTATTGTATGCAAAATTCGGACAATATGATTAGTGCGACCTCTTCTTGAGTGCTGCTTGGGCGTTTGGGATCTGCACCAGATCAGATTGAAGGAAGAAATCGAAACAATTCAAAGACGGGTTGTTAGATTTGACACCAGTAGGTCTGAACAGCATGAAATTATTACGGAGATGCTTCAGGGACTCAAACAGAAATACCAGGAAGGAAGGCGATGTTCTTTTCGAGACACTATATTGAGAAAATTTAGAGAGTCGGGATTTGAAGCTTACTGCAGAACGATTATTCTGCCGGCAACGTACATTTCGCGTAAGGACCACGGAGATAAGAGAAAACAGAACTTCTATGGAGGCTGTTGGCACTCGTTTTTCCCGCGCTCTTTTTTCGAGCGGAACGGGAAAGAAAATGAGTAGTAATGATACAGGTACTCTTCACCTTGCACAGTGCAGGGGCTTTCGGAGTAGATGCAGATTTGGGTCATACATTTACTTTTGGAACAGGGATTACATAAACACCAATTATGCACAAGGACGTTTGGAGAACATTTTCCCACGGAAGCGACTTACCATCTGGCAGTTCCCCGCTCCCCCCTCCCCCAAACCTTACCACCACCTCCCTCTCTTTCCTCGTACAGTTTTACCTGTGTTACCTTTTACTATTAATTATGATATGCACTGTTTACAAACCTTGCACTTGGTCGCCCCGGGTTGCCCCTCTCAGCTTGGGGTTCCAAACAGGTGTTTGTGATACGGCCTGTACAGAAATGTTACAGTTGTGAAGGCTCTGGCAGCCGTCCCAGTTTGGTAACCCAAGTGGTGCCTTTATATCGCTTGGGACTTAAACTAGTCATCACTATGCGTGTGATCCTGCAGCACAAAATAACCAGCTATTAGTAAATTCTTTTTATCTACTTCTTTTTTAACGACGATATAGAACGTAATCTTTCAAGCACACATGTATACATATGTTTATACGTATTTTGTGTGACCGGCGTTGATTACTTGTAAAATGTCGAGTGGTTCTTAAATGGCTCTGAGCACTATGGGACTCAACTGCTGTGGTCATAAGTCCCCTAGAACTTAGAACTACTTAAACCTAACTAACCTAAGGACAGCACACAACACCCAGCCATCACGAGGCAGAGAAAATCCCTGACCCCGCCGGGAATCGAACCCGGGAACCCGGGCGTGGGAAGAGAGAACGCTACCGCACGACCACGAGATGCGGGCTAAATGGAATAAAGGCATAAAGGCATAAATAAATTTGTGCGATTGAAAGAGGAGGAGTATTTCACCTTGCTGCGACGGATACGTTAGGACGTCTCACTCCATTGCCTTTCTAGCTGTGTTTTGTATTGTGTATTGTGAGCACTGTTGTCATCTACAACAAGAGTAAAATATGCCAGTGAATTCCAGTTCATCCATATATAGTGCGCGCTCCATCTGGAAGCGGCGTATGTCGTAGCATCGGTGCACTATCGAGCAGAAGAATTCCGACGCCGTGCTGAGCCCCAGGCATCCGCTGGGGGAGCCGAAAAGCAGAGCGGCGCTTCGCCAGTGGCTGCCTCGCGCCGGCTGCACAAAGACCTCAGGCCGAGGTGTCTGGGGTGGGGCTCGGCACGGGCTCGCTGCGCTGCCGTCGTTGGTATGCCAGCCTCGCGCCTCGCCGCCCTGTTCTGAAGCGGCGTCTCCCTCAGCGAGGGCCTCGGTGCGGGCCAGGTCACCAACTCGCGGTCCACAGCTCGAATGTACAGTAGCACACAGCACCTCCAGGTTCACGGGATCACAGTAACTGTTACCACAAAGACGCTTCACGAACGAGGTGTCGTCGCAAAGGCCGCCACGATCAGCGTAGCACTTGTAGCCCTACTCCTTCAGTTATTTGTTGGATCCATTCCAGTGTCTGTCTTCCCCTACAGCAGCAACCCTCTACAGCTTCCTCTACTGCCATAGACGTTATTTCCTAATATCTTAACACATGTCCTATCACCCCGCCCCTTCATCTTGTAAGTGTAGCACCACACCTCACACGTTTCGATTCTCTTCTGTTCCGATTTTGCTACAGTCTGTGATTCACTGCCACAAAATTTTGTGTACCATCTCAGAAATTTGGTTCAAATGGTACAAATGGCCCTGAGCACTATGGGACTTAAATTCTGAGGTCATCAGTCCCCTAGAACTTAAAACTACTTAAACCTAACTGACCTAAGGACATCACACACATCGATGCCCGAGGCAGGATTCGAACCTCCGACGTAGCGGTCGCGCGGTTCCAGACTGTAGCGCCTAGAACCGCTCAGTCACCCCGGCCAGCCCAAGTTACGGCCCATGTTTCATATCAGTACACTTGTGTTGGTCAGAAGTGGCCTCTTTGCTGTGCTAATCCGCTATTTCTATCCTCTTTGCTTCGTCCGTCATGGTGCAGCATTACGGCCCTTCGATCCGACATCGGAGAAACTCAACTTTCAATCAGCCTTGAACTGAACTAAATACACTACTGGCCATTACAATTGCTACACCAAGAAGAAATGCAGATGATAAACGGGTATTCATTGGACAAATATATTATACTAGAACTGACATGTACTTACATTTTTACGCAATTTGGGTGCATAGATCCTGAGAACTCAGTACCCAGAACAACCACCTCTGGCCGTAATAACGGTCTTGATACGCCTGGGCATTGAGTCAAACAGAGCTTGGATGACGTGTACAGGTACAGCTGCCCATACAGCTTCAACACGATACCCCAGTTCATCAGGAGTAGTGAGTGGCGTATTGTGACGAGCCAGTTGTCGGTCACCATTGACCTGACGTTTCCAATTGCTGAGAGATCAGGAGAATGTGCTGGCCAGGGCAGCAGTCGAACATTTTCTATATCCAGAAAGGCCCGTACAGAACCTGCAACATGCGGTCGTGCATTATTCTGCTGAAATGTAGGATTTCGCAGGGATCGAATGAAGGGCAGCGCCGCGGGTCGTAACGCATCTGAAATGTAACGACCGCTGTTCAAAAGTGCCGTCAATGCGAACGAGAGGTGACCGAGATGTGTAACCAATGGCACCCCATACCATCACGCCGGGTGATACGCCAGTATGGCGATGACGAATACACACTTTCAACGTGCGTTCACCGTGATGTCGCCAAACACGGAAGCGACCATCATGATGCTGTAAACAGAACCTGGATTCATCCGAAAAAATGACGTTTTGCCATTCGTGCACCCAGGTTCGTCGTTGAGTACACCATCGCAGGCGACCCTGTCTGTGCTGCAGCGTGAAGGGTAACTGCAGCCATAGTCTCAGAGCTGATAGTCCATGCTGCTGCAAACGTCGTCGAACTGTTCGTGCAGATGATTGTGTCTTGCAAACGTCCCCATCTGTTAACTCTAGGATCGAGACGTTACTGCACGATCCGTTACAGCCATGCGGGTAAGATGCCTGTCATCAAGACTGTTAGTCATACGAGGCCGTTGGGATCCAGCACGGCGTTCCGTATTACCTTCCTGAACCTACCGATTCCATATTCTGCTAGCAGTCATTAGAGCTCGACAAACGCGAGCAGCAATGTCGCGATACGATAAACCGCAATCGCGATAGGCTACAATCCGACCTTTATCAAAGACGGAAACGCGATGGTACGCATTTCTCCTCCTTACACGAGGCATCACAACAACGTTTCACCAGGCAACGCCGGTCATCTGCTATTTGTGTATGAGAAATCGGTTGGAAACTTTCCTCATGTCAGCAAGTTGTAGGTGTCGCCACCGGCGCCAACCTTGTGTGAATGTTCTGAAAAGATAATCATTTGCATATCACAGCAACTTCTTCCTGTCGGTTAAATTTCGCGTGTGTAGCACGTCATCTTCACGGTGTAGCAATTTTAATGGCCAGTAGTGTATTTCATTTAATTTCTGTTGACTGTGTTCATGTTTCTGTTACCCCAGAGTGTAAGTCACAATTAAGTCTTTAAAGTTTTCTGATAAGGTCTTAGCAGGTTCGAACGTCGCGAGAGTGAAAGCATTTTCGATTCTCTTGGCAATGATCTTTCAGCGCCGTGAATTACTTAGGGCCAGATGTTCGTCAAAGTACCCGACTGTTTTGAAATCCACAATAAACATCAATCAATGAAGACAGCAACAATTTTCAGTAGCCATTGCAAAATAAGTCAATTAATATGTTGTTGTTGTTGTGGTCTTCAGTCCTGAGACTGGTTTGATGCAGCTCTCCATGCTACTCTATCCTGTGCAAGCTTCTTCATCTCCCAGTACCTACTGCACCCTAAATCCTTCTGAATCTGCTTAGTGTATTGATCTCTTGGTCTCCCTCTACGATTTTTACCCTCCACGCTGCCTTCCAATGCTAAATTTGTAATCCCTTGATGCCTCAAAACATGTCCTACCAACCGATCCCTTCTTCTATTCAAGTTGTGCCACAAACTTCTCTTCTCCCCAATCCTATTCAATACCTCCTCATTAGTTACGTGATCTACTCACCTTATCTTCAGCATTCTTCTGTAGCACCACGTTTCCAAAGCTTCTATTCTCTTGTTGTCCAAACTATTTATCGTCCATGTTTCACTTTCATACATGGCTACACTCCATACAAATACTTTCAGAAACGACTTCCTGACACTTAAATCTATACTCGATGTTAACAAATTTCTCTTCTTCAGAAACGCTTTCCTTGTCATTGCCAGTCTACATTTTATATCCTCTCTGCTTCGACCATCATCAGTTATTTTACTCCCTAAATAGCAAAACTCCTTTACTACTTTAAGTGTCTCATTTCCTAATCTAATCCCCTCAGCATCACCCGATTTAATTTGACTACATTCCATTATCCTCGCATTTCATCTTCATCTACATTCTCTTCCATTTCCATAATATTGTCCTCAAGTACATCGCCCTTGTATAAACACTCTATATACTCCTTCCACCTTTCTGCCTTCCCTTCTTTGCTTAGAACTGGGTTGCCATCTGAGCTCTTGATATTCATACAAGTGGTTGTCTTCTCTTCAAAGGTCTCTTTAATTTTCCTATAGGCAGTATCTATCTTACCCCTAGTGAGACAAGCCTCTACATCCTTACATTTGTCCCCTAGCCATCCATGCTTAGCCATTTTGCACTTCCTGTCAATCTCATTTTTGAGACATTTGTATTCCTTTTTGCCTGCTGCATTTACTGAATTTTTATATTTTCTCCTTTCATCAATTAAATTCAATATTTCTTCTGTTACCCAAGGATTTCTATTAGCCCTCGTCTTTTTACCTACTTGATCCTCTGCTGCCTTCACTACTTCATCCCTCAAAGCTACCCATTCTTCTTCTACTGTATTTCTTTCCCCCATTCCTGTCAATTGTTCCCTTATGCTCTCCCTGAAACTGTGTACAACCTCTGGTTTAGTCAGTTTATTCAGGTCCCATCTCCTTAAATTCCCACCTTTTAGCAGTTTCTTCAGTTTCAATCTGCAGTTCATTACCAACAGTTTGTGGTCAGAATCCACATATGCCCCTGGAAATGTCTTACAATTTAAAACCTGGTTCCTAAATCTCTGTCTTACCATTATATAATCTATCTGATACCTTTTAGTATCTCCAGGATTCTTCCAGGTATACAACCTTCTTTTATAATTCTTGAACCAAGTGTTAGCTATGATTAAGTTATGCTCTGTGCAAAATTCTACAAGGCGGCTTCCTCTTTCATTTCTTCCCCCCAATCCATATTCATCTACTATGTTTCCTTCTTTCCCTTTTCCTACTGACGAATTCCAGTCACCCATGAGTATTAAATATTCGTCTTCCTTCACTACCTGAATAATTTATTTTATCTCGTCATACATTTCATCAATTTCTTCTTCATCTGCAGAGCTAGTTCGCATATAAACTTGTACTACTGTCTATCTTGGTCACAATAATGGGTTCACTATGCTGTTTGTAGTAGCTAACCCGCACTCCTATTTTTTTTTATTCATTATTAAACCTACTCCTGCATTACCCCTATTTGATTTTGTATTTATAAATCTGTAATCACCTGACCAAAAGTCTTGTTCCTCCTGCCACCGAACTTCACTAATTCCCACTATATCTAACTTTAACCTATCCATTTCCCTTTTTAAATTTTCTAACCTACCTGCCCGATTAAGGGATCTGACATTCGACGCTCCGATCCGTAGAATGCCAGTTTTCTTTCTCCTGATAACGACGTCTTCTTGAGTAGTCCCCGCCCGGAGATCCGAATGGGGGACTATTTTACCTCCGGAATATTTTACCCAAGAGTACGCCATCATCATTTAATCATACAGTCAAGCTGCATGTCCTCGGGAAAAATTACGGCTGTAGTTTCCCCTTGCTTTCAGCCGTTCGCAGTACCAGCACAGCAAGGCCGTTGTGGTTAATGTTACAAGGCCAGATCAGTCAATCATCCAGACTGTTGCCCCTGCAACTACTGAAAAGTCTGCTGCCCCGCTTCAGGAACCACATGTTTGTCTGGCCTCTCAACAGATACCCCTCCGTTGTGGTTGCACCTACGGTACGGCCATCTGTATCGCTGAGGCACGCAAGCCTCCCCACCAACGGCAAGGTCCATGGTTCATGGGGGAAGTCAATTAATATATATTCTTCTTAAATGAGAAGCCGGACAAAATAATTTTCACTTCTTATGGCCGGCCGGAGTGGAGGAGCGGTTCTAGGAGCTACAGTCTGGCACCGCGCAACCGCTACGGTCGCAGGTTCGAATCCTGCCTCGGGCATGGGTGTGTGTTATGTCCTTACGTTAGTTACGTTTAAGTAGTTTTAAGTTCTAGTGGATTGACGACCTCAGCAGTTAAGTCCCATAGTGCTCAGAGCCGTTTGAACCATTTGACCTTCTTACTGACTTTATGAAAAAGTAAGTAGTAACACATCCAGTCTTGACCGTGTAAAGTCAGTCACCATACTGTCACATAACTGTTACATAATTTGCACAGAGATATCC
This sequence comes from Schistocerca nitens, assembly GCF_023898315.1. Taxonomy (NCBI): domain Eukaryota; kingdom Metazoa; phylum Arthropoda; class Insecta; order Orthoptera; family Acrididae; genus Schistocerca; species Schistocerca nitens. The sequence continues at coordinate 432,985,139 of NC_064615.1, read as the reverse complement.
ATTTATCGCCGGCCTAAGTGGCCGAGCGGTTCTAGGCGCTACAGTCTGGAACCGCGCGACCGCTACGGTCGCAGGTTCGAATCCTGCCTCGGGCATGGTAGTGTGTGATGTCCTTAGGTTAGTTAGTTTTAAGTAGTTCTAAGTTCTAGGGGACTGATGACCTCAGATGTTAAGTCCCATAGTGCTCAGAGCCATTTTTTTTATCCATTTATCTTTCAATTAAAATTATTTTTGTAAGAAATCCAGTTGATGGCAGAGAAGAGCAACAACAGTCGGCAAGATCTCCTTCTCCGTTCTGGCCGTCGGTTAGTGTGTGTCTGTAGTCGACTTATCGTCTCTGGCGGGAGCAACGAAGATGCTGCCGTCGGCGCCTTAAGGGACTCCTCGTCACCACATGAAACGAACAGAAACGTACATTTATATACAAAAACTGTCAGACAATATATTTAAATAGTAAAACAATTTTGGAATCCACTAAGGTAGTCGTACAATTATCTTACCTCGTCATCTGCGAACACTGGGGCGGTAAGAGGCTCTGAGCACTATAGGATTAACTGCTGTGGTCATCAGTCCCCTAGAACTTAGAACTACGTAAACCTAACTAACCTAAGAACATCACACACATCCATGCCCGAGGCAGGATTCGAACCTGCGACCGTAGCGGTCACGCGGTTCGAGACTGTAGCGCGTAGAACCGCACCGCCACTCCGGCCGGCGGGGCGGTAAGAATCGTGATGTAAGTCTCGCTAAATCCTTTACTCCACAATATGTCAGTTTGATTCCATGTCAGCAGAATGCCTTAACGTTATCTACTTCGACATGACCAATTCTGATGTTAAGTTTTGTCTACTTTCGGTTTACTGTTGTGTTGAATCATATTATTTTTTCGTTCTTTTCTTTTTATACGTGTAAGATATTTGTGAACTGAATGGGATATACACAACGCCAAAGGTAAATTAACGAGTTGTTTTGTGGCAAGGATAATGTTTTGATACATCTGCATGAAAAAAAGAAGAAATACGCTCTTCAATTTATTAATTACTGTTTCTATAAGTGGATCCGTCGTACCAGCTTTGTTAAAAAAAACATGTATCTCAACCGTACATTAAAAAGTTTTATAAAAAGTTATTAGGAAAGCAAAGTTTATTTGTACATTCACGACGACCATAGCTGTCTGTTCATCATTTCGCCCGCGCCGAGATTCTGCATCAGGAGTTGCGGAGCAGACAAAAGGAATTTGCGCGAGCAGCGGAGGAGCGATCTTGCATTGTTATAATTAGGACTACGCACAATGGAATTAATATGAAGTAGTACGTAATGCAAATTAAGAATATTGACCTTAAATATATACGTATTGGAGGTCTGTTGATATAGGTATCAGTTAAAGTCACTCAGGATTGTGTACAGATCAGAAATTAACTGCCAATATCTTTCAAATGTTCTTTCCACTCAATTTTTTTCAGTTATTCAATCAGTAATTATTAGTTTCCATTATTCCCCCACACATATATCACTATTCACTGTTCACTGTATTCCACAGACCCTTTTATTCTTCTTCTCTTCCGCCGAGGACAGCAATGTCACCAGTGAATATTATCATTGATATCAATTCACTTTGATTGCGATTTCACTCTTGGGACATTCTTTTATTTCCATCATTACTTCTTCGATGAACAGATTAGACATTAGGATCGAGAGTCTGCATCCATGTCTTACAACATTTTTAGTCGAGCACCTCGTTGTTGATCTTCCAGTCTTATTGTTCCCTTTTGGTTCTCATACATATTGTGTATTACCCGGCTTTGCCTGTAGCTACCTCGCATTCATCATAGAATATTGAAGACCTTGCAGCATTTTACATTGGCGAACGCTTTTTCTACTTCAACAAATCATATGACTTTCCTTCTGTCTTGCTTCCATTATCAAATGCAACGTCAGAAGTGCCTCTCTGGTTCCCCTTCCTAAAGCTAAACTGATCGTCATTTAACAGATTCTCAGATTTATTTTTCATTCTTCTGTATATTATTCTTTTCACCAACTTGGATGTATGAACTGCTAAGCGATAGTTCCCCATACACCTCTGCACTTGCCATCTTCAAAATGTTGTGGATGGTATTTTCCAGGAAGCCTGTGGGTTGTCTCTTAGATTGTGCACACTAACTTGAACGTACGTTAACTGACATCTCCTCCATTGATTTTAGAACGGAATGGAACAGTGCTGACTCGTCACTGTTGCGACGCATTCGAACTCCCGCGCTCGATTTCGCAGTGCATGGCGCTAAACGGCGCTGTGGACAGTGCGACTACGGCGCCTCCTAAACGAAGCTGCCTGTAACGACCATCGACGGTGTATACCGGCCGGAGGACACCGTTTCCACGTCCTGGACATGCTGGTTTTCTCGCTCTGTATCACCGCCAGCGGCTAGCATCGAGTGAACCGGAGTGTTAAGGTTGCCTGTTGGGGTTGTGAATTTCGGAGTACCCCGCTGGATGCGCCGAAGTACTCGGTGGCCTTGGTTAATATCCAGAAAGGCTCCGGTCGTGATTCAGAAGAAGGTGTTGGTGGCCGCTGGTTTAGTGTATTTAATCAGAGCTCTTTTATTTGATAGTTAATGAGGTATATTATATAAACTTCATTAACTGTGTTGACAAATGTTGATGGTTGTTTTATCTACGAAAAAATTTTTTTATACGGATTTAATGCAGTTCAGTCCACAGCAGTAGTTGCCCTGCATGGATAATGGGGAACTGTAGATTATGAGTTTTAAGCATATTTCATCATATGATGCTTTTTGCAAAATTATTATAGCTTGGGTTCTTGTATTCGCTGAGAAAGTTGTGAAGGTGCATCAATTTAATGGGTTAAAAGTATATGGGGTATTAAATTGTGATGTACTGGAGACTGGATGATAGTTTGTTTGCGAAAATTGTTGTGTTTTTTATGGATCTTTGACTTAATAAAAGTGAAATGCGCTTTGAAAGAATCGTATCACACCTACCTCCACTGACTTACTCTGTTGTAGAAATTTTATGTATCCCCTCTGCCTTATTTGAGCTCATGTCTTCCAGAATTCTTCTGAAGTTCATAAGGGTCTCTATGTGAGCCTCTTGGTGAGATTTTATTTAAAGGAGTCTCATCTTACTATTTCCGGCACCTTAATGAGCGGTGCAGTTAGTCAACTTCCTCCAGTATAAAAAGAGTGAACCGCTGAGTAATTTCATATTAGCCACAGTTTACTTATTTTATACCAAACTTGTTTGCTACCTGCCTGATTCAGATGTACTTGTGCAAAGCCCATTAAGTTTCGTCGCTACTTTTCTGAGTCCGACACTCCATCTATGTAATGTCTCAGTGCCACATACCACTGTCCCTCCTGTGTGCACAGTGACGGATCTACATATAGGCCCACTAGGCACGGCACCTTAAAGGGGGTGGCATTTTCTGCTCTCTACTCATTTTAATCTTTTACGTTTTAAAATAACTGCGCTTACAAACGACAAAATTTTTTAATATTGTTAAACAACTTGCTAGTTTAAATAAGCCTTAAGAACTAAATTCGACAATACAAGCTTGGAAACATACATAGTTTGCTTGGTGGTTGAATGGAAATTTAATACTGGGTTTCTGTCTGGTATCATCTTCATGATAGTTCAAAATATTTTGAAGTACGCTGTCAGCGTGGCAATCTACAATGTAATGTTTGAAACGTTATTACTCCGAGAATGTTGTCGGCTTCTACTTAACCCTACCATATTTCCCCCGTGAAAATACCAGGACTCCTGAAAAGCTGTGATAAACTAAGCAGCAGTTTCTTAACATGTGTGGGCCTCAGTATGTAAAACCGGACTATACTGAAATTTCTTGTAGGAATTACAGGGAAGTATCAAGTCAGCCCTCCATTACTGTTATTAATGTGAAAGCTCTGTGGTCTTCAGGATCTGAGCTTTGATTTAATGACACCCATTTAACAAAAGATGTTCATACTGGGAACGTTTTACACTTTTAAACAAATGTTTATACGAAAAGAACATAAGCAGAATATCTAATAATGTGTGAAATACACTTCACAACAGTTTAAAAATTTTATTTATTTATTTACTTAGTTACTATTTTTGGCGAAAAAAGAAGAACAAACCAACTTTCCTTTGTCTCATTTATTGTGCTGCAGGCTGCACGATAGCAAAACTCCAACTCTGTGCAATCAAACAGTACGTGCCATTGAAAATTTTATATTAAACTTCTTAACTAAGCTTTTTTTCTTCGAGGAAAAGTTATTTTTATTTTATGTTGGAACAAAAGGTGCATTTGCATGTAGACATAACAGCAGTATTCACACAAAAGGCAACACACCACATCAACTGCCAACAAGACTACTTAAACTATGTAGTCTGTCTTCTCTGCCCACAGAAACCGCTAAAATGTTATAAGAATAAACGGGATAAGAGTCGATCCAGTACACTTCACTGCAAGAAATCGCAAAAATTATTTGCTTTTTAATTCAGAAAAGTAGTGTCAAGAATATTCAGAAGTTATTCGCGACCCAGCTAAAATTCCGGCGACGCGGGAAACAGAAGCCAAAAAAGGGACTGTCCCATTTTCTTTATGAGACGAATTCCAGCCGGCAGGTGTGCTTATACTGTTCACTGACAACAGAGAAACAGGCGACAATGAAATTAAATTATTCTGCATTGTCGTTCATTCATAGCTCAGTTATGTCGAGTAATCCGAGTTGGCCAGTTCATCGCTCCATGTTTAAAGGAAAAATCTTTGTGCTCGTGTGCCGTGTTTGAAGTAAAAAGCTTTGTGATTATGTGCTATGTAGTACGATTGGAACTAGATACAGTCCTTCTTTCTTTGCTTTTACAAATATTTTTATTTTGTTTTGACTGTTGCTTGACAATTTTGTAAGTGCCTTAACATGAATAACAGTAAAGAACTCCAACGTGCAACTTAAGTAGGGCGGCATTTCGGAATTTATCGAAGGAAAGGCGAGAACGAGAAGCCAATGTTCCAAAAGCGCTTGGATGAGTAGATAAACTTTTCGCAAAAAATGTTGCTGGTTCGAATTCGATTTCAAGTAGTACGGATGATATTTCTGGCACTGCAGCTGTTGTAATAAAACCAGATATTTGGACAAAAATGTATTTTACCGTAAACTTTTAAATGGTGAATCAACTTTGCATGATTTTTTAGTATTCTTCTGAAGAACCGGTGCTGTTTTTTGTGCACCATGTAAATTGTTCGGAGGGAAGACCGCGATTGCTGCTAATGATATTGCAGATAGGAAAAATACTATAATATTTTATTTCATCATTAGAGTTCACTTGAACACAAAAATTCTGGGTTATCACTCTTAATAAGAAAAAAGTCACTTGGAACAAGAGATAACCATTGCGAGTCATATGTTGAGACGGAAAAAATGTAGTAGCGCAGTGTGTTGAAAAGAGTGTTTGCAGTAGTGAAGAAGCTAACAAGTCGTGGACTTCCCCTACGTGGACACGTTGAAAGATTCCATTCATTACATAATGGTCAATTTATGATGCCTGTTGAACTTATAGCCGAGTTTGATCCTCTTCTCGCAGGGCACATTGGACGATATGGAGATCAAGGGGAGGGACATACGAGTTATCTTTCTTCAACAGTCTGTGATGAAATAATAGAGCTTCTTTCTGAACAAATAAAAAGAATTATCATGAATGAAATGAAACAGGCCAAATATTTCTCTATAATAGTAGATTCTACAGCGTACATTTCACATATTGATCAGTTATCTTTCATATTAAGATATGTGAACGAGAATGGTGAACCTGTTGAACGTTTCCTTCTTTTTTTATCAAATCTGGAACACAAGTCCGAATCTTAGCTGAGTGGTAAAATGGAGGGAGCTAAAAGTTATTCAAAATTTCTACAGAAACCAGACGGCATTTTAAGACTCGAATGCCACGAAAGACAAGCAGCGGCTGAGAAGGGAGTGAGACAGGTTTTGAAGCCCATCTGCGGTGTTCTTCAATCTGTACATTGAGCAAGGTGCTCAGGAAGCCAAAAAATTTTTTTTGGAGAGGGAATTAAAGTTCATGGGGAAGAAATTAAGACTTTCAGGTTTGCCGATGGCATTCTTATTCTGTTAGAGATAGCAAAGGACTTGGAAGAGCAGTTAAACGGCAAGTGTCTTGAAGGAGAATTTAAACTGAAGATCAACAAAAGCAAAACAAGGATAATGGAATGTGGTAGCATTAAATCAGGCGATACTGAAGCAATTGGGATTGGAAATGAGACACTAAAAGTGGTACATGGGATGGCTATCTCGGCGACACCATAACGGATGAGGGTCGAAGTACAGAAGATCTAAAGTGTACACCGATGAGCCAACACATTATGACCACCTGTTTAATAGCGCCCTATTCCACTTTTCAAACACAGTACAACAGAGATTCTGCTTGCCATGGATTCTACAAGTCCGTGATAGTATTCCAGAAGTATGTGGTACCAGATGTCTACGGTCAGGTCAAGTAATTTCCTCAAATTACGGAATCGTGGTTTATGGGCATGCAGCTGGCGCCCGATGTATGTTCCAGTGGATACAGATCAGTCACATTTGCTGGCCAAGACATCAATGTGAGTTCACTATAATGCCTCTCAAACCACTGTAGCACGATTCTCACCGAGAAACACGGACAGTTATCCTGCTAAAAATGTCATCGCCGTAGGGGTGGACGCCAAACATGAAACGATTCAGGTGGCTCGCTATAATGTTCGCATAGTTCACTACTGGCATGATGCCTTCGATTACCACAACAGATCCGATGGAAGCAAAACTCATTGTACCCAATTGCGTAATTATGCCCTCGCCGGGATGTTTCGCGTGATTCGTACAGCCATTAGCCTGGATGACGGCCTGTAAGGACCCAACCATCGACCTGGTGCAACAAGGAATATGATTCATTTGATAGGCGACACGTATCTATTGATTCATGGTGAAAACTCAGTGTTGCTGTACCCGTTGAAATCATAACTAACGATGTCGTCGCGTCAACAAAGAAACACATAGGGGTCTTGGGGTATGGATGTCCAGCAATAGCCTCTGAACAGTGTGCTCCGAAACACTTGCGCCTGCACCAGGATTGTACTCTGTCGTCAGATCTGCCACAGATCGCTGCATGTCCTGGCTGACACAGCGAGGGATCCTCCGACCTCTACGTTTTGTTATGACGCGAGGTCGTCCAATACCATATGTCCTATTTGTTATTTCAACCACTTTCCATAGGTGCTCACGAGAGCAGTAAGCCAACAGGCGACCAGTTTCGCCCTTTCAGAAATTCTCGTTTCCATACACAGAACTATAAAAATGTGTCCGTTGTCAAAACCGCTTATATCAGTGGGTTTCCGCATTTTCGGCCCATATCTTCGCTATAATGACTGCCAGTTCATCTCTCTTCCGCATACAGTCTTTCCTTACTGCGTCACACACCAGTAAAACCACCAGGAGGCTTTCAACCTGGAGGTGGGCAAAGGCCAAAATGTTTCGGCTCCACAGTGTAGAATGGCAATGGCAACAGAAGTGTTTCGGAAGAAGAGAAATTTGTAAATAATAGATTTCAGCTATCAGTCGGCCTTTTGATTTTTTTTTTGTTGGCAGATCTAGATTTCAGCTAGAAACTAACCATTCTCAATGCACTATCATTTTTGATCAATGCATGTAATGCCTGTTGGTCGGGCTTCGTTCACAGTTCATTGAATAGTATTCAATGAACTGTGATTGAAGCCCGACCAACAGGCATTAAATGCATTGATCAGTTCATTGAATAGTATTCAATGAACTGTGAATAAAGCCCGGCCAACAGACATTACATGCATTGACCAAAACTGATAGTGCATTGAGAATGGCTAGTTTCTATCTGAAATCTAGATCTGCCAATTAAAAAATAAATAAATAAAAGGACGACTGATAGCTGAAATCTATTATTTACAAGTCAATAACAGTCGCTGCGTGCAACAGCCTCTGAATGCAGAGCAACCTGAAGAAGAGAAATTTGTTAATATCGTATATAAATTTAAGTGTTAGCAAGTATTTTCTGCAGACATTTGTCTGGAGAGAGTAGCATTGTTGTTGTTGTTGTGGTCCTCAGTCCTGGGACTGTGCAAGCATCTTCATCTCCCAGTACCTACTGCAACCTACATCCTTCTGAATCTGCTTAGTGTATTCATTTCTTGGTCTCCCTCTACGATTTTTACCCTCCACGCTGCTCTCCAATACTAAATTGGTGATCCGTTGATGCCTCAGAACATGTCCTACCAACCGATCCCTTCTTCTAGTAAAGTTGTGCCACAATCTCCTCTTCTCCCCAACCTTATTCAGTACCTCCTCATTAGTTATGTGATCTATCCATCTAATCTTCAGCATTCTTCTGTTGCACCACATTTCAAAAGCTTCTATTCTCTTCTTGTCCAAACTATTTATTGTCCATGTTTCACTTCGATATATGGCTACGCTCCATACAAATACTTTCAGAAACGACTTCCTGACACTTAAATCTATACTCGATGTTAACAAATTTCTCTTCTTCAGAAACGCTTTCCTTGCCATTGCCAGTCTACATTTTATATCCTCTCTACTTCGACCATCATCAGTTATTTTGTTCCACAAATAGCAAAACTCCTGTACTACTTAAAGTGTCTCATTTCCTAACCTGATTCCCTCAGCATCACCCGACTTAATTCGACTAAATTCCATTATCCACGTTTTGCTTTTGTTGATGTTCATCTTATATCCTCCTTTAAAGACACTATCCATTCCGTTCAACTGCTCTTCCAAGTCCTTCGCTGTCTCTGACAGAATTACAATGTCATCGGCGAACCTCAAAGTTTTTATTTCTTCTCCATGGATTTTAATACCTACTCCGAATTTTTATTTTGTTTCCTTCAGTGCTTGCTCAATTTACAGATTGAATAACATCGGGGAGAGGCTACAACCTTGTCTCACTCCCTTCCCAACCACTGCTTCCCTTTCATGTCCCTCGACTCTTATAACTGCCATCTGATTTCTATACAAATTGTAAGTAGCCTTTCGCTTCCTGTATTTTACCCCTGCCACCATCAGAATTTGAAAGAGTATTCCAGTCAACATTGTCAAAAGCTTTCTCTAAGTCTACAAATGCTAGAAACGTAGGTTTGCCTTCCCTTAATCTAGCTTCTAAGATAAGTCGTAGGGTCAGTATTGCCTCACGTGTTCCAACATTTCTACGGAATCCAAACTAATCATCACCCTTGTATAGACCCTCTATATACTCCTTCCACCTTTCTACTTTCCCTTCTTTGGTTAGGACTGGGTTTCCCTCTGAGCTCTTGATATTCATACAAGTGGTTCTTTTTTCTCCAAAGGTCTCTTTAATTTTCCTGTAGGCAGTATCTATCTTACCCCTGGTGAGATAAGCCTCTACATCTTTGCATTTGTCCTCTAGCCATCCCTGCTTAGCCATTTTACACTTCCTGTCGATCTCATTTTTGAGACGTTTGTATTCCTTTTTGCCTGCTTCATTTACTAAATTTTTATATTTTCTCCTTTCATCAATTAAATTCAATATTTCTTCTGTCACCCAAGGATTTCTACTAGCCCTCGTCTTTTTACCTACTTGATCCTCTGCTGCCTTCACTACGTCATCCCTCAAAGCTACCCATTCTTCTTCTACTGTATTTCTTTCCCCCATTCCTGTCAATTGTTCCCTTATGCTCTCCCTGAAACTGTGTACAACCTCTGGTTCTTTCAGTTTATCCAGGTCCCATCTCCTTAAATTCCCACCTTTTTGCAGTTTCTTCAGTTGTAATCTACAGTTCATAACCAATAGATTGTGGTCAGAGTCCACATCTGCCCCTGGAAATGTCTTACAATTTAAAACCTGGTTCCTAAATCTCTGTCTTACCATTATATAATCTATCTGAAACCTGTCAGTATCTCCAGGCTTCATCCATGTATACAACCTTCTTTTATGATTCCTGAACCAAGTGTTAGCTATGATTAAGTTGTGCTATGTGCAAAATTCTACCAGGCGGCTTCCTCTTTCATTTCTTAGCCCCAATCCGTATTTATCTACTACGTTTCCTTCTCTCCCTTTTCCTACTACCGAATTCCAGTCAACCATGACTATTAAATTTTCGTCTCCCTTCACTATCTGAATAATTTCGTTCATTTCATCATACATTTCTTCAATTTCTTCGTCATCTGCAGAGCTAGTTGGCATATAAACTTGTACTACTGTAGTAGGCGTGGTCTTCATGTCTATCTTGGCCACAATAATGCGTTCACTATGCTGTTTGTAGTAGATTACCCGCACTCCTATTTTTTTATTCATTATTAAACCTACTCCTGCATTACCCCTATTTGATTTTGTATTTATAACTCTGTATTCGCCTGATCAAAAGTCTTGTTCCTCCTGCCAGCGAACGTCACTAATTCCTACTATATCTAACTTTAACCTACCCATTTCCCTTTTTAAATTTTCTAACCTACCTGCTCGATGAAGGGATCTGACATTCCACACTCCGATCCGTAGAACGCCAGTTTTCTTACTCCTAATAACGACGTCCTCCTGAGTAGTCCCCGCCCGGAGATCCGAATGGGGGACTATTTTACCTCCGGAATATTTTACCCAAGAGGACGCCATCATCATTAAACCATACAGTAAAGCTGCATGAAAGTCAAATGTGAACGATAAGCACTTTGGAGAAGGAGGGAATAGGAGTTTTTGAAATATGGTGCTTCAGAAGAATGTTGGAAATTAGAGAGGTAGATCTAGTAACTAATAAGAAGATTCTGAGCAGAACTGGGGAGAAAAGAAATGCGTGCTATAACTGGATTAAAGGAAGGGATCGGTAGATAGGACACATTTCATCTACATGTACGTACATCTACATCCATACTCCGCAAGCCACCTGACGGTGTGTGGCGGAGGGTACCCTGAGTACCTCTACCGGTTTTCCCTTCTATTCCAGTCTCGTATTGTTCGTGGAAAGAAGGATTGTCGGTATGCTTCTGTGTGGGCTCTAATCTCTCTGATTTTATCCTCATGGTCTCTTCGCGAGATATACGTAGGAGGGAGCAATATACTGCTGGACTCTTCGGTGAAGGTATGTTCTCGAAACTTTAACAAAAGCCCGTACAGAGCTACTGAGCGTCTCTCCTGCAGAGTCTTCCACTGGAGTTTATCTATCATCTCCGTAACGCTTTCGCGATTACTAAATGATCCTGTAAGGAAGCGCGCTGCTCTCCGTTGGATCTTCCCTATCTCTTCTATCAACCCTATCTGGTACGGATCCCACACTGCTGAGCAGTATTCAAGCAGTGGGCGAACAAGCGTACTGTAACCTACTTCCTTTGTTGTCGGATTGCATTTCCTTAGGATTCTTCCAATGAATCTCAGTCTGGCATCTGCTTTACCGACGATCAACTTTATATGATCAATCCATTTTAAATCACTCCTAATGCGTACTCCCAGATAATTTATGGAATTAACTGCTTCCAGTTGCTGACCTGCTATTTGGTAGCTAAATGATAAGGGATCTATCTTTCTATGTATTCGCAGCACATTACACTTGTCTACATTGAGATTCAATTGCCATTTCCTGCACCAAGCGTCAATTCACTGCAGATCCTCCTGCATCAGTACAATTTTCCATTGTTACAACCTCTCGATACACCACAGCATCATCTGCAAAAAGCGTCAGTGAACTTCCGATGTCATCCACCAGGTCATTTACGTATATTGTGAACAGCAACGGTCCCATGACACTCCCCTGTGGCACACCTGAAATCACTCTTACTTCGGAAGACTTCTCTCCATTGAGAATGACATGTGCGTTCTGTAATCTAGGAACTCTTCAATCCAATCACACAATTGGTCTGATAGTCCATATGCTCTTACTTTGTTCATTAAACGACTGTGGGGAACTGTATCGAACGCCTTGCGGAAGTCAAGAAACACGGCATCTACCTGTGAACCCGTGTCTATGGCCCTCTGAGACTCGTGGACGAATAGCGCGAGCTGGGTTTCATACGACCGTCTTTTTCGAAACCCATGCTGATTCCTACAGAGTAGATTTCTAGTCTCCAGGAAAGTCATTATACTAGAACATAATACGTGTTCCAAAATACTACAACTGATCGACGTTAGAGATATAGGTCTATAGCTCTGCACATCTGTTCGACGTCCCTTCTTGAAAACGGGGATGACCTGTGCCCTTTTCCAATCCTTTGGAACGCTACGCTCTTCTAGAGACATCAAAGAATCCCCAGCTGGTGCTGGAGGGATTTTGGGAGGGCGGAATAAAAATTGTAGCAGAAGACCAATACAGTCAGCAGCTTCAAATGGATGATGGTTGCAGTACTGACTCGGAAATGAAGAGGCTCGCGTAGAACAGACTAGCATTGAGCGCTGCATAGAACCCGTCTTCGGACTAAAGACAACAGCTACAACAACAACATAAGTTTATCTTTTTGTTCGATGACGTATGTTAATTTGTACAATTAATTTCCCAACAATGGATCAGACTACACTCTGATAAGGGAAGGCTTAAGTATGACGACACTGAAAAGGAAATGAAGGTGGGCAGGACATGTGTCCTGGCCCATAAATGGTAGAGCAACCAAGAACTCCTTTGCTATGTTTCCTGATGTTATTGAAAGAGCAAGGAGGGTAGATGAAATTAGAAATCATGCAGACAATAGTTAGATTCAAAGACCGATAGTGCTCCAGATAAGACACAGTATTTGCTGAAGCTAATTGATAAATGCCTCATTACTTCTAGGCGTATATTACTAACTCTGTGACGTGTCACATGACAGAGAGAATTTGTTGTCCTCTGCTCAAACGTTGCGCGATACTCAGATGTTTATAAACTCGTTAGCCTGTTTAGTGCAGTGTGGACAGATCTGCACACAGTGTGGATCCGTGTGGTACGGCACAGTTTATGGCCTGCTGTGGCCCCGAGAAGGCTGTCTTTTGGTAGCTAAGAGCGAGAGAGCTGTCTTCTAGTAACTCAGAAAATAGGTACCTCCATCATCGACGTGTCGGCAGTCAATCTCATTTCACAATTCGGTAAAAACTTGTTGAATCTAAGATGTGACATAATGTCACGAAAGAGGTTTCGGCCATTTTACAAATTTCAAAGCTTGTATTTAACCACTGGTATTGTGGTCTCTGGAGAAAAATTTGGTCATTTAATATTCAGCAGCTCAACTTTCTTTACTTATTTCGAGTAAACCCACCTTCAGAAAACCCGCAGAAACGTTTTCTAAGAAATGCTCACTTGTACCCACATCCACCCCCCCCCCCAAACCCTCTTTCTCCTTACTTCTCATTGAGATTATTAGCAGTCACATATGCCTATGTAAATCCAATCTAGACTACTTTTTCTATGTATACTGATTTTCAATATTATGTAACACGACATATGAGTACTGTCCCATCCAGCTTCCTTCGATTTCTCCCCCACCCTCATCCTTGGCTTTCGATTTCAGTTTCGTGTATTCATTGTAACTCCCTTGTATTGTCAAATTTGTAATGATGTATTTTATGGTCTTTGTTATGTTACTTCCTTCTTAATATGCTTGTATTTTAGGTCTTTGTTATGTTACTTCCTTCTTAATATGCTTGTATTTTAAAAATTTTGTGTCTGTAGTTGATCTGTTGAATGCTTTCAGCCCTACGCCTATTTGCTACTTAAACCTAACTAACCTAAGGACATCACACACATCCATGCCCGAGACAGGATTCGAACCTGCGACCGTAGCAGTCGCGCGGTTCCAGACTGAAGCGCTTACAACCGCTCGGGCACCGCGGCCGGCAGATATAATTCGTACGAGGTCCAATGCACTCTCTTTTTAGATCCTCATTCACCGTTAATGTCAGTAACAGTAAGCACTGAATGTCTCTCCTCAGTGACTACTTCGAGTTTTGTAAGAAAGATTCGCACACTTAGACGATTGCATCCTGATTTTCGCTAAACGCTTTCCGCTCTTTCTTTCTTTCTTTCTTTCTTTTTCTTTATCTTTTTTTTTCAAAGATAGTTTCGTCTTCTGTCACATTGTTCGTGTAGCGACACTGCACAGTGATCATCTGAAACATGCTGGCGATTAAAACTGTGTGTGACTGGGATTCGAACCCGGAACTTCGCCTTTCACGGGCAATGCTCTTACTGAATGAGCTATCTTTGCTTTACTCGCGGTCTGTCCTCACAGTTTTACTACAGCCGGTATTTCTCTCCTACCTGCCGAACTTGACAGTTCTCTTACATATCCTGGAGGACTAGCACTCCTGGAAAGAAATATATTCTGGGAAAATGACTTAGCCACAGCCTAGGGGGTTATTTACAGCAGGAACTTTTACTCTGCAAAGAGCGCACACTCCGCTGCAGATTAAAAGACTCATTGTGAATGATCACTTAATTAACTGATAATAGTTTCACAGAATTTTCCTGACACCTACCCAACTGAAACATGGTAACTGAATTTAGTCGGCTAAGTTGGTACGTGTACTGAGTTTCCCATTTTGCCTTAGGCATCTTTGCGCTATTTGGGAAGATCCGCAGTTGGTATCACTGCACATCGTTAACATTCTTTATTCATGGAACCAGTGAAGAAGTATCAGCGTAGTCGCACTTGTGTTAACACTACAGTATTAATGTTTCCAATTTGCAGTTTTCTCGAGGCTGTTTGAACTCTCCTCACACATGATCCTGATGTCTTCCCGAGCTGAAAGAAATTACCCCTAAGATGTTCCGATACTGCGTTAAGACTTTTGACTGTAATTAAAATATGAGAGGAGGAACACATGAAAAATTCCTATATGAGTAACGGTATCGGTAGAACAAGGGCTGAAAAGATCCAAGATTGTAGTTAACAAATCGACGAAAAACGTAAGTTAAATTTCATATGAGGAGTAACAACCAAAAACAAAACACAGAAGCGAACATTAATGAAATTCTTTGAGACGATGGAAGTGCTCGTGCCTAAAAAATACGGAAATAAACACTGAATCCTTATGAAGAAATAAAGAAAGTAGAATACAAACGCGAGAAAGGCAATTTATGTGTATTAACATGGTAAGTTACTAAGTCAGAATTTAACATATGTTTTGTATTCCAGACAATATTATTTTGTCGCGTCATTTGAGCTATAAATAGTCATTCCGCCTGACTTGGGTGCCTGCTTACCTATCGTAGTGACTGGATACTATTTATTAAAACATATAAATGTTTTACAAATTAATGCCGGCCGGAGGAGCCGAGCGGTTACAGGCGCTACAGTCTAGAACCGCACGACCGCTACGGTCGCAGGTTCGAATCCTGCCTCGGGCATGGACGTGTGTGCTGTCCTTAGGTTAGTTAGGTTTAAGTAGTTCTAAGTTCTAGGGGACTGATGACCACAGCAGTTAAGTCCCATAGTGCTCAGAGCCATTTGAACCATTTTTTTACAAATTAATAAACAACAGAGACCCAGACGTTCAACCACGAGGTATGGCACTCCGTCTTTCGTGTACGAAGCTTGAAGTACTACCTCAATTACGTGATATAAAAGAGTGGCATGTCATTGAACTGGCCATTGAGAATACTGTGCTAGCAATAGCACGCAAAAAGCGTTACTGTTCATCGTTAAAGTTGAAGCTGATATCGAAACCCGAATCGGTCATAATGCTTTTAAATGGTACGTAATCGGCGGCATTCATCTGGCTGAATGCAGCAAAGCGATATTTTTGACGTCAGGGCTGTATCAAAGGTGCAGCGTGATTGTCTCATCCTCCAGTGAAACTATATTCTGCGCTGCACGCAGTACATTTTTCGGTGCAGGGTTATTGGCTTAACTTCTTCCTTTTATGTTATATATCAGAGTAATTAAATTTCACTTGTATCCGAAGCAACCTTCTTGCTGAACAAACTTCTATAGCGACGAGAGTTAGGGTATACAATTATTCGAAACGTGCAAAAGATAACAGTTATCTAACGCACTGAATGTGCTATATACACACACGAAATAAAGCCCGCATAATAAAATTAAATAATTACTTTGCGTATGAGATGAAATAAACGGGAGTAGCGGAATTTAAATGCAAAACACAGTTAAAAGGAAAGGGAGAGTCGCTAATCCAGCGCTTCTGAAGTGAATGAAAACTTTATTTCACGCCGTACGTGCCCCGTTTACATTCTCGGTGAAATCTCATTTGTAACTGCTCGTCTTCCTTTCCCTACAGAATTCGCTATGTTTGTTGTTTTGCCGTTCGTGCGCTTTCCTGTGTTTTCGTTGTTATTTCCAAAGTACTTACTTGTCTCTTTTTTAACTCCGTAAACGGTAGCTGAAACGACTTTACGCTTTGTCAACATTTAGAATCAGTAGAAGCGATAACGGGTCCATGTTGTGAGATACGCACACGATTACACACGTCTTTAATGCGTTTGTACGCTTACATTACTTACACCCGTGCACGGATATCGCCGATTATTTTTGTTTTAACTGGCGTCGTGTGTGTGTGTGTCTGTGTGTGTGAGTGGGGGTGGGGGGTGGGTGAGGGAAGAGGGTGTTTAAAAGTAGGAGCTATAAGGTTGATACGGCGTTACTTAGACTCCAGAAAGCAACTGAATAATTTAAAACTTGGGAGCGTCCGCTCGATCTTCAGACGTAAATTCTAGTATGACGTATGTTTTACACCGTCTGTAAGAGGCGTGCTGATTACAACTCTACCCTCTACATCGATTTCGGACTGAACCGTTGTGAACAGGTAAGATTCGAATTCGTTTCCTAAATAGCGCAAAGCTGCTAAAAAGGGAAAAATGGTAACATCTACATCTTTATGACTGCAATTCAAACTTGTTTTATCAAACCACATTCACTCTATTTCTCTACCGTTCCACTCCAGAGCAGCTCGCGGGAAAAAGGAACACTTAAATCTATCCGTGAGAGGTTTTATTTCTCTTGGTTTTTGCAATGATCATTTCTCCCTGTGTATATGAGCATCAAAAAATTTTTTCTCATTCGGCGGAGGAAGTTGGATACAGAATTTCTTGAAAATATTCTCCAGCAACTAAAAACGCCTTTATTTTAATGAATGCCACCTCAACTCATGTACGATATCCGAGACACTTCTCCCCTCTTTCACTATAATACAGAACGAGCTGCCCTTCTTTGAGCTTTCACAATGCTCTCCGTCAATCCAGTCTGGTAACGATTCCATACCACACAGCTGTACTCTAGCAGAGGCTGAACAAGCATAGTGTAGAGAACCTCTTTCGTAGACTTGTTACATCTGCTCAGCATCTTCCTGCTTAGCTGGGTGGTTACGTGTTTGGCTCCCGTGCTCTGGGCTCGGGTTCGATTCCCGGCCGGGTTGGTGATTTTTCTGCGCTCTTGGAGTGGGTGTTGTGTTGTCCTCATCATCATTTCGTCCTCATTATCGGCTGC
This sequence comes from Schistocerca nitens, assembly GCF_023898315.1. Classification (NCBI taxonomy): domain Eukaryota; kingdom Metazoa; phylum Arthropoda; class Insecta; order Orthoptera; family Acrididae; genus Schistocerca; species Schistocerca nitens. The sequence continues at coordinate 432,967,695 of NC_064615.1, read as the reverse complement.
AAGTCGCCCATTGTGGCGCCGACTGCAATAAGACTTGCACTTGCCGGCCGAACCCGAATGGGACCTCCGGGCGAGTAATGCCTTACGATCACTTCCTTTCATCTTCTAAGCGTTCTCCCAATGAAACAAAGTTTTTGGTTTGCCTTCCCCACAACATTATCTCCGTCATCCTTACAGCTTAAGCTTTTCGTAACTGTTGTTATTTAGTTGAACTGACACCCTTTACATTTGCATGATTTATGGTGTAACCGAAATTTAACCAATTCCTTTTAGTACTCATGTGGTTGACGTCAAACTTTTCGTATGAGATGAAATAAACGGGAGTAGCGGAATTTAAATGCATAACACAGTTAAAAGGAAAGGAAGAGTCGCTAATCCAGCGCTTCTGAAGTGAATGTAACCGACATTTAACCAATTCCTTCTAGTACTCATGTGGTTGACGTCAAACTTTTCGTTATTTAAGGTCAAATACCAGTTTTCGCACTGTATAGATATCTTATGTAAATCATTTTGCAATTGATTTTGATTTGTGATCAAATTACTAGACGGTAAATCATCTGCAAACTATCTAAGTAGGCTGCTCAGATTGTCACCCAGATCATTTAAAGAGATTAGAATCAGCACTTCCTTGGGAAACATCAGACATAACTTGAATTTCCGTCAGTTACTTCGAACTGTGACATTTCCGACAGGAAATCACGAATCCAGTCGCAAAATTGAGACAATACTCAATAGACACGCAATTTAATTAGAAATCGCTTATAAGGAACGGTATCCAAAACCTTCTGCAGATCCAGAAACATGGAATCAATCTGAGATCCTCTGTATATAGTATTCATTACTTCGTGAAAATAAAGAGTTAGTTGTGTTGCATAAGAATAATATTTCCTAATCCGTGCTAAAGGCATGTCACTAGACCGTTTCCTTCCAGGTAATTCATAATATTCGAACACAGTATATTTTCCAGAATCCTGCTGCAGATCGATGTCAGTGACATGGGTCTACAATTCACCTGGTTGCTCTTATTTACTTCCTTGAGTATTGGTGTGACTTGTGCACCTTCTTGTCTTTAGGCTCGGATCTTTCGTCGAGTGAATGGTCGTATGAGATCAGCATATTCTTAAAGGAACACAACTGGTATACAATCTGGACTGGAGAACTTACCTGTAGTATGTGATTTAAGCTGCTTCGCTACACCGAGGGTGCCTACGATTACTTCTAACTTACTCATGTTGGCAGCTGTTGTAGAGTCGAACTGAGGAACATTTACGTCATCTTCTTCGACGAAGGAATTTCGGAAAACCACGTTTAATAGCCCCGCTTTAATGACACTGTCTCAGTAATGCACCATTGCTATCACGCAACGTAGGTACTGATTGTGTCTTGCCGCTGATGTGCTTTACATATGGCGAGAACCTCCTTGGACTTTTCTTTTGGCATATTTCGAGACAGAGTTTCGTTGTGGAAACTATTAAAAGCCTCTTGTCTTGAAGGCCGTCTGAGTTTCGAGCTTCAGTGAAACATCGCCAATCTTGCAGGGTTTGCTTTCTTTTGAATTGAGCATAATTTTTTAGTTGCTTCTGCAACAGTGTTCTGACCTGTTTTGTGTACCATGACGGATCAGAAATATTTCTTTTAAATTTATTTGGTACAGATCACACAACTGCTGCCGATACTATTTCTCTAAATTTAAGTCGCATCTGATCTACGCTTACATAGTTATTTTGGAAGGAATGGAGACTGTTTCTTAGGAACCTGCCAAACGTATTTTATTTGCATTTTTAAATAGATATATAATTTTGTTTATTTTTGGAGGATTTCTCATATTGCCCTTAAACTGGTTCTGTTATTGGTTGACAGCGATATTCTCAAGTATCTGAAGCATCACTTAGCTTGAGTTTTGTCGGGCTAGTGCCTTGATCTTCTACATTTTTATTGTTTTCTGTCCTACGTATTCTCAGTTTTCATTCTTTGTATTCATCTTTCAGGTTTCTGTGGCTAGGATAACCTGATCGTTAACGAAGATAGCCAAGCCAATTATAAGGTTTTCTCTATGACTCAGTTTGAAATTGTCATAAATGTTTATCGCACTGGATGCTCTGTAAAACAGCGATTAAGACATCTTGGTCGAGTTTCATCACATCCAACGCATTACGATTTGATTTACAATTATAAGGGGTAGCCAAAAGTTTAATTATCACCTTGGAAAAAAAAGATGCGCCCGCGTAAGTTGGTTATGGTGTTCATCGCCTACGTATTCATTTTTCAATGCAACACATTTTTCCCGTTGATCTACGATTTGACGTAGCCTTCGGTGGTAGAAATTTGCATTTTGGCATTTTAGGAAACATTCCACCCCAAAATATGTCGTTGTATTTCTTGAAATGATGGGAACGGGAAGAAATCATTTTGTGCCATTACAGCCGAATACGGAGCGTGAGGAAAAAGAAGAAAGTGACTGCTTCCTGGAGCAGAATGAGCCAAGGCATTGTCATGATATAAAAACAATGCAACAGCGTACACGTCGCCTTGGATGACCGTAAGGGCCATAACAAAACTGATCACCATCCACTGCAACAAGTGTAAGTATGTAAAATGAATTAAACTCACAATTAAATAAACTTAAGCACAAGAGCATGTTTTTATGAATGAAATAACACATGAAATGGCTCCAGATATTCAAATATTCTTTTTCAGTACATGGGCAGACATCATGCTGCTGACAAAAACATCAATGTACAAGGGGATTAATGCAACGCATGTTTTTTTCCTGAAGGCAGGTTGGTTTTCCTCAGGATTTCAAAACACCATATTATTCCTCACCATTTTGCCTACAAAACTAATTTTTTAACATAATCTCCATTAAATGCGACGACCTTAGGCCACCTTACTGGGAGGACCTACATTACTCGCCATTAAAATTCCTACACCAAGACGAAATGCAGATGATAAACGGGTATTCATTGGACAAATATATTATACTAGAACTGACATGTGATTACATTTTCACGCAATTTCGGTGCATAGAACCTGAGACATCAGTACCCAGAACAACCACCTCTGGCCGTAATAACGGCCTTGATACGCCTGGGCATTGAGTCAAACAGAGCGTGTACAGGTATAGCTGCCTATGCAGCTTCAACACGATACCACAGTTCAACAAGAGTAGTGACTGGAGTATTGCGACGAGCCATTTGCTCGGCCACCATTGACCAGACGTTTTCAGTTGGTGAGAGATCTGGAGAATGTGCTGGCCAGGGCAGCAGTCGAACATTTTCTGTATCGAGAAAGACCCGTACATGACCTGCAACATGCGGTCGTGCATTATGCTGCTGAAATGTAGGGTTTCGCGGGGATCGAATGAAGGGTAGAGCCGCGGGTCGTAACACATCTGAAATGTAACGTCGACTGTTCAAAGTGCCTTCAATACGAACAAGAGGTAACCGAGATGTGTAACCAATGGCACCCCATACCATCATGCCGGGTGATACGCCAGTATGGCGATGACGAATACAAGCTTCTAATGTGCGTTCACCGCGATGTCGCCAAACACGGATGCGACGATCATGATACTGTAAACAGAACCTGGATTCATCCGAAAAAATGACCTTTTGCTATTCGTGCGCAAACGTCGTCGAACTGTTCGTGCAGATGGTTGTTGTCTTGCAAACGTCCCCATCTCTTGACTCAGGGATCGAGACGTGGCTGCACGATCCGTTACAGCCATGCGGATAAGATGCCTGTCATCTCGACTGCTAGTGATACGAGGCCGTTGGGATCCAGCACGGCGTTCCGTATTACACTCCTGAACCCACCGATTCCATATTCTGCTAATAGTCATTGGATCTCGACCAACGCGCGAGCAGCAAAGTCACGATACGATAAACAGTAATCGCGGTAGGTTACAATCCAACCTTTATCGAAGTCGGAAACGTGATGGTACACATTTCTCTTCCTTACACGAGGCATCACAACAACGTTTCACCAGGCAACGCCGGTCAACTGCTGTTAGTGTATGAGAAATCGGTTGGAAACTTTCCTCATGTCAGCACGATGTAGGTGTCGCCACTGGCGCCAACCTTGTGTGAATGCTCTGAAAAGCTAATCATTTGCATATTACAGCATCTTCTTCCAGTCGGTTAAATTTCGCGTGTGTAGCACGCCATCTTCATGGTGTAGCAATTTTAATGGCCAGTAGTGTATATGCTTACATAGTACTACTCGGATGGCTGATGTAGGACCCATGAATAACCTCCCCATCACTCACTTACTCCTTCCCGCAGAGTGCATCCTTCAGTGTTCCAAACGGATGGACGTCGGAAGCTTTGAGAGGCGGTCTGAGGGTGGATGAGGAAGAACAGACCAGTGATGTTTTTTGAGCTCATCTCGGGTGCGTAGACTTGTTTTAGATCTTGCGTTGTCATGGGGTAGGAGGAGTTCGCTTGCATTTTTTTGGCACGCTGAAGTCGTTTCTTCGGTTTCCTGAGGGTAGCACAGTAGACTTCAGGGTTGATCGTCGCACCATTTGGGAGGACACCAGGCAGAATGACGCCTCTATTTACCGATAAGGTCGTCGCCATTACGTTACCGGCTGAGGATGCGGCTTTGAATTTTTTATTCGGACTAGAGTTGGTTAGGTCCCACTCCACGAACTTCCGTTTTGTTTCCGCTTCTAAGTGATGAAGCCGTGTTTCATCGCCTGTGACAAAGTTCGACAAAAAAATTGCCAAGATCAGCCTCGTAACGCGCGAGCAACTCCGCACAGGTTGTCCTTCGTTGCTCTTTATGGTTTTCTATTAGGCGGCGAGCACCCAGCGGACCCTAGTCTCTGAGTACCCCAACCGGTGGACGAGTGTGTCAGCATTACGAACAAAGACTTCCAGTTGTGATGTGAGGTATCTGATTGTGATCTTTCGATCACCTAGTATGAGAGTGTCCGCAAAACATGCAGGAGTCACAGCTGTGTGCGTCAGGCCGTCACCCGGGAAACCGAACAGGTTTTGGCTACCTTGTTGCCATGATGAAAGGCACCTCGTCCACAGACTAAACGTGCGTTTCTTCACTGCTAGGCCGCCGTGGGCATTCCACAATACGCTATCATTATCTGCAATGCTCTGCTTTTACTCTAAAAAAAAAAAAAAATAAAAATCCTCAATGATTAGTGTCCGACACTAGTTACTGCTTGCCATCCATGTGGAGCACGTGTTGGTCTCACCGCGGACTTCTAGACTGAGCCACACAAAGTGTACGGGCCTGAAGATGGCGCTGACGCAACGTCGAAACTAGTAGCGAAGTAAGTATAAAATTTTAAGTACAGCTGGAGGAATTTCATTTTTAATAAAAAATTATACCAGCTCTGTCCCACCTTCATCCAGTTTAAATATGGACGTACGAAAGGAAAAGCTTAATGGACTAGTAGGAGCTTAAGCGGGAATATTCCACGATGTCTCACAACACATTCCGCACTTTCTCAACAGAAATTGACCGTAATCGAGAGTATTAGTTATCTGAAGATGAGGTATGCTAGTCTGAAACCTTTTAAAGTACTGAAATAAGGTACTTAAAAGTGTAGTATCCAGTACTGATACGACCTCACAGGCGTCGTAGTTGACAGTGGAACTGCAAGTTTCTGGCAGACGCCGACAGCGCTCTGCGGGATCCGGCGGACTCAATGAAGCACACCTGCTGAGCCGCGCCTCCAGTGCCGTCTGGATTACGAGCGCCCTCTGTCTCCACAGTATAGGATGGCCGGAGGCAGCCACCCAGCCCACTCGTGTTTCGAACTTCTTTCTCTATGACGTGCTACCCAGACGCCGCCTAGTTCCGACTCCGGCTACATTGTTCGTGCTGTAGTATAGGGAGCCTCATCGTAGCTTCTATTGTATGAGCTGGACTCTCTTCTTGTTCTATTATTTATAATGGGTCTTCGCGCGCTTGGAGAAATGTAGGTTTAAGTAAATCTTCTTTTTACGGTGTTAACTTGTTCGCTAATCATTTCTGTCCTGTCCAGCTTTCCTACGACGACAGTTGCCGCACCACTGTGCAGACGAGCTCTCCTTACCATTGTGTACGAATTCGTACACAACAAAAAGTATTTGTGATTATTCGCGTTATTCACCAATAATAGCCATGTTGGCTCCTGAGTCGCATTGATGCCGCACACTTCCAACTCAGCACCGTTGATCTCCTTAGAATGAAGAAAACAAACAAAATACTTACTCCTCTCCATCAACGGCTTGCGCAATTTATTCAAGAGAAAAAGCTTCAGCAATTGAGTAAATCAATAACGTGTTGGTTGACCTCTGGCCCTTATGCAAGCAGTTATTTGGCTCGGCATTGATTGATAGGGATGTTCGATGTCCTCCTGAGGGTTATCGTGCCAAATTCTGCCGGACTAGTGCGTCAGATCGTCAAAATCCCGAGGTGGCTGCAGGGCCAGGGCCTTGCCCGTAATGCTCCAAACGTTATCAGTAGGCAAGAGATACGGCGACCTCGCTGGCAAAAGCAGTGTTTGGCAAGTACGATGACAAGCGGTAGAAACTCTCGCCGCTTGCAGGAGGGCATTGTCTCGTTGAAGTGTAAGCCCAGGGTGCAAGAGAAAGAGGAGTAGAATATCGTTGACGTATCTCTGCAATGTAGGCTGCCACGGATGAGAACCAAAGAGGTCCTGCTATGAAATGAAATGGCACCCTAGACCACCACTCCAGGCTGTCGGGCCATATGATGGGCGACAGTCAGGTGGTGTTCCACCGTTGTTCAGGGCGTCTCCAGAGACTTCTTCGCTGGTCATCGCGACTCAGTTCGAAGCGGGACTCATTACTCAAGACAATCCTACTCCAATCAATGAGATTCCAAACCGAATGTGCCCGTCACCACTGCCGATGGGCTTGCTGGTGCACAGAGGTGAATGGTAATCGCGGCAAGGGGCGCCGTGAACTCAGCTCCCTTTCTGTGAGCCACCTATTTGTGATACATGTGGTCACTGAAGCACCAGTTGCACGTAGGTTCGTTGATAATCATGAATTGGAGATCTCAGGGCCTGTCTGGATTGCTTGAGCATCATTTTCTGTCGTATCTCTCGGTCGACCACTGAGCCCTGCCAACATCGTCCTAAAGTGGCATCGCCCGTACTGAAATGTCGAGCGATTCGCCAATTATTCCAAACGGCTTCTTTGAGCCCAACTTCACGTCACCTCTCATATTATGACTTCTTCGTATATTGTTCACGCAACTATCTGCGAGGCATATTGACTGTGCAACCCGGAACGAATTTCGTAGAAACTTTGTGCCTCTGCTTATTATTCTCGCCAATTACGTGGTAAAGTTGCACTGTAGCGTCACATATTCATGCATAGGCCGCCGAAGTTTACAACTTTGCATTTTCCGTCAGTACAAGTGAGCCGTGGTAAAAAATTGCTGTTTTGAAGAGCGCGCCACAGCGCGTTGCGTGAAGCAGTCGCCCTCCGTTTCTGGCGGTGGCGCCGCTGAGGCAGTCGCAGCTTTGGTGTCTCCCTCTGGTGGGAAAGCGGAAAGGTAGCCGTTCACGTGCATTTAAGGGGCGCTATGAGCTCGCTAGTCGGCGAGTCTGGTCAGTTGGTCAGCCGGGTCACTGTGGGGGAGTCAGTGTCTGTCTGTCGTCCGGAATGCTAGTATGTGTTAGGCCGCCAGTCTGCTCGAGTTTGTTCAGGCAATGGTCATTGGCGGTTGGATCGATCGGTTGGTCGGTCGCGCACTGGGACACAAGATGACTTGTCCGTCTTGAGCGTCGGTGCATGTGGGGTCGCCACGTGAGTCCAGTAGGCCGTGCCGTATAGCGAGGGGTAGTGGCTTCGCGGCCGACACGAGAGCAACAGGAGTCAACCCACGAAATCGGTCTGGCCGGTGCGAGCTGCGACGCCGTGAGACGGGAGATCGGCGCGCCTTCCTGCGTCCGTTGAAGCGGCCGGCAGCGGACGGTTCGGGAGAGCGTTTTGGGGGTGCTGCGCCAGGTCTTCGCCAGAAATCACAGTTATTAGAAGTTAAGTGATTCGTGATATGTTGCTTCAGTTACTTGTTAAATTCTGCTTGTTTTCTTGGTCAGTCTATCGTCCCAAGCTTGCTCGTCTATCTCTCGTCTGCGTTTGTTAGGCAGTTAGTGTCTGTCTGTCTGTCGGTCGGTCTGCCGTACGTTAATAGCTACCTCTGCCATGTTTGTCGGATTCGGTGTTAACGAATTTATTCCTTGAAGTGTAACGGCCGAATTCCTGAAATATGTTTTATCTTACCTATCATCTTGAGAGGCGGTATATATGTAATGTAGAGCATGTTTGTATATTCTATGTAAGACTACATTTCTTGGGTTTTTATTTAAATGGTCAGTTTAGTATATAAAGTTGCCACCCTTCCACCGTAAGAATTAAAAAAAAAATCAAGTTGCACCTTCGGTGGCACGTTAATTTTTGTAATGTTAGTGTTTTGTACCATTTCCATCCCTCCTACGGGGTGCATAGTTTATGTGCTTGTGTGAGTTGGCCGGCCGAAGTGGCCGAGCGGTTCTAGGCGCTACAGTCTGGAACCGCGCTCACCACTACGGACGCAGGTTCGAATCCTGCCTCGGGCATTGATGTGTGTGATGTCCTTAGGTTAGTTAGGTTTAAGTAGTTCTAAGTTCTAGGGGACTGATGACCACAGATGTTAAGTCCCATAGCGCTCAGAGCCATTTGAACCATTTGAACCATTTGAACCTTGTGTGAGTTGTTAAGATTTTTAGTTTACAGTAATCTGGTGTGTTGCAGATTTGCACCAGTGTAGTCTTTCAGAGGTTATTGTGAGTGGTCGTGACTACGGCCGTGTCAAAAGGGAGCGGCAAGGTTCTCAGCCCGAAAGCTCATACTGTCAAAATTTTTTCTTTCTGCCTCTGAATAAATTGTAACTTGACATTTAGAGGGTGCTTTCTAATTATAATTTTAAATCTGTTTTAAAAAGAAAAATAGGGCTTTTAGGAATAAAATTTCCATTTGTTGAAAGAAATTTAATTTGGTTTCATCAGTTACCCACTGGCAACTACTTCCACGCTCACATAGTGGGATTACATGTGTTAATGTTCTTGATGAATCGCTAGTAAATAACGTATATTCTTAAGAAAAGGTTTTGAAAGTAAATTCACGGCTCAACAAGTGTGAATAATAATTTGTGACCAGTTTACATAACTCATTCGTGATGCGTTGTTTTTTTTTTTGTCTTAGAGTGCATTTGTACTTTTTTCACATTGATGAAAACCTACGTGATTTGACTAATATGTGAGGAGCGCGCTCTAGCAATAAAAGAGGAGCTCCGTTCTCGTCTCGAGTACTGAGTGAGCAGTGTTGAGCGCCCTCAGACGGCAGTGGACCGAGTGCAGGCCCCCCTGGGTGTGGGGAGCCCAGGGAGTGGTCCGGTCGCGAAGCCGCTAATGCCAGGTGACAGCGAGAGGACAGTGGGCGACCGGGAGGGCGCCGCGGGGCCTAACCCGATGGACAAAACTCAATCTCGTCGGATGGAGGCGGCTCTCAAAGATAAAGGGGAAACGATTTCTGCGGAAACGGAATTTTACTTCGATGCTGCACTGGGAGAGGACGCGGTGCTCTCTGCGTGGGGAGAAAGCAAATCCAGTTCTGCGCGGGCGGGTCCGGGGCTTTGGGGCGACTTTAATGCTTCCTGGGACGGCCCCGCGCGGACGGCCGTCGCGATCAGGAGATAGCGGCGCCGCGGCGTAATGCATTGAGCTCCGGCGGCAGCCGGGGGGGGGGGGGGGGGGGGGACGCACACAATCCTATTGTCTACGGGTCCGCCTCATAACCTCTCCTTCGCGTGCTTGGCTAACGCACGGGTTGCTACACTCGTCTTACTCTTGAGCAAAGTCGACAACTTTTCCACTAAAATACGAGAAGGTATCAAAAACGCTTCGAAATTGCTACACCACGAAGATGACGTGCTACAGGCGCGAAATTTAACCGACAGGAAGAAGATGATGTGATATGCAAATGATTAGCTTTTCAGAGCATTCTCACTAGTTTGGCGCCGGTGGCGACACCTACAACGTGCTGACATGAGGAAAGTTTCCAACCGATTTCTCATATACAAACAGCAGTTGAGCGGTGTTGCCTGGTGAAACGTTGTTGTGATTCCTCGTGTAAGGAGGAGTAATGCGTACCATCACGTTTCCGACTTCGATAAAGCTCGTATTGTAGCCCATCGCGATTGCGCTTTATCGTATCGCGACATTGCTGCTCGCGTTGGTCGAGAGCCAATGACTGTTAGCACCATATGGAATCGGTGGGTTCAGGAGTGTAATACGGAACGCCGTGCTGGGTCCCAACGGCCTCGTATCACTAGCAGTCGAGATGACAGGCATCTTATCCGCATGGCTGTAACGGATCGTGCAGCCACGTCTCGGCCCCTGAGTCAACAGATGGGGACGTTTGCAAGACAACAACCATCTGCACGAACAGTTCGACGACGTTTGCAGCAGCAAGGACTACCAGCTCGGAGACCGTGGCTGCGGTTGCCCTTGACGCTGCATCACAGACAGGAGTGCCTGCGATGGTGTACTCAACGACGATCCTGGGTGCACGAATGGCAAAACGACAGTTTTTCGGATGACTCCAGGTTCTGTTTACAGCATCATGATGGTCGCGTCTGTGTTTGGTGACATCGCGGTGAGCGCACATTAGAAGCTTGTATTCGTCATCGCCATACTGGCGTATCACCCGGCGTGATGGTAGTGGGTGACATTGGTTACACGTCTCGGTCATCTCTTGTTCGCATTGATGACACTTTCAACAGTGGACGTAACGTTTCAGATGTGTTACGACCCTCGGCTCTACCCTTCATTCGATACCTCCGAAACCCTAAATTTCAGCAGGATAATGCACGATCCCATGCTGCAGGTCCTGTACGGGCCTTTCTGCATACAGAAAATGTTCGACTGCTGCCCTGGCCAGCACATTCTCCAGATCTCTCACCAACTGAAAACGTCTGGTCAATGGTGGCCGAGCAACTGGCTCGTCGCAATACTCCAGTCACTACTCTTGATGAACTGTGGTATCGTGTTGAAGCTGCATAGGCAGCTATACCTGTACACCCTCTGTTTGACTCAATGCCCAGGCGTATCACAGCCGTTATTACGACCAGAGGTGGTTGTTCTGGGTACTGATTTCTCAGGTTCTATGCACCCAAATTGCGTGAAAATGTAATCACATGTCAGTTCTAGTATAATATATTTGTCCAATGAATACCCGTTTATCATCTGCATTTCTTCTTGATGTAGCAATTTTTTTGGTCAGTAGTGTATATCAATCGAAATTGTTACGTTTTATCCAGGCCAGTGATCGTCAGATTTATTTCCTAATGAGACAGTAACGGTATTGTGGGATGGTTCCTCGCGTCGCATATGTACTGACCTTAAATGGTAACCTAAATAAAATGGTGTGTTATCAACCTCGAGTAGACCAGCAATTGTGCAGGCACGATAAATTGGCCACCGGTTCCCAAGTACTGATGGTTAAATGTCGTCACCACGCGGAACAGTTTTTGTCGACTCTTTTGTTTCACATTGTTGCCACCTTAGCAACTCGAGATTCGTGACACTGTAATTGCCTGACGAAGAGTTGTTGTTTTGTCTGTGTGAGTAGGCGATTATTTTTTAATAACAGTAATTGCATTATGCAACATTAGAGACCATCACAAAATTTTACTAAATGTTATGAATGTAGTTTTTCTTTTACTTTTTGCCTTAATTTAATTTCATACTCCTTCCTACAAATATGTGCCGCATTTCAAGATGACTGTCTCTGTTACGCGTATTCATGAATCCATGTTACTTTCGTTTGATATTTAACAGCTGACCAGTACGAGACGCACACGCAAATGAGTTGTAAGTAGAGGAAGTGAAACAAGGAAACATCCCCTCTCACATCTTCTTATCCTACATGACCGCTTTACTTCCTCGTATGAACGGACAACTTTAGTTCACACTGCCGAAATCATCGAGTTCTATTAAAATTAAGCTCTTCTCAAAATATTACACACTCCGTATTTTATTTGTTGCTGAGCAGGAAAACCAAGCTCTTAACGTTAGATGAAGGTTCTGGATTTGGTTGTTAGTTGCTAGGCGCATATTATTATAAAATATGACAGAGAACCGTGGGCCACAGTTTGAAGACCACTGATCTAGATCTTATTCTGCTTTCTCACCTTCAAATTAGTCCCCTTCGGAGCGAATATGCCGATCCCAATGTATTTGTCACTTTTGAAATTCATCCAAAAAATATTTGTCTGTTTGTATGTTCATTGACCTCTGCGATTCCGCCTGAATCTCCTCCACTGTATCAAATGTAGGCACCTTCAACTTGGGGAAGAGTAATAAGTCACGCAGGAAGCAGCCATTTCTTTTGGCTTCTCTGAACTGCCTCTGTATTTCAGTTCTAAGTGACATATTAGTGTATGCCTTTCTTTTCCTGAACATTTTTCTACTTCCTCCTCTCATCAATAACTTGAAGTATTCCTGCTATTGCCCAATGTTTCTTTTCAGCTGCCTTCTTTGTACTGACATTTGTCTGGCCAGTTGAGGTTTCATAACAGGTTAACTGATCACTCAACCTCAGTGTCCAGGTTCAGTAGGCAACGAACTTTGGAGCACTCGCGGCTAGCGCCTGCCATCGGTCCTGGCCTGACCGCGCACCGCGGAGACTTCTTCGCTACTCTGTTCCAACTGACCAACTCAATCCAGCACCCAGACAGCATTAAAATAACTGCTCAGGTAAAACCACACACGCTACACACGCTTGTGCAAAACACTTCCACAAACAACTTGAACAATACTTAAATGGTCACTGTGGAACAATGTGGACGAATCATAAGTCGACACACACACACACAAAGAACCCAGAAGCGGTCGGCGACCAAATACACGTCGTCCGATGAGACGACCTACCGATCGACCAACCAAGGTCGTCCTCACTCAAGTCATGTGTGTCGGCAACAGTCGGCCAAGTCATGGCTGTCTGGACCTCACTGTTTCTCCGTCCTGACTCAACTCCCGGCACACGACAACCCGGAAATACTAGCGGTCTTTCCGAAGATAGTACGGCAGCGCTCTTATCGATAAGCGCTGCTGCTGCCACTCATAGGCAGGCAAGTCAGCAACTTAGTGACGCCACTAATCGAATAAGAAACGGGACAGCAGTACTGCAAAGACAAGATGTCAAGTAATACACGGCACGAACACGAGCCGCGCACAGCTCAATTACAAATGCATACTTTATATAGGTTTGAACAATTACACATGAATATAATTTCATTACAGTCAAATATTGCCTTACAATGAATTTTAAGTTTCATTTTGCATGTCTCATAACCAGAATTTTAATTGCTAGTCAAATGTGCAAATTAATTTTTTCTTTCCAGTTTTGCACCATGTTATTCAAGTAAACTGCCTTACAAGTATTGGGCTAATCCACAGATCATTCACTAAGCAGATGAGAATAATTAAAAGCAATAGTACCAGATGCTAACCTTTTCGTATATCTGAGGCGAACTATTTGCTTTGGCACTCACTAATAATAATACTATATTATTTTTAGTCTCTCTATCAGTATGTCAAATATGATGATTTTATACTTTATTTAAATACCTTTTCAGCGGTGTATCATATACATATGTATTATGTCTTATTTATTACTTTTTTGTAAACAATTTTAAACACAAATGTCATAACTTTCATAACATTTGTTGTACAAATTTGGTCGTTATTTTATTGAACCCATCTGTTTATTGTGGTTTCAATGCTGTGATCAGATTTTCTTTAGTTTTTCAGGATATGATTTTATGGAATATAAGAGTTTTAGTTTTGAAGCAGCCAGAGTCATGCTGCACAGTGTTCATAACAATGCGGTGGTTCAGTTTTACCTCTTGCCGCGAATGGGGAAATCCAGGCAGATTCCGCTTGCTGGCATGCTTCACTCACGGTTTGAGATATATTTGAGCTAAATTTCACGGGAAAGATTTTGGCCATTTTATTAAAAAAATATTTCTATTGAAGTTATGTGGACTGATGTGCAGCAGCGACATCTAGTGTGCCATAAATAGACATGTCACCTGTCGCTGCATGGAAGTATATTTCATTTCCTTGAAGTTTCAACACGCATGGCGTAATGATGTCCATGATACTTAAAATTTTTAATTTTTTGACGATGTTTGTGCCGCTTATTAATGTAACTACACCATCAAAGTAACAGTGACTCGAATTGTGTAGTATACTGCATTTACTCAGGTATGGATATGTGAATTGATTCTGTATTTTGAGTAATTTTGAAACATTGTACATCAAGCTATCTCTGTATGTGTATTTTTAGTACTGAAGATGGTCATCGTTGATCGAAGTTAATAGTCTGATTAAGAAACAGCTGTGGAGCTGTGATCCGTGACTGGATTTATAATAAAATAAAACCCATCCACCTCCTCAGTCGGCGCTCTTCGGCTCCTCGGACTTCAGGGCGGCCGGCCGGAGTGGCCGAGCGGTTGTGGGCACTTCAGTCTGGAACCGCGCGGCCTCTTCGGTCACAGGTTCGAATCCTGCTTCGGGCATGGATGTGTGTAATGTCCTTAGGTTAGTTAGGTTTAAGTAGTTCTAAGTTCTAGGGGACTAATGACATCAGCTGTTAAGTCCCATAGTGCTCAGAGCCATTTGAACCATTTTTGAACTTCAGGGTGGCTTCTACTTACCTGACTGGCCCGGCTACTACACCGCAACATACCAACCACATATCGTTCAAGCAAACCTCTCGTTCCCTGACCAGTTTATGTCTAGGATCTACTGCTTGTAACGTCAGAGAGTGCCGTGTAAGAACTGGAAGTTTGGTGCGAGAGGTGGGGGAAGTTTGGTGTGAGAGGTGTGAAATGTGAATTTGTATGTTCATATACATAGGGACAAATCGAGTTATCAAAGCTGGAATTATGTGGAACGGTTGAAGTATCTTCAAGGTGGGATGTGAATTAGTTGGCTTTTGTAAGTTTGTCAGGAAGGGGTGCGTTGTTGTGTAGATTGGGATACGAGGGGCTGTGGTTGTTTCTGGAGTACCTACGGAATGATTTCGAGTACTTTTCAGAATTTATAGGTGTTTCGTTTGGATTGGTGCATCTCATGTGCCAGTCCCGACGTCTTTTAACTTGTAAGTAAATGCAAACATGCTGTTGGAGCTGTTGGTCACGATTACGAAGGAATTCTCTACGGAGGCGACGTAATTATTGGATAGGAACGGTTATAGAAGGTAGTTCAGAAATTGCATTTGAGGTGGTGTGTTGTAGAAAATCAGCCTCACGCTGGATGTTGTCATGACTTTGAAAGGTTGGATTCGTAGTGTCAAAATATTTCTTTCTTTATTATTGTTTTGTACATTTGCTCCACATGTGCTGGTGTGAGTTATCAGCGGTACAATTAATGCGGTCTTCAGTGGAAGGATAAAGAATATACATAAACACTCAAAACGAAAAATTTAAATGTGGGCTATTTACAAATAATTTGAATAATTTGTAAAGGGTGACCATAATGAAACGACCGTATGGCATTACTGGCATTACTGGCCCATCTAGTGTTGCTCGGACACCTGGTGCAGGTCTTTTTATTTGACGCCACTTTCTTAACTTATGAGTATATGAAGAGGTGATAAAATTATTGGGGCAACATCCAGTCTTTCAGTGAAGAGAATCCCCGTTCAGGCCAGGGATTTAACCTTGAACCCACGATGTAAACACAGAGATGCTAACCACTAGGATATGAGACGGACGCTGAGTGTACTGAAGGTTTTATATGAAATAAAATTTTAAAGTCAGGTGTATTTAAAACATAAGAATACATTTGGAGCACGATGTAAAAACGGAATTATCAAATGTGAAGCACTGCATTTTGCTAAAAGTTCAATGAGCAGTGTTGTTGGAGGGGGAAAAGTGGTTCAAATGGCTCTGAGCACTATGGGACTTAACTTCTGAGGTCATCAGTCCCCTAGAACTTAGAACTACTTAAACCTAACTAACCTAAGGACATCACACACATCCATGCCCGAGGCAGAATTCGAACCTGCGACTGTAGCGGTCGCGCGGTTCCAGACTGAAGCGCCTACAACCGCTCGTCCACTCCGGCCGGCTGGAGGGGGAAATTTATATTTTTAGAAGGGTAGAAACTCAAGGGTATAAGTATGGATACTGTTGATGGAGAAGGAGCGGCTGTTTGGGAGATAGCAAATGGTACCTAGTTTGTGGTGTGATTAGGGCCATAGTACGAAAGGGCAAAAGGGGAGGGAAAAATGTGAAGGGGATAACGGACAGAGAAAAGTGGGGAGAGAAAGGATAGTAGTGGAGCCATAATGATGTGGTATGAGTGTGATGGAATTATAGTTACTAGGACGGAAAAATGTCGTGACGGATTTAATTGTCTGGAAGAGGCAAACGGTTGAAATTTCATTGGAAGAGCAGAAGGAGTGCACACATATCATTGGTGGAATCTGTCATTATAGGCGCGGCAGCCTACTAGGAAAGGAAATTAAGGTTGAAGGAATAGCGTAATTGGAGTCATGTTTCCTGATGCTGTGGTTGTTCATAGGTATTCATTATGAGTCAGAAGATATGGAATCTGGAAGTCTGTGAAGGATTCATGTTGGGGACGGTAAATGGATGCCGAAAGCAAGGCGTGCATGAAGTTCTAGCATTTGGAGTAACTGAGTACATGGCTGGAACGGTTCTCCATAGAAAATTTGCTTGAGAGAGAATGGGTTGGGTCAATGTTTTGTACGTGTGGAGCGTAGAGGAGTGATGTAATTTCCAGCTTGGGCGAAAAAATATTACTTTTCTCACTTTATTGTTACTACATCTCCCTCGCCTCATATGAAATTGGAGTGGGCTATCAGCTGTACAACATTCCTCTCTTCAGCCAATAGATTTTAAAACTAGAAACGAATATTATTAAAAGTTGAATAGTTTACAGATGTATTAAAATCTACAAAAAGGGTGAACTTTGTCCGCTTTTACACGAAAACGTTAAGAATATTAATTTTTTAAAATTAAAAGTAAAGGGCAATAATATAAAAAACGATATATGCACAGTTGGCGAGAGTCTTAAAAAGACAGCACTGCAGTTTCACTTAAAAGCTGAAGGACCTGCCCTGGGAGAAACTGATATGGAGAGGGGAACAAGTGTTGTATGGGTCTGATGGGTGCGTGTAGAAAAATATTGAGATCAGTTGTGTAGGAACCGTGATGATAAAAATAGGTATTGGAATGGGTAGTGGAAAGAAATGTAAGGAAGTGATACACGTGTGGTCCAGGCTGTGGTATGAAGAGGGGTGGAGAGTGAGAAAGAGTGGGGAGCCCTTGTGTGCCGTGAGACAGGTTGGGAAGGGTTGCAGCTGGTAGTATGGATAAATATAGGGACGGACCTGATTGGCTGGGATAGGGAGTCTGTTGAGATAGCGATTGGATAGGATATGGAGTGTGTGTGGATGTGGGGACGGTGGTATGTTTTTTTTTTTTTATATATAGGTGCGGCAGCGTACAAGGTTTGATGATTGGAGGGGAAACAATGCGATTATTGGAATAAAAATATTGCAACTCGTATCTGTATCCATAAACAAGACGTCTCGCCATAAAATATGAAAACAAATCATATACAAGGTTACAATGAACACAGCAGATAGATTTTCACATCCTGTGCTGTATTAATTTAAGTAAACATTTGCCGTAGAGTGCACAAAACATGTCGAAACAAGTAATAAATGACTGGTTCACATGTAAAAATTTATAAATTTTCATTGATTTCATAGTGATATAAGCTATTATATGTTTCAGCTGCAATTCTAATATTTGGCTTTATAAAGCCACATTAAGGACGGGAAACTGCTGATTCGGGTGGCGGTTAGTATATACTTCTAAAATTACAGTTGTATTAGCATTTCATAAAACTCGCATACATAGGCGTACCTTATATTAAACCATAAGCCTTCGGAAATTAATTAATTGTAATCTTCAAACAACAAGCGTACGAGTTATGTTATTAAATCCTGAGCCGCTGCTCTTCAGTTTCTGTCATTAAATCCTGAGTCTCTCTACTCCCGTGCTAGTGAGGCACAATGAGTCAGAGTACAATGACATAACAAAATCAAAAAAGTTCTCTAAATAAATAAATGTTACACAGTAGATTTGTCTTTCTTATATTTGACAAACTGCCTATTGGCTTCTGTCTCGGGTTCTTCGGCCGACGTTCATCTAATGATTTTTCTGACGTTTCGCCAGCACGAGTGGCTGGCATTGTCAAAGCTTCACCCTCCATTGCCGGTGGTGTTCACCACCGGCAATGGAGGGTGAAGCTTTGACAATGCCAGCCACTCGTGCTGGCGAAACGTCAGAAAAATCATTAGATGAACGTCGGCCGAAGAACCCGAGACAGAAGCCAATAGGCAGTTTGTCAACAAGTGGCCACGAAAGCCTCAACAATTTCTTATATTTATCTTCTAAGATGCATCGTAGGGTCAGTATTGCCGGGCGTGTTTCCACATTTCTCCGGTACGCAAACTAATCTTTCCTGAGGTCGGCTTCTATCAGTTATTTCATTCTGCCGAAAATAATTAGCGTGATTACTCGACTTATTATTTTTTAAACTAATGGCTCGGTAATACTGACACGTTTGAGGGCCTGCGCTCTTTAGATTTATCACATTCTTCTTGAAGTCTGAGGGGTCTCACGTATCTTGTATCACAGGTGGAATAGTATGTCTTCAAAGGGATCTTGAATATTGAGGGAATGTCGATACAAAACCGAAACTGCAACTTTTTTGCTGCGTCCTGTGACGTGGACGTGCCCAATCCTAATGAACGGCAAAATAATCCTGCTAGAACCGAACTAGTCGATGGATGAGAATCTGGACCGGAACAGCTTATGTATGATATTAGAAGTTTGATGTGGGAGTTGTGAATGGGTTGTCGTGATGAGAGTGCGTGTGAATGGGTGCGTAATGGGACCTTAGTTTACGAATGAGCTACGGAAGAAATGGATTACAGGCAGCAGGTAGCATTAAATTTCGCACGCATCACGAAGTGTAGTCAGCTTAAATTCCGAGCAGGCGGTATGCGTCAGTACAGCTTGGCCCAGGTTTGCCGAGGAGTGGGAGGAATTGCATATTTTCTTACTCGGGTTTGCTAAAAGCGTAGGTTTCTTGAGATGAAGATCAAGTCACGTCATCGCTTTTTAATGCACACGGGAAGTCAGAGACGAAATGAAAAGCAGAAGAGTTCTCAAAAGAGCCCAGCCGCCGCTAGCACCACTGCACCACTGCTGCCTGCCCTCGTCTCCGCTCCGTAGTGAAAAGCATCCCCTTATTGAGTAGAAAAACCGTAGCAAGTTTGTTTGTCGGCTGCTGTTTAATTCAGGAAACCCTCATCAGGCGGCGACAAGGGCGCCCGTTGCACAGAGTGAGTGCCCGTTTAATATTCATATCGCCGCCGGCGCTCCGGGCCCCTGTTTTAAATTGGCGGTTTACACTCTTCTGCCGGCGACCAGCCTTCTTACAAGCGACCCCGCATCCTATCTGACATTATCCCTCCCATCAGTGTGAAACACGACTTCCCACCACACGGAGAGGTAGGAATGCGGTGTCTTTCAATTAGTATTGAGCGGCTCTGGTCCACTGGCCAAAAATATGGAACTGCAGCCACTGGGCCAATGGATGCGGCACCAGTTTCGCTGGATGAGAGAAATTTTCTCGAATCTCCGTCGACTGGTTGAACATCTAGAAACCGCAGTCACAGTAATCGCCTGACAGTTGCCGAGGAACACTCGTTCAAAAGCTCGTGTTTAGTCAATCATCCGAAGCTGCTGGGAACTCGAAAAAATTTCATTAACCTCTATCGCTGAGAGATACCGGTAGAGGCCACAAATGATCTAACTCGTTCACGACCCTGGCAATATCAGCAAACATTTGCGACGTAGCCGTTATCGAAAAATTTTGTAGAGAATGTCAGATCAAACACTTTTCAGACGTCTAATATCCAAATTGTTATTTGGCTACCAGTTTTGGCGATTTACTATTCCATCTTCAGTCCCTGACCGACGTGTAAGAAGAGTTCAACCTCGGTTCCTGTCAAAATCCATCATCTGAAGCGATCGCTGTATCAGGCAGAAATCTACAGATACCAGTCTGGTCCCTATTTTGGCAGGAACCGATGTTGGAATCTTCATACACGGCGGTCAGGGACTGAAGCTGGCGTGGTAAATTGCCGAAACTGGTAGTCAAATAAAATTCCAGCATCTCTGAAAAGATGGACATACAGGGAAAAATTTTGTAGTCCGCTTTGCCTCTTGTTAAACTTCGCTTGCCTCTTCTTTTTCTAATTTTTAAATGAGTTCTGAGTATTCCTGGTCCACAACAGGGTTCGAATACGATTGTCACGATATCAAATGGGATCGATGGTCCATATGATCATGCATCAGTTCAGCATACGCGGAACCACAAATCGCGGTTGTAGAGCCTGTGAGACGGAGGCGGAGCTCGTCTCCCTCAGGTGGTCTGTTCTCTCGTTTCATTTGGCTGTTCTTAAGGAAAATGGATACTCCGAGAAGCAGATTCGTCGGGCTATGGAGTTTGGACTATCTCCGGAGGTGCATGAAGAGGAACATAGATCGGTGACCTTTCTTCCTTATACTGGAGGCATATCGTTTAAGACTGGACGAATTTTAAGGCATTTTAACATTAAGAGTGTGTTCCGTCCACCTTCTAAGATTAGGGCACTACTGGGCTCTGTGAAATATGACTTGGGGCTTAGGAAACCCGGTGTGTAAAAATTCCGTGTCAATGTGGGAAGGTTTACATTGGCCGTTAGATTCGCACAATGCACGACAGGTGTGGAACATCGCCGTCATACGAGGCTACAACTGCCCGAAAAATCGGCAGTAGAAGAACACTGCTTAAATGAGGGACACAGTATGAAATTTGATGAAACTGTGGTAGTTGCCAACATTTCCGGTTTTTGGAACAGTGTCTAAAAAGAGGGTATTGAAATTAGGTTGGCGGAAAATTTACTCAACAGACAATGGGTTTCCTCTTAGCAAGACGTGGTATCCTGTATTGCCTCGCATCTAAATTGAACGTTCTTAGGTGCGGCACTGAGTACGATATATCGTTGCCAGCAGTTTCCCACTAAGGGCGGCGCCACCTCCCTGTCTTGGAGGGCAGCTACCGTGATGGGCGGCGCATGCGCCGTTTACTGAACGGTGGCCTATATAGGACGTCGAATTGGAGCCTGGCGTCAGTTCTCAGCGGGACTCATCAGCAGAAGCAGCATTCTCCTGAATATGGCGACCAGTTGGATCGCCGAAATATCGAGTCAAGTGGATTTTAGGATCCGGCAGCAAACCCGAAGAGACTTTCAACACTTATTACGCCGGGAAAGACTACGTAATCACATGATATGCATTGTCTGATCGGTAATGATCAAATCTCGCACTTATACAAGTCGCTCTATAGTCAAGTCACATGCCACGCACAACAACTGTGTTTAGCACAAAGTTCTTAAGGCATTCAACCGTAGAAACTGTTTTCATACAAAGACACAACATCAAACTAGTTTCAACCTTAAAATATGGTCATCAAAAAGTTTTCCTCCACATAACCACTGTTTACGGATTTAAAACGAATCCCCAGTGGCAATGAATCATAGCACTCTGCAACAAGTGGATGAGACTGTCGCCGTACCCATTACAGTATGACATTCTTTTCAAGCTCTACGCCTCCGTGTTCGCGATGTACTTTCATTTTTAGTCTGAGATACCTTGTTTAAAATAGCTTGAAACAGTTGATAAAACCTCCAGAGGAAGAAACCGGCAACTGAAAAATCTGGTGCTCCTTTTCTTGAACACGTATTGTGCCCCAAACGTGGGTGCATGGCACTCAGAGAAGTTACCATACAGTATGATGTAGCAATAGCAGTTATACTGTGAGATTTGGTATTATTACCACCTGACGTGGTGTGAACTAACAGAGACGCTGTTTCCTAAAATTGTGCTGCTTTAGGACACCATATCGGGTATCCTCCATACAGAACGTCGTATCCGTATGGTACACGGCCAGCGTACTCCTTGTGAAATGCACGGTCCCCGATAGCCACAGTAATATTTGCGTTTACATTTGTAAGTAATTATATCCCTGGATAGCGATATTTTTTCCATTCGAGGAAATTCTCTTTGAACATATACAGGGCGATTCAGCTGCCACTACCAATGTCGTTTTATGAAACTCGCAATATTATATTTGGCCTTCAAAAACCAAGACTTCAGTATTCATTCGCTCGCTATGTGCAACCTATTAGTCTTACAGAAAAAATTAACAGGAACTTTTCGTAGGAAACTTAATGTAGTTAAATTGTGTGCTGGGATACGTGTACGCCGAGTGCGAGTAATTCAAGAAAAGTGACCTTCAAACGGACCTCCATTCCCAGCATTCATCCACCATCAGTGAGGATTTCTAGTGTGTTGCTCGTGGCACTCTCTACTACCACTGTGCAAAAATTTCCGACTGCACAAAGTATTCCCGATATTCGACCTTTTCTGGTCTCCAGTGAATAGACTGTCACGCCAACAACATAGTCGGCAATTTCGTTAACGTTATTAATTTAAACGTGCCCGTGAGGGTAATGAAAGAAAAACAACTTCTGTAAACGTTACGCTAAAAGTAAAGACCTTGACAATTCGATCCAAATTTAACCCCTACAAGCACAGCAGTTTCATAGTCAGAGGGTCAGACGATTTCATGTTCGTAATTGTTTATTTTATGCTCCTAAAAATCACAAAATTGTAAGGTAAAATTTACACAAACGTCAATTTTACAATTTGTAACGGCTCGAATTAGCCGGTGGCGTAATAATGCTATTCCATCTAGAGCAAAGAAAATCGAATGTGGGAAATAATTCGTAGAGTCACAAATATTTGCAGAGTAGTGAGATGGAATGCCATGATCAACGTATTATAAATCGCAACCTGTACAGGCTGAGTGTAGTGTGCGAGTGTGTTTGGAGGTCAATTTTGCACGCTGTTCTTGAATGGAACTACGGCCTCTAACGACATCGTATCCTTGTATATTATTTAACTACATCAAATTTCCTACAAAAAAAGGCCTGTTACTTTTTTAGGGAAGGAGTAATAGCTAGCGTGTAGCAAGACAGAAGATATGAAAATCTTGCGAGTTGTTTCTGAAAGCCAGATACAACATTACGAGTAGCACAAAACAACGACGGTTGCAGGGGGACAAGGCCGGTACGAGCACCATTTTGTAGTGTGGGTTGCCTACATCAGAGGCAGGTATGCACTCAGGGGAAAACCTATTGTTCTCCTTTGACTTACATGTCCTTAACCTATTGTTCTCCTTTGATTCACAGGTCATTAACCTATTGTTCTGCTAAAAGGATCCTTCCTTTTCATTGACAGATCCTTAACCTATTGACCCCCCCAAAACCTTCCCCATACCCCCCTCAGGAAACCTCCAACATACCATCTCTCCCTCACTGCTACAGGTACACTTTCAGATCTGAGTTATTGGAGCAGCCCCTCTCACTCTTATCAATCTGATTGAATTCTTAATTAAATTGATCAATTAATTAACCTCTCCCACTCTGGTAAAGCCCCTGCCCCTCCCACAGTCCCTCCTGGAAATAGGTGGGAAAAAGAGTGTTGATCGGTCGTTTGGAGAGAATAGGAGTGCAGTATATGGAATATTATTTAAACAATTTAGACAATGAATAGAATATTGTTTAATTATTTAAGTCAGTGTATGGCATATAGTTTATTTATTTATTTAAAAAAATTTTCAGGGAATCGATCCCCTCCTCACCACCCCATTCGCCCCATCTCCCCCTCACCCCCTCCTCACTCACCCTCCCCTCCTCTACCTGGAAATGGCGGCTCTGCAGTGGAGAGGAAGGATGTCACAAAGGTAAATTCAAGCCTATATTGTTTATTTACAAAACAAATCAGTTTGTGCAGGTTGCATTTCTCTTGCTCATCAGTCTCTGCTGTTTGGAAAGATAAAGGTCTTGTATGAAGTAATTAAATCGATTTTATTCCAGCTGTGGATGGAATACCGTCATGGAGCACACATCACAAGCAATTACACAGTTAAAAAACTTTCGATCGGGAAGCACGCACCGCCCGCCATCCCCTCTCCACTCAACTGCACACACCACCACCACACACGCTCCCAGGAGTCACTATGCACCGACGGCTCCCGCAGGCGACCTCGCGGCCGTCAGCTGCTGAGCCACGCTCAGGTGTCAGTTTGGGTCCTGCAAACAAGAGGCGGAGGAATCTCTTTCATACCAGACACCTGAGAAATACATGTTGAAACACATGTCTACCTAGACACCGTTGCTGGCACGATGATGCATAGCCTTTGTCCCTGCGGCCCAGCGAGATGTTCGCATATCAGATCACCCTCAGCAAGATGTTTACATAATGGCTCACCCTTGCAAACACAGCTAAAAGGTTCTCAATGTTATACTGACGTCATAGGTCTATGTAAATATGAGCCAAGTCTCCCCTGTGAACATGCAATAGAAATGTGTTGTAATGCTTCCCAGAGTAGCACAGGGTACATTCTCCCTAGCGATCCTAACAGGACATGTGAGACGCCTCCGGCCATGGACGTGTTTACTCAACCACGACGCGTATCATCCGGTGCAGCACAAGACTAATTGCCAAATGCGAGATGTCTGTGTAGTGGATCACCTGCGGAGGTGCAGCTAAAAGGTTCTCAGTGTTATACTGATGTCACACATCTATGTAAATAAGAGCCAGGCGTACCTCTCGGAAATAGTACAGTACTGCAGACATAGTTCAGGATCCCTTTTGTAGGAGCTTTCATGATGTCTCAGCTTGTCTGGATTGAAATTCTTGTCCTAACAGAACCTGTTTACGGAAATAGCATTTACAGAAATGCATTACTCCTGATGGTCCTAACGTGGCATCCCATCCATCACTGGTTTCCCACCGTGGACATCGTTAAGTCCTGCTTTCAACAATCATCTCTGAAATTCAAACATTCTCACCGCTATGTAGCGGCTCCTATGTTCCAGCACAAAGGATATCTTACGAATGAATGGAGCATTCTGATCGGCTCTTACTGAATTTACCCGCCAAATTACTTATGCTGCTGATGTGGAAGCACTGTCCACGTTTTTCCTTCTGCAGACGAGACTTTCAGTGGCAAATTATATTGTACAGATCGCCATATTGGAATGACAGTTAAACCCTGAAAAAGAGGCCTACAGATCGTCGAATTTGGAAAGACACTTGCTCAATGACACTGTTCTGCCACTGAGTACGGAAGCTACAATACTTTAGCGTGAAACCGATCTCCACATACCATATTGATGTAGTAAACACGCAATTCGTATCCTGCGCCATACAAATTCGATCCTTTTGCACCAAGCATATAGCTATCGACTGCAAGACACTCATACATTTACAGTGAAGAGCACTATGGGACTTAACTTCTGAGGTCATCAGTCCCCTAGAACTTGGAACTACTTAAACCTAACTAACCTAAGGACATCACACACATCCATGCCCGAGGCAGGATTCGAACCTGCAACCGTAGCGGTATCGCGGTTCCAGACTGTAGCGTCTAGAGCCGCTCGGCCACAACGGCCGGCACAGTGAATACAGACAGCATAAGCACATGCGCTGTGTATACTCCACATAGCACTAGATATTTCCTGTGGCGTCAGGTGATCATCAACCACAGTCGACGGTCACAAGTCATTCACTTCCGATGCGTGACCAGAATACCCTCAGCAGACCAAAGTCACTCTCAGAACTGTTCTACAAAGTTGAGCTCGTTTCCCCTCTGCACAAAGGTGTTACTGTGTCTGGCCCCGACCTGCTTGCCTGCTTCCTTTCTACACTCATCTCCAGACTCCAGGATTACATGAACACATGTATTTTCACATGGTTTGCCATAATATTATACCATTTACGCGATACTTCTCAGTATCAAGCACACAACAATTTCGCTTGCATAGCAGTATCGCTCGCAAAGTATAATTTCGAAGATATAGACAAGAAATGACTAGAGAACCAGCAAACATCTCTTCCACCTGTCTTTCACTTGCTAGATGTGTACACCACAATCGATATTCCCTCAACTAAATGAAGGCGCGAAATCTGCAGAAGCAGTTAACTGGACAATTTAAACAGAAGGGAATAATGGCACAGTGCAAACACACGTCCATATTGAATCTTCTCAAATTTCCACGCAATCACGAAAGTTATCCAATACATACTAAGTGTTAGTTCGCTATTCGGCCGTCTAGAGGATTACACGGTTAAGTCAGCTACATTCCTGCTTCCCAACAGGCCCCTCCATTTGGACAGCTCCTGGCGTTAGTGGGAAACGTGAATCATTCCAGCTACAGGCCACCGCCATGCACCACTAGGTAGAATCGTCCTAGGAAAATGGCCACATACATATTTGATCGCTTTACTTACAATTAAATATTACGATCGTGGTCTCAATTGGACGAAATTCGACAATGAGCGCAGTATCGGAAATACACCCTGCTGACCGCAGTGACTCTGAAAATAAAAATGTCTGTACCATTCTTATGAGTTGACATACTGCTCCCTTTGCTATCACAGTATTCCACGTCAAATCCATACCTTCCTTATGACTGGGCATAGTCATTTCCTTTGCACATGTCGAACACACACATACACACACACACACACACACACACACACACACACACACACACATACTTTGCAAGACTGATGACTGATGCTCAAGGCAAACCTATCACGCATCCCCTGCTACTAAGTATAATACTTCGCCAATAACTGATTGCCGAAACAATACTGACCAGAAATCGGCGATGGGTGGACATGTCTCATAAGTTTGTTCTGTGAGTGGTACCACCGGATCTTAGAAAGAGAGATGTAATCGTCTTACAAACTGCCAGATGTTAAAAAACACGATCGCAACAACTACTGTATGTTACTGTTACAAGCGGTCCTGGTTCTACAGGTACACACAAGCATCCATGTTGAAAGCTATACCAGCTTTATAAATTGAGATATACCATTACCTCTGAATTTAGTGGTTTTTACAGAGAAATACCATGACCCTGAATATATACGGCGAACGCTGGAATGTGTATTATAAGACCAATAGTGTGGTTACATGTCGTCAATGGTGCAGCCTTCTGATAAAATCAATGACTTTAGGAAATGATTCGTGTAAGGAACGTGGTACAAAAACCAGTATTTGCAACTCCCTCATGCCGCTGATGGATATTTCACCAGTACTTGTAATGCATTCTGTCTTGATGCCATGTCAGAGTTTCTCTGATATATCCACTGGGTTATAGACGAGGGTTGATTGAGAAGAATCACAAACAGTAGATGCTGTGCTGACTGAGGCCGTAAGAAATGTACACTAGTGAGCCGTGCGTGGCTCGTGTTCTTGCCATTTCTCATTTAAAGTCGTGGCTCAAATGGTTCAAATGGCTCTGAGCACTATGGGACTCAACTGCTGTGGTCATAAGTCCTCTAGAACTTAGAACTACTTAAACCTAACTAACCTAAGGACATCACACACATCCATGCCCGAGGCAGGATTCGAACCTGCGACCGCAGCGGTCGTGCGGTTCCAGACTGTAGCGCCTTTAACCGCTCGGCCACTCCGGCCGGCTTTAAAGTCGTGTTTTTGCCATAGTGCCACATCGTTATGTTATTTTCAATTACTTGTGTCACTGAGTTGCTGCTTTGCCTGCCCGTGAGTTGCAGCAGCAGCACTTATTGATATAAGCCCTGCCATATTATCTTTGCAGTACTGCTATTACTTCCCGGTCGTCGTGTGCCGTGAAGTCAGCTGGAACGTGCCAGCAGTTAGTTCGGACCTGGCAGTGTTTGGGTTGGCACAGTGCACAAGTTCAGTTGGGACACGTCAGCAGTGAGGTCCGGACCGCCATGACTCGCCCAACGGTTGCTGACACGCATGATTGAAGTGGTGACGACTTTGGTTGGTATTCAGTTGGTCGTCTTGCCGGACGACGTGTATTTGGCCAGCGATTGCTTGTGGGTTGGCTGTGTGTGCCGAATCGTGATTCGTCTCGGTTATTGTACAGCACAGCCGTTAGCATTGTCTGGTTCTTCGTGCAAGTGTTCGTGAAACCGTGTGTAGTTTGTATGATTTTGGCTGACAAGTTATTTTAAATGTTGTTGGCATACAGGCTCGGAGAAGCCGGTCGTTGCTGTGGAGCAGTGAGGAATTCTCCATGGGGCGTAGTTTGGCCGGGGCCCGCTGGTGGTCCTTACGCGGGGTCAGAGTGAATGGCGCTGTTCCCATTGCTACGAGGTCCGTGGCTCATGGACCCTTGACACGAAAGGTGAGTTTTGATTTAACCTACCAGCAAGTCAAGACTGTTCACATTGTGTCGTTTGGAGTTTGTTGTCGGCTGTTGGGATATTCCCGCGAGCAACAACGTGGTTTTCAAGTTGGAAAATTCTAGCCACCCTCCGGTGGAGTTTCACTGTATTTGGTTATTTGAATTGAAGTGCACCAGCGGAATCTTCTGCCTTGTGGCCGTTAATGTTCCAGTTACCTGCCCTGGGTGTTGAAATAAATTTAAGACAGTGTAGTTTCCTCGCTGTGTTGTTGCTGTCCAGCGTGGTTTGTGGTACGACACCTCCATGTATGATTTGTTGCGGGAGCCAATATCTTCTACGTTGTTCCGTTGAACTCCCTGTTGTGTCCTGGTCGGGTGAAGTGGAAGTTATCTTGTTGGTGGGTCCGCTGACTGTCGGTCGTTTGGGTTGCCATCGGATCGTGAATGGTTGGCCCGACTGCCTGTCTCGCCTAAGCGAGCGTTAGTATTTGACTTACAGGCCGACCCTCGAACATCTGGGTGCCCTTACGTGTACTGCCTTTTTTTAAAAAAAATTTGTTCTTGTTGTTGGTACTTGTATGGCTTCTAGCCGGTTTTGTGTTTAAAATTAGAGTTGTTTTACTCTTAAGGGCTTCAGTCTAGTTTAAAGTACTGTTTCACGTAAGCCCTTTCACGTTAATTTTTTTTTGGTGTATTTTTAAGTCTTTCGCCTTCAGTCTATTTGAATTTAACTTGTTTACGTTAACCTATTGAGTTTTTAAGTCTTTGGCCTTCAGCCGGTTTGAGTTTCTGTTGTTTGTTCTTAAAGCCTTCTGCCTAAATTAAAGAACTGTTTCACGTAAGGACTTTGTTGTTTAAAAAAAAATAATGTTTTGGCGTTTTAAGTGTTGGACCTTCAGCCGATTTGAATTTAAATTGCTTACTTCAGCCTAACGAAAGAACTGTTTTGAGATAAGGCTTGCCTTCTAAATTTCTGATTATGCTTACGTTTTAAGTTATTGTCCTTCAGCCATTTTTAAATTTAAGTGGGTTTAAGCTGTTAATTAAGCCCCAAAGATTAAAGCTGTTTGTTAAATTTTTTGAGCTCTTGTAATGTTTGATGAAGTAATATAGTTGTATGTTCCAGTGAAACTGACAGCCCCTTCTTTTGACCCCTTTCCACAATTTATTCTATCTGTCCTGTCCTGCGGGTTAAGCAGGGCGTTTCAACTAGCTTTTCAGATTTCTGATGTTAGGCTCTCCGGTAGAAATGATGTCTGGGATTTGGAATCAAGTCTCTCCATTCAACTACATACCTGCATTGGATCCTATGGGGATGTCCTTTAATGATTACAGCCACTAGTGAATCATATTTCTGGCACTCTCATATCTCGAAATGAGTCACCTTTTTCGAAACTATCAACCAGAGTAAAATTTGAGATAGTCCATATGTCTCTTTCAACTGCTGCCATTTCTGCAGCTTTGCACATGTGATCGTTCCAATTTAAGTCAGAACTGAGTAGAAGTCGGAGAGAGCTGTATCTACCACCTTCTGCACAGGACTGTGTTTTGACTATACGATGGGAACCGGAACATGTTGTCGTAGCTCCACCAACAGTGTACGATGTGTACAGGTCAGCACGAAACAATGTCTGCTCCTGCAACACGAGGTAGTATAAAAGACAGCATGGGAACTGGGAGAAGGACGAAGATTTTGGTACCGTATTGTGGTGCGTCCCCAAATACATACAAGAATGACTGATCCAAAGCAGATTTGCGTCTGTCAGGGCCCATTCACATCTATCACCCCAACATACTATCATTATTATTCTGTACCATCCAACAGAGAAAAATCACAAACTACAAAAGCATCACTAGCTTCATCTGATAGAGAACTCAATAAGATTTTTACCGCATGTATCTCCTCTCATATATCGAAAAAAGGTATCGTGTGCATGCCAACATCGAGCACAAGTAATGATCCTATTAAATATACAGGTACTGATCGATTGCAAGGACCGGTGTAAAGTTGCATCACCTTTACTGTAGGAGGATGACCGTATCCCACAAAAAATACTCTAAGTGGCAGCAAATCCTCCATGTCACCCTCTGTCATCGTTTGAAACATTCTTTTTCTCTGCTGTAACGCACTTTGTACACTGCCATACATTTTGTTTCTTCCACCACGACTGTGTCAGATTTTAAACTGTCATTAAAGATTTCTGATCCATTGCTTCTCAAAAAAAAACTAGACATTGCACAGTATAAATCATGTTGTTACTGCTGCTACCATAACACACCACACAAACTGGATGATTTTAAATAAAAGACAGTTACAACATATGGAAACTGGAAGAGTTTGGCAGCGTTGTGGAGAGTTTCCAAACAGCTATCTACAGTTAAACTCATCTGTCACAGTGGATCTGCACTCTGTGTCAACTGATTCCTCATATCGCAGTCATTATCCAATCACTGTTTCGGCGCTAGACATCCCCAGTATGTCAGGGGGTACTGATAGGTTCGCCTTGAGCATCAGGCTTATAGAGTATGTGTGTGTGTGTTCTAACATGGGCCTAGCAAATGACTATGCCCAGTCATAAGGAAGGTATGGATTTGACGTGGAATACTGTGATAGCAAAGGGAAAAGTATGTCAAGTCATGAGAATGGTACAGATATTTTTATTTCCAGAGTCACTGCCGTCGGCAGGATGTATTTCCGATACTTTGCTCATTGTCGAATGTCGTCCAATTGAGACCGCGATCGTAATATTTAATTGTAAGTATAGCGATCAAATATGTATGTGGTCAGTTTCCTAGGACGATTCTTACTGGGGGTGTGGGGCGGTGGCCTCTGGCTCGAATGTTTCCCGCTTGGAGCAGGAGCCGCTCGAATGGTAATGTCTGTTGGGGCGCAGGAATGTAGCTGACCTAACCGTGTCTTCTTCTAGTCGCCCGAATACGAACTAATACTTGGAATGTGTTGGATAGCTTTCGTCATTGCATGGAAATTTGACAAGATTCAATATGAACGTGTGTTTATGCCTTACCATTATTCCCTCCTGTGTAAATTGTCCGGTTGACTGCTTCTGCACATTTCGCACCTTTATTCAGTTGAGGGAATATTGATTGTGTTGTGCACATCCAGCAGTTGAAAAACGGCTGGAGGACACGTTTGCTGTTTCTCTAGACGTAAAAAACACCTTAGTTGACTTTGTAAATTATAAGGATGATTTGGAATCTGTTACATTACCAACTTTGGATTTCGCAAGTGGTAATATCAGTTTCCTCTATTTTATTCGAGATGTCATGTAAAGGTCTTCGCAGACGAGATCATTTCCTACTTGCACAGTGGTTTACAGTACTCTCCATATCGCTAAGGGTTGTTTCTAGAGAAATAATTTCGAGTCTGTATCTTCGGAATTATACTGTGCGAGCGATACTGCTATGCAATCAATATTACTGTGTGCTTGATACCGAGAAATATCGCGTAAATGGTATAATATTCTGGCAAATCATTTGAAAATCCATGTGTTCCTTTAATCCTAGAGTCTGGAAATGGGCGTAGAAAGCAAGCTAGCAAGTAGGTTGGGGTCAGAAACGGTAACGCCTCTGTGAAGAGCCCGACTTAGTACAACAGTTCGGAGAGTGACTTCAGTCCACTGACGGCGCTCTGGTCACGCGTCAGGAAGGGATGACTTGTGGCCGTCGATTGTGGTTGATGATGGACTGACGACTGACGTCATGGGAAATATCTAGTGCTGTGTGGAGTATACACAGTGCATGTGCTTATGCTGTCTGTCTTCGCGGTAAATGTACGAGTGTCTTCCAGTCGATAGCTATATGCATGGTGCAACAGGAGCGATTTTGTATGGCGCAGGATATGAATTGTGTGTTTACGACATCGATATGGTACATGGAGATCGGTTTCATGCTGAAATATTCAAGCTTCTGTACTCAGTGGCAGAGCAGTGTAAATGAGAAGGCGTCTTTCCGTATTTGACGATCTGTAGGCCACTTATGCAGGGTTTAACTGTCATTGCAATATGGCGATTTGTACAAAATAGTTTGCTGCTGAAGGTCTCATCTGCGAAAGGTAAAAGGCGCAGAGTGCTTCCACACTGGCAGCATCAATAATTTGGCAGTTAAATTCATTAAAAGCCGATCAGAATGCTCCATTCATTCATAAGACATCCTTTGTGCTGGGACATAGGAGCCTCTACATAGTGGTGAGAACATTTGCGTTTCGGAGATGATTGTTGAAAGCAGGATTTAAGGACTTCCAGGAAGAATGACACGTGATGGGCGTGGTGCCACGATAGGACCATCAGGAATAACGCATTCGGTATTATTTTGGGCTATTTCTGTAAACAGGTTCTTTTAGGACAAGAATTTCCTTCCAGACAAGCTGAGACATCACGAAAGCTCCTACAAAAGCGAGAGTTAACTATTTCTGCAGCACTTTACCAATTCTGAGAAGGGACTGATAAGTAATGGATGGGCTGTCCCATTAGGGTCGCGAGTAAGAATGCAGTCGGTGTTATTTGGGGCTATTTTCGTGAACAGGCCCTCGTAGGACCAGAATTTCCATCCAGACAAGCAGAGACATCAGGAAAGCTCCTACAAGAGCGATCGTTAACTATTTCTAAGGTAGACTTGGATCTTATTTACATAGACACGTAACATCAGTGTAGCATTGAGAACCTTTTGGCTGCATCTGCGCATGTGAACCGCTAAGCAGACATCTCGCACTTGGCAATTAGGCCTGTACTGGACTGGCGGGTATGTGTGGTGGCTGAGTAAACACATCTGTGGTCGGAGCAGTCTCGCATATCCCATTAGGATCGCTAGGGAGAATGCACCCTGTGCTACTCTGGGAAGATTTACAATACATTTCTATAGCACGTTCAGAGGGGAGACTTGGCTCTTATTTACACAGACCTATGACGCCAGAATGACAGTATAACACTGAGAACCTTTTAGCTGCATCTGCGATGGTGAGCCGCTACATAAACATCTCACTTAGGGTGTTCTGCTGCGTGAACATCTTGCTGGACCGCATGGACAAAGGCTATGCATAATTGTGTCAGCAACAGTATCCGGGTAGACACGTGTTTCGACATATATTTCGGAGGTGTCAAGTATGAAAAGGATTCCGCTGCGTCATGTTTGTTTGATCCGAACGGACACCTGAGCTTGGTTCGGCAGCTGATGGCTGTGGCTTTGTGGGCGCTGTCGGTGCATCGCGACGACTCCTGGGAGCGTATGTGGCGGTGTCCTGTGCGGTCGAGCGGAGAGGGAATGGCGGGTGGTGCGTGCTTTGCGATCAAAAGGTTTTTAACTGTGTAATTGCTTGTGATGTGTGTTCCATGACGGCATTCCTTGCACAGTTGGAATAAAATCGATTTAATTACTTCTTACAAGACCATTATCTTTCCAAACAGCAGAGACTGATGAGCAAGAGAAATACCATCCCCAAAAACTGATTTTTTTTGTAAATAAACAATATAGGCTTGAATTTCCCTTTGTGAGACCCTTCCTCTCCACTGCAGAGCCGCCATTTCCAGGTAGAGGAGGGGAGGGTGAGTGAGGAGGGTTGAGGGGGGGATGGGGCGAATGGGGTGGTGAGGAGGGGATCGATTCTCTGAGAAATTTTTTAAATAAATAAATAAACTCTATTCCATACACTGCCTTAAATAATTAAACAATTGTTTAAATAATATTCCATACACCGCAATTTAATTTGCTCCAAATAACCAATCAAGTGAGTCTTTTTCCTGCCAATTTTAGGGAGGGAGTGTGGGAGGGGGTTTACTAGAGGGGGAGAGGTTAATTAATTAATCAATTAAATTAAGTACTAAATCAAACTGATAAGAGTGAGAGAAGCTATTCCAATAACTCAGACCTGTAAGTGTACCTGTAGCAGCAAGGGGGAGAGGGTGGGTTGGAGGTTTCCTGAGGGCTGGGAGGATGGGGAAGAGGCGGGGGCAAGATAGGTTAAGGACTTGTCAATCAAAAGGAAGGATCCTTTTAGCAGAATAATGGGTTAATAACCTGTTAATGAAAGGGGAACAGTAGGTTAATTACCTGTTAATCAAAGGAGAACAATAGATTTTCTCCTGAGTGTATACCTGCCCCTGATGTAGGCAGCCCGCACTACAAGAAGTGTTCATACTGGCCTTGTCCCCCTACTACCACCGTCGTTTTTTGCTACTCGTAATTTTGTATCTGGCTTTCAAAAACCACTAGCGAGATTTTCGTATTTTCCGTCTTGCTATTAGTCCTTCCTTGGAAAAGTAAAAGGACTTTTTTGTAGGAAAATATGATGTCGTTAAATAATGTACAATGATACAATGTCGCTAGAGGCTGTAGTTCTATTCAAGAATAACGTGCAAAACTGGCCTTCAAACACACCTGCACTCTACACTCAGCCTCTACAGGTTGCGATTTATAGTACATTGTTCATGGCATTCCTTCTCACTGGTCCGCAAATATTTGCGACTCTACGAATTACACTCCTGGAAATGGAAAAAAGAACACATTGACACCGGTGTGTCAGAGCCACCATACTTGCTCCGGACACTGCGAGAGGGCTGTACAAGCAATGATCACACGCACGGCACAGCGGACACACCAGGAACCGCGGTGTTGGCCGTCGAATGGCGCTAGCTGCGCAGCATTTGTGCACCGCCGCCGTCAGTGTCAGCCAGTTTGCCGTGCCATACGGAGCTCCATCGCAGTCTTTAACACTGGTAGCATGCCGCGACAGCGTGGACGTGAACCGTATGTGCAGTTGACGGACTTTGAGCGAGGGCGTATAGTGGGCATGCGGGAGGCCGGGTGGACGTACCGCCGAATTGCTCAACACGTGGGGCGTGAGGTCTCCACAGTACATCGATGTTGTCGCCAGTGGTCGGCGGAAGGTGCACGTGCCCGTCGACCTGGGACCGGACCGCAGCGACGCACGGATGCACGCCAAGACCGTACGATCCTACGCAGTGCCGTAGGGGACCGCACCGCCACTTCCCAGCAAATTAGGGACACTGTTGCTCCTGGGGTATCGGCGAGGACCATTCGCAACCGTCTCCATGAAGCTGGGCTACGGTCCCGCACACCGTTAGGCCGTCTTCCGCTCACGCCCCAACATCGTGCAGCCCGCCTCCAGTGGTGTCGCGACAGGCGTGAATGGAGGGACGAATGGAGACGTGTCGTCTTCAGCGATGAGAGTCGCTTCTGCCTTGGTGCCAATGATGGTCGTATGCGTGTTTGGCGCCGTGCAGGTGAGCGCCACAATCAGGACTGCATACGACCGAGGCACACAGGGCCAACACCCGGCATCATGGTGTGGGGAGCGATCTCCTACACTGGCCGTACACCACTGGTGATCGTCGAGGGGACACTGAATAGTGCACGGTACATCCAAACCGTCATCGAACCCATCGTTCTACCATTCCTAGACCGGCAAGGGAACTTGCTGTTCCAACAGGACAATGCACGTCCGCATGTATCCCGTGCCACCCAACGTGCTCTAGAAGGTGTACGTCAACTACCCTGGCCAGCAAGATCTCCGGATCTGTCCCCCATTGAGCATGTTTGGGACTGGATGAAGCGTCGTCTCACGCGGTCTCACGTCCAGCACGAACGCTGGTCCAACTGAGGCGCCAGGTGGAAATGGCATGGCAAGCCGTTCCACAGGACTACATCCAGCATCTCTACGATCGTCTCCATGGGAGAATAGCAGCCTGCATTGCTGCGAAAGGTGGATATACACTGTACTAGTGCCGACATTGTGCATGCTCTGTTGCCTGTGTCTATGTGCCTGTGGTTCTGTCAGTGTGATCATGTGATGTATCTGACCCCAGGTATGTGTCAATAAAGTTTCCCCTTCCTGGGACAATGAATTCACGGTGTTCTTATTTCAATTTCCAGGAGTGTATTTCCCCCATTCGATTTTCTTTGCTCTAGATGGAATAGCACTATTACGCCACCGGCTAATTCGAGCACTTGCAAATTGTAAAATTGACGTTTGTGTAAATTTTGCCTTACTATTATGTGATTTTTAGCAGCATAAAATAAACAATTACGAAGATGTATTCGTCTGATCCTCTGACTACGGTACTGCTGTGCTTGTAAGGGTTAAATTTGGATCAAATTGTCAATGTATTTAGTTTTAGCGTAACGTTTACAAAAGTTGTTTTTCTTTCATTACCCTCACGGGCACGTTTAAGTTAATAATGTTAACTATGTAGCCGACTATGCTGTTGGTGTAATACTCCAATTGGTAGAGACCAGAAAAGTCGAATATCGGGAGTAGTTCGTGTAGTCGGAAATTTTTGCACAGTGGTGTTAGGAAGTGCCACGAACAACGTACTAGAACTCCTAACTGATGATGGATGAATGCTGGGGATAGAGGTGCATTTGAAGGTAACTTTCCTTGACTAAATCGCTTTCAGGGAACACGTGTCCCAGTAAAAAATTTAACTACATTAAATTTCCTACGAAAAGGTCCTGTTCACTTTTTCTGTAAGCCTAATAGTTTGGACGTAGCGAGCAAAAGAATGTGGAAGTCTTGAGGCTATAGCCGATTTGTTTGATATTTTGCTGCATCGTCGTTAAAGTGCACAGAGTTCGTTCTGAATCACAGTTAACTACTACAGCCGCTGAGCGCTACGTTGTGCAGCAGATAAGAAGGGACCCACATCATACAGCTTGTGCAATTGCAAACACATTTAACAGGAGTGCAAGGCAAGCAGTCTCGCACTCCGCAGCGTCACATTGACTGCATAGGGGGTGGTCTCTTTGTCCAATGACCAGTACGTTGTATTCCATATGGCGACGGGTGGAGGACACATAATGCACCCTGGAACAAGGTACAACACGATAGTCTTGGTGATATCTGTGCCATTGTGTGGTCGCACTGGTGCTTGTGACCTCCATATCTCTGAAAATGGTACACTCACCGGACAACGTGATGGTGATAGAGTACTCCTTCCCATGTGAGTAAGTTCATTTTCATATTTCTGTACATCATCCGCGGTGTGCAATGTCAGGGGCTTGAAGGTGAGAGGGAAGCTTAGAAATCTGAAAAGGGAAATGCAACGGATCAATCTAGATATAATACGTGTTGCTGAAGTGAAATGGAAATAAGACAAGGATTTCAGGTCAGATGAGTATAGGATAATATCAACAGCAGCAGAAAATACTACACCGGTAGTAGTTTCCGTTACGAATAGAAAGGGAGACGAGAGAGTGTCACTGTGAACAGTCGGTGATAGGACTGTTCATATCAGAATCGACAGGAGACCAACACCGCCAACGATAGTTCAGCTATACAGGCTGACGTCGCAAGGTGAAGATAGGGAGATAGAGAAAGTATATGAAGATATTGAAAGAGCAATATGGTACGTAAAGTGTGGTGAAAATCTAATTAGATACTGGATTGTAAGGAGTGCCCAGCAGCAGATATAGACTCAGATCACAACGTAGTAGTGATGAAGAGTAGGCTGCAGTTTAAGACATTTGTCAGGAGGGATCAATACGCAAAGAACTAGGATATAGAGATCTACATCTACATCTACATGAATACTCTGCAAATCATATTTAAGTGCCTGGCAGAGGGTTCATCGAACCACCTTCACAATTGTCTATTATTCCAATCTCGTATAGCGCGCGGGAAGAATGAACACCTATATCTTTCCGTACGAGCTCTGATTTCCCTTATTTTTTCGTGGTGATCGTTCCTCCCTGTGTAAGTCGGTGTCAACAAAATATTATCGCATTCGGAGGAGAAAGTTGGTGGTTGGGAGTTTGTGAGAAGATTCCATCGCAACGAAAAACGCCTTTCTTTTACTGATGTCCACCCCAAATCCTGTATCATTTCTGTGACTCTCTCTCACATATTTCGCGATGATACAAAACGTGCTGCCTTTATTTGAACTTTTTTGATGTACTCAGTCAGTCCTATCTGGTAAGGATCCCACACCGCGCAATAGTATTCTAAAAGAGGACGGACAAGCGTAGTGTAGGCAGTCTCCTAAGTAGGCCTGTTATATTTTCTAAGTGTCCTGCCAATGAAACGCAGTCTTTGGTTAGCCTTCTCCACAACATTGCCGTGGTACTCAGGAATGGAGAGATACGCTTGAAGTTCTCTAAGGCTATAGATACAGCAATCAGGAACAGCTCATCAGGCAATGAAACCCATCATTATGGATAAAGAGATATAAGGCGAAAGGTTAGGGCCATGTTCCATGTGTATCATTCCCTGCTGCTACATTATTGACTTAAATACTCTGAAACGGGTAGGCCTTTGGCAATCACAATTTCAGTTAATTACAACACATTGAGTAAGGTATCAGATCTCAAAAGCCGGCCGGAGTGGCCGAGCGGTTCTAGGCACTACAGTGTGGAACCGAGCGACCACTACGGTCGCAGGTTCGAATCCTGCCTCGGGCATGGATGTGTGTGATGTCCATAGGTTACTTAGGTTCAAGTAGTTCTAAGTTCTAGGGGACTGATGACCTCAGATATTAAGTCCCATAGTGCTCAGAGCCATTTGAACCATTTTTGAGATCTCAAAAATGAGGCAATAAAAACAAGTAGGCCGTGATTAATAGGAGTTTCAGCGTACCCAAAATTATGAAATAGCTCTTAATTTAATTAAAAGGGGACAGTCAGGCCTCCAATAATAACACCATCAGTTAAGTAAAATTACGAAGTAGAAAACAGGCAGGCAAGTTAAGTAAAATTACGAAACAGAAAATAGGCAGGCCTTGAATGAAAGCACTTCAGTTAAGTAAAAGTACCAAGTAGAGAACAGGCAGGCCTCCAATGATGACAGCTTCAGTTAAGTGAAACAGATCAGCTTACAAATCGCAATGATCGTAACAGACCTGTAGGTGTTTTTATTTTATTTTATTCTTTTTTGAGTCAGTACTCTTCTGTCTGGTTGGATGCGGCCTCCAGCGAATTCTACCTACAGATATCAATAAGAAAATAACAGTTAAGACCTCAAAATCCAAAATTTAACTGAAGTTCGCGAATCGAAGCTGAAGCTTTTCGGTACGAAAGGGGGCCCAGAATTTAGCACAGCGAAACTGGCTTCAACTGTCATATTGGTGTGCCACGTCCCAGAGGTGGCTGGACAGACTACGCACGAAGACGGCACTCGAAGTCAGCCACGAATTGAAATCGGCCCACAAATATGACTAGCAACCACTCGACCTAACTCCACAACCTCGAGCAAAGATATTAAGGGCCTCAAACCAGAGGGACATCACTGGACAGATCGAGCTAGTCGCGCCAGGAATTGGAAAGACGACGCAAGAAACCCCACCACGGCTCACTAGGAAAGTACTTGGGCTCGAACAAACACAAATACACCAAAATCGTGTGAGAAATAATGTAAAGGTCTCTTATTGCACTAGTGATATTCCCGAATCTGCAAAACTCTGCAGTCGTCCGTTAGAGGTCTCTGCGTATGCAATGTCGCATTGCACACTGACCTGCCGGTACGCCAGCCGGGACCAGTAGGGACGGTACAGTCTGCCTCTGATGTTGCGTTTTGTGACATTATTTGTGTATTGAAGCGTCAGATGGCTCGGCGATTGGTAATCAATCCTGCTAATGTATTGCGATTGGTTGAGATGAAGTTACGAAGAGCCGTTCTTCGTGAAGATGTTACTGGTGTAGAAGACGAATCATTCGCATGTTTTCTGGTATCTATTATAGTGCAGAAATATGAGCATAAGTTAGAAACAGACACTGTTGTAACACTAACACATAATGATGACGATAGGGATCATAATGACGAACAACTCATTGCAAACGGTAGTGCTACGGCAAGTGCGGGATGAGTCGATGGAAGCAGTGACAGTGAATACCAACCGTCTCCCAAGAAGAAGGTTAAAGTTGCAGGTATCATCACGGCGTTTGATGACAACACACTGGAGAACATGTACGATGATTATTACGTAAGAGGTTTCGACACATACGACAAGCTTCTGAAAAGGTACCCTAAACTGAAGCCTAAAAGCAATATTAAAAACATACTGGATTACGTGGCAAAGAAAAGAGAAGGAAATACAGTTTTCAAAGGAAATCGTACACTGCTGTTCAAGATCATCAAGCAGCGTGTAATGGCGAAATTCGATGAAGCGCGAGAATTTACAACATTGGTCATTGGACGTAGCCAGAAATCTCGGGTGTATAAACTTTACAACTTCACTAGGATTTATTACTAATTTGAAAAAGGAGTTTAGAATAACATCACGCCGTATCACTATGCTCCAAGCACGAAGAGATAAGGATGACGAAGAAGAGCTGATTGAAAGAGCTCAAAAGTTTGTTGCTGACCTCAATGAGCATATCACGAGAGAAAACATCGATATTAGTTCTGTATGGAACTGTGATCAGAGTCAGTTCAACTATAAAGTTTCTTGTGACAGAACACTATCAATGAAAGGGGAGAGAAACACTGTAGCGATGTTGCAATCAGTTAACTGTGCAACAGATAGCTACGCGATCGATGTTGCTATATCAATGGACGGACGATTGGCAGACAAACTCTGTATTTGCTTCCAAGAATCCAGTGGAAAGATTGGACCCCGCGTGTCAAGGGAAAAAGAAACGCGGTGCCCTCCAAATGTCGTCGTCGATGCAAGTGTGAGTGGGAAGATGACGAAACAACATCTGAAGACGTTTTTTCTGTCAGTTTTTTCTGGATGTGTATTTCTTCAGGCAATATAAAATATATGCCAAAAGAATAACATACTTCATTAAATTACGTTCCAGTAATATGCAACCGAAATTTCACAACAGATTCTTATTTATGAATATGCATTATGTCATTTACAATCAGTTATCTGCGGGAGTATACAGACCGATGCTTCGTTACGCGTGGCAGAACGCTGGCTACGATATTGGTGAACCAGTGACCAACTTCAAAAGTGTCACTGACGTGGCGTTCAACACTGATATTATAGAATGTGCAAATACGCCATGCGATCAACTTGCATTTCTTCACTGTGAGTTTTGCAGTCATTCGTACTGCTCGGAGCATTTTATTGACATTACGCATTTACAGTCATAGTTAAGATTGCTGCATTGCGTATGGAATCTACAATTACATCTACAATGATATCTAGAGCATGACTGCAGAGTTTTGCAGAAAAACGACACCCACCAGCACATTCACAGGTACATAATGGTCCTGTAACCAAACGTTCATGCAGATCTGTTTGTTCGAGCCCAAGTACTTTCCTGGTCAGTCAGTACAGTTGAAGAAGAATGGACATCTCTACAAAGGGAGAAACCATGGATAACAGAAGAAATACTTCAGTTGATTGATGAAAGAAGGAAGTACAAAAAAGCTCATACAGGAAAGAAATGAATAGAAACTTCACGGCAGCTAAGACGAAATGGCTGCATGAAATATGTGAAGAAATTGAAAGCAAAATGATTGTCGGAATATAGGAAAATAAAAACAACCTTCGGTGAAATTAAAAGCAATGGTTGTAACATTAAGAGTGCAAGGGGGATTACACTGTTCAATGCAGAAGAGAGAGCGGATAGGTGGGAAGACTACATTGAAGGCCTCTACGAGGGGGAAGATTTGCCTGGTGTGATAGAAACAGGAGTCGATATGGAAGAGATAGGGGATCCACTGAAAGTATCAGAATTTAAGAGAGCTTTGGAGTATAGAAGATAAAATAATGCAGAAGGGATAGATAACATTCCATCAGAATTTGTAAAATCATTGAGGGATGTGTAGAATGTATGAGTCTGGGGACATCTACACAATTACGAAGACTGCAAGAGCTGACAAGTGCGAGAATCACCGCTCAGTCAGCTTAACAGCTCATACATCCAAGTTGCTTACAAGAATAATATCCAAAAGAATGGAAAAGAAAATTGAGGAGGTGGTCGATGACGATCGATTTGGTTTTAGGAAATATAAAGGCACCAGAGAGGCAATTCTGACGTTGCGATTGATATTGGAAACACAGGTATAGAAAAATCATGGGATTTGTCGTTCTGGAAAAAGTGTTCGCCAATGTAAAATGGTGCAAGCTATAGGGAGAGACGGGTAATACACAACATAATGAGAGTAGACGACCAAGAACGAAGTGCTCGGATTTAAAAGGGAAATTCAGCTACATGGGCGAAAAATAACCAATGATGGACAGAGCAAGGAGGATATCAAAAGCAGACTAGCACTGCAAGAAGGGCATTCCTGGTCAAGAGAAGTCTACTGGTATCAAATATTGGCCTTAATTGGAGGAAGAAATTTATGAGAATGTACGTTTGGAGCACAACATTGTATGGTAGTGAAACGTGGACTGTGGGAAAACCGGAAGAGAATCGAAACATTTGAGGTGTGGTGCTACAGAAGAATGTTGAAAATTATATGGACTGATAAGGTAAGGAATGAGGAGGTTTTGCGCAGAATCGGAGAGGAAAGGATTATGAGATGAAGAAGTTGGCACAGAATAGGGATTCGTGGCGTGCCGTATCAAACCAGTCAGAAGACTGGTAAAAATCGAACCCTTATGGTTGTTTCACACTTATTCAGCCTGTGGAAGAACGACGCCGGGTGGACGGCTGTGGGGTAGACTTTTTTCATATCGGCACGGCTGACCTGTAAAGAAGGAGCTACCTTGCTCCGACGGCACCTGAGAAGATTCTAGCGACTACAGCACTTTACACGTTTACACTTGTACATATATTTGTAAATTTTGACACATAATTAAGTAAATGGATCACAACAAATTACTACCATGGACTGTTGAAGAAGAAGTAGAGAAGAAATTGGATGCGCTGGGTTCAGCCAATGAGAATTAAAAGAGGCTATCTTGACGGTTGTTTATACATTTAGGAAACTTGAATAGTAATAGTAATAACTTTTTCAACTATTTTATGGTAAGTATGCAAGTTGTTGGTGATTTACTTATAAGAACAAAGTATTCAATTCAATGCCAAAACACATTCTTCAGAGAATATATCTAGCCTTTACACTTATTTTCAGTAACAGATGAGTGGAAGAAAAGCATTTTAATTTTTAGAAAGTTTTATTCCTATTTTAAAGGATTTTAATAAAGTTATGTATTATAAAGAAATTTAAGAACCGAAGACGTGTATATGTAACGGGAGACGTTCATGAAACTGACCGAAAATGTCGATTTTCAGTTTTTATTTATTTATTAGTAGAACTTATGGACAATAAGTCCCAAAGTTTCATTGATGAAATTGCTTCCAAAGTGGCACAACAATAATTAAATGTTGACGAGACCTTCCTGCCACGCACACCTTTTAATCAACACTTCAATGCTAGTTTGGTGAACGACGATTCCATGTATTACTTTCATGCATGTTTGCACGGCATACAGCTAGGAGGCTGTGATACATACTTTTTGTTTTTATAGATCATCTATGACCCTGTTCCGTTGTTAGATGGAAAGGGAACTGATGGACATAACAGACTAACGAAGAAGATGATAAATATTCTTCAAATCTATTATGACAAAGCTATCAGACAGAACAATCCAGTGTAACTGACATGAAAAGTGCTGTGTGGGCTGCATATTTCCACGTGGTGTCAACACATGAACATCCCATTCATCATCTGTGCCACATTAGCTGGTGTAAATGTCTACATTCGCAGAGGGCTAACAGCCCTTATATTCACAAGAAGAGGCTTCCAAATTGTATCCTGAATTTTGTCAAGCCCACTTACAGGTTTGTGGCCGACCCTGAACTTCTAAAAATGTGTGTTCATAGTAAAACCTAGAATCAAAATTCTCTAAATTCACTAATGTGGAAACGATGCCCTTAAAATACATTTCCATGTGCTACAGCTGCCAGAACTGTGACTTATGATGCAATCCTTGTGTTAAATGATGTGAACTTAGGGAGGATGAAGGTATTAGAATAGGCTTTAGGACAGGACGTCTCACTCAAGACATCTTGCGAAAAATAGATCTACAGCGCCTCTGCACAGGTGGAAGGTCAGTTGAAGACCAAGTAAAGGAAAGCAGGCAGAAAACAAGAAACCAGAAGAGAAGCCTGGGAATGGGTATCCCGATTACAAATGTTGGACCTTCTGAAGAGGTGGTAGAAGAGAAAACGTTAGGTTGAACTTTAACATACGAGGATCTTTCAATAAGTAATGCCCCAAATTTTTTTCTCAGAACATATTTATTGTTAAGGGTCAGAATTTGGAGACAATATACATCAACATGTCTTGTCCATGTCCTATTTTTCTACGTAGTCTACATCACGTTTTAT
Source organism: Schistocerca nitens (assembly GCF_023898315.1). Classification (NCBI taxonomy): domain Eukaryota; kingdom Metazoa; phylum Arthropoda; class Insecta; order Orthoptera; family Acrididae; genus Schistocerca; species Schistocerca nitens. The sequence continues at coordinate 432,923,002 of NC_064615.1, read as the reverse complement.
GGCCGTACGCCAACATTGTGGAAGAGCATGTATTTCCTGCTGGTAAAAGCTCTTGTCCTGTAGGTGTAGCCATGTTTTAACTGTCTCAATCATTGCAGACGTCCAATGCTGACCGACAACTGTAGAGCCAACTGTCGAGTTGTGATGCGCCGGTCGGCACGAATAATGGCATCCGCACGATTCAGCATGTCTGGGGCAGTGGCTGTGGCAGGACACTCCGAGCGTGGCTGATAACGGAGCTCCGTTTCTGCTTTTCCTGAGGCTGTAACTTTCCTTACCCGTCACCCAACTGTACTCCTATCAACTGCAGCATCACCATAGACTGCACACAAACGTTTATGGATGTTCACCACTGTTTCTTTTTCTACACACAAGAATTCAAGAACAGCACGCTGCTTGTAACGTGGGTCGTACGTGGACGCCATTTTGACGTTGTACTGTGGCTCTGGCATCTGCCAGAACGGTTCGAAACTTCACCGGCGTACACAACACACATCAAATGTCAAGCACCAACAAGGACGTTTGTATGTGTGTATTAATGGCTTTTTACAGAAATGTGGGGCGTTACTTACTAAACGACCCTGGTATATTTCGTGAAAATTATGTTTTTTAAAATTTATGCACCGTCCTCTCAGAATGTCTGAAGGCTAGAATTATGAAATTTTGTGCACTTATTTCCAGTTAACAAATTTTGAAATTCTGAATGTAGGCTTAGATATGGACAAAGTGCTTGGATTTTTGCACGAATTTTATATTATTCTTACAGAATTATAATTGAAAAATTATAGGATTTCTTCTATTCGATATATTCAAAAAACCTCATGAGATAAGCTTTCTACACGCCTAGAGGTTAGATATTTCTCGAAACAAGATGTGGGAATGTTTGGAAGACCTAAAATTGACAAAGTATCTAACTGGTAAAGTCAAGATGCTATACCAAAAGTGTTGCAGCTATGTTCATATAGACAACATACGATCAGAATGGTTTGAAACAAAGAGAGATGTCCAACAAGGAAGTGCCCTATCACCACTCCGGTTTGTAATAGTAATGGACAAGATCATAAAATCAATCAAGAAAACAGACAGCAAACCAAATGCCCCGGTTTTTGCTGCTGATTTCATAGTAGGGGGATAAACAGAAGCTGAAACACAGAAGAAACTTAATGATTAGAAAAACACAATCAAAAATTCAGTGACAGGCTGAATAACATCTTACATAAAGGCCAGAGGAGGACGAATACGTTATAGAATTGCTCAATTGCTGAAGCGCTTTCCGTTGAATGAATCATCCAGGTTTTCTGAAATTGTAATCATCTGTTTGTCTGTACATGTTCATCACATTTATCGATTCTCGTTCCATTCTGGTAATTGCTTCTTGGTGCGTATGTTCTTTTTTTTTTTTTTTGTGGAGTGAACTGCTCACTGCGATAATATTTCATGAAGCCCGGTACGTGCGTGACCACTCCATGATGTGCGACGAGTCAAGGTTTCGGCCGCTACCTTAGGTGGCCCTTATCAGGGTGATGAAGAAGGCCGTGACAGTGCGGTGGCGCCTCGCAGTTTCGCACCTGCGGCTCTGGCCTGCTTTCAAGCCGCGGTCCTCGAGAGCTCGGCAAACATCGTTGCCCCTGCGGCTCGACGTGCGCCTGCATTCATGCGCCATCCGCTACTGCCTCCGAGGCCGAACTGCAGCCCGCACCTTTCCTGTTTCTCCAACTTAGTTTGCTCTGCATTCTCATACAAAGACCATGGTGCGGTTCATTCACTTACATTACATACGATACCCCCATTACTGAAGGAGAACGCTTTAGGTTAACACTAATTCAGAACTGCTGCTTGCTTTTCCTTGGTGTGAGAACAGAAACGGGGTGCAATCATCCCCGTGATGCCAGTCGAGGAGCTAATTAACTGAACAGTTGCGGCTATGGGTGGAGAAAACTGACAAGGGCCGGGAGAGTAATGTTAAACTCCACGCATTTCCATACAACATCCAATGACGCCATTAGTGGAGGATGACACGGCAGTCGGTCCGTACCCATGGGCCTGTGGACAAACGTTACGTTTTACTTCCAGAAACTTCCGCTGGTAAAGATACTTCAGACAGGCAGTACTTGTGCAGTGTTGTATGACGTTTGTGTGGTTATGGATGAGTATGGAAACGAATGAGGGCCATGATTGTCTCAGCTGCCGATATGCGCGTTTCTCATTCCAAATAGCACCAACGGTCTCTGGTAACAGCGTAACACACTAAAGTGCTCATGTTTCCGTGGCCACTTGTTAACGTATTGCCTGTTGGCCATCGTCTCGGGATCTTAGGCCAACGTTTGTTGAATGGTTTTTCTGACATATTGCCATCACGAGTGACTGACATTCTAAAAACGCCACCTTCTATTGCTGGTGGCAGATGCTCCAGCCACTCGCGCTGGCGAAACATACAGAAAAAACAGTCGGCCAGAGACCCCGAGACGAAACTAAGAGACAATACGTCAACGCTATAACATGCCTGCATTCCAAGAGGCATGGTGGGCAGATTACGATTGAGCCATAACGTACACACAGTGCTTGGTGATTAGGGACTATACATCACACCTAATTCACAGCCTGAATCCAGCTAGGAGGTGGACTGGTTAGGACAATAAACCCATATTCGGAATGTCTCATTTTCAAGTACCTATGCAGGCGCCCTGACTTATGTATCCTATTGTTTCCTTAAATCGTTTCGGTATGTGTCAAGATGGTTTCGCTTAGACGTCCAAGACAGAATTCATTTCGAAACTTACTCCATTCCAAGGTAGAGCTCTGTGTAACGGTATCGACATCTGAGGTATAGTCAACACTTCTTTCTTATGATCTCCCGATGTAGGCCAAATACTTGCGAAGAAAATTTAAATCACAATACAAACGATACCATTTGTCTCCTGTCCTTTTTATTAACAGTTTCGGCTACAGATATCTATTTGCAACAAGGGAATTATTGTAACAGTAGGTCAGCACACCAGTCAGTAGATGAGATCATTATCAAGAAAACATGATAGACGGAGACCAAGCTGGTTCACACAGCTGATCATACGCTGTGCCATTTCTAGCTTTCTTTTCAATAGGTGAACATTTAAAACACGATATTACGATGATGTATAATCGCATAAATAATACGCGGGGAAAACAGACGAAACCGACTTCTTACTTTAATCTATGAAAGCAAATAACAGTCATCGTCTGTCATTTGACATCCACTGCCTCATCTTGACTTTCCCATAGTTTATGGTATTCAGCTGTTCACTCCACCCCCTCGCCTCCTCTTCCCGCTGTCCCTTCTAACTCCTTTTTTCTGCTTCCGAATTCATCAAGGAATTTCCTTGTTTAAGCTTCCCTAATTTAGCCTGGCAACATTTTGGGCCCACTTCTATTCAATTTTCATTATTATAACGATTACGTCTTCCATTTCAGTTTTCTACTTTATCTCTTTATTCACTGCTATTAACCAAAACCGGCTATTCTCACTGATTGTAAAGTTTGCTACCAGATTTGTCGTAAGCACTTCAGGTTGATTTCAGTAGTTGTTTTGGACTACTATAAATACAAAAACATCTTTTAATGGGGATTTGTAAACCTACTTGATCTTTTAATTATTGGCATTTGTTGTCTAAAGACAGCGTTATCAACAAAGCAACATTATTACAATACCACGACTTACTTCTTCGTCTCCTTCCTTTTAAGACTCTGAAAAACTTACTCAGGGACTTCGGAGAACAAATATAGTTTTCTCACTAACCTAAGCATGTGTGTAATGGGGGCTGTAACACTGACGTATGTATTCAGGAGACTACCAGAACAGACTGAATCTTTGCCTTGTTTCCCAAACGCCGTCTTCCTCAAAATTTATGAATTCCTGATTGCGTGGAATGGTGGAATCTTGTTTATTCGGCACTCCATTTCATGCAGATTATGGTTCATTTTTTTTTTTTTTCATCTACAGTAACTTTGTTGCAGTAGTAGCAATACTCATTGCTGACAATCATAACGTTTTAACTCAGCAAACCACTGTAAAATGATAGTGGCACGTTGTCAGTTAAGAAGTTAACGTTGAACCGTAAAGTACAGAGTTGGCACTGATGGTTGCGAGTGTACAATAACGTAAGAGAGAAAGAAGTTATCAGTGTTCATGAACAAAAAGTTACGCACACTATGGCCAGCCAGACGGAGCTCGTTTAAGCATTTATAAAAATTCCAGAATAGTGACAGCAGTTAACGATGTAACCGACGGTCTGATTACTGATGACGAAATTGTCGTCGTTTGTTCGTCTGCAGACAAGCGGATAGTAATGACGGATTAGCAGACGAATCTGCCGCTCAACCTTAAAGCAATATGACAACAAAATGATCGTTATGTCGAACCGAGGCGGTAATTACTTCTGCCAAACTAATGCTTTCAAAATGCCTGTGTGATTGTGCTGCACCTAAACGAATGACTTAAAAAAACTTAGTCATTATTACAATAAATAAAAGTCTCTGTGTTTTTTTTCCAGTATCCAGTTTAAATACCACCTGCGTGTTTGTGTCATTTAACTACTCTCACAAAGTTTTTTTCTGAATTTCTGTATTATCCAGATTTTGGATACGACAGATAACTTACGGTGCTACCGGGTCCGTATAATCGAAGTTCCATCGTAAATCATACTCAATGCTTCCTTCTATAATTTCGTTAGTGGCCCCCATGCGGTTCTTCATGCTGTATCCACTTCTACAGCCAGTGTGTCAGTATGCTTGATTAAAATACGAATACAATCTTTTTTATGGTGGTGGTGATAATTTTACTGAATATCCTATACATTACGCAGTGAATGTTTGTATGTCTAAAATGCTTATGTCTAGTGTGTTTCCCTTCTTTTGATGGAAAACTATTGCAGAGTTGACAAGTCTGGGAGAATAAGTGTCTCCGTCGACACACTTTTATACAAGATTAAAGATATTCTTGTATTAATTTGCTATCTCCTTAACTACACTCCTGGAAATGGAAAAAAGAACACATTGACACCGGTGTGTCAGACCCACCATACTTGCTCCGGACACTGCGAGAGGGCTGTACAAGCAATGATCACACGCACGGCACAGCGGACACACCAGGAACCGCGGTGTTGGCCGTCGAATGGCGCTAGCTGCGCAGCATTTGTGCACCGCCGCCGTCAGTGTCAGCCAGTTTGCCGTGGCATACGGAGCTCCATCGCAGTCTTTAACACTGGTAGCATGCCGCGACAGCGTGGACGTGAACCGTATGTGCAGTTGACGGACTTTGAGCGAGGGCGTATAGTGGGCATGCGGGAGGCCGGGTGGACGTACCGCCGAATTGCTCAACACGTGGGGCGTGAGGTCTCCACAGTACATCGATGTTGTCGCCAGTGGTCGGCGGAAGGTGCACGTGCCCGTTGACCAGGGACCGGACCGCAGCGACGCACGGATGCACGCCAAGACCGTAGGATCCTACGCAGTGCCGTAGGGGACCGCACCGCCACTTCCCAGCAAATTAGGGACACTGTTGCTCCTGGGGTATCGGCGAGGACCATTCGCAACCGTCTCCATGAAGCTGGGCTACGGTCCCGCACACCGTTAGGCCGTCTTCCGCTCACGCCCCAACATCGTGCAGCCCGCCTCCAGTGGTGTCGCGACAGGCGTGAATGGAGGGACGAATGGAGACGTGTCGTCTTTAGCGATGAGAGTCGCTTCTGCCTTGGTGCCAATGATGGTCGTATGCGTGTTTGGCGCCGTGCAGGTGAGCGCCACAATCAGGACTGCATACGACCGAGGCACACAGGGCCAACACCCGGCATCATGGTGTGGGGAGCGATCTCCTACACTGGCCGTACATCACTGGTGATCGTCGAGGGGACACTGAATAGTGCACGGTACATCCAAACCGTCATCGAACCCATCGTTCTACCATTCCTAGACCGGCAAGGGAACGTGCTGTTCCAACAGGACAATGCACGTCCGCATGTATCCCGTGCCACCCAACGTGCTCTAGAAGGTGTAAGTCAACTACCCTAGCCAGCAAGATCTCCGGATCTGTCCCCCATTGAGCATGTTTGGGACTGGATGAAGCGTCGTCTCACGCGGTCTGCACGTCCAGCACGAATGCTGGTCCAACTGAGGCGCCAGGTGGAAATGGCATGGCAAGCCGTTCCACAGGACTACATCCAGCATCTCTACGATCGTCTCCATGGGAGAATAGCAGCCTGCATTGCTGCGAAAGGTGGATATACACTGTACTAGTGCCGACATTGTGCATGCTCTATTGCCTGTGTCTAGCCTGTGGTTCTGTCAGTGTGATCATGTGATGTATCTGACCCCAGGAATGTGTCAATAAAGTTTCCCCTTCCTGGGACAATGAATTCACGGTGTTCTTATTTCAATTTCCAGGAGTGTATATCTCAACGAGCATAGATCACCTCGTTAGATGGAGTTTTAAATGGCAAATATAAATGCGGTTTGATTCATATTTCTGAATATCTCTTGGACAGTCGCAGAGCGATCCATAGTTGCACGCAAGACATTACGGGAACCAAGGACATTGCTGCATCCGAGGGTGAACCTTCCGCATTTAAATTTCTTCTTCATGATATTGTTTAGTTATATACCGACAGTTATTCCGCAGAGAAAATAAACAATGAATAGGTAGACAGACCAGAGCTTATGCATACACATACACTGTAACTCATCTTGCTTGCCGCACACAGCAGGCTCTTCACTGGAACTTCCGAAGCCGTGACCATACTTCTGTCTCCTACTTGGTAGCAACAACAGAATACATAGATATATGTACTTAAGTGTGTCTGTAATGGTCCAAGTATGTATTAATCCATAAAATATATATAAATAAAAATATGGAATCTCCTTTGTTCAAAATGTTCACCAACAGCTTTGAAATTTTAACACAGAGTTAGATTCGAATAAATGCTCGTTTTTAATACCTACTGCAGTGTCATCTTATAATGTATAAAAATGTCCATTCATATTTCAAATAATGGATGTACATACATATATGTGTGTATATACGTATGTCCCACATATCCTCCTAAACCACTGGACCGATTTCAATCAAAATTGGTACACATATCACTTACTGTATGGAAATCATCGCTATGGGGAAAGAACCACCTACCTATCAATGGAGTTGGGGAGGAAGAAGTGTAACCAAAGACTCACGAGCCTGCCGGGGTGACCGAGCGGTTCTAGACGCTTCAGTCTGGAACCGCGCGATTGCTACGGTCGCAGGTTCGAAACCTGCCTCGGGCATGGATGTGTGTGATGTCCTTAGGTTTAAGTAGTTCCGCGCGACCGCTACGGTCGCAGTTTCGAATCCTGCCTCGGACACGCGCGACTGCGACGGTCGCAGGTTCGAATCCTGCCTCGGGCATGTATGTGTGTGATGTCCTTAGGTTAGTTAGGTTTAAGTAGTTCTTGGGGACTGATGACCTTAGAAGTTAAGTCCCATAGTGCTCAGAGAGCCAGTTGAACCATTTGAAAGACGCACGAATACCCATACTTTAGCACCAACTATTTGAGAATGAGAAATGTTAAAGACTTGCAACGAGCTTTACATATGATTTCAAACATTTATGAAACATTTCCTCGCTGACTGCCATCACAGATTAATGAAAAGAAAAAAAATTTGATGCCATACAACATTTTTGCTGTTCGTGTAGTAAAACTGCCGCAAGAAACATGACGTTTTAATTTATTATTTATTTACTACTAACTGTATCCACTAAAATTTTTGCGTATTCAAATACACCAGTGCACGTTGTAGTGTAACGACGTAAGTTTCTTATAAATGATTTTCATTTGACATATGACCATGTGCAGACTTCGTCACCTACGTCAGTTACAACACAGTTCAAAATTATTTAAACTCTTTTTTAAAATTTGTCTCAGAATGGTTCTTGAACGAAACTGTAAATCATTTGAGTCGTATGTGCAGAATTACGTCACTCGGGTCAATTGGTTTGCGTAAACTTTTTCAATTTAGATGTCGTTTTGTTTCTTCTCAGAAGTTATATTAATGCAAGTTATCTAACAAATATTAGAACCACATTGAATAAACTTTCAAGACTCAAACTCGCGATGAATATTGTCAAAAATTAATAATCATGTCAAATAAATCAGTCATCCTTCTTCCTTAATATAATTCTTCATAAATAAATTCTCGGAACACGTATTTAAACTTTTGTAGTATACACTACTTCATTATCTTCATACATATAGACGTGAACCTGAGCCTTGACAAGATAGGACTAACATTTTCAGTAAGATTACACTTCCTATGATATCATTGTTGTACAAAACATTACAAATTCTCATTTATTTGATTTTTAGAAGCACGACGCAACAACTCGGTTTCAGGATCTTCTGTTGCTGTTTGGCTGTCGACCGCGACGTATAGTGGCCAGCAATTTTCTCTCTGGTCCCGGCAGCGAAGATGCTGTCTCCGTTCGTTGCGCCGCCCTCTCCGTACATGAAACATAAAAAAAAAATACAAAAAGTTTAGACAATTCACAACCATTACAAATATTACAAAAAATACATAAACAAAACTAAATTAAACTTATATTCACCTGCAAACTGGGCTGACACTGGTGGATGGGTGACGCTTCAATTTCGCGTCCCACTACATACCCCACCCACAAGCTCAGTTTGTCAGGTTTTAACCGAAAACAAAACTTCTATATACAATATTTAACTGTTAATATTATATATTTTTCTCGCATTTTTCCGTAATCTAAAGTCCTTGCTCTTAGATAGATTTAATCCTTTTATGACGATATTGTTGTGACTATTTGTCATTTACTTTTAATTATGGTATTATGGTAATTCGTATCTGAATATATGGACATTACTCCTTTTCATTTAATAGTTGCTAGTAAATAATAATTTAGTACGTTCTTTAACGTTGTTACATTAGGATAGAGCGTTTAAATTGTGATAGGTTAGTTTCAGTTTTATTTATTTACTAGAGCTATTATTTCCAAAAATGTATATTACTAACTAATAGTACTATTTACTTCACGTTATTTTCCCTAATGCTTTATTTATGCCTGAGGTCAGGAAGAAATTAAGTAAAACTTTCTTTAGAACCTCGGCACGGCTTTCTTTACCTTCGGACACCTTGTTGGGTAATGGCAATTTATTTAGGAGAAACAAGCGAGAGAGCCACGTTTGGTGTGTTCTAAATTAACACTATTACAAATCTCTATTAAAGGCACTCTGCTATGTTCTCGTGAGCCATATAGCTCTGGACGCCCATGGTCCCTAAAATTATTAACCATCCCCTTTGGTTCCTACTATCCGAGTAAATATAAAAATATACAAAATTCCTTCTGACCTAATAACAAAATTTCTTCCATATAAATCCCCTTTTAGTTATCTTTCTCTTTTTGAAGTACCGGTAGATTATTGTAGAACACTTGTTTAAGCTTCCTGTCACTTCTCTAAAATAACACGTAACTATCACGAAAAACATCACATGAACAAACTATGAACGCTCTTCCGTAAGTAACATATACTAAATATTAACTTATTTAGGAATGAAAGGTTTCATTTCATCAACACTATTCGGGCTGTTCGAGCTATGTATGGTGTAAGTTCGAAAACGTCGACCCCTATTCAATAGGCTGGGAATTTTGACATTGCCCTCAAAGTATGTATTTTCTTTAATGTCGTTTGTTGTTAGCAATATTAGCTTATTCCCAAGAGTTAGCAGCTTTCACTCAGTTAATACTAGGCAGAAATCAAATCTGCATGTAGAATGCACTTCCTTGACTCTTGTGCAGAAAGGAGTGCAGTATTCTGCTGCATCCATTTTCAATAAGCTACCACAAGAACTCAAAAATCTTAGCAGTAGCCCAAACACTTTTAAGTCTAAACTGAAGAGTTTCCTCATGGCTCACTCCTTCTATTCTGTCGAGGAGCTCCTGGAAGAGCTAAAAAATTAAGCAAATTCCAGTGTTACATTCTTGATTTTCTTTATTTAAACTAACGACTTGTCGCCTGAATATGTTTCTTATATTTCATTTCATCTGTTTCTACAATCGTGTTATAATTTCATGTATTGACTCGTTCCATGACCATGGAGACTTCTCCTAAATGTGGTCCCACGGAACAATAAATAAATAAATAAATAAAAAATAATCCTTTAATTACACCTGATGAAGGTTCCATAAGAAGTAACGCTTTGGGATGTACAATCTTATGTACAAGATATGGACCTTCAAAGATAAAGAAGAATTTTCTACATTCCTTATTGATCTTCGAACTTTTAGGATGATATCGCACTAACACAAGATCTCCTATCTGAAATGCGGGTTCTATAGCATGTTGATTATAACTTTTAATTCTCCGTTCAGCATTTTTGACAATCTGTTCGCGAAGTTTTTCGTTTGGATAGACAATTCGTAGGGTAACATTTTTCTTTCCTTTATATAATACGATAACCTACCAATTAGGACTCGTATTAGGTGAATTGGTTCTTCAATTAATTTAGCACGGTTTAAATGCCATTCGAAATAATTCCTATAACCTCCCCACCGTTTAGAATATGGAGGAGGGTCTAACAACTCTAAAGTTAAGTGTTGTTGATTTCCTCTTGACCAATAATTTTGTTTAAACTGCTTAACAAAATCATCCCAGTACCTAAATTCAGTTCTATGCAGTACTGCCCATTCCGCAGCTATTGCTTCTAAATGTCCTATTACAAATTGAATCCGTTTTTCATTACTCCATTTAGGAGATAATGAAGTTTCAAAAGCTTTTATAAAGATTATAGGGTGAAGTTCGCCTCCTGGTTTGAATACAGGAAATCGACTTGCTACATTTGAATTTGTCGTTATATCATACCAACATTCTGCGAGAGACATACACTCCTGGAAATTGAAATAAGAACATCGTGAATTCATTGTCCCAGGAAGGGGAAACTTTATTGACACATTCCTGGGGTCAGATACATCACATGATCACACTGACAGAACCACAGGCACATAGACACAGGCAACAGAGCATGCACAATGTCGGCACTAGTACAGTGTATATCCACCTTTCGCAGCAATGCAGGCTGCTATTCTCCCATGGAGACGATCGTAGAGATGCTGGATGTAGTCCTGTGGAACGGCTTGCCATGCCATTTCCACCTGGCGCCTCAGTTGGACCAGCGTTCGTGCTGGACGTGCAGACCGCGTGAGACGACGCTTCATCCAGTCCCAAACATGCTCAATGGGGGACAGATCCGGAGATCCTGCTGGCCAGGGTAGTTGACTTACACCTTCTAGAGCACGTTGGGTGGCACGGGATACATGCGGACGTGCATTGTCCTGTTGGAACAGCAAGTTCCCTTGCCGGTCTAGGAATGGTAGAACGATGGGTTCGATGACGGTTTGGATGTACCGTGCACTATTCAGTGTCCCCTCGACGATCACCAGTGGTGTACGGCCAGTGTAGGAGATCGCTCCCCACACCATGATGCCGGGTGTTGGCCCTGTGTGCCTCGGTCGTATGCAGTCCTGATTGTGGCGCTCACCTGCACGGCGCCAAACACGCATACGACCATCATTGGCACCAAGGCAGAAGCGACTCTCATCGCTGAAGACGACACGTCTCCATTCGTCTCTCCATTCACGCCTGTCGCGACACCACTGGAGGCGGGCTGCACGATGTTGGGGCGTGAGCGGAAGACGGCCTAACGGTGTGCGGGACCGTAGCCCAGCTTCATGGAGACGGTTGCGAATGGTCCTCGCCGATACCCCAGGAGCAACAGTGTCCCTAATTTGCTGGGAAGTGGCGGTGCGGTCCCCTACGGCACTGCGTAGGATCGTACGGTCTTGGCGTGCATCCGTGCGTCGCTGCGGTCCGGTCCCAGGTCGACGGGCACGTGCACCTTCCGCCGACCACTGGCGACAACATCGATGTACTGTGGAGACCTCACGCCCCACGTGTTGAGCAATTCGGCGGTACGTCCACCCGGCCTCCCGCATGCCCACTATACGCCCTCGCTCAAAGTCCGTCAACTGCACATACGGTTCACGTCCACGCTGTCGCGGCATGCTACCAGTGTTAAAGACTGCGATGGAGCTCCGTATGGCACGGCAAACTGGCTGACACTGACGGCGGCGGTGCACAAATGCTGCGCAGCTAGCGCCATTCGACGGCCAACACCGCGGTTCCTGGTGTGTCCGCTGTGCCGTGCGTGTGATCATTGCTTGTACAGCCCTCTCGCAGTGTCCGGAGCAAGTATGGTGGGTCTGACACACCGGTGTCAATGTGTTCTTTTTTCCATTTCTAGGAGTGTAGTTGGAGAGACGGAGTTGCATCGGTTTGGCTTGCCGTGATTTCTTTATTTATATTGTTGTCGTCCGAGCTAGCAAACACGATGCAACTGTTGTCTCTGATTACGGTATTACTTCTACTACTTGAAATGTTTTCATTATTATCTAATTCCGATAACCGTTTAGTAATTTCCTGTATTCGCATTTCTGTATTATATACACGATTAGCTAATATCGATTCTTCACTGTGTTCACGATGTGAACGCTCTGTACCTTCGTCAATGTTATTATCTTTGGCAGTCTCAAGGTTACTGCATATTTCAGTAATTAAAAATTTCATGTTTTCTATTTCGGTATGATCTTTTTCTACTCGATGAGTTAATATCTCTAATTCTACATTATCTATTGAAGAAATCTCTACAGGTCTGGTAGAAACCTCTTTAATAGATTCTAATAATTCTCTACGAACAGTTTCTGTTTGTATAGAAAATTCATCTCGTAACTTATCGTTATTTTTCTCTATTTCATTTACAACTAAGACATTGACATTATCTAGTCTCTTGGTTAAGTCAGTAACATCATTTCGCATGCGAGCTTTTTCCTCACGCGATTCCTGGATATGTTCTTCTAACCTTTTACAATTATCCGCAATCTTATTACTAAGTCCTACTAGTTTTTCCTGCATTTCAACTTTAGAAGCTTCTATTTTATCACTTAATTCTCGACTGGTTTCATTGAGATGTTCCTGTAACCTGTCTGTAGATTTTGTTAGCTCCCGTTTTAATCTAGCATTAGACTGTTTTAATTCCTCTTTCAATCTAGCAGTAGATTCTTCATTAGATTATTTTAATTCCTCTTTTAATCTAGCAATAGATTCTTCGTTAGACTGTTTCAATTCCTGTTTTAGTTCCTGTTTTAATCTAGCAGTAGATTCTTCGTTAGACTGTTTTAATTCCTCTTTTAATCTAGCATTAGATTCTTCGTTAGATTGTTTCAATTTAGCGATCGCCCTAAAAAGGGATCTCATGCTCCTATCGGACATAGATTGCTCTTCGTCTGACATTTCACTTCGCGACATTATTGTAAGATATTAACTAGTTACACACGCAGACTTGTAATCAACAATCCTGTAAAAGCACACTCCCTATGTACAACACTCCACTCCCAACTTGAAACAAACTCACCGGACACTAATATTGTAGCTTGTAGTTCTCGGTTATCAGTGTGCTGCTATGGGCTGCCGAAGTAACAGCCGTCGATGCAGCCGCTGAGATGCTGCGACCCCGCTTCCGCAACCGGCAGGACGCTGAGTCGAACACCGGAGACGTCACTGGCTGCAACCACGCCCGGCCCACCGTTGACAGGCGAAGCCCTCAGCAACACCTCTAATACCAGCCGGAGGAACGCCCGCCAGCTGACGTACTGGGCCTGTTAGTTTAGGAGAAAAAAGGTTGTCGGGGTTTGCAGCGTTCAGCTGCTGCCCAACAGATGCGCCTTCTCGTAGAATAACTGCGTGACCGTACTGCTTGGCTGCGCTCCGTCAGCTGCCCACACCCCCGAAGTCGCCGCAGGCTGGTGAAGGCTCCACGAAGACTCGCGTTGACTTCCAAAGGACTCTTAATGTTTTAATTGTCTCGTACCTGTGTGCCTTAGTTGCACACAAGTCCTGTTTCCCAGGTCGCCACGGTGTAATGTAACGACGTAAGTTTCTTATAAATGATTTTCATTTGACATATGACCATGTGCAGACTTCGTCACCTACGTCAGTTACAACACAGTTCAAAATTATTTAAACTCTTTTTTAAAATTTGTCTCAGAATGGTTCTTGAACGAAACTGTAAAACATCATTTGAGTCGTATGCGCAGAATTACGTCACTCGGGCCAATTGGTTTGCGTAAACTTTTTCAATTTAGATGTCGTTTTGTTTCTTCTCAGAAGTTATATTAATGCAAGTTATCTAACAAATATTAGAACCACACTGAATAAACTTTCAAGACTCAAACTCGCGATGAATATTGTCAAAAATTAATAATCATGTCAAATAAATCAGTCATCCTTCTTCCTTAATATAATTCTTCATAAATAAATTCTCGGAACACGTATTTAAACTTTTGTACTATACACTACTTCATTATCTTCATACATATAGACGTGAACCTGAGCCTTGACAAGATAGGACTAACATTTTCAGTAAGATTACACTTCCTATGATATCATTGTTGTACAAAACATTACAAATTCTCATTTATTTGATTTTTAGAAGCACGATGCAACAACTCGGTTTCAGGATCTTCTGTTGCTGTTTGGCTGTCGACCCGCGACGTATAGTGGCCAGCAATTTTCTCTCTGGTCCCGGCAGCGAAGATGCTGTCTCCGTTCGTTGCGCCGCCCTCTCCGTACATGAAACATAAAAAAAAAAAATACAAAAGCTTTAGACAATTCACAACCATTACAAATATTACAAAAAATACATAAACAAAACTAAATTAAACTTATATTCACCTGCAAACTGGGCTGACACTGGTGGATGGGTGACGCTTCAATTTCGCGTCCCACTACAACGTGCCATAAAAATTGTATAACTATACGACGTACAGTTCAGGAGGTATGACGTAATAAACACAGAGATGCGTGAAAACTTCCGCATCATGCAAGACATTTAAGTTTATTTTTTCGTTGCTACTAACTCTATTCGCAACATACTTCGCAGACAGTATTCTCATCTGCCGATGAATGTACCTACAAAAATACTCCATTGAACGACACATAGTTCAGGAAATATGACGTTACAAACACTGAGCTGCGTGAAAATAAACTGTATGATGAAATATGCTAGAGATACAGACGAAAGATGTGTACAAATACGCGTGTAATATGTTAAATATACATGAAATGCATTTGACATGTGCGAACGCAAGCAAATATACGGGTAAAAAGCCGATCCTAAAAGTCTGGAATGGTTTGGTACACATTTAGTTACAATCTGGAAAGAAATACTGTGGGATAAGAACCACCAGCCTCCTATTGGGATGAGGCTGATAATGTGAAGAAGGGACAGAGGCGATGGGCACAGACAGACGGAGGAGGTGAAGGACAGAGAGGGGAGCAGAAGGGGATGGGGGGAGAGAGTGGGAGGTGGACGAGGACAGAGAGCGAGTGGAGGAGGAGACTGGCAAAGAGAGGGAGAAGGAGGAGACAGACTGACAGAAGATTGGAATGAATAGATATCCGGGAAATGCGGGTATTCAGCTAGTGTTTAATATAGAAAGGTGAAAATTTGTCACCAAAAATCTAGAAAGCACTTAACTGACTTATTTCAAAGTTTTGCTCGACACCCTAAAAGCCAAAAATCTCGTGAAGTACTTGACTCACTTACTTCAAATTTTTACTCGATACCCTACAAACCAAAAATCTCGAAAAGCACTTGACTGATTTACTGCACCTTTTAGTCAGTATTCTAAAAACCAAAAATCTCGAGAGTACTTGACTCATTTACTTCAAATTTTTAATCGGTCCTCTAAAAACCAAAAATCTCGAAAAGTACTTAACCGATTTACTTAAATTTTATTCGGTACTCTAATATATATAAATACATATTTAATGTAGAAACGGGAAACGTTACTGCGAGACCTCCGGCATTTGTAAACGTCGACCATAGTTGTGCATCTAAAGTCGGACCTGACTGGTCGAATTCCAATAGCGAATCTTTCCTCAGGGAACGATTGTTCATTAATGAAGTAACGCCAAAGATTTTGGATAACATGATGTGGTGTAAAGCGCTCTAAGCGAGGTATCCTGTGTGTGGTCCCTTTAATAAGTCTCTAACTCTTTACTATGACGTGGGATTTAATAGCTATGAAATTAAAGGCATAAATTATTCTCACTAAAATTTATTCCATAAATAACGTTGGGCCGGCCACGGTGGTCTCGCGGTTCTAGGCGCGCAGTCCGGAACCGTGCGACCGCTACGGTCGCAGGTTCGAATCCTGCCTCGGGCATGGATGTGTGTGATGTCCTTAGGTTAGTTAGGTTTAAGTAGTTCTAAGTTCTAGGGGACTTATGACCACAGCAGTTGAGTCCCATAGTGCTCAGAGCCATTTGAACCATAAATAACGTTGTAGTTTGCGAGGATGCATAATTATGGATAATAATCCCATATCAGGCAATATACAACAGTTCACAGTAACAAAAATGGTTCAAATGGCTCTGAGCACTATGGGGCTTAACATCTGAGGTCATCAGTCCCCTAGAACTTAGAACTACTTAAACCTAAATAACCTAAGGATATCACACACATCCATGCCCGAGGCAGGATTCGAACTGTAGCGGTCACGTGGTTCCAGACTGAAGCGCCTAGAACTCACAGTAACAATCGTCGTTATTTGTTAGCAAGAGACACCCTTAGTTGTATGGGAGGTAAGCAGCGATGGCACGGCGAGGAACTGACAAAGAATAAAGATAATTTTAGTACTCGGATAGCACGACAATTCTGGCAGCTGCCACTTCTAGCCGAATGAATGGTACGCCCAACTATCGACGGCATTCTGTTGCTGCAAGGTATTCTTAGCGTGAGCTGTGTCGGCTGCCGTCGATCCGTAGATCTCGATGTGGCGCTGCATCACTGCCCTTCACGTGTGTGAGCTTTGCTGATACTGGCGCGCACCGTCTGCACGTTAGTCTGTTCTACTCTGTACCTTCCTTGATCGAACCTCTCAGCTTCACGTCCCCTGACCGAATCTCCATTATTCTACGTTCTCTCTCCTGCCCGTTCACAGCCTTTTTTGCTCCTCTTTTTAGTCCAATCCACCGCCTTGCTGCCAACGTTGACCAATGGTACAAATTTATAACTTCTCTGTGAGATGCGTATTAACGCCCAATCAATTTCTTTATAGCGTTTATGTGCTCGAAACGTGGGATGTGAGACGGACGTCAGAGCTGGTCCACCAGTGACACGCCTGCGCGTCTTCGGAGCTGTGGGACTGCAAAAGAAAACACCATTATAACGGCACAGCTTTCTGTTATCCTCCTCCAGATGCTGTACTCCCTGTACGGAAGAACAACGTTTTTCTGAATTCTCACAAGCCACCGGCGTGTTTCTCCTCGTCTACCTGCAAACAGTCTGTGTTGTCTGCAGCTGGGCTGGCAGAAACAGTGGGGGTTCGTATTTTTTACCACCGTAGCCCTGTCTGGCCACATTGTCCTAAGTCGGGACGTGCCGGTGTCCGGCGCCAGGCCGTCCACCCACACAAAAGACTGACCTGCCGCTTTGTCCCTGTTTTGTGTCCGCAGTCCAACTTCGAAAGGACACCGCTGTGGGTGTCATGAGGGAACGACCTTTCCGTCGACCCTTCGCACCGAATGGCCTAGTATCCGTCTTTTACATCTCCAGTTATAGAATCCCAATAAAAAAAGCGCAAGCGTTGGTGCTTAGTACTGCCTCAGCACTTAGTGATGTATCCGACCTTATGATTCTATGAGCGATTGGTGCATTCCATTTGTCATACCATTATGCAAGAGTGATGTGGCTATCTGTACAGGTTAGCCACCTCTGCTTACCAAGAACATCGAAAAGTATTTATGCGATTTACTTCATATTTTTACTTGCTTCTCTAATGAACATTCGGATGGACAAAGGCTGTTTATACAGGGTGTCAAGTTTATATGAAGATATTGAAATATCTCGAAAACAACACATTGGATACAAAAAATTTATAATTAAAATTTGTTCGTCTCGGAGGAGGACGTCTAATGATAAAATCAACACCCCACCGCAGATCATGGGTGGGGGGTGGGGGAGCAACTTTTAAATCCTGAATAGGAACCCCCATTATTTATTGTAGATTCGTATTCTACGGAAAAGATACATAAATTTTGTCTGAATTTTTTTTTCCTCACACAACATAGTGCGCTGTAATCGGAAAAATCAAAGTGCGTAGAAAATCGTATGTTTCAAAATGCTGTCCAATGACACTTTAATTAACTGCCCGCTTCCACGGTGCGAGGGTAGGACAGGCAATTATTTCATAACATTGAATAGAACTGCACTGTCTATTACGACAAGTCGTAGTTCGCTACATGATGACTGTGGCGCGTCGAGCAGACCCCTTTTCGTTTTGTCGGGGGAATAGAACGTTGAGAATGGGGTTTCACATTAAAAGTTATGAAATAATTTCCTGTCCTACCATCGCAGCGTGGAGGTGAGGGGTCAATTGAAGTGTCACTGTATTGCATTTTGAAACATACGATATTCTAAACCATTTTGATTTTTAAAAAACTTATCTTCTGCTATAAAAAATGGGAGTTCCCATTTTAGATTTCAAAGTCGCCTCCCCTCCACGAACTCACACACAGGATGAGGTGGACGGCCAGATTTGATATTATTTGATGTCCCCCTCCGAGACGAATAAATTTTAACTGTAAATTGTTTGGGTACAATGCGTAGTTTTCGAGGTATTTCAATAGCGTCAAATAAACTGAACACTTTCCATTTAAAAGGAAACTTTACCAAAATCTCGAAATGTTCTTCAACAATTTACTTCCATTTTTTACAGGTTACTGTAATAAACGTTCAGATGGTCTTAAGCTATGTATTTTTTATTATATATACTAAACAGTCTTTGATTAAGAGTGATACTTTTTAAAATTTTAAAACAAGAACAAATCACTCAACGGATCAAAGTAAATTGTGATATATTTTGAAGCTTAGACATTGCAGTTATATACTCAACAATACTCGTATATCGCTCAGATGTCAACCACGCTTTGAACACACTAACGCACACAGTGATTCCAGTTGTTAATCACTCCGTCTAACATTAGAGACGTTATGTCTGCGACAGCCTGATGAATATTCGCTTTGAAATTTCCACAGTGGCTTTTCAGCATAGGCCTGAGCTTTGATGTAGCCCCAAAGAAAAAAAAAATCTATGGTTGTTAAATCACGCGGCCATGGCTGCCAATTCACGGATCTACCTCCTGATATGATGCGGTCGCCAGACTTGTCCCATAGCAAATCGACAGTAGCGTCATCTGTGTGGCACGTAGCGCTATCCTGATGGAACCACCTCATTTCAATATCTATGGTCTCAAGTCTTAGCCTCAGAAATTCGTTTAACATGGATCTGTCGCGGTTGCCATTGACGGCAACAGTTTTTCTCTCATTATCCCGAAATAAATAAGGTCCAGTGACGCCACTACGCCATAAACCGCACCACTCAATGAGTTTTTTTCTAATACAGTGGTATATCATGCGCCAACTTGTGAGTTCTTCTTCACCAATAACGACAATTTTGCGTATTGGTGAAACCACTAAGACAAAAATGCGCCTCCTCTGAGAAGAAGATTTTTTAACTAAAATCATAATCAGCATCCAGCTGCTGTATGGCCCAATCAGAAAACTAAGGACGCAGTCTGTGATCGTTTGGCTTCAACTCTTGGAACTATACAATATTGTAGGGATGCAGGCTCAAATCCTTTAGCAGTATTCGCCAGGCTGATGTCTCAGATATCCGCAAATGGTGAGTACGTCTTGAAGCTGACACATTTCGGCTCTTCCTCAATACTGGGTGCTGCTGCTGCGACGTTATCCTCGCTTCGCACTTTACAGTGTCGTCTTGGTGGCTTCTGGTCATGTAGAATAAAATCCCGCTCAAATTTGACGACGATGTGGCGTATAGCCTTAACAGAGAAACGGTATAGCGACCTAGTTCTAATGGTGAACATACGACGAGCAACTGAGTTGCCACTTGGGTAAAATTGTTTAATGATTTCGAAATATTCAGAAATCTTGAGTTGCTGTATAATAAAACCGCAAGATATACGGATATTTTCACACTTAAAAGTATACAAAAATATATTAGAAACTGGAATTAAAATATTAAAATGTAATGGAAAACACTTCATATAAATGTATATGTAATACTAGCTGAGTATTTGGTGTTGCCAAAACGTTCAGAAGGCTTGAGTCGCTGTGTAATAAAAGCCCAAAATTTACGTATATCTTCACACCTAGAAGCACACAAAAAATATATTAGAAATTGGAAATTAAAATTTGATAAGTATCATTCATAATGGAAAACACTTCATAAAAATATGTATGTAATAGTAGCAGAGTACCTGGTGTTGCCCAAGTATTTATTTATTCCAACCTTCTATACATCCACCTCCTACTGTTCCACCCCCCCCCCTCATTCCGTCTCTTCCTCCCCCTCCCCCTTTGTGTCCATTTCTTCCACTCCTTCTCTTTGTCCACTTCCTCTACCCTCCACTCCCTGTCTGTCTCCTCCCACCCCCCCTTCTACCACCTCCTCCTCCCCCTTCTTTCCATCCATCTCTTCTTGACCCTCTCTATCAATCTCCTTCTTTTTCCTTTCTCTGTCATCTGCCCCCCCCCTCCACCTCTCAGTTCATCTGCTCCTCCACCTCTGTCCATCTCCTTCTTCCCCCACTCTTTCTCTGTCTCCTTTTCCACTTTGTCCATCCCCTCCTACTTTTTCCTGCTGTTCTTCTTCTCCTCGCTCATCTCTCTGTGCATCTCTGCTTCTTACTCTTGCCTACCTCCTCCCCTCCCTCTGTCCATATCCTTCTGCCCATCTCTCCACACAGCTCCTTCTTGGCTCTCTACCCATCTGCTCCTTCCATTATGTGGAGCTTCATCTCCGCCCCTCTCTAGGTCCATCTCCTCTTTCCCTTAACTTACATACCTCTCTCTGTCCACCACCTCCTCCCCTCTCCGTCCATCTACTCTTGCAAATTCGTCTATCTGCTCCTCTCTCTGTCAATCTACTCATTCCCTCTGTCCATCTGCTCCTTCCCCTCTTCCCCTCTCTCCAGCTATCTTCTGCCCAACTAAGGTCATCCCATGCTTCTTTCTCTCTTAGCCCATCTCCTTCTCCTCCCTCTCACCAACCATATAATCCCTCCTTTCTCTGTCTGTCTCGTCCTCACCCTCTGTCCGTATCTTCCTACCCCCTCCAACTGCTCATTTCTTCCTCCCTCTTTTCACTGTCAGTCTCCTTTTCTTTCTTTTCTGTGCCTATCTGTGCCTCCCCCCCCCTCTCTCTCTCTGTCTACTCATTCTCCCTCTGTCCACCTCCTCCTCCCCATTAAGTCCATCTGCTCTCTCTTCATCTGTCTCTTCCATCCCCTCTATCTCCTCCACCCACTCTCTGGAGTCCATCTCCTCTCCCTCCCAGTCCATTCCTCCCCTCCCCTTTGTGCTGTTCACACCCCCTTTCTTTCGTCTCTGTCCATCTCCTCCTCTTTTATTTCGCTGTTCATCGCCTTCCCCTCCTCTCCAGTCCATTTCCCCCTCTTCATTCTCTGGTCACTTCCTCGTTCCCCTTTCCCAGTCTGTCTCCTTCCCCCAACTGTGTCCATCCCTCCATATCCCTCTCTGTTCATCTTCTCTCAAAGTTGTCACCCCCACCCCTACGGGAAGTTTCTGGTTCTTTCCCACACAGTATTTCTTTCCAGACAGTAAGTAATGTATGTACCAATTTTGGTTTAAATCGATCCAGGGATTTAGGAGGAGATTTTTGGGTCGAATTTCACCCTACAGTATCGTTTTCACGAAGCTGGATGTTTATGACGTCATAGATCCTGAAATGTGTCGTTCAGTGACATAATTTTATGGTACATCTGGTGGTATATGTGAACACGGTCCGCGATATGAGTTGCGAACAAAGTCAGTAGCAAAGAAGTGATAAATTAAAACGTCCTGCGTGATGCGACAGTTTTTCACGCATCGCTGTATTTAACATCAGATCCACTGAACTATGTGTCGTACAAGGATATAATTTTGCTGGTACATTCATTGGCATAAGGGAATATTATGTGCAAAATGTGTTGCGATACAGTTAGTAGTAACAAAGTAATAAATTAAAACGTGATGTTTCATGCGTCTGTTTCACTACAAGAACAGCGAAAATGTTGTAAGTTAGAAATTATTTTTCCGTTCGTCATTTTGTGGCGCTAGTCGTCAAGAAAAAGTTCCGTAAAGGTTAGAAATGGTGTGTAAAGTTTAGCAACCCTTGTTGGGTAGGTGGTTCTTACTCCCATAGCGACTGTTTGAAGACAGTAAGTGATATGCTTATAAAGTTTTGTTGAAATTGGTCCAGTTGTTTAGCAGAAGCTGTAGAATGTACGTACACACATATATATGTACATACATATGTATAATATCCAATTTTTTAATATGTGAGGATATAATGTGGAAACATTGTTAACAAAAATATCGAAAAATTCTTGACCAATTTACCTCAGATTTTTACAGGACGCACTAATAAACATTCATAAGGACAAAGTAAATATGTTTTTTAAATAACTATGTACAGCTTTTTTGTAAAAACAACATGTGAGAAGGAACATGCTGTACTTTGATGTAAATATCGGCAGTTTCGTTTCCCTTCCCACAATCAGTCTTAATACGGTAGTTGCCATTTAAACCATTAGAAAAATTGTTTCTCCCATTAATATTATTTATCACTTTGTATATTTTTAAATGAAAATTAGATATCCAACATTGTACTGTTTTGTTTTCTTCTTGTAGTCTGTTTTCACAGCTTAGAGGGGTGGTGTATTTATGGGAAATCAGCTTATGATTAGAATAGTACCACAGCTTCTTAATCTGAATAACAGTAAACAAGTCTGAATATCAGAGAGAGAAAGAGAGAGAGAGAGAGAGAGAGAAGGAGATGGACAGAGAGAGAGGGGAGGAAAGGAGATTAAAACGAATATGCAATTCCCATCCATATTTAGCAACTGCGAAGCATTTCTGGGTTCGCTAGAACTGTAAATAAAAATAATAGTACTATAAACAATCTGACGCAACTAGAGTTTCGGAAATAATGTTTCTGATCATTAATCGGAGTGGAAGTGAGAATGCGACTGTACGTAGTGGTTACTGCTGGTGTAGTTGCTCTCCAAAACAGCATCCCATATGATCAAACAAGTTGGGCCTTTACCTGTGGTTACTCGTCATTTAATTACCTGGGCTATGCATGGCTCTGTTTAAAAAGAATTGCTCACTGTGCTCACAGGGCCGAGCCGAACACGTCAGTTTTCATGCCGCGCAACCAAGTCGTTTCTTATAATAACATGTAGCGGTGATCCTACAGTCAAGTAGTTTATGCATTGGCTGGAATTACAAGTTAATAAAATGCACAGAAAACAAAATAACAGATAAATGAATAATTTAATGACAAAGGTTCCATTCTAATGTCTGTAATTAATGTAGACGACAGAGAATTATGCTGAATAATGTTTAGTCAAGAGAGAACATCTCAGATAAACTGGAAGTGGTCCCAAGATATTCAGTTGACATCGAGTCAAAATATATCCTTATGAAATGCAGTAACTTGCCTTGAGAGCAGTATGAGAATGGTAACAAAATCTTCAAACTAAACTATAATAAAATATACACGAAAAATAAGTCCACTGCGTAAACACAGTACACGAAATAGTCACCGGCTTCAGAGTTTAACTGAATGACGAAAAAATTATCTTACCCAGTACAAAGAATAGTAATTCATACTCTGTCTATCCTCAGTTCCGTACAAAGTTAGTCTTACGCTAGAGCACATTTAAACCTCGAGAAATATACAGCCCCTATAGAAAAAGTATGGTAGCTGCGCGGAGTAGCCGCGCGGTCTAGGGGGGGCCTTTCAAGGTTCGCGCGGCTCCCCGCCTCGGAGGTTTGAGTCCTGCCTTGGGCATGGGTGTGTGTGTTGTCCTAAGCGTTAGTTAGTTTAAGTTAGACTAAGTAGAGTGTGAGCCTAGGGACCGATGACTGCAGCAGTTTGGCCCCATAGGAACTTACCACTGTAACGTCCCCTTGGAAAAATTTAAAAATGACAGTGCTGGGAAACCTCTTACGTTATTTGATTTTCAAACAGCTGAGCAAAACTGGACGTACTAAGACAGTTCTCTGTTTACTTATTCTGATTATTACTAAACTGACACACAATATTTTTTAGCGCAACGCAATCTGAGTTTCAATAATCCCTACAAAAGAATGGCCCTGAATAACAATAACCTATACCTTTCATTAATCACTTACCTCACAAAAATCTTCGTTACTCGGACTACTGCAATACAGCGAACGCCAATACTGCCAGCTAAATAAAAGATTCTAACTACTGAAGGCACTAACTACTGATAGGCATAGTTAGCAAGTGAAAGATTTTGATACAGAACAAACAATGTATTTACCTTAATAGTGTTCAAAAGTCATCATATATATATCTATCAATTCATGACATCCATCTTTACAAATTTCCTTTTTCTGGCGGACACACGTCCAGGTCGTCCGCTTATAGCTACCTCTCAAAACTCTGGCATCTCTCTTCCACATCCACCACTGCTGGCTGCTCACCTCCAACTGCCCAACGCTACGCGCTGTTCACATCCAACTGCCCAACACTACACAAGCGAATATTCCAACAATGGGCCACAGACTGCACACAGCACAGTCAGTGATTTTCATACAGAGCGCTACGTGGCATTACCAACATAAAAACCTAAACAGCCTACTTACACCACAAATTTCCAAATTTTCAAAGTATGGTAGCGGCCGTTCACTGCCCAGAATCAAACACTCCCACGATTGAATGCCACTCGTTACCACAGGCAGGTCTTCCTCCTTCCGGAACTCGTGTAAAAATAGCCAGAATTGCTTCGTTGAGCTCTTCACTCGAAAATGCCAGTCTCCACTTGACTCCATAGTGTTCTGCTAGCATCTGCTTTTCCACTGGCTGAAGGCCATCCACAACTAAAATACATCTTTGATAGGTTCTACAGACATGATTTGACTTCCTGACCACTCGCCAGGCTACACTAATATACCACAACGATAGTTAAATAAAGAAAACTCATGAACATTCGGTCACACTTAGACCATTCACAACAAATATAAAAAAGGTTTGTCCATAAATGAATAAGCCAGTATTATTTTCCAAGTACACTCACAATGAATGACTACACATCGTCTTCAAACATTTTTTAAAAAATTAATTGGGCATGTTTGTCAGAAGCACTTGCGACTGACCCATTCTTAAATTACCGTAATTTCGTATTTTCACTTGTAATTAATATATAAACAAATTGCAAAAT
Source organism: Schistocerca nitens (assembly GCF_023898315.1). Lineage (NCBI taxonomy): Eukaryota > Metazoa > Arthropoda > Insecta > Orthoptera > Acrididae > Schistocerca > Schistocerca nitens. Next base: position 432,897,583 of record NC_064615.1, on the reverse strand, counting down.
AGTAAACTGTTCATTGTATCAACACACAAGCGTGACGAGCTGTGGTGTATTCATGCTGTATTCATTCGCTGCATAAATGTGGAAGATACGATGATCTCTGCATAATGAAACGATATAAAAACCGTATTAAATCAACAAAAAAACAGATACAGATATACAGCTTTCAGAGATGATACATGTACTGTGTTCAAATCGCAGTAAGTGTTTAAGAGTGTTAATTCAGAGGATTATTGCGAAAATGTTTATTCGCTGTGAAATATTAACTTATGTAATTTTAAAGATGTTGAAATGTAATTGTCATTGAATGCGCTTCATTTTTCTGAGGTCTCAGATGTATTCAGATTTGCATTAATACTTGAGTGTGAGTTACTATAGATTCTTGAAGAGTTGTAAGCTCTGAGCCCTGGCCCGCTATCGCTCAGCCGTGCAACAGTTTTACTTTCCCACATACCACTTCCACATGACCAAATCGCTCGCCTGCACACGCATAACGTTACAAGACGTTTTTTTTTGGTCATCAGTCTACTGACTGGTTTGATGCGGCCCGCCACGAATTTCTTTCCTGTGCTAACCTCTTCATCTCAGAGTAGCACTTGCAACCTACGTCCTCAATTATTTGCTTGACGTATTCCAATCTCTGTCTTCCTCTACAGTTTTTGCCCTCTACAGCTCCCTCTAGTACCATGGAAGTCATTCCCTCATGTCTTAGCAGATGTCCTATCATCCTATCCCTTCTCCTTATCTGTGTTTTCCACATATTCCTTTCCTCTCCGATTCTGCGTAGAACCTCCTCATTCCTTACTTTATCAGTCCACCTTATTTTCAACATTCGTCTATAGCACCATATCTCAAATGCTTCGATTCTCTTCTGTTCCGGTTTTCCCACAGTCCATGTTTCACTACCATACAATGCTGTACTCCAGACGTACATCCTCAGAAATTTCTTCCTCAAATTAAGGCCGGTATTTGATATTAGTAGTCTTCTCTTGGCCAGAAATGCCTTTTTTGCCATAGCGAGTCTGCTTTTGATGTCCTCCTTGCTCCGTCCGCCATTGGTTATTTTACTGCCTAGGTAGCAGAATTCCTTAACTTCATTGACTTCGTGACCATCAATTCTGATGTTAAGTTTCTCGCTGTTCTCATTTCTACTACTTCTCATTACCTTCGTCTTTCTCCGATTTACTCTCAAACCATACTGTGTACTCATTAGACTGTTCATTCCGTTCAGCAGATCATTTAATTCTTCTTCACTTTCACTCAGGATAGCAATGTCATCAGCGAATCGTATCATTGATATCCTTTCACCTTGTATTTTAATTCCACTCCTGAACCTTTCTTTTATTTCCATCATTGCTTCCTCGATGTACAGATTGAAGAGTAGGGGCGAAAGGCTACAGCCTTGTCTTACACCCTTCTTAATACGAGCACTTCGTTCTTGATCGTCCACTCTTATTATTCCCTCTTGGTTGTTGTACATATTGTATATGGACCGTCTCTCCCTGTAGCTTACCCCTACTTTTTTTCAGAATCTCGAACAGCTTGCACCATTTTATATTGTCGAACGCTTTCTCCCGGTCGACAAGACTTAAGAAAAATCAAGACATGTTGATGTATAGGATCTGTCGCTTTAGAAAAAGCGTTCGACAGTGTAAAATCTTACAAGTTGTTAAGAATTATCAGGAAAATAGGTTTACGCTAGAAGGTAAGACGGGTAAGGTACAGTATGTACTCGTACATGAACCATGAAGGGAAAGTAAGACAGCTGCGTTTTCGCCCTGGCTGATTTACAATAACTGTAATTTATATCAGTATCAGCTGATTTCATCACTGTGCCATTTTCAGCTGCTACTCGTATCATCATCTTGTGTGGATTCATACACATAGGGCGATGGTGTAAAACTACGATGATACGAGTAGCAGCTGAAAATGGCCCAGCTGACACTCATATCAATTACAGTTACTGTGTATCAGCCAGGGCAGAAAACGCTGTTCTCTTTAAATAGCTTTTTGACTCTGGCACCCGATACCAATGAACTTATTATGGAAAACTAAGAATGGAAGTTCCATAAAATTTCAGGCGTCCAGAAGCACAAATTTCACTTATTCTTCTGATGATTCGGCTGTGTACCGTTCAGCCATCTTCAGAGTAACCCGAGGTGACTGATCCCCAGCACTTGCTCCATCCTTTTAAACCAGCAGTCCCTGCCGCTGTGCATGTGGTCACAGATATACAAGGTGCCAGAAACGTTGATCGGCGGAAAGAGGTACAACACATGCACGAAATTAAATTTATGGCTGCACGGTCGATCCATACGGTGATATCGATGTATCGCTGCGAGCTGCACCGTTACGAGGTCTTCGTGGTTTACTACAGAAAGTGTCGGAAACTATGATTTGTCCAAGCTGACGCCGCTATTAATCAAAATTGCTTCTTTCTCTACTGAGTCCCAGAAAGATGAAGACGGCGCTAAAATTTTGACGTTATCGTACACCATACGGTGGCCAGTGTCAATACAGTGCTCCGCCACCGCAGATTTAGTAATTGTAACAGCCGAGTGCTCTGTGCATCTCTCATGGACTGTACGAGTCGCCTGTGCGATGTATGAACGGCCACACTCACGAGGGATCTTGTAAATCCCAGGCTTCCGAAGCACCAAATCATTTTTAACCAAACCCAGGAGTGCTGCTGTCTTCGAGAAATCACTTTCACTTTGTGTTTGCTGAGGATCCGTCCAATTTTTGACGATAGGCTTCCCACCTATGGCAGAAAAGCCATGGATTTAAAAGTTTCCGTGTCTTCTACTGCATTACTTACGTCCACTGTTGGTTTCATTCGTAGTGCCTTACGTATCTGCTGTGGAGAATGCCCGTTGGCTTCAAAACCCTTTCCAAGTCTAGAAGCTTGTCCTCCAGGCTGGTCTCGTCAGCAATCACGCGCACTCTATCAGAGATCTGAGAACACTCATCGTCGGCGAAGGATGTTGGCAACTGTTTGCATTTGAATATAAAAAATGGTTCAAATGGCACTGAGCATTATGGGACTTAACATCTGAGGTCATCAGTCCCCTAGACTGAGAACTACTGAAACCTAACTAACCTAAGGACAGCACACACATCCACGCACGAGGCAGGATTCGAACCTGCGACCGTAGCAACAGCGCGATTCCGGACTGAGGCGCCTAGGAGCACTCGGTCACAGCGGCGGGCGTGAATATAAATCCCTATGGGTCCCAAGTCACAAAGTGGCATTATCTTTGAAATGGAAGACCAAGAACTAAGTGTGTTATATGACACAGATATAATCTAACACGACCTCAGTTCTCTGCGTACATCGAAGAAAGAATTGTGCGAATAATAATGGGTTCAGCAATGGGATTAAAATTCTGGGTGAAAGAATATCAATGTTAAGATTTGCTGATGACATTGGCATCCAAAGTGAAAGAGGGAATAATTGATGGGATTGATAAGGGGTATGGGGTAAGGAACAAATACTGTGGACGGAGAGTAACCCTAGAAATATTAACGTAAAGGGTAGGAGAAGTGAGAGTAACAATAAACTTAGCATCAAATTTGAAGACCTCGAAGTAGACGAAGTGGAGGCATTCTGCTACTCCGGGGATATGGTAGCACATGACAGACGAAGAAACAGAAAACATAAAAAGCAGGCTAGCGAAGAGGGCATTCCTAGCCGAAAAAAGTGCGCCAGCTGTCCTTGCGGCTTGTCCTCTAGTACCCATCTTTTATAGCTTGTGTTCTTTGGCTGCTTCTGTCGGAGCGAACTTCCATATTCCTAGGCGGTGAGGCCCGCTGAGGAACGAGTGTTTGAGGAATAGAATATGCAGTACAGTGGAGAGTCGCCTAGACGAGGAAGCCCGAGTGCGGTGTGAGGACTTGGTTCTCTGCGGCCTGTTGATATCGGCAGTGGGCCTTTGGTCGTGACGGAAGGGGCAGCGTGTGTTATCAGCCGCCCGCCCTGCTCTGATCTCTGTTCCGTAATATGGTGCCGCGCAGAGTTTCATAACAAAGTCGATAATGGTATGACTTCACCGAGGAGTAACGGACTGTAATGTTGAGCAATGTCTTTATTCAACTTCGCTATTCTGCTAGTGTGAGCTTGAGGTTTTGTAGACGTTGTCCGTTAAGTTTTGATTGCTGCACGCCCGTTACGTTTCATTCCACTCACGTTCTGTGCTGTTTGTTAAGTTCAGATGTCATATGGCTTATTATTACTATTGTTATTGCTATTGGTACAATATGTGCAAGCGTAGTCAGTCTCGCTGGTATTCAGTTGCAGCTCTGCTAGAGCTATTAGCTTATTTATATTTTAGTTCGCCTCTCTGTGTTATTTGTTGGGGGAATGTATTTTTAAAAAATTATTTGTCCTGCACTAAGCAAGATTTGTAGTTGTGTTGTATGATGTTTAATGGAACCTACTGAGCCGTTTCTGGCAAATTAGCCTACAGTATTGTGCTCAACAAATACAGCTCATATTAGAATGCAATTGGTCTATGCTCAGAAGGTACGGTAAAACTATTACATGATTTGGAGAAATGCATGATGCACACTGTGCTGACGATAATTAATAAAATATTCCGGTCTATTATGCCGCGGTCGAAGGGATGTCACTTTAAAACCCGATGTTTCATCTCCATCTGCGGAGGATATTTCCAAGGGGGATCCTAGCTTTGGCCGGCCGCGGTGGCCGATCGGTTCTAGGCGCTTCAGTCCGGAACCGCGTGACTGCTACGGTCGCAGGTTCGAATCCTGCCTCGGGCATGGATGTGTGTGATGTCCTTAGGTTAGTTAGGTTTAAGTAGTTCTAAGTTCTAGGGGACTGATGACTCAGACGTTAAGTCCCATAGTGCTCAGAGCCATTTGAACCATTTTGATTTCGTAGCTTTGTCGAATGTCTGATTCACAACCTGGCTCGCTACTGACTACAGCAAAATTCCATTTCCGCAAGTTTCCGCGCAGTGTCGTGACGTTACATTTTGAACACTCGAGCGCAATTGGCCGTTGAATGCCGTCATCCGCTGTCACTATCACTCCATAGTGGAAGACTGGTAGACATCTTCTTCAGTATCGGAATCCAAATTTCATTGAATTTCACGCCCTCCTCCTTCCTATTGAAATTCCTGGAGTGTTTCACAGTGTCTATGGCATCTCCGTATGGCCTTTCATGGTATCCGCCTATGACTGCGAGTATAAGAGTCCCATCAAAATGAATGTGGTCGTCTACTGGCTGTAAAGCATGTTCCGCAACAGCTGATCTGTCAGTCTTCTCTCTTCTGCAATTGCCCTTGTGCCATTCGACTCTTTTTTGACAGTTCTTTTTGTAGTACCCACGTTCGTCTCCCCATAACTACATGGAATCCTATAAATTCCAACTTTTTCCAGCGGTCGGTGAGCATCCTTGGCTGATTTTAGGTGATCTTGTATCATCCGTGTGAATGAGTAAATTACCAAGATGTGCTGCTTTTTCAAGATTTTCCCTATGCGGTCAGTCACGTCCTTAATGGATGGAAGGAAAACTTTCGTTTTCACCGGCGCTTGGGCATCACTATGATTTCTAAGTGGTGGCCTTAACGCTCTTTTCACATCAGCGAACGAATTCTTGTGCAATGCATTGTTGGGACGTTTCAATTCTGCGTCAAGCAGCTCTGGTTCACAGATTTTCCTTGATCTATCGGCAAACGTTTTTATGATGCCCCGCTTTTGTTGTAGGTGGTGGTTCGAATCCCGGTGTAGGTAACGGTCAGTGTGCGTGGGTTTCGGGTAAACCGTGTGGTCCAAGCTACCATCTTCCAGTACATCAAGAAAATTTAATTCTCCGCCTGCCTGCTCCTCCTTCGTAAAGTGAATCTTCGAACTGATCCGTTCAGATGTTTGTGAAAACGATCTAGTTCCTCCCTTCCATGCTGCCAAAAAACAAACGTATCATCCACGCAATGGAACAAAATATTCGGTTTCTTGGTCGCAGCTTCCAATGCCTGCTCCTCGAATTTTTCCGTAAAAATGTTCGCTATAACCGGGCTTAATGGGGTCCCCATATTGATATCAGCCATGTGTTCATAGAACTCTTCGTTCCATTTGAAATACGTGGTCGTGAGTCAATATTTAAACAGTTCTACAACATCAGGAGGAAAAATCCGATTCAGCTGTTGAAACACTTCGTTGAGTGGAACTATAGCTAATAGAGCGACACCACATCAAAACTATCTAATATGTCCTCCGGCTGTACCACTATGCCGTTTAATTTACTAATAAAATGTGCCGAATTCTTGGTATACGAATCTGATCGGCCCATATACGGTCGTAATAATGTTGTCAAGAACTTGGCAATCTAATAGGTGGGCGAACCAATAGCACTCACTTTAGGCCTTAGAGGAACATGTTCTTTGTGCACCTTCTGCAATCCATGAAGTCTTGGTGTTAGCGCAACTAAACTGAACAGAATTTTCTGAACGCTCTGTTCGATAGAGGACTTCTTTATCAACCACGTAACAGTTTGAAGAACTTTGTCACTGGGGGTCTTTACTTAGTTTCCTATATGTTTTGTAGTGGACTGTTAAGGCAGCCAGTCCACAGAGACGGGTAGCCGAAAGGGCACACGTACACACACGCCGACTGGCGCGAAGTCTGGAACAGGATTCGTAATGAATGTGATAAAGAAAAGAACGTAGCTACTAGAACACTTAACTTTTATATCGTCCTTTGGTATACAGCATTCTTGATGATACAAGTGAGACTATCTTGAGATACATGCAATGGTACAAATGGCGCCTTGCTAGGTCGTAGCCATTAACTTAGCTGAAGGCTATTCTAACTGTCTCTCGGCAAATGAGAGAAAGGCTTCGATCAGTGTAGTCGCTAGCAATGTCGTCGTACAACTGGGGCGAGTGCTAGTAAGTCTCTCGAGACCTGCCGTGTGGTGGCGCTCGATCTGCGATCCTGACAGTGGCGACACGCGGGTCCGACATGTACTAATGGACCGCGGCCGATTTAAGCTACCACCTAGCAAGTGTGGTGCCTGGCGGTGACACCACATGTTTGCGCTCTAATAAGTCGTTAATCATGCTATAATAGTAGGAAGCATTCAAAACAACTGTTACTTTTCCCTTGTCAGCGGGGAGAATGATAACACTATTGTCCCCATTCAGGCGTTTTAAGGCATTCCCTTCACACACAGTTAAATTAACTTTCTGGAGGCTTATGAATGTGTATTCACAACTCGATCATGGCCCATCTTCGCAGTGGAAAAATATCTATTGTGAAAGCCTCACACGTCATGCATGCTATTTAACCAGAAAATTATACGTCATTACTGACTTGAAAAAACCGTAATATCGGCTTAAGCAAGAAGAAAACATTTAAAACATGTAACAGCATTGGTCAGTCGCGACACCAAAAAATAAAATGGATCAAATGGCTCTGAGCACTATGGGACTTAACATCTTAGGTCATCAGTCCCCTAGAACTTAGAACTACTTAAACCTAACTAACCTAAGGACATCACACAACACCCAGCCATCACGAGGCAGAGAAAATCCCTGACCCCGCCGGGAATCGAACCCGGGAACCCGGGCGTGGGAAGCGAGAACGCTACCGCACGACCACGAGATGCGGGCAGTCGCGATACCACTCAGTACAAGTGCTGCCCATGTGCGAGTAGAACTAGCACAGTGAGGGTTTCGTACAAACTAAGTTACATATAAAGAAACATCATCCATTCCGGGAACCGAGAATCTCAACCTTATTTGCCTGTTGTCGACATTGATACAGGCAAGACATCTCTGCCAGGGATTCGAAGACTTTCGAGAATGTTTTAATTTCAGTAATGTGTGACAAAGTCATGCAGGAGGAAATGTTTGTTTCACACACACAACTTGAAATGCCCTATCTACATGCATTAATACCACCTGGATATCTGATGATGGATAAAGTCCGAAATGCTTTATATAAGCAATAAACTAATTCATTGCCTGACGATTGACTATTACCGCCGCGACTCAGTCAGACTGAATGCAGAACTACTGATTGTTTTAATTTCAAATCTGATGTCGGATAAAAAATGAAAAAAGGAACATTTTTAGTGGTATATAATAACAGATTAGCTATTTTGGGATTTTTTCCTTTAGTTATACTGTGAAACCTTGCTTCTTCCCAAATTTCGTGATTCTAGGCTAAGTACGCTAAAAAAAATGGTTTCAAATGGTTCAAATGGCTCTGAGCACTATGGGACTCAACTGCTCAGGTCATTAGTCCCCTAGAACTTGGAACTAGTTAAACCTAACTAACCTAAGGACATCACACACATCCATGCCCGAGGCAGGATTCGAACCTGCGACCGTAGCAGTCGCGCGGTTCCGGACTGCGCGCCTAGAACCGCTAGACCACCGCGGCCGGCTAAAAAAATGGTTCAAATGACTCTGAGCGCTATGGGACTGAACATATGAGGTCATCAGTCCCCTAGAACTTAGAACTACTTAAACATAACTAACCTAAGGACATCACACACATCCATGCCCGAGGCAGGATTCGAACCTGCGACCGTAGCGGTCGCACGGTTCCAGACTGAAGCGCCTAGAACCGCTCGGCCACTCCGGCCGGCTAAGTACGCTGTAGGATTTGGTGAGTGAGTCTGTGAGTATTAAATTACGTGAAATTAATAGTTATTGGCTTAAAAGCTTCAATGCTATACACCATTAATGGACCATAGACCTCAGTATGTGACATAAATGTCAACTTGATACGTCTACACGTTCCTGAGGAAAAAAGGGCCTCGCGGAGTGGCCGCGTGGTTTGAGGGGCCCTGTCACGGACTGTGAGGCCCCTCTCGCCGGAGGTTCCAGTCCTCCCTCGGGCATGGGTGTATGTGTAGTTCTTAGCATAAGTTAGTTTAAGTAGTGTGTAAGACTTGGGACCTATAATGGTTCCATTTTTACCCATTAAGTTACGGAACCCTTAGAAAATTTTCATTCATCTCAAAGAAATGTGTGTGAGTTCCTAAGTGACCAAACTGCTGGGGTAATCTGTCCCTAGACTTACACACTACTTTAACTTAAACTAACCTATGCTAGAAACAACACATGCAGCCATGCCCGAGGGAAGACTCTAGCCTCCAGCGGGAGGGACCGCACAATAAGTAACATTACGCCTCAAACCACGCGACCACCCCGCGCGGCTCACAGAAGTCACTTCTAGCGTCTGCGCATCATTGAGGTTTGTACTGCTCAAACAACATACCGATCTCCCGCTTACAAAACAAAAAAATTGTATTTTTTTAATCCCTAGTTCCTCCAATGACATGGCCGAGCGGTTCTAGGCGCTGCAGTCTGGAACCGCGGGACCATGCCTCGGGCATGGATGTGTGTGATGTCCTTAGGTCCTCAGAAGTTAAGTCCCATAGTGCTCAGAGCCATTTGAACCATTTTTGAACCTCCAATGTCAGTTTTCGAGACGGTCGGCCGCTTTTCTACAGTGCCTAATGAAGTCCATATTATAAGCCGCTATGCATGTTAGCAGTCGACTCGATACTGACATGCTCTGCCCGCCCACAAATGGTTAAGGCAGGCGTAAACAAAACTTCTGCTCATAGCTTACCATCTTATTCCTCGCACCAAAATAATTATTCACAGTTCGTAGCAAAATTGGATTGTCATACATTGCCTTGATCCATTGCGCTGTGGCTTGAACCTAGGAGTCAACACATTCGATTGGACGTGGTAGAAAAATCTTCTCATCACTGAACACCACGTTGTGTTCATTGCAACGTCTCTTTACGCAGATAAGTACACTTTTAGTAAATGTTTCCATTAGTTGAAACTAATGACACATGGATTTAATCGGCTAACAAGTTTCAAACGAGCGCACACTCCATTGCAGTGTGAAAGACGGATTCCGGAAACTATCCCCTAGTCTGTGGCTACGCCTTTTCTCCACTGTATCCTTTCTTCTTCGGGTGCTTGGTTCCACACAGTACGCACGACAACTTCTCTCGAGTTTGAGAAGTAGGAAGTTCTGGCGAAAGTAAAGCTGTGAGGACGGATCGTCAGTCGTGTCTGAATAGCAACACAGAAGTCTCAAGTCTCATCTGGGCCCTAGATACAAACAGTCTGTGCGACAGTTCTCTTCATGTAACTATCGCGACCCCTTCAGAGCTAAAACTACTGTATTATGAAGAGTTCCCATGCAACCCGGTAACATTGTCATCGGATCGAACAAGACAGTTGTAAAACCCCCAGCTGGAAAACCCCTCTTGTAAAATGAGGAAGAAAGTATGCTTAAAATGCACATATGAGAAAGAAATAGAGACAAAAGTATTATTTTGTTAAGGCCACAAAAATTAATTTATGAAGTTTACTTAACAAAAACTTGGACAAATGCATTCTGTCTATAATAAATTGGAGAAAATCACATTTTTTTCTTTGAGTCACAAGTCTTGTGACTAGCTTGTGCAACCTCTTCATGTCAGAGTACCAACTGCAACGGACGTCTACAATTATTTGCTGGATTTAATCCAATCTCTGTCTTCCTTTACAGTTTTTACCCTCTACAACTACCTCTTGTGTTATTCCTTGATGACTTAACAAATCTCCTATCATCCTGTCCCTTCTTCTTGACAGTGTTTTCCATGTATTCCTTTCCTTGCCGATTCTGCGGAAACCTCCTCGTTCTTTACCTTATCAGTCTATCTCATTTTCAACATCTCAAATGCTTAGATTCTCCTCTGTTACGGTTTTTCCACAGTCCATGTATCACTACAACACAATGTACATACTCAGAAATGTCGTCCTTGAATAAAGGAGTATATTTGATATGTATTTGAGACGTCTCTTTTCCCAGTGCTAGTCTGCTGTTGATATCCTCCTCGCTCCGTCCGTAATGAGTTATTTTGCTGCCTCGCTCGCAAAATTTCTACGCCGAGATCCCCTATTCTAACGTTAAGTTTCTCGTTGTTTTCATTTCTGTTACTTCTCATTACTTCCGTCTTTCTTCATTTACTCTCAGTCCATACTCTGTAGTCTTTGGACTGTTCATTCCCTGCAGCATATCCTGTAATTCCTCTTTACTTCCACTGAGGGCAGCAATGCCATCAGCGAAACTTAACACTGAAATACTTTCACCTGCATTTTAATCTCATTCTCGAGTTTCTTTTATTAAATAATTGCTTCTTCGAAGTATATATTGAACAGTATCTGCGAAGACTACAACCCTGTCTTACACGTTTCTTAATCAAATCACTTCGATCTTCGTGTTTCATTCTTAATGTTCCCTCTTGGTTCTCGTAGATATTGTACATTACACGTCTTTCCCTATAACTTACCCCTATCTTACTCAGAATTTCAGACATGTTGCACCATTTCACATTATCGAACGCTTTTTCCAGTTCGAGGTATCCTATGAACGTATCTTGATTTTTCTTCAGTCTTGCTTCTATTATAAACCTTAACGTGAGAACTGCCTCTCTAGTGGATTTTACTTTTCCCAAAGCCAAACTGATCGCCGTCTTAGCCTCAGTTTTCTTTTCCATTCCCCTGTGCATTATTCTTGTGAGCAACTTAGATGCATGAATTGTTAAACTGATTGTGCGATAATTCTCGCACTTGTCGACTGTTCCTATTTTCGAAATTGTGTGTATGGTGTTTTTCCGAATGTCAGATGGTAATATCGCCAGTCTCTCACATTCTACACAGCAATGCGAATCATCCTTCTGTTGCAACTTCCCCCAACGATTTCAGAAATTCCAATGGAATGTTATATGCCCCTTCTGGTTTATTTGATCTTATGTCTTCCAAAGCTCTTTTCTGATTCTAATATTGGATACTCTGTCTCTTCCCTGTCGACTGCTGTTTCTTCTTCTATCACGACATCAGACAAGCCATCCTTCTTACAAAGGCCTCCAACGTACTCTTCCCGTTTATCACTCACATAGCAACATTAATACCGCGTGTTCTTTTCTTGCAGTACACATAAAATTTTCATTATGCTGTTTAATTTTTTAAAATTTACACCTAAAACTCGTTCAGTGGATAGAAAATATACACCGGTACCCACAATTTTTAGTCTAAATAATTTGAAGGATGTGTCGATAATGATTAAGTTTTATATTAAAAATTGTACGACGGTGTAACTTTTTTTTGTATTAGCTAGTGTATATCAGCAAGTGTATATAAAATAGCTCAGTCGGTTAGAGCATTCCGCACGAAAGACACCGTACAAGATTCGAGTCTCGACCTGACACACAGTTTTAAACTGCGGCAGCAAGTTTCTTAATAGTGGACACTGTGCTGAACAGTCAAAGAGTCATTCTTGTTGCCACTATCTATCGTTCCATTCACCGACGATTTTAGACTCACTATGTGTATTGCCCTCATTCCCAAAGGTGCAGACAACCATTGGCTGGCGTCAGGTGTGCCACGGCAGAAGCTGACACAGGAGCGCTCAGAAGCGACAGCCCCCGGATTGGACGTGTTGAGCGGTGACAGATCTGCGGGCTGGAAGCCGCGTGGCCGGCGCCACTTGGCTTTTTCGCGCGGCGCCATCCGTCAGCGGCGGCGGACAGAGCAATCTGGCCGGCCGGCGACGTCATTAGCCGGCGCGCCGCTAATGCGATATTAACGCAGCCGTCGACGGCGCCCCGCGCGCCTCGGCGGCGCCGTACCGTTGATTGGTTTTCAGCCGCCGCCGCTGCCGCCGCCGGATCGCTGATTGGTCCCTGCTTCCTGTTTTCGGGAAAACATCCGGTATCGACCTGACCCGCGGCACGCTCGTATCCCAGCGCCATGGAGCTGGATCACTCCTTATCCGAGTGACTCCCGACTGCAAAAGTCACCTTAGCCACGTTAGTTATTACCCACACTCTCACTCACAGGCATAAAGAAGTGGGAAAATTTCGAGAAAAAAAACAGTGATTTTACGAAAACACTGATTTGGTGTCGCAGGTCACAAAGAGAAACGCTGTGGATTTAGTGGTTGATTCACAATTTAACCTTTTTGTATATCATGTTTTTAACAGGGAAACACACCTTTTTACTAGCGCGCCCTGCAGTCAGGGAGAATGCTAACCTTTATAGAAAACTGCCTAAATATGAGTCATCCATTTTTCCTCCTAAGCTTGTTCTGAATCCTTTACTTAGCAGAAAAGGATCGATTACATACCCAAAGCACATTATTACTGTCTCCATGTTTCGACATTGCTGCTGCTACACGACTGTGTACTGAATTCATGAAATTGCTAAAGAGATCTTTATTTTGCTCCACAATTGTTTCGGCTTTTATACTGAAACCATTTTCTGATGGAATTCGATGTACATAATGACATAGTGGAAATTTAAATACTTCATGTAGCAAGAATGCAGGTATTTCGGCATTATAAAACTTTAAGTTTACATACGCACAGTATTAGCACAGAAAACACAAAAGCCGGCCGAAGTGGCCAAGCGGTTCTAGACGCTACAGTCTGGAACCGCGCGACCGCTACGGTCGCAGGTTCGAATCCTGCCTCGGGCACGGATGTGTGTGATGTCCTTAGGTTAGTTAGGTTTAAATAGTTCTAAGTTCTAGGGGACTGATGACCTCAGAAGTTAAGTCCCATAGTGCTCATAGCCATTTGAACCATTTTGAACCAAAACACAAAAATATAGCTTACATTGTCTTGTGGTGGAGCAAAGTCAAATGGTTATGAAAGTCACACTGTGGCAGATTTCAAATTCATGTTCCTCTATAATCGTAGGAAAACTGAATCTGTCTTGGTCATGCAAACTCCCCATCTCTACTAGAATATTATTGGGTTTATCGCTCTTCATTCTTGGACGTAGTGAAATTTGTTCCCTTGCATTGATCAACACGAAAAGAGGGGAATGACTGTACCACTGACAGTCTTGAAATGGTATCAGGAAGAGAGACTTTGCTATGTCTGACAGATTATTACTGGTGACGAAAATCGCCCAGATACCGAGTAGTCAGTCAGGAACCTGACCCCTAATAAACATCACAGTTAATAAAATATTGCGGACTATTGTGCTGTGGTCGGATGGATTTCACATTAAAACCCAACGTTTCGTCCCCATCCATGGAGAATATTTTAAAGGAGGATCGTAGCTTGTTTGAGTGTACGATTCACGTCCTGCCTCGCCACTGAATGCCCTAAATATCCGCTTACGCGTGAGACCGCGCAGTGGCGTGATGTCATATGCTTTGAATACCCGGGCACAGTCAGCCGTTGTCGGTTGCAGTCGTCCGCTGTTGTTATCACCATACGGTGGAAGACTCGTACACTTCTTCTTCAGCACCGGGCTGCAGATATATTTCAATTTTACGCCCTCCCCAGCCCTACTCAAATTCCTAGAGTGTTTAACAATCTCGATACCTTCTCTATAACGCCTATTATGCATCTGCTTGTGGCTGCCAGAACTTGAATCCTATCAAAATGAATGTGGTGATCTCCATGATGCAAAGCACGCTCTGCAACAGCTGATATGTTAATCTTACACCTTCTACAGTTGCCATTTCGCTCTGCTAAACGTTTTTTGACCGTCCTTTTCGAAGTAGTCATATGCACCTCCCAACAACTACACGGAATTCTAAGAGTTCCGGTTTTTCCCAGCGGTTTGCGAGCATTCTTGGCCAATTTTAGGTGATCCTGTATGTTCCGGATGAGTTTGTAGATTACCGCGATGTTCTGTTTTGTCAAGATTTTTCCTAGGCTGCTAGTAACGCCCTTAACGAAAGGCAGAAAAACTTTGGCTTTCACAGGGGCTTGTGCATCGCTATGATTTTTGCATGGCGGTCGTGACGCTGTTTTTACCACAGCAGACGAATAGCTATTGTTGAACAATATAATGGTGAGGTGTTTTAATTCCGCGTCAAGTAGCTCTGGTCCGGAAATGATACTTGCTCTATCCACGGAAGTTTTTATGACGTCTCGCTTTTGTTGTAGGTGATGGTTCGAATAGCGGTGTAGATATCGGTCTGTGTGCGTGGGTTTTCGGTAAACTGTTTGGCCTAAGCTACCATGTTCTCCTTTGGAAACTAGAATGCCAAGAAAATTTCATCTTCAGACTGCCTCCTCCACCATGGTAAAGTGAAACTTCAGCTTAATCCCACTGAGATGCTTGTGAGTACGACCTAGTTCCTCTCTGACGTGCCTCCACAAGACGGCTGTATTAACTATGTAGCGGAACCAAATATTCGATTTCTTGTTGGCAGTTTCCAGTGGCTGCAACCGCAGATGTTTCCATAAATTAACTAGCTATAACTGGGCGTAAGAGTTCTCCATAGCCACGCAATCTGTCTATTCATAGAACTCATCATTCCATAAGAAATACGTGGTCGTGAGGCAATATTTAAACAGTTCTGCAATATCGGGAGGAAAAATCCGATTCAGCTGTTGCAACTCCTCATTGAATGGAAGTATAGTACAAAACGATAACACGTCAAAACTAATCAATATTTCCTCCGGCTGGACCACTATGCCGTTTAATTTACTGATAAAATGTACCGAATTCTTGGTATAGGAGAATTATTGACCCACGTATGGTAGTAAATTTACGATATTGGAGTCCGATTGGTCCACATGCGGTTGTGACATTTCCGGCCGTGAAAGTGTACTTTCTGCAGTACAGTTAATACAGGTACGTACGGTGACACCGGAAGAAAACTTCGGCGAGGAATCTAAAATCGTATACACTGGATGTGGGAGCTTTCTCGACGTGTCTTGCTCCTTCACAAAAATGCCAGCTGTAATGCGACGAGCCGGCCTCTGTGACCGAGTGGTTCTAGGCGCTTCAGTCTGGAACCGCCCTGTTGCTACGGTCGCAGGTTCGAATCCTGCCTCGGGCATGGATGTGCGTGATGTCCTTAGGTTAGTTAGGTTTAAGTCGTTCTAAGTCTATGGGCTGATGACCTCAGATGTTAAGTCCCATAGTGCTTAGAGCCGTTTCACCCATTTTGTAATGCGGCGAATGTGAACGAATTAAAAATAAGCTAGTGGACACAGACATATTAAGAACTAAACTGTCAATGATCAGGCCGTACGATTAGCGATCTATATTTCTCGTAATACTCCAATAAAATTTAAAGCTTTTAACTTTAACAGTCTTGAATCTGTGGCTGAGTGAAATAGCTGCCTCTCTTCACCGATACAGTACATTAACTTTACCTAACAACAAGATAACACTGTCTAACAAAGATGTACCTTCACAATTCCAAGGTTCCATGAGTTGGCTATTACGTTGTTTCCGGAATAAACTACTTCTGTTACAATAAAAAAATTAAACTGTGAAGAAATCTATCACTATCTTACCCAAGTCTTAAAAAACGTATCAGTACTAATCAAATCTCAGTACTACATTAAATTAAACAGGTGTCTTGCTAGTTCAATTATACAGCTTTTATTGTAAACTGTAAATAATAAGTTGCGAATTTCGTGTAGAACAAACCTCGTATTCAATAACGTTATAGTGTATAATATTGCTAGGGCTTTAGCAGGACACTGGTAGAAAATACGATATCCCTGGCCGTAATCCTTCTCAAGAAAAAACGTAAAACTACAAAGCTACCAGTAACTATCAATTATCAGGGCTGAAAAATCCAAATTTTTATTTTATTTTCAGAATCAGGCGAATTCATATGAAACCGTACGTACTATTTTCTCTCTTTGTAATAACATTTGGAAAATTATGAGAGGTTCCCCTTCTTTTGTTCCAAGCCTGACATGTCATAAAAGAGGTAAAGAAAAGAAGGGAAATGGAGCTATGGACTTACGCTGTATGTTTGTTTTCAATCCAGAGTGGGCGGGGCCTGCTGCCATCTTAAATAGCCCAAACCATAAGAAGACTACTGTTTGTGATTGCTTCTTGTTCGTTATTTCTGTCGTGTCTACGCAGCAACTGTTTTAAATACTAGGAAGTACAGCGCTTACATGAATAACATTGTGTTAGGAAGGCAATTTCGAATGCTTTTCTGTTCTTAAATGTGTAGTTGCTCTAGTAATACGATATGATTCGCCTCTTGAATGTAACTTGTTTTTTGTTGGTGTGTTTCGAATAGCCAAAAAGAGAACGAAGTGATGTGAAAAGCACGCTTTCGTAATCTGTTTAATTCCACTTTTACTGTATTTGTGGCCTGCCGCGGTGGTCTATCGGTTCTGGCGCTGCAGTCCGGAACCGCGGGACTGCTACGGTCGCAGGTTCGAATCCTGCCTCGGGCATGGGTGTGTGTGATGTCCTTAGGTTAGTTAGGTTTAAGTAGTTCTAAGTTCTAGGGGACTTATGACGTAAGATGTTGAGTCCCATAGTGCTCAGAGCCATTTGAACCATCTGAACTGTATTTGTGTCGATAGCAAATGAACCTGGAGCTCCGGAACCAATGTGTGTTGGTTGTCAGTACCACTTCTTGTTTTTGTACAAAGAAGAGCCAAAGAAACCGCTACATCTGCCTAACATCGAGTAGGGCCAACGCGAGCAAGCGGAAGTGCCGTTTGACACGACGTGGCATCGACTCGACTAGTGTCTGAAGTAGTGCTGGAGAGAAGTGACACCATGAATTGTGTAGGGCTACCCATAAATTCGTAAGAGTACGAGGGGGTGGAGATCTCTTCTGAACAGCACGTTGCAAGGCATCTCACATATACTC
Source organism: Schistocerca nitens (assembly GCF_023898315.1). NCBI lineage: Eukaryota > Metazoa > Arthropoda > Insecta > Orthoptera > Acrididae > Schistocerca > Schistocerca nitens. Next base: position 432,879,946 of record NC_064615.1, on the reverse strand, counting down.
AATAATGTTAATGTCTGGGGACTCTGGTGGCCAGTGGAAGTGTTTAAACTCAGAAGAGCATTACTGGAGCCACTCTGTAGCAATTCTGGTCGTGTGGGGTGTCACATTGTCCTGCTGAAATTGCCCAAGTCCGTCGGAATGCACAATGGACATAAACAGATGCAATTGATCAGACAGGCTGATTACGTACGTGTAACCTGTCAGAATCATATCTAGACGTATCAGGGGTCTCTTACCGCTCCAACTGCACACGCCTCAAACCATTACAGAGCCTCCACCAGCTTAAACAGTCCCCTGCTAACATGCAGGTTCCATGGGTTCGTGAGGTTGTCTCCATACCCGTATACGTTCATCCGCTCGAAACGAGACTCGTCCGACCGGGCAACATGTTTCGAATCATAAACAATGTCGCTGTTTTGAGGGCCCTGGCGAGGCGTAAAGCTTTGTGTCGTGCTGTCACCAAGGGTACACGAGTGGACATTCGGCTCCGAAAGCCCATATCGATGGTTTTTCGTTGAATGGTGCGCACGCTGACATTTGTTAATGGCCCGGCATTGAAATCTCCAGAAATTTGCGGAAGGGTGGCACTTCTGTTACATGGAACGATTCTCTTCAATCGTCGTTGGTCCCGTCCCTGAAGGATCTCTTTCCGGCCGCAGTGATGTCGGAGTTTTGATGTTTTACCTGATTCTCGATATTCACGGTACACTCGTGAAATGGTCGTACGGGAAAGTCCCCACCTCATCGCTAACTCGGAGATAATGTGTCCCATCGCTCGTGCGTCGACTATAACAGCACGTTCAAACTCAGTTAAAGCTTGATATCCTGTCATTGTAGCAGCAGTAAGCGATCTAACAACTGCGCCAGATACTTGTTGTGTTAGCCGGCCGCTGTGGCCGAGCGGTTCTAGGCGCTTCAGTCTGGAACCGCGCTGCTGTGGTCGCAGGTTCGAATCCTGCCTCGGGCAAGGATGTGTGTGATGTCCTTAGGTTAGTTAGGTTTAGGTAGTTCTAAGTCTAGGGGACTGATGACCTCAGATGTTAAGTCCCATAGTGCTCAGTGCCATTTGAACGATTTGAACTTGTTGTGTTATATAGGAGTTGCCGACGGCAGCGCAGTATTCTTCCTGTTTACATATCTCTGTATTTGAATACGCATGTCTGTACCAGTTTCTTTGGCGCTTCGGTATACATCTACATCTATATCTACATGATTACTCTGGAGTTCACTGTTAAGCTTCTGCCAGAGTGTTCATCGAAACTCCTTCAAGCTATTCATCCACCACTCCACTCTTGAGCAGCGCGCGGGAAAAACGAACACTTAAATTTTTCCATGTGTCCTCTGATTTTTCTTATTTGTTGTGATGATCTTGTCCCCTATGTAGTTGGTTGGTTGGTTGGTTTGGGGAAGGAGACCAGACAGCGAGGTCATCGGTCTCATCGGATTAGGGAAGGATGGGGAAGGAAGTCGGCCGTGCCCTTTGAAAGGAACCATCCCGGCATTTGCCTGGAGCGATTTAGGGAAATCACGGAAAACCTAAATCAGGATAGCCGGACGCGGGATTGAACCGTCGTCCTCCCGAATGGTTCAAATGGCTCTGAGCACTATGGGACTCAACTGCTGAGGTCATTAGTCCCCTAGAACTTAGAACTAGTTAAACCTAACTAACCTAAGGACATCACAAACATCCATGAACCTGCGACCGTAGCGGTCTTGGGGTTCCAGACTGCAGCGCCTTTAACCGCACGGCCACTTCGGCCGGCCGTCCTCCCGAATGCGAGTCCAGTGTCTAACCACTGCGCCACCTCGCTCGGCCCTATGTAGTTGGGCGCCAACAAAATATTTTCCCACTCTTAGGAGAAAGTTGTTGACGGAAATTTCATGAGAAACGCCTTTGTTTTAATGATTTCCATCCCAAAACGCTTATCAGTTCAGTGGGCTCTTTCCCCTATTTCGAGATAATACAAAACGAGCTTCCCTTCTTTTTCCATGTCCTCCGTTAATCCTGTACCATGCGGATCCCACACTGCACAGCAGCACTATAGAAGAGGGCGAACAAGCGTGATGTAACGAGTCTCTTCAGTAGATCTGTTACATTTTCTAAGTATTCTGCCAATAAATTGTGGTCTGTGGTTTGCTTTCCCAAAAAACATTATCTGTGTGGTCGTTCCAGGTCAGGTTAATCATAATTGTACTCCTTAAGTATTTAAGCGAATTTACAGTCTTCAGATTAGTGTGTTTTAGCTTATAATCGAAATTTACCGGATTCCTTTTAGTACTCATGTATGATTTCATACTTTTAATTATTTAGAGTCAACTGCCACTTTTTGAAACGTACAGTGTTCTTGTCTAAATCGTTTTGCAGTTGGTTTTGATCATTTAATGAATTTACAAGACGGTAAATGACAGTGTCATCTGCAAACTAAGCGGGCTGCTCGATTGTCTCCTAAATCGTATACGGAGATCAGAGACAGTAGAGACCCTATAGCATTTCCTTGGGGAACGCCAGATATCACTTCTGCTTTACTCGACGACTTTCCGTCAGTTACTAAGAACTGTGACCTTTCTGACAGGAACTCGCGAATCCAGTCGCACAACTGTGACGATACTTCGTAGGCACGGAATTTGATTAGAAGTTGTTGTGAAGAACGGTGTCAAAAGCCTTCTGAAAATCTAAAAATTAAGAATCAATTTGACATCCCCTATCGATAGCACTCATTACTTCGTGAGAATGGAGGGCTATTTGTGGTTCTCAAGAATGATATTTCCTGAATCCATGCTGGATTTTTGTCTATAAATTGTTTTCTTCGAGGTAGCTCATAATGTTGGAACACAGTATATGCTCCAAAATCCTACCACAAATCGACGTTAGCGATTTGGGTCTTTAATTCAGCGAATTAGTCCTATTTTCTTTCTTAGATACTGGTGTGACTTGTGCAACTTTCCAGTCTTTAGTTCCGGTCTTTCGACGAGCGCCGCGTGGAGCTGCCACGTGGTTTTGGGCGTCTTGCCACGGTTCGCGTTGCTCTCCCCATCGGAGGTTCGAGTCCTCCCTCGGGCGTGGGTGTTTTAGCGAAAGTTAGTTTAAGTTAGATTAAGTAGCGTGGAAGCTACACAGTGTAGTGTGGAAGATTAGGGACCGATGACCTCAGCAGTTTGGTCTCATAAGACCTTACCACAAATTTCCAAATTTCCTTTCGACGAGCGAGCGGTTGAGTATGCTGCCATTTATGGAGCTATTACATCAGCATACTCTGAAAGGTACCTAATTGGTACACAATCTGGGCTGGAGGCCTTTGCCTTTAGCGAATAGTCAAAACATCCTCGCTACACTGGAGGATACCTTGTTCCAAGGCACTCATATTGGCAATCGTTCTTCATCCTAATTCTGGAGTATTTACTTAGTCTTCTTTGCTGAAGGATTCCGGAAAACCTTATTTAGCAACTCTACTTTAGTGACACTGTCATCAGTAACATCACAATTCTCATCGTGCAGTGAAGGTATTGTGTCTTGCCACTACGGAATCATCTATGATTTTCTGTCAGATTTCGACATAGAGCTTCGTTGTGGACACTATTAAATGCATCTAGCATTGAGGTTCACGATAAATTTCGAACTTCTCCAAAAATTGACCTATCTTGGGGGTTTTTCGTTCTTTTAAATTTGACATGCTCTGCGGCAATATTCCGAGCTGTTTTGTGCACTATGAGGATTCAGTACCATACCTTATTAATTTATGTGGACTATATCTCTCAGTTGCCTTCGATACTATTTATTTGCATTTAAACCACATCTGTTACGTAGTCAGATTGGAAGGAGCGGAGACTATCTCCTACGAAGGCGTCAAGTGATTTGTATCTGATTTTTTAAATAGACGTATTACTTGCAAATAATAATGTCCAAAGGAATTAAAATTCATTAAACTTCTTTTAGAACACTTTTCTTTGTAACAAAGCATATGTTGCAAAACAAATAACATTTTCATTGACGCCAAGTGTGATGTATACATCTTTAGATTCCGTATACCGCAAATACATTTCTACATCCGCAATTTTTTTGCACTCATTAGTTTGTAGTTTAAGTAAATGTATTTACACAGCCGGATTTGCAAGTTCGCTGTATCTGTAGAAATGTTACCAATAGCAACACTACTGGTTGTCATAACTCTTATTGTAAATAGTATGACGGGGAGATAGATTACATGAAGTGACAAGGGACTTGAGTATGGCTGTAGAATCGGTAGCCACTAAACATTTAAATTAAAATTTCCACTTAATATTACCTCAGTCATCTTAGAAGTTGAGAACTTTAATAATACATGTAGTTGTATGTGTCTTCCCGTTCGGCATGGAATCTCACTGACCGGAGTTTAACTGTCTTCAGTGATGAGTCCCGTTTCGAATTGAGCCCCGATGACCGGCGAATGCGTGCTTGCCGACGCATCGGACAGTGGTGGGATACTGTCCTGTCGCCCGTCATACGGGTGCCACTCCTTCTCATAGCAAGACCCTTACGTTGTCATCCGCGGTACCCTTGCAGAACAGCTGTGCGTCGACGGTAGTCTTTGCCGGTATTTGTTACCCTTCATGGCAAGCCATCCTGGGCTTGCATTTCAGCAACACAATGCCCTCCCGCACACGGCGAGAGTTTTTACTGCTTGTTTTCGTGATTACCAAACCATACCTTGCCAGAAACGTTGCCGGATCTCTCCCCAGTTGAGAATGTTTTGGGGAATTATAGGCAGGGCCCTCAAACTATCTCGGGATTTTGACGATGTGACGAGCCAATTGGACAGAACTTGGCACGATACCCCTCAAGAGGACATCCAAAACTGTCGGATCACGGGGTCCAGGGTTCGATTCCCAGCCGGGTTGGGGATATTCTCTGCCCCGGAACTGGGCGTTTGTGTTCTCCTCATCATTTCATCATCATCATCATTCGTGATTGGATTGTGTGAAAAAATTGGAATGTGTAAAACTTGGGACTTTGTACGGACGCTGACGATCGCGCAGTTGGGCGTCCCACAAACCAAACATCATCATCATCCGAAACTGTCCATCAAAGCCAAGCTGAATAGCTGCTTACATAAGGGGGCCAGAGATGGACCAACGCATTTTGACTTGGTCAATTTGTGAAGCTCTTTCTCTTGAATAAACAATCGAATTTTTTTTTGAAACGGTAATCATTTGTTTACCTGTACATGTTCATCACATCTATCGATTTCCGTCCCATTCGGAAAACTGCTTCATGGTGCGTCGTTTTGCTTCTCTTAGAGTACTTCCAAGGAAATTTCCTAACTGATTTACTGACTCATCGCCGCTCAGCCCACACCGCTAAAGATAGAAACTTGAAATTTGGAGAACGTGTTCATGTTATGCTATAAGTATTGTTATGAAAGAACGTTTCGTAATTCCTCCCCTGTGTGCGTGAAATAGGGGATGAAAATTTATTTTGGAAAATAGTCGCTAATAAGGCACTTCTGTAACTAGAGCTATGAAAGTTGGTATTTGGTATCTCGGTACAAAATTTAAAAAAATGTGTTTCTGCATGTTTGGAAACTCAGACCTTAACGGGGTGAAATAGTGGCTGATTTTCTTATAAATATTTATTATTTAACAACTACTAAAGTTATGTCTATGAAAATTGATATTTGGCTTCTCAGTCAAAAATAAAAAATGACCCATAAGTGGGTCAAAACGGGACCAAAAGTTTTATGAAAATATTTCATTATGAAAGCATTTTTAAGGCAAAATCTACGAAAATCTGAGTTTCGCTTATCGGTTGTAGATTAAAAAAATGTGTTTCAGTGTTTTTAGAAATTCAGCCGTTAAGGGGGTGAAATAGATGACGAAAATGTTTATGAACATATTTGGTAATTCAGAACAGTTTTAAAGCTTAATCTATGGAAATTGGTATTCGACCTCTCGATTAAAAACCAAGAAGTATGTGTTAGGGAATAACACTTTCTTCAGAAATAACACCACACTAATTCTAAAGGCACGATTAGCAAAAACTCCAGCTACCAGCATCGCTTTTCGGGCGGAAGTACATCCGGAAAAATCCATGCTTCTATGTCTTTCATTAATGTGAAAACTTTAGAAGGTGTTTCAATTTGTGAATTAGGTAAAAGACTTTGTCATGTCTGTATAGAAAAAGAAACGGATCTTTAATAATTGAATTTTTCATTAGGTCTAGCAGACGCTTAAAAAATTATTTTTGTTACAATTACTATACAAAAGCGAGCAAAGCTGCGGGCGCTAAGCTAGTCTTTTAGTAATCTTCCGGTTTAAAGCAGCAGTAATCGCCATTTGCATTACAACTTAGTTCACAAATTTGCTATTACACAGCCGCCGCGGGGATCTTCACTTGTCGAAGTACAATTAAAAGCTTCTCTGCGGATACGTTTGTCAAACTACTCACAGTCGAAGCACAAATCAGTTACGGAATGTCTCACAATCATATGACAATGTTTACGAAGTTCATCTTCAACACTCTCTCACATCCCCCTTCCATCACACCTACAAACGATCTCTTGTTTCAACAATACAATCTCCACCATTTTGACGACATCTTACATGGATTAAATAAGTTCCTACTGTGTTCATCGCATTACCTCATATTTTCATATCTTATTATTATTACATGACAGACAATCTTTTACACATGTGCAATACATTATAGAATTCTGCAGTGTTTTAGAAGACATAAATTTACATCATAAGCAATATTTTACACAATGACATTGAAGAACAAACAAATGACTGCACGTACAGATCAGTGCGAACATATTAATAAAAGAAATATGTTTACGTGCGTTCAGCGAAATTTCAGAATCACGCTTAATAACCAGATAAACGAGTTGCAGCCAGGCATCCATATTGCCACACGTGGGCAATCCATCACGTGCGATCCATCAGATTGCTTGCTAATTACGGATCATCAGAGACTGATTACTGTGTTCTGGTATGTGCTAAACCATGTGCGAACTGTGAGCAGATCGTTTCACCTGATGACGGGCTGCTGCGATCTGTCGCTCGTGTGTGTGGGACCTTTAAAGTAAATTTCTCTGTGAAACGTAAGTACAAGCTTGATAAAGTACCGTAAGATATTAATAACTCGGTGGAAGTGAATGAAAGTGTGAGAGCGTGTTCCAGAGGTCACCCAGTCGTTCACAGAAAGTTGGATGTCGCATGGCGTGAGATCAGTGTATCTATGGCTTCAAATAAAGTTCCCCGTAATAGTTGAAGAAACGGGAAAAGACAGTGCGTGTCAATCAGTTGCGACGTAGTGTGGTAGTGAACCTGATTACCACACGGACTGTAGACATTTGGATGACTTCAGAAGGGGGAAGAATCGTCGCGAATCTGGAAGAAGGACGAAATGTGACAAATATAGCTTAGGAATTGGCGCGCAACACTGTTCCACATATATGGTGAGCGTTCCGAACCACAAGCACTGTCGTTCGAAGGAGAGGAGGTGGCGGACCACGGGCAACTACGGCAACGGCAGTGACGCTACATTCCGCAACAGGCAAGAAGAGGCCACGTCAAATAACAGGTGCAGTTGCAACCACATTTAATAGGACTACTCCTCCGCAGCGGCATGCGGACAGCATGGAGGTGGTGTCATTATCCGATGACCAGTATGTCGTTTTCCTTTGACAGTTGCAAACTGGCGGCACCTTTTGCGGTGATGCCACCAACATAGGGATTGGACCAACAATGGGGATGGGGGTCGCGTGATCTTCTGGGATAAGAGCAGATACAACGGGGTAATGATTGGCAAGAGGTGGGAACGTGTAATGCACCCCACAACATTGCCGAACGTTATCGTTTTGGTAGCCTAGATGTTATGATGCTGGCAGGGATGATGTTGTATAAGCGTACTGATCTCCATACGTTTGAACACGGTACGCTCACCGGTAACCATTATTGCGACACTGCACTCCTTCCCACGTGCGTCTTTTCAAGGGTGCACCAGGCCTTCACTTCATTTTTGTGGATGGAAATGCGCGTATAGACTGACCTGCCAGTTCGCCCAATTAAATCGCATCGAGCGCGTTTGGGCTGCTTTGGGGAGACCTTCACTGTTGTGACAAGAGTTATGAGACACCCCCAATATCGTGTCGGACATCCTTTCGCCCGGTGTATTACAGCAACTCGACGTGGCATGGACTCAAGAAGTCGTTGGACGTGTCCTGCGGAAATATTGAGCCACGCTGCCTCCATTTCCGTCCGTAATCGTGGAAGTGTTGCCGGTGCAGGATTCTGTGCACGAATTAACCTCTCAGATATGTCCCACAGACGTTCGATGGGATTCATGCTCGATGGGATTCGTGTCGGGCGATCTGGCTGGCCAAATCATTCGCTCGAATCTCCAGAATGTCCTTCAAATCAATCGTCTACAACAGTGGCCAACTGAAGTGGTGCATTGTCCTCCATGAAGATGAAGTCCATGAATTCCTGCAGGTGTCTCCAAGCAGCCGAACAAGCAGCCGAACATAAAAATTTACAGTCAATGAGCGATTTATTTGGACCAGATGACCCAGTCTACTCCATGTAAACACCGCCCATAACATTATGGCACCACCACCAACCTGCACTATGCTTGTTGACAACTTGGGTCCACGGCTTCGTGGTGTCGGCGCCGCATTCAAACCCTACCATCAGCACTTACTAATAAAGTCGGGACTCATCTTTCCAGGTCATGGTTTTGCAGTCAGCTAGGGTTCAACCGATACACTCACGAGCCCAGGAGACGCGGTGCAGGCCATGTCGTGCTGTTAGCATAGACACTCGCATCGGTCGTCTGATGCCGTAGCAGAGTACCGCCAAATTCTGCCGCACTGTCCTAACCGATACTTACATCGTACGTCCCAGATATCTGTGGTTACTTCACGCGGTGTTGTCTGTCTGTTAGCACTGACAACTCTGCGCAGACGCCGCTGCTCCCGGTCGTTGAGTGAAGCCCGTCGGCCACAGGTTGTCCGTGGTGAGAGGTAATGCCTGCAATTTGATATTCTCGGCATGCTCTTGACACTGTGGATCCCAGAATGTTGAATTCCACAACCATTTCCGAAACGGAATGTCCCATGCGTCTAGCTCCAACTGCCACTCCCCGTTCAAAGTCTGTTAATTCCTCTCGTACGGCCCTTATCACCTGAGTACAAATGACAGCTCCGCCAATGCACCGCCCTTTTATACCTTGTGTGAGCGATATTACCGCCTACTGTATATGTGCATATCGCTATCACATGACTTATCACCTCAGTGTTCAAAAATGGCTCTGAGCACTACGCGACTTAACTTCTGAGGTCATCAGTCGCCTAGAACTCAGAACTAATTAAACCGAACTAACCTAAGGACATCACACACATCCATGTCCGAGGCAGGATTCGAACCTGCGACCGTAGCGGTCGCTCGGCTCCAGAGTGTAGCACCTAGAACCGCAAGGCCACTCCGGCCGGCACCTTAGTGTACAACAGCTGTTCTTTCTACGTATGATCAAAGATTCGTCGAACTGGGTTACTTAGCAGTGATGTATCATGTGTAAGTTGCTTTCGTCCTTAAGCTTTGCGAACCCGTGAGGTGGATGGAATGGCTGCAGTGCGAGGCAGACATCATGATTGAGTACTGGGTGAGATGAACGATTCACGAGCAACCCTTGCAACAGTTTTGAGGTAAGCCCTCAGCGGGAGAGAGCAGTTCGGCTCGTGGACACAAAATGTGACTGAATGAACCCCGATGCAGACCGTCATTCCACAGAACAAAAGGAGGCTGCTTCTACGCAGAGTTGTCAAACTCGATGTGGAACTATGTAATTGCTCTAACGGAGGCTGGCAAGAAAGCGCGGCGTGGAAGACCGCCGCGCTGCCTGGCGGTGCGTGGCGGCACTAATGGCCTGGAGGCGGCGCTAATTAAGGCCAGCCACAACAAAGCGCTCGTAATGGCCGCCCCGCCTTTGACGCCGCGGCGCGCGCTACCTACAGCTGCAGCCCGCCTGCAGACGCCGGGCCGCACCGCGTCGCGCTTTCTGATTAGCCGGTCTCCGGCCGCGGTGACGACTCGCTGACAGACGCACAGTACCCTGCAGGCGCTGCGTGCTGCAAGGAGGTCACAACTGATTACCTGCTGGCCCGGTCGAGCGAAGTGTGCAGCTGAATCATGATATTATGGCCAGGTTCTGCATCGGAATTAGCTCCTTCGTGGCTGTTCCACGACAAAATATCGAAGGTTGATCAGGGACATTTTTGAGTATTTTGGTACTGAATGGGCTAGAGCTTGGACGCACTGCTGTTGCATGTACACGTGCGCGAACTATCACTTTCTCGGAATGCTGAAGAACTACCACCGGTTGGTAAAATGTAAATATTGTGTGGCTAGGGCCTCCCGTCGGGTAGACCGTTCGCCAAGTGCAGGTCTTTCGAGTTGACGCCACTTCGGCGACCTGCGCGTCGATGGGGATGAAATGATGATCATTAGGACAACACAACACCCAGTCCCTGAGCTGAGAAAATCTCCGACCCAGCCGGGAATCGAACGCTGGCCCACAGGATTGACATTCCGTTGCCCTGACCATGCAGCTACCGGGGGCGGACCGAGTGGTTATACGAGTGATTAAAGTTCAGCTACTCACACAGGTCCAGTGTGGGCAGTAATTATCGTATGGAAGCGAAACTTGGTAGAAATTCTAGTGTGTCAATGCGGAACTGATTTATGCTGGAAAAAAAATTAGTTCCAATTTTGGCCACCAGGTGCCAATCTGGCGCTATCAGTGTGACAAAGATGTATGGAAATGCTTCCACACATAATTAATTAGGAACGGGACATGGACAGAAAAGGTCGAACAAGTGAGAAAAGCATAATGTTGATATTATTATGTGTCGCTTGCACAACTTTTTCGATAACAGCCCCAGAGACGTCGACGAGATGTTGTACAGCGCCAGGTACAAATCAGGTGGCCATAATTGGAACTAATTTGTTTCCAGCGTATATCGGTTCCACATTAACAGCTTAGAATATCTACCAAGTTTCGCCGCCATACGATTATTATAGCCCACACTGGCCCCCTGTGAGCAGCTGCAATTGAATTATAACCACCCCGAGTGTCAGCTTAACAGCCGCCCGCTGCAGAGCGCCTCCCCTGTAAATTGCTGGTCGACTGCACGCAGTAAAGCTGTGTTAACAGCGTGGTGCGAACACGGAATAAGTGTCTTCTCAGCTCACAGCGGAGCATCTCTCAATAAGTCCATAATCATCCGGTGCTAGACAGACGCACTGATGACGGGTCGGCGTACGTGCGCTTTACTATAAACTGTTTTTAAATATAAACTGGTCACGGTTTCTTACAGGGTGTTCGCGCGTTTCTTTCCCTTGTGGATCCAGTGCCTACATATCCTGACAACTAACATGTGGGGTCGTCAACCGAGGATAGTAGAGAGTCCTGCAGTACCGGCCACCTTATCTTTTTCATTTGTAAAATGTGAAATATTTAAAAATTAGGGAATTTAATACAGTAATCTGGTACTTAAACTAATGCCTCATGGATGTACATATATGAGTTCCTTGAAATTTTACAAAAGTGACAGGTTATGTAGAAGTATAAATTGCCTTCTAGTACCGGCCAGTGCCTGTATAGGGAGATTTTTCAGGCTTTATTTATAAATAACATTACACAGGTAAAGAAAATCAGTAAAAACATTATTATATGAATAAAACTCACTAATTTCAAACATCATTGTCACTTTTTGCAATGATCACAAATAAAACACAATATACTTACTTGGTCTACACAACCAACATGTGCCCACTCGTTACATTTCGTGCATTGCATCCACTCCTCTTCAAAGGATTCAAAGCATTTTACATATATTGTACTCCGTCCGTTGTTAGTGTATCCCCACCAAATTCCAGCCTCTTTGGACGCTTCCTGTTTGTTGCATCAATATTTTGGCTATTTACTTGTTTGCTTCTTTTAGATGCATCTGATTTTTCTCTTTAGAACGCCTGACCTGACTTCGAGTCTCTTTCTGACCCTTGTCTCTGCTCTTTATGTTTTATTCTGTCACTTAAAATACTCCTCTGAACATGAAAGGCTCAGTTGCCAGTCTTGCTGTACTCTTCCTCGACTTCGTTTATTGCCACTTCATATCCTCTTCAGACCATTTTCCTTTCATGTTCCCCTTACTCTCAGCCATTCATTCTGAAAAGTCAAGAGAAAGAGTTATTGTTATCTTTCCACTAACATTCTGATTTGGTTCTGCAAGACAGCTGGTAGGCTGGTAATGTACATCTACACCTACATTTATACTCCGCAAGCCACCCAACGGTGTGTGGCGATGATCACGCAGTAAAAACGATACCAGTTGCGTATCCAGAATGAAATTTTCACTCTGCAGCGGAGTGTGCGCTGATATGAAACTTCCTGGCAGATTAAAACTGTGTGCCGGACCGAGACTCGAATTCGGGACCTTTGCCTTTCACGGGCAAGTGTTCTACCATCTGAGTTTTCATCTTCCAGGAAGTTTCATATCAGCACACACTCCGCTGCAGAGTGAAAATTCCATTCTGCAAACATTCCCTCAGGCTGTGGAAAACCCATGTCTCCGCAATACCCTTTCTTCCAGGAGTGTTAGTTCTGCAAGTTTCGCGGGAGAGGTTGTGTGAAGTTTGGAAGGTAGGAGACCAGGTACTGGCGGAAGTAAATCTGTGAGGACGGGTCGTGAATCATGCTTGGTTAGCTCAGATGGCAGAGCACTTGTCCGCGAAAGGCATAGGTCCCGAGTTCGAGTCTCGGTCCGGCAAGCCAGGAAGTTTTAGTTCCTTATTGCTTAACACACGATGTGTTGAAAGTTTTACGGCTAAAGTATCCGTAAACAGTACAATTAAAATAAATGTAAAAACAACTGAATGCAGAGAAAATGCTCGACGTATTATGAGTGGCATCATGGCGTCTTTCAACTCACCCCTTGTATCTGCTACCATCTACTAGCGATGACCGGTACTGTTAGACGGACGGTAATGTAGGACTTTCCCCTAAGGGACCTGTGATCTCTAGAGACAAATTACGAAGTAATCTCAAAGGTTTCCTACGACCCTCTATGTTTGTATCGGTGATACAGCGAAAATATCTCCACAGTATTGCAAATGTCGACGACTTGTGAGAGGTGGCAGGAGCCCCCTCTCATATTTCTATCTTAGTCTGAGTAATTCGATTTTCTCTCTAATTGCATGCGGTGAAAAGTTGATATTACTTCAAATGCGGACTTCCCACACAGCGTCTCTCGTCACCCGGGTGGTCCGGTGACAGGCGATTTCTGATGAGCGTGAAAGGGATAAACCGACAGGTGTGAGTGAATAGAGTGGATGCTTTCCAGACGCCGACATTGTCATAAGAGCAGGAGTGACACGCCGAAAGGGGCCAGAAGGGGCGGCTGGGCTAGAGATTCCGTTACTTCGCAGAAACTTAGTGAAAACACTTTCTGGCGGGCTACCAGCGAGGCGTGGGAATGTCTTGTGTACCCAGGCAGTCTTGGCGGGCAAATTCCCGCGCTTTCTGTAAAATCGTCACTGTGATTGGCTTGCTCAGGGCATAGCTCCGTGACGTAGCAAACTCGGCGCAGAAATTAGCGCCAAGAATCTCCATTGGTGGAAAGGTAGTGCTTTGGCAATAGAGTGGAATTTTCCGCCGGTTTTCGAGTTGCTGATTGGAACGTTTAACCACGACCACTGTCATGGGGGCGGGAATGTTCTGTGTTCAGCTTGTACGGGTGCTCTTGAAGGGAGTCGGCTCTCGCCTTTCGGTCGGAGTAGGTTACAAGACTGAGCTCTCGCTGCTCTGGACAGCCTGCCTTCCATTGGCTGTCTAATATACTTTTATTTGATTGTAACTGTTCGACGAAGTTGCTGAAGTATCGACTTCAATGTAACTTTCCGAGTACAGTTGGCAATTGAGCGTTCTGCGTACAAGCGGCCTATGTTGTCTGTCTTGAGCAGTTTTGGCTAAAGTTGACTGTATCGGAGTTACTGTGTGACTTCGCTTGTTAAAATCAATCACTGTACCGTCAGTGATTGTGTGACGAGCCTTAATCGTCTCCCTCAGAGGCGCATTTGTATTGATAGGAAGTCTTTAGTCTGGAACAACCAGACCAGGATAATTTGTTTCGGGCTATACTCGCGACATTATCATCATCACGACGGGACGTCGAAGCAACCAGCCATCGCTTCCGGTACGCCAGATCGTGTCCTTGCAGTTAAGAAGACAGCTTGGTAATGTATGTCCGCAGCATCAGCAGATTATGGAATTTGTTGTGTGATAATCAGAGCTCAGCAGAGCGCGCCTGTTCCCGTCTTTTCTTACGTGGTTCTGGCTTGGATGTTCATTGTCTGAGTTTTCACTACTGTAATAGCAATTAATGTTGGGTTGGCTGGGTGTTTCTCTTAAGATTTGAGTTGCAAGGGATTGGCTCCACATACCACTTCATCATAAATGTCACAATCTAGTTTACGGACAACTTCACCTTCACAGCATTTTTTTGAGTATCCAATTTGATGTATTGTAAATGTTTTATGTGTTTTGTTTATGATTTTGAGTCATAATAAATCAAATTGCTATTTTGGACAGAACTTTCATTCTGTTAATCGGTAGAGCAACCCTTTCATTTCTCACTACGTTATTGAACCTTTCCTTTATTTAATTAATATCTGTCAAATTAAATTATTGCAGGTGCCAAACTCTTTTCTACTCCACTTGCAGGGTCGATTACAGTCAGTTAGCGTTTCTTCTTAATCCATGTGCAACAGCAAAAGTAGGAGAAGAAAAGGGGGGGCTTAGAGCATCATTTCCATATGAAGATTCGAGAAGAATTTAGTGTTAAATACACTGCTAGCCCCGGCACCTCGCATAAAATGGCGACCCTTGCCTCGGATCTTTCCTGTGCATCACTGATAAGCAAACAGTAGGAACATTCAAATATTTTTTCTCTACTTTTTTTAATGACTAATACCCAACTTCTTTTTCTTGTAGTTCCGTGATTAGTTTTAAGTAGCGGCGCATGATTACTGTTTTTGTTTTCAGCGTATATGTTTGTTTGTTTGTTCCTTGTCTTATGTGTTTCTTTGATGTGGTGTCCGTACCACATCACACTTTGTCGGGTTTGTGTGCAGTTTCTGTGCATGTAATTACATCATTGGAACGGCGTTGTTGAAATTTTATGTCTATGTGGAAAAATATATGGAGACCGATTATTTTTATTGTACATTTTAGATAAATTTGTTTTTCATGAATGATCAGGAGAAGTAAGGCACGACTATTATCGAGCGAAGCTAAAACAAGAGAGGATAGCATAATGGATAAGGGGCAGTTTACTGACGGGTAGAGGTTCGGAGATGAGATGGGCACATTTTTAGCAGGACAGGATGACAGGGTCATTCATGAGGAAGGTGATTTGGACGCGATCTTAGAGCAACGTCGCGGCCGTGATTATGATAGTGAGGTAGAGGATGAAACAGAGACAGGCACACAGGTTGAGACGGTAGCAGAAGTTTATAATCAAACGAACGGGAGCAGACAGAGGCCAACTCGGTCACGTCAGAGCTCTAGCGCCCAGGTGTCCAGAGTTTCATCGCCCATGTGTGACGAGGATCAAAAAGATGACATTAACCCAATAGTGAGCTTCCTACGATCAATGCAAGAAGAAGCTGACGAACAGCGTAAGAAGGAGAAGGAAGAAGATGAGAAACAACGTAAGAAGGAGAAGGAAGAAGATGAGAAACAACGTAAGAAGGAGAATAATTTCGCATATAGGAGAAATTCGAGGGGAATTACTAACAATAAAGAAAGAATGTGCAGAAGTAAAACAAATGTCAATGGCTGCACAAAAAGTAGCAGGCCTGGCCAAAACGGCATCAATAGGAGCAATGAAAGTCGCGGAAGCAACGTCTAAACTCGCAGGGCGCTTGCGACGTACAACACAAGCCCACTCAAAATCCCTAGCTTTCTTAAAAACTCAAGGTAATATCGCGGTTGCGAACACCACGAAACGAATGGAAGAAGTAGAGAGTCGGATAGCAAAACTAGAGCAAAACGGCACACGAGCACTGCGCGTTCGGATACCAATGATGGAGTACACAGAACTGTGTCTCCGAGAAAAAGCCCGCCGTGCTCTAGCCCAATGACCGAGTTCGGAACTAACAATGCACACGCAGAAACAGCGAGTAATAGCTCCATAATTGTAGCCCACTTAGGAGAGGGAATTCTGAGTGCCACTTCCACTGTGATACAGAGGTAGCACATCACAGTTATCAGCAAGATAGATCAGGACACTCAGCAGACGTGCAAGCATCGGAAACGAGTGACAACACCAGTGCGAGGTTCAGACAGGATTTTGATCACAATCACTTCCTGTCGATACTAAAATTCCAGAAGTTCAAGGAAAATGGAGGGTCGATGCATCCGAAGAGCTGGGTGATGCAGTTTACAAATTCATTGCCGGCATCATGGCCAACCCAGGCAAAATTAGAATTCATGTGTGGGCACATCGAAGGCCAAGCCGCGGAAAAGATGCGGGGTGTGGCAGCGACGTGTCAAACTTATCAGGAATTTGTTGATGAGTTCATGCGGATCTACTGGTCATAGGAAACGCAAGACAGGATTAAAGAGGAGATAATATTTTGTCCTGAACTGGAAGTGTCCGGGCATAGGAGCACAACCATACTTCTTGATGATTTACTCAAGAAGAATCAATTTTTAGATAGTCCATATAGCAACGGAGAAATCATTAAATTTTGCTTTTCCAAATGGCCAGTTATGTACCAACAGACACTTGTCACACTTGTCAGGAAGTGTGGATCTGACATAGAAGCATTCAAGAGTCTATTGCGCGAACTCGAAGTAGTCTTTGATAAACAAGACGCAAAGGACAAGAAGAAGGGGCAAAGTAACAAATACCACGGGCCAGGAAGGGAAGACGACAACAGATCGCATAATCGCACTGGTCAGTTAGGAAACCAGGGTTACGGAAGTCAAGGTTACGCTATTCAAGGTTATGGAAACCAGAGACACGGAAACTTGAACGTCAGGGAACAGGGTCAATCTAGACAAGGGGTCTGTGACAGGAGGAATAACGAACGGCAAAGCGACCGTAATTGGAGAGAGCGAAAACAAGGACAACAGTGGAGCCAGGAGATTGAATCTAGACCCGCAAATCCTAATGCACGTCAGTGGAGGGGGAGCTTAACAAGGGACTGACGCCAGACTAGTGCGAACACAGGCCGCCGGAATTTCGCACGTAATCTCGGACCTGGCCAACTACGGATGATAAATTACGAAGATTTATCAGAAATCCTGCTCGAAGAACATAAAACAACTTCTCGACAGGATCGGCAGCCTCTTATCACAGTATCAATAGCTGAAAAGAGTATGAATGCGATAATAGATAGCCGGCCGCGGTGGTCTAGCGGTTCTAGGCGCTCAGTCCGGAACCGCGCGACTGCTACGGTCGCATGTTCGAATCCTGCCTCGGGCATGGATGTGTGTGATGTCCTTAGGTTAGTTAGGTTTAAGTAGTTCTAAGTTCTAGGGGACTGATGACCACAGATGTTTAGTCCCATAAAGCTCAGAGCCATTTGAACAATTTTTTTTTTTTTTTTTGATAATAGATAGTGGAAGCTACATAACAGCAATACCTGAGGCAGCATACAAGAGGTGCTCTCAGGAGCTGGACTGGCCTGTCCTATCGGTTAAGAAAACCAAAATAAAAGGGGCATTAGCGGCTAAATGTACTGAGGTCACCCAACAAACAAGACTGGAATTCTCCTGCCAAGGATACAAAATAGAGTCTAACTTCTGGATCGTGCCAAATCTGGCGATCGACATGATAATAGGAACGGACTTCCTAAATGAGCATGAAGCGATAGTTGATCTAGGACGAGGTGAAGTGGTTTTGAGGAAAGGGAATCCCGTCCACATTAAGTTCGACGACCAGCTGATCCCAGCTCAACTACCGTCTTACTGTGTACGGATAAACTATGCGTGTCAGAAAGACAGAAAGGAAGAACAGGTCGACGTTGCGGATAGGGGAGAGGACACGGATGAGAATGAAGTCGATATAATGGGAGAAATAAAGGAGAAAATAGGAGAAAAAGTGGAAGCAATAAAGAATATTAGGCCCGACCAGCGCAAAGAACTTCATAAATTACTAGTAGAACATGCGGAGGTTTTCATTCCCAAGACAGGATCAATAAAGAACTTCCAATATGAATTCCGTGTACGTCCGCACAACCAGTTTCGTGTGCCACCCTACCCAATCCCCTTGGCATATCGACAGAAAGTAGCAGCTGAAATTACGCGAATGCTGAGTGAAGGAATAATAGAACCTATGGCTTCAGCCTATAATAACCCGTTAAGAGTAGTCGAGAAGGAAGATGGTAGTATTCGCTTAGTCTTGGACTCGCAACAAATTAATACCATAATAGAACCCGAAACAGACAGACCGGAACGATTAGAGGAACTGTTACAAAACTTCCAGGGAATATCAATCTTCTCATCAGTTGATCTAAAATCGAGTTTCTGGCAAATTGAGCTCCACCCAAATTGCAGACAGTACACAGCCTTTTTAGCATTTGGAAGATGTTACCGGTTTCGTCGTCTACCATTTGGTTTGAACATTTCGTCTGCCGCATTCATTCGGGGGCTGGATGGCATACAAAGCGATAATTTGAAACGTTATGTCACCAGCTATGTGGACGATTTGCTGATCGCGGAGAAATATTGGGGAGAGCACAATGCGGCCCTCGGTGAACTACTAGCGACATTCAAGGAATACGGAGTGACTATCAATATCGAGAAATAGAATTTTGGGACGTCTTCTCTCAAATTTCTAGGACATATCATCACGGGTGAGGGCATTGCGCCAAATCGCGAAAAGATCGAAGCGATTGAAAAGTTTCCCATTCCTACGACAAAGAAGCAGTTAAGGGGGTTCTTAGGGATCATAAATTTTTACAACCGCTTCATACATGTCAAAACTCACAGCAGTCCTAGGTTGCACCAACTTACAGGAAAGAAGATTCCTTGGGAATGGGATGAGGTGGCCGAATCTGAATGGAAAGCATTAAAATTCGCATTATTACAAGCACCCTTCCTCTCACACCCTAATTTAGCAGAAGAGCTTTGCATAGTCACGGACAATTCATATTCAGGTCTGGGTGTCATGGTGTTCCAAGACTATGTGCATGAAGGAAACAGGGTGGGGAGACATTTGCGTTTGGTAGCGGAGTACTAGCCAAGAGTGAGAGGAATTACTCAGTAACCGAGTTAGAGGCGCTGGCTATTGTATGGGCGTTTGAAAAATTCAAACACCTTCTGTTTGGTCGCAAGATGAGGGTCTACACAGACCACAAGGCACTCGAGTTCCTGATGACTGCAAAGATTAATCACAGGCGGCTCATAGGTGGGTATCATATCTGCAGCAGTACAATTTTTCGATAGAATATATCCCCAGAAGTCAGAACATTATTGCAGACGCCTTATCACGGTCACCGATCGGATTTGACCACAACATGGAAGACGATCTGGAGGAAAATCGCTACTGCCTTTTCTATATGCAAAAAGTAGCCTTTGAAAAGTTTATTACCTACAGTATGCAGGAAATTAAAAAGGAGCAAGACAAGGACCCTGCCCTAGTATTATTGAAACAGAAATGGATAGACAGAAGACACGCCACCGTCAGGCAGTTCTACCTCTTCTGGAAAGGCATATTCTTCCACCGAAATTATGCCAATGACACTGAATGGGGGTATGTATCCCTGAACACCTAATAAACAAGGTTATATGGCATACTCACCTCAGCTATGGACACTTCGGACCACGCAAGTGCAATCTCAAGCTAAGGACCATGTGTTACTTTCGAAACATGGAGCGTCGAATTCGGAGGGTACTATCGGTGCGTAAAGAATGCCAAAAGGCTAAGCACGCCACTGTGAGCATGCAGGCGTCATTATACCCAAGCGTACCGACCAAATTAAGACAATTAGTAGCAACAGATTTGATGGGGCCTTTGCCAAGAACAAGAAGAGGATGTACTTACGTATTAGTCTTTGTTGAACTAACGTCCAAATACGTTACCTTTACGCCGCTGAAGAGGGCGACAGGACGAACTGTATCACGAGCCCTAATCCGGGATTTCCTCCCACAGGTTGGTCATGTGAGTAAAATTATTTCTGATTATGGGCCACAGTTTAAGTCAAAAACATGGAAGGAGACGTTGTGTCGATGTAAAATTGATCCCATTTTTATATCATCACACCATCCGAGCTCTAATGCTGCAGAACGGGTTATTAAGGAACTCGGAAACTTGTGCCGATTGTACTGTAACAAACAGCACATGACATGGGACGTTTTCCTTAAAGACTTCCAGGAGGTGATCAATGAGGCGCCCCATGGGATAACAAAATTGGCACCCATTACAGTACTGAAAAACCGGATTCCTAAGGACTTGATAACCGACGTCTTAAACTCCCCACTCAGGGCGCGAACGCAGCACCGAGCCGTAGTGGATTTGGCTCTCAAGAGGATACGGGCTGCAGCAGAGGTCAGGAAGAGACGTGCCGACAGGAGAGCTCGTGTACGACACTTCCAAATTGGACAAAGGGTGCTCGTGAAGTCTTTCCGACTCTCGAACAAACAAAAAATGAAATGCCAAAAATTCTATTCTGTTTACAACGGCCCGTATCGTATAAGGAGAGCAGCTCACCACAATGCTTATGAATTGGAGACGCTGAAAGGAAAGAAGTCCATAGGACTCCATCCCATCTCTCACATAAAGGAGTTCGTGGAATAGTAGTAGGGTAAGTGGTGTACATAGTAGAATAGACAAATATATGAACCTTTCTTCGGGGAACAATAATCGTTGCATTAATAGATTAAGACTGTTAAAGTATTAACACGCTGCGTTGTCTTGTAAAAGAATTTACTGCAGCTAGTCTTTTTTTTTTGGTTTATGTTCGCGACTTCCAATGTCGATGGAGTAGGAGGCACTACCATTCCATGTGCAATGTTTTTGTCCTTTCCTGCCTGGTGTCCATGTTGAGGGATAATGATGAGTGAGGAGATGTCGCACAAACGGGCGCATACAAGAACGTGCTCCTAGAAGCGTTCTGGGATGTCGTTGTACGCTCCATAGCGGCCACAACCAGTTCGTGAGACGTTCATATCAATGCTTGCAGGCACGCGTCAGTGCACTGCAAGATTGGGTATATTGCGTGATTTCGAGGATGAATATGGGCAGTATAGTTTTTGCAGAGATGCGCCAGCATCGTTGTCTTGCAAGTCGGGATGAACCTGTGACCGTTTGACTCCAATGGTGCCCTAGACGGTAGAAATGCGGGCATAAAGCCTACCATGCCAATGTGCTGGTTGGGGATTTAGCGTGCTGCTCGTGACTGTCACAGATGAATAACCAAGGAATTATACTTGAAGATTCGTGACATGCTGTGTAGCTGGTGTGTGGCGGGCGACGGAATCCTCAACAGGAACCAGTCCTGGCTTGGTCTATTACATTGTCTCTGGAAAAGTGTGCTCTGATCGTGAAAACCGCATCACATACAAAAAAGAAGTTGCAACTATAAATTTATTGTCTTGTATAACCATGGCTAACCCAGTCTCTGGAATTTCAGTGAGGCGTAGTGAGAACTCGGAGGCCATGTCGTACAGCGCGCACATCACTGTCGTCAATAGCGGCGAGCAGCGAGACATCTCAGCGTAACAGGAATTATGTAAGAGTGTTGTATAAGGTAAAAAAAAGAGAGTACCATATACTAGGATAAGTTAAACTTTAGGATTTAACAATAACTAGATCCTTAATATTGTGGGGGTTTTCTACCACAAGAGTTTGGCGCGCGCCTGTTGGGATGATAGTTTTCAGGTCACCAAACCACAGATGCGAGATGGAGGGACGAAGGGCGAGCGAACGTAGAATAGTTGCATGTTCTTTATAGCTCAGTAAAACTTCAACCTGCATAATAACATGATTTATTCAAAAGACATAGACTGTAGCTCGTTGGCAAATGGTAGTTAATTCTTGAGCATGTCTACTGTCGATCTGTATAAGTAATAGTTAATATTAGTGCGGGCCCGCACATTTAGTTGTTCATCCAACACGTAGCATCAGTTGCCACACACCATGTACAGTAGTGAGATAGGTCTCTACACAAATATCAAGATAAATTATTTCCATGTCTAGATTAGATACACCAAGATATTGTTATAATGATAGTTACAGATTAATAACTGTAAAATTAAAATTAGAGTGTGAAACGACAGACCATCAATGTATCGTTATGTAAATTTATTATAACATAGAAGGTCATGGGGACAAGTTAGGCATCAGATTTTTGTGAGAATTGTGCAGATGACCGGGATCGTGGCAATGCAGAGGCCAGCCGGAGAAAAAACAAGAGGTCATCGGCTACGTGCAAGAAGGGGAGCATCAACGCGCCACCTGATGAGAAGGGCGCGAGAGCGTCCGGTCCTACAAACTGACAGTCACCGGGCCGTATACCTGAGGGATTCGGCGGGGGACACCGTCGCCGGGCCACAAGCGAAAGTTAGGCTGGCCGTTGACACTGACACGCGACCAGCACACAACAGCCAGATAGCTCTCTGGAAGCGGCAGCCGTTTGGAGGGATTCCCTGCAGCAGACCGCGTTGTCGTGAGTAAACGAAGAAGATCACATAAGGTGTGAGAACCTGCACCTCATGTGCCTCAGAACAGAAAGGGACGCTATATAATCACCTGTTTGAGTTTTTACAACTCACTAGCATTGGCCGATCTGCATGCACAAAGCAGTATTGTGCCACAAACTCTAACAAATGAATTGTCTCATTTCTAACTTCTCCTCTCACTTAGAGAGCAGTTGTAGCAATCTTCGATCCTAGTTCGATCCCGTCTGGATGACCTCACACACTTGTGGAGTCACTCCACATGCCATAATCCCTCGTCGAACTGCAATATTCGGAAACGTAAAGTACTGTACAGGGAGAGAAGAGATCTGGACTAGTGATGCATCCCAACTAGTAGACCTCAGAGACAATTAATCGACGTGAGGAGAGCCTGTCACTATGTCTTCCTACCGTACTGCCATGATCATATGTGTGGGTCTTGCTGCAATCTCAACAACGTACTGCAGGTGCACCAGCACGCCCTATTGCTGTTGCAACAACGTAGCAACAACACCCGACGTTTAGCCCTATGTGATGTCAGTACTGTGGCCCCATCCCAAAAGCCCCCCTCCGATGCTCAAGACATGGAACCACGTGCATCAATGCATATGACTCAACATACTAACCCCCTCAGAGAAACTAACGAATTTGCTTAGTGCTTCGAATATTTCTAACAATGTGATTTAGTGCCTCATTCTCAGCAGAGTCGTGAACATTGTGCGATGTGCAAGTACAACCTGACACCCCATGAACCTTGTTTTTTTCCTTAAATTTCGTTCTCTAGTATTGTTTTTATAATGTATGTTATACCTTGTATGTGTTTGTGTTTTGCATTGTAATTCTTATGTAAGTAATAGAGTAGGGTGCGCAAATTACTGTATTGTTCTCCACACCATGTTTTTTTGTATTCTGTATTTATTATTGTGTGTATACAAACAGTGTGCCTAAAGTCCCCATAAACTGTCATTGTGAATTGACCATCAATTCAGGGAACATTTTGTAAAGGTTATTCTTGCTGCAGGGAGACAGAATGAATCGGGGGTTGTAATTAGATTCTGGAAGCTCACAAAGAGATTGTTAATTTAAATAGTATCATGTGTGATTGAGTTCAGATAAGTTTAATGATTGAAATTGTTGTAACATCTTGGGCATTTAATTGCGGAGCACTCCAACTCTGATTGTAAAGAATAAACTGCTCAATATTTGGCTCACATGCCTGGGCCATAATTAGAGTGTGAATGTCTGTGTGAATCGGTGTTTGGAAGGGGCTCCCTGGGAATGGATGTGTGATGTGAGTGTTAGATTTCCATATTAAGAAGGTGAAGTTGGCTACATCATAAATAATCCTCACTCTATAAGCAGCATTTTTCTGTTGCAGTGATTTTTTTATAGAGTGCAGCATGTGGAGTCAGTTTGCAAGATTGTTCTTGGGCGATTGACTTACTACCTTGCTCCTAAGTGAGCCAACCACTGACCAATTACAATCTAAAATGGCATAGGGGGTATGAGAGGTGGCAGGAGCCCACTCTCATATTTCTATTTTAGTCTGAGTAATTCGATTTTCTCTCTAATTGCATGCGGTGAAAAGTTGATTTTCCTTCACACGCGGACTTCCCATACAGCATCTCTCGTCAGCCAGGTGGTCCGGTGACAGGCGAGTTCTGATGAGCGTGACAGGGTTAAGCCGACGGGTGTGAGAGAGTCGAGAGGATGCTTTCCAGACGCCGACATTGTCATAAGATCAGGAGTGACACGCTGAAAGGGGCCAGAAGGGGCGGCTGGGCTAGAGATTCCGTTACTTCGCAGAAACTTAGTGAAAACACTTTCTGGCGGGCTACCAGCGAGGCGTGGGAATGACTTGTGTACCCAGGCAGTCTTGGCGGGTAAATTCCCGCGCTTTCTGTAAAATCGCCACTGTGATAGGCTTGCCTAGGGCATAGCTCCGTGACGTAGCAAACTCGACGCAGAAATTGGCGCCAAGAATCTCCATTGGTGGAAAGGTAGTGCTTTGGCAATAGAGTGGAATTTTCCGCCGGTTTTCGAGTTGCTGATTGGAACGTTTAACCACGACCACTGTCATGGGGGCGGGAATGTTCTGTGTTCAGCTTGTACGGGTGCTCTTGGAGGGAGTCGGCTCTCGCCTTTCGGTCGGAGTAGGTTACAAGACTGAGCTCTCGCTGCTCTGGACAGCCTGCCTTCCATTGGCTGTCTAATATACTTTTATTTGATTGTAACTGTTTGACGAAGTTGCTGAAGTATCGACTTCAATGTAACTTTCCGAGTACAGTTGGCAATTGAGCGTTCTGCGTACAAGCGGCCTATGTTGTCTGTCTTGAGCAGTTTTGGCTAAAGTTGACTGTATCGGAGTTACTGTGTGACTTCGCTTGTTAAAATCAATCACTGTACCGTCAGTGATTGTGTGACGAGCCTTAATCGTCTCCCTCAGAGGCGCATTTGTATTGATAGGAAGTCTTTAGTCTGGAACAACCAGACCAGGATAATTTGTTTCGGGCTATACTCGCGACATTATCATCACCACGACGGGACGTCGAAGCAACCAGCCATCGCTTCCGGTACGTCAGATCGTGTCCTTGCAGTTAAGAAGACAGCTTGGTAATGTATGTCCGCAGCATCGGCAGATTAGGGAATTTGTTGTGTGATAATCAGAGCTCAGCAGAGCGCGCCTGTTCCCGTCTTTTCTTATGTGGTTCTGTCTTGGATGTTCATTGTCTGAGTTTTCACTACTGTAATAGCAATTAATGTTGGGTTGGCTGGGTGTTTCTCTTAAGATTTGAGTTGCAAGGGATTGGCTCCACATACCACTTCATCATAAATGTCACAATCTAGTTTATGGACAACTTCACTTTCACAGCATTTATTTGAGTATCCAATTTGATGTATTGTAAATGTTTCATGTGTTTTGTTTATGATTTTGAGTTTAGTCATAATAAATCAATTTGCTATTTTGGACAGAACTTTCATTCTGTTAATCGGTAGAGCAACCCTTTCATTTCTCACTACGTTACTGAACCTTTCCTTTATTTAATTAATGTCTATCAAATTAAATTATTGCAGGTGCCAAACTCTTTTCTACTCCACTTGCAGGGTCGATTACAGTCAGCTCGCGTTTCTTCTTAATCCATGTGCAACAGCAAAAGTAGGAGTTAGAAAAGGGGGGGGGGGCTTAGAGCATCATTTCCATATGAAGATTCGAGAATAATTTAGTGTTAAATACAGTGCTAGTCCCGGCACCTCGCAGTTGCGCTGTATACATTGTTTGAAAAAAAAAAATAAAAGATTCTTCCATTCACTCACGGAATTTGCTGTTGACGACAGTAATGCTCACTTTAATTTTGGCCTTGAAGCTTGGAGTGAGTATATCTCGGTGCTATCTAGTATCTCTGTTGGTCGCAATGTTAATTGCACGTTAGCAGTGATACACAGGAGGGTGGCTAGGTCTCGTGATGAAAAATTAGCTCATGTGACGTTACCGAGTATCGGACCATTGCTCAGTACTTTATTGCTAACACAATGAAATCGACAGCTGTAAAAGTACCTTCTGGAGTAACACAACGGAGTGTTATTGGAACGAAGGAAGGAAGATTAAGGTTTAACGTCCCTTCAACATCCAGGTCGTCAGTGGCGGAGCACAGGTTCGGAGTGTCCCAAGGGTGGGGAGGGAAACAGACCGTGCCCGTCCAATGGAATCATCCCAGCATCTACCCGCAGCTGTTTAGGCGAACCACAGAAAACCTAAATCTGGATGGACGGAGGCGGGTTGGAACCGTCGTCCTCCAGAATATGAGTCAAGTGTGCTAACCACCGCGCCAGCCCAGGTGGTGCAAGCGGTACTGGGCCATTACTGTTTACAATATACGGAAGTTGGACAAAATTACGGAAACAGTGCGAGAAATGCATGTTTGAATATAAATGTCAGTGCTAGCCAAGCTTGCAGGTTTTTCTTTTATATTTTACCACGAACGGCACTTGTGCGATGTCGTAAATAGGCATCAAGTACAGTCATGGTCAAAAAATTTGTCTGCCTAGTTGTGAGTTAAGTGAATTAGTGTTACGTTTAGCTCGACTTGAAAACATCATATCTCGACAGCGGATAAAGATTACTGGACAAAAATTTGTTTGATTTTATCCATTTATCTACTTTCGTGTAAATTTTGAGCTGAATCGTACAAGTTTGAAGTGCTAAACTGGCGCGCTTCAGAACCTTTTAGAAAAACATGTTTTCTACACGTAAAATCCAACAATCAAGATTTATTCACATAGTAAAAGACAAAAATCCGATGCATTGGTGGACCAAATTTCAACTATCAGTCTAACTCCAGTCCGTAGTTTTTGCACATAAAACCCGAACGACGGTGACTGATTTTGTATATAAAACCCAAACGGTGAAGATACGGATGGTGCCAGTAACTGAACATTAATATCAGCCCAATTAAAATCTTTTGCAAAAGGAATTAAACGATTCGAACAATCTGCCTGGGCGCCAGCTCTGTTCGTCGTTCAGATGCAGCAACGTAGCTATAGTAAGAAAATTGTCCTAATGGCTGTACAAATGGCTGCTTTGGGATAATTGAAAAACTTTTCGTCGTATATTCCTAGCCCGAATAGTAACCGAGCACCAAGACACCTACCAAACCGCGATTCTGCGCGTGCCCTCTTCATACATACTTGTTACAGCACTTCCGCACTGCAACGTCTTCAGAATACTGAAAATCGTATAATATACAATGAAAAACGTACGACATAATCCTGCACAGATGCAAAAATATTGTCACCTGATTTCCGTATCTATCGAAACAGCTCTGCAGAGTGTTGTTCTGCTGCTCTTCCCCTGCATTCGTGAATCCACGTCTGCAACTATATCTACAATTGTACTGTGCAGACCACCTTGAGTTGTGTGGCGGAGTGTACTTGCGGTACCACTAAGATTTGACGATAAACTTTCGTATGAGCTTTCATTCTTCCGATTCTCGTCGTGGTCATTTTGCAAGACACGTGTGGGAGAAAGTCATATGTTGCTCTCGAAATTTCAACACCAGCTTTCTCCGTGATACAATCTTGTAGTGAGTGCCACTGGAGTTTGCTGAGCGTCCCACGCATACTACACGATACCATGACGAAACGTGCTGCTGGTCGTTGGTTCTGTCTACCACTTCTGTTAATCCTACTTGGTAAGACCCAGACTGATGAAAAATATGCAAAAATCGGTCTAACAAGTGTTTTGCGCGTCTTTCGTGGATGAATTACATTTATTGAGGATTCTTATAAAGGATCTCAGCCTAGCATCTGATTTTCCTACAATTTTTTGATGGGAATGTTCGACGATCTCCTCGCCTATTTACGTTCAGTATGCTAAATTTATTTACGTTCGAAGTCAACAACCGTTACTGTACCGGTCGTCAACCCACTGTACATCATTCTGCACTTCGCTATAATCTTCTGGCGTTGCAACCTACCTATATTCAACAGCATCACCTACAAAAAGAGTCATAAAGCTGCATCATTTATACAGGGTGAGTCACCTAAAATTACCGCTGGATATATTTCGTAAACCACATCAAATACTGACGAATCGATCCCACAGACCGAACGTGAGGAGAGGGGCTAGGGTAATTGGTTAATACAAATCATAAAAAAATGCACGGAAAGATGTTTTTTAACACAAACCTACGTTTTTTTAAATGGAACCCCGTTAGTTTTGTTAGCACATATGAACATATAAACAAATACGTAATCAGTGCCGTTTGTTGCATTGTAAAATGTTAGTTTCATCCGGAGATATAGTAACCTAAAGTTGACGCTTGAGTACCACTCCTCCGCTGTTCGATCGTGTGTATCGGAGAGCACCGAATTACGTAGGGATCCAAAGGGAACGGTGATGGACCTTAGGTACAGAAGAGACTGGAACAGCACATTACGTCCACAGGCTAACACCTTTTTATTGGTCTTTTTCACTGACGCACATGTACATTACCATGAGGGGTGAGGTACACGTACACACGTGGTTTCCGTTTTCAATTACGGAGTGGAATAGAGTGTGTCCCGACATGTCAGGCCAATAGATGTTGAATGTGGTGGCCATCATTTGCTGCACACAATTGCAATCTCTGGCGTAATGAATATCGTACACGCCGCAGTACATCTGGTGGAATGTCGCCGCAGGCTGCCGCAATACGTTGTTTCATATCCTCTGGGGTTGTAGGCACATCACGGTACACATTCTCCTTTAACGTACCCCACAGAAAGAAGTCCAGAGGTGTAAGATCAGGAGAACGGGCTGGCCAATTTATGCGTCCTTCACGTCCTATGAAACGCCCGTCGAACATCCTGTCAAGGGTCATCCTAGTGTTAATTGCGGAATGTGCAGGTGCACCATCATGCTGATACCATATACGTCGACGCGTTGCCAGTGGGACATTTTCGAGCAACGTTGGCAGATCATTCTGTAGAAACGCGATATATGTTGCAGCTGTTTGGGCCCCTGCAATGAAGTGAGGACCAATGAGGTGGTCGCCAATGATTCCACACCATACATTTACAGTCCACGGTCGCTGTCGCTCTACCTGTCTGAGCCAGCGAGGATTGTCACGGACCAGTAATGCATGTTCCGTAAATTCACTGCCCCGTGGTTTGTGAAACCCGCTTCATCGGTAAACAGGTAGAACTGCAACGCATTCTCTGTTAATGCACATTGACAGAATTGCACTCGATGATTAAAGTCATCACCATGCAATTTCTGATGTAGCGACACATGAAACGGGTGAAAACGATGACGATGCAGTATGCGCATGACACTACTTTGACTCAGTCCACCGGCTCTCGCAATGTCCCGTGTACTCAAGTGTGGGTTCATGGCAACAGCAGCTAACACACCGGCTGCACCCGCTTCTCCTGTGACGGGCCTGTTACGGACCCGTTTGCGTGCTACGACCATACTTGTTGCATACAGTTGGCGGTAGGTGTTTTGCAATGTGCGGCACGTTGGATGCTCTCTGTCCGGGTACCGTTCTGCATACACCCTGCAGGCTTCAGCTGCATTTCGTCGTCACTCGCCATAGATGAGTATCATCTCCGCCTTTTCAGAGTTCGGATACACCATGGTCACAGTTCTTACAACACTACACTATAACAGACGTCACACGGTGCACTACAGTTGGTCTGCGTGCGGAGACGAATGCAGAATAACAATAGCAGCAAGCGCTACATGCGGACACTGCGACAGCTAGACCAAACCACAACAGTGCACTACAGCCACACTCGTAAACACAGTCGTCATCGTAAACATGTTCCTGCAGATGCTGCTCGCCGACCGTGGCCCGTGTTTGTTACAACACGCAACTGATCGTCGGAGGTTTCAAGCGTCAACTTTAGGTTACAATATCTCCGGATGCAATTAACATTTTACAATGCAACAAACGGCACTGATTACGTATTTGTTTATATGTTCAGATGTGCTAACAAAACTAACGTGGTTCCATTAAAAAAAACGTAGGTTTGTGTTAAAAATCATACTTCCGTGCATTTTTGTATGGTTTGTATTAAACAATTACACTAGCCCCTCTCCTCACGTTCGGTCTGTGGAATCGGTTCGTCAGTATTTGATGTGGTTTACGAAATATATCCAGCGGTAACGTTAGGTGACTCACCCTGTATACAGAGGTTGGCCAAAAATATGGAAACACTAACAATACAGTACATGCTGTCAACAGGGTTGTTACATCATTACACAGTTGCTGTGGAATTCCTGAAAATCTGAATATGAACAACGCTAAATACGAAATCTAGGTCGCCATCCACGTAACTAATTGTGTATTAGGAAAGACCAGGTTAATTTCGCTGCGATGAAGTCTGGTACCAGACAGAGTTTAGTTCGTAGACTCTAAAAGAGGTAAAATTCATCCAACAAAGAACATCACAACAATACCCTCGGAAGGTTGTCAGCAAGTTTTGTTTGGAATTGTTGGCGAGTTAGATTAGTAACTGAGGCACGGAAGATTCAGAGAAGATTAACATGATTTGTCACAACATTGTTTTCTGTCACACACAATATCCTGAGTAGCACGGTGCAGAAAAACCAGTGGGCCGAGGAAAGAGCGCCGATTACACGACAGAAACTTCGTGGTTTATTTGAGTCCTGTTCTCAATGCAGTTTTGCAGTTTGCACGGAACGACAGAATCAGGTGTCACAACAACGATAGAATTTTTATATCTTCAACTACGAAAGAAGTGGACGAGTATTGGGGATGGAATTATTCTTGTAACATCTTAGAGATCAGCTACAATCATATTTCTTCTGTTTATTGTGTGTGCGTCGCAGTACACGCCCTTGTACCATCCAGCATATAATTCGTAGTATAGTTTGTGAGAGGGGCGTTGTTGAGATTAGTTTGCGAGATTCTTGGAGGTATTTTGCAGTATGGTCATGTACTGTCCACGCAAAAGCCGTGTTGACTTCCTTGTGTGTTTCGCTGTGGTTTGTGACCAGTGTCCAGTGCAATGTGTCTTCGCTATGGGCTGATTATTGTTATCGCCAGTGGCGCAACATGTTTGTGATGTGTTTTTTGTCTGTGGATGCCGCCTTTGGTGCGATGTTTCTCGCGAATGGGATATTTTATTCGAGTTTGCTTACACAGATGAGCTATCGTGTCAAATGCGGTTGTTGTTCACTGTGGTTATTCACTAGCGGTTTTCACATGTGGTTTTCCGCACTATTGTGATACGATATTTGCGAGTAGTTTGCGAGTGTCTGAGTGGCAGGTCTTGGGCGATAGTTTGTACTGTGCGGGGTGAGCACGGAATGTGCGAATCGCTTTGGCATGTTTTTGTAGAGTGAGCAAGACACACCATCAATTTGTGAGAAAGAGAAGAGTGGAAGATGTGTGGCTTAGTAGTTAAATGTCAATAATACCTTTTGATTTTTATGTTAGTTTCAGAGTCTAGAATGGAAAATTCCTACACCAATCGGAGAAAGTTTTGAGTCAGTTTCAGCTGGACTGGTCCGCGGGTGAGGGTGGGGGGGGGGGGGTCACACCTTGGCCTCCTCGTTCCCCAGACTTCAGTCCTTTGGACGTTTCGTTATGGGGACACTAGAAATATTTGGTCTACGCCACGTCCATCAACGATGTGCAGCCACTACAGGATTGCGCCTTCAATGTGTACCAGCAGGTACAAAAACATCGGTGTATATTTCAAATGGAAGGAAAATTATCTTTAGACTGGTCCAAATGATTCCAAATACAATGGATATGGGGAACAGTGTACAAGCTATAAGTTTTAAAGAGATGGCTTAACCGTAGATTTCGCAACGCCTTCTCTTGTTTGACTATGTTGGGTGAACAAACGACAGAAAAGGTGAAAAAATGAAGGCAATCTTCACAATTGGTAGGCAGCGACAAATGTCGTCAGATTTGCATATATGAGCGACAATCATTTATTTGGAACTTGGCAGTCAGTTTGCAGTTCTTTGTCGTCCTTTAAGCGTCACCGACCAAGCTTATTCTACGTGTAGCGGCATTTCTCACGTCACATAAGATTTTCCTCCTCATTCTCGTGCGAGTTGTTCAGTAGGATCAAGGTATATATTTTTACTTCACCAAGGGATTGTCATTCAGAAATGGAGCAATCGGCCTGAGAAATAAGAACTCAAGGGATGACACCTCTAAATAGGTCTCTTTCACTGTTTTGTATAAACAATATTCTGTCCCTACTTGTCTCTTGTTTAATGCGGTCGAGGATATTAGTATCCAGAGACACTTGTCTCTGAACCAAATGCACCTTGCGTTTTAGAGCATTTGTGAATGCTGCGCGCAGTGAAACTGCCAAAGGACGCTTTGATGTTATCAGGTTTTTGGTCACGTTGTTAACCTGTTGCCTACTCTTAGCGCAGTCATCAGTAGTGGCCTTTGTTCGGAGTAATCTGCCTGCTATATAATCATGCAAAGCATCTTACGTTATGTATTGTAAATTAGTGAAGGAAAAACTTCTACTCTTTCTACTCCTTCAGTATATGTCTACGTAATCATTGTCTACTAGCCATTAAAATGCCTTCAATGATTAAGTACATTACAGGAAACAGAGGATCGGAGATAAGGGTTTGGTGTTTCTTAGTGAGGTCACTAGAGAAGAAACACCTCTCAAATTGTACAAGGGTAAGGGGACTAATTAACAGTGCCCCTTTCTAAGAAATCATCTCACAATTTTCCCGGGTACACGCTGCAGCAAGAAGGAAAACAAAATAAGATAACGGCACTATCGTTAAAGTAGATCAGATTTGGAACATTAAAAACCTAATTACGATTGTAAAGCGTACTTGTTAAAGAGCGTTGATATTTATTACTTTGGGACCATCTAATCGCAAAAGAATAAAACACAATCAAAGACACTACAAACAAAGCACATTCAATAGTGGGTAATAACATTCGATATTTGGCAATACCATCCAAAACACAACACCGAAACGAGTGTTCTATTTATAGTGCTGTGAAGTGTGAAAACGAAATTTCAAATGTCATTTATCTGGAGAAGAACATCTGTAACAAAGGAACTGGAACATAACATGTTGTTGATCAATATCCGCGAAATCTTAAGTAGAACTTTAAATCATTAATACATCATGGAAAAGAAAAAAATGACAAAAGTGTTTATAACCTATATATAAAAAGTCCTAAGTGTAAGGTAAATAGCATAAACAAAAACATGTACATAGGTCAGGCCACTGAAGATGTCTTTCAAGGAATAAAGGCGAAACGCGTGTGGCACAAAACTATGTTTTACTCGGTTGAGATCAGACCGTTTCAGGGTAATAATTATCAACATACCGTAATAATATTATGCGTAACTGAGGACGATGAGACTACAAACATTGAAGATAAAGAGTGCTGTTCGAGATCTAGTTAAAGCATGTGACATCTGACATACTGTCAGTGAATGACAGGAAGTACATGAAGGAGAGAGACTAATCGGAAGTGAACTGGCGTTTCAGTATACAGGATAGCCATTTTTCAAGGTCAGGAAAAAAGGCTGTATAAATATACGTGTAAGAAGTAAAGCGGATAGGAGATGAATTGAGGTAAGCTGCTGCACGCTAAATTTTTATCTGTTATATTAATGGCAGTCTTGTGGAGTAGGAATAAATTGACCTTATACCACCAGTGACATTCTAGGAGCTTAAACCCTGAAGAAGAATTGAAAAGCAAGAAAAAAAAGGACATTTAATTTTGTAAGGGATCAAATTCCCTCTGTGTAAGTTGGCGATGAACGCCTCTGTTTTATAGCTAAAAACCTATAATTAGATAACCAGTGACATCCAGAAAAATTGCATCATTTCCTGGTGAATTTCATTGTACAATAAGAGGTATGGACAAGGTGTTTGCCTTTTGATAATTCTAGAGAAGAAGGTAGCGCGTTTATGGACAGTCTTTTACACCTGAAAATGTAAACAAAAGTTTCTTGAAATAATACCAGACTCTCTGCAAATGAACTGTCACTAGTCTTAGGTAAAAAATAGATGGACTTCTGCACAACGTAAGGCCTGGCCAGATTATTAGAAAAAGTGCATGAGGTTGAACCAGTAAATGATTACACTAATCTAAACTGCTATATTAGCAAAAACCTGAATTGGAAGGTGGACCTTGTTAAACTTCTAGAGTTAAGGATACTATCAGATTTTAGCGATGCCTATTTTTATTGAATTATATCTTCTGGCGTCGTCTTCTGGGTTATCCCGTCATTGAGGAAAAAAGTGTGTTTAATAGGAAAACCATGTGGTGGTTGCCATATGGCCTCTGGTAGACATAGCTTTTCGTAGTTGGTGGCACTTGCAACAATGTCACTTTACCTTCACTCCCTTATAAAGTTTTTGCCAACAATAAGTCGCAGTTCGAAAACAACATTAACATTCACAAATACAATACTAGAAGAACTGACTTATATTGCCCGTCACTCGACCTTAAAATGTGACACAGGCAGGAGTGAGGTACTCAGTCAAAAAATTCTTTAGACACCTGCCCGGTGAGGTAAAGAACTCATCAGATATCTTCAGACAGAGTGAAATATTATCTGATTGGCAACTAATTCTACTGATAGAAAAATTCTGAAAGTGAAATAATACCGTATGTCTGTGTGGTGTGTGTGTGTGTGTGTGTGTGTGTGTGTGTGTGTGTGTGTGTGTGTGTGTGTGGTGTGGTGTGTGGTGTGTGTAGGGAGAGAGACTGAATATGGTTACCTATAATTCACTCTATGTAATAAAAAAGGGTGCTTAAGACAATGAAAAATGTTCAGCAAGTTGAAATATTTTTAAGAGAGAAAGCGTGCTATATTTGTAAAACTGACTCGTTCCACATCACAGTGAGATGTCGCAATTACAATCCATGGAACATGCACGTAACTAAACTATCCTCATGTACTAAAAATTAATTGCCTCGTGCCTAATAAGAAACACGACAGGTGTAAGGCTCATGATAGATCCACAGGTTTCAATAAGCGATGCGACTAAAACCAATAAAGAAAACACGTAATAATCTGTAAAAGTCACTACGCCATATACAGGGTGGGACAAATAAAAGTGGCCCGGACGAGTGGATAGATTGGATGTGAATATATCACTATAACTACACCACGAGACGCGCACACTACGTGTACGCCCGCCACGTAATCCACACCGGTTCAGAACATAGTTCTAGCTGTATCAATGTGAGTGCAGGAGTGCAAAACGGGCGATGGTACTCACAGTGGAGCAGCGGTTGTCCGTTGTGGAAAGTTACATGACAACAAAGTCGTGGAAACGGTGTGGTTAGCTGTTTGATGAAAAGTGTAATGGTTTCAAAGTGCCACCAAAAAGTACCATGCAACGCTTAACGCGAAAATGGAGTCAGACGGAATCTGCTTTGAACAAGTCAAAAAACTTTCTGAAGCGCCGAGCAGACCAGAAAACGTGTCTGCAGTTCGCCAGAAAATGCTTCAGACTTTTACCAAAACAACCCGCCGACTGGCACAAGGGATCGGCATATCAGGTCGATCATGCGGACGAGTATTCCACCTGGACCTACGGTCTGGTCGCTGCCCCAGGGGGCTCTCCGGTCACCTGACCTGTCAGTGTGCGATTACTTTGTGCGGAGAGCCTTTAGGTCTAAGGTGTATCGCAACAACCCTCAAAGTCTTCAAGAACTGCAGCAGAACATTTCGAACGAGATTGCAGCAGTTCCAGCAGTCCTGCTTCGATTCGATTTCAGCAACTTGCTGACCAGGGCCCAAAAGTGCCAAGAGATGAATTGTGGTCACGTTCAACATCTGCTGTAGTCAGGTTAGTACTGTATTTCCTTTCCTTTGCTGTGTTTCTTTGAACCCTGGAACTTTGTTCTCCACGCCACAGTTATTTGCCCCACACTGTACATGAGTCAAAACAGGTGTGAATTAAAGAAAGTTGCTGGTGATGTATCTTGAAAGATTAATGTCTGTGGAACAGTACACTCGTATCACCCAGTAAGAAAAATCCCGTTTCGTTCACATAGGGAACTGGCTGATTGGTGAGAAGGTGATCAAACATTGAAATCCCGGCAGTCATTGATCTTCTCTGGTAATGATCAATGTGATAATCTGATTCAAGGAAACGAATCACTGGGATCTTGTTGTATGGCGAGCGATATGTAAGTCAGATGCTAGTTAGTTACATTATGAGGCATAGGTTAGTTGACTGTATCTGGCATATGCTAGTGCCACGAGGCAATTATAAATTCGTGTAAACAGGCATAAATTGGATACAGACATCATCGTAGTATATGTTGAAAGTATGTAGATGGTTAACTAACTATTTAAATTATGCGGAGGTCCACTTGGAAGGCGTGCTGTAGCTGGTAGAGCATTCACTCACAATTATTCCAGAGATCGGGACTGCTGAGAAATTGTATTCATTTGTGTATGATAAGGATGTGGCATTTAAAAGCTTATGTTCACATAATGTAACAACTCTCTTGGTCCACAAATTATTCGAACCTGTATTGTGTGGTCTATACAGAAAAAAAAAACTTGAATTATCTCGTAGACACCTGGATGAAAGATTTTTGGAAATATTGCGATGATATTTGTAATACACATTATGTCTCATACAGCTTATCACGAGACAAGTCACTCATTCGCAGTCTATAGCAAAATGCTCCAGAACTATTTTTACATTTTCACAGTGTATATAGATAAATAGTTCTTACGTTACCATTAGACAGATCTTCTAAAAATAACATTACTTGAACATCAGTAGAGACCATCTCTTGGCCTTCTGAACCCGGTATGCGCCTGTGAGGTGCACTTTCTGCTGCATCCGGCTGCTGCTGGAGCTGCGTATTATGACGGCCATCTGAAGAAACACGTATTCTGGTAGGCAGCAATTGTAAGTGCCTCTTCCTCGAATTTCTCCATAAACAGATTTTCCACAAAGTCCGAGGAGTTGCCGATGTGGTGGACACACTTTCCCACATATGGAGCCAACATCTTCTTAAGGTAGGAGGCTGTAGGGTAGGTGGCTGCGCCGATATTACTGACGATCGGACCACACACGCCCAGGCATAAATATGGGACTAGGTCAGCTCGTCAACTAGTCTCAGGGAACACCTGATGTAGACGCCGTGGTACGACGTCGAAATATCGTGTTGGGAAGACGCGGATCACCGGCAGTACACCCGATTCTAAGAGATGACAACAAATTGCAGGGAAATCTAAGAAATTATATTGCAAGACTATATGGGGAGGAAATGTGCATGTAAATGAAGTTATTGGACAAGCTACAGCAGCACAAAGAGTGGATGTTGAGCTCTCTCAACTTCCTACTCAGATGCAGAGGAGACGTGGTGCCTGTTTTTGCCAAGATTAAACATCATATCACATCTAAGGTGGCTACCAGGATCAAGCATCGTGTCAGTATAGGCATGGTAAGGGAAAGGATCCGGGACATGCTGCATAGACTGCACGTCACCTCAGGGAGCTACGCCTACATCTGCACTTAGCCAGCAACTTGACACCTGAAGACTGGGACAGGATAGATGGTACATCACAGGCGCTGGCGGCATGCATCAAACACAATGCTACAGCTGGACAAATGGCGAAATTTGAGCGCCTGAATAACAGAGTGCAACAAACACATGACACGCGCACAATGGTAAATCTGAGCGGTCACACATTTGATGATGTCACCTTGAAAGTATTCAGAAGGGGCCTGAACTTTGTGGTTACTCCTAGAGAGCTACCGGTTTCCAGCTTCATCAGCTCTGTGGAGCAAGTGGTCAACTCTCTACCGTCAAGTGTTGCAGAAGAGATTCGGAGAGAGACATGCAGGGCGCTAACCAGAGCCAGGCCGCTCAAAACAAACATCTCAAAAGACATGAGGATGGCGCTCAAGAGTTTGCGGGAAGATAAAGCCTTGGTGGTGTTACCAGCAGACAAGAGGAACATTAATGTGATACTGCTGAAGATTATGACCAGAAGATCTGTCAACTTTTGGAGGACCCTGCTTATAATCCATTAAAGAATGAGCCTACCGGTAGAGTGGACAGGAAAATCCGGTCTCTTCTTAAGGAGACAGGATGGCCTGAGAAGGTTGTCAGACAACTGAAAGCTAAGGCTCCAGTAACACCCAGACTGTATCGATTACCCAATATCCATAAACAGGGTGTACCACTTTGCCCGAACGTCAGTAATATCGGCCCAGCCACCTACCCTACAGCCTCCTACCTTAAGAAGATGTTGGCACCATATGTGGGAAAGTGTGTCCACACATCCGCAACTCCTCAGACTTTGTGGAGCGTCTCAACAACCTACGGATCTCGGACAAAGACATCATGATCAGTTTTGATGTGGTGATGTGGTGTCTCTATTCACCAAGGTACCACTTCAGGACACATTCGATATAATTAGAGAGAAATTTGACGGAGCCTTGCTGGATCTTGTCAAGCATATTTTGACATCGAGATACTTCCTTTGTGGAGGCCAATTCTGTGAGCAGACTGAAGGAGTGGCCATGGGTAGCCCCTTATCTCTAGCAGTGGTGAATCTGCTTATGGAGAAATTGGAGGAAGAGGCACTTACAATTGCTGCTTACCAGCCGACGTGTTTCTTCAGATACGTTGATGACACGTTCGTCACCTGGCCACATGGCAAGAGAAGACTGGACCATCTGAACCCAAAACACCGCAACATCAAGTTCACCATGGAACTAGAGAGCGATGGTCAGCTCCCATTCCTCGATGTCCTGGTAAAGAGGAAGGTAGACGGCACCTTAGGCCACAGTGTGTACAGGAAACCAACACACACTGATTTATATCTACAGGCTGACAGCTGCCATCGCCCAGCACAGAAGCGTGGAGTGCTGAGAACACTCGTACACCGAGCCAAAACACTCTCTGACCCAGACACCCTGACAGAGGAATTAGAACATCTGCATAGAATGTTCACAGACAACGGATACTCCATCAGGGACATCCGCAAAGCGATCCATCCCACCAGGCAACAGGAGAGGAGTAGGAAAAAGAGACCAGGAAAGCAGCTTTTCTACCGTATGCTGGGCCTATATCTGCCAAGATCAGCAGAATCTTGAAGAAACACAATATCAAGAGAGTGTTCTGCCCACCTAACAAGATACGGACGCTCCTTGGAACTGTCAAGGATGATTTGGGGTTAAGGAAACCTGTTGTCTACCATATACCATGTGGATGTGGGATGTCTTACATCAGTCAAACTACTTGAACAGTCGAAATAAGATGTAAAGAACACCAGAGACATACCAGGCTACGACAGGTAACTAAATCCACAATAGCAGAACATTGTCTGGACCTTGAGCATACCATGGATTATGACAAAATCAGGATCCTGGCTCAGACACCCCCCCCCTCCCAATTCTGGGCTAGTGTCATTAATGAATCGATTGAAATCAAGATGGCGGAGAATTTGATCAATTGGGAAGCAGGATATCAGCTTAGTACTGCGTGGAATCCTGCTTTGGAACTACTACAGAAACAACGGAAGAACGTTCCCTCCTCCAGGAATGAACTACAGACGTCCAAGGACACAAGTAACGGAACAGAACGGCATACGCGATACCAGGCGGCAGCAAGCTCCTTGGAGGATGGCCGTCATAATATGCAGCTCCAACAGCAGCCGGATGCTGCTGGAAGCGCACCTCACAGGCGCATACCGGGTTCAGAAGGCCAAGAGAATGGCTCGGCCACGACAGAAACTCGCCGCGGTCGCGGGCACCACAAGGAACTTCAACAGAGCAATGATATTGCTAGAATCGCGCCTATCTGGCGCGGACCCAATACGGAACGCCTTGGGATGTCCGCTACCTCAGAAGAGAGCCGCGACGGGCGCGGACCGAAGATGGAGCGCCTAGAAACTGATACCACCGCCAGAAATGGCCACAGTGGGCGCGGACGGCATAGGGAGCGCCACACACCACCCAGGCAATAATATGGGACTAGGTCAGCTCGTTAACCAGTCTCAGGGAACACCTGATGAAGACGCAGAGTTACGACGTCGAACTATCGTGTTGGGAAGACGAAGATCACCGGCAATACACCCGATTCTTCGAGATGACAACAAATAGCCGGAATAGTCTTAGGAATTATATTTTACAAGAGATGTTATATTTTGTAACATATCTGAAACAATAGTGTTAAATTCCGTGGCTAGTATACATATCGACGAACGCAGATAATACTTTAATACAGGTTTACCAGTAAAAAAAGAAAGATCGAATATTTTGTGCATGCAGTTCTGCAGCTCCGGTAACAGCGATTATGCTATGAAAGTAGGCTTCACTCCAATGATTTAGCAGCCAATAAATCACCCATTTCAACGTCTCCCCTTCCTGCCTATTCTATAATTTGCATTGTCTGCCTGCTTCCGCTCTCCTTCACTAAAAATAAGAAAACTTTAATCCTGTCTACATAATGTGTAGCCGTAGCCGTTAACCTATGCAACTGCTCACGGGAAGGTGTCTTCCTTTCGGAAAATTGCAGTATTGTTCCTATCTCTGCAAGGGTCAACCTAACGATGTAGATGTTTCTTATTCACTTCCGTCCACTCCCAACTATCAACTGCAACGGCTTGCTCACCTGCCAAAGTTGCTGGGACAATTCGTCCACAGTGCTTCCAGAGGCTCACTCTCGAATGGATAGCACATGGGGTAAATTGTCTTTGCGCAGCCACTCTGTGCCTGGCGCCTCCCTAGCACCCATATGTGTAACACCAAAAGGTAAAGCAAGACACAGTTGTTAAATACTGAAACTCAACAGCTACGTACACAAAGTCAGCACAATGCACAACTATGCTATGCCACCAATTGTAGTGCAATGGGCTTTGGACTGGGGGTTGTGAGGTGAGGGCCTATTTTATAAAAGAATTTACTAACATAA
Source organism: Schistocerca nitens (assembly GCF_023898315.1). Classification (NCBI taxonomy): domain Eukaryota; kingdom Metazoa; phylum Arthropoda; class Insecta; order Orthoptera; family Acrididae; genus Schistocerca; species Schistocerca nitens. The sequence goes on along the minus strand of NC_064615.1, from coordinate 432,838,810 downwards.
ATACTTTCACACAAACACAATGAGATCAGACAACTAATAATAAATAAAAATATTTTTCCATGACCTACTGCCTATGTAAAGATGGGCATTACATAAAAACAAAACAAATAATAAACTTCCTAAGGAATAAAATATTTACTAATCTCAAATATGTTAAAGCCTCTTTGCCACACAAGTCGGCTTCAACCAAGAACAATACAACAGAAAACACCATATCACATTCTCTGCTCGTAGCACGTTGCAATTGGGCAATCATAAAAACACAGTACAATAAATGAATAATACCACGGCAGCATCTACCTCTACTACTAACACGCTCCACCAGCAACTTAATACTTCTAAATACGACAGGGCTAGCAAGGCCGACTCCTCCATCGCCAATAACAGCAACATATAATTCAAAAACAGCTGTATACAATAATTGAATACACGTGCAGCATGATAACAAACAGGAAAAAAAACTGTACTATGGTAGAATGTGCTCCCACTGTGGAGATAAAACACAATAGAAAAAACATATTCTTGCGCTCTCACAGCCATACTGTGCGATGTCGGAATATTGTATTCAAAACACGTACACCAGCCACTGGCTGTCTTCACTATACACACTTTTTGGTATAAATTAATCTCAATCTGACAACTGGTCGGCTTCCTACCAAACACTGACCACTAAAATACACTCCTAGTGCTCCGTATATTGCAGAATAACAACACCACTGTTATCTGGATCTGGTTGTGGTTGCCAACTTTTCTGGCCAATGGGTAAAGACACACCTGCCCTCTAGGCAAGTTATGTACTTGACAACTTGGCCGCACCTGACATTACCGTTGACTGCACAGACTGTGCGGCTCCTCGGTACGCTAAATTCCAGTTAAGTTTCTATCTCGGTTGTTGTCCATCAACCAACTGCTCTCCATTCCACTCCTTCATTCTAGGACGCCTGCAGAAGCACTTGCATCGAAGCCCTCGCACAGAGCGAGGGAGCCCTATGGTGGAGTGCTCCATCAAACATGCTATGCACGTTGTAGTATTACTGTTTCTCATCATTATATTGTAGTATGTGAGTGCTGTCTGTGCAATTTTCAATCCAAACAGAAGTTCAGTGCACGTTTAGTAGACTGTTCGCAATTCAAACCAGTCAAATGTATGATGCCCAAAGCAGAGAAACCATATTTACAGGTAAATCACGTAATTAAAACAACTGTTGGTCATACATTCAGATATAGAATGCCTGTTACAATCAAAGTAGCAGAATTCATGTACAGTCTTAGACATAAAAACTGACCGCCGGCCGGCCGCCACAGAGACTAAGTCCAAGTCGTTCATTTAAGGTGGCCAATAAAGCTGACCGCCCCTGACAACTCTAAGTCCGGCCATCTGCACAATCTGGCAACACTGTAAGATACTGAAGTGTTAGGAGGAAGTGTTGTCTACTTCCGAGATCTTCCCGAGTTGCGTGTGCCCGTGCTGTAGTGGTAATCGTCGTGCATTGTGAACTTACAGTCGCCTGTTCGCGTCCAACTGCATTTTTTTTTAACCACATTTCGGTCTAAAGTCATGAGTCTGATTGAACATCGAAGATCGAAGATAATTCGCTTAACATTCTACACACCAGCAATAACAAGTATTTCCAGAAACAATTCCGCAGGACAGCTCGTGGCTGTGTCGCAATCATAACAGCTTACGCTCGAGCGTTTCCTCGCGCTGCAGCGGCTACCGGCCACCGGCCAGACGCCACCCGCCGCCTGAAATCCGGCGCCGCCCATGTGAACGCGGCGCCACGCTGTCAGTGTATGTATCAACTGTCAATTTCGAATTTGAAGTTCTAGTTATCATGTCGCAGTTAAGCATTGGATTTTGCATACTTGAAAATCAAGAACTACAGTTAAGCATTGTGAAATTGAGTCGCAAGTGGAAAAAGGTGTAACATCTGAAACACAACGTTTACTTTTGGTATAAGAGAGGGGTGAATACAGAGGAGGCAGTTAGGAAGAATTGAACTGTGTTCGGAGCGAGTGCTTTTGGAAAAAATACGCCAGAAAAAGATATTCTTGTTTCAACAAAGATCGTTCTGGCATGAATGATTTTCCACATTTGCCTTCCATCAATGTAACGGGACTTCAAGCCGGCGCTAACCCATGTCATATATATGCGATCAGATTGTAGTTAATATTTAGTCAAATGACGAATGGTCAGTATACAAGTATGCCGGCCGGAGTGGCCGAGCGGTTCTAGGCGCTACAGTCTAGACCTGCTCGACCGCTACGGTCGCAGATTCGAATCCTGTCTCGGTCATGGATGTGTCTGATGTCCTTAGGTTAGTTAGTTTAAGTAGTTCTAAGTTCCAGCGGACTGATGACCTCAGAAGTTAAGTCCCATAGTGATCAGAGCCATTTGAACCATCATTTAAGTATACAAGTATTTACGAACAGTAGAAGCAGGATTGCAGCGAACTGATCAATTAACCAAGTGCAACATAGAGTACCTGTGTAATGAGTCATTCCAGCTGCATAGCTGAGGGTAATATTTGTTAAGCAATTCATTGCAGAATTAATGTAATACCCGCACGATGATCTGTATCATTAGCAGTCCGCGACTGGAGTACTATGTTCGTTAAATCGGATTACTCAAGCTGAGGCCAAATAAAGAGAAGCGACGACGCCACTACACTATCTTTACTTAAGTAGGTAGTCAGCGCTAAATTATGTGGGTCACCATTAACGTTACTGTAAGCAGTTTGACAGCATAACACCACCACAACTACTGACAACCTGAATCATTATCATCACGCAGTTGTGCCTCGCAGTGATTACAAGTTGCTGATGTTTATCAAGAATAGCGGAAAGCGCCTCTGAAGTTCCATTTGCATTAAGCCTAGGACGGAAAGAATCCTAAATAACAGTTATAGGTCACCCAGCGAAGAGAAGAGTCCACGTATTGTCTCAAGTTCTTGTAGTTTGATATTAATGCGGTTCCCGATGGTTTCACACTTACGGGTTCTTTTGGCTATCGGAATACTCATATGGGAATTATAAAAGTGTAATTGCTAGAACGCTCAACTACCTTAATAACACCTCATTCTGGATTGAATACGACTCGGAAAGCGACGTTAATTTGACGTTTCCGTCCATCTCCTGACGTCTTACTGAATGAAGTCTCAAGTGCACGTACAGTTGTGTTACCTGCCGCATGGATTGTGTGAAGCGTTGTGGCAGCTGGCAGTCATTGCTGAATACAGACATGTGCAAATATCCCCACTGCTCTAGGGGAAATCGTCTTCATTGGATTTTTTCCATACCGTAATTAGCACAATAACTTAAGGCTTGTTCTGCTGAAGAACTTGATGCCCACAGGTCCTTAAATAAGAATCTCCTAGCGGGAGTAATGCATGAAAGGAGGCAGACTGTTGGACAAAAGAATGGACAGTTCCCTGCTTTTTGCGTTTCAGATAGCGCCTACGATAAGAATCTGGTGTCATATTATGCTTCACAACCCTAAACTGTTTATTTTTTTACTTCATACTAAAACAAAAGTTATGATATGAGAAGAGGAAATGACTGATATGCTTCTCAGGAACTTTAGTTTTTCGTGTTTATTTTCTCACGTCATACTAAAACAAAAGCGTTAATATGAGAAGAGGAAATGAAACATACGCTTCCAAGACATAATATTTCCTTGTGTGCTACTGCTGCATACATGAAAACCCTGTAGTTAATTTTTGTATGTTGGATAAACTTTAATATCACCTCACATTGCTTTGTGAGAAGGTTCCTATTTTCTTGGGATTCAAATAGAGTGGACACTGGTTAATATTCTGATGACTAATGACATGATACCCGTTGCAACTGCTCCATGGCACCTGTGGGTAAAGTCTCACGTTGGTTACTATAAGAACACGCAGGCAGTGATATCCGCTCACTGCAGTCAGAGCCAAGGTGATTTCTTTCTGTTTATGGCGAAGCGTCTGCTGCAGTGTCCACACTCAGTCAACATAAACAAATCCCCGCGGCGTTGGGCATTGCTAATCGCTGCACTTGTCGTGAGCCTCGACAACAAGAGCGCACTGTCTCTGCTAACGATACTATGGAGTTAAGGCATCTTACTTAACGTAATATGCAGGTCGTGGTTTGGGTAGAAATTCAGTTTGTAACTTCACATCGCATTAAAATACTTTACAGTCATATTTGATGCAATATTGATTGATGGTCGTCTCTCTAATGTTAATAGTATTGATTCAGATTGTGCGTGAACACGAAAACACACACACACACATACAGTCATTGATTCCAGTGAGGGCGACAACTACTGTGTGTTGAACAATACATGCACCAGTTAATTCCTCAGTTGGCGTCGAGTGGATGAGATTATTCAATTACCTCGCATTGCAAGAATTGTAAAGAGGAGACTGAAAGTAAATGGACTTGTATGCTATACAGCTGCGACAAAGCAAAGCTTGGCCGATTATCAGATAATTGTCCACATGGGTTTTGTGGACGAGTATACTTTTAGTAATCAACCCACCCACGATCATTACGTAAGATTTCTCGAAGGCGTAGGGGCATTGTTTTCATTAAGTCGTCGACGGTGTAGCGTGATGGTTTACTTCCCACCATACGTTTTCTATATTCGTCCAAAGGTCGCTTGCATTTGTAGGTCCACATGGCAATGGCCTTGTTACCTCTGCCCACATATTCTCTATCTGGGGGATGTTCGATGATCGTGGAACAAACAGCAACAGTTTTATCCTCTCTTGGCCCTGAAACCAATCTCGCACTACTCTGCTATGATGGATGGGGCTCTGCTCCTGTAAATAAACTGTTATCTCGTTAGTTTATATATTTATGTTTCAATAGAGTATTTGTAATAAGTACATTGTATTATTATTTTCCAAAGTGTTTAAGAATTCAGTCCCTGTCATAGCTAAGTGATCTAGATGCAACAGTCCGATTAAGAATGTGGTTTACCCAGTCTATCAAATGATGAGAGTCGTAGTCGGATATCCATATTAAGACTGTCTGGCTGAATCCGATTAGAACGATCTGGTATCGAAATGAAATTACAAAAAATCGAATAATTTGAACGTCTGTATTGCAACAATACAGGCCGGGAGATCCGGGAAGATTTCAATTAGATTACATCATGGTCAGACAGAGATTTCGAAATCAGATACTGGATTGTAAGGCGTACCCAGGAGCAGATATAGACTCAGATCACAATATAGTAGTGATGAAGAGTAGGCTGAAGTTCAAGACATTAGTCAGGAAGAATCAATACGCAAAGAAGTGGGATACGGAAGTACTAAGGAATGACGAGATACGTTGAAGTTCTCTAACGCTATAGATACAACAATAAGGAATAGCGCAGTAGGCAGTACAGTTGAAGGTGAATGGACATCTCTAAAAAGGGCCATCACAGAAGTCGGGAAGGAAAACATAGGTACAAGGAAGGTAGCTGCGAAGAAACCATGGGGAACAGAAGAAATACTTCAGTTGATTGATGAAAGGAGGAAGTGCAAACATGTTCCGGGAAAATCAGGAATACAGAAATACAAGTCGCTGAGGAATGAAATAAACAGGAAGTGCAGGGAAGCTAAGACGAAATGGCTGCAGGAAAAATGTGAAGACATCGAAAAAGATATGATTGTCGGAAGGACAGACTCAGCATACAGGAAAGTCAAAACAACCTTTGGTGACATTAAAAGCAACTGTGGTAACATTAAGAGTGCAACGGGAATTCCACTGTTAAATGCAGAGGAGAGAGCAGATAGGTGGAAAGAATACATTGAAAGCCTCTATGAGAGTGAAGATTTGTCTGATGTGATAGAAGAAGAAACAGGAGTCGATTTAGAAGAGATAGGGGATCCAGTATTAGAATAGGAATTTAAAAGAGCTTTGGAGGACTTACGGTCAAATAAGGCAGAAGAGATAGATAACATTCCATCAGAATTTCTAAAATCACTGGGGGAAGTGGCAACAAAACGACTATTCACGTTGGTGTGTAGAATATATGAGTCTGACTTTCGGAAAAGGATCATCCACACAATTCCGAAGACGATAAGAGCAGACAAGTGCGAGAATTATCGCACAGTCAGCTTAACAGCTCATGCATCGAAGCTGCTTACAAGAATAATATACAGAAGAATGGAAAAGAAAATTGAGAATGCGCTAGGTGACGATCAGTTTGGCTTTAGGAAAAGTAAAGGGACAACAGAGGCAATTCTGACGTTACGGCTAATAATGGAAGCAAGGCTAAAGAAAAATCAAGACACTTTCATAGGATTTGTCGACCTGGAAAAAGCGTTCGACAATATAAAATGGTGCAAGCTGTTCGAGATTCTGTAAAAAGTAGGGGTAAGCTATAGGGAGAGACGGGTCATATACAATATGTACAACAACCAAGAGGGAATAATAAGAGTGGACGATCAGGAACGAAGTGCTCGTATTAAGAGGGGTGTAAGACAAGGCTGTAGCCTTTCGCCCCTACTCTTCAATCTGTACATCGAGGAAGCAATGATGGAAATAAAAGAAAGGTTCAGGAGTGGAATTAAAATACAAGGTGAAAGGATATCAATGATACGATTCGCTGATGACATTGCTATCCTGAGTGAAAGTGAAGAAGAATTAAATGATCTGCTGAATGGAATGAATAGTCTAATGAGTACACAGTATGGTTTGAGAGTAAATCGGAGAAAGACGAAGGTAATGAGAAGTAGTAGAAATGAGAACAGCGAGAAACTTAACATCAGGATTGATGGTCACGAAGTCAATGAAGTTAAGGAATTCTGCTACCTAGGCAGCAAAATAACTAATGACGGACGGAGCAAGGAGGACATCAAAAGCAGACTCGCTATGGCAAAAAAGGCATTTCTGACCAAGAGAAGTTTACTAATATTAAATACCGGCCTTAATTTGAGGAAGAAATTTCTGAGGATGTACGTCTGGAGTACAGCATTGTATGGTAGTGAAACATGGACTGTGGGAAAACCGGAACAGAAGAGAATCGAAGCATTTGAGATGTGGTGCTATAGACGAATGTTGAAAATTAGGTGGGCTGATCAGGTAAGGAATGAGGAGGTTCTACGCAGAATCGGAGAGGAAAGGAATATGTGGAAAACATAAGGAAAAGGGACAGGATGATAGGACATCTGCTGAGACATGAGGGAATGACTTCCATGGTACTAGAGGGAGCTGTAGAGGGCAAAAACTGTAGAGGAAGACAGAGATTGGAAGACGTCAAGCAAATAATTGAGGACGTAGGTTGCAAGTGCTACTCTGAGATGGAGAGGCTGGCACAGGAAAGGAATTCGTGGCGGGCCGCATCAAACCAGTCAGCAGACTAATGACAAAAAAAAAAAAAAATTGCAACAATGCTGCGCACATAAATTCTTATGATGGAGTAACAGGTTGCAACTGTCTAAGAAAAAGTGAGAAATATGCCTACTAGCAGCAATGTAACGTAATTATGACCCATATTTATGTGATGGAAATACTGAATCGAACAATAAACATCTATTTCAGTGGTCGGAAGATACACGATATCGGATTTGCTGATGACATAATAGTAATAATAATAAAAATCTCGTGTGGCCGATAGGGGAAACCCTCCCCCATATGGGTGGTCCCGACGAAATCAAATACTTGGGGTGAACCAAATACTAACACAATCCTGAACGGCTACTCCGTTGAACCCAAAATCCAGACACGTCTGAGTGATAATCACTGCTATTCTGGTCACCGTCTATTAGCTCAGTGAGCTCGGCTGAAAGTATTTGTTTCCGAAGGCTTCAACACCCTCTGGTCCTGTCCGGTCCTGGTATCACCCAAGTCAAACCAATGAAACACAAGCAAACATGCACTGTGCAAGCAAAGCCAACTTTACCCCAGGTGGTACACAACCCGGCTGTCGACAGGCGGCAGCTGGACTTTCGGATTCTGGGGAGTCCAGGTTACCACGGCAGAGAATATCGAAGATCTCTTGTAAATTTCCCTAGAAGCAGAGAACATGCATTTGAAAACTAAACACCGGTACATTGATCCAAGCACGAAAACGAAATAATCTCACAAAAGAAATCGACTGACAAAAAATTCTCATCCTTGCTCTTTCAAGAACCACGACTAACTGACAATGAAACCTTGCATTACAGAAAACAATGCATCTTCAAGAGAAAAATACAACAACATGTAGCGAAAGGCATACCAATCTTCGGCACTGCATTTCTCGAACACAAATCTACCATCAGCTATGTCAAAGAAATCACACCCATGAACAATCAAATGGTTCAAATGGCTCTGAGCACTATGGGACTTAACAGCGGAGGTCATCAGTCCCCTATAACTTAAAACTACTTAAACCTAACCAACCTAAAGACATCACACACATCCATGCCCGAGGCAGGATTCGAACCTGCGACTGTAGCAGTCGCGCGGTTCCGGAGTGAAGCGCCTGGAACCGCTCGGCCACCGCGGCCGGCCCATCAACAATCGACTTATGACTATGCTCATTCAAAGCCCCAGTAAAAAATATACACACATCAATGCACATGCCCCCACCAACATCGAAAATAAGAAAAATACCGAAAATGTCGAAAAGTTCTGGAACACACTCGAAAATACTATGAGCAAAATTCACCAAGATGACGTGAAAATATTAATGGGAGACTTCAACTCTCTATTTGGGGCAGAAAAAACCTGTACAAAAATCATTGCTACAAATTCAACACACCGAAACGCTTAGACCAAGGGCACACGTCTGACTGACATTTGGCAACAATTCAACCACAAAAGGATGTCTTCCCATTTTAGGAAAAAACCAGTTCCCAGGTAACATGCTTGGCTACCAGGTGCAAGCTGCTTTCGTTCGCCTTAAGAGACTCGCTGAAAGCCACATTTTTAATTCTTTTGTAGCAGAGCTACAAGCAGGCAGATACAAACCCAGTAAGGGAATCGTAAGACAACGCACGAACAAAATGCGTCTTGCTACTTTCAACAACCCTTAGTGTCAGAGCGAAAACCTTAAGGTACTGCCAAATTCATAATGCCACTTTTGTTTTCTGCCAACATATTTTTTGTTGTTGTGAATACATAATTTTATCTATGAAATACCACATTTTCATAATACTTGCGAATGATACAGGAAATGAAGTTAATACCGATGTTTTCGAACTCAAAAGTCGGTAATATACTACTAATTCTTGTTAAAATAGGCACAATCGTCTTACAGACACTTCATGCTTTATTAAGATAGACTGCCGTCGTGATGTTTCTGTAGTAAGCTGAATTTAATTTGTATTAGTACAGTGAATATTTTAATTGTATTTTCCGTTAGTTTACTAAACGCAACAGTAATCATCAAAGAGAAATTAATCAGCAGCAGAATTTTCTTTCACGATATGTAAAACAATCTGACAATTCTAAAGTAGCTTACAAATTCTACGCTCGCAGAAACCTACTTGTTCTAACCATGTCATTAAACCAGAGTAGTTTTAAGAGTATTTTCGTCTAGAAATGAATTGCCTTGACGGTTGATCGATCAAGAGCGAGAAAGGTAAAATTTTACGAATATATGACGAGAGGGACAAGTGCTTGAGAGAGGACTTCCCTATCAATACAAGTGCCCGAGAGATGACTTTCCTATCAATCTCCTGGATAGTTTCGTTTCTCAAATCAGCCTAGTGTGTTATCATGCAGTAGCATAGGTGATGTAGTTTTGTTGCTCGATTTTCTTACACTGCGACCGAAAGGTGTCTCAGTTGTTGACAACAAATTCCACCTGTGTTGCACACACCCCTTGGGGCAGACTTCGAAGCCAAAAACACACTTTTGGAGCTATCAGATCTACAACATGATGTTCACACTACTCCTTGCTCTAGTTTACGTCTTTTAGTGGGGCTCAGCCTTTCATTTCTTCTTAGGAAGTTAACGATAAAGGCATCATAACACGTCACCAGTAACAGTACTGCATAGGAATGCTCAATGAGCGACCTGATAACGTTCAATAATAGTCACTCCGATGATTTTAGTTGTTTCGAATTATGGCATGCAGTACTTCTACACCAGACTTCTGAACTTTGCCTGTTGAATGCAAATGTCGCATGATGGTAAAATGGTAATCTATCACGTATATCAGTAGCCGAGACTTCCTTAATGTGGAAAATCATTCATGCCAGAACGATCTTCGTTGAAACAAGAATATCTTTTTCTGGCGTATTTTTCCCAAAAGCACTCGCTCCGAACACAGTTCAATTCTTCCTAACTGCCTCCTCTGCATTCACCCCTCTCTTATACCAAAAGTAAACGTTGTGTTGCAGATGTTACACCTTTCTCCACTTGCGACTCAGTTTCACAATGCTTAACTATAGTTCTTGATTTTCAAGTATGCAAAAGCCAATGCTTAACTGCGACATGATAACTAGAACTTCAAATTCGAAAATGACAGTTGATACATACACTGACAGCGTGGCGCCGCGTTCACATGGGCGGCGCTGGATTTCAGGTGGCGGGTGGCGTCTGGCCGGTGGCCGGTAGCCGCTGCAGCGCGAGGAAACGCTCGAGCGTAAGCTGTTATGATTGCGACACAGCCACGAGCTGTCCTGCGGAATTGTTTCTGGAAGTACTTGTTATTGCTGGTGTGCAGAATGTTAAGCGAATTATCTTCGACGTTCAATCAGACTCATGACTTTAGCCCGAAATGTGGTAAAAAAAAATGCAGTTGGACGCGAACAGGCGAGTAAGAGTAAGTTTACAATGCACGACGATTACCACTTTTTTTAAAAAAATTTTAAATTTTCCTTTTTTTTTCCAATGTCAGGCTTACCACCTTTGCTGACATACATTTTGTTGTACTACCGCATAAATTGTGTCTACAATGTCCATATGCTGACAAATAGTGGGTAATTAGAAAATTAATTAATTAAGGAAATGAAGAAAACTGAAAATGCACAAATGAAAGACAGGAAGACATTGCGGATAGTAGAGATACAAAAGAAACATGCTCCTGTAGCAATGAAATGAAATTCATGTCGGGGGCGACACCTGCTCACGACCCGACGTTCGATAGAGCAAGAGAGCCATCTATCGACTAGTTCCCCAGACGTTGGTGTAAGACTGGGTCGTCTTCTCGAAATTAACTAAGGGTCCGTAAGTGTGATCGATGTCTATCACGGCTTCTTCGTCTATCTCATCTCTCACCCGTCACACCCCATCTGGCCGGCGGGTCGGTAAATGTAAGTCGCAAGTAATTAGCGAAGTGTTGCCCATATCTCTTATGCTGTTGCAACTTCGTGTGTCCATCCAGGAGAAAATGCCAAAAATCATTTTTATCCTTTTCCGATTCGTTATACGCGTAGCCCACCACCATTCCCCGTACCCACGTCACTGCATTGGTTTTTTGGACCGGAAAATAAGATTCTTGGGGGAAGAAAAGTGTATCTGACGAAATTGTGTGAGGGGCGGAGCGTAACAGGAACGCCAATATCTGTTGTGCTAAGTGCCACACTGGAGCCGTCCCACTTCATGCTAAACGATGTTCATCAGTGTCCGCTGTTGCGCAGCCTAAACATAGTGGAGTGTCTGCCAAATGAATCGCGTGCCGCCGTTGTTTCGTTGCGAACTTCCTATTTAACACCACATACTATGTTGAGCGTACCGACGTTGGGAGGTAAACGCTCCGTATAACGCGCCATATCTTCCGCCAGTTCTTGTCTGGGTACTTCTTTTCCAGGGTATTCCTGGGGCACCGGCGCAATAAGAGTTGGTATACATCTCGCGTCGTCGGTCGGTAGTCATGTTGTTGGGAAGGAATCTCTGACATAGCTAAGCTCAAAAAAAAAAAAAAAAAAACTTGAAATGTGACAGCTTCGGTGAAACATGTCCGACATTGACTGGGGGCAGCATTGAAGTGGGCGCTAGTACATCGGCCAACGCACCCGAGATATTGCGAAATTGACCGCACCACTGTCGGAAAATCGTACTGATGAATAACGCCCCTGCCTTTTCATATACGTTCACTAGACCAAGTCCACCCTCTCCAGGTGGTAGCGTAAGCGTTGTGTATTGGATCTTAAACAGGTGTCCCACACTCACGTAGGTTCCGAAAGTTGCTTGTATCGGTGATGACATTGTGCGCGTTAAAGGCAGGACATGCACTACGTGAGTGAGTCTCGGTGCTAGGTGTACGTTAACATAGGTCACCCTCTGAATCATATCCAACGCTCTTAATTTCTGTAACATCACCATTGTCCGCATCAGCTTCAATATGCGTCGGTAGTTATCCGCTGCTGTCCGCTGCACATCCGTGTGGAATGTACCACCTAGACATTTTATGGTCTTAACTAACATGAGCGGGCCTTCCTCCCCCGGTTGTAATCCTCGACCGACATTCATGCAGCGCGATTTCTGTAGATTAAACACGCTTCCTGCCGCCATCCCGTATCGCTGTATCCATGCCAACGCCGTACGTACTTCGTCGCCTGTCCTTGCCACCAGCATCACATCGTCAACATAAGCGCGGCAATGAAAGGTCACTTGTGGCAACGGCACTCCCTCCAACCGTCTTCGGAGACCATATAGACAGGATTCCAAAGCCATTGCATACAAAAATATTGAAAGGGGGCAACCTTGACGAACTGACCTTGAAATAACAATGTAGTCAGTGCCCCGTCCATTCACCAAGACCTTTGATCGCACGCCGTATAACAGTCGCATGATCACTAGAATGAAGGCCTGTGGGATTCCCAATCTGCCCATCACCGCATGCAAAAAGGTATGATCCACTCTGTCGAACGCATGATCGAAGTCAATAGCGACGAGTGCTCCACGCACTCGGCATGCCGCTGCTAATGCGATGATACCTCGGTAGTCACCGAGCGCCGTATGTACGTTACTCTTACCGCCGAGGCAAGTTTGATCTATGAGGAGTCTATCAGAAATTGAAGACCGTAGGCGGGCCCCAAGGATGCGCGCGAAAATCTTATAGTCGCAGTTCAAGAGAGTGAGTGGTCTATAATCTCCTGGCCTTCTGCCACCACGTGGTTTGGGTATTGGGATGATGATACCCTCCGTGAATTCGGCAGGTATCTCAGTCTGTCGTATCAGGAGTTCCTTGTACATCTGAAACCAGGTCCGTCCCATGAGGTATGCAAAGGCGCGGTAAAATTCAATCTAGACCATGGGCACACACAACCCGGGAAGATCTCGGAAGTAGACAACACTTCCCCCTAACACTTCCGCATCTTACAGTGTTGCCAGATTGTGCAGATGGCCGGACTTAGAGTTGTCAGGGGCGGTCAGCTTTATTGGCCACCTTAAGTGAACGACTCGGACTTAGTCTCTGTGGCGGCCGGCTGGAGGTCAGTTTTTATGTCTAAGACTGTACATAAACCTTACAGTTTTACCTTCTATTTTCAGAGACGATATTCAGAGTTTAAGTTGTTTCCAGGTTGCTGAATCTATGGAATGGATCAGTAAACAGTGCATCTGACTGTTGATCACGTAAATAAATACCGTCATGAAGCATGCAAATGATTATTAGCCTCGAAGAGAAAGAAGCATTTCGAACAGCAGACGTTTGCCACATCTTGAAGGTAAATTTCAAGGAAGCTGATACGAAACATGAAGAGTGTTGTCATCATTGTCATTCTAATTAATTATGTAGCTTATATTGTAACTATTAACCTACTGGAAAAGTGTAAGAAAGTGAGCACGATAAAACACTAAAAATAAATCCATGACATGTTTATGTGATTGCGACGAATATTGAAATGAATTAATCATTTTCTAACTCTATCGCAGTGGGATACCACAGTGAAAAAAATTTAGTGTATGGAATCCACTAATTTTCTGACGTGCTCTAATGAAAAACAAGTTTCATGTTTAAAACCTGATGAGTTGAAAATAATGGGAAAGTAGTTCTCTGAAGGTGAACAGTTTAATTTGATTAATAAGAAAGATGTGATTCCATTTGTAAATAGGCTGTTTATGTTTTCTTATTGGCAACGTTACGTAGCGCTCTGTATGAAAATCACTGGCTGTGCTGTGTGCAGTCTGTGGCTAGTTTGCATTGTTGTCTGCCATTGTAGTATTGGGCAGCTGGATGTGAACAGTGCGTAGCGTTGCGCAGTTGGAGGTGAGCCGCCAGCAGTGGTGGATGTAGGGAGAGAGATGACAGAGTTTTGAAATTTGTAAGACTGGTTGTCATGAACTGCTATATATATTATGACTTGAACACTAGTAAGGTAAATACATTGTTTGTTCTCTATCAAAATCTTTCATTTGCTAACTATGCATATCAGTAGTTAGTGCCTTCGGTAGTTTGAATTTTTTATTTAGCTGGCAGTAGTGGCGCTCACAGTATTGCTGTAGCTTGAGTAACGAAGATTTTTGTGAGGTAAGTGATTTGTGAAAGGTATAGGTTAATGTTAGTCAGGGCCATTCTTTTGTAGGGATTTTTGAAAGTCAGATTGCGTTGCGCTAAAAATATTGTGTGTCAGTTTAAGCACAGTCTTAGTTAATTTTTCTGAGGGGACGTTTCATATGGCGACCCTGCCAGGATACGAACCTGGAATCTTCTGATTTTTTCTTGTAGTTTGTGTAATTAGTGTAGATTTTGTTTATTGCTAGAGCATAATTGTAGAGAGTATCTCCTTTGTAGTTGCAGTCTTTCATTGTTGTACAGTAAAACAGGTGTGGCACGCATGTAAATTTGCACCAATTATTTCGCAGCTGCGCTTGCAATTAACTAGATATTATTTTCAATGCTATGTTAATGTGTTTTCTTTATTTTTCTTCAAATTGTGCTTTTCTGTGTTGTTGTGTGAAATATTGTGACAATAATGGCGTGTAAAAAACGTAACACTAGGCTCCAAAATAAACTGAGAAATAACAGTGACGACGAGCGTAGCTTACTAGCACCACTGTGTAATGAATTAACAAACATTCAATGTAGTAATTTGGTAACTGTGCATAGGGAAATGGAGCAGGTGTCAATTAATGGTGTAGACAGTGAAACAGGTATAGTGAACAGGGAAGCATTATCGATCGATCGGTCGGCAACAGCTCACCTCAGGAATCAGGAATGACAGAACACAATATTGCAAATACTGTAGACTCAGGTTTTGGGTTCTCACCGTTTTCTCAAATGAGTCAAGACACATTTTCCGCTTGTCAAAATGTGAATGTTGCCGGTGCAAATTCACTGCCGAAAAGCATAGAGGAACAGATTCCAGACACAAATACATTATTATTGCAATTAATGCAACAAATGAAACAAAATCAGAGACAAACACAGCAACAGTTAGACACAATGGAACATAATCTTCAAAAGTTAGACACGATGGAAGAAAATCTTCGAAAGTTAGATACCACACTTGAACAAACACGTGAAGGTTTAACTGCTGAGTTACTTAAAATCGAATCGAAATGTCAAAACGTCTGTAATGACGTAAACACACAAATTTGTGAGCATTTCCAACCTATTTTTTCGCGTCATGAAAATGCATTACAGAATCACGAAGCAGCCATAAAAGAACTGCTAACTATCGTTCATGAAAATCACGACACCTTGCAAGCTAAAATTGACTCAGTTGCATCTACCGATTCGGTTACGCAACTGGCAAAAACTCAGGAAAACTTAAAGGACACAGTAGATACGATTTCAACACAATTGGACACTATGAAACTTGGTTCATAAAAACACACAGAGGAAATAATTTCACTATCGGATAAAGTATCGAACTTTCAGATCAGTTCACTAACTTATCTACAAAGGTAGATGATGATCTGAATGACACAAGACCTGCAGCCTTCACGGACACTGAAGAGCATGAACAAATTAGGAAATTCAAACAAAATCAGAATCAAATTAATACGCAACACCAAAGAGAAATCCGGGAAGTACAAGATCAGCTGACACAGGTAATACAAGAATTACGTATTTCAGAGGACACTCGCGCCCCAATATGGAAAGAGGGACATAGAAATACGGAACAGCCACAAAATAATAACATAGCGCATTTCGGAAATTATGAAAGAAATTGGCAAGGTGCACCGAATTTTGAAATGGAACCGCCGACACGACGTAACAATGACCGATATGCGACTCGCCGACATGATGACTTTGACTATAAGCTGTTCATTACTACACGTAAATTTAAAACATTTAAGATTTCTGACAACGACATTCATCCACAAGCGTGGCTCCATCAATTCTCTTATTGTTTTCCTCCCAACTGGTCATTAGAGCACAGATTAGAATTGATGTGTGGCTATTTAGAGAATGAACCAGCTGTAAGAATGCGATCGGTCATTCACGATTGTCACAGTGAAGGAGAATTTTACCATGCCTTCCTCTCAGCATATTGGTCTCAAGCTACACAAGACCGAGTAAAACATAGCATCATAATGATAAAACATTTCGAACAATCTGAATTTTCCAGTCTTGTGAAATATTTTGAAGACATGTTGCACAAGAATCAGTACCTGTCAAACCCATACAGCCCCTCAGAATTCATCCGCATTTGCTTAATCAAATTACCTGAACATTTACGACATATTATTTTGGCAGGACGTTGCAAAGACGACATTGAAGCTTTTCAGGGACTGTTACAAGAACTGGAAATTGACACTGACAATCGCGGAACGCGAAAACAGGAGCACAACAATTACAGGTCACATCTGTCACAATTCCGCGATGACAGAAATAATACACGACAAGGCTATTCTTACAACCTAAATAGTGTCCAAAACAGACACCACCCATATGACAACCGTTGGCAGAGTAGTAATAATTACAGGGAAAGATCACCTCTCCGCGGTAATGACTATCACAGAGACAATCAGAGAAACAGACAATATGGGAACCAAAATAATTATTATCAAGGGAGACAGAATAACGTAAGATGCAACGGTCCAGTGCGCAGTTACGATTCAGGGAGAAATTCTCCACCACGTGACCGACAAGAAAGAAACAATGGAATCTACCGACATGACGACAGACGATATGATCGTAACGACAGACCTGAACTGCATCAGAACTGGCGGGATTAAAACACAGCAGGGCCCTCTCGACAAGGTGAATTTGTAGAAGTTCGTTCTCCAAATCCCAATAACGACGCGCGCCAACAAAGAGACAATAGGCAATGACTCATACCGCTGGAAGCCACGAAACGTACGTATGAGACTGACGACGCAGCTGCCGTAGCTAGTAACTACGTAAAAATGGAAGACATTAGGGACATCTTACTCCAGGAACACGACGTAAAACATAACAACATTGCATATCCTGCGATTCACATTACAGTAAATGACGTAAAATTTACGGCAGTACTTGACTCTGGCAGTCCCATTTCAGTAATTAGTGAAACAGCTTTTAGCAAATGCAATAAATCGAACGATTGTCCCACACTTCCGTTCCGTAAGATTAAATTACAAGGTGCAATCTTAGGAAAAAGTGTAGATGTACGACAACAAACCAACTTAGAATTCTTTTGTCAAAGCCACAGCTTCTCTATGAACTTTCTTATTGTTCTATTATTGTCGACGGAAATTATACTGGGAGTAGACTTTTTGAATGAATACAAAGTAATCTTAAACTTTCACGATGCTGAAAGAAGTTTAGAGAAAGAAGGTAGGTCAATAGCTTTGAAATTTGAAGATTGGCTCTCAAACCATGACGAGGAAATTAATCGGCTTTACCTTCTGTTAGACAACAGTTCGGAATTTTCTACGGAAATAGACACTAACAATCACTCTGCAAGTACTGACAGGGATGATATCGACGGCATATTTGAAACTAATGAGGTAATTCAGAATAAAATTCAAACAATTGAGAATTGTAATGACACTGATAGGCAGGACCTTTTTGAGATTTTATAAGCACATTCCACAGTTTTTACTCACAAAACAGGAACAATCAAGGGATTTCAGTACCAATTTCGTGTTCGTGAGCATACTAAATTTTGTGTTAGACCATACGTAATTCCAGCACATTATAGGGACCGTGTTAGAACAGAAATACAATCTATGCTTGACGAAGGCATTATTGAGCCTGCCGTAAGCTCATACAACAATCCATTACAAGTTGTTGAGGAGAAAAATGGATCGATCAGACTTGTCTTAGATTCGAGACAAATCAATACTATCATTAATCCTGAAACAGACAGGCCGCAAACGTTGGAAGAACTTCTCCAAAATTTTAATGATGTAAAAGTGTTGTCTACCATTGATCTCAGATCCAGCTTTTATCAGATCGAACTTCATCCAGAATGTAGAAAATACACAGCTTTCCTTTGTTTCGGCGTTTCTTATCAGTTTCGGAAACTTCCTTTTGGTTTGAACATTTCTTCGGCAGCATTCATTCGCAGGCTAAATTCCATATTACCTGAGTTCTTAAAACGTCACATCACCTTATATGTGGACGATATTCTAATAGCAGAAGCTTCATGGGAACAACGTAATCGCATCCTCAACAGTTTGTTACGTATTTTTGCAGAATCTGGAATTACAGTTAACTTGGAAAAATCTGAGTTCGGTAGGACAAAGGTGAAGTTTTTGGGACATATTATTTCTTCTGAAGGCATTCAGCCGGATCCTGAAAAGTTAGAAGTAATCAGAGCCATTCCAGTTCCATCCACAAAATATGATATGTCCCCTTAGTAAAATTAATTAAGACTGTGCTTAAACTGACACACAATATTTTTAGCGCAACGCAATCTGACTTTCAAAAATCCCAACAAAAGAATGGTCCTGACTAACATTAACCTATACCTTATACAAATCACTTACCTCACAAAAATCTTCGTTACTCAAGCTACAGCAATACAGCGAGCGCCAGTACTGCCAGCTAAATAAAAGATTCAAACTACCGAAGGCACTAACTACTGATATGCATAGTTAGCAAATGAAAGATTTTGATAGAGAACAAACAATGTATTTACCTTACTAGTGTTCAAAAGTCATAATATATATAGCAGTTCATGACAACCAGTCTTACAAATTTCAAAACTCCGCCATCTCTCTCCCCAAATCCACCACTGCTGGCGGCTCACCTCCAACTGCGCAACGCTACGCGCTGTTCACATCCAGCTGCCCAACACTGCAATGGCAGACAACAATGCAAACTAGCCACAGACTGCACACAGCACAGCCAGTGATTTTCATAGGGGGCTATGTAAATAGGCTGTTTATGTTTTCTTATTGGCAACGTTACGTAGCGCTCTGTATGAAAATCACTGGCTGTGCTGTGTGCAGTCTGTGGCTAGTTTGCATTGTTGTCTGCCATTGTAGTGTTGGGCAGCTGGATGTGAACAGCGCGTAGCGTTGCGCAGTTGGAGGTGAGCCGCCAGCAGTGGTGGATGTGGGGAGAGAGATGGCGGAGTTTTGAAATTTGTAAGACTGGTTGTCATGAACTGCTATATATATTATGACTTTTGAACACTAGTAAGGTAAATACATTGTTTGTTCTCTATCAAAATCTTTCATTTGCTAACTATGCCTATCAGTAGTTAGTGCCTTCCGTAGTTTGAATCTTTTATTTAGCTGGTAGTAGTGGCGCTTGCTGTATTGCAGTAGTTCGAGTAACGAAGATTTTTGTGAGGTAAGTGATTTGTGAAAGGTATAGGTTAATGTTAGTCAGGGCCATTCTTTTGTAGGGATTTTTGAAAGTCAGATTGCGTTGCGCTAAAAATATTGTGTGTCAGTTTAAGCACAGTCTTAATTAATTTTTCTAAGGGGACGTTTCACATTGAAGAATGTAAATGACGAATCGGTTTGTTTGGATGAACAGTGGCCGCCAAATAAAGCTTCATAAAGTTTGCTGACCAGTGAAATACCAATCAAAGAATTACATTAAATGTATTCATAGATGCGAATATGGACAACCATCAGGTGTAGAATGGAATGACGACAGTGAAAATTTGTGCCGGAGCGGGATTCGAACCCGGATTTCTCGCTTATCGCGAGTAGTCGCCTTACCTTTTTTGTTAATCTCATTTTGTTCGTAAACGATCATTGTATTTGTTGGGGGCGGGCGTCCTATGCCACTTGCTGAAATCCATCGTTGATACGTTAACTCAGTTTCTTTATTACGGAGGGCAGCTAACCCTGTGACCGAACACGCTGAGCTACCGTGCCGGCACCCTTTATTGGTGCACTATTCGCGGCCGGACCCAAACTGCCTTGTGTCGTCCACCATGTGTCACAACCTCTACTCGTACACCCATTATGTATATTCCTGCACACGACTGTTTGCCCAGTGACGGCAGAATGAAACAGGCACTGCAATATCGTAACTATTCGCCGACACTGGGCAAACGACTTCCAAGTAAATAGGGAATTTACATAATGGATGTACCAGTACAGGTTGTAGACACATGGATGACGAAATATAGAAGGTGGGTCTTGCCGCTAGGCGCGAACCGATAGTCAAATTTTAAAGCGACTGCTCGCGATATGTGTTCGAGTGACGGTCCGGCATTCCATTCTACAGTGTCTGTATTTCCGGCTGTAGTCCCCGCAATGACTGTTCGTTTGGTCATGCATGCATGTCGGAAAGAACATCGCATCGTAATTAGGAATAACACAAACACTACCATGTCGTAATCAAAGAGCTGGAATAGCAAAGAATCCGCAAAGGGTGGTGCTTACTGGAATGTAAGACGTCAGGATATTACTCTGATTTAAATTGGTGTGCAGAGGTGAAGAACGAAAGCAACTTTTGCAATATATATCATGCCAAGTTATATAGCTCAATGACACTTGCACCATGTGTGGAAAGAACTGTTACACTCTGGTACAAAAGATAACTGAAAGAAATACGTAATGAGACGAACACAAATGACACTATTACAAAACACAATAATTACTCTGATAGCTCTGAGATTAATGACGGTCTCCTGCAAAGTGGTCGCATGCTGGCCACAAGGTTGGTAAGGATTTCTTGTGGTAGGGCTTCACGTTGCTCCACCTGTGATTTGCAACTGCTGGATGGTCGTTGGTTTTTGTGGACGTGATGCAATACATCTATCCATCGCATCTTCATGGAATTTAAGTGGAGGGACGGAAGACCAATGCATTCGCCGAATATCCTCTTGTTCCAAGATCTGCAACCGCACAGTTCGATGCGGTCGCGGACTGTCATCCTTAAAAATAGGGAGAGGGCCGAATGTACACCTGAAAAGACGCACAAGGGGAAGGAGTACAATTTTACACGGTGGTGGCTGAATGTACCGTGTTCAAAGATTTTGGAGGTCCGCACGCCCATCTAGCATAATGCCTCCCCACACCATACCGCCTGTAACACCAAAACTACCATGTTCGACGTTGCTGAACGTACACTCATATGGCGAGAGGCGGCATCATGAAGTGCACCCAGGAAGACCGTCGACCATGATCGTCCTGGTATTGTGGTGTGAGGAGGCATAATGCTGCATGGACATACTCAGTGACAAATCTTTGAACATGGACACCTTACTCCTATTCCATTTGCGTCTTTTTAGAGGTCCATTTAGCCCAGACTTCATTTTGATGGATGTCGATGTATGACCGCACGCAACAACGCAAGTGGTGGAACTTTTGCAACGAGAGCATCGCGGTGACTTAGCTGTGAACTATTGCCTTTGAATAAAAGGGCAATTCCTGTTTGTCTCATGCGTATTTCATTCAGTTACCTTATATACTATACTGTGCATCAGGAGGGCGACAGAAAATGAGTGTTTGGGAGATGCTGTCATCAACCTTCTTTGGGATGCATGTGTTACACTTCACAAAATGGACATCTTCGACTTTCAAGAAATGTTTAAAACAAACCATTAACCTGTATCGTCATCACAGAATGAAAAATGATGCACCACCGTGATTACAAAGGTTTGCACCATCAAGATCGAAGGTGAAATTTGTGTAACGGGATGATGAGAACTGATGGAATGTGATGACATGCAACCAAATGTGGAACTGTTGTTGATCTTATCGTGAAACTGTCTATCCTTCAAGGCATAGTTGCATATAGTGTGATAATATGTTTTATAGGCACGGAAAGAACAAACATCCAGACGCTGAATTTGTCCAGCAGTTCCAATTGGTATGAACTTTTCTAAAGGAGTATGATTTTTATATGCAGACCAGGAATCAAGCAAAAGCCAGTTATTTTGAACCCCTCTTCCCCCCTCTTCACCCACCCCTCTTCCTCTCCCCTCTTCCCCATCCCCTCTTCCCTCCTCTTACCCCCCTCTTGCCCCCCTCTTGCACCCCCTCTTGCCCCCTTCTTGCCCCCTTCCTCTTGCTCCCTCTTGCCCCCCTCTTTGCCCCCTCTTTCCCACCCCCTCTTCCCCACCATCCCCTCTTCCCCACCCCCAGTGTTACAGTGATATAACAGTTGATTAAGGAGAATAAAAAAGTACGGTTTATACATGATGGAGCTCCAGAGGGAAGGAGTTTTAATCATTTTATATAAATCACGTATGCTATCAATTCTGAAGTAATGTTGTAGTGTTTGGATTCCATTCCAAGAAGGTACTGGAAAGATAGACATGATCGTCTATGATAAACACCCCCTTCTAAGGCTACACAGGCTATAACGTTAAAACAGCATGGTTTACAATATATTAGTCACTTGGAATGCAACACTGTTGAAACCCCAATTCAGGAAATATACTTCCTACATCTGACATACATTCACCATGTAAGGATTCTATGCCACTCTCTTTAAGGAGGTGGGTGCCGAAGCATTTTTTCCACACAGAAATATAGCGCAGTTGCGCTAGGAGTTAGGAACTGTGTTACTTTTACAAGCAATCTTAGAATCTGTGGGAAGAAGTTATGATCACATGAGCAAAAGTGAGACAAAATCGATAAAATTACGAAAATTGACGGAAAATACGTTTGAATCTAGGGAAAATACGCCAAAGAATTTATATATGTGGGTCAGAAGCCCAGGTTTGACCTCAGATTTATCGGCAACCACCTTATAGGTTTTTATAAAGTGTCCTTAGCTAAAGAGCATTGCATTATCAGCTTGCAGACTTTAATATAAAACTACAGAGTGGATCGCATGTTTAACCTTGTGAAAGACTGTCCATGTGTTTTAAACTCTAATAAACAGTATTTACAATGTGCTTCTTAATACTCTCTAACAATCACAACTATGTGTCACCAAACAAATAAATTACAGAACAGTTGCTGCATGGTTTTGTAACAACATTCTGCTGTATGTGTATTGAGGTAATAGGGATACATACAAATTGAGTGCTGTCTTTAATGGTTTCCTGGAAAAGAGAACCACATGCCTCCAAATTGTCGTCGATCTGCATTAAGGGATGGTAAAATGTGGATGGAGTTATTGGCTGAGAGGGTTGTAACGAGGTTTGATTTAATGGTAGATGCATTCTAGAGCGAGGAAGATGTTGCAGCAGCTCATTTATCATACGTTTAACCACCTTTTTCCGTTTTCTCTCAGGATGAATCAGTTGTGTGGTATGTCCTAAGTTCGGCTTTTTTACAACATCATGTTCTGTGTGTAACTTAGAACGCTGTCTAAATGAAATCGTTAACGGCAAACCTCTCCACACCACAGTCAGCACAGGACTTCCAATGAAGTATGATGAATGGTGTCCACCAAACCGATAGAAAACCTGTTTTGGCATCCTCCTCTTTAAAGTTTCTCACCATAGTGAGTGGGACATAAAAGTTGCAAGGCAAATGTGTGCAGGGTATTGGAAATATATTTCCGGCATTGGGGTCTTAACAGTATTACATTCCATATCTCTAATATATCGCAAACCACATTGCTTTAACAGTATAGCAAGTTTAACTGCAAAACTGTGTTGGAATATATGTTTATGTTATACAATCACGTCCATCTTCCCAGTACATCCCTGGTGTGGAACCCAAACAATGCAATATTACTACAGAATTGATAGCGCAGGTGATTTAAGTAAAATGTTTCAAACTCCTTCTATCTTAAGTTCCATCATGCATAAACCATACACTTCTTACTCTCCTTAGTTGTTTGTTATATAACCATAACATCCTCCTATGTATCAGGCTCATATATACTACACACCAAAAAGGAACGATAATCTCCTCAGCATGCGTGCATCTAGAGAGATCGTTTATGATGCAGCACTAATCATAAAATCTAGAGACCGAAAGGACAGCTCGTTTCGAAATAGAGGGCGGAGTGCTGCTATGTTATACAATCACGTCCATCTTCCCAGTACATCCCTGGTGTGGAACCCAAACAATGCAATATTACTACAGAATTGATAGCGCAGGTGATTTAAGTAAAATGTTTCAAACTCCTTCTATCTTAAGTTCCATCATGCATAAACCATACACTTCTTACTCTCCTTAGTTGTTTGTTATATAACCATAACATCCTCCTATGTATCAGGCTCATATATACTACACACCAATAAGGAACGATAATCTCCTCAGCATGCGTGCATCTAGAGAGATCGTTTATGATGCAGCACTAATCATAAAATCTAGAGACCGAAAGGACAGCTCGTTTCGAAATAGAGGGCGGAGTGCTGCTATGGATACAATTCGTTTGTTAGTATGGTAATCGTCATAGGTGTTGGTGAGATCCTTCAGTCTCCAACTTTATCCTATGAATGAGAGAATACTTTGTGACTCCATCCACACAGGGGTGGATGTCAAACTGTAATAAAATCTTTCCCAATTTATGAAGTGTTTCAGCTAAGGAATGTAGCTTCTGCATTTTCTCTCTGCTGACAGCTATTTCCTATGCTAACAAGCAGTCTTTGTGTCATGTGATGCAGGCAGTTTAACAGGGTACGGATATTTCCACAAGTATATGCCCTTGAAGAGTAATGGAGGGGTGGTTTAGAAATGACACAGAAAATGAGAACCATGCTGTAATGTAAATGACTAATAGCATCATGAGATCGATGCAATGAGACGTTTTGTTGACGTGGCCACCAGTCGAGAGTGGTGGTTTGAACCCTGAGTAACTGAGTAAAATGTGACGAAATTACAAAGAACCTGGTAAAGTTACGAAAATTGCTGGGAAATACGTGAAATGGTGAAACTGTGACAAGAATGTGAAGAGATGAGTGCACTTATATGCTCTCCTGGGTGTATAAAATCATTCCATTCCCCCACCGCTGGAACTGACAACTGATGGTGCATACTATCTGTGCTTCCTGCAGAATACCGCCTTGTTCCACATGTGGTTATGCATTGTAGGTCTTAAATACAAAAGATGCAGTGTCCAAACATATGGAGGTCAGGGTGACTACCACCTAGGACACCAAAACAGTGGCCATACACATGGGTGCAATGTGCTCCACCAATATGAGGAATCAATGGTCTGGATCTATTTGGAAACAGGACACCATGACTCTGGTACCCAGTCACTGTGCAAGATGACATTAAATGTAGAGGTCATCACCTTCGGACAGCTGTCTGGAAATGCTCTACAATGCGATGAGCTCTTGTGTTTCCGTATGTTGTGATGTCTTTCACATTTTTGTCCATAAGAAACACTGGCTCTGACTTTTATTTCAATCATACTGTTTGTTGCGGGAGCAGCTTAGTTTACACCATGTGATATCCAGCTTCCTGTGAGAGTCAATGGGTCGAAATGTGTGAATGTTGGTTTAGCACCTGACACAGACCTCGAAGCCATGACAGTAAAATAAAATGTATGGCTGTGTACACAGCTATAGTCATACACTTCTTCGATGTGTTATAGTAAAAGACAATGTATCAAATTGCTTATGAAACAACAACACAAGAACCCTCGATTGTGAATGACAGTCTTTGGGATATGATCTTTTCCTATTGTGATAGCTCTCTACCTAGGCAGTAGTGGGTGGAGAACTAGACAGCCTTTTAATTGTGGGACAGAGCTGTTGTAATGTAATGGGATTTCGATAAAATTGGCTGCGGGTATCAGTCCTTCCTGCTCTGGCAAACACCGACTATGATGAGAGAACATACATAAAAGATGTGAGGGCTTTTTAATTGTAACTATGCCCTTTTTTCCTCGACGAATATGTGAAAATGACGATGTGGGGGGAGGGTTTTATTTCTGGGAAGCTATGTTAGGCAGTGTGGAACGACATCCAGCTGGCGTGAGTGTGGACATGCTATAATTTTTGGACACTATAAAGCTACAAATGATAATCACGCAACTTCTCGTTAATGTCGAGCTTTTGGAATGTAACGGTACTGTGGTTAATGTTTCTACACATCATTAGAGGTATGTGGGAAGTGATGAGATATTATTCCTGCAAAAGATAACGTATGTCTAGGCGTATGGGGACTACAGATTTAACGTGGAGTATTGTGATTTCAACGCATTGACGAGTATATCCGACCATAAGTTCAGACAGATTCATTTCCTAAAACACCTGAACAATACGCCAATGCAAGGATTCAACTGCATCTCCTATAGTATACAAATAGGGGAGCGATACTTCTGTAACATAATGTATATGCAGAGCTTCCTCTCATAGCTTCCCTAAGCAGATGCCAACATGTTCTTTGTCACCCTCTCGACTGCCATGTTTATTACCAATATTTGTGATGTCTTTCCAACCCTTTCGTCTGCGGGAGCGCTCTTGGTTACCACAGAGCGCCTGATGCATCTGTTTCACAAAACTTGTCTGAGCGAGTCTCGGTGGGTTGCAGCACCTTCCGGAAGCGCTGTTTGAAAATACCTCCAGACTGTTCTCGAATCTGAAAATGTTACATGATTTCCTAGAACAGAGGAGAATCGATACACCTAGTCGGTGTGTGTGTGTGTGTGTGTGTGTGTGTGTGTGTGTACATACCATAATTTTTTCAGACGCTATACGCATATAGACAGTAACCACACTGCTTGTTTGAAAGATGTATGTGTTCTGGTGTAAAATTGCTGTGTTCAATGTTCCGACTTGAGAAGAGAAAATAATGTGGATGGGACTGTTCGTTTGTAAGGGAAGTATAGCTCAGACGTGAAAAATTGTGAATTCAATGTGTCGATAGTTGTAAGGGATGTGAAAGATTTTACATGGAAAATTATGTCATGTCATACAGAGGATACATATGTATGTGGGAAATTGATATTTCTAGAGCCACAGTCGTCAAGATACTTTAGTCGCAAGATTGGTCCTACAATCGTAATATTTAACTGTAATTAGACTGATGAATATGCGGCTGGTTTCCTAGAACGGCACCACCTGGAATGTGGAGCACGTTGCAGAGCTAGCCAGTGGCCAGAACGAATGGACATTTCCAGCTTAAGGCGTGAGCCGCCACTAAGCCCCCCCAAACCATTCAGGCAGGGCAAGGGGATGCAGTTGACTTAACTATGTCTCCATGTGTCACAATTTTGTTGTTCCCTATCGGGTATTGCAGCTGATATTGGTTTCGAAATCGGTAAATTAATTCGCGATTGACCATCCCAAAGATGGTCTCTAATGTTTCATCTGCCACTTCTTTCTCACTGTGCGAAATTCCTTGGGTTCCATCTGACAAAATGAGCACTTCAGCAATAATAAAATGTTTGCTTTGTTTATCGTTGCCATTACTCTGCTGTGTATCAACACCACTAGCGCTGTAGCACAGTATGAACTAAGCAGTTCAAGTACGCTCCTTAGCCTCATGATGTGCTCACCGTTGGATGCCTACAGTCCCATCTCCATTTGCCATTAGGAGCTAATATTATGGCTGCATGGTAGACTATACGTGGGGCGTCGATTACTGTTAACATCATTGGCCTTTTGCGATCTCATACTTCCTTGTGAGATATGGAGAAAATTGTAACCTACATT
Organism: Schistocerca nitens; assembly: GCF_023898315.1. Lineage (NCBI taxonomy): Eukaryota > Metazoa > Arthropoda > Insecta > Orthoptera > Acrididae > Schistocerca > Schistocerca nitens. The sequence goes on along the minus strand of NC_064615.1, from coordinate 432,811,040 downwards.
TCATTATAATATGGAGTTTTCCAGATATGTTGTAACAAACTTCGAAGAGATGTAGATGGTATCTAGCATAGGAACCTGTGTCCGGATACATCATCCGATAACGTTACCGTGGCTTGAAGTAGTAGGCGCCAGCCCTGGCACCTATCACTAGGCGACCCCATCGGCAGCAAACGTGACTTTGTACGCCGACAGACCATAGACGGAACGTCTCGCGATGTTGTTCGTTATTTAATGAACGCTACTGATTGCCTTGACTGCCAATAGAGAAGATGGAGATAACTGCTTCATAGACAGACCTTGTCTCCTTTGAATGTGATTGTTTCCTTGGTGGATAACGGTTTCTGACACAGGTTTGAATGTCCTGTTTATTTTTCTCCTCTGTGCCGAACAACATTGGAGGATTTGGAGGGTTCCAGGAGAAAAATAAACTATGGATGGAAATCCTTGTCTGAAACTGTCATCCAACAAGGCAACAGAGCATCCCATTCATAGGAGACAAGGCCTTTCTGCTCCATCTTCTTCAATGACGGTCGTGATGATCAGTAACAAACAACACTGCATGATGTTCCACTTACAATTCGTAGGTGCAGAAAGTCACTTTTGCTGCCGAGGGGGTGGCCTAGTGGCAGGCGCTGGTGTCTATAACTTCGCCAACCTGTAACATCATTGATTGACATTTCCAGACACGGGCTCCTATCTTAGAATTGTTTTCAAGAAAACCTCTACAACTCATTGTAGTTTGTTGAAATGTTTCTGGGGCACCCTGTATAATAATCTGGATTATAAGCTCCATGTTGCAGGTAAAGAAAAGATGTAAACTGTAATTGCAAACTAGACATTATTATGATAACGAAAATGTCATTGTAAAATGCTGGCTATAGATGTGTAAATGTAACAAAAAACTTTCACAGTGTATTCTAAGCTACATATCTCATCATTTTTCTTGAGATGTGTACTCTCATGGTTTCATGAACCTTCAAGGCGGACAGTTCCACAATTGTTGTCAAGTCTGGACGAGAATGATATCGTACCGCATTCCCATTCCTAATGTAGGAAGCTTTCTAATTGGTTGTTTAATTTTTGATGGCGTTAAAATATTGCGCTATGATTGGGAAAGCAAAATATGTGTGTGTGTGTGTAAATGTTTGTGTTTCTGTGTGTGTGTGTGTGTGTGTGTGTGTGTGTGTGTGTGTGTGTGTGTGTGTCCGTATGATGGCTTAGAAGCTTTCTGATTGGCCTATTTTCAAGAAAGTGGTGAGGCAAAAGGAATTTAAAAGATGTTTCTGAGAGATCAAATCATCTATGACTGGCCAATCTTCAGGTAAGTGTCGCGGCTTAGTAGAGGGAGGATAGGGGGCTATCCTTCATTTCTTGCACCACGTGGCATTTTCCATTGTTTGGCAAATCAAACAGTCTAAAACCGAAAACTGACGATTATGTAAAGTGCATCTTGTACATCTTGTGAACAGCTGTCTGATGATGAACTTGTCAGGTCGAAACCGGTTACGGCGCTATTTACTTAAATAAATAGCAGTATTAATAGGGGCTTGTTGCTGTCTTCTTCTTTGTAAGAATTAACCTACATAAACAGGCTACGCTTGCGAATTTGCACAAGTACTCGTCTTGGGGTAATTAGAGCGGTTGATGGAGTAAGTTAGTAAAATTATGTGCAGGAGCCACGTTCCGCAAACAATAGGTGGGATGGAATTAGGAGAGCGAGGGAGAGTCGGGTCAAGCAGGGAGCGCTCACGCGACCTCCGGCCGCAGGTCAAGGGCGGCGCATGCGCAGACGGCGCAATCAAATCAGCGTGTGGTGGCGGAGCTCAGAGGTGACGGCCGAGGCGGCGCGGCGCGTGCAAACAAGCAGAGCCGCGGCGGTAGGCGGCGGTCACGCAGCGCAAATAGCCGCCCGCTCCGGCCACGCCGCCGCCGCCGCTGCCGCCGCTCAGCCCGTGTTTGCCCGGGCCGCGCGTAACGCTACCCAGCTGCCCGCTACCTGCGAAATAAAACATTTACCTTGCCGCCGCTGTGCGCGTCTCCGGCCTGTGTCTTCTCTCCTCGGCCCAGCCTTTACCACTGGGTCGTGTGCTGAGTCAGCCTCTGTGTTTCTCACGAAGATAATGTGCGGTTCGCAACAGTTAAAGCGAGAGCTTTTGGAAAGCGTGTCCTTGAACGAAAGCAAGACGACTCCACTGGATCTGTCTTGGAAAAAGCCATCGACAGCTTCAAATGGTGTAAGATGTCTGAAATTATTGAAGACCTATCTATAAAGTGGAAAGACGTGAAATACAGTTAGGAATTAAAATAGGCTCTAGCATACCAGTAAATACTCATAATCTGAAGACCAGCTATGTTATTTTAAATTGGGGCAACCGCAACCTGCGGTGAACTCCAGACGTTATATATCTCCTTGTAGAGAGAAGATGTGCTGTCACAGCAATGGGCGTTGATTGTACTCCGCAGTGTCTTATAACGTGGTGTTTGCTTAATGAAAGCTGATCTGAGAGTAGAAGAAATGTAGCAGACTGTCGCTAGTTATAAAGTCTTTAGGATCTGCAGATATTGAGAAGGAGCGTTGAGGACGATGATTTTATGGTTACCTTGTCTTACGATTTGTACAGGGATGATTATGTCTGCTTTACGACAAAAAAGTCTCACGTAGCAAGGAATTAAGCAGGCATTACAATGCATATAGCGAGCGCTATTAGAGAGAAAATCTGAAATGATTTAAACTGTACTACAGTCGCAGTGATAGTTTCTAATTGTTATTCAAAACTTCCTCCCTCTGTGTATGTATAACTCTCAGCGGTACTCTAACATCATTGCTTCTCCTCTCTGAATCCTTTCCTCTTTCACTCAAGCTCTCTCCTTTCCACATCCCTCACTTATTCTCCAATTGTAACATCGAAAATGCAGATAAAATACCTTCCACACCATCAAAAAATTTTCGCCGTTTAGTATCCGTTTATAACTTGTACTGCACCTATGATTCTCAAGCTGTAAGCTTTATTACGGAAACTAAATTTAATACGTCATCTATGTAAATTATGTTCAATAACCAAGGGAACTTTATTTAAATGTATTGATAGTAACGACGGAATGGCAGTAGCTGTGTAGTTGTTTATCTTTGCGTATCGAGAGTTTCTGTCGCGTTGCGAGCGGAGAGGAGGCAGAGCAGCATGAGTTATGAAAGAGTGTGGAAGTACTTGTTGGGCGCTCTCGATGACGCGATGTGCAGCTGTGCTCGCTCCAAAGTAGACACGACGAATTCGTTAATCTGCGAGCATTGAGGGCGCGGTAGGAGTAATGGACAGGGGGTGGAAAATGCAGTTCTTACAATTGCCTGTCCCATAATTACCCGTGGCTCTGCAGACGACACGGGGTTCTCGAACAGCAGCAACAACGGCAACTCAGCATTGCTGTGGGCTACATTCTTCGTCATTCGCACAGCTACAACATCGTATGACTATTAAGTGAAAAATTATAAACTCACGTAGGCATTACACAGCAACATTTCCTTCACAAAGTGTGACTAGACTGAATAATAACCTGCAATAGTTAGAACCTGTAGGGCATATGTATTGTCACTGTCCTCAGACATTATTACCAAGCAGGGTCTCTTTCATTTCCATGCAACTACCGAGTGTCGTAAGAATATGAAAATTGATTAACTATTCACTGCCAGTTTTGTGTGTTTGCTGATGACGAGATTAAGTCTAAATTTTCTGCCTCAGTAACTGTTCATTCTTGTACTGCGTAACAGAGGCTTCTTAAAGTAAAGTAAAATTTTACTGGCAAAACTAGTAACTACAGGTACAGCACAAATTAAGTGTTCGCAATTTAATTTATTCTGTATTTAGCTTAGCGAATGACCTCTGCTGGCTTGATATGTATTTTATTATAGTTATTTTAAAAGTAAAATCAACTGCTGTTTGCTCAATGTAATTTCAATTCAATCTCTCGATAATCAAAAATAAATTGCTAGCCTCTTTAAATTTTGCATTGCGTTACACTGAGGTTACTGAAAGTATTTTTTTTTACATAACAAAGTTTAAGCTAAGGCAGTCATTTATTTAACCACTAACTTCTTTTAATTTTACTTTCAGTACTGAGTATTTCAGAATAAGTAACGGGAAACCCAATGCTTTCTGATTCATATATTTTCTAGTGAACTGTTGTACTGTTGCCACGCCAGTCATTATTTGCTTAAATTTCTTTGGCATTACCTTTCTCAAGATTGTGGAGATTCATTGCCCTAGAGGGCTGGCGACCGTTTCATTATCCCTTTTTTTTAGCTAATCAATGTTTTCTTTGTATTATCAGTGATTTTTGTAATAAAAATCACGTGGTTCCCTTTTCCCCCTGTGGGGTTCGTGAGTGATTACACTATATTTCGCCCATTTCAAAATTATCTTCAGTACTTAGGTTAAGTTTAGAATTGATTCTTCCTTCAGAAGAGTCTGTTGTACACTTTCCTCTAAGTAACCGGTGTTATTTTCCTTACTCACTGCAAAATTTCATTAGGCATATGCGATCACAGTCAGTTATATCGCAATCGAGCAGCCCGATTAGGAAGGGGGAGGGTACACATTCATTTATAATTTCTCTCCTGCTCTCTTGCTTCACTCCCTACCTCCTTCCCTATGTCCTTACTGACCATCTCCGTTTTCATATGTTTTCCCTCCCTTGCTTCCCTATCTCCCCTCTCACATCGCTGCTTAGTCCACTCCCTCTCTTTCTCTGTGACTTTTCTTTTGTATGTCTACGACCCTTCATGTATCTCTCTCTGTTTAGTGTACATCTCTATGCCCCAAGTGTACATCTCTTTGCCCCAATTCATGTCTCCACAGCATCAGAACTCATTTCTTATTCAATTTCCTAAATTCAGTGAATGATTTTCCTATATTTCGTGAGTCGCAATCATTTCTTTTGTACATTATTGCAAGTTCTGGTCTGCAGCCATTTTCAAGTACGTCAATTCCAATGATAACCAGTCACACTGCACACCGTGTTACATGAGAAGAACATCATATTCAGCTCTCGACCATGTAGTGAAAGCCACCAAATTATTCACTTCATAAAATGTCAGAAAAGAGAGGTTCTTATAGTTGTACGAGTTTTACCAGTTGGACTGGTGTTGACTTTAGAGGAATACCATTTAAGTGGCACTGAGATGACATTCACTGTATGGTCAAACGGTCTACAATACATAGTGTGACTAATTACCAGAGTATAATAACGAGACACTTGAAAATGGCTCTTTAGCCGAAATCGCAATAGATTAGTAAAAAATAAGGGAATGTGTAAGTGGTGACGGTGTTATCATTTGGGCCCCTAAATTCAATTAAATTTTAATAAGTTGTTGTTTGTGTGCCTCCAAAACATAACAGGTTCAATAACACCATCTGTATGTCGGAGCTGAGCTACTAACGTATCGACCATATAGGCCTAATTCCTCTTACAATATTGGATTTCTGTATCTGTGAAATACATCCCGTAAATTTTACAATTTTGTTTATGCACTTATTAGTGTCCATTATACTTACTTATACAGTGTCAGCACATGTACAGCGTACGTGGGACAGTACAGAAGCTAAATATAACTGACAGTTACATTCTCACAAGGCGTGGCAGCCACATGGCTGATTGGGATACCTCATTAGGAAAACGAGCAGGAGCGTTATAACAGTGACAGGGGCAGAGGGAGGCAGAAAGAGAGAGGGAGAGAGAGGGGGGAGGGGAGAGAGAGAGGTATAGGACTGTACTGATTTTGTCCTTTTGATGCCAAGAATAATTAATAAGTCTCAAAGCTGTTAAAGGGTACTATCATTTTAGGGATAATCTTACGGAGTACATTATATTTATCGTCTGGAGACAACTGTGATTTCTAAAATAGTTAATGTTTTACATTTTCTGAGATAACTGCAATTACCCTTGGAGGTAACCAATTCGACCGTTTCAAGTGGCTATCTTCAGATCATAAAATAAAAAATTAAAACTTCTATATACGTATAAAATACAGTAAGTATGCATATAACGTTCTATTTGATTATGGCTGACAGTAGATAAATGATTCACAGTACCTACTGCGTATTCCATTCCATTCGCGTATGACAGGCAGTAGATAAATGATTCAATTGAGGATCAGTCTCTGTTATTAATTCGAGTTACGCATTTCACTAGGACAGTACGGAAATAATTACAGCACTAATGCTTGGACTTAGCGAGCAGCGGATCTAATATCGCTAAAAGGTGAGTAAATTTGAAAATCTTTGAGACTTCATACGTTGAATGTGCAAGATATTGGCCTGGCTGTCATGTAAAGTGGCGGTGGAAAAAATCCCTGTCATAAACTACAAGTTAACGTGGGGAAAGCCTAAAAAAAGGTAAAAAGATTAATAACAAAAATAATGAGTATACCAAATTATGGAAGTTGGGAAAGAGTGAATAAAATGTAAAAGTAATAAAATAGGTGTCATACGATTAAAACTCACCGTAGCAGAAGGAAGAGCTGGTGGAGCGGTAGGTACACATTTACAACCCTCGAACTGAGTGAGGTGGAACTGCAGTGCCCTCGCCGACCGTAAATACAGAAGTGGTGCAGCGAGGTTATGGACAGGGAACTGCGTCAGTTGGGGCCAGCCCGTTGGCGGCGATGGAGCAGCGGAAATTTAGATGACGTGCAGGGGAGAAGGGAATAATGAAGGTGACAGGTGGTGGGAGTGGGGGGGGGGGGGGAGAGGAAGGAATAGGGCAGGAGGTTGAATATGTGTGGAACCTTATGTATTAACAGGAAAGAGTAGGTAAAACACGGAGATAAAAGAGGAAATGGTGTGAAATGAGGTTCATGTAAAGCAGGGGGCCATGTTGCAATAAAGGAAAGAAAATCTTGTCGTGCTGTTAGAGGAAAATTTTGACCTGGGAAGAATGGAAAGAAGAGTGCCATAAGAGTTGAAAGAAGAAGGAGGGGGGGGGGGACAGGCGAGAGGTTCAAATGGCTTTGAGCACTATGGGACTTAACTTCTGAGGTCATCAGTCCCCTAGAACTTAGAGCTACTTAAACCTAACTAACCTAAGGACATCACACACATCCATGCCCGAGGCAGGAAGATCTCATTTTGGAAACAACATGGCTAATATACTGTAGTATGGAGAAAAGGTTGATTCTTTTGTGATCAAGCTCATTTGTGTTCTGCAGACCGTCTCATGAACTTGGACATTTGTAATTCTTTCTAAAATTCAAGCTTTTTCTTCCTTTGGAGCATAGTGGAGGCTTTGGAGTTTGTCCAGAGGAGGATGATTATGCTTGCTTCTCTTGAGATGAACGGAAAAGGGTAACTTGTTTTTAACGACGCCCTCCTTAGTTTGTCTTTTAATTCAAGTCTTGAGGGTTCGTCCAGTTTCACCAGTGTACGATGAGGAACACTGTAAGCACGTGATTTTGTAGACAATGGAGCGAGAATTCGGCTCTTTAAATGACCAATTATTGTGATAAAAACGATGTTGGACCTTATTATTAATTGTGAAACTACCTTCGCGTGATTATCTTTAAAAAGATGCGCGAGTCTGGAAGCAGAGTCTGTTAAGCAGGAGTAGATGGGCTCAGAAGTAGAGCCTCTAGGATCGAGTTACGTGATATTTTTAGAGATTTTCTTATACTATATTGGGCCTACCGGAACAATATCATTTTACCTCTTTTCAGACTTCCTCCGTATTAACTCGTCGTTTGTGACAAGGATGTTTTTCACAACGGTTTTACATGACAGCCAAGCCCTATACTTTGCGATTTCAGCGTTCAATCAATGAGGTTTTAATAATTTTCAAATTTAATCACTTTTTGGCGATGTTAGATCCGCTGCTCGCTAGGTTCACGTATTTGAGCTGTAATTGTTTCCTTATTGTTCTAGTCTGATGATGCTTTAACCACCTGATATGTGTAACTAGAATTAATAAAAGAATACATAACTGCAACAGAGATTGTTGAATTAAGTAGTGTAGTAATTTGCTGCCTGGCTTTCGTTACGTGAGGGGGCACGTAAATCCACAAACTGCACAGGAGAATTTCCGAAAACCAGACATTTGTAGTTTAGCTGGAGTGTCTGCTTCGCTATGAAAGTCTAGCAGACAGCAGGAGGGACACTCCGAGTGTCAAACAGCTGGAGGAAATTGAGCAAAACGCAGGATTTTAATTTACTAACAAATGGTTTTGTTGTTTCGCCGGTTATTTCTTGACAGCTCAGGAATAAAGAAAAACGAAGAGATCTGGTGGGTATCTGGCAGCCAGCGCTGGGAAGTGACACATCTGAGAGCGATGCGGGAGTTACATCTTAGTCGCCACGAGACCTTTGGTCTACAAGGACTAGGAACCACAGTGCCCAAGATCGTGGGTTTCTACATAACCACCGCTAAAATGTTTAATAAAAATCAACGGCAATTACAGCTGAAGACTACGAAAATAAGCTGTCACCTTTATTCTGACAATGGATTTCTTAAAAGAGGACAGAGGAGCAAACAACGAGGACTTTACTGATAAAGATTGAGTTACCAAGTATGGGGTGACATTCTAAGTGTCACAGCGAGCATATCAGAAGTGTGATCGTGGCAGCGAGCCCAGAAAATCTGAAAAGGGAAATGGAAAGGCTCAATCTAAATCTAGTGGGCGCTGGTAAAGTACAGAGGAGTGAAGGTAAGTATTTCTAGTCAGATAGCGGCAGAATATGGAATAACGGGACTGTTTTGTATAGGAAGGTAGAGCAGGAAATTGCTGGGAACAGTTCAGTGATTGGTTTGTTCTTATCAGAACTGACAACATAGAACGCCATCAATAATAGTTCAGATACACATAAAGCCGTCACAAGAAGAATATGAAGAGGCAGGGAAAGTGCAGTATACTGAACGGATAGTTCTGTATGTGAATGGAGATGATAATTTAATAATCACGGGGGATTCGAAACCTGTAGTGAGACGAGGAACAGAAAACAGAATTCTGTGAGCATAGAGGTTGACAGTACGAACGAGAGAAGACAAACACCAATTGAGTTCTGCAATAAATTTCAATCTGTTATAGACGATAAATTTCTCAAAAATAAGAAGAGGGCGAGTAATGCTTCAGAAAGGCCTGGAGGTACGTTAAGGTTTCAGATGGATAACGTCGCGATCACACAGAAATCCCGAAATCGAATATTGGGTTACAAAGCACACCGGGAGGAGATAGACTCGAATCAGAATTTAGTAATGATGAAGAGGAGACAGAAGGTTGAAAGAATCGTTCGGAAGAAGCCATGTGGAAGGAATGGGGTCCGAAAGTTCTACAGAATGAGGAGTTGCATTTGAACTCTGTGGCTACACGTACTGCAATAGCGATTACCACAGTAAACAGATCAGATGTAGAATAGTGGAAATCTCTAAAAATGAGTCACAGATGTTGGACAAATAAAAATAGATATGAGGAATGTAACTATGGAGAAACTTTAGGTAACAGAAGAAATACGTCAGCCGGCCGTAGTGGCCGTACGGTTCTAGGCGCTACAGTCTGCAACCGAGCGACCGCTACGGTCGCAGGTTCGAATCCTGTCTCGGGCATGGATGTGTGTGATGTCCTTAGCTTAGTTAGGTTTAATTAGTTCTAGGTTCCAGACGACTGATGACCTCAGAAATTAAGTCGCATAGTGCTCAGAGCCATTTTTGAAATACGTCAGCTGACCGACGAAAAAAGGAAGCACTGTAATAAGAAAGAGGAGGTACAATGTCGATTGTGGCCCAAAGTAGATCTCCGATGATGTCATCGATTTTGGATTACCTTCCACCCCTCTGATATAGACCAATTTCCCTAAGTATATTGCCGCGCGGGGTACCCGCGTTGTCTCAGGCGCCTTGCCACGGTTCGCGAGGCTCCCTCTCCCTCCCCCCCCCCCCCCATGGGAGGTTCGAGTCCTCCCTCGGGCATGGGTGTGTGTGTTGTCCTTAGCGTAAGTTAGTTTAAGTTAGGTTAAGTGGTATGTAATCCTAGGGACCGATGACTTAAGCGGTTTGGTACCACAGGAACTTACCTCCACCATAAGTATAAAATGTCGGTAAAGTAAAAAATTAGAGGAAAATTCAAAACAACCAGGGTTTTCCTCACTTCTACACTGAAGCGCCAAAGCAACTGGTATAGCCATGCGTATACAAACACACAGATATGTAAACAGGCAGAATACGGCGCTGCGGTCGGCAACGCCTATATAAGACAAGTGCCTGGCGCAGTTGTTAGCTCGGTTACTGCTGCTTCAATGGCGTGTTATCAAAATTTGAGTGAGTTTGAACGTGGTGTTATAGTCGCTGCACAAGCGATGTCACACAGCATCTCTGAGGTAGCGATGAAGTGGGGATTTTCCCGTACGACCATCTAACGACTGTACTGTGAATATCAGGAATCCGGTAAAATATCAAATCTCCTGCATCGCTGAGACAGGAAAAAGATCCTGCAAGAACTGGACCAACGACGACTGAAGAGAATCGTTCAATGTGACAGAAGTGCAACCTTTCCGCAGAGTGCTGCAGATTTCAGTGCCGGGCCATCAACGAGTGTCAGTGTACGAACCATTCAACGAAACATCATCGATATGAGCTTTCGGAGCCGAAGGCCAACTCGTGTACCCTTGATGACTGCACGACACAAAGCTTCACGCCTCGCCTGGGCCCGTTAACACCGACATTGGAATCTTGATGACTGGAAACATGTTGCCTGGTAGAAAGAATCTCGTTTTAAATTGTATCAAAAGGCTCTGAGCATTATGGGACTTAACATCTGAGGTCATCAGTCCCCTAGAACTAGAACTACTTAAATCTAACTAACCTAAGGACATCATACACATTCATGTCCGAGGCAAGATTCCCACCTGCGACCGTAGCGACCGCGAGGTTCCAAACTGTAGCCCATAGAACCGCTCGGCCACTCTGGCCGGCTAAATTGTATCGAGCGGATGGACGTGTACGGGTATGGAGATAACCTTATGAATTCATGGCCCCTGCATGTCAGCTTCTGAAGCGGGTAGAGGCTCTGTAAAGGTGTGGATCGAGTGCAGTTTGAGTGATATGGGACCCCTGATACGTCTAGATACGATTCTGACAGGTGACACGTACGTAACCATCCTGTCCGATTACCTGCATCCATTGATGTCCATTGTGTCTTCCGACGGACTTGGGCTATTCCAGTAGGACAATGCGACACGCCACAAGTCCAAAATAGCCAGAAAGTGCCTTCAGAAACACTCTTCTTAGCTTCCGTTGGCCGCCAGACTCCGCAGACACGAACATTATTGAGCATATGTGGGATGCCTTGCAACGTGCTGTTCAGACGAGATTTCTACCCCGTCATACTCTTAGTATTCATGGACAGCCCTAAGGATTCATGGTGTCATTTCCTTCCAGCACTACCTCAGACATTAATCGAGTCCATGCCACGTCGTGTTGCGCACTTATGCGTGTTCGTTGTGGCCCTACACGATATGAGGCAGGTGTTCCTGTTTCTTTGACTCTTCAGTGTATGTTGTCACTGTGGAAGTAGGGCTGTGGCCTCAAGTATAAATTTGCAGGAAACTCGAAAAATCAGAGATGGTGCATTGCCATGTTGGTGGAAGTGTGTTACTTGTTTAAATACAGAATTTAGTATGGCTGATGGGTTTTCCCCTTACGTCGTTACGGAACTAGATCACTTATGATAAGAATAGTATCCCCTGGAATTCTGGCACAGTCTTTAAGACATCAGAATCCAAGATACTAGGACAAAGGGAAGTAGACAGTCTGCTGACCTACCTAAAATGTGTTCCACAAGCTGTTATTAAATCTGACGTGTATGGCTATTTATAACAGTCAATTCACTAACAAAGTTTCGGAGCTTTCGCTACTGATATCACCATTTATAGAGCTGTCACCCAAATTTTAAGTCTTCTCAACACATAATTATAAGCATCATGTTATTTAAATTGACAATTGCAAGCCCAAGCCTCTCTGAAGTTTAAGCAATAGCCCTTCCGACGTAACAGCTGTAGCAAGCTTTTGGAGCTTACTTTAAAACTGTATGGCTGTCACTGTCATATTTAGTTGGAACAACTGCGTCTTTATTTCACATCACCCCGGGGGAATGGGCCTATGCTGTCTCTGGACGTGCTCTGGAAGCTATCACCTCGCCGCGGCTGCCCCAGCAGTAGGCCACAGCCGCCGTAGCAGCTGTCCACTTGAGAACACTCGAGGGGCCGTGCTAGGCCGCTGTGGCATCAGCTACCGTAGCTGATCTGGGCGAGGCAGCAATCTCTCCCTCCGCCGCCGGCGGATCAAACGCGTCCACTTCTCTGTCTGATGTTTAGGTGTAGGTTTTCCATAAGGTGTTCCATACCTTTCTGTTACCACTTTCAAATATCTATTATAGAACTGACCATCCTCATCTGTTTGGAGACTGCGTGGGATGTGGTTGGTTCCTGTCTGCAGCAACTATTAAAACACTTGTGCAACTGCCTTTTCCTTCTTTGTCTTCACAGGGGGAGCATAGGCAAATTTCGAGTACGTATCAATGACTATTAAACTGTAACTGAAGCCTTTATCCTCCCATGAATATGGCCTAGTATCTACAAGATATTGTTGCCATTAACCATCGAAACCTCGAATTATAACCTGACTGTGTGGGAATGTCTTTCATTCTGGTTTCCATAATTGTTGGATGGCACACCTTTCTTTTAGTTCTGAAATTAATGAAATAATTTCATTTAAAAGTTATGTGTTTCCAGCCGCAGCCAATGCTGTGAACAACTATTTCGTTGCGGTCGTCATAGTAGATGTACTGGGAAGACTGTATTTTAATTTTATTATTATCTATGTTGATAATACTACTGCCAGATACGTCTGTTAAACATGTTTAATAATATTGTTGTATTTAAAACTATTTGTCCCATTTTACTCCCACTTCATTGGCTTACATCGTATGTACTATCTGACCACAATTTTCAACGTCTTTTGGTGAATAGCTCTGTAGTTTTATAGTTTCTAGGAATAGTAGATTCAGTAAAGTGGTTGTTTTTCTAAATTCTCTGTCACCTATCTATGTTGCGTTCTTGGTTAAAATTAGACTAAGTACCCAGCACGTATGGTGTTTCCTTGCTCCCTGCTCTGCTTTAGCCTTCCAAAGTTGTTCCACAGGCCTAAACACTTCTATGAGTGATTAGTCTCTTTCCAAAAGCACTAACTTCAACCACTGCAGGTTCTCTCTGATAGCCTTACATTCTTCAACATCCTGGTGTTTTGGCAACATGTTGTTATATAGTAAGCAGACTTTGGAACTGCGTACACCGTACGTGCACTCCCACTTGCCTTCTTTGAGGTGCAACAGCCCGAGCAGGTAACTTGCTTGTATTCTTTTCAGTTCCATCAACACTTGAAGTTAACTCGTTGATTAACCTCAGAATGTTTTGATAGTAAGTATATAATTCTTTGAAATTTTCGCTTAGTGTTTCGTGTCTAGCAGTATGACGTTTAGTTTTGTCATTCAGTGACTGAATTTTCACGTTGACATACAGATTAATTTTCTACCTTCTCCTCTCAGATTATGGGTGTATGATGTCGAAAACTTGTCCACGCTGTGAAATATGACGTAATTACCCTCTTGCTTTATGATACATGAGCACACACTACCATCTTTTAAAGAAAATACAGAAAGTTCTGACCCAATCAACCATCATTCAGTCCTATGGCTACATCGATAACTAAAAAACTATGCTGTGAATGATTCCAGACATCTCTATGTAAAGCTGCAAATCCTTCGACTTTCATGCAAGTTCCAAGAGTGCCTGGTAAATATGTTTTAAATTCATATTATCCTGTTTGAAGGCAAGAATAATGTTTGCACTATCTCTCATCTTTTACATTCGTAAAATAATGTTGTTTATATATGTTTTATACATCTTCTGTTAAAAGACGATGGTTATACATTTTCATAAGGGGTATAAGCCTCACAGATCTTTGCTTTACATACATGATGCTACATAGTAATTTACAAGAAATATTACTTTCTGTGTAAGTATAAAATAAGCAGAAAACGAAACTTCGTTTACGCTAATACAGTCTGTTATTTTTAAATAATATCTGCATAGTAAAACCGGAATACAGTGTTAATTACATAGGAAATTTAATGTAAACAATTATACCAGACAAGACGTTCTGTCAATTTCACATTAAGAGTGACAGCCTCACTATCAGTATTAAGCTTCCTTGATCTAAATTACAATAAAATAAATTAAAATATATCCCTCTAAACTTATTATTAAAGCAATCCACAGTACAATAATCATGGAATAGTAATGTGTGGATATGTAATTTTTTTATTATATCTTATTGTCCAATAGAAACGGCTGTACATATTGGGTGGGTGACTTGAACAATAGATATCTTTATTGCATAGCAGTAGACAACCATGTGGTCAGGCATATTATTTTCAAGACAGATACATAACTGATGTGACAAGCCTTCAATATGATTCAGGCTAAAATATTGGGTCAATATTTTATATGCAGTCCGTTTATTAAAGTACGAGATATGTGTCAATAGTTTCAACAGTAAAAGAAAAACAACATATATAATCTACCAGAGACAAACGAGGTCATGAGGGGGTGGGGCTAAGGGGATTAAAAGCTTTTGGTAATACACATACCAGTAAATTAGCCTACTACGCCTATTTTCATTCACTGTTTTCATATGGCATCAGATTTTGGGGCAATTCGTCATTAAGAGAGAAATTATTCACTGCCACAAAAATCTTTGGTCATTTGCCAAATAGTATTAAAAGTCTGACAGATAGACAACCGACATTTAAAAGCAAATTCAAAGAATTTCAAATGACAACTCCTTCTACTCAATAACTGAATTCTTAGATATGAAGTAACACCCGAAAAAAAGAAAAAAAATTATAAATTAATTATTTTGTGTAAAGAAAACTTATGTTAAAGTGACACGTTCAACATCATTACCAAAAGTCGCATTCATGATCTATTGAACAAGAATGAATGAATGACTGAATTAATGAACGAATGAATGAAAGAGGGCATGGCGTCACTCATGATGATCCACCACAAGTTGACACAAGTCAGAGAACACACATGCACGTAAAACAGTGTACAACCAAGTAAGAATAAAGTCACTAATATCTTAATGAGACATAAACAATTTGAACCAGGATCAGTAGCATACCATGGTGATAGGAAACATTGCTATATAATATTCTGGAAAGTTTAGATAACTGTATGTGAATATCTGATACTAAAACAACTGAAATTTTGATACAGATCATCCGCTACTATTTTCTCAATGTACGTAACATGAAGATGGTTAACAAAAAGAAAAATGATGGTTAACAATAAGAAAAATTGGGCACTTAAAAAAATCAGAGTCCTAACTCATCACATGTGTGCCAAAACATCATTAATGTCCCATTCTGTTTGTTCACTAACTAGTCATTCTACGGTAAGCTATCACAATTAAACGGAAAAAGCTTACCAATAAGCAAAATATCTGTTACTACAATCGCCTGTCAGGGTCATAGGAAAGAGTGAAAAGGGGGAGGGGAGGGGAGCCATAAAATTTGTAAAAATACGATGGATGTCATGATTTCTAAATATAATGAACCTACTATCAAATAAAATCAAGAATAGTATCCATACTGTAAGTAGGCTGTTTAGGTTTTTATGTTGGTAATGCCACATAGCGCTCTGTATGAAAATCCCTGACTGTGCTGTGTGCAGTCTGTGGCTGGGTGGACTCATTGTTGGAATATTCGCTTGTGTAGTGTTGGGCAGTTGGATGTGAACAGCACATAGCGTTGGGGAGTTGGAGGTGAGCCGCCAGCAGTGGTGATATGGAGAGAGAGATGCCAGAGTTTTGAGAGGTCACTATAAGCGGATGGTCTGGACGTGTGTCCGTCAGAAAAAGGAAATTTGTAAAGATGGATGTCATGAATTGATAGATATCTATAAAAAAAGGTTTGGCCAAAAAAGTTGTGTACAATGGAGAATAATTATTTTGAGAGGATATGAACAAAAAAGTAGGGTTAGGGACAACAGGTTTAGGTAGGATTCTCTTGGAAACAAATGATGAACTAAGGGAGATTTCCGAGAAGTAAAGAAAACTTTGTTTGCAAATCAAATATTATAAATACTGCAGTACCAAATGTTACACTGAAAACAAACCCTGTCCTTTCCTATTCTGTTATTCAGCTATGTGTGTGTGTGTGTGTGTGTGTGTGTGTGTGTGTATGTGTACCCTTGTGCATTTGTGTTCTTCCTATCTTTATGTGTTTATCTGATAAGAGTTATGTTGCAGAATTTTTATAATACTAAGCTACATTCACTATGATGAGGAGTACTGTTATCCTCAAATAAAATTTGCATTAATAATGTGTTATTTACTTTGTAAAGATATTGAGACATTATTTATTCTGTTCTGTTTTAATGCTCATGTGTGAAGTTAATGTTTCGAAAGCTATTCTCATTATTATATTTATTTACTTACATCATAATTACTGTAATACTGGTGTATATGTTTATTTCTATTCTTTTGTAACGCCTGTGTACTACAATTGTTATCTATATTATTATGGTCTTTAATGATGTATTCTGTATCTTTGTAGTTGTATTCGTATGCCGTAAATCTGTAATTGCATAGACACCATTTCATTAAATTAAGTTTCAATTCATTTAAGTTAAAAAAAGAGGACTGTTAGTGCTTGCACGTGTGTTGATAATTTAGCAAGGGACTGGTTAATAGTACTGCTGGTTCTAAGGACATTCCAAAAGGTTTGTGAGTGCACAAGTGGTGGTTTATGGACTAGCTATATTATCCGTAAGACTCTTCGATGGAGATTGTACAGCCGCACAGTCGTAACAGGTTGCTGCTGCCCATCTCTACAAGGACTACAGTGGGTCTGCACCTTTGGTGGCCCACCAATACCATAAACTCTACCAGGACTACAGTGGGTCTGCTCTGTGATGACCTACCTACCAATATTCTTCAAAACTTCGACTGACTCTGCTGTGGGTTTGCTCTGTTGTGGCCCATTACCTGTCTACATGTCAAGAGTTTTGTCTTTCCGTTGGAAGGGCAACACTACTTCTTCAAGACTGCATGGAAATCCACTACTTCCGTGTGCATTTTCTTTTACTGCTCAGACTTTGAGAAAAAGAAAAAAACTGCAATTACTACTGTGATGAATGATCAGGACTGTCTTCATGAGAACGATTTTTGCTTTTGGCCAACAGTGTAACAATAAGTGTGTGCATTTGATATATTTATTAGCATTAATATAAAAAAAAATTAGCAAATTTGTCTTGGCCACTGCCCAAAACAATTTGTAAAATTTTTATGGGGAACATGGGGGCTATGTAAGTAGGCTGTTCAGGTTTTTATGTTGGTAACTCCACGTAGCGCTCTGTATGAAAATCACTGACTGTGCTGTGTGCACTCTGTGGTTGGTTGGACTGATTGTTGGAAAATTCGCTTGTGTAGTGTTGGGCAGTTGGATGTGAACCGCGTGTAGCGTTTGGCAGTTGGAGGTGAGCCGCCAGCAGTGGTGATGTGGAGAGAGAAATGCCAGAGTTTTGAGAGGTCACTATAAGCGGACGATCTGGACGTGTGTCCGCCAGAAAAAGGAAATTTGTAAAGATGGATGTCATCAATTGATATATATATATATATATATATATATATATATATATATATATATATATATATATATATATATATGTATCTCCATCGAAGAGTCTTACGGATAATATAGCTATATATATATATATATATATATATATATATATATATATATATATATATATATATATATACTCCTGGAAATTGATATAATAACACCGTGAATTAATTGTCCCAGGAAGGGGAAACTTTAGTGACACATTCCTGGGGTCAGATACATCACATGATCACACTGA
Organism: Schistocerca nitens; assembly: GCF_023898315.1. NCBI lineage: Eukaryota > Metazoa > Arthropoda > Insecta > Orthoptera > Acrididae > Schistocerca > Schistocerca nitens. The sequence goes on along the minus strand of NC_064615.1, from coordinate 432,793,080 downwards.
CAGAACCACAGGCACATAGACACAGGCAACAGAGCATGCACAATGTCGGCACTAGTACAGTGTATATCCACCTTTCGCAGCAATGCAGGCTGCTATTCTCCCATGGAGACGATCGTAGAGATGCTGGATGTAGTCCTGTGGAACGGCTTGCCATGCCATTTCCACCTGGCGCCTCAGTTGGACCAGCGTTCGTGCTGGACGTGCAGACCGCGTGAGACGACGCTTCATCCAGTCCCAAACATGCTCAATGGGGGACAGATCCGGAGATCCTGCTGGCCAGGGTAGTTGACGTACACCTTCTGGAGCACGTTGGGTGGCACGGGATACATGCGGACGTGCATTGTCCTGTTGGAACAGCAAGTTCCCTTGTCGGTCTAGGAATGGTAGAACGATGGGTTCGATGACGGTTTGGATGTACCGTGCACTATTCAGTGTCCCCTCGACGATCACCAGTGGTGTACGGCCAGCGTAGGAGATCGCTCCCCACACCATGATGCCGGGTCTTGGCCCTGTGTGCCTCGGTCGTATGCAGTCCTGATTGTGGCGCTCACCTGCACGGCGCCAAACACGCATACGACCATCATTGGCACCAAGGCAGAAGCAACTCTCATCGCTGAAGACGACACGTCTCCATTCGTCCCTCCATTCACGCCTGTCGCGACACCACTGGAGGCGGGCTGCACGATGTTGGGGCGTGAGCGGAAGACGGCCTAACGGTGTGCGGGACCGTAGCCCAGCTTCATGGAGACGGTTGCGAATGGTCCTCGCCGATACCCCAGGAGCAACAGTGTCCCTAATTTGCTGGGAAGTGGCGGTGCGGTCCCCTACGGCACTGCGTAGGATCCTACGGTCTTGGCGTGCATCCGTGCGTCGCTGCGGTCCGGTCCCAGGTCGACGGGCACGTGCACCTTCCGCCGACCACTGGCGACAACATCGATGTACTGTGGAGACCTCACGCCCCACGTGTTGAGCAATTCGGCGGTACGTCCACCCGGCCTCCCGCATGCCCACTATACGCCCTCGCTCAAAGTCCGTCAACTGCACATACGGTTCACGTCCACGCTGTCGCGGCATGCTACCAGTGTTAAAGACTGCGATGGAGCTCCGTATGCCACGGCAAACTGGCTGACACTGACGGCGGCGGTGCACAAATGCTGCGCAGCTAGCGCCATTCGACGGCCAACACCGCGGTTCCTGGTGTGTCCGCTGTGCCGTGCGTGTGATCATTGCTTGTACAGCCCTCTCGCAGTGTCCGGAGCAAGTATGGTGGGTCTGACACACCGGTGTCAATGTGTTCTTTTTTTCATTCCAGGAGTATATATATATATATATATATATGATGTCTTTGAACATTATTAAGGTGAATACAATGTTTATTCTCTATCAAAATCTTTCATTTGCTAACTATGCCTATCAGTAGTTAGTGCCTTCAGTAGTTAGAATCTTTTATTTAGCTGTCAATATTGGCGCTCGCTGTATTGCAGTAGTTCGAATAACGAAGATTTTTTTGAGGCAAGTGAATTATGAAAGGTATAGGTTATTGTTAGTCAGGGCCATTTTTTTTTGTAGGGATTATTGAAAGTCATATTGCGTTGCGCTAAAAATACTGTGTGTCAGTTTAGTGATGATCAGAATAAGTAAAGAGAGAAATGTCTGAATACGTTCAGGTTTACTCATCTGTCTCTGTATCAAATAACGTAGAAGTTTACTAGCACAGTCATTTTTCTAAGGGGACGTTTCAATACATTCATGATAAGCATGTAGTCGGATGCATCACGTACGTCTGGAAAATAAACATATACTTTAACTGGCAAAATTAACAGAAATGTTTGCCAGGCCGGGACACGAACCCGGATTTCTCGCTTTACGCCAGCGGTCGCCTTGAAAACTTCGGTTATGCAAGGCGCCCCCCCCCCCCCCTCCACCCCCTCCCCCAAGGACTGCAAAAACGAAGACACTGTAAAACAGTAGTGACATTTATTTAGATTATGGACATAAATTAATTAACGCATGGTATGTTGGAAATACTTAATTTAATAGGACTGCTGTGGGCCAGTTCATTTAAGTCAATACTGTCTTTTTGTGTGGAAAGAACTGTTATCTGGAATATATATTACGAATTTAAGATGTACATCTATTCAGAACTATTAATCGGAATGCATTGGTATTCATTTACCAACCAAAATAAAATGCGTGAAAGACAGTGGGACAAAATTTCATTTCCGCTGGGATTCCGAGGATCTTCCGCAGCTCTGTCGGAATGCAAGAGTTATGTGATGACTCAGAATTAATGATTAATGAACAAACAACTCAAGTTTGTTCTTACACATCTATTGTGCTACGACTGGATTCGTTCGTTGTTTATAGGACACTGTTATTTACTGTACTTTTAATGTACAGTTTACTGTTCGCAGCGTGCAGTATCGCTCACCATATTTCCGCCAAACAGTTGGCACAAAGTTTATCATCAATATTTTTGGATCTGGCCTTTAACAATACCTACGACAACTAGACCATTTATGTCATGACTGAATCACAACGCGGCAGGCCTGAAGATTTACAGAATTTCCTGCAATCTGTGTAGAAAATTATATGTAGGTCAATCGAGTAGGGTTATAACCACTAGACTGACTGGGCATGAAAGGGGTTGAAGACTGAAAAGAAAGCTTCCACCTTTGCTGGGCATGCTCTGAATGAATGTCATTCATATGATGCGAAAGGGAGAAAACTAGTATTACTTGAAATTCTGGACATTAACGAACACCACTCAAAAAATCCTGACCTGGTCCTTAATGACCAAACACAGTTTCACTACTCACCCTTATCAAAGTAGCAGCCATTTGTTATTTATCCCACAATTAACTAATAAGCTTGTTATAACTGTTCCATATCCACATTCCATAGACGTCTTTCTTCCCCTCCCTTTATTCGGTCTGTTGATCACATCCACCAATTTGTCCATGTGACGTAGTAGCCTATGCCATTACTCACTTGTAGACCATTTCTATTTTATACACTGGTATATTTTTAGTATATGAACATACTGTAGTATGAGATTTATTTTTTTAGTGTCTTTTTAGGTATTACGACAGGCTTGTGTTTTGTATCGACATAGTCACAAAATGTCACATATCTTTGTACAGTATTTTTTGTACAGCTATGAATTCTCGCTGAAGTTGTTTGGACTATCTGTTCAACTTTAAGTTATCTGACGATGGCCTAGAAAGCCGAAAGTCAGTTCATAACGAACTAATAAATATTATTGTGAAACATTAATACGTTGTATTCAAATTATTACAAAGTTTACTAATATATTAATACACTGAATTACGATTTTCTACCTCCTAGTCTGTTGTTTTTATAATATTTTTTCTCGTTCGAAACTATGCACTCGTAACATGATGAAAGAAAGAAAAAAATCTGCATTGGAGTTTAACGTCCAATTGACGACGAGGCGTTTAGAGACGGAACACTAACTTCGACAGGACAAGGATGGGGAAATAAACGAACATCTTCTTTTCAGAAGAACTTCCCCAGAGTTCATCGTAACCCATTCAGGGGAAGCACAAAAGATGTAATTCAGGCTGGACGTCGGGTATTCGAACCCCGCTCCTCCTGAATCCGCGTCCATTAAGGTAATCACTCTGCCACATCACACGAACTGCTACAATCGACTATACAAAGCAAGATATTATTGAAAATGTTACCGGTAGGATACTTGCGAATGTTCTGCTTACAGGTAAACCATTTGTATGTCTCAGAAGAAATGGTGTTAAAAGCATGTCGGTAAGTGTCATTCCACTGTGTAGCAGAAGTGATATTTGAGAAGTGATTAAAACTACAGAATCGCAAGCAGAATGCGCCGTCGGAAGTCGGTACGGCTAACGACATAGGCGGTTAGCTACACCATCGCCGTCTGCAGAGTGGGCCTTGTATTTTGTGCTTAACACGACAGCAGCGCGGTGAGCGCAAACCCGTCAGCGCGCTGGCCGGCGCGGGCAGCAGAGTTAAAAATTCAGGCGACGGCTCGGTCATCTGGACAGCTACCGGTGTTCTCGCCTCTGCAGAGCTCCGCAAGTGGCTGCTGCCTGGTTTGCTCTCCCGTCAGCGAGCACACGTTAACGTCCAAATCCAGTCGCGATAGCACTAGAGCGGAACGTGGTAGCGTTGCTGCTGGCAGAGCTTTTTACTCCGTCGCTGTGAGGTATATGAAGTCAATGGTTCACGTTCTGTTAACAGTCCAATTATACACCTGAAAAAGCGTCCAGACATGAGCCACTATGAGTGCTTACCGTCGAGGTGACATACCCAGGCTATTGTTCGGATGGAAAGATTTCGAATCCGCGTCCAAAGAGTCCGATAAAGAATTTCCCTGGTTTCCTAAAACACCTTGAGCAGATGCCTTGATATTTCGTTGACTGTCGCCAGTAAATTTTTGAGCCTCTCCTTGTAAGCTGTTATTTCTTCTTTAACATTATTGGCATAAAAAAACAATCATATATATTCTTCCTTCTAAGAAAAATGATGTCAGCATGTGGAACGAAACGGAAGCGTCCACAGTCACCACAGGAAGTGAGTAAAGAGCTGAAAAACTTACGACACGGGTTATTGTTATGTATCAAGACAAAGGGGGAGGTTACAGTGCTTGTAAACGTCTCTAGATGTACTTCAAATGATTTATATATACAGGGTGTTACAAAAAGGTACGGCCAAACTTTCAGGAAACATTCCTCACAAACAAATAAAGAAAAGATGTTATGTGGACATGTGTCCGGAAAGGCTTAATTTCCATGTTAGAGCTCATTTTAGTTTCGTCAGTATTTACTGTACTTCCTCGATTCACCGCCAGTTGGCCCAATTGAAGGAAGGTAATGTTGACTTCGGTGCTTGTGTTGACATACGACTCATTGCTCTACAGTACTAGCATCAAGCACATCAGTACGTAGCATCAACAGGTTAGTGTTCATCACGAACGTGGTTTTGCAGTCAGTGCAATATTTACAAATGCGGAGTTGGCAGATGCCCATTTGATGTATGGATTAGCACGGGGCAAAAGCCGTGGCGCGGTACATTTGTATCGAGACAGATTTCCAGAACGAAGGTGTCCCGACAGGAAGACGTTCAAAGCAATTGATCGGCGTCTTAGGGAGCACGGAACATTCCAGCCTATAACTCGCGACAGGGGAAGACCCAGAACGACGAGGACACCTGCAATGGACGAGGCAATTCTTCGTGCAGTTGACGATAATCCTAATTTCAGCGTCAGAGAAGTTGCTGCTGTACAAGGTAACGTTGACCACGTCGTTGTATGGAGAGTGCTACGGGAGAACCTGTTGTTTCCGTACCACGTACAGCGTGTGCAGGCACTATCAGCAGCTGATTGGCCTCTGCGGGTACACTTCTGGGAATGGTTCATCCAACAATGTGTCAATCCTCATTTCAGTGCAAATGTTCTCTTTACGGATGAGGCATCATTCCAAAGTGATCAAATTGTAAATTTTCACAATCAACATGTGTGGGCTGACGAGAATCCGCACGCAATTGTGCAATCACGTCATCTACACAGATTTTCTGTGAACTTTTGGGCAGGCATTGTTGGTGATGTCTTGATTGGGCCCCATGTTCTTCCACCTACGCTCAATGGAGCACGTTATCATGATTTCATACTGGATACTCTACCTGTGCTGCTAGAACATGTGCCTTTACAAGTACGACACAACATGTGGTTCATGCACGATGGAGCTCCTGCACATTTCAGTCGAAGTGTTCGTACGCTTCTCAACAACAGATTCGGTGACCCATGGATTGGTAGAGGTGGACCAATTCCATGGCCTCCACGCTCTCCTGACCTCAACCCTCTTGACTTTCATTTATGGGGGCATTTGAAAGCTCTTGTCTACGCAACCCCGGTACCAAATGTAGAGACTCTTCGTGCTCGTATTGTGGACGGCTGTGATACAATACGCCATTCTCCAGGGCTGCATCAGCTCATCAGGGATTCCATGCGACGGAGGGTGGATGCATCTATCCTCGCTAACGGAGGACATTTTGAACATTTCCTGTAACAAAGTGTTTGAAGTCACGCTGGTACGTTCTGTAGCTGTGTGTTTCCATTCCATGATTAATGTGATTTGAAGAGAAGTAATACAATGAGCTCTAACATGGAAAATAAGCGTTTCCGGACACATGTCCACATAACATATTTTCTTTCTTTGTGTGTGAGGAATGTTTCCTGAAAGTTTGGCCGTACCTTTTTGTAACACCCTGTTTACAGACTGAAGCGATGAAAGAAAATTTGTGCCAAGGCCCGAATTCGATGCCGGGTCTTCTGCTCACTAGAGGATGCTTCATTCAGATAATTCATTCAACTTTTCAAAATCATTGGCCTTTGGACTGGTTCGATACTGTTCACAATCTTCCCTGCTTTGCGCTGATCGTTTCATAGCTACGTCCTCTGTAACTTGTTTTACTTGTTCTAATCACTGTACGCCGCTGCACATTTTGTCGTCTACTACTTCTTCCTGCACGGAGTTTCCTGGATACCTAAGTATATGTACCTCTAACCTGTCCTTTCTTCTGGTAAGGACCTTCCGTAAACTCGTTTCATTGTGGCAGTATTTCTTCATTTCATATTTTATCTTTGCACTTCATTTTTAAAATTTTTCGATATCACCAAGTTTAAAATGTTTTCTACTGACGTTTCACTCTTGTACAATGCTGTACGCCGGACGTACACGTTCATATACTTCTGCTTCACTTCAATATCAGTATTTAGTACGAGTGGAGCCCATTCACTGAGGGCATGCTGTTTTTGCCTTTGCCAATCTACTTGTCTTATGCTGTTGTATGTAATCTTAGATCGCTTAAGTCTTCCTTAATACAGTCGAAGGGCGCTGATATATGTCCCATTTGCATTTTTATTGCTCTTCAAAACATGCATTCCACTTTCTTCAGTGCTTTTTCAAAAGAATAATACCATTGCGTTACTCCCTTTTAACACGTAGTTTTCTTTTTTGCCTTTCCATTTTTAATAATCATACTTTTTTTGTAGCTGATTGGGTTATTCGTGTTCTTCTGTAATTCAAACCCAGTCTTCAAAAGTTTGTGAACATCTTGCTTCACCTCGCACTGGCGAGGGCCTTATCTCTGTCCACAAATTCTAGGGAGGGAACATGGTTTTTATTCAATGTTCCTTGCATTACTAAGCGGGATGCCAGATTCGTATATCTGGTGTCATTTACCTTTCTGAAATCAAACTGACCTTCGCCCAGTACGACTTCTATTTTCTTTCTATTTTTCTGCATATTGATGTTATAGCAGATTAGTGTGACTTGTCAGACTAACAGTCCGATGGTTTTGACGTCTATTGGTATGTGCCTTGGTTGGTAATGTGATGATAGTGCTTTTCTGCAAATATGTGAGTACGTCACCCGTCCCAGAGTTTTTTGACAACCATTCAAATAATCTTTCATCTTATATATTTCCCACAAATTTCAGCAGCACGAAGGACATGTCATCGGCCACTTGTTAACCTGCTTGGGCTGGCTCTAGCAGATCTGTGTTTAACTCTCACAGTATTAGTCAGTCACCTGCGTCTTCTGTTTTGTTACACTTACTGACAATTCCTCTCCCTCGTGTGGGACTTCAATGAACCTCACATATCAGTCTGCATATTATTCTGAATGTAATTGATCTTTCCCATCTGCATCTCATAGTTTGACAGCTTTACATGTTACTTCTCCGGATCTACGTTTGAGTTCTCCGAATTGAATATTTTTACTTTTGTTGCGTGGTTTTGGTAATGCCTCATGGTTTTATATTTGCATGCCAAAAACGGTACCGTTATGGGGCGTTCACTCAGAACTAAGATAGCATTGTACCTAAGTGTTACTGGCGTGGCTAGGAGTGCCAGCGTTTGGCCAGAACATAAAGTTACTTCGGTGATTCTCCTTCGCATGGGTTGAATGGGTCATCAAGAAACGCTTTTATTATCATGGAAGTCAAGGCAATCTTTCGCTAGTATACGTGTCAGGCTGAAAGCAAATATGATTGGTATCCTGAGGCCGCTATGCGAGAATGGTGTGTATATGAGCAAACATCGACTGAAATTTCACGCAGAAAGTCCTGTACTTTATGCCTCTTTTTGGATACCTATACACCAGAAGCCGCAGCACTAGATAGTATGTAGAGTATCTACGGCTTACTGTCAATGGCGTACCTCATACTTCGTATTACATTCACAGGGGGGGGGGGGGGGAGGGCTGTACTGCGCGATGAAGGCAAGAATTTACGAAACGTTTAATAATGAAATTTGTTAATTGTCACATCATTCGCTTATTTTATTATCCAGCGTTCATACCGAACCACAGAGTTATGTTCGGGGCTTTGGTAGGCTATATTGAATTGTCAGGTTGTGGGATGTTATAGCGCGTTTTTAATTGAATTTCACAGTGATATGATAGAAGACATACAAAGCTTCAGTCAAACATTTGCAGATTTTTGCTAAAATCTTACACTGTTTTCTACTTTCTGCTGCATGTAACATCGCAATGAAGTATCTTCGTTATGTTATTTACACTCGCATACATGACCGGCACACCTAGACTAAAAGAAAAGATATGTTGATAGGACATTATCTGAGACGTGAAGAAATAGATAATTTGGTAAATGAGGGATTTGTTGGGGTAAAGGGAGAACAAGTTTTGACTACAAAATGAAATCTCAAGGTGATGTAGGTGATAGGCATACAATTATATGAGTACGTGCTTTCTGTTGTTTCGGGCATACCCAATGGAACAGACACTACGCAGAATCCGCAACTGTGAATCATTATACGTAAATTGAAGTGATCACTAGCTGGGCAATGGATCCACCTTCTCCGGTGCGGATGAAGCTTCTGTACTATGAATTAGAAAAACCAAGACCACTACTTCATCCACATAAAACTAAGAAAAAAGCCACGAATTTGGATATACTACACACATGAATACAAAATTATACTCAAGAAATAACTCTCTTACGAAGTTTATTAAATGTCGATCTACCCGATAATATTAGACTTGTAGTGAAGTAGCAGTCTACATTGCTAAAAGAGTACGTATTTCTATTTCATATTTGCAAAAGTGTTTAACTCGCAGCAAATGAAGGAAAGGGAGACATTAAATATTCTAGTGATACACCCCATTCCTTCAATGAGAGGTATCGCATCCTCAAATACATATGTCAGAGAAGTTCGTGGCTGAGAGTAGTCGATAAGTGGTGAGCTCTGTTTGCAGGTGTTTTAAATCATGGGTGCTGATACCAGAGCTAACGATTCAGTGACTACGGAAGTGGACAGCAGTCAGACGACCCTAACTGCTGAGGTGGAGAAGGAGCGTGTGATGCCGAAGAAAGAGCTCCATGAAATCTAAGAACGCGAAATGTCAAAGATAATAAATGTATTCTAATTGTTAATTATCAAGTTGAATGTCAGATCTGTTACGTACGTAGTACAGAGAGGAAGATAATATAAGAAGGTGAATTGAATCTCGCTTCCTATTTACGTGGTGGAGTCAATGAGAACGAGAAGTTAATTTTCAGCAGCCTTATCTGCACGCTGTAAGGAGGCGAAATCTGAGACAAGTTGGAGGAAGTAGTCACACAGATTCAGGGCACAGAGTAGTTGGACATCCACTGTGTATAAAAGGAGTGTACAGATGGCAACTTATTTAAGTGTATGGTGTATGAGGTGAAGTATAACAGGCATCACACAGTTCAACCCAAGCTGAAACATTTCACGTGGCTACCTTAGCAGCTAAAATACAGATAAAGTGTAACGAAAAAGCCAAATCGCAAGAAAATTTCATAAGAAAGCGCGAAGGAGAAATCAAGTTGCCAAAGGCAACGGGAAAAGAATAACAACACGTTTTATAAAGTACACACGACAAACTGAATCAGAAACGAATAATGAAACTGAGTGATAAAGAGTGAAGAACTCTGTTGGGGAGAAACGAACCAGTATTCATCCAACGACAGTACACAGTCTTACAAGCAGCCGTCAAAAGACTGCAGCGCACACGCACTCGTCGGCACACTGCAGTCTACACGCAGTTCGTCGGCAGCACGCACTCGTCCGCAGATTGCAGACCACACGCAGCACTTAGGCAGCACGCAGCTGTGAGCAACTAGCAGTCAACGCGCAGTCCGTCGGTAGCACGCAGTATAAAGTTAACAGTGAGATGTGCTTGCGACCAATTTAAAAAGTTGAATTGTTTGTGATACACTAAGGCAAGTGTAGAATACAATTAATTTTAAAATTAAAACGTCAGCTAGACGATAAGCGTGTTGAGACGAGAAATAAAATATTTGTTTATGCCTGCTATCGCGAAAAATATGACCACGCCAGGGGAAATCAATTTAGAAATAATTTTGGAAAAACTAGATGAATTTACTAAGCAGATACAAACTCTTAACGTAATAAGAAGATACAAAATCAATTTAAAAAGATTAATAAGGAGAAATTTGCTCGATTTGATGAGAAATTTGAGCATTTGGAGGAGCCTTTAGCGAATACGCTAGATCATAAATCAAATGTTTTTAAAAAAAATTCGTACTGAAATGCTTCAACAGTGTGATCTTGTACGTAACGAAATTAGGGAACCTTTTATGGAAATTCACACTAATCTAGATAGTTTGCGAGAATTTGAAGTAAAGGAGTGTAAACTTGTAAAGAATCAGATCTCAGAATTGCAAAATCGCATTGAAATTTTAGAGCAACGGAGCGAGAACGGAGGGTCCGTTTCTCCATATGATATCCTTACAGGTTAGGAGGGAAACGTACAGGGCTTAGTAGATCAAAAATTTCAAGAAACTTCACGAACTCTCGTGTACAGCTTTCCGGTGGTGAAGTAATTCATCCAAATAATGAATTTACACAGTTGTGGGATGAGTTACCTGAAACGAGACAAGAAATCGCAGAAAGTCAGTATATAGGGAAATACAAATACTTTATTAGGAAAACTACAATTAGGCAGTAGCATGAACCTATACAAGCGTTTCCCAAAGTTTAAACCTGACGGAGATACACACACAGCACACTCCTTACGAGTTTTTTCGAGATCTTCACCTCAAAAATGAGAGAATCCTCGGAAAATAGATTTTGCATTAAGTTGTCTAATGGGGGATAATGCTGAGGGGGGGGGGGGGCGAGATGATCACTCAGATTTTACTCCATGGAAGGATTTTCAAGATAAATTTAGACCTAAATACTGATCACAAACTATACAAGGGTAATTAACTTTAGAATTATTCGATCCAAAGCATTAGAATAGTTCGTGCGGAAGTTTTAAAAAGCACATTGAGTGGCATTTAACACAATTAAATACAGGGTGGTTCATTGATAGTGACCGGGCCAAATATCTCACGAAATAAGCATGAAACGAAAAAACTACAAAGAAGGAAATTCGTCTAGCTTGAAGGGGGAAACCAGATGGCGCTATGGTTGGCCGCCGGATGGCGCTGCCGTGGGTCAAACGGATATCTACTGCGTTTTTTTAAATAGTAACCCCCATTTTTATTACATATTCGTGTAGTACGTAAAGAAATATGAATATTTTAGTTGGACCACTTGTTTTGCATTGTGATAGTCACAAACGTATAAGTACGTGGTATCACATAACATTCCGCCAGTGCGGACGGTATTTGCTTCGTGATACATTACCCGTGTTAAAATAGACCGTTTACCAATTGCGGAATGGTCGATATCGTGTTGATGTATGGCTGTTGTGATCAAAATGCCCAACGGGCGTGTGCTATGTGTGCTGCTCGGTATCCTGGACGACATCATCCAAGTATCCGGACCGTTCGCCGTATAGTTACGTTATTTAAGGAAAAAGGAAGTGTTGAGCCACATGTGAGCCTGCAACGGATGATGATGCCCAAGTAGGTGTTTTAGCTGCTGTCGCGGCTAATCCGAACATCAGTAGCAGACAAACTGCGCGAGAATCGGGAATCTCAAAAACGTCGGTGTTGAGAATGCTACATCAACATCGATTGCACCCGTACCGTATTTCTACGCACCAGGAATTGCATGGCGACGACTTTGAACAGCCGGCCGAAGTGGCCGTGCGGTTAAAGGCGCTGCAGTCTGGAACCGCAAGACCGCTACGGTCGCAGGTTCGAATCCTGCCACGGGCATGGATGTTTGTGATGTCCTTAGGTTAGTTAGGTTTAACTAGTTCTAAGTTCTAGGGGACTAATGACCTCAGCAGTTGAGTCCCATAGTGCTCAGAGCCATTTGAACCATTTGACTTTGAACATCGTGTACAGTTCTGCCACTGGGCACAAGAGAAATTACGGGACGATGACAGATTTTTTGCTCGCGTTCTATTTAACGAGGATGCGTCATTCACCAACAGCGGTAACGTAAACCGGCGTAATATGCACTATTGGGCAACGGAAAATCCACGATGGCTGCGACAAATGGAACGTCAGCGACCTTGGCAGGTTAATGTTTGGTGCGGCATTATGGGAGGAAGGATAATTGGCCCCCATTTTATCGATGGCAATCTAAATGGTGCAATGTATGCTGATTTCCTACGTAATGTTCTACCGATGTTACAACAAGATGTTTCACTGCATGACAGAATGGCAATATATTTCCAACATGATGGATGTCCGGCACATAGATCGCGTGCGGTTGAAGCGGTATTGAATAGCATATTTCGTGACAGGTGGATTGGTCGCCGAAGCACCATACCATGGTCCCCACGTTCACCGGATCTGACGTCCCTGGATTTCTTTCTGTGGGGAAAGTTGAAGGATATTTGCTATCGTAATTTACCGAAAACGCCTGACAACAGGCGTCAGCGCATTGTCAATGCATGTGCGAACATTACGGAAGGCGAACTACTCGCTTTTGACAGGAATGTAGTTACACGTACTGCCAAATGCATTGAGGTTGACGGACATCATTTTGAGCATTTATTGCAGTAATGTGGTATTTACAGGTAATCACGCTGTAACAGCATGCGTTCTCAGAAATGATATTTCACAAAGGTACACGAAGCACATTGGAACAACCGAAATTAAATGTTCAAACCTACCTACGTTCTGTATTTTAATTTAAAAAACCTACCTGTTACCTGTTGTTCGTCTAAAATTGCGAGCCATATGTTTGTGACTACCAACAAGCAAAAAAAGTGGTCCAACTAAAACATTCATATTTTTTTACGTACTATACCAATATGTAATAAAAATGGGGGTTCCTATTTTAAAAAAACGCAGTTCATATCTGTTTGACCTATGGCAGCGCCATCTAGCCAAACATAGCGCCATCTAGTCTCCCCCTTCAATCTAGACAAATTTCGTTCTTTGTAGTTTTTTCGTTTGACGCTTATTTCGTGAGATATTAAGCCCGGTCACGATCAATGGACCACCCTGTATTTAAATAACCCACTGGACGAAGTTAATTTAACTAAAGTGTTAGTGAGATGGCTACCCTATTATGTACATATAGTAAGTTTGTACCGTGCTACTGGAAACGAGTTGTTGTCATTTGTGGAAAATTTAGATACCATGAACAATAAAAAGAGTAGTCCAAATCGGGAAAATAACGGTCATGAAAATAGTAACTTTAACCAAAAGTTTCAAAAGACACGAGAAGTAAATTATTGTCAAGTGACTGAATATCCGGGAGGATAGTCGAAACAACATCGAAGTGGCTTAAGAAATCCAGTCACACAGACGTTTAATAATAATATTAATGACAAGAAAGAAGGGGCTATGATTGTACAACCCTTTACGTCAACACAAACGATTTTAAGGACGATTGTGATCCAGGACGTCAGAAATTGATTACGGGCCCATATAGGAAAAAGTTTATAGCTTTTAGCGAAATCACACTGTTAAAAAATTGGCTATTAGCAGAAAATGAGCGACAGAGATGTACCGAAATTAAAAACCCAATAGTTCTGGGAGTTCCCCGTTCAAAATCATTATTTCTAGTAGAGCCAACTACAGGAAAAAGAAAAAACTATACGACATAGAGATGGTAAACAGTTTTAAACAATAGAGTATCCGATTGAAAACCCACTCAATCATTGTTTTTCACTCTGAACTGTGTGAATTAGATAATTTTTAAAATTTTATATTTAATGATTGTATTGTGGGTGGATTTGTGTTCATTTTATTGGGGAGGTGTGGGATTTGCAGACATTAGAAATCACACACACACACAGAATTAACACAGCGCCATTGTTTGCTGTCTGCAGGCTTTCCACAACAGGGTGGTGGACTGGTAGACTCACCTTTGGGGCCTGTTCGGGTGAAGTAGTGTCGTTGCTATTCTGTAGGTCATGATGATGAACCTGGCAAGGAGTGTGTCCTGGGGTAGGAAGGTGGGTAGGAATTTTGTCTTTGGGGTCTATCTTCTTTTCTTCTTCGGGTCCAGCTCTCTGATTCTATTTTTCACTTTCTTAGTTCTCAACTTTGAGGACGACCCGTGAATTCGCCCTTTCCATATTCATATTTCTCTATCGTTGAGACCCTTCCGTATTTTCCGTGTCAATAACGACATCCGTCGTGCAGTGATTATGAAGTTATAAAGTTCCACAAAAACACAAACCACACACACACACACACACACACACACACACACACACACTCGCGCGCGCGCGCGCGCTCGCATACACGCATACACATACACAAACACAAACACACAAATGCGCAAACTGTGTAAAATCGCGCACAAGATCTCAAGCAAATGCGGGAAACATTACAGAAACAAAAATACACTCATGCTCATAAATTGAGGATAATGCTGACACGTGGTGAAACAACGGTCTGGTGGGGGATTTGTGGGTTTAAACCGCCTCAGGGTATTAAATGCGGTGCATTTTACCTGCGGTTGTCGCACGGTGGCGCTGGCAGCAGTCCACATGTGCAGAGGTGTGTTGGTGCATGTCAGACAGAGTACGGTGCAGCGAGTAAGTGTACAGACGTTTTCAGACGTGCTAATAGTGACTGTGTGTTGAAAATGGCTCAAAGAACACATATTGATGATGTTATGAGGGGTAGAATACTAGGGCGACTGGAGGCTGGTCAAACACAGCAGGTCGTAGCACAGCCCCTCCGTGTGCCACAAAGTGTGATCTCAAGAGTTTGGCAACGATTCCAGCAGACAGGAAACGTGTCCAGGCGCTACAATACGGGACGACCACAGGGTGCAACACCAAAAGACCAATATCTCATCATCAGTGTCCGCAGACGGCCACGGAGTTACTGCAGGTAGCCTCGCTCGGGACCTTACCGCAGCCACTGGAACAGTTGTCTCCAGAGAAAGTCTACAGACGACGGAACGGACACGGTTTATTCGCCCGGAGACCTGCAAGTTGCATTTCACTGACCCCTGGTCACAGGAGATCCCGTAAGGCCTGGTGACATGAACACAGTACATGGTCATTGGAGCAGTGGTCCCAGGTTATGTTCACGGACGAGTCCAGGTATAGTCTGAACAGTGATTCTCGCCGGGTTTTCATCTGGTGTGAACCAGGAACGAGATACCAACCCCTTAATGTCCTTGAAAGGGAGGTCGTGGTTTGACTGTGTGCGGTGGGATTATGATTGGTGCACGTACACCCCTGCATGTCTTTGACAAAGGAATTATAACAGGTCAGGTGTATCGGGACGTCATTTTTCACCAGTATGTCCGTCTTTTCAGGGGTGCAGTGGGTCCCACCTTCCTCCTGATGGATGATAACGCACGGCCCCACCGAGCTGCCATCGTGGAGGAGTACCTTGAAACAGAAGACATCAGGCGAATGGAGTAGCCTGCCTGTTCTCCGTACCTAAACCCCATCGAGAACGGTTGGGATGCTCTCGGTCGACGTATCGCTGCTCGCCTTGAAACCCCTACGACACTTAAGGAGCTCCGACAGGCACTGGTACAAGAATGGGAGGATATACCCCAGAAGCTGCTCGACCACCTGATCCAGAGTATGCCAACCCGTTGTGCGGCCTGTGTACGTGTACGTTGTGTGGCACCACATTGTGCAATTATCCTTAATTTATGAGCATGAGTGTAGTTTTTATTTTAGGAGTTAGTCTAGTCACTTTTTCGAGGGGAGGAATAAAGAGGGGCCATGTGTCAGAATAACCAAAAAATAGGAGTGACACGCTAACATGTAGAAGGAAACGGGTTTTGGAGGAGAGTGGTGATAGGAAGAACAGTCAGCCAAGAGAATTATCCGCAGAAAATCAGAAGACTGTTGGAGACCGATGGCTGATGTAGAGACAGGAATAAGAAAAAACAGTAGGGGGAAGTACTGGAGTAATCAAAACATTAGTGAAGAAGATATGTGAGGCACTCTATGAGAGTTTATGGGTAAGTTAACCAGAGAATGGAACTTATACCAGATACGGATGGACCTCTCTGCCCACAGAGTGGTTTGTGGGCAGAGAGGAACATCGCGTTAGCGACGGTAGGAAGTTAGATGAAAGAGTATTTAATCTCTGGAAGGGCAGAGATGAGAAATGTTTACGAGTATTATTGTTTGTACAAGGGTAGAGACCCTAGATAAAGGAGGATTTCCACCAGAATGATTAAATAAAATTATTAAAGTTAAATAATTTCCCTGTTTCTGAGGATACAATGCAATCTGAGAGTGCTCTGACGTTTGATCCTAGAATGATAGACTCCAAGAAAGAAAAAGATTTTCGTGATAACATATAATGGAATATGTGTTACTGGTAAAACCAAACACAAGGAAATACATACTGCAGTGAAAAACAAAAGAAAAACTGAAAGTGATAGTGAAGCAATCGTGTGTATTTATGTAACACTTGTACAGTAATTAAAGTTGAATGTGTCGTCATGACATTTCTTCTCTTAACGGACGGATATGTAGTGATACATCCCATTCCTTGAATGAGAGGTATCACGTCCTTAAATACATATGTCAGAGAAAAATTAAACAATGGAAAATGAAGGTTGGAAGGTAGCAATATTATGAAAAGGAAGGTTGCCACTCACCATATAGCGGAGATGCTGAGCTGCAGATCGGCACAACAAAAAGATTGTCAAAAATAAAGCTATCGGCCAGTAAGGCCTTCGTCAGAAATGGGCGACAGACACTTACACACACACACACACACACACACACACACACACACACACACAGGCGCGCGCATAATTGACAGAATTGGAAACTGCAGTATGCACAAGTACAGTTTTGCTAATGGAATGCTTAGGTGCAAACCCACTGTAGGTTCGATTGAAAGAAAGTTTATGTGCTTTTCTTTGTAATACATGGGGAGGGTACTGCACAGGGAAGTGTTAAAACTTGGGTCTGCTTTAAAAATTAGTTATTAAAAATATTTATCCTGTAGATTCCACTTTATATGAGTTACCGAAAATGCCAAGCTCTTTAGATAATTGCTGACAGATTATCTGTGTAACGGTTTTCGAAACCTATTTATTTCCAATCACACAATGGAAAATACCAGTTATTCATTGTGTCTCGCAGTTGACATATTTAAAACAATTAAAAATATACGTTTGTGACAGAAGTGAAAAAAGTTTGAACAAATTGTATCCAAGAATGTGATGAAGATAAGAAACACTACTGAAAATAACACCTCTTCCCCCCCCCCCCCTCGCCCCCCTTCCCTCTCCACCACCGGAGGAAGATCAGAAGTTGTGTTCGTGACGTAGGTATGACGAAACCAGGGCCTTGGTGTTCAGACAATATTATTTTCGAAATTTCCTTTGCCATGTTGTATTCTTTCGTCAACTCATCTGTTTAATCTTTCAAAGTATCTTTCACTAGCAACCTGTTCCCTCTTTAGTAGCTAAGAAATTATACAGTAAATGCATGGATTTAATTTATTAATAATGTTGCAGTATATAGGAAAATATACATTTGTGACAGAACTGAAAAAAATTTTGATATTTATCTGTAATGGATATCAGGTCGTATTGCAAAAAGTCTGTGTTAAAATGTCGGCTCATCCACCTTTTTACACTGTAAGGAACACAAGATTGTTCACGTTCATCTGGGTAACCGTAAAAGAGTCTCTAAATGTTACCAATATGAAACACAAACAAGAACAGTGAAAGTAATAACAGAATAATGTGGCTACTTCCCTTGCATCTGTGTTCTCTTAAGATGGAGATCCATATCACCATCAACCGATAGAATGGATTAGAATGGAATTTAATAAGTTATTCTGCGTACTGGCAGCATCACAGTAATAGCTATATGCATACATGACCTATGTACAGGTTGACAATTATTGAATTATACGAAAAACAGCTTGTTTGTTTTACAAGCTGCTTTATTTGTGATCTGATTTTAATTAAAATTTTTGGTCTTCACTTTCACTATGTTCTTTTATACTCGTACAGGGTGACTATTATTGAACTACACTAAAAATCGTAAATTAGTTACAACCTACAGCATGTACATACTTTATTCGACATGTAAACGTCACTACAGATATTCTGATTTAGGTTAGGACATGTTCGATATGCCGGCTTTCACTGACGATGATGTGGCTCAGAGGAATAGCGAAATTCTGCATGACCCGCTAAAGTGTCGGATCATTGATGCCGTCGGTGAACTGAATGGCTATTTTCAGCTCTGTAATGGTTTTGGGGTTATTTCTGTACACCTTACCTTTAATGTAGCCCCACAACAAGGAGTAGCATGTGTTTAGATCCGGAGAATATGGCGGCCAGTTTTTCTTGTAGTTTCAAAAGTGCGAGATCATCATCAGTTAGCAATGTGGTGCGGTCTGTTTCATTAATATTCCTGGCTACGACTGTTTTCTGGAAACTGTTAAGACGAAAAGCGTCCCCGTTTTCTTGGATCTTACTCAAAGATCACGTAGGCCAAACTTTTAGGTATGAAATATATTATAATGAAAAAATGAGCAGAAAAAAGAAAAAAATACGTCGTACATATTACGTGAAAAGAGGCCCATGATAGTGGCCTCTGGGTACCCCAGAGCCAGATTGCGGTCCCCAAAGTGCTCCTTCAGGAGATCACTCTCCTGCTTCGATGGGCTCGTGCTCCGTCTTGTATGAATCGCATCTTGTCGAAATCAGGGTCACTTTGGATAATGGGGATGAAACCATCTTCCACAAGTTTCACGTAACGTACAGCAGTCACCGTGTCATTAAGGAATATCGCTCCAATTATTGTGTGACTGACATTGCACACCACACAGTCAGCCGTTGAGGGTAAAGAGACTTCTCGATCGCGAAATGCGGATTCTCAGTCCCCCAAATGCGCCAATTTTGCTTATTGATGAACCCATCCAAAAGAAAGTGGGCTTCGTCGCTAAACTAAACCATATTCACATCAAAGTCTTGTTCATTAGTTCTGTGGACAACAGTGTTGGTGAAACACAGCCACTGTTCCAGGCCCCTGAGACTTAATAGATGATGGGTTTGAATTTTGTATCGGGGTAGATGCAGGTCTTCAACAACAATTTGTCGCAGTATCTCCCCGTTGATTCCCTCCTGTTGTGCAGCTCTTGTGATCGATTTCCTGGGGCTGTTTTGAATCACGGAGCGTGTCTTCTCGTTGTTTTCAGGCCTTTTTTACTCCTTTTGGATGACCGGCATTACCAACACTGTCATCGCGAACGCTAGCCGTTCTCTCAAACTTGACAATCAAATTCTTGATTGTGACCACACTTGGACCGATTGTCTTCAGCTTGAAATTGAACGCAAACTTCCTTTAAGCCGCAGTTGGGCTGTTATTGCTCGCTTAGTAGGCCTTTACAAGCGCTATAATCTCAGGCACGCTGTACTGTGACGTTTTCAAACGCAAAAAAAAAAAAAAAAAAGGCGCGTGAGCGTGCGCATACTAGTTCGCATCATGCCCCGCGGCCAATCGTTCTGTTTGAACGCTCTAACGCAAACCGTTCAGAAGTTATGTTTGATTTTATTTCTAGTAGTTCAATAATTGTCACCCTATATCTTACTGAATTCTACATCCTGATGGCAAACACAGAACTAACTCGAGTGAGCACTTCATGAAAGTAATAAAATCCAAAGTGAATACCGAAGTAACAAAGATGTGTACATATGCCAGGTAACACGGAAATTTAAATCTCATAATGAACAAGAAACTGGGAAGTCAACGATTAATGCATATCAAAAAAGATCAGAAAAGTTCCTCAAAGTTACTTTTGTTAACTTTGAGTTGTTCATTTAACGTATTATGATTTCACATGCTGTGTATGGCAGTCTGCCGTTGTTCTAGTAGATCAGTTTCTTGCCTTTTTCTTGTAGTTTCAAAAGTGCGAGATCATCATCAGTTAGCAATGTGGTGCGGTCTGTTTCATTAATATTCCTGGCTACGACTGTTTTCTGGAAACTGTTAAGACGAAAAGCGTCCCCGTTTTCTTGGATCTTACTCAAAGATCACGTAGGCCAAACTTTTAGGTATGAAATATATTATATTGAAAAAATGAGCAGAAAAAAGAAAAAAATACGTCGTACATATTACGTGAAAAGAGAAACAAAGCTTTGAGTCTTAGTCAGCAGTAATATGATCCACGAAAATACTAGGGCACAGCCGTAAAGCTATAAAGCTTACTAAGCCTTATGGCTGTCCCATTGTATTTACATGGATCATTTTATTGTTGATCAAGGCTACTTAATAAACGATTTGCTGTGGCTGTCTGCTTAAGCGGAAAAGAAGGAAAAGAGAAAGGCACACTGTAACCTCCCCGCAGAAAATATGTTAAATAAAAAATGTGAAATGGAACCAAGCGTAACCTCCCCACACAAATCTATGAATGATAATAGACCATAAACCACACAATAATATTAATTAAATAATGAACCATGAACGAAATATAACCTCCCAACATAATGATAATATCTGGTAAATTTTATAAGGACAGCTGCGCTGACCTTCGGCCCTGTATTCTGAATAAAAAAATAAAAATTCTTACCTCAATAAAAACTGCAATTATATCTGCTCTTAATTATACATTCTTCGACACAGCTTCGTGCAATGCTGGCGTATATGTTTTTTTTTAATTCTTGGAAGCAATGATAATGCGTTGGAAATTCAAATGAATGCTTTTCTTTAAATGATTTACTTTATATTATAAAAATTATTATTGGGGCATTTTTTTGAACAAATTAAATTACAATTAACGTACATTATCAATTATGCGCAAGGCTGCTTCTTTACCTTCTACAACAATACTCATCCTCCAGAGTCCTGACCAGAGTCGCGACCAGAGCACACAGCCGACGCATGCCGACTCCCGCAGACTACTACCGTCCACTCGCTACTAAAGCCAACCGACTACTACTGCAGACTGACTTCTACTGTCGACTCGCGCAGACTAGCGCAGACTCACGACAAGCAACAACTAACAATAAACTACTCTCTGGTCAGAGATTCTGTCATGCCTCGCCCATCGCCGGCGAAGCATACGCCTTACATAACCCTCCACTGGGGGGGCAAAAATTTGGCAGCGATGGTGAGTCAATTGGACTTGCCAAGAGCAACACATTTTTCTTAATCCCAGAATATATACATATATGTGCAGAACATGAAATAAAATATAGTGCACACGCACTGAGTACAGAACATATCAAGCAAAGACAAAATGTATACACAATGAGTACAAATGAAATGACATAAAGTGCACACGCACTGTCGTTCAGAATATATCAGCAAATCACAAAATGTATATGCAATGAATACAAATCATGTTAACAAAATGACGAAAGTGCACGCGCACTGTAATACAGAACATATCTGGGAATCACAAAAAAATGTATACGTAATGAGTACAAATGGCATAAAGTGCACACGCACTGTAAAACTCTCTAATATTTTTACAACAAATAAACATATCAAGGAGTGAAATAAAGTGCACACGCACTATAGAAGTATTTAGTATTTTTAGGACAACTGATCTTGTTAACAAATGAAATGAAGTGCACACGCACTGTATATGTCTTTATCATTTTACAAGAATTAGGAAAGGAATGGGAAGGATTGCGTCATGGTTGTAGCACTTTAGTTTGCACGCAGCTGCACTGAAAGTCCATATCTTTCTACAGAAGCACAACACCAAGTGAGACAATCTGAAGCTCTTTTCCTTGAAGTATTAATCAGTGTAGCCAAGACACTGAAATGTCGTAATAATATTCCATGCTATCATTTTGGTAGTACACTAGGTACACCAAACAGTGGGACCATAATAACATCTCCATCGCTCAAGGTGGTGGACAGCATGTCGTGTCAACACCATGTTCTTGTAAAGTAGACCAACGTAGAATTAGTGCAAAAACCAAATATAGTGCTCCATGATCATGAGGATAGACAGGACAAATGGATATTGCAGTAATTTCTGGTAATTAGGTCAGAAGGTGAAGGACATTAAGTCACATAGTAGTCTTCATTGAGAATAACACTAGTCTAACAACTGATTTGAGTAATTGGTGGCACTCATCGCCCAGTTACTGAACTTTTCTGTACCATGTATGTAGTATTACAGAATAATGTTCATAAATTATCTGAATATAGTAATTATTGGCACTCATTGCCCAGTTACAAACCATCAGAAGTCATCATTCAAAACAGAAGCTAATGAATGGCATAGTATTAACATAAATCACTTAATTATAGTAATCATTGACATCATAGGTCATCTTATTACAGTAATCAGTGGCATTCATTGGCCAGCTACAAAGCATTTTTTTTGCGTTATTCAGAAGGCATTATTCAAAATGAGTTAATCATCGGCATACCATTTATACATAATTAATCTAATTATAGTAATCATTGGGATCATAGGTCATCTTATTACAATAATCAGTGGCATTCATTGGCCAGTTACAAAGCATTTTTTTTGTATTATTCAGAAGTCATTATTGAAGTGACATACTATGCATAGCTGATCGGTATTACTCAGAACTCTCTTAAACTAGTAGCATTATTTGGGACTGGTTATTCCTTTGTTTGCTTTTGAGTTATTGCTGCAAATGAAGATGTGTAACGTCATTCGTCATGAGTCAGCTGTAGCAAGGTTATGAAACAAGTAGAGTATATGTGATCACATTCATAAACGACATAGGTTTAATAAACAACTATTTATACCACATTAATTTCATGAATAATTTCTCCTGCAAAATATACAAAATGGATTATGAAACGGAAAGAAGAAACGCATATTATGCTGAAAAGTAGTGAACTTCGAATTAACAGGTAGTGAAATGTGTATAAAAATATACATATATGTTCTCTAGCTGTCCTTTCCAAAACCTTCAGTCATCATACCATGCGATATAAGACATACTGTCAAAACGAACTGCAACAAATACTTAAATAACTACTTAGCATCTCTTAACTAACAGTAAATATATAAACTACATCATTATCCTAATCTGTAAAGAAAAACTTCATTATTCATATTACCATAACTCCATTATTATCATCACCTGTAAAGAAAAACTTCATTATCCATAGTAGCATATTCTTCATCAATATTCATCACCATTCATTATCATCTGCAAAAAAGTCACTTCATTATTCATTATACAACTATTCCTTATTTCTAGCATATTTCATCACTAAAACTAAAGATGTGTAGTTCTGTCTGACAGCCTGCATCAATCGCCTCGTATTATGAAAGAAAAAATTAGTTAAGACTGCTATCATACGATGTGTATAGTATATTCTTGTTAATGCTTGTTAATTCTGATCCATTTACTCTTCATCACGAGGTATTGCATCCTCTTTCGTTCATTCCGAAGGTGAAATTCCCATTTCTGTTTAATTTATTTCGTTTACACGTTATTTCTTTCTGAAAATGATGAACAAAGATTAATGTCTTGCATTTAATTTATATACCCATTAGATAAAAACTGGTTTATAGTAACATAATTGAGCATACAGCATAGCATGACAGAAAACGTAATATGTCAACAACATCGACAGTGTTCAGAAGCAAAAATGTACACAGTGTATCACAATGTAGCAGCAAAAAAAAAAAAAAGTAAAATAGTCACGATGTTTAGCTATCATAAGGAAAAATGTTAAAGTCAACTGGTGTTTGTTATATCTTAAATATTTCATAGTACATACAAACAAAACAGGAAAACAATCATACATACATAAAAAATGGAAAATATGCACGGTCTGATGTGTAACGACAAGAAAAGCGACCTGCTAACCTTACCTTGCCGGGCTCTTGCCAAGAAAAAATTACGATAATCATCAGT
This sequence comes from Schistocerca nitens, assembly GCF_023898315.1. Classification (NCBI taxonomy): domain Eukaryota; kingdom Metazoa; phylum Arthropoda; class Insecta; order Orthoptera; family Acrididae; genus Schistocerca; species Schistocerca nitens. Next base: position 432,768,842 of record NC_064615.1, on the reverse strand, counting down.
AGGTGTTCATGTGAATATAATTGCATAAGCGGTCATAAAAAATTAGGAAATGGCATTACAGTGTGATAAATCATAAAGTATCTTCATTCAATAAAAGGTTTGACGTTCGACACGTGGTGGTTCCCTTTGGTTTTTCTGGTTCTCAAAGTTTCGACGTGTACTACATTGGGGTGAGGAATGCTGCGAGTCCGATATGGACCTGCGTATAGAAGTTCAAATTTACTGCACCTACCTTTTCCTCTATTGGATAAATAGTGTGTACGTACTAATATCTTCTGTCCAATGTGAAAGTCACGGCGTATACAAACCTGTTTTTGCTGTCTTCTCCGGCGCTCTGCGGCACGTTTGATGTTGTTCAGCGCAATGTCAATTATTTCATGGTGTCGTAGTCGACGAGATGTAGGAAATGTTACTAATTCTTTAATTTTGTTAGGTGGTTCAACATTTTTCAGTATAACAGACGGAGATAGCATAGTAGATTCATTCGGTATGGAATTAATTACATCCTGGAATGAGAGTGTGTGTGTGTCCCAATCGATATGTTTTTTATGGCAGTAAATTCTACACAGTTTACCAATTTCTTTCATTAATCGTTCACAAGGGTTCGAAGAAGCATGGTACCTGGATATATAGACCGGAGAAATGTTTCTAGCTCGTAACATACGTGTCCATATAGCAGATCGAAACTGTGGTCCATTGTCGGAAATTACTTTCAACACATGCCCTACATGAAATAGAAAATGTTTTACAAATGCTTTCGAAACAGTTTTAGCAGTAGCTTTGCGTAACGGAGTGAAGGTAACAAATTTTGAAGTGAATTCAACAGCGACAAAGATGTAGCAAAAACCTCCATTAGTTCTGGGAATAGGACCAAAAATGTCTACAGCGGCCATATGTCTTAATTTAACAGGTACAATGGGATGTAATGGAGGAGTATGTGAAGTCGTATCTGATTTAGCTTTCTGGCAGATTTTACATGACGCTAAAACTCGTCGAATACGTTTCTCCATGTTGGTAAAATAACAGTTCTGTCTCAGTATAAGAAAACATTTTCTAGCTCCGTAATGTGCATAACTTAAATGAGTATACCAGATTAATTTGTTAACAAGTTCGTCAGGAATGCATAATAACCAATTGTTGCTGTCAGGATGAGAGCGGCGAAACAGAATGTCATTGCGTACAGTGTAATGGTTTGTAATGGTAACATTATTCCTATCTTGCCAAAGGTGTTTGACTTCTTTCCATACGTTGTCTTTACTCTGCTCTTGTGCTATGTCTTGTAATGACGACGAAATGAAATTTTCAAATGCAACTTGTTGAAAGTATATGACGCTGAAATTTGCTTTGCAGAAGTTGGTTGCGATGTCTTGCTGATTGTTGCTGAGAGAACGGGATAGTGCATCTGCTACAATATTTTGTGTACCAAGAATGTGAACAATTGTAAAATTAAATTCCTGTAGATAAAGTTTCCATCTACTTAATCTGTCGTGTGTAAATGTAGCCGAAAGTAAAAATTGTATCGCTCTGTGGTCTGTGTAAACCGTAGTGTGTCTTCCATAAAGAAAATGCCTAAATCTGGTAAAAGCCAATACAACACATAATGTTTCAAGTTCTGTAACAGAATAATTTCGTTCAGCAGGTGACAGAATGCGACTTGCAAAAGCGATGTTTTTAATTACTGTACAACCATCTTCATCAATTTCCTGGAAAATATGTACGCCTAAAGCGGTGTTAGAACTGTCGGTGGCAATAGAAAAATTTCTGGTAAGATCTGGGTGCGATAAAAGTGGTGCATTCAACAAGGCTTGTTTTAGGTTCACAAATTCAGAATGTGCTTGCCTATCCCAGGACCAAATAGTGTTTTTACCTGTCAATTGACATAATCTAGGGGTGTCTAAAGCAGAGTAATGAATAAATTTACGAAAAAAGTTAATTAAACCCAAAAAACTGCGTAGTTGTTTTTTCGTCGTAGGAAGAGTAATGTCACGTAAAGCTTGAAGTTTTTCCGGGTCAGGCGTAATGCCCTCTGCTGAAATTACATGTCCTAGAAATTTTATAGAAGTTTTACCAAAGTGCGATTTACTGTGATTAACTGTGAGTCCTTGTGCACGAAAGGTTTGCAACAGTCGTTCAAGAATCGGATTGTGTTCAGACCAGTTAGCTTCTGCAATAAGAATGTCGTCTACGTACGTTGTGATTCTGTCTTTAAGTTCTGTCGGAAGTATTGTATTCAAACCGCGAATAAAAGCTGCTGAAGAAATAGTTAAACCGAACGGTAATTTGCAAAACTGGTAATAGTCACCAAAACAGAGAAAAGCCGTGTACTTTCTGCAGTTCGGATGGAGCTGAATTGGCCAAAATCCCGATTTCAAATCTAATGTGGAATAAATAGCAGTACCATGAAATTTTTGTAGAAGTTCTTCTAGTGTTTGAGGGCGATCTGTTTCATTAATAATAATGTCATTGATGTGACGCGAATCAAGTACGAGGCGAAGTGAACCATCTTTTTTCTTAACAATATGGAGCGGGTTTATGTACGGAGTAACTGCTGGTTCAATAATTCCTTGGTCAAGCATAGCTTGCAATTCTTTCTTAACTTGTTCTCTGTGAATATATGGAATGGGATAATGCTTGGCTTTAAACGTGTCGTGCTGTTTTAACTTGAAATTCATACATAAAACCGGACATAGTACCAGGAACGTTGTCAAAAACTGGAGCTTGCTGTAAAAGAATTTTGCGTAGTTGCGTGCGTTAGTCGTCTGTATTTGCACTGCTCTGTTTAACTTTATCAGAAATCGTCTGTATAACGTCATAGTCGGCTTCGTCTGGAGTATTATAGTTGTGTACGTACGTATCTGTGAACAATGTGGAATTACAGTCTATGTTACGTGATGCGGAAATCACCTCTGTACGATTAATTTTTTGTTCTTCTGCAGATAAAGAGTGCTGAAATTCTAAAGCTAGTTGTACATTTTCATCCTTCAACATTAAATAGGAATTTTGAAAGTCAATAATGGCATCGTGTTGTACCAGAAAATTCATACCTAAAATAATGTCTGTCGTCAATAAGGGAACAATCCAAAAATTTGAGTGAAATGTATGACCTGCAATACAAAATGATAAATGTGTCTGTAATTTTACATCTACTCCTTTACTCGATACTGCTCCTTTTACTTTCGTTTTGCCTAATGGTAACGTAGGATAGCTATTCTCTTTGTTACACTCGTTGAAAGTTTCTTCATTTATAACTGACATAGGTGATCCAGAATCGATTACTGCTGAAAATTTCGATGATCCAATTTTAACTTCGATGACAGGGTGTGAAATGGTTGTTTGAACAACTGATCTTTCCTGCAAAAGAGTGTCTCGGATGCCGTCAAAAGTAATAACATTTTCGTGAACAAGATTCTGTGTATCTGAAGTATTGCTTAAGTTGCTGGAAGATGCAACCTGTACTGTATCTAGTCAGATTCTATCTGACGTGTTATTATTTTCGGGAGGATGCTGTGGCATTTCGACTATTTGAACTGTTCTGTTATTTCTCCCAGGCGTATTACGCTCTGGATGATACCTACTGTCTGGTTCATTCATGATAATATGTTGTTGCTGATGTTCTTGCTGCTGATAAGATCGACTGTTATTAAATGGACGCTGAAAATTGTGCTCATTATTTTTACGTCTGTCGTGATAGTCATTTCTAAACGGTGCATTGCGATAGGAATTGAAATAGTGTGTTTTCTGTACGTACTGATTTCCTTGTTGCTGTATGTTACTATTTGTTGGAGCTGACGCTATACGCGTACGCGGCGAAACATTAAAGCTTGGTTGACCTTGTAGACTACATTGTTGGTTAGGTATGCTAACCGGTTGGTTTTGTTGCTGTTGTTGGGAAAAACATCTATTGTTACCAAAATATGGTTCCTGTTGCTCATAATTTTACACATACTCATGATTAAAATTTTGTCTGTTATTAAAATTATCGTGGTTGTCATTTCTGGACCGTCTAATGATAACTGTCACTTTCGGTAAAATTTGTCGTATCAGGTTTTTCTTTACTCATTTCTTAATCCTAGATAGAGAAATAGTTGAAGAGCTGTTTTGATAGATATAAAGGATAGTAGAAGAGAAGGCAGCAGTGCAGAAAACTAAAGATGAAACAGCACTACTACAGCTCGGGGCCCTGTGCACGCTATGGCAGATATTCATTAAAGCGTAATGAATCCTCTGAGGTCAATTACGCGCTGCAAATACATTTTAGCTTTTGCGTTACAGGCAATGCCAGTGAAAAATCAAAAGTAAATTGTTGTATCCATGCTAATTCTAGTTTCTGCATTACAGGTAATGGCGGTGAAAGTACAAAAATAAATCGACGTATCCAGTTCAATGCGTGTACCTGTGCTCTGTCATTTTCAAATACCTTAGATTTTTTTACGGATAGAAAATGCTTATAATCAAAATTATCGTCTCTGAATTTGAGAACACGTTCAGGTTCGTGTGAGAATTTGTTTGTCTGTGTCATTTTAAGTCGCGTAGTTTTTCGGATTTTAAGTCGCATAGTCTCTGTAAATTGCTTAAGTTATACTGGCTGTACGAGTGTGAGATATGTTCGGAATGTGGCGTATACTGTGCCGTGTTGTTGAGTGAAACATTTTTCATTTCTGTCACTTTAATACGTTCGTCAATTTGACTGTTCTGTTGGTCGAATTTCGCGTCTACTTTTGCATCCAGCGTGCGCGAAATTTCTGCTGTCATTAATTTAAATTCGTCGCGTAACTGTGTTGCGTTTTTAGGACATTGTTCAGCGACTGCACTAATTTCATCTCTAACTGATTCTGTTGTGGCTGCATGTGTATTATTTAGTTCTTGTGCAACAGACGTAATTTCTTCATTACTGTTCCTAGCATGAGCCTTACTTTCTTCACATGATTGTTCTTTAATATCATGGCGTTGCACGGTAACGGCTGTAATCTTTTCACTAAGTTGTTTGTTCTGTTGTTCACATTTCTTATCGACTTCCGTATCCAGAGTGTGTGAAAGTTCTGGTGACTTTAAATTAAACTCGTCGCGTATCTGTGTTGCGTTTTCTGAACATTGTTCAGTGACTGCATTAATTTCATCTCTAAATGATTCTGTTGTGCCTGCATGTCTACTACCTAATTCTTGTGCAACAGATCTAGTTTCTTCACTATTGTCCGTAGCACAAGTCTTATTATCCTCACGTAATTGTTCTTTAGTATCATCACGTTGCACTGTAACGGCTGTAATCTGTTCACTAACTTGTTTGTTCTGTTCGTTCGTCAGTTTGAAACTTTCATTAAATTATTTGATCGACCTGTCATATTTTTCATTACGTTGTTTGAGATTTTCATTGATTTGTAGTAATAATGCCATAACTTGATCCCAGCCAAAATTAGCGGCTCTATTCTCTGTTCTGTGTGTTGGTGTATCTGAATTTGTCACGTTTTCTGTAACCATTTGGTCATTCTGTAATTTTTGAAAAGGTTTGCCAATCTGATGTACACTGTTGGTCACTAAATCGGAATTAAATAAATCTGTCGTATTTTGAGTATACTGTTCATTTTCGTTAGAAAAAATTGTCTGTTCGTTACGTAAATTTTGCAAACCGGATGTGCCAAGCTGGGCAGCGTTTATTGTAACAGAACGTCCCGCGTCATCAATTGTCGTTAAATTAACAGACGACACAATTGATTTTATTTGCTCATCACTAGTATCAAAATCAATATTAGTGGTCGGTACGCACTGATTGTCTGTAAATGGAGGATTGTCATCATTACACTGAGAGTCGCAAATATTATCGGTCAAATTATTAGACTCGGTTATTTCGCTCATTACACATCGCGATGTACTGTTAACAGTTGCCCGCATCTCGTGGTCGTGCGGTAGCGTTCTCGCTTCCCACGCCCGGGTTCCCGGGTTCGATTCCCGGCGGGGTCAGCGATTTTCTCTGCCTCGTGATGGCTGGGTGTTGTGTGCTGTCCTTAGGTTAGTTAGGTTTAAGTAGTTCTAAGTTCTAGGGGACTTATGACAACAGCAGTTGAGTCCCATAGTGCTCAGAGCCATTTGAACCATTTTTTTGTTAACAGTTTTTCGCGGCATTTTTACACAAATCACAATTATTCACAAATGAATCAAGGACAATGCAAAATGCAACAAACACAATTATAACAAAGAGCAACAAATTGCAGATGATCTGTGGAAGAAAGAGTGACAAATTAGTAAATGCGTTGCGCCAAATGCTAATTACATTTAAGTAAATAAGAGCAGATATATGACTATTTATCAGAAGATTCACAAAGAAATACGATCCTGGCCGGATGTCGCCAAGTGTAACCTCCCAGCAGAAAATATGTTAAATAAAAAATGTGAAATGGAACCAAGCGTAACCTCCCCACACAAATCTATGAATGATAATAGACCATAAACCACACAATAATATTAATTAAATAATGAACCATGAACGAAATATAACCTCCCAACAGAAATGATAATATCTGGTAAATTTTATAAGGACAGCTGCGCTGACCTTCGGCCCTGTATTCTCAATAAAAAAATAAAAATTCTTACCTCAATAAAAACTGCAATTATATCTGCTCTTAATTATACATTCTTCGACACAGCTTCGTGCAATGCTGGCGTATATGTTTTTTTTTTTATTCTTGGAAGCAATGATAATGCTTTGGAAATTCAAATGAATGCTTTTCTTTAAAAGATTTACTTTACTTTACTTTACTTTAAAAGATTTACTTTATATTATAAAAATTATTATTGGGGCATTTTTTTAACAAATTAAATTACAATTAACGTGCATTATTAATTATGCGCAAGGCTGCTTCTTTACCTTCTACAACAATACTCATCCTCCAGAGTCCTGACCAGAGTCGCAACCAGAGCACACAGCCGACGCATGCCGACTCAGCGCAGACTACTACCGTCCACTCGCTACACTTGGCAGCGATGGTGAGTCAATTGGACTTGCCATGAGCAACATATTTTTCTTAATTAACTAACTTTACAATCACAGAATATATATATATATATATATATATATATATATATATATATATATATATGTGTGTGTGTGTGTGTGTGTGTGTGTGTGTGTGTGTGTGTGCAGAATATGAAATAAAATATAGTGCACACGCACTGAGTACAGAACATGTCAAGCAAAGACAAAATGTATACACAATGAGTACAAGTGAAATGACATAAAGTGCACACGCACTGTAGTTCAGAATATATCAGCAAATCACAAAATGTATATGCAATGAATACAAATCATGTTAACAAAATGACGAAAGTGCACACGCACTGTAATACTGTAATACTGTAATACAGAACATATCTGGGAATCACAAAAAAATGTATATGTAATGAGTACAAATGGCATAAAGTGCACACGCACTGTAAAACTCTAATATTTTTACAACAAATAAACATAATGAGTACAAATCATATTGACAAATGACAAAAATGCACACGCACTGAAGTTCAGAACATATCAAGTAAAGACAAAATGTATACACAATGAGTACAAAACATATTAACAAATGGCAAAAGTGCACACGCACTGTAGTTCAGAACATATCAGCAAATCACAAAATGCAATGAATACAAAACATGTTAACAAAATATGTACTTACAGGGAGACATCTGGTATATATTAAGTATATAAGTAATAAAAGTGGAAACATCTCCGAAAATTTTAAATCTATTGCTTTGATATTTCGAGACAACGTTGAATTCTAATATGGGCATGTTTATAGGTACCTGATTTTTTAATTTTTAATATGTGAAATACATGACGCATAAATATGGATATGAAACTTCTTGAGATTTTTGTGACAGCGTTTCCCAATTATTAAATTTATAAAATTTTATATATTACATATATTTAAAAATTAGTGAAATAAAACATGCAAGTATACCATTGGAACGTTGTTGCAAAATTTCAAGGCAATCGGTAAATAACTTTGGTACTTTATAATTAAAACCCTCTACATTTTCCATAAAATTACTAACGTAGATGTTCGTTTCTTCAAAATCTCGAATCTCCGAAGGCTCTTCACAATATACTTTAAAAGTTTGACACAAAGCTGCATTTGAATATTCACGTGTTTTTCTTTACCTACTGGAACGCTATATGGTGTATACAACATATGTTCGTAATGAAACGGGAAATGTAAAGATGTTTTGTTCACCGTCGTTAATCTCCGATAGTTTGTGACCAATTGCTTTGAAATTTTGACACAACGTTGAATTCTGATACAGGCGTGTTTTTAGGTACCTGATTCCGTAATACGCGTACAAGTATATTTTCAATACATATAATACGTAAATACGTATTTGTAACAAATAAGGGGAAACGTTGTAAGCAAAAATTTCAAATGCAGCTTTCCGATTTACTGCCAATTTTTACACGTTACTGTAATATGCTTCAGCCGGCCGCGGTGGTCTCGCGGTTCTAGGCGCGCAGTCTGGAACCGTGCGACTGCTACGGTCGCAGGTTCGAATCCTGCCTCGGGCATGGATGTGTATGATGTCCTTAGGTTAGTTAGGTTTAAGTAGTTCTAAGTTCTAGGGGACTGATAACCACAGCAGTTGAGTCCCATAGTGCTCAGAGCCATTTGAACCATTTTTGTAATATGCTTTTTGAAACGATGTTAGCAAACAGGAAAGATGTAATTATGACTTATTGGTTTATGATTAGAATATTACTATAGAATCTGAATTTACGATAACAGTAAACGAGGCTCACTGTAAGAGAGATGCAGGAAGAAGAGATAGACAGAGGGGAGCGAGGAAATCGACTTGGGAAGAGTGAGATGGATGGATAGAGGGGGCAGGAGGAGATGAAGAAAGTGTGGGGAGGAGATGATGAACAGAGAGAGGGGGTAGCAGGAGGAGACGGACAAAGAAAGGAGGAATGGTAGAAGGACAGAGACAGAGAATAAGAGGAGGTAGGATGTGTATCCAAACCCCATACATATTATAAACGTGTTGTAAGGCGTATGCTTCGCCGGCGATGGGCGAGGCATGACAGAATCTCTGACCAGAGAGTAGTTTATTGTTAGTTGTTGCTTGTCGTGAGTCTGCGCTAGTCTGCGCGAGTCGACAGTAGAAGTCAGTCTGCAGTAGTAGTCGGTTGGCTTTAGTAGCCAGTGGACGGTAGTAGTCTGCGCTGAGTCGGCATGCGTCGGCTGTGTGCTCTGGTCGCGACTCTGGTCAGGACTCTGGAGGATGAGTATTGTTGTAGAAGGTAAAGAAGCAGCCTTGCGCATAATTAATAATGTACGTTAATTGTAATTTAATTTGTTAAAAAATGCCCCAATAATGATTTTTATAATATAAAGTAAATCTTTTAAAGAAAAGCATTCATTTGAATTTCCAAAGCATTATCATTGCTTCCAAGAATAAAAAAAAAAAAAACATATACGCCAGCATTGCACGAAGCTGTGTCGAAGAATGTATAATTAAGAGCAGATATAATTGCAGTTTTTATTGAGGTAAGAATTTTTATTTTTTTATTCAGAATACAGGGCCGAAGGTCAGCGCTGCTGTCCTTATAAAATTTACCAGATATTATCATTTCTGTTGGGAGGTTATATTTCGTTCATGGTTCATTATTTAATTAATATTATTGTGTGGTTTATGGTCTATTATCATTCATAGATTTGTGTGGGGAGGTTACGCTTGGTTCCATTTCACATTTTTTATTCAACATATTTTCTGCGGGGAGGTTACATGATGACCACAGGTGTTAAGTCCCATAGTGCTCAGAGCCATTTTGAACCACATCGGCCGGCGACGCTTATCCTTGGGTTATCATGCACTGCCGCTAGTATAGCTATTTCATTAGCTTGTGTACCACGATTGCTTCGTTTCCTTTCGCCGGTCTGTACGCTGCCATCAAACTTAAAGGCGTTCACAACTTTATAAAAGAACGAACGAGAACAAGCAATATCTGGAAAACGCCCGGTGTACAAGGCAACAGTAGCCCCAACATTTCTTCTTCATGCTCCGTAAATCAGGATCATTTCAGTGTTTTCTTCTGTGGTTGCAACATTTATCGCCCACTTGCACGCATGTTGTCGAAATGATAGGTAGGTGTGCAGGCAATAAAAACTGCGCGAGTGTTGTAATGCTCAGAGCCTCTATCTTCTCTACGTCCGCACGGTACATGAGCTCCGGTCGCAGCGTACTGCTTAGGATGCGTCATAGTTCGCTACACGACAACGGTGGAATGTCGAGAAGTGCCCCTGTTCGATATGTCATGGAATGCAGCGTTGCGAATGGGGCTTCCAGTTAGAAGTTATGAAATACTGGCCTCTCCTACCCTCGGCATGGAGGTGAGATCCCACGTGCCATTGGATATTACGGGGGCGTTGAGTGGCATGTCGTAAATTACGATTCTGTACCCATTTCTATTCGTCCGATTACAGCGCCATCTGTGGTGAAACGAAGAAAATGCTTCAGACAAAACATATGTAGATTTTTACCATAGAATAGTGATCTGCAGTAGAAAAATGGTGGTTCTAATTGAAGATTTCATAGCTACCCCCCGCCAGACATACATGGGTTGGGGTGGCACGTCAAGTGTGGTATCTAAGGATGTCCCCGTCCGAGACAAACAAATTTGAATCATAACTTTTTTGATCTGATGTGTAGGTTTCAAGATACCTTAATGTCTACAGTTAATGCAACATTGTGTTAAAATATTAAAGCAATCGGTCAAGAACTTTCGGAGATAATTGGGTTTGAACAAACGAAAGAATACATTAGTATTTATATAGATATGTTACACATGATAATGTAATACACAAAGATCTTACTAATTGTAGATTAAATGACTAACATACACAGTATTATATTGCCATTAAGTCCTATTACCTTGGATCGCGTGATGGGTAGTACAGTGTAAGGGGGCTGTTTAGGTTTTTATATTGGTAACGCCACGTAGCGCTCGGTATGAAAATCACTGACTGTGCTGTGTGCAGTCTGTGGCTGATTTGCATTGTTGGAATATTTGCAATTTTAGTGTTGGGCAGTTGGATGTGAACAGCGCGTAGCGTTGCGCAGTTGGAGGTGAGCCGCCAGTAGTGGTGGATGTGGGGAGAGAGATGCAGAATTTCGAGAGCGGACGATCTGGACGTGTGTCCATCAGAAAGAGTAAATTTGTAATACTGGATACCATGAACTGATATATATATATGATAACTGTTGAACATTATTAAGGTAAATACATTGCTTGTTCTCTATCAAAATCTTTCATTTGCTAACTACGCCTATCAGTAGTTAGTGCCTTCAGTAGTTAGAATCCTTTATTTAGCTGGCAGTATTGGCGCTCGCTGTATTGCAGTAGTTGGAGTAATGAAGATTTTTGTGAGGTAAGTGATTCTTGAAAGGTATAGGTTATTGTTAGTCAGGGCCACTCTTTTGTAGGGATTATTAAAAGTCAGATTGCGTTGCGCTAAATATATTGTGTGTCAGTTTAGTGTTGATCAGAATATGTAAAGACCGAAATGTCTGCGTACGTTCAGCCGGCCGGTGTGGCCGAGCGGTTCTAGGCGCTTCAGTCCGGAACCGCGCGACTGCTACGGTCGCAGGTTCGAATCCTGCCTCGGGCATGGATGTGTGTGATGTCCTCAGATTAGTTAGGTTTAAGTAGTTCTAAGTTCTAGGGGACTGATGACCTCAGATGTTAAGTCCCATAGTCCTCAGAGCCATTTGAACCATTTTTTTGAGTACTTTCAGTTCTGCTCAGCTGTTTGTAAATCAAATAACGTAAGGGGTTTACCAGCACTGTCATTCATAAATTTTTCTAAGGGGATGTTTCATACGTCGACCCTTAGCCGAGGATACCTCACTGGAATCTTCAGATTTTTTCTTGTAGTTTGTGTAATTAGTGTAGTTATTGTTTATTACTAGCGCGTAATTGTAAAGAGAATATCCTTTGTAGTTGTAGTTTGTCATTGTTGTACAGTAAAACAGTTGTGGCATGCATGTAGATTTGCACCAAGTATTTCGCAGCTGCGATTACAATTAATTAGATATTATTTTCAGTGCTATGTTAATGTGTTTTCTTATTTTGCCCTTCAAATTGTGCTTTTCTGTGTTATCGTGTAAAATATTGTGACAATAATGGCGTGTGAAAAACTTAATACTAGTCTCCAAAGTAAACTGAGGAATGACAGTGGAGACGAGAGTAGTGTGTTAGCGCTACGTGGCGTTACCAACATAAAAACCTGAACAGCCCACTTACAACAGCAGTCTGAAAGTTCGAGTGCGCGTTCGTGAGTGCGTGTGTGTGTGTGTGTGTGTGTGTGTGTGTGTGTGCGTGCGCGCGCGCGTGTGTGTGTGTGTGTGTGTGTGTGTTTGTGTATGTGTATGTGTCTGTAGATACGTTTGAGGACAGTAGAAGAGCGGACAATATGAGGGTCTTCTTGTGGCTGTGTGTATGCGTGTGTGTTTGTGATTGTATGTATGAGTACGTGTGTGTGTGTGTGTGTGTGTGTGTGTGTGTGTTTATATGTAGAGGACTTAACTGTATTTTATTAGAACTAACGTCCGAAAGTATTGTTGCAAGGGTGATGGGAATATCTCTTGGTTTGCTGTGCTAGACACGCAGTGCATTAGCGTATGTGCTGCCCCGCATTCCACGGAGTCTGTACGCCTATACGGGCGGCTCCCAGTGGAAACGTAAGCCTTGCGCGGAGCGGCGCGGCGCCGGAGCCATCCGTCTCCTTGTTGACGGCTGACAGTTGACGGCGGCTTAGGCGGCCACCCGTCCCACGTCTCGCGTCTCGCGTCGTTAGCCGTTGCTGCGTCCTCCGGCGCCGCTCCTCAGGAAATTGTCTGTACACGCACTGAACAAAAAGCGACCTTCCCAAAGCGGTCTACGACTCGTAGCTTCACTTTAAATTCTGTTTCCTGCCGTCTAAGGATACCTTACAAGTAGCATTGCGTGTCGTGAATCAAAGTATCTCTTATAACCTCAAGCAGGGGTACCGCGATGTCACCAGCTGCGACTTTGTATGAAGGTAGGATTTGGCACTTATGCTAAAAAAAACTTGCTCCTCTTCTCGCAGCAGCGTACACTAGATGGCTAGTGGAGCGAAGCGTACCTAGTGACTGAAAAAAAAAAAAAAAATGCGGAGGGCACATACGCTTAGAAGAAGGATCGCAGACCAGACTCACATAATTATCACCCTGCTAGCTGAAAAACTCGGCATTGCCCGGGTATTATTCATTTTCTATTAGAAACGAAAACAAAATGTGAACTGTGTTTTTAGTGAAGTAATGAAAGAATTTCACCCCCGTGTATTCGTGAAACCACTTTTGAAATTACGAAACAGTCGTACAAAGAAATACGCGTAACTTTCAAATATGTATGTGCAGTATTCAAATTAAGAGTCATGCTACCGGACAGTTTCTGTAGTCCGGGCGCAGCCGTGATTTTATAAACGACTCTGTGGCAACACCTCTTCATAGCTCCGTAGACCACCGTTTGCGCTTCTTAGTTGAAAGCTGTCAAAAGACCTGCCAGTTGTCAGACATTTCCCCCTGACCAGACGAAAAGAGTGTTTTAGCAGTAAAGAATAAGTGTATTAAAACGTCATGGATGACACGGCATATTTTCACATATCTCAGTGTTTATGAGGTCATATCTCTTGAACTACGTGTCGTGCAATAATATATACTGGTGTCCAAAATTAAAGCAACAACCGCCATTTTCCCGCCATATGTCTAATTCACGATATAATCATACAAACTGTCAATCAGATGTCCGTCTGATTGTGTTCTGCGCGGTGGATGGCATTCCGATCAACAGGCAACCGTACCAGCGATGACGTCAGGTGATCTATGAAATGAAATAGTATCTGCCAGGTAGCCCACATCCACAATCGCCGTGTACACAGTCACAGACGGCGCAATATGACACAGAAAAGATGCCAGTCGGTGGGGGGCCATAGACAAATGGTTCAAATGGCTCTGAGCACTGTGGTTCAAATGGTTCAAATGGCTCTGAGCACTATGGGACTTAACATCTTAGGTCATCAGTCCCCTAGAACTTAGAACTACTTAAACCTAACTAACCTAAGGACATCACAAACATCCATGCCCGAGGCAGGATTCGAACCTGCGACCGTAGCGGTCGCGCGGTTCCAGACTGAAGTGCCTAGAACCGCTCGGACACACCGGCTAGCGGAGAGACCATAGAAAGAAAGGAACCAGGACAGTCGCAAACTGATGATGCCCGATGACTTAATGTGAATCGTTCTGTTGTTTCTCGGATGTGGCCCTAGTTTAGAGACTGAAACTGTATCCCGAAGACCAGAGCAGGGCCGACCCCGAGTGACTTCAGAAGAGAGGACAAGGGCACGGCAGTACCACCTTAGTACTGTACGGCATCTGGCATCTGTCCTCGCAGCATCAACTGGACGTGTTGTATAGAGGCACAAGGTGTGCAGAAGGCTTCAACAGAGCGGCCTTTCTTGTCGGAGACCTGCTTTAGTCAAGGGAGCGTCTAGAGTGAGTCAGCAACGAGCCACCTGGACGGTCGTACAGTAGGCCAATGCTGTATACACAGATTAGTCCTGATTCTTGATGGATTCGCATATATGGGGAAAGTGGAACACGATTTCGGGACCCAAACATTGCGGAAACACACAGATATCGAGAAGGATCCCTAATGGTGCAGGCAGGGATTGTGTTTACCACTCGAACACCTATTAATTGTACGGGTGAACTGGCAGGTTTTAACTGCTGTCAGGTATCTTAACGATATCTTGGGCCCTCATTTGCGAGGTGCTGTGGGCCAGACTTCGTACTGATGGGCGATAATGCTTGACATCATAGAGCATGGGTGATTGATGCTTTCTTGGGAGCGAGAAATATTGCACGCATGGCATAGTCTGCTAGATCTCTTGGTGTGAATGCCATAGGGCTTGTGAGCGATGGGCTAGGGACACGGCGTTCATCACGCAGCATCCACCGACCACTCTCCAAGACTGTGAGCACCTCTGCAGGAAGGACGGGCGTTATTGCCTCAACATGAGATTGACGACATCATTCACAGCATGCCCCGTCGTTGTCAGGCCTTTATTGCTGTTAGAGGTGGTCATACCCCATACTGAGCACGTTAACCTGTCGTCGGAATGTGTGTGAAAATCAGTTAAGTTGGAAAACCGTTATGTATGGTGTAGTTGTTTACGTTCTGTATTCTTTACGTTGATTTACTGTACTAACGCCTGTTAATACCGTTTTGTGGCAAAATGAAGAATTTCTGTTTGCGTAGGTACATTCAACGACACGTGTATATACTGTCTGCGAAGTATATTGAAAATATAGTAGCAAAGAAATAATTAATTTAAACGTAATGCCTGATGCTGCAAGTTTTCACGCGTATCAGTGCTTATGACGTCATATCTCCTAATAATCTATATCCGCAGGACAAGTGACCTGTAATTGAGAAAGTATTAATATGATCTCCCATCAGCAGAAGATTCCGAACTAGTTCCCCATTCGGATCTCCTGGAGGGAATTCCAAGGGGGAGGTGACCGTGAGAAAACGAGAGGCTAACCAAAGAAAGAATAATGTCTTACGAGTCGGGGTGTGACATATTAAAAGCTTGAACGTGGTAGGGAAGCTAGAAAATCTGAAAAGGGGAATGATAAGGCTCAGTCTAGAAACGGTGGGGTCGGCTGAGTATAGGGTAACATCAAAACCAGCAGAAAATGGCCACCGTTGCAAGTCGAAGATGAAGAGACAGAGAAAGTATATGGAGATATTGAAAGACTAATTCAGTACTTAAAGGTAGATGAAAATCTAATCGTTATGGGAGATAGGAATGTGGTTGCAGGTGAGGGAATAGAACAAACGATTACAGGAATGAGAGAAGAGAAATATTAATTGAGTTCTGTAGTAAATTTCAATTAGTATTAGCGAGTACTCTGTTCAAGAATCACAAGAGGAGGAGGTGCACTTGGAATCGGTCAGGAGATACGAGAAAACTTCAGTTATATTACATCGTAGCCAGACAGATATTC
The DNA here is from genome assembly GCF_023898315.1 of Schistocerca nitens. NCBI lineage: Eukaryota > Metazoa > Arthropoda > Insecta > Orthoptera > Acrididae > Schistocerca > Schistocerca nitens. Next base: position 432,752,774 of record NC_064615.1, on the reverse strand, counting down.
CTAAATCAGTTATTGGTTGTAAGGCGTACCCAGGAGCAGAAGCAGACTCAGATCACAAAAGGGTGAAGCTGAGATTAGTCGGGAAGAATCAATAGGCAAGGAACTGGGATTCGGAAGTGCTAAGGAATGAAGAGATGCGCTTGAAGTTCTCTAAGGCTCTAGATACTGCGATAAGGAATAGCTCCGAAAGCAGTTCAGTTGAAGAGGAATGAACATCTCTAAGAAGCACATTCAGAGAAGTTTCGAAGAAAAGCATGGGTACAAAGAAGATAACTGCGAAGAAATCATGGGTAACACAAGAAATACTTCAGCTGATCGATGAAAGAAGGAAGTACAAACATGTTCTGAGAAATTTAGGAATACAAAAATAAAAGTCTCTTAGGAGTGAAATAAATAGGAAGTGGTGGGAACTATGGCGAAATGGCTGCATAAGAAATTTGAAGGAACCGAAATCAAATCACTGTCGAAAGGTCTGAATTAGCATACAAAAAAAAGCAATGCAACCTTCGATAAAATTAAAAGCAAAGGTGGTAACGTTAACAGTGTAATGGGAGTTCCACAATTAAGAGGAGACACGAGTGAAATTTCATCCCGGTCGCAAAAAAATCGTAGTGGATTAAAAATTTGTTTCGTAACATGTCTTGACATGTTTAATCCAGGGGGTAAATCCAATTTGCTAAACAAAGCAGACTCAGATCACAAAAGGGTGAAGCTGAGATTAGTCGGGAAGAATCAATAGGCAAGGAACTGGGATTCGGAAGTGCTAAGGAATGAAGAGATGCGCTTGAAGTTCTCTAAGGCTCTAGATACTGCGATAAGGAATAGCTCCGAAAGCAGTTCAGTTGAAGAGGAATGAACATCTCTAAGAAGCACATTCAGAGAAGTTTGGAAGAAAAGCGTGGGTACAAAGAAGATAACTGCGAAGAAATCATGGGTAACACAAGAAATACTTCAGCTGATCGATGAAAGAAGGAAGTACAAAAATGTTCTGAGAAATTTAGGAATACAAATATAGATTCTTTTCAAAACCCAAAAATCAAACCTTATGAAAAAACATAAGGTTTGATTTTTGGGTTTTGAAAAGAATCTATATTTTTTCAAATCCATAAGTGGGGATGCTGGTTATCAACTAATGTATTCACAAAAATGTTTCTAGCCAAAAATGTTCAAAACTGATGCAGTAGTAGCATTTTTTCGTTTTAGTTATTCTGATCTTTTTCAAAGAAATTGAAGAATAGTGATCTTTTTAACACTATATACATACGGAGTTGAAATGACTTTGTGCCTCAATTAGTTGTTCTAGTTGTATTTTAAGCTGTATTTTAGTAATTGTTGTATTTGCAGCTGTATGGTACACTTTCATGCGGTGGGGTGGCTGTCAGTTCTGGTGTGAGGGGGGGGGGGGGGGACGTGAGGGGAGAGTTTGTGCCTTGAATTAACGATTCACGGCGCAGCTAATGTCCCATCACAACTGACAGTTGAAGCCAACGCTGATGTTGCAATGCTACCTCAGGAGAGTGCACCCACGATTGCAAAACTGCTGCCAAAAACAGTGCCCTACCGAGGCTAGGAGCACGTGGGGCTGATAGTGATGAGCAACTCGGTAACGGGACAGGGAAGGGGGGGGGGTGACTCTGCGGCAGCGCTGGGGGCTGTGCACAGCAGTGGAAGAAGACTTCGTATACGGCACCGAGCCACGGTTGGCGCACTGTCCGGTCCTGTTCGTGTCCCGGCGTGGCTGGCTGAGGGAGTTGGCTAGTGATGAGACAGGTGGATGGCAGTCGTAATGGAGAGGAGCCTCGATGTAGAGGACAGTGTGAAGACGGCCAGTGACAAGTCATTACAGCAAGCGAGGCAGGGCAGGAAGTTAGTGCATAGAAGCAGTGGAGGCAGCCGGGCGGAGTCTGCGATGTGAGCTTGCTATGGCTTCTGGGCTTCTGGTTCTGGGCGCCTTGGACCAAGTGCAGGTTGTGCAGTCAAGACAGAAGCCGGTGTAAGCTGTGGCGTGCACACAGCCACGATCTTGCTGGAAGAGGATGGGCCAGTTGTGGTAAGTACAAAGTTTTGGTGTTGAGACGCCTATGCCTGTGTCTGTTACCTTTTAAGTTGTATAAGTTATTATTTTGCCTTAATGGTGAAGCCACAGAAGGGCCTACTGTGTTAAATCCCAAAGGACCTTTGCTATATAGTGAGCTTTGTTCAGTAAAATGTCTGGTCCGTCCTTAACTGCTGACATTGGACGAACTCTTGATGTCATTTATTGTGACCTGGTCAACAGTGGCCTGGTTCAGTACACATTTACGGTTCAGCTTGGTAATTGGTTGTATTAGTATTAGTTACGGTGCGTCGGCTATAGCTTGGATGTTTTACATATGTTGTGTCTTGAGCTAATACCTGATTACTTTATTTGTTTTTATCATTCCCTTACAGTTTGCATAATTATTTATAGTATGTTAGTGTATTGGTCTGTGCACTCCTTTTTATTTTAAAACTAAAGGTGTTCTCAAAAGTAGTGATTTTTACTGTTTTCTATGTTGTACTAGATGTTACGTTCTGCATACTTGTGAATTGAGTGCAGGCTACTTTGCATATTTTGGTTAGTCACGAATAAAGATGAACTACCAGTTGATTAGAGAGATATTCGAATTCAGTCATTTGTTCCAACTAGTTTATTAAATAAGCACTACTTGTCCGAAATGAGTTCCCTTTCTAATGCGTTCTTCATGCTTCTAGCGATGTCTAGATCATTTACCTTGTCTCGCCACTGTGGAGACGCGGAACACCTGTATTCGTCCGTTGGACCTGGCTGGAAAACCGTCACCGTTACTGACGAATGAAAGCTCGCTACTGTCTTATATGACACTGATCAAGCATGATGTAAGCAATTACCACTTGGTCGACTAGCGCATGCCTATGCGTCTCGCTAAAAGGTCACTGAAATACGGTACCTGACAAAGAAAGTGAAGTATCAAGAGGGAGACAAAATGAAACTTCACAGACTGAGTGGTTACGTGATGTTATTTCAGCGATTACAACATCGAATCAAATATACAAACAAATTGGCAGTATGAGCCCACTTGTCAGGTCAGTATGACATTGCCCCCCGTCTGGCCTGAATGGATGCTCTGATTCAGTTAAGAATAGTGCCATGGAGCTTTTGTAACCTCTCCTTGTAAATCCGCGTGGTGTTTGTAACATATAGCGTATGTACATTTGATTCCCTAATGTTACATCTGCAATGGAGCACTCACGCCTACAAATGATTGAAATAACCGTGCCCTTGACAACCTACACCTAGGGATTTCCGTGAAACGAAATATCGTGTAGTGGTTTTAATTCAGTTTAGCAAATCAAGCCAATTATTCCTATTGGGATGTTACTGGAATGAAACATGATTTGCGTACCGTAAATGAGTTGTTCTCATAAAACGTAGAGAGCACAAATTGAATAAATATGAAGTACACAATGTCATATTCCACCCTAAATGTAATTCTGAGATCGGCAGAACGTATATTTGACTTTCCTTACACCGCGCTCCCCTTTATTAGACGGACATAAAGTTGGCTGATGCTAATTGACTGTGAGAAACAGATGACCTCCACCCTGACTGGCACTTTCATAGGGAGCCCGTTGGACAAGCAAACGGAACTTAACAAATTTACGATCAGTGTTTTCCTATCCATCGAACCGAAGTGCACATACCACCTGTTGAAGTACAGACAGAAGTTATTCTGCACAGATGAGCTGCTCGTTGGGGCTTCACCTGCTGTGCAGGTGATGTACGTGGGTGGCTACGTATAATTCTCTGCCTACAAAGTGGACGCAATATCCCGTCCGCGAACTTCTAGGGCTGAAATAATCTCAGTATAGGACAGGAGCGAGTCAAGATATGTTTTCTCTCTAGCCAAGAACAGAAATTCGAGTAAAGTATTCTTCCGTGAAGAAGCAATTCAGTGTGGGTCAGATGCCACAGAGAGTAAACAGAATAACAACTATGTGCGCAAAGAAACCACTTCACGAGCTCCTTGTGGTGAAATCAGCACTTCTCAAAATTTATCCGCCAGATTTTCCGCTGTGGCTCTCGCCAGAGAAGTCTGTAATGCGGTCCCCTGTGGGAAGAGTCTTTGATCGATCCCCGATCCCTTCAGGGGAGTGCCTCCATACGTCCAATTCATCCTTCACATGCGGCGTCTGCGTTTGTGTTGAGGTGACGAATTAAAGTGGCCATTATGAAAACATTATCTCCCACTGCATGGGTCGTGAATCTGCCAGCCAATCGCCTGAAGCTCGTATTTCTTTTAGAAGATTTTCAGGATGTTTCCACGTCCCCTCCTACATCCTTAGCAGTCCGCCAAATAAGTGACTCTGCTTTTCAGTGGGTAGCGTGTGCCGGCCCTTCCCGTGAGAAGATTCATCGAACGTCAGCTTGCGGCCTTTATCAGCCAGTGAAATGATTACAAATTCGACTCTGCACCGTCAATAGTGATATCATGTAAATCAGAAGGAATTTACAGAATATTAAATGTATGGTGACAAAATCTTCCCACCTTATCCTTGACGCAAGCTAACTAATAACTTTTCTTCCTCTCCTGTGGCAACGTGATCATGTCAGAGTAGTAGGTGCAACCTATGTCCTCAGTTATTTTCTGGATGTATTCCGATCTTTGTTTTTCTCTACTGTTTTTATCCTCTACGGGTCCCTCTAGTACCACGGAAGTTTTTCCCTGATGTCTCAACAGATTTCCTACCATCCTGTTACTTCTTCTCGTCAGTGTTTTTTCATATATTCCTTTCCTCGTCGATTCTCCGGAGAAACTTCTTATTCCTTACCTTATCAGTCCACCTAATTTTCAACATTCTTCTGTAGCATTACAATCAAATGCTTCGATTCTCTTCGTTTCTGGCTTTCCCACAGTCCATGTTTTACTACCATATAATGCTAAACTCTAAATGTACATTCTCAAACTTCTTCCTAAAATTAAGGCCTATGTTTGATACTAGCAAGATTTTTCTTGGCCAGGAATGCCCTTTTTTCCAGTGCTAATCTGCTTTTGATGTCCTCCTTGCACAGGTCATCGTGGGCTATTTTACTGATTAGGCAGTAGAATTTCTGCCAATAATTGTAGAATAACTGGCGCTGGGATGGAGTTGGCATCCAAATTGGGCCCACACATGATCCATCAGGGACAGATCTGGGTAATTAGCTGGCCACTGGAGAACCTCGTCATCACGCAAACCATAAAGACACATGTCATGTGTGAACGGACTTTGTCCTATTCAAACTGGCACCACGACACAGTCGCGTGAGTCAGTATATGAGGACACAAGATGTCGTATGACGAACCGTTGTGTCGTCCGAGTCCCTCCATCATTACTAGCCGTGACCTGAAGTCTTACCTAATGGCTCTCCATGACTTGACCACTGGAGTAATACCGTTGTTACCGTCCAAAACATTAGAAAAATGGGACGTCTCTTAAGACTGCCACCATATTCGTCAGCTTTGATCACGGGGTATAGTACCGAACCACAGTTAATCGCTGAACAAATGCGACGACATTCATCAGCAGTAGTTCTTCCAGGCCAGGGCACCACCACAAACTCTGCAGTTTGTGTTCTGGCAGCCTCTGCGCGCGAGGTGACTCCTTTATCCAGCTGCTGCTAGTCTCAGAACACTGGAGCAGGATGACGCAGAATGTTGTGGGGAGTCCATTACTTGTTTATGGGTGGCAAGCACAGATGTGAAGTGCATACGATGTGATTTGTCCGCAATATTGCAAGCTTTCGTTGTGGTGGTCAAAGGCGGCCGATCGGAGCCTTGACACCGAGAATGGCTGCCTTTACGTCCCCATACGTTGAAACATGGAGCCACCGTCACATCTGTGTGTCCCACAATCTGGATATTGCACGACTCGACCAGCTGGCCGAAACGAGGCCCCATTCAAACGCCGATAACGCTGTCTCAAAGGAGGATGTGGCATCAAAGCGTCCTTCACAGTGACATCTGATGTTGTTCATGACCCTTATGAAACCTAACAGGCCAGCTAAAACACTGAATACGAGCAGCAATAGTGAACTCTTGATGGCCTTTCCACCTGTCACACATTATTGCATTGCAGTCGTTTACAAATCATCGATGGCGTGTACGTGATGTTAAATTATAATCTGACTGTGTCTTCTCGGTGCTTCAGATTTTTGTTGGGTAGCGTGTTTCGTAATATGTGAAAGAGTTTGCGGATTGCTGATGTAGTAAAACCTGCCATGAATTTGTTTGCCAGTTCTTAAGATTTATGTGACTTTTCGGGGAGTATATAACGCCTTTCCATTGTGTGTGTGTGTGTGTGTGTGTGTGTGTGTGTGTGTGTGTGTGTGTGTGCATGTGTTTCAGAATAGCTCTGGACTGTCCGGTGGAACTTCAAGTAAGTTTGGTATACGTATGACATGACGCCAGGAGACAATCATTGGAGTAAGACACCATTAGCATCTTTATTGGTAGGGTGAGTGTGAGAAGAGTGTAGAATGCAAATTAATATAAAATGAAATGCTTTAGCGTCTTATTCATAGTTTCAGAAGTTACTAGGATGGTGAGTGGCTGGTGAGTGATCATGATCACCTTCCCCCAGGACGCAGGAATCAATAGAATGGAGTAACCTGCGGCATCAGCTTACATAAAACAGATGGACCAGCTGCGGATGGGTAGAACTAGCAGACCGTCGACAGGGAAAACTTTCATCCGCACTGGATGACTTCAGGACTGCTGTTGTTCAAGAATGGGACAGGATTAAACACCACACCGTGGGCACTAGTCCAAGAAGGATCCAAACACGTTACGATACACAGAATGGAGCAATAAGGTACTCAATTTTGCCCAGGAGCAGATTTTATTACATACGAGGGTCACTCAAAAAGAAAAGCACACTATTTTTGTAAAAATACGGTTTTCATTCGGCATGTGTGAAACTTTTACAGTATGTAGATACATCCCTCCCGCTTGTTTTCATACTTAGTTCAACCTGTTCCCGTGAGTGGCGTCGTCACAGCATGTCTCCAAGATGGCTGCTGCACTTGATATTCGACATAAGCAACGTGCTGTCATAGAATTCCTGTGCTGTGAAAACGAGACAGGTGGAAACATCCACAAGAGGTTGAAAAAGGTGTATGAAGATGCTGCTGTCGATCGCAATACAGTTAGTCGGTGGGAAAGCAGGTTACGTGATGAAAGCGGGGATGGCAATATTGAGGATTGTCCTCGCAGCGGCAGGCCTCGTACTGCACACACTCCAGACAATGTGCAGGGAGTTAAAGAATTGGTGACTGCTGACAGACGCATCACAGTGAAGAATTGTCACGCTACGTTGGGACAAGGGAAGGAAGTGTTTGCAGAATACTGAAAGTGTTGGCGTTAAAAAAGGTTTATGCCAGGTGGGTTCTCAGGATGTTGACAGTGGCTCACAAAGAAACAAGAAAAACGGTATGCAGCGAACTTTAGAACAGTACGAGAATGGTGGAGATGAATTTCTTGGAATAATTGTGACAGGTGATGAAACATGGCTCTATCATTTTTCGCCAGAGACGAAGAGGCAATCAATGGAGTGGCATCATGCAAATTCACGCAAGAAAAAAATTCAAAACCACACCTTCTGCTGGAAAAGTTATGGCTGCGGTGTTTTTCGATCCCAAAGGACTCTTGCTTGTGGACATCATGCCAAGTGCAACCACCACAAATTCTGATGCATATGTGACGACACTTAAGAAACTTCAAGCTCGATTGAGGTGTGTTCGACCACATCGGCAAAAGCAGGACGTTTTGCTCTTGCACGACAGTGCACAGCCACATGTCAGTCAAAAACCCATGGAAGCGATCACAAAACTCGGATGGACAACACTGAAACACCCGCCTTACAATCCTGACTTGGCTTCATGTGCGCCGGCCGCTGTGGCCGAGCGGTTCTAGGCGCTTCACTCTGGAGCTGCGCTGCTGCTACGGCCGCAGGTTCGAATCCTGCCTCGGGCATGGATGTGTGTGATGTCCTTAGGCTAGTTAGGTTTAAGTAGTTCTAAGTCTAGGGGACTCATGACCTCAGATGTTAAGTCCCATAATGCTTAGAGCCATTTGAACCATTTTTTGGCTTCATGTGACTATCATCTCTTTGGGAAACTGAAAGACTCTCTTCGTGGAACAAGGTTTGAAGATGATGGCTCCGTTTTGCACACTGCCAAACAGTAGCTCCAACAGGTTGGTCCAGAATTTTACCGTGTGGGTATACAGGCGCTGGTTCCAAGATGGCGTTAGGTGGTTGAGAGGGATGGAAATTATGTGGAGAAATGAAAATATTGTTCCTAAACGATGTATCTACACACTGTAAAATTTTCAAACATGTAGAATGAAAGATGGTTTTTTTAAAAAAACCTAATGTGCATTTCTTTTGGAGTGACACTCGTAGATGTGCAAAGACATTCACGTCGAATATAATGCCTTTACTCTCGATAACGCTTTCTTTTTACTTCATCTAATTTTCAGAAGTTTACTGTATGAGGGTTCGATGGATAGTAATGCCTATGAATTTTTAAGGCGAAAATACTTAAGCCTTTTTAAATCAAACAAACATTATTAACAGTGCACATCTTTATTTCTCACGTCAACATATTTATTTCTCAGCTCAGTCACCTTGGCGACGACAACACTTCTCCCAACGAGAGACCCGTTCGTTGATACCGTCACTGTAAAATGCTTCACTTGGTTGACGGGGCCACCTCTGCTCGCACCGCTTCATCACTATCGAAGCCCTCGAAGGTAGGCATGTTCTTTAAATTTTGGAGACAGATCAAAATGGGATGGGGCCAAGTTGATAATTTACGATGATCGATGACAGTGAACCCAAGGCGTCGGATTGTTGCAGATATGACAGTCACCCTTGTGTACGGTCTGGCACTGTCATGCTCCTTGTGTGGACGAATTCTTCGAACTCGAAACTCGGTTACAGCACGCTGTTCCTCAAGCACCGACATATTTATGTCACACACCGCCACGTCTCTAACGGCAGGGGGTGCAAGTATGTAGACACGAAGAATAAAGGCGTAGAATGTTAATAACATTCGTCAACAACTTATCCATTTTTGGTTGTTGAGATCCGTGGCCGTGGATTATATTTTTTTTAGAAATACAGCAGTGAGCCATTTTTTTATGTAGTTTTGTTTAAGCTATTACATGTTTCGTGCCTCACCCATCCTCAGTTAGCGTAATACATATTTTCGTCTTTAGTAAACACAAGATACTTTGTAACTGAACATGGGTGAAAGCTCGAAACGCGTATTAGCTTACTTAAAGATACACAAAAAAAGTGGCTCGTTCCTGTATTTCTTTAAATAATATGGTCCGCCGTCTACGGAGATAAACAACTAGTGAAACGACGAACGTTATTAACATTCTACGTATTTATTCACGACGTTTACCTACTTGCACCCTTTACCAGTAGAAAGCTCCAAATTGTATCGTGTAACATTGCGGTGTGTAACGGCTACGTCGGTGCATGAGAAGCAGCGTGTCGTAATGGAGTAATGCAGTTGAGGATGGGTGAAGGTCCGAAATGCGTATTAGCTTAAATAAAAGTACATAAAAACCGTAGTTGATTGCTTTTTTCGTTTTATTTAAGAGGCACTCCTTTTCAGAATGCCCTCGTATAATTCCACCCTCATTTTGAATCTACGCCCATACGCTTTCATAGATCCACGGGTAATGCAAAACATATTTTCGATAAAGAACGGCATCATAGAAACCACTAGAAACTGCTGTAATATTTATTCATTCCATTTACAACTAGTTTTCCTCAAGCGATGATCTTCAAGTCTCACTTTAACATTAGATCAGGTTTAAAGTAAGGTCCGTTGGCGTCAAATTCATAATTGTTATCAGTCGTCGCATCTGTAATTGACGTCAAGAATCGTTTTAATCTAAAGTAATGTTAATCTGAGACTTGACTATGATCGCTTCACCGAAACGGATTGTCCGTAAACGAAAACGACGTTACAGGAGCTTTTGGAGGCTTCCGTGATGCTGTTCTTTAAATACGCTAAAGCTGTGAACACACCATTCAGCGAAAAAAGGGCTGTTAGCCTTCAAAATGATGCCCACGAGTAAGGTGCTTTCCAAGCAGAGAGCTGTCACAGTTTCTTTAGCGGAAAAACAGAACATCGCAGATATCCATTGGCGCTTGCAGAATGTCTACGGAGGCGTACCAGTGAGTCGTTGGGCGAAGCGTCTATAGTCATCGCAACAAGGTCGGACAAACCTGATCGACCTCACGCGTACCAGCCGACCGTCCACACCTGTGACTCCTGCAATGTCGGAACGTGCGGACACTCTCATACGACGTGCTCGACGTATCAAAGTCAAACAGTTCCTTGCAGAACTGGACGTCTCTGCTGGTAGTGTCGACGCACTTGTCCACGAGTTGCGGTACTGAAATGTGCCCACTGGGTTCCGTGACGCCTAACACAGGACCATTAAGAGCCATCAATGCCTTTGGCCCAATGAAGGTGCACTCCGCGGGAAGCAGTACGTGGAAGGCTGGGAGGTTACTGATGCGGTAAGGTGTTCGCTCCAAAGTCGACCAGTAGAGTGGTACCATTTTAGCCTACAGGCCCTCCCAGTAAGGTGGAGAAAGTCCATCGCATTGAACAGAGATTATGTTGAAAACAGTTTTGTAGCCTAAATAATGGGGAATAATGTAGTATGCTGGAATCCCGAATGAACCTGCTTTCAGAAAAAAGAAATGTGTTTCATTACTTACTGATCGCCCCTCGTAATGTTTTGACCATATATGTATGTTCAAATTTGTGTGAATTTCTAAGGGATCAAACTGCTGAGGTCATCGGTCCCTAGACTTACACACTTCTTAAACTAAGTTATACACTACTGGCCATTAAAACTGCTACACCAAGAAGAAATGTAGATGATAAACGGGTATTCATTGGACAAATATATTATACTAGAACTGACGTGTGATTACATTTTCACGCAATTTGGGTGCATAGATCCTGAGAAATCAGTACCCAGAACAACCACCTCTGGCCGTAATAACGGCCTTGATACGACTGGGCATCGAGTCAAACAGAGCTTGGATGGCGTGTACGGGTACAGCTGCCCATGCAGCTTCAACACGATACCACAGTTCATCAAGAGTAGTGACTGGCGTATTGTGGCGAGTCAGTTGCTCGGCCACCATTGACCAGACGTTTTCAATTGGTGAGAGATCTGGAGAATGTGCTGGCCAGGGCAGCAGTCGAACATTTTCTGTATCCAGAAAGGCCCGTACAGGACATGCAACATGCAGCCGTGCGTTATCCTGCTGAAATGTAGGGTTTCAGGGATCGAATGAAGGGTAGAGCCACGGGTCGTAACACATCTGAAATGTAACGTCCACTGTTCAAAGTGCCGTCAATGCGAACAAGAGGTGACCGAGACGTGTAACCAATGACACCCCATACCATCACGCCGGGTGATACGCCAGTATTACGATGCCGAATACTCGCTTCCAATGTGCGTTCACCACGATGTCGCCAAACACGGATGCGACCATATGATGCTGTAAACAGAACCTGGATTCATCCGAAAAAATGACGTTTTGCCATTCGTGCACCCAGGTTCGTCGTTGAGTACACCATCGCAGGCGCTCCTGTCTGTGATCCAGCGTCAAGGATAACCGCAGCCATGGTCTCCGAGCTGATAGTCCATGCTGCTGCAAACGTCGTCCAACTGTTGACTCAGGGATCTAGACGTGGCTGCACGATCCGTTACAGTCATGCGGATAAGATGCCTGTCATCTCGACTGTTAGTGATACGAGGCCGCTGGGATCCAGCACGGCGTTCCGTATTACCCTCCTGAACCCACCGATTCCATATTCTGCTAACAGTCATTGGATGTCGACCAACGCGAGAAGCAATGTCGTGATAAGATAAACTGCAATCACGATAGGCTACAATCCGACCTTTACCAAAGTCGGAAACTTGATGGTACGCATTTTTCCGCCTTACACGAGGCATCACAGCAACTTTTCACCAAGCAACGCCGGTCAACTGCTGTTTATGTATGAGAAATCGATTGGAAACTTTCCTCATGTCAGTACGTTGTAGGTGTCGCCACCGGCGCCAACCTTGTGTGAATGCTCGGAAACGCTAATCATTTGCATATCGATTTGCTTGTCGATTAAATTTCGCGTCTGTAGCACGTCATCTTCGTGCTGTTGAAATTTTAATGGCCAGTAGTGTGCACACTCATGCTCGAGGGAGGACTCGAACCTCCGGCGCAGTCAGTGACATAGCGCCTCTAACCTCGCTGCCACTCCGTGCTGCCGTTTTGACCAGTTTATACTTCGCAGTAAGATTTTATCAGGAAAAATTGTGCAGTGTGGTGGTAACGTCACAAACGTATGGAAGGTTTCAGACGGTTCGTGGGTTTCCCCACTGTGCTTTTGGTGCCGTACAGCCGGCAGTCAGTGACACAGCATGGGCTGACGCCACAGACGGAGGCGCGAGAGACGCGGGCCGTGCCGGCTCAGCCGGGGTCGCAATTAGGCCGGGCCATCAGTCTGCCGGCCAATAAGCGGCGCCGGCCCGCCGCTCCCAATATGCGCCGCCTCAGCCGCCGCCACCCCCACCACCCCCACAGCCCCCGATCCCAGTTCCAGGAGCCGGTGTCCCCACGAAGCGCCACCCGTAATTAATTAAGCAGCGCCGGCCTTATCGCGCCGCGCCACAAAACCTGGCCGGCCTTTTACCCTGTCGAGCGGCTGTCGCGGATTCCTTTCTGCGGTCCCTGGCCTTTTCACGTGCCGCTGCCGACTGTCCAATATAGGCGTCGGAGGGCCACGCCGCGCCGCGTCCGTTCAATACCGACCGCCGACCCGTTAGCACAGATGGCCACTAGCACTCGGGTCAGCCTGCACCGCTCTGATGACGTCCAACTCGAAGACCGACACTGCCTGCTCTAGTTAAAACTTATACTTCCGAGCTGTTATATGCGCTCGCTGACGCAGAAACAAACACACTGTTTGTGATCTGGCGAAACCGACAATAGTCAGGATGCAGTATTATTACAAGGGGTGATCAAAAAGTTTGCGTTTAATGACGTTGCTGCAGCATATATGCAACGTAGTGCCACTCCGATGCGGGTGTACGTTGAGGTGACAACAGCCATGGTCCAGCGAAATGCACATGTGCTGGTGGCGGTAGTACCGTGTAAACAAAGTATGAATCTACTTAAATGGTTTTTTGGGTAGGGTGGTAGCAATGTGCGGCTGTTTGCTGATGATGCTGGGGTGTACGGGAAGGGGTCGTCGTTGAGTGACTGTAGGAGGATACAAGATAACTTGGACAGGATTTGTGATTGGTGTAAAGAATGGCAGCAAACTCTAAATATAGATAAATGTAAATTAATGCAGATGAATAGGAAAAAGAATCCTGTAATGTTTGAATACTCCATTAGTAGTGTAGCGTTTGACAAAGTCACGTCGATTACATATTTGGGCGTAACATTGCAGAGCGATATGAAGTGGGACAAGCATGTAATGGCAGTTGTGGAGAAGGCGGATAGTCGTCTTCGGTTCATTGGTAAAATTTTGGGAAGATGTGGTTCATCTGTAAAGGAGACCGCTTATAAAACACTAATACGACCTATTCTTGAGTACTGCTCGAGCGTCTTGGATCCCTATCACGTCGGATTGAGGAAGGACATAGAAGCAATTCAGAGGCGGGCTGCTAGATTTGTTACTGGTAGGTTTGATCATCACGCGAGTGTTACGGAAATGCTTCAGGAACTCGGGTGAGAGTCTCTGGAGGAAAGGAGGCGTTCTTTTCGTGAATCGCTACTGAGGAAATTTAGGCTGACTGCAGTACAATTTAACTGCCGCCAACTTATATTTCGCGGAAAGATAACAAAGATAAGATAAGAGAAATTAGGGCTCGTACAGAGGCATATAGGCAGTCATTTTTCCTTCGTTCTGTTTGGGAATGGAACGGGGAGAGAAGATACTAGTTGTGGTACGAGGTACCCTCCGCCGCGCACCGTATGGTGGATTGCGGAGTATGTATGTAGATGTAGATGTAGAAAGGGCAGTGCGTTGCCGGAACTGTCACTGCTACTTAGGTGTCATGTGAAAAGGTTCAAGTATCTTTAGAGGGTTCAATGTTCCGATTTCCATAGTGTAAAGAGTAAGCCGAGAATATCAAATGTCAGGCATTACCTCGGAGATCATGCGGCGTTTGCGTAGGATCGTCAGTTATAACAGAGAAACATAGCGTGAAATCATCGCAGATATTGTGGGACGTATCAGTTAGGACGGTGCGGCAAACTTTGGTGTTAATGGGCTATGGCAGCAGGCTATCGACGAGAGTGGCTTTCCTTACAGCACGAAATAGCATATAGCGCCTCTCCTGGGCTCGTAACCTTACCGCGTGGACCCTAAAGGACTGGAAAACTGTGGTCTGGTCGGCTGAGTCTCGGTTTCAGCTGGTAAGAGGTGATGGTAAGTGTCGAGTGTGGTACAGACCTCACGAAACTATGGACTCAAGTAGTCAACAAGACAAGCTAGTGATGGACTCATAATGGAGAGGGCTGTGTTTGTATGGAATGGACTGGGTCTTCTGGTCCAAGTGAGCCGATCATTGACAAGAAACGGTTGTCTTCTGTTTCTTCGAGATCATTTTCAGCTATTCATGCACTTTACGTTCCCAAACGTGGTGGAATTTTTATGGGTGACAATGCGCCAAGTCCCCGGGCCACAATTGTTCCCGACTGGTTAGAATAACATTCTGTAGATTCGAGCGAATGATTTGGCCAGACAGATCACCCGATATGAACCCCACCGAACATATATGGGACGTAATCGAGAAGTCAGTATGTGCACAAAATACCGCACAGGCAACACTCCCGAAATTATGGCTCAGTATTTCTGCAGGAGATTTTCGATGGCGTATAAGAGTCCGTACCACGTCGAATTGCTGCAGTGGGCATGGCAAAAGGACGGATATCAGGAGATACCCCGAGACCGTCGTCACCTCAGTGTGTAAAAACCAATATGTAGGCAAGCTATTAGTGTGGCACTCGTGTCTTTCCGACCTGCGGTAAATGCACGAATGAGAACTATGACGACGTTATTACAAAATGTATCCCAATAGGAACAACGTGCTCTTATTCTTTTCTTGCCTGCCGAAGGACAAATACCGGTAGAAATTCATCGGAGAATGAAGACTATTCGGAAAAATCTGTAGAGAGGGGGAATATTCCGTGATTTCAAGAATATGATTCGCCTTTTGCAGTTACGAGGGAAGCCAGCGGTGGAGAGAAGAGGTCTTCCGTTTTGAGCGATCATGTTGGACGGTCGCTAAGTATCAGCTTTTGTTGGTACGGACTGACTTGCTATTTTTGCTCTCAGGAGATTTTATAGATAGAACGGTTAGGCACTGTACTGTCGCGAACTTATACGATTCTGGACTTCGCCTCTGGGTTTTGAGTCGTAGTTGAGTACGCAGCGTTCTTTGATTGAGAGCACTTCTTCTATCTATACTCACGTTGGGACGTTATCTGAAATCCGTCCTTGTGGCTGGGGTTTGTGTTTCTCGTCTGTAGAACACAGAGTGGAGAAGACAGTATTAGATTACATTTGTCAGAGGACCGTCTTGTGCCGTCATAGTGTTTTAATGAGGTTTCTTTTTATATATTTTGTGCTGCGAGTTCTTCCGTCGTCGCACACGTGTACGAGAACCATCACTCCGACGAGCCGGACTCGGTACTTATGATGATATTACTAACTGCTTCAGCTTATTGGGCCTAAACAGCTGTGATCACGTAAATTTTGTTTACACTGAGGTTGCACACCACTTATATCATCTTTGAAAGTAGTGTCTTCTAGTGTTTGGTACGTAGATGATGCCAGTCGTCTCCCGTTATTTATATTAGATTGCGTGGCCATAAAAGGGGCAGATTTGGGCTATTGATCAATCGTATTAGTTAGAAAATTCATTTTTATCTCTTTATGTCCATTGGACATGGATATCTAAACATTTGTAATATAACGGGGTTTTAATCTACAATAAATGTATAAGCGAAAACAGCATTTATCATTTGTTAGTTACTAGTTCCCTTGATCATTCATTTATGTTTATGTTGTAATTTATATGTTAAAGTGCAAGAAGGAGGAGATAATCACCAATAAGAGATCCTAAGATTTGCTTCAGGGGGTAGTCAAACAGGGCCAGGTTGGCCGCGGTGGTCTCGCGGTTCTAGGCGCGCAGTCCGGAACCGTGCGACTGCTACGGTCGCAGGTTCGAATCCTGCCTCGGGCATGGATGTGTGTGATGTCCTTAGGTTAGTTAGGTTTAAGTAGTTCTAAGTTCTAGGGGACTGATGACCACAGCAATTGAGTCCCATAGTGCTCAGAGCCATTTGAACCAAACAGGGCCAATCTTCATTTTCGCGTTCAGTATTTCCGTTGCTCACATTCATTTTATACCCGCCTAGAGTAGCATCATGGAGTATGTACGAAGGTTGGAACTTAAATAGTGGCAACTATTTATTCACAACCAACACAAAAGAGTTACATGTTTGCACCTGTTACTGTCCTACAAAGTAGTCACCAGCGTTGCTTAGAACCCGTTGCCAGAGATGTGGAAGGCGTAGTATACCGTTAGGAGAGCCTGTTCTGTTGATGGTGAGAATGGAGCGGTTTAAAGTTATGGTGGTTCTCGTGTACGACTGTGATGGTGATATCCTAACGCATTACTTTCCTCCACGGCAGACCATCAATGCACGGTATTACTGCTCGTTTTTGGAGCATCACCTGCGACCAGCTTTGCGAAAGAAGCGGCGACACTTTCTCCGAAACCCACCCATCATTTTGCATGACAATGCGCGGGTGCATACAGCGCTACCTGTGACTGCTCTGTTTGGTCGAGAGGACTGGGAAGTACTGTACCATCCACCATACTCCCCGGACTTAAGTCCTTGTGACTTTGATTTGATTCCGAAGATGAAGGAACCACTTCGTGGCATTCGCTTCAGAACTGTTCCAGAAATTCGACAGGCAGTAGACAGATCCATTCGCACCATCAACAGAACAAGCTCTGCTAACAGTATAATACGCCTTCCACATCGCTGGCAACGGGTTCTACACAACGCTGGTGACTACTTTGAAGGACAGTAACAGGTGCAAACATGTAACTCTTTTGTAAAGGTTGTGAATAAATATTTGCCATATTTATGTTCCAACCCTCGTAGTTTTGGTATATACGGTTAATCCTAAATACTTCACAAGACAGTTGCACGAAAAGTGCAACACACTGAAAAAAGATATTAGTGGATAGAGCATCTCTCGAAACTTCGATTCGCGCTAGAGAGCAGGCGTGTCAGAACATGTATACAAGTCATTCATTTCGTGCTGTCACATCGAATTAGTTCACTTCTGCAGGTAGGCAACGCAATTAACACATTCCCAAAGCGGCATGCTGGCGCGGCTTCCTGGGCAGTTCATGTCAGCGACTTTAATCAGCTGCACACACGTTGTGACACTTGCCGCATCTCAGTAGGTGGCCAGTGTTGAGCACATGCAATGTGAGTTAAGAAATTGTGTTATAGCGATAGTGGGCACCGGAAGATCCTGAAGAAGATTCCAGCAGAGGGGTCGAAACGTCGATTATTTTAGAGGAAATTTGACGCGGCCTAACAAACCAGAATATTTTAACGTAAGTGACAACGGTCACGAAAGCCTGCAGACTTACATAATCGTAGAGATGTTATATTCACTGATATGGGTGTATTTTCTGTCTACCTTGTAATTTTCGTTTAACCGTCTTCTGAAACTCAAGAGGTACTTATGCATAACCTTGTACATTGATATTCCGGCACCGCAGTACAATAGCACGCCAAAAGACGAGCCAAAACAAAATGGTGCAGCCCATTGGTGAAGTGAAGTATGGTGCGGTAATCCGTTTTCTGCGTCTGGAGAGACAGAACTCTTAACAGGCCTAACAATACCACCAATTGCAAAGTAGGTTAGAAATCGGATTAATAATGTTGCTCACGCAGCATATGTTCGCTTTATCGGGCAACATCAAAGTTACTGACTGTGGATGGTATCGTCAGAATGGCAATAATGAAGTCACTGTAAAAAAGTCATTAATTTGGCACTTATCTTGAATGGATTCCCACGTAGATTTCGTCGAAGCTGTTATGGTTCATCTTGTTGATTCTAGGGTGATTCCACTTTGACTGCTAGAAGGTCCAGATTTGTATTTTAGCAATATTTGAAGACCTAAAAAATGCGTTTTTCAGGAAATTCTTAATGATCAAACAATCCCAGATCAGAACAATGGTATGGTAGAAATAATTTTTGACTTGGTGTTCACGATCCACATTTTTATTAAACTTCTTGTAAATTCACATATACTTCTTTTTAATTGTCACATCATCAAGAAAACAGTTTTCTATCAATCTTCATATATTTAATTTTCACTTTTACCAAACACAAGACTTGACTGTTCTTTTACAAAGCGAAATAACAACTTAACTTCTGAAAAGTGAAACAAAGATTGCTCTGTGCGCATTATGACAGTCTCACAGAAATGAATACACACAAGAACCATATCACTGTAATATATCGATACATCGGAGTACCTATACATTAACAAAATCCAAATGTGAATATTGTCACAAAAATATGTCTGTTACTTCGCAGAAAAGTAGTACGATATTACTGGCATCGAGAACTGTGGCTGGAGTGCCGTAATGGTCACGTAAATAGAGAACCATTACACAGTCCATGGTGATATTTGTTTTGTTAATGAAAAAACGCCTTCTTTTGCTGCACTGTATTTTATTCTCCCAGTCGCGTTTCGCCTTTTTTCACTCTAAGGCAACATCAGTGGGATGCAACATAAAACCATGTTTATGTTTCGTAAATAAAGCGGTAATGCGACGTCCAGCATGTGACCAAATGAAAGGAAAAGCAGATGCCAACTAACAATGCGAAGAACTATAAGTAATCACTTATATACAAAAAAAGCGGGAAGTGAACTTTTTTATAATCCGCGAATAATACATGTCAAAAAAAGTGTATCATAATTGTACATCCTACTTTTTTTAAAAAGTGGCTAGGGCCTCCCGTCGGGTGGACCGTTCGCCTGGTGCTAGTCTTTCAATTTGACGCCACTTCGGCGACTTGCGCGTCGATGGGAATGAAATGATGATGATTAGGACAACACAACACCCAGTCCCTGAGCGGAGAAAATCTCCGACCCAGCCAGGAATCGAACCCGGGCCCTTAGGATTGACAGTCCGTCGCGCTGACCACTTTTTTTTATTTTTTTTATTTTTACATTTTTCTCGTTGTTGATCGTTGTGTTTGGTCGTTCCAGACGTCGCAAGACATCCTGTTCAAGCTCGGTGGTTGATCCTTCCACTCAGTTTTTTATTACAGTGGCCAACCGGCTCTCTGACCGAACACGCTGAGCTACCGTGCCGGCAACCACTCAGCTACCGGGGGCGGACATACATCCCACTAATGATGCCTTAAAGCGAAAAAAGGCGAAAACGCATCTGGATGAATAAAATACAGTGCAGCAAGAGAAGGCGCTTTTTATTTACAAAACAAACATTTCTGTGCTTGCTACGGAGGCGGCCCCGCAAACAAACTCGTTAGTCCATGGAGAGTTGGTGAAACTATACGGGAATGTTGTAGCTAGGTCTTAGGGAACGGGAAGGATTCACCGTAATTTAACGGCCGCATTAGGAACCTGCTCCGTAAACAAAGAGAGCTTCTTATGAAATTGAAGGGAAGCCAAAACATAGCTGACAAAAAAAAGCTGAAAGAAGCGAAAAATGAGCTGAGGAGAGCGTTGGGAGAAACATTCAAGTGCTTTGAAACTAAAATTTTGTCAACCGATCCGACTAAAAACCATAAGAGGTTTTGGCCTTGTGTAAAATCAGTAATCAGTTGGAAATTGTCTGTTCATTAGCTCAGAGACCATACTGGCACCGAAACGGAAGATAACTGAGAGAGGCTGAAAAAGTGATTTCGGTCTTCCGAAATTGTTTCGTTTCCAAATGTCCAGATGTCAGATACTGAGATAAGAGATTGCGTAATGGAAACAACTACAATTGCTTAGTAGTGGAAAAGCATAAGAACCAGGTGAGATACCTGTAAGATTCTACAAAAATTATGCGAAAGAACTTGTTCCCCTTCTAGCAGTAATTTATCGTAGATCGCTGGAGAAACGAAGGATACGTAGCGACTTGAAGAAAGGGCAGATCATCGCGTTTTCAAGAAGGGCCGTAGGTTGGATACAACTAGAGACCTATATCGGTGACGTTAGCCGCGCGGGGTGTCCGCGCGGTCTGGGACGCATTGTCACAGTCCGTGCGGCTCCTGCCGTCGGAGATTCGAGTCCTCCATCGGGCATGGGTGTGTGTGTTGTTCATAGCGTAAGTTAGTTTAAGTCAGATTAAGTAGCGTGTAGGCTTGGGGACCGACGATCTCAGCAGTTTGGTCCCATAACACCTTACCACAAATTTCTTCTGTTGACGTTAGTCTGTTGTGGATTTATGGAACATGTCTTATGCTCAAGAATAATGACGTTTTTGGAGAACGAAAATCTCCTCTACGAAAATCAGCGTGCATTCCGCAAACAGAGCTCTTGCGAAATTCAGCTCTCTGTGTTCCTCCATGAGAGACATAACGCTATAGACAACGGCGCCCAAGTTGATGCCGTGTTCCTTTACTGCTGGAAGGCATTTGATACAGTTCTGTACTGCCATTTAGTGAAAATAATAGAAGCTTACCTAGTATCGGACCAGATTTGCGACTTCTTTAACAGAGCAAAATCGACGCATGTGAAGGTAAGTTACGGAGTACCACAAGGAAGTCTGATAGGCGTGTTTACAATGGATATGAATGACTAGTAGAATGCGTCGTATGCTCATTAAGATTGTCCGAAGATGACGCTGTTGTCTGCAACAAAGTTGCGACCCAAGAAGACAATATCTATTTGCAGAATGAGAAGCAGGGGACTGATGAATGCTGCAGGTTCTGGCAGTTGACCATGAACGTCACTAAATGTAACATATTGCCCATACGTAGGAAAAGAAAGCCACTACTGTACACCTACTCTATTGACGAGAAACTGCTGAAAGCAGTATCAGCTGTAAAATATCTAGGATTAATTATCCAGGTAGACCTTAAGTGCAATGACCATATAAAACAGATAGTAGGAGAAGCAGATGTCAGACTGAGATTCATAGGAAGAGTCTTAGGAACAATTAAATCATCCACGATGAAAGTGACTTACAAAAAGCTTGTTCAACCGATTCTTTTGGGTTTTGTACATCAGTTTGGAATCTTTACTACACTCCTGGAAATGGAAAAAAGAACACATTGACACCGGTGTGTCAGACCCACCATACTTGCTCCGGACACTGCGAGAGGGCTGTACAAGCAATGATCACACGCACGGCACAGCGGACACACCAGGAACCGCGGTGTTGGCCGTCGAATGGCGCTAGCTGCGCAGCATTTGTGCACCGCCGCCGTCAGTGTCAGCCAGTTTGCCGTGGCATACGGAGCTCCATCGCAGTCTTTAACACTGGTAGCATGCCGCGACAGCGTGGACGTGAACCGTATGTGCAGTTGACGGACTTTGAGCGAGGGCGTATAGTGGGCATGCGGGAGGCCGGGTGGACGTACCGCCGAATTGCTCAACACGTGGGGCGTGAGGTCTCCACAGTACATCGATGTTGTCGCCAGTGGTCGGCGGAAGGTGCACGTGCCCGTCGACCTGGGACCGGACCGCAGCGACGCACGGATGCACGCCAAGACCGTAGGATCCTACGCAGTGCCGTAGGGGACCGCACCGCCACTTCCCAGCAAATTAGGGACACTGTTGCTCCTGGGGTATCGGCGAGGACCATTCGCAACCGTCTCCATGAAGCTGGGCTACGGTCCCGCACACCGTTAGGCCGTCTTCCGCTCACGCCCCAACATCGTGCAGCCCGCCTCCAGTGGTGTCGCGACAGGCGTGAATGGAGGGACGAATGGAGACGTGTCGTCTTCAGCGATGAGAGTCGCTTCTGCCTTGGTGCCAATGATGGTCGTATGCGTGTTTGGCGCCGTGCATGTGAGCGCCACAATCAGGACTGCATACGACCGAGGCACACAGGGCCAACACCCGGCATCATGGTGTGGGGAGCGATCTCCTACACTGGCCGTACACCACTGGTGATCGTCGAGGGGACACTGAATAGTGCACGGTACATCCAAACCGTCATCGAACCCATCGTTCTACCATTCCTAGACCGGCAAGGGAACTCGCTGTTCCAACAGGACAATGCACGTCCGCATGTATCCCGTGCCACCCAACGTGCTCTAGGTGTAAATTAACTACCCTGGCCAGCAAGATCTCCGGATCTGTCCCCCATTGAGCATGTTTGGGACTGGATGAAGCGTCGTCTCACGCGGTCTGCACGTCCAGCACGAACGCTGGTCCAACTGAGGCGCCAGGTGGAAATGGCATGGCAAGCCGTTCCACAGGACTACATCCAGCATCTCTACGATCGTCTCCATGGGAGAATAGCAGCCTGCATTGCTGCGAAAGGTGGATATACACTGTACTAGTGCCGACATTGTGCATGCTCTGTTGCCTGTGTCTATGTGCCTGTGGTTCTGTCAGTGTGATCATGTGATGTATCTGACCCCAGGAATGTGTCAATAAAGTTTCCCCTTCCTGGGACAATGAATTCACGGTGTTCTTATTTCAATTTCCAGGAGTGTATATAGGACTGATTTGAGAGATAGAGAAGGTCCAAAGAAGAACAAATACGTGTTTCGTCAAGCGATCGTTTAGTCTGCGCGAGAGCGTCACAGAGCTGCTCACTAACTCCATTGTCAGATGTTAGAAGAGAGGCGTTGAGCATCACGGAGAGATTTACCATTGAAATTCCGAGAGAGTACTTTCTAGGAAGAGTGGAACAACATATTACTTCATCCCATATGCATCTCACTTAATGGGCACTACGAGAAAATTCGAAAACTTAGAGCCAGTACAGAGGCCTGCCGACAATCAATTTCATCCCACTTGCATTCGCTTGAAGAACAGGGTAGCGGGGATCAGTTTGTGGTGCCACACCAACACTCCGCAAGGCATACTTGAGAGTACGATGTAGGTGTTTATTTATTTATTTGCACGTCAAGTTCCGTAGGACCAAATTGAGGAGCAAACCTCCAAGATCAGGGAACGTGTCAGTACATGAAATTACTACATAAAAGTAATAACAGATAAAAATAAAATTCTTATTTAACCCGAAAAAAGTCAAGCCATAAGTTTAATTAAACGCAATCAACAATACAACAAGAATAGCTAAATTTTTCAAGGAACGCCTCGACAGAATAGAAGGAGTGACCCGTAAGGAAACTCTTCAGTTGCAATTGAAAGCGCGTGGATTCCTGCTAAGATTTTTTAAATTCTGGTGGTATCTTATTGAAAGAGTATATATTTTGAGAAGCCGTTGTCAAAATACACAGACTCCTGAACAGAAGTCGACAAGAGGTTCGTGAACTTACACCACTTATTGCCCGAACTGCCCGTTTCTGAGCCAAAAATGTCGTTTTAGAGTGGGAAGAGTTACCCCAAAAAAATAATACCATACGACATAAGCAAAGTAGACTAATTTTCGTGTCAAACGATCACTCACTTCAGATATCGTTCGAACAGTAAAAATGGTAGCATTGTCTTTTTAGAAGATCCTGAACGTGGGCTTTCCACGACAGTTTACTATCTATCTGAACACCTAAAATTTGAACTGTTCAGTTTCACTAATCATATGCCCATTCTGTGAAATTAAAAGGTCAGGTTTTGTTGAATTGTGTGTTATAAACTGTTAAAACTGAGTCTTACTATGATATAGCGTTAGTTTGCTTTCTACAAGCCACGAACTTATGTAATGAACTGCACTATTTGAAACCGAGCCAATGCTGCATACAGCATCTTTTACTACCAAGCTAGTGTCATCAGCAAACAGAAATATTTTACAGTTACCCTTAATACTAAGGGCATATCATTTATATAAATAAGGAAAAGGAGTGGCCCCAACACTGTGGGGCACCCCCCACTTGACCGTGCTCCACTCAGACCCCACATCACAGACATTCTCAACACTGTGAGTAATTACCTTTAGTTGTCTGTTGCTAAAGTAAGAGGTGAACCAGTTGTGATCTACTCCACGTATTCCGTAACGGCCCAACTTCTCTAGCAATATTTCGTGACAACACAATCAAACGCCGTAGTTAAATCAAAATATATGCCTAGCGTTCGAAACCTTTTAGTTAACCCATCCAGTACCTCACAGAGAAAAGAGAATATACGCACATCAAAAAAAGGTTTTGCGTCACCCCAGTTCCCCAACTTCTGAAGATAGACTTAGACTGTGGATATTGTATCACAGACACAGTCCCTTTGAATGTTCAGAGGTCACTAAACCCGCCCAAAGCTGTAAACAACCATGCATGAGCGACGCCCATTAGACCGACGGGGGTCCGACACCCGATCAGTTTCAGTCATTCCACCAGGAAGGAGGTACACGGCTCGTGTTGTCTGTAGATAAACCGTGCCTAGACGGACAGTATCGCGGTTCGATCGCGTCCGCATTGTTACTTTGTGCCAGGAAGGGCTCTCAACAAAGGAAGTGTTCAGGCGTCCCGGAGCGAACCAAAGCGATGTTGTTCAGACATGGAGGAGACACAGAGAGACAGGAACTGTCGATGACATGTCTCGCTCAGATCGCCCAAGGCTACTACTGCATTGGATGACCGCTACCTACGGATTATGGCTCGGAGGAACCCTGATAGCAAGGCCACAATGTTGAATAATGTTTTTAGTGCAGCTACAGGACGTCGTTTTACGACTCAAACTGAGCGTGATAGGCTGCATGATACGCAACTTCATTCCTGACGTCCATGGTGAGGTCCGTCTTTGCAACCAAGATACCATGCAGCGTGGTACAGATGGGTCCAACAACATGCCGAATGGACCGTACAGGACTGGCATCACGATCTTTTCACCGATGAGCGTCACATATGCCTTCAACCAGACAATCGTCGGAGACGTGATTGGAGGCTACCCATTCGGGCTGAACGCCTTGGAAACACAGTCCAGCGAGTGCAGCGAGGTGGAGGTTCCCTGCTGTTTTGTGGTGGCATTATGTGGGGCCGATGTACGCATCTGGTGGCCACGGAAAGCGTCGTAACGGCTGTACGATACTTGAATGCCATCGTCCGACCGATAGTGCAACCATATCGGCAACATATTGGCGAGGCATTTGTCTTCATGGACGACAATTCGCGCTCCCAGAGTGCCCATCATGTGAATGACTTCCTTCAGGATAACGACATCTCTCTAATAGAGTGGTCAGCATTTTCGCCTGGAATAGATTGAAAAGGGCTGTTTATGGATGACGTGACCAACCAGCTACTCTGAGGGATCAACGCCGAATGTCCGTTCAAGAGTGGCACAATCTGGACCAATAGTGCCTTGATGAACTTGTGGATAGTATGCCATGATGAATAGAGGCATGCATCAATGCAAGAGGACGTGGTACTGGGTATAGAGGTACCAGTGTGTACAGCAAACTGGATCACCACGTCTGCAGGTCTCGCTGCATGGGGGTACAG
This sequence comes from Schistocerca nitens, assembly GCF_023898315.1. NCBI lineage: Eukaryota > Metazoa > Arthropoda > Insecta > Orthoptera > Acrididae > Schistocerca > Schistocerca nitens. The sequence continues at coordinate 432,727,066 of NC_064615.1, read as the reverse complement.
CATGTAATGTGTGGTTTTCATGGGGAATTAGAAGGATGGAAATGATGCTTATGTTGATCTGTATTCCAATTTTCTGTACAGGATCCGGAACACTCGGAACCGAGGTAATGGAAAACTTTTTTTGATGTGCTAGGGTTTTCAGTTGTTAAACGACTTGTAAAGCCGAACTGTACATCTGACAGAAAATCGTGTGATATAAAATGACCAATGATCCTTACATACACAGCCTTTCCAATAACACTGACGGCATAGAAATAGGTCTAAAATTGTCTGCATTATCACTTCCTCCCTTTTTATAAAGCGGCTTTACTACCGAGTACTTTAGTCGTTCAGGACACTGACCATTCCTAAAGGAAAAATTACGAATATGGCTAAATACAGGGCTAACATGTGCAGCCCAGTACTTCAATATTCTGCTAGGCTCTCCACCATATTCATGACAGGCCTTAGTCTTCAGTGATTTAATTATTGACTCAATCTTCCTCTTGTCTTCATCACAGAGGAGTAGCCGGCCGCTGGTGGCCGAGCGGTTCTGGCGCTACAGTCTGGAACCGCGCGACCGCTACGGTCGCAGGTTCGAATCCTGCCTCGGGCATGGATGTTTGTGTTGTCCTTAGGTTAGTTAGGTTTAAGTAGTTCTAAGTTCTAGGGGACTTATGACCTCAGCAGTTGAGTCCCATAGTGCTCAGAACCATTTGAACCATTTTTGAACAGAGGAGTGTTTCAAACACCAAATTTGGAAAGGCACTTGTTAGAGAGTTAAATGATGCCCTGTAGAAACTAAATTTTCATTGAATTCACCAGCAATGCACAGAAAATGATTGTTAAATACTGTACATATATCTGATTTATCAGTAACAGAAAAATTTTTACTACGTACTGACTATAGTGTGGACCTTGTGCACACACTTCCTTCACAACTGACCATATAGTTTTAATTTTATCCTGTGAATTAGCTTTTCTATTTCTTTACCATGTACTCTTTGCCTTCCTAATAACATTTTTAAGCAACTTACAGTACTGTTTGTAATGGGCTACTGTGACTTGATCGTGACTACTTCTAATATTTTGATATAATTCCCGCTTTGTTCTACAAGATATCCTTATCCCACTAGTCAGCCACCCGGGCTGCCTGTTACTGCTAGTACTCCGTTTAGAACGTTCTAATGGAAAGCAACTCTCAAAGAGCATGAGAAATGTGTTAAGTAAAGCATTACATTTGTCATTCATGTTATGAGCATTATAAACAGCCTGCCACTCATGTTCCTCGACGAGGTTTAAAAAACTCTCTATTGCTGTTGGATTAATTTTCCTACATAGTTTTTTAATTATATGTGACATTTATTTGAGTACAAAAGCCTTTTAGTGTTAAAATTTGTGTATCATGGTCTGAAAGGCCATTCATCCTTTTACTATCAGAATGCCCATCTAATAATGAAGAATGAATAAAAATATTGTCTGTGGCTGTGTTACTGTTCCCCTGCACCCTAGCGGTAAAAAACACAGTCTGCATCAGAACATGCGAATTTAGGAGATCTACCAAGATCCTTTTTCTTGCACCATTATATACAAAATTTATACTGAAGTCACCACATAAAACTAATTTCAGGTACTTCCAATGAAGTGAATCAGGAAACCTCTCTAGCTTGAACAGAAATGCTGTGAAGTCAGAGTTAGGGGACCTATAAACAACAACAATTATAAGTTTAGTTTCACTAAATTCAACTGCCCCTGCACAACATTCAGATATCTGTCCAGTGCAGTGCCGTGATCCGTCTATGGACTCAAATTGAATTCTGTTTTTATGTACGTAGCCACTCCCCCACATCTCAAGGAAATCCTTGAAAAACAGCCAGCTAATCTGTATCCTGGTAAATGAAGCCTCTGAATTTCAAGTTACTTAAGTGGTGATCCGATATACCAATAATTTCAGAGTCAACATCTGTAAGCAGTTCACTAACTTTATCTCTAATACCTCTTATATTTTGATGAAATATGCTAATTCCTGCTCATTTTGGAAAGATGACATTCTCTGAAGGTGAGCCCTTAGTTAGAGGGACTTCCTTTAAGCAGGTGCACCTATTAGTTGACTTCAATCTAAAAAAGGTGCAGCTCTAACACCAACTACTACAGGAATTTTTCCATGAGTGATCCCACCACCACCCACTACTCTGCCAATTGTAAGCTTTGCTAGCCTACCATTTCTACATCTACATCTACATCTATACTCCGCGAGCCACCTTACGGTGTGTGGCGGAGGGTACTTATTGTACCACTATCTGATCCCCCCTTCCCTGTTCCATTCACGAATTGTGCGTGGGAAGAACGACTGCTTGTAAGTCTCCGTATTTGCTCTAATTTCTCGGATATTTTCGTTGTGATCATTACGCGAGATATATGTGGGTGGTAGTAATATGTTGCCCATCTCTTCCCGGAATGTGCTCTCTCGTAATTTCGATAATAAACCTCTCCGTATTGCGTAACGCCTTTCTTGAAGTGTCCGCCACTGGAGCTTGTTCAGCATCTCCGTAACGCTCTCGCGCTGACTAAATGTCCCCATGACGAATCGCGCTGCTTTTCGCTGGATCATGTCTATCTCTTCTATTAATCCAACCTGGTAAGGGTCCCATACTGATGAGCAATACTCAAGAATCGGACGAACAAGCGTTTTGTAAGCTACTTCTTTCGTCGATGAGTCACATTTTCTTAGAATTCTTCCTATGAATCTCAACCTGGCGCCTGCTTTTCCCACTATTTGTTTTATGTGATCATTCCACTTCAGATCGCTCCGGATAGTAACTCCTAAGTATTTTACGGTCGTTACCGCTTCCAATGATTTACCACCTATGGCATAATCGTACTGGAATGGATTTCTGCCCCTATGTATGCGCATTATATTACATTTATCTACGTTTAGGGAAAGCTGCCAGCTGTCGCACCATTCATTAATCCTCTGCAGGTCTTCCTGGAGTACGTACGAGTCTTCTGATGTTGCTACTTTCTTGTAGACAACCGTGTCATCTGCAAGTAGCCTCACGGAGCTACCGATGTTGTCAACTAAGTCATTTATGTATATTGTAAACAATAAAGGTCCTATCACGCTTCCTTGCGGTACTCCCGAAATTACCTCTACATCTGCAGATTTTGAACCGTTAAGAATGACATGTTGTGTTCTTTCTTCTAGGAAATCCTGAATCCAATCACAAACCTGGTCCGATATTCCGTAAGCTCGTATTTTTTTCACTAAACGTAAGTGCGGAACCGTATCAAATGCCTTCCTGAAGTCCAGGAATACGGCATCAATCTGCTCGCCAGTGTCTACGGCACTGTGAATTTCTTGGGCAAATAGGGCGAGCTGAGTTTCACATGATCTCTGTTTGCGGAATCCATGTTGGTTATGATGAAGGAGATTTGTATTCTCTAAGAACGTCATAATACGAGAACACAAAACATGTTCCATTATTCTACAACAGATTGACGTAAGCGAAATAGGCCTATAATTATTCGCATCTGATTTATGACCCTTCTTGAAAATGGGAACGACCTGCGCTTTCTTCCAGTCGCTAGGTACTTTACGTTCTTCCAGAGATCTACGATAAATTGCTGATAGAAAGGGGGCAAGTTCTTTAGCATAATCACTGTAGAATCTTAAGGGTATCTCGTCTGGTCCGGATGCTTTTCCGCTACTAAGTGATAGCAGTTGTTTTTCAATTCCGATATCGTTTATTTCCCATACCTATTGAGATGCAGGCCATGCCTAGTGAAACCCAATCTAGTGATAGACTCAAGTGGCACCGCTGAAATGTGACCCATGCCCTTTGACATCAGTGCCCTCTCCATTCCCATGTTAACGAGCCTAAAAGTCGCATTAAGATGAGGCCTATCATGATGCTGAAACAGTTGTACGAAATGCACCTTAGTCCCACCAGTTTGAGTAGCTATCTTTACCAAGTCACCACCAACATCATATTCCCCGTCCCTACCAAGACTGTTCCCTGCTCCACCCACTATCATTACCTGATCCTCTTTAGTAAAATTCCTACATAACTATGTTGTCAGTCACCCGAGCCAACCCTGCACTAGGCTTCACAATGCTGGTGACCTGCTACTCACTCCCCAACACTTCCAGCAACCTGAGCCAACCTTGCACTAGGCTTCACAATGCTGGTGACCTGCTACTCACTCCCCAACACTTCCAGCAACTGCTGGCCCACACCTCTATCGTGCGAACTACCCATCAGCAGAACCTTCTTCTTTCTGTTAGACTTTGCAACTGACCTATGCCTCCTAACTGCTGAGGACTGCTGCATGTTCCCTACACCTACAGCTACAAGAGGCTCGTCTCCACTCAGCTCTGACAGTTGGTCAAATCCATTGCATATACGCAGTCTGAATATCTACTCCTCCTAGCTGCCCTCTTGCCAACTGCCAGTTCCCATTCCTCAGTACCCTCCACCCTCCTCAATGTATCTAATTCCCTCTTCGCTTCCAGTGTGGTCAAACAACAATGCCGAAGAATAAAGTGGATAGAACTTCAGTTTCATTTCCGAAGTTCACCGGAACTGGATTCTGCAGCTGCTCACAACAATTTGAAAACCCCTCGATGTGAGGGGCAGCGGAAATGTTGCAACTGTGTCAGGCAACCTGATGACGTCTTTACCCGCCTAATCACCACGCACGAGCCCTTGATGTACGTATAACTATGATACCGAGACAAGGGATCAAAGCAAGCGATGGAAACATGTGAACCGATCACCGTCGGAAAAAGCGAAGATCCAACCATCACTGGGTAAGCAGATTATCAGAACGTTTTGGTACTGTCATGGTGTGGTGTTAACAGATCACGACCGTAATGGGCACACCGCCACAGGAGCATACTACGGAAAACTACAGACGCGCTTACAGACGGTTATCGAGGTGAAGTGTCGCGTTTGCTCCTAGACAGAGCCCCACGTACTGCTCGTTTGGTCTGTCAATTTTTGAATCATCTCCCGTGTTCATGAAATGACTTCCTCTTTTTTTCTAACAATATTTTCGCGAAGCCATACATCGTCGGGAAACAAATCAGATGAATGTGAATCTTCATATTTTCGCAGTACAACGATTGTTCCATAAAATTTCTGGCGTGCAGCCACATAAATTTCACTTGTTCTTCTGTTATTTTTGGCTGTACACCGTCCAACCATTTTCAGAGAGAGTCAGGTGACAGAGACTCCATTATGACTGCGCAAGCGGTAGCAGATACACAAGGCACCGGAGATGTTGAACGGCGGCAAAAAGGAATAACATATGCATGAAATTAGATTTACAGCTGCACGGTCAGTCCACACGGTGGTCTGTTGATAGGACACATTCTGGGACATCAAGAGATCATCAGTTTAGTACTGGAGGGAAATGTAGGACGTAAAAATCATAGAGGGAGGCCAAGAGATGAATACAGTAATTAGATTATGAGGGATGAAAGCTGCAGTAGTTATTTGGGGATAAAGAGGAAGGTTAGAGTAACATGGAGAGCTGCATCAAATCAGTCATCGGACTAAAGATCATTACAAAAACATACATATTACCTGCATATTACCATTAACAATCTTAGATCTCTATCTTACTGGCTACTAGCTGTAATGTAAACGTGTTTTTTCTTCTCAATTCCCGAAACATTTCTGCTTATGCTGGACATTCGAAAGCCTCTTCCAGTCTCCTCTTCCCTCCCAGTCTATAGGATTTAGTATTTAACGCCACTATAGTCCTCTTTGATTAACATCACTCTTCACCAGGTATCTCCGTCTTGTTCTTGGTCTACCAATTAATTACTCTTCGTCCAGATTATGTCCATTTCAGAGCTCTTCTTGTAATCTTTCTTGCTCCATTCCTTTAATGTGAACAAACCATTTCTTGTAAGAGAACTGATATGTAGCAAGCTTTATAATGTTTTATTTCTTATCCTGCCCTCTATTCTAATTTTTTTGCCCTGCATTGTAACATAATCCAGGCATTTGTTACACATATTTCGGTTCTGAGCTGCATCCTGTTTAACAAACCTCGCCATATCTCTTCCATTCTAACAGTGTCCTTGTTTTTCTATACATATCCACGAATGCAGCTACGAAATCACCTGATTCAGTGTTTGCAGAATCTAATCCCCAACTGATCACTGGGTGAAGACCAAAGACCAATGAACAAGTCTTGGTCGGCTGAACATTGTGGATATTACCAGAGGCTAGCCTAGTAATATTAGTGAAGTGTTGCTTTGAAGCTATATGGGTGGTACCTGAACAGTGTACGGTATAGAACTGTGGCTCGATGTAGTCCTAGGGTCGAGCGATAGACATCTGTTTTAATGCCCGGCAAGTAAACTCGCTGAAAAATAGTTATACCTGTGATCCTGCAGTCTAATTCTCTAAGAATTGTAAAGTGAAATAAGTTACAATAAAATTGAATAATAACAACAAATGATAGAAGTGTTTTATTCTAATTAATAACAGATGCAGAAGATGTCATCAGAAATTTCTAAAATGGTGGTCCTAAAATAACTCATTTAATTCTTCATTTGTGTGGCCATTTGTGTGGCCATTTAAACATGAAATAAAGTAAAAATAATTTTCAAATGAAGTTATGCCTGCTTATATGCATAATTTGAATCGTAATAGAATCCCCAGATGCTATCTACGTACGACTGGTACGCAAAACAACAACTCCATTCCGTCAACTAAACACAACTTTTCGGCAACTCACAAATACTTGAAGTTCAATTACGGCAATCAAAATATTAACACACGCGACTTCACGCACAGATTCTCGTACTCTGTTCAATATAATATCCAGAAGTGCAACCAAACTAAGTTCACCTTCATTCTTGCACATCATGTAACAGTCAGAATATGTTACAGTCCTGTCAGCTCTCAGACTGTATTCAAACATGACTCCGAAATATTTACAACTACGCGTGAATGCTAAATTATTCGTGCAGCCACTTGACACACAGAAACCAACATTTTATTGCACTGTTTGGTGCACGATTGTTACCTGAAGAGTGCTCTGCACCAAACTTGATTTCCGAAATACTCTGCTGGCCTGACAAAAAGTGTATCCCAAATCTACTTCCCCCTGAATCCTTCCTGACTCCCAAAAGCTACACCATGAATCATAATCCCCGAGAACATCTCCACTTGTGCAAAAGAGAACATATGTTCGCCCACGACATTAGCATAATTTACTTAAGATATATAAAATTGATCCCCGTTTTCATGTTAGAAAATAGGCCTGTGGCTTACATGAAAGATCGTTTTATTCCGGTTCTATAGAGACCAAACATAATATTCTACATATAAAGCTTATACAAAAATAATTAGTCATGAATCTAGGACATATGCATTTACAACAAATAATAAAGAATACACGTTAATTTGTATGAAAAAAAGGCATGCTCAGGTGATGCGTATGTTTTTAAATTACAGATGTTTTCAATACTGGGGAACGTATGGTAGCATACGGCGAATCCTGTAAGCTGCTATAGCTCCTAGCCAGCTGCTTCCTGCTCTCAGGAAAAACCCGCCTGTCACTGCATGGGGGCTTAATTATATAATGAATGCAAATACTTTTAATTTTAGTCGCTGTCTGTCCGTTTACGAGTCTCGTAACCGGTTGGCCCTGTCTGGTATAGTACGCAATCTGACTGCATAGAATAACAACAAAGAACGAAAGAAAACTTCCGTTAACACAATTAATTAATTAAGTCCCCAGCAACTATGAAAGCTACGAAACAACAAGGCACAAGTGTCGCTGTTCTGTGTGTGGAAGTGTGATTCAACGTACACATCTGGCACGGTTCTTCCTCAATACGACAAGATATTTTAAATACCATTTATATTGAAGTAATAAAAAATAAATAAACAAATACTATAATTACACATAGAAACCAGAAATGCAGTCTAATACAAGGAACACGAGCCAGATGCTTTGTTGACTGAACCTGTGACCAAGAGGCATTATTGTTTAAGACATTGAAATCGTAAAAGAAACGGAATTTTTTTACCTTCATATATATTGACGAAAAGCACAGTCTGATCATTACAGCCTCCCAATCCAATAACATCTGGTGTCTAGCCCATCAAAACAACACTACAAATCCTGAACAAGCACTCACTACCGCAACTTCTCAACTACGACTCACCACTGCTACATCTCAACAAGCACTACTTACTGCTACTTCTCAATAAGCACTGCCAGTGGAGGCGGCGGAATAAAACTCTTTGGCGCAATCTCTGGCGCTGTGGCTCAGTGTAGCCACCTTTCATCACATACCGGTGACCGCTCCCATGTCTGGGCGCTTGACTGACCATGTAAACCTCCTGCCGCCTTCTCCAGCATCGGCCTTCTATAGCCATGACTACTTTTGCATTCCGTATTTCACAGCTTTAATTTGGCTGATTACTCGCCAGGTGATGGGTTTCGTTACAGTGTTAAGTTCACTATTGTGGGTGAACCATCTGCAACGATCTTTAAAGAGATGCTGCTGAATGTGCATTTAAAAGTCGAATATGTACAGATTTTATAGCTGATAGCTTTGGGTTAAGAAACTTAGACACTTCTAGCATGCCCGCTTTTTGATTTTTGAGAAAAGACTGCAGTAAATTAATCAACCCCTTAAAGTAAATATTTCACTGGTTCCCAGCATCCTCCTGCGCAAGTCGGGCGAAGTAAAACAAATATTCCTCAGTAAATAGTTCTGCTGCCCATGTTAATAAAAATGAATCGTTTGTGCAGGACTATACACAAAACTGCCAAAAACGATTGCAAGTAAACACCAAGGAATAAACATTGAATCGTAACACTTGTTCACAGTGGTCCTGTAAATAATCATACACAATGTGCTTCTAAATATTTTATAAACGTAAACAAGTTAAACTGTGCTAATGTATGTTTTCTTCCCAGCTGAAACATGTCCACATTTCTGAAAAACAGAACGAAATTGTCTCTGTTAACGTTTATGACATCCAGTACTCTGATTATGAGTTGATGACTAAGAAAGACAGGAGAGATGAGAAAGAATCTGTTGTGAATACACGGCTCACTGCACATAGTTTAAGCCAGTCAACAGTATAATGCCTAGTGGTGGAGACATGTATCCAGCTTAGCACCAAATTGAAGCTGCTTTTTGCAATATATGCTGATATCGAATGTGAGTTGGAACCAGTTGCTAATTACATTTGTATCAGTAACTCTCATTCACGTTAAAATCAGATGAATTCGCTTACACCGCTCAGTATAGACTTTTGAATACACTGTAGCTCTGATGAGAGATATTATGAGTTTAAATTGTACAGATAGCGGTTGCATGAAATGGTACACTGAACAGTTGCATGTAAATGCTGAGACTATGAATGAGTTTCTTTATCGTGGAATAAAAGGATAGAAACATGCCTCAAAGAACAATTAGCCTTTTGCACAGGAGAGGTTTTTCATATTTATCGAGAACTCTTTAGGAAAATAGGTGATAAACACAGAGACCACTGCCATTCCATAGGCGTATAAGGGGGGTGCTGCACACGCCGGCTGCAATATAAATTACAGACCGCACCATGCAGTGCCATTAGTATTGCACAGTTTGAGCAATTATGACGGTTATATTTTGAGCGTGAACATAAGTGAATAAACTGTGACAGATGGTGACGCAGAAACTGTGTAAATCTAGGTTACGTATGTCTGCAGGCATAAAATATGAAGAAATATAGATCATTTACGAAGAGTATTACAGTAACACACCAAGAGAAGAGATCAAATATGAATTTCCGATTTATCAATTCATTTAATTTGTCGAGATGCTCCCTCGAAAAGTAAGCGCCACATTTGAAGTCAGATGAACTCAAGATAATGAGAACACATTTTCCAGACGATTGTGAGTTTAATTTATTTCATCAAAAGGACATTTTTTCTACGAAAATGTGTAATCAAATCTGTTTTACTGGAAAATCATTTACCTCCAATTTCAGTGTTTCAAAGTGAAGCATTAACACAACGTCAAACAATAACGCGAGGTGAACACTAATACAAGATGAGTATCAAGGAGCTGACAGTGGGTGTAATGTGTTCAAGTACAAAATACTAGTAGAGTACTCCAATTTATGTTTGAAAATTGGTGTACCACTGCTTGCAGATGTGTTCAGAAACTTCCGCAGCCTATGTCTTAAAACGTGTGAACTGAATCCTGCCCAGCACATTACTTCATCTGGCTTGGCAGTGGATGCTGTACTGCTCTATTGAAAATTACTAGAGCAGAGTTATGTAGAAAACATAGGAGATGATACAGACATAGAATTCATTTTAGAAGTGGATCTCAAATATGTTGAAAATGTTCACAATTTTCAGTCTCATTTGCCCCTGTACCCTGAAAAAAAAATGCCACCACCATCGGATAGTAACAATCCAGAAGAATTTATCTCGACCTTGTGTTATTCGCTAAAGGAATCTGAAACCGTATCTGCATCATAAATTAGTATAAAAAATATTCATAAAATTTTGTCATTTAAAAGCTCTGTTGATGAAACCAAACACTGACGTTGATGCTTCGACATGTGTAAATAGAAGCAATGATTTTGAGAAAAAGTTTTCCAGTCAGGCAATATTAGTGCATTCGGAAAACCAAGCAAAGTGTGAGAAAGATGAGAACATACACTAGCAACCTCCTGGGAATGTAGATACGTAGCTGTTACACCGATTGTAAAAGCTTTTTTGGAATAAGTGTTATTTTTAACGAAGATATAGTTAGTAACTTCCAGCATGCTGGAATAGCTGTGTGTCAGCAATTTCTGTTAATCAGTACAACGAAAAACTAGCCCAAATCTGCATATTTTACTTTTTTTATTCACTCGATGGCTAATTTCAGGCCGAAACCCGTTTTCAGATCATCGTAACATAGTCAAAAATGGTATTTCCGAAGATGTGAAAACCATGTCAAAAGTGAGCAACGAACAAATGGTTCAAATGGCTCTGAGCACTATGGGACTTAACAGCCTTGGTCATCAGTCCCCTAGAACTTAGAACTACTTAAACCTAACTAACCTAAGGACATCACAAACATCCATGCCCGAGGCAGGATGCGAACCTGCGACCGTAGCAGTCGCGCGGTTCCGGACTGAGCGCCTAGAACCGCTAGACCACCGCGGCCGGCGAGCAACGAACAGTTACAGAGCGTATCGTTATCTGTACGCACTGTAATTATTCCTTGTACATTTTTGGCATGGGTTTAAATCTTCTGAAATACCATTTTTGACTATGTTACGATGATTTGAAAATGGGTCTCTGCCGGAAACTAGTCGTCGAGTGAAAAAATTTTTAATTAGCAACTGTGGACTAATTTTTCTTTGTACTAAAAATATAGTTGTTATTTAGTTGAAACGCCTTAAAGTAACGTTTGGTAATTCAGTCAAAACACCATGTAGTTTCTTCTGTTAAACCGCCCGAGATAGGTTTATCAGCACTGGAAGATAAACGCTTTGTACGTCCAATTGGGGTGAATCCATTAGCTTGGCGTCACTACCACCCGAAAAATGATGATAATGATGACGTGTGAATAGTGCCTAAAACATGATGAACGTTGTGTACGCGTAAAAAATGTTAATTGTAGCTAATTTTAGTATTTGTGTAAAAAACGTCAAATTTAAGTGCTGTGAATACTTAAGATTGAGGTCACTAGAGCCTGAAATAGTGTAAAACCATTAAATCTGATTTTAAGGGATGTCTGAAAAGTGTAATTTGTATCCGATCTAACTGTATGTTTGAAAAAATGTAACGAGTATGAAGATGTCAGCTTTCCTTTCTGTAGTATACTACAGAGAAACAGAGCGAGAGAAATAGAGAGAGAGTGAGAGAGAGAGAGATCAAATTTACTGAGGCAGTACAGTTTTTGACAAATTTTCTTTTGATTGATGCTTCATTCACAGAGTGACACGAAATTTGCTGATGATGTAACACAGGATTTTACATCAAAATTTGTGGAGTATAAAGCAGAGAGAGAGATGAAACTTGTTGGCGAGATAGTATAAAACAGAGAATGTGAAATGAAATTTACTGGTGTGTGTGTGTTTGTTTGGTTATTTGGTTTCCTGATGATGAAGGTTACCTATTTTAGAGGTGGATGTATTGCAAGCTACACACTTTACACAACGTCTTTGATAAATGCTTTTTAACAGGCCGCAAAAAATTCAGATCATTCACATACTTTAACTGTGGTGCGGGTACAAGCTTCGAGTATGTGTGTGGTGGGGGGGGGGGGAGGGGGGGGGGGCGCAGGGAGAACGAGAACGAGAGAGAGGGAGAGAGAGAGAGAGAGAGAGAGAGAAGGTGATGAGTAGTGCCACTTTACACAATTCACGTGAAGCTGACACTCAAATTTTGGTAATACTGTAGTATTGGCACTATTTTTTTTCTACATGTCGCCATTTTGCCCAGTTCATGTGAAGCTTAAATATTTTTTTGAGTTGTGTGAGTACATGTAAGATGATAGCTACAGTTGCTCACATCAACAGGTTGAAATAACATAGATTGTTCAGATACTTTTGAACATGGAGCTATAATCAGTGGTAGCACAACTGGGCTAATTCTGACAGCTTGAATGTTTTTATTTCCAGCCACCATCATCTTGGCTTTTGAAATATCCTGCATCGAAATCTGAAATTTTTTTATGTCCTACCAATGACATCTGGCGTTTTTAAATTTCCCACCAGCCTCATCTTGCATTTTCGAAATATCATACCAGCACCATATTGTATTTTTCGAAACTGAGGAGCTGCCTAGCGGTGGACGCTTGAGCTATGGCCCATGTTCGCTAAATTCCTCTATTCAGTATTTCATATTCTTTAATCTTCATTTCTTGCATATTACTTCTGGTTTCTTGCAGTCATTTGCACCAGGGAGATTAGCTCCGGTTGACATCTTCAAAAGTACTCTGTAATATGATGTCTTCATTCGTCCAAACAAGAGGGCCGTAAAACATGATTTTACATTGTGTCATATTTACAGTTAGAAGCTCAGTTTTCTTTTACAGGTATTGATTACTTCTTTTCCCATATTCACCATTACGCTTTGTTGGACCTAATATTTTCTTTTTTGTTCTTTCTTCTATTTTCCCATATTTTCTACTTTTCTTGCCAAATTCGAACTCAGACGTTTGGCTGTGTGCGCGTACATGCAGGTTTTACAAGAGTCATTCGATAAATAATGCAACAAATTTTTTTCACCGCCAGTTCCGGTTGAAAAAATGCGGAATTTGTTGTGGGACATCATGAGATATTCCCGCTTCAGCCCCTGTAGTTTCATGAAATTCCGACAGGTGGCAGCGCTACACGTAGCCTCAAAAACTGACGTCTATAATGGAGCTGTTACGGACTTCGTTTTGGCGGAAAACAAGAGCATCGCAGATGTTCATAGGCGCTTGCAGAATGTCTATGGATATCTGGCAGTGAACAAAAGCACAGCGAGTCATCATCGCATCAAAGTCGTGCAAACCTGTAGTAGCGTACTGGCTGGCCACATACAGCTGTGACTCGTGCAGTGTCGAAATGATCGATGGATCACAATCAGACACTTCGCTACTCAACTGGACTTTTCATTTGATAGTGCTGACACCCTCCTCCATTATCAAATGTGTGTGTACATCGGTTTCCTCGCTGACTAACAGAAGACCATAAAAAACAACCAAGGGGCATACCAGTGAAGGATGCGCTCTATGGGAAGCAGTATGTGGATGGTGGGAAGGTTATTGATGCAGCGAAATTTGGCTTCGACGTCGAACAGTAGAGTGGTTCAATGCGAGAATACAGACTCGTCCAATAACTGCCGTAAGACCGTCGCTGTGAATGGATATTGAAATGTGCGAGTCCATATCTCGATCTATTAACGCTTTGACATTCGATACAGGGAATTTCTCCGGTCTGCGGAAAGGGCGCTGGGCGTGTTACTTTGAAAGGTGGGTCGCCGTGAGAGAGCTAGGACAAGGACGCTGCACCGAGTTGGGCTTTTTTCTTCGTGCTGGTGGTGCGGCTTTAATGAGGAAACAAGGGCAGGAGGTTGCAACACTTCTTGTGTGGATCGAAGTGATTGTTGACTTTGCATTATAATACTCTGCCATGACGAACGAATTGTCCCTTCTCAGTGGACAAGTTTCAACATAGCAAAAGAATCTAACTGTATTTGTACTATCTAATTCTGTTTCTCCTTCACCATTCACTAGCTGTATCCATGTTATCGCCAAACGTGTCGATTGTAGTACTGTTTAAGTTAGAATAACTCTTTTGCATCTAATGGTGGATTTATCTGGTGTAGTAGCAGCCAGTGTTAAATGAACTTGGGACTGCACTTGTTTTGTGAGGAGCTGGCTGAGGCGCCATGAAAGTTGTCCTGTACGAGTTGTAATGAGGTTGTGTGAACCTGTGAGGGTCTAGTGATTGGTATTTATATACTATGTGATCAAAAGTATCCGGATACCTAGCTGAAAATGACTACAAGTTCGTGGCGCCATCCACAGGTAATGCTTGGATTCAACATGGTGTGCCCCCCCCCCCCCCCCTTACCCTTTATGACAGCTTCCAGTCTCACAGACATACGTTGAATCAGGTGCTGGAAAGTTTCTTGGGAAATGGCAGCATATGCTTCACGGAGTGCTGCACTGAGGAGAGGTATCGATGTCGGTCGGTGAGGCCTGGCACGAAGTCGGCGTTCCAAAACATCCCAAAGGTGTTCTACGGGATTCAGGACAGGACTCGTGCAGGCCAGTCCATTACAGGGATGTTATTGTCGTGTAACCACTCCGCCACAGGGCGTGCATTATGAACAGGTGTTCGATCGTGTTGAAAGATGCAATCGCTATCCCCGAATTGCCCCTCAACAGTGGGAACCAAGAAGGTGCTTAAAACACCAATGTAGGCCAGTCCTGTGATAGTGTCACGCAAACCAAAAGGGGTGCACCCCCTCCATGAAAAACACGACCACACCATAACACCACCGTCTCCGAATTTTAGTGTTGGTACTACACACGCTGGCAGGTGACGTTCACCGGGCATTCACCATACCCACACCCTGCCATCTGAACGCCACATTGTGTACCGTGATTCGTCACTCCACACAACGTTTTTCCACTGTTTAATGGTCCAATGTTTAAGCTCCTTACACCAAGCGAGGAGTCGTTTGGCATTTACCGGCGTGTTGTGTGGCTCATGAGCAGCTTCTAGACCATGAAATCCAAGTTTTATCACCTGCCGCCTAGCTGTCATAGTACTTGCAGTGGATCCTGATGCAGTTTGGAATTACTGTGTGATGGTCTGGATAGATGTCTGCCTATAACACATTATGATCCTCTTCAACTTTCGGCGGTCTCTGTCGGTCAACAGACGAGGTCGGCCTGTACGCTTTTGTGCTGTAAATGTCCCTTCAGGTTTCCACTTCACTATCACATCGGAAACAGTGGACCTAGGGGTGTTTAGGAGTGTGGAAATCTCGTTTACAGACGCGAGGCACTACGCGCTTCAGTCCGGAACCGCATGTCGCAGGTTCGAATGCTGCTTTGGGCATGGATGTGTGTGATGTCCTTAGGTTAGTTAGGTTTAAGTAGTTTTAAGTTGTAGGGGACTGATGACCTCAGATGTTAAGTCCCATAGTGATCAGAGCCATTTGAACCATTTGAACAGACGTATGACACAAGTGACACCCAATCAGCTGACCACGATCGAAGTCCGTGAGTTCCGCGGATCGCCCCATTCTGTTCTCTCACGATGTCTAATGACTACAGAGGTCGCTCATATGGAATACCAGGCAGTAGGTGGCAGCACAATGCACCTAATATGTAAAACGTATGTTTTTGGTGGTGTCCGGTTACTTTGATCACATAATGTATGTTGGCTCATCTTAATTTTGACACTGAGTACATACAGCCTTCTCTAGCGAATCTTTGGCTGTATGTAATTGTACACTCTGAGGACATTTCTAAGGATTTCGTGATTGTTATTTAATGAAGTTCACAAAAATTATTGAAATTCTGTTATTAAAATTTTCATGTCGTCTCATATTGAGCGGTTTAGCTGTAATTACTCAGCAGTATATACTGGGATGAATTATTCCTGAAATCAGCTGATTCCATATTTAATGAAAACTTACTAAAATAAATATTCTTTTAGGAATGTATTATTATTTGAATTTTAGAGCTGTGTCTGTCATTGGTAATTAAATTGTTACCTCTCATTATAAGTCACTGCTGTGGGTGTCGAAGTAGAACTTAACGTGCCTTAATGAAAATTTTATTAAAAGTTGTTATTGTCATTTTGCAGCTGTGTTATATTTTATAGTTTAATTTAATGATGACTACTCAGTACTTAATCTGATAAGTCACTACTAAGGTGGTCGATAAATTATGTAACCTGCACTTACAGAACATTTTCCTGAAAGCTGCTATTGCTATTTTTGGGGGTGTGCTACGGTCTACAGCCAAACGTTGATCATTCATTATTCGTGTTCTTTTGGATTTTGTTAATATCTTGGGACTAAGGGCTTAATTTGTAAGCACAAAGCAATTACCAATAAAACCTAATAATATTCCTGGTACCTACCACTGTCCAGTCCATTGCCCCCCCATACCATATATTATGTTGAAAAATAGGGTCTTGTAGTCAAAAGAGTGCGAAATAATACGGTGTATTGGAATCCTGAATAAAACTGTTTTCAGGAAAAAAATTAGTTGCATTACTTATTGAACGCCGCTCGTTTCAGGGAAATTTAGTGCGGTGTGTTTACTTGTGTTGTATCTATGTTTCTTCAGACAAAAACAACACATAATTGTATACAACGACAGAGAGCCGAGCGCAAGAATTACACGAGCATATGAGAACAGTAACTAGCTCGCATCAGATAACATGCAGTGTTTTTCATACAATAACACGGAGCTGCCTAATTCTGTGAGCAGAACCGCCACCTGCACGGCTGATGCAAAAGAGCGCGAAGCCGCCGTGGCACACGTCCGGCGGTGGCGGTGGCGTTGCCAGCGAGTGAAGCAGGCGGCCCTGTACTGCCTTCTCGCGAGTGGCGCCGATTACGAACGACGCGGTCGAGGTGGCAGCGTATGTGGGCGCGCTGCGGCAGCTTGATAGATCGCTTTCTATACAAGTCTCTAGTCAACTGAAAGGCCAGTTCCGTCTCCCTCGCTCTGAGTTTATTAGCCTCTCCTTCACGGTCATTTTTTTCTGTATTACCTCACTAAGATATTTAAATTTATCGATTCTACTAATTTTTCTGGTGCCTGTGTTCATAAAACTTGGAGGCTTGTTTTTTCGCCATTTCCTTTAAAAAAGTTGATTTTTCTTGTTGCCTTTGCTATGTTTCGGTATAGTACTGCAAGAATGTCGACAAAAGCTAAACACTGAATGCTAATATTTTAGGTTTTATGCTTCAATTGTTTATGGTTTACTCAGTTCTTTCTGAGTTCTCTTTCTCATTTTCGTAATATTTCTCTAGTAAAGTACACTACACAAGGAACAAACCTGCTTGTCGATTAGCTGTTTGTACATAGAGAGCTTTAGATATCTCTGCAAAAATTCAACATTAGATTTTGTGTTTATTGGTGTTTACCAAATTATGGTTCTTGTTTTATCACCTACACCAAACTGCTTCAACATTTGAAACATAGACGTTCTATGAGATTATGACTCAACGACCTGCTCCGCACATGATCTTTCCCTCTGAAGTCTACTGTGATACTCCCCGGTCTCTTGCTTCTCTAGCCTATTACGAAGCCTTTTTGGTAAGGATTTTGCAAGTAAATGCAACAGTGATGGTACTTTATAGTTTTTGGCATGGTTTGTCTCCTTTCTTATTTAATAGATGAACTAATAATCACTTCGAATACTGTGTAATTTCTTCTGCTGGCCATATATTCTGCATAATTCGTTTCAATGTTTGCAGTAGATATCCGTCAGCCAGTTTCCACAATTCTGTGACAATTCCATCTTCACCTGTTGCTTTGTTGTGTTTCATATGCTGAATGGTTTCTAAAAGTGCCTCCTAATTTGGTAGTTTCGATTCCCGAAGCTACACACTAGGGCTTGAGGTGAGAATCCTCTCTTTTGGTACGTCACAGTTTAATAATTTGTTGAATTATTTAGCTAGTAACTCATCAGCATTCTAGGGGCAATTCCGCCTCGGCGGTCGTAACTGTCGGGCGCGAGTTGTTTACTTATGTACGTTGCACTGCGTTTACGGGTAACGTGTTACACATGCTGTCTCACGTAGCGTGTATTACACAGCTGCGTTACTAGAAAAGCGATTGCCTTTGTATAAAGCATGAACAATGGAAGTGTACTCTAGAAAGCATCCTGCGAAACTGGAAGTTTTCAAGGAGAAGACTGGTCAACGGTTTTCGAAATGCGTAACAGAGCACGTTATTGAGAATATGAAACTAACAAGGAGTCAATTTATTGTTTCAGACTTGCTGTAACCTAGGGTAAAATCGAGAATTCGTGGGTATACGTAGCTTTGACTTAACGTTAGCAAAAGGGTGGATCTTAAGGTTTATCGTTAATCTAGTCGAAGGAAGTTCCAAGCGAACCGGCGAAATTCAAATTGCAGGCTTATGGAAATGAAATTCTAAACAGGGTCAAGGCAGATTTTTATCATTTCCAGTCCCAATTGGAGTAAGGTCTACAAAAATGGAAGATGAGAAACAGACACTCAAGCATACGTTTGATACGTGGGACAAATAGCAGCAAATTTCATACGTAACGAAACAGCCCATATTAAAGAGTGGTGTCCCAGACCTAACTAAACACAGACCTTTATTTTTTGACCTGGAGAGGAGGAGAGGAAGACATTGAAAATGAGGTGAAGTAGAAAGAAGTTAAAAATTAAGTGGGCGGATACAATGGAAAGTGAAGCACTAGGAGAAATAGGACGTGCCATCTAACGTGGTTGGGAAGTGGAGGGCCGGGTTTTATTGACTGTTAGTCGGTTCGGCTGAATATTTATTTTATTTAGACCTGTAATAGAAAATAAACTCGCCTGCGTCTTCGTGACGTCCGCTTCCTGGTCTCTGGGGCCAGCGACGGCGCAGCTGCAGAATGGCTGTGGGTGTTTACTCTGAAACAGAGAACTGTGTAAATAATGTGGCCTTTTTCTAAATAACACACTCCTTACTATAACGTTGCAAATTTAGCAGGTGGAAATTCAGTGGCACAATAAAACAAGAATGTGTAGATAAATTGCAACGACTTGAACAAATAAAATTTTTCAGTATCTTTAAACGTCATAACATTTCCCTAAACTACCTAAAACGACTTCCTTCGATAACATAGTTAAAACCTCTGCTGGAAGGAGTCCTTAAAGTAGTATTAATGATTTTGCAGTATCTCAAAATTTTTCCTGTCAGGCTCACCATCACATGCACACACACACACACACACACACACACACACACACACACGTACATGCACACAAACACATCCAACACAAGGCCGCATAGGCGAATAATCAACACAAGTAACTACTGGTCAAAACCATCAGCAACATGGTTGGTCAGATCCCTACGATGGCCGGAGTTATATTATCGGTAACATAAACCTAGTACCACAACCAGTGGCACAAGTAGTTCATATTCTATAGCTCTCTTCAGATGGTTCTTAACGTAGTACCAAATATCGGTAACTAGACGGCAACAACCGATAATACTATGTTTTATTTAAGCTGTCAGGCTCTAACCTATTTATTCTAAGGCGGAGTAAACTGAGATATTAAATTTACCTTAGTCAACTGTGGGGAGTAGCCCATTTGTTCCCACAGAGATGGTAATATGAGTTAATTAATTCTTAAAGTACAAACTTAATTAGGAACCAAACAGTGGTCAGCGTACTAGCGCTGTTTGACACTAACAAGAAGTTTGCGCTATAGCTTAAGGAGCAGTTAGAATTAAACACTGCGAATATATCACACAAACAAACATGTGCGGTGGTAATAACCAATCTTTGCAGGTTCCCAAATTCACCGCAAAGGGCGAAATGAATCGATTAGACCAAGTGCTCACAGCCAGACAAACGACAACCACTCTGCCACCAACAGGCGTGCAATCAGTTTTTTAAATATTCTCACTAAAAACGAAATAACATTAAGCAAAATCGAGGCAATAAATCGACATACATAAAAAAGAATTTAAGGAACTGCAAGTCCCTCAGACTTAGCTTCCACAATGGGCCTTGCCCAGACAGTAGACGGAGGCACAAGTGACCGAACAACAGTGTAGCAAACGATGATTTGACTACACCAATGTGTTGCTAATTGTTCAAATAAAAAACAACCAACTCAGTTACGGCGTTCACTAACACAATTATTGCGTAACCCCGTGCGATGTGCAGAACACGTGTTGGTCGATACACAGCTGCACAAGACCCACAGCAACCGTAATAGAGGAATACTGCCAAGCTGCAACGCCAAGTTCCGTAATTCAAAGGCGTCTGTCGACAGCAGAAAGTGCACAAAAAGTAACTGATTCAATTAGCAAAAGCGCTTTCAGGTGGTTGGCACGCAACAATTAACGTGCCTGAAACCTCAAATTCACGTAACTGTGGAAATACCACCGCCGAGTACAACTTCATTTCCCAAGATGCGACGGCACTGTGCTCCAGAATGCGCACTCACGCACGCACTGACGGCGTCGCATGGAAATCAACAGGTCCCTTCCTAACGTAGAGGCAAGTACTTAACCAGGTGGCATACTTTGCCTGATGCGTGCGACTCACTAAGAATCACTGTCCTTGAGTCACCGTCATACTAAGTCCGTTAGTGCGCTCTTTCACTTAAAACGATACATGGAGAACACTCAGCCCACATACATGCGTGCTACGTCTCACATCGGCAATGACACGCGAAGGTACATTTCTGCGCAGCGTCGCAGGTCGTACCGGCTGCCGGCCCCTACTTCTCTCCTCAGCGGCACTAAAGGAACCCACTTCCTCCGCACGCAGCTCCGGGGGACTCTGCCGCGAGGGCGCGCACGGCGGTCAGCACTGCTGTGAACGATAGCGTCCGTTGCTCAAATCACGCAGACAATGAGCAGTCGGCTTACGAAGGAATGAATTATAGTGCTCACCCTTAAGGGAGTAATGGGCCGATTTGTGATCCATGGGCTACGCCATAAATGAATAGTTCACTTGACGATGGTAGGAACAATAGATGCACAAAAACGTAAAAGTACCAGTGATTAGAGTATGTGACAAAATAGTTGAGGATGATGAGCACAGTAGATACATAGATACGAAAAGGTAGGCTCAACATAGTGCGCGAAGGACAATAGAATCAAACTAATAGGAAAACTGATGATAAAGGAAAATATCAAAATCAAACGTACTGAAAGTAGCAATTTGCAAAGAAGTCTAAGTGAAGATAAACATCTACTTTACAGTCAACAGGTGTTCTGCTTCGTATGAAGCAGAAAAAATTCTCAGTATTATTGCATTTACTAGCGTTCTTGTCACTATCGTGTAAGTGAACTGCTCGGTAATAAGGGGAGGGTCTGACATTTGGGTCACCGATTTTGATAAAGTTTTACAAGGAAAATAAAGAGACACATAATTTTCGCTTTTTTTTAGAGACTTCACGGTTTTTGAAGAAATCTAGGTCGAAGTTGATGACGAAAAATCGTATTTTCAATGCTATACAACGGAAGATCGTCTAAAAAGAAACATTTTTATTAGTGTAATACGTGGTCCACAGTTAATGATGTTTGTGTCATTAATATTTTTGTGTTTTCATGCTGCAACTTGGGAACCAATCATTCTAAATGTCTAGCACATGAGGTCAGCGGTCGAGCGATCGAACGGTCAGCGCATAACACTACCAAACTCCTGGTTCGATTCCTGCTCACGGTTTCTTTCATGCATAATGTCGGAAGTTCCATGCGGCTTTTCGCGGATGATGCTGTAGTATACGAGAAGTTGCAGCATTAGAAAACTGCAGCGAAATGCAGGAAGATCTGCAGCGGATAGGCACTTGGTGCAGGGAGTGGCAACTGTTTCTTAACATAGACAAATGTAATGTATTGCGAATACATAGAAAGAAAGATCCTTTATTGTATGATTATGTAATAGCGGAACAAACACTGGTAGCAGTTACTTCTGTAAAATATCTGGGAGTATGCGTGCGGAACGATTTGAAGTGGAATGATCATATAAAATTAATTGTTGGTAAGGCGGGTGCCAGGTTGAGATTCATTGGGAGAGTGCTTAGAAAATGTAGTCCATCAACAAAGGAGGTGGCTTACAAAACACTCGTTCGACCTATACTTGAGTCTTGCTCATCAGTGTGGGATCCGTACCAGATCGGGTTGACGGAGGAGATAGAGAAGATCCAAATAAGAGCGGCGCGTTTCGTCACAGGGTTATTTGGTAACCGTGATAGCGTTACGGAGATGTTTAATACACTCAAGTGGCAGACTCTGCAAGAGAGGCGGTCTGCATCGCGGTGTAGCATGCTCGCCAGGTTTCGAGAGGGTGCGTTTCTGGATGAGGTATCGAATATATTGCTTCCCCCTACTTATACCTCCCGAGGAGATCACGAACGTAAAATTAGGGAGATTAGAGCGCGCACGGAGGCTTTCAGACAGTCGTTCTTCCCGCGAACCATATGCGACTGGAACAGGAAAGGGAGGAAATGACAGTGGTACGTAAAGTGCCCTCCGCCACACACCGTTGGGTGGCTTGCGGAGTATAAATGTAGATGTAGATGTAGATAATATTGTGTAAATCGGAATGCTTTTCATTTCCTTTCTTTCGAAGTAAAACTTCGGGAGGAGTAATTACTAATAAAAAAGTATGTCTAATACACTGATCAGCTAGAACTGACCTACTATCCATATAAACCCGACCAAGCGGTAACAGCGTCACGTGGAGATGAATGACGGCTAGCCAGGCACACGCACGGTGCGTGTAGTATCAGTGAGCACGCTGTCCGTGTGTAGAAGGCGCGCGATCTATTTAAGTTTGGCCGATGGCAGATTGTGATGGCCCGGAGGCTCGGCACGAGCATGTCGGAAACGGCACGACCTGTCGGGAGTTCGAGGAGTGTTGCTGTGATAGTCTTCAACACGTGGTGAAACGACGGTGAAACTACGTCCAGATGTCGTGGGTTGGGCGGCCACTCCTCAATACGGATGTCGGGCGTCGCAGGCTGGGGCGGCTGGTAAAACAGAACTGGTGGCGATTTGTGGCGTAACTATATCAGACGTTAATGTTGGGCAGAGTATATGTGTGTCTGAACACACAGTGCACCGAACACTCCTAAAGATGGCCTCCGCAGCCGACTATCCATGCATGAACCAATGTGAACACCACGACGGCGGCAGCTACGATTGAAACTGGCAAGTGACCGTCGGGATTGGACGTTGGCGCAGTGGCAGAGTGCTGTATGGGCTGAAGAATCCCAATACTGTTTTAGTCATGCCGATGGGAGGACGCGAATCCGTCGTCTTCCAGGGGCACTGCTCGGTGACACTAGTACTATGGGACGGAGACAAGCTGGCGGCGGCTCCCTTATGCTCTGGGTAACATTCGCGTCGGCATCCGTGAGTCCAGCTGGGCTCTTGTAATGCACCACGACGGCCATGGAATATAGTACACTGGTTGCAGATCCCGAACACCCCTTCACGACGATCACGTTTCCCGACGGCAGTGGCATTTGTCAACAAGGTAATGTGCCATGTCACAAGGGCAGGGGTGTGATGGAGTAGTTCGAGGAACACAGTGGCGAATTCCAATTGATGTGCTGAGCCTTTATCTCGCGAGGTATGAACCCGATCGAAAACATCTGGGATGTGACTGAACGTGGCTCCAGAGCTCATTGCCCCTGTCACCGGAATTTGCGGGGGTTGAATGACTTCTGTATGCAGATGTGACGCCAACTCTCTCCAGCGACCCACCAAGGCCTTATTGCTTCCTTACCACGACGCGTCACCGCTGTTATCCGTGCCAAAGGTGCAAACTGGCTCTTAGGTAGGTGGTCATAATATTCTGGCTGATCAGGGTATATTGACAGTTTTGACAGTTATTTCCATCGTGATACACTATACAAAAATACATCGAAAATATCTTATTGCTTAATCCTGACTGATAGTCTATTAGTAAATGTTTCGCAGTGAGTTGGCTGAAATTTATCGTAGAAGTAGGCAAAACATAAATATCTCTCGGACAGTCCAAAACACAGGAACGAAATTTCGCCTCATTGACATGTCTTCCGGTACACTGCTCTGATTCACGTTGCTAGCAACAGAACTCTCAGATACCAATTTGGATGCGTACTAAGCATATCTTGACAGGCAGGCATGCACAACTGGTTATTATACCAACGCATGAATTTTGATAGTGTCTGTCCTATCTTGTAATTCGCTGTTCTGCCGTGATGGCGCATGATTTTGAAGTCATACGATAAAGTGATCTACCTGACAGAAAAAGTACACGTCACACAGTTGATAAAGAGAGGTACAATTTCGGTGACATTACTTTCAAGATGCAGGTCGGCTGAACATCGTCATCTACGAAAGTTCTGTCGTGGAGCGTCATGTTTCGCATGTACTTATTTGGTTTTTAATCAGGCCTCCAGAGGTTTTACTTCCAAAAAAGAGAGGTATTCCCGTTATCAGAAATTTATCATATACACCGAAAAAAAGTCGAATGAAAAAGCAATGCATTGACCGCTTTTTTCCCCCTTCATTTTGTTCGTCATTGTCGCCGGATAGTTCAGGTGACCCCTTCTTGTTCATAGTTGAATATCTCATTCACTTCACTCTGTTCCTTTTTTTTCTTTTATTACAAATGGCAGCCAGCCCTCTGACCTAACACGCTGAGATACCGTGCCGGCAACGCTCGACCGCCGATCTCGCTCTCCTAGATACAAAAAGTGACAGGTACCCAAGCTACAGCATGAGAATACGAAAACTTCAAGAACTTGAATAATATTATCTTTGGACTCCATATCGTATTGATAAAAAGTGGTTGCTTTTTGACGATCTTTCTATGTATAGCATCGAATAGACGAGTTTTCGTCATAAAATTCAACTCCATTTTTTTAAAAACAAGGGAGTGTGTAGCAAGAAGCCAAAATGGCCTCTCTTTATTTTTCAACCTAGGACGTCTCTGAGAAACTTGGTCAAAATCTGTGACCAGCTGTCGGACCCTCCTATTGTGAGTAAGAGTTCTTTGAAAAGAGGTCAGTTTCGTTGTCACCTGACATCAACTGCGTTAATAGCAGCTAAATTACTAATTACATAGAAACTAAGGTAATTTAGGTTACTTTATTGATTAGCTATTTTGTCATTCTTGTGATAACGGTTTCACGTGCAATGAATCATCTTATTTTACAAACATACTTCCAGTTCAGGTATAGAGAAAGAAAGTGTACTCTTGACAAATTTAGGGTCTTTACTTTCATGGTAGTCGCTTTTTGTAACATGGAAGTATCATAACGTGCATCATGTTCTCATAATAAAATCCTTCGAGAAATGTCGAGCTCGGATTGAGATGCTTGTAAAAATTACAAGATTAAAGTTTTATGAGCGCACAAAAAGAGCAAAGCACGAAATTAAACTTCTTTGCGGCTACGATGCTTGAGGGAGATTAATTTCGGTTGATGAATATGAGCCTGAAATGACAAACAGAACGTAAAACGGCAAACTTCAGATAAAATCGTTGATGGTAGTCAAGTACCGGTTATCCTGAAAATAATGGGGAAAGATGCAGCATGATTAAAAACGAAGAATGTTACGAGATAGCAGCTCAGAACTTCAGTTCGGTAGTGCGTCCTGAGCATGTGTTACATTAGTTTAATGCAACAGTTGTGATACCTTGTCGACAAAAGATCCTTACTGATTATTTATAGCTCCGAACATAGAGTTTCTGTAAGCCTAACGACTAAAAGCCAAGACAGTAATACTTTATGCAGTAATATTTTGGCGGTAAAATATCAGCCTACGAATAATATTGCATATTTTATATTCTAAAAGCTCGCTAGACAATCTGCTCCGTTTGCTACGTTTGAAACTACGTTAAAAAATCAATGTTGAAAAACAAATGACGCTGTTATACGTGGTTAAGATTGGGTGGTGGGCATTATGTAGCTTCATAAGTGAAAACGAAGCCCACAGAAGATAAGACATACGTGTCAAAACGTATATTGATAAATAATAAGTAAAACAGAATATCATCGTGTTTGGCCAAAAAGCAGACTTTTAAAAATAAAATTTAATTCTCAAGCCCGAAACAACAGCAACAGGCAACGGCTTCCGCCAAAAGTTGTTATTTTCTTCGCTTGAAATTGGAACCCATTTTATTTGCTCTACTACATATTTCTTTAATTTTGTAGTCCATCTGTGTTGAGAGGCATACAATGAATTTGTGTGACAGGTGGATATGGCGAGGTGACAAGTTAGAAAGGTGGCTATATGAACTGGGAGCCTTGAAGGACAGTAAAACTTCTGCCCCAGAAAGCAACGTGCAAATTTCTCGACGGCACACACATGTGACGTTGATATCAATAAATGGCAATTTTTGTTGCGTACAGACATAGTGGAGTAGGAAATAATTGTCGCTTCTCAGAAAGAAGTACACTATACATTTTACATGAACAACTGTTTGTGAGAAAGCTTTGAAAACTGAACTTCTTTTGTTTTATACAGAATCCAACAGATTTTGCATAGTTTTTTCTGTGATTGTGCTATATATCGACCACTTCAACTAAATACCAAATAGTAGTCAAAGCAGTGTTTCGAAGACGACGGCCCCGTTTTAAATAGACTGTAACGATAAAATTTGCAGCGAAGGTGTTTTCTGAATTCCAACAGGAGTTCTTCAGACTGACTGGCTTGAAAATATGTCAAAAATAATACGAAAGTATTCCGGTGAAGCTGGATGAAAGTATACGTGAGAAGACACTTAAATTATAAAAGAAATCGTGTGTCATCAAGACAAGGTACCTACCTACAAAAGTGTTTTGACAAAGGGAAGCTGAGGGATTTCAGCAACGAATGGTAACAATCATTCCTCTGAACAGATTTTGTAACACTTCAGTGCTGTCTATTTGTATATCTAATAGAAAACGTCTTGAATCGAAGGTGAAAAATGGTTCAAATGGCTCTGAGCACTATGGGACTCAACTGCTGAGGTCATTAGTCCCCTAGAACTTAGAACTAGTTAAACCTAACTAACCTAAGGACATCACACACATCCATGGCCGAGGCAGGATTCGAACCTGCGGCCGTAGCGGTCTCGCGGTTCCAGACTTCAGCGCCAGAACCGCGCGGCCACTTCGGCCGGCTATTCGAAGGTGAAGTTACGGTACCCGCCACAGAATGTTTTGTACAGTTTACAGAATATTACTTCAGTGATGAAATCTACTCACTGGAAACAATGTGGAGAAAGTGCATTGACCTAAATGGTCGAAAATTAAGTGCAATTTTGTAATAAATAAGTTTCGTTTGTATGTGTTTGACCTAAATATATACAGTCTCATTCAGCCACGTTGAGATATGTTCGTGTTACAGTCGTAAAATTTAAAAGTCCATACAGCACTCGTCTCACTGTAATTTAAATACAGTCCCGATCCCAGATACTCCTATGGGCACCGTAATGACATCAGAGGATATGAAGTTAGTAAGCAGATGAATACATAACATCACGAACACCAAAATTTCTGACCAAATCCAACAACCATACGTCATCATTCCGAACAAAGATGTACGTAACTGATCTGTTACTGTCTGTTTCGATGCTACTTGGTACACATGACTTCTACTCTCTGATTCACGAGAAGTTGTTTAACGTGTCACACTACACCACAGAATTCGATAACCTAGATAGACTAGGTAACATGATGCTTCGGAGTAGGAGCAACAGTCTCGACTGCTCTCTGCTGTTCTCTGCGCACATCAAACCGATAATGATCACATTACCTTCAGTATCGTCATGACTGCATGGTGTTCGAACTATTCGTTGCGTCAATAATTCCTTAAGATACTCTCCGGAAAACCGTGACGCACACAAAAGACTTTAATTCTTTCTGAGTGTCATGCTAAAATTAATGTTGTTCATCCTTCCTCTTCTTGACGATATCTCTGCATTCCTCCTTCAATCAAACTGTACAAGACACTTTTCAAAACAAACTTAAATCGTTCCTCTTCGCAATATTATCAACGGCGATGTCTGTGAGTCTGATTAACATTCAGTCTTTCAGGTAATCCGTTGTTCTACCTGGTGGAGGCTAGTGGCCGGGTTCTTGTGGCAGTTATTTGCTAAAAGCGGAAGGACCGCCGCTTTGAAGTTGACAAATACTGTTGTCCAACTCGTCGCAAACTTCTGCTCTCTCTGTGGCGGCTTGGGAGCTACATCCGTCGACTGCCTCTCCGTTAATAGACAGACCATCCGTTGGAACGACAGGTCGTTTGTAATCTAACATGGTATCTGTTGTTTTGTAGCTAACATTCAGCAAACTTTTTATGTGTTTCTCCAACACTAATTAACTTTTGCTTTCCTCTATGGCCAGAAGAAGCAGAAGTTGTGTTTGGGATACGTTGATGCAATCGGAGTAGTGCTAATCTCTACGTGACACTTACTTCCAACATAATTTCATTTCTTGCGACGTATAATGCGTCGTATGTGGTTTTGCATTACATAAAACACCAGAACTGATTACACTCAATTCACCTGATACATCAACATCTACACTCCTGGAAATTGAAATAAGAACACCGTGAATTCATTGTCCCAGGAAGGGGAAACTTTATTGACACATTCCTGGGGTCAGATACATCACATGATCACACTGACAGAACCACAGGCACATAGACACAGGCAACAGAGCATGCACAATGTCGGCACTAGTACAGTGTATATCCACCTTTCGCAGCAATGCGGGCTGCTATTCTCCCATGGAGACGATCTTAGAGATGCTGGATGTGGTCCTGTGGAACGGCTTGCCATGCCATTTCCACCTGGCGCCTCAGTTGGACCAGCGTTCGTGCTGGACGTGCAGACCGCGTGAGACGACGCTTCATCCAGTCCCAAACATGCTCAATGGGGGACAGATCCGGAGATCTTGCTGGCCAGGGTAGTTGACTTACACCTTCTAGAGCACGTTGGGTGGCACGGGATACATGCGGACGTGCATTGTCCTGTTGGAACAGCAAGTTCCTTTGCCGGTCTAGGAATGGTAGAACGATGGGTTCGATGACGGTTTGGATGTACCGTGCACTATTCAGTGTCCCCTCGACGATCACCAGTGGTGTACGGCCAGTGTAGGAGATCGCTCCCCACACCATGATGCCGGGTGTTGGCCCTGTGTGCCTCGGTCGTATGCAGTCCTGATTGTGGCGCTCACCTGCACGGCGCCAAACACGCATACGACCATCATTGGCACCAAGGCAGAAGCGACTCTCATCGCTGAAGACGACACGTCTCCATTCGTCCCTCCATTCACGCCTGTCGCGACACCACTGGAGGCGGGCTGCACTATGTTGGCGCGTGAGCGGAAGACGGCCTAACGGTGTGCGGGACCGTAGCCCAGCTTCATGGAGACGGTTGCGAATGGTCCTCGCCGATACCCCAGGAGCAACAGTGTCCCTAATTTGCTGGGAAGTGGCGGTGCGGTCCCCTACGGCACTGCGTAGGATCCTACGGTCTTGGCGTGCATCCGTGCGTCGCTGCGGTCCGGTCCCAGGTCGACGGGCACGTGCACCTTCCGCCGACCACTGGCGACAACATCGATGTACTGTGGAGGCCTCACGCCCCACGTGTTGAGCAATTCAGCGGTACGTCCACCCGGCCTCCCGCATGCCCACTATACGCCCTCGCTCAAAGTCCGTCAACTGCACATACGGTTCACGTCCACGCTGTCGCGGCATGCTACCAGTGTTAAAGACTGCGATGGAGCTCCGTATGCCACGGCAAACTGGCTGACACTGACGGCGGCGGTGCACAAATGCTGCGCAGCTAGCGCCATTCGACGGCCAACACCGCGGTTCCTGGTGTGTCCGCTGTGCCGTGCGTGTGATCATTGCTTGTACAGCCCTCTCGCAGTGTCCGGAGCAAGTATGGTGGGTCTGACACACCGGTGTCAATGTGTTCTTTTTTCCATTTCCAGGAGTGTAGATACATACGCCGCAAGCTACAGTCTGGTGTGTGCCGCAGGGCGCCACGTACCTCTAGTAGCCATCACTTTTCCTGTTCCACTTGTAAATAGAGTCAGGGACAAATGACTATCCATATGTCTCTGTATGAGTCCTAATTTCTCCTGTCCTCGCGGTCCATAGACGAAACATGCTCTTACGTTGGCGGCAGTAGAATCTTTCTGCAGTCAGCTGCAAATGCCTATTCTCGAATTTTTCGCAGTAGTGTTTCGAGTAGATAGCATTGTCTTACCTCCATGGATTCGCATTTGAGGGCACGAAGCATCTCCGTAACACTCTCTTGTTGCTCGAACCTACCGGTAACGAATCTGTCAGCAGACTTCTGAACCGCTTCGATGTCATCCTTTAATTCGACCACACGGGGAGTCTAAACACTCGAGCAGCAAAAATGGGTCGTATATGCGTTCTATACTCTCCCGTGTAGATGATATAGACTTTTAAAAAACTCTCCCAAGAAATCGAAGTCGACAATTCGCCGTCCCTACTATCGTCGTTACATGCTCTTTCCATTTCATATCGCCTTGAAACGTTACATCTCGATATTTAATCGACGTGACAGTGTCACGTACTCGAACATTACAGGACTTTTTCCCCACTCATTTACAAAAAATTACGTTTTTCTACATTCAGAGCAAGCTGCCATTCGCCACATCAAATATAAATTATACGTCATTCTGTATCCTTCCATAGTCATTTAACTACAATACTCTCCCGTATACTATAGCCTTTAAGCAAATAGTCTCAGACTGCTGCTCTCCCTATCCGTCTGATCATTTATGTTTATAAAGAATAAGAGCGGACCTGTCACACTTCCCCACTGCATGTTTGACGATATCCCTGTCTGTGGTGCACACTCGCCTTCGAGGTTTGCGTAGTGGGTTCTATTACGTAAGTCTTGGAGCCACTGACATATCTGGATATCTGGCAATCTACTCCGTATCCGTGGGGTACCGTTAACAAACTGCAGTAGTGTCCCCTATCAAAGGCTTTCCGGAGAAACAGGAATATGGAATCTGCGTGTTGCCTTTCATCCATGGTTCACATGATATCAACGGAAAAGGACAATTTGGATTTCGCAAGAGCGATGCTTTCTAAATCCGCGCTGCTATTTTTTAGACAAAAACTTCTGCGTCTCAAGGAAACGTACTATATTAGAACTTAGAATACGTTGGAGAGTTGTGCAGCAAACCGTTGTTAAGGATATGGGTCTGTAAGTTTTGAGGTCCCTTTTCTTACACTTCTTATATCCAGGAGTCACCTGCGTTTTTTTACAGTCGCTTTGGACTTTGGCTTGGCGAGAGAATCGCGACAGATGAAAGCTAAGTAAGGAGCCAGTGCCATAGAATGCTCTCTGTAAAATCGAGTTGCAATTCCTTCTGGACATGGTTAATTGTTTATTTTCAATTCTTTCAGTTGCTTTCAACGCCAGACATACCTATTTACATGTCTTACGTTAGTCTGTGCGTCGGTTAGACGATGGTATGTCTGTATGATCCTTTTCGATGACTTCTAAATGGCGGAATTTCTCTCCTAGTCATTAGTTGCCTTTGGTGTGTGACGTTTAGTCTTTTTCATATTAGAAGTATTTTTCTTTTCCAACGGGGTCGGTGGGTACCTTGGCAGTGTGGCTATCTTTAAGAATAATTATCTTATAGCCATACATATTATAAAATGGATGTACGTACATACGTGTATGTTTGTATGTATGTTCCACATCTCCTCCTAAAGCAATGGACCGATTTCAGAGAAACTTAGTACACATATCTCTTAGTGTATGGAGATAATCGCTGTAGGGTAAGATAAACCGCTTACCGAAGGGGTGCGGGGGGTGGGGATGAAAAAGCAGTGTACGCCACGACGTGCGAAAATCCATATTTTTAGTTATCCAGTATCTGAAAATCAGAACACTTAGAGACTTGGAACAAACGTTAGACTTAATTCCAAACCATTACGAAACTTTTTCTCCCAAACATCCCTAAGAAAATGACGGAAGAAAAAAAACGTTTGTCGCTCACTACATTTTCGATGTTCATGCAGTAAACTATCTCATGAACCATGACGTTTTAGTATCAATTATATTCGCGACACATTTTGCACACAATATTCTCGTATCCCACTGAATACAGCAGAAATAACATATCACTGTACGACCCATAGTTCAGAAGATGTGACCCCATGAATGAGCGAAAAACTGCCACATTATGAATGACGTTTAAATTTAATGCATCGTTGCTACTAACTCTATTCTCAGAACTTTTGTCTCACTGTAGGGTCTACCCATATCTGCCGCTGAAAGTACCTACTAATCTATATCATTCTACGACACGTGCTTCAGGAGATATGACGTCAGATACAGAGATGGGAGAAAACCTGCGGCATCATGTATGACGTTTTAATTTATTACTTCTTTACTACTAATCTGTTCGCAACACTTTTGCAGATAGTATCCACATATGTCTGTGAATGCAACTACGAAAGTTTATCATTGTACAATACATATTTCAGAAGATAAGGCGTCATAAACACAGAGATACGTGAAAAACTGCCGCATCGGCCATGATGTTTTATTACTGCTTTACCACTTACGCTATACACAAAAAAAAATCGCTGACAGTAGTCTACCACTGGATTTACTTGAAAAAAAAATCATTTTACAGCAAGACTCAGCATAGGAGCACCTCTGAGGCTACGGTCGGAGGTTCGAAACCTGCCTCGGGCATGGATGTGCGTGATGTCCTTAGGTTACTTAGGTTTAAGTAGTTCTAAGTTCTAGGGGACTGATGACCACAGATGTTAAGTCCTATAGTGCTCAGAGCCATTTGAACCATTTTTTGAACCTCTGAGGATATCGAGCGCAGTCCTGGATAAAACGTCAGAAACAGAAGAGTTTTTGGACCAAGACCTCACATCACGAAAGTTTTACCACCAGTTTTGTCAGAATTTCCAGTAATCTCAAAATAAGGCGATTTTTTTTTTTTCATGTCGCGTGGTTTGCTGGGCCGCAGATGACTCGGACCGTCAGACTTCCAAGAGACAACTTTCGTCACGGCACATACGCGTACAATAAGTTGAGACATTAATTTTTTTTATATATTATTGTTTAATTGATGAAAGGAGAAAATATAAAAATGCAGTAAATGAAGCAGGCAAAAAGGAATACAAACGTCTCAAAAATGAGATCGACAGGAAGTGCAAAATGGCTAAGCAGGGGTGGCTAGAGGACAAATGTAAGGATGTAGAGGCTTATCTCACTAGGGGTAAGATAGATACTGCCTACAGGAAAATTAAAGAGACCTTTGGAGATAAGAGAACCACTTGTATGAACATCAAGAGCTCAGATGGAAACCCAGTTCTAAGCAAAGAAGGGAAAGCAGAAAGGTGGAAGGAGTATATAGAGGGTTTATACAAGGGCAATGTACTTGAGGACAGTATTATGGAAATGGAAGAGGATGTAGATGAAGATGAAATGGGAGATACGATACTGCGTGAAGAGTTTGACAGAGCACTGAAAGACCTGAGTCGAAACAAGGCCCCCGGAGTAGACAACATTCCATTGGAACTACTGACGGCCTTGGGAGAGCCAGTCCTGACAAAACTCTAGCATCTGGTGAGCAAGATGTATGAAACAGGCGAAATACCCTCAGACTTAAATAAGAATATAATAATTCCAATCCCAAAGAAAGCAGGTGTTGACAGATGTGAGAATTACCGAACAATCAGTTTAATAAGCCACAGCTGCAAAATACTAACACGAATTATTTACAGACGAATGGAAAAACTAGTAGAAGCCGACCTCGGGGAAGATCAGTTTGGATTCCGTAGAAATACTGGAACACGTGAGGCAATACTGATCTTACGACTTATCTTAGAAGAAAGATTAAGGAAAGGCAAACCTACGTTTCTAGCATTTGTAGACTGAGAGAAAGCTTTTGACAATGTTGACTGGAATACTCTCTTTCAAATTCTAAAGGTGGCAGGGGTAAAATACAGGGAGCGAAAGGCTATTTACAATTTGTACAGAAACCAGATGGCAGTTATAAGAGTCGAGGGACATGAAAGGGAAGCAGTGGTTGGGAAGGGAGTAAGACAGGGTTGTAGCCTCTCCCCGATGTTATTCAATTTGTATATTGAACAAGCAGTAAAGGAAACAAAAGAAAAATTCGGAGTAGGTATTAAAATCCATGGAGAAGAAATAAAAACTTTGAGGTTCGCCGATGACATTGTAATTCTGTCAGAGACAGCAAAGGACCTGGAAGAGCAGTTGAACGGAATGGATGGTATCTTGAAGGGAGGATATAAGATGAAAATCAACAAAAGCAGAACGAGGATAATGGAATGTAGTCGAATTAAGTCGGGTGATGTTGAGGGTATTAGATTAGGAAATGAAACACTTAAAGTAGTAAAGGAGTTTTGCTATTTGGGGAGCAAAATAACTGATGATGGTCGAAGTAGAGAGGATATAAAATGTAGACTGGCAATGGCAAGGAAAGCGTTTCTGAAGAAGAGAAATTTGTTAACATCGAGTATAGATTTAAGTGTCAGGAAGTCTTTTCTGAAAGTATTTGTATGGAGTGTAGCCATGTATGGAAGTGAAACATGGACGATAAATAGTTTGGACAAGAAGAGAATAGAAGCTTTCGAAATCTACATCTACATCTACATCTATACTCCGCGAGCCACCTTACGGTGTGTGGCGGAGGGTACTTATTGTACCACTATCTGATCCCCCCTTCCCTGTTCCATTCACGAATTGTGCGTGGGAAGAACGACTGCTTGTAAGTCTCCGTATTTGCTCTAATTTCTCGGATCTTTTCGTTGTGATCATTACGCGAGATATATGTGGGCGGTAGTAATATGTTGCCCATCTCTTCCCGGAATGTGCTCTCTCGTAATTTCGATAATAAACCTCTCCGTATTGCGTAACGCCTTTCTTGAAGTGTGCTACAGAAGAATGCTGAAGATTAGATGGGTAGATCACATAACTAATGAGGAGGTACTGAATAGGATTGGGGAGACGAGGAGTTTGTGGCACAACTTGACCAGAAGAAGGGATCGGTTGGTAGGACATGTTCTGAGGCATCAAGGGATCACCAATTTAGTATGGGAGGGCAGCGTGGAGGGTAAAAATCGTAGGGGGAGACCAAGAGATGCATACACTAAGCAGATTCAGAAGGATGTAGGTAGCAGTAGGTACTGGGAGATGAAGAAACTTGCACAGGATAGAGTAGCATGGAGAGCTGCATCAAACCAGTCTCAGGACTGAAGACCACAACAACAACATTGTTTAACAGCCGGTAACACCGTCGCACGCTGCTATTTTTATTCCCTGAAAGTATGTTTCCAGAATTTAGGAAAGAGCCATCAAAGAAATACAACGAACTATAAACTGCATAATATGTATTGGTTCACACCTCTTCCTACTGGTATTTACAGGGCTTCTTACACCACCATCCCCCCTCCCCCGAAAAAAGGACGCCACTCTAACCGTAAATATTGTCGAGAGCCATTTGTGAATATCGATTTCGAATATGACATTTGGTGCACAAAGCGACGTTTCGTATCAGTTTACACTGGTCGATAACGCGCCGTTAAAAATAATTACCGTAGCTGGCAGGCCCTGTTCGCAAAAAACCCTTTGTTTCGAGTGATGGATGTGACGATGGTTTCAATAACGTCCGTGACGGTGACGTAACATCCGGGGAAGTGGTATCAGGGTTCAGATTAATGAGACTGCTCTCTCTCACGGTGCTAGTCGTTGGCATTTGACGTTGAGTTACCGGAAGGAGACGGAAATGGGACCTTTGGCTGCCGTGGCTGACTAACTGGCTGCCCAAGCTTGGATACACGCTCGAAACAATGTCCGAAATGTAAAGTAAAACGGCTATACGTCCATATATACGCATTATTATTATTGTTAGTTTCTATTATTCCCTTTTAAAGAGCGATTGAA
This sequence comes from Schistocerca nitens, assembly GCF_023898315.1. Lineage (NCBI taxonomy): Eukaryota > Metazoa > Arthropoda > Insecta > Orthoptera > Acrididae > Schistocerca > Schistocerca nitens. Next base: position 432,690,923 of record NC_064615.1, on the reverse strand, counting down.
CTTGAGTAGTCATGATTTCTTCTTCTTTCTTCTTTCTCCCCAAATTCTCTTCATACGTCCACTGTGTTCTCTCTTCCGTTCTTCCGACCATCTTTTACCCGTTCGGTTCTCCGTATGTTCTTGTTTAAGTGTGTGTTTCTGTATGATGTTTCTAAATAGTTCTCTATTGTTTATGTTATCTTGTGTGATCCCCAGTTCTTTAACGTCTTCTTCTGTTTCAGTGATCCACTTTGTCTTGTTTTTGCTCTTGTTTACTATCTCAAAGATTTGCCTTGTGAGCCTGCTTTTATTCATCCTGCGGTGTGTTAGTCAGCGACTATTCAGTGGGCTAACTTACACTTGTCACTCAGTTAGTAGAGAGGATTCGTCTGATAGGTGTTTGTGAATGTTATTAGCTGTAGTGAGAGATATACGTTCCGTTAATTTTTCGGATGAAAAGAGCGTTACTCCTTTACTTTAAATAAAGATGGATTGATTCGTGTGATTTATTCTGATGACGAAGTTCAACGAGGCGTACAAGTCTGGAAATAAGTATTAGGAATCAAACAATTTCAACCTTCTCACATTCTGATGAAAAGATACATCTTCACTTCGAGACAGAGATACTGGTAAAGATAGAAAGTCGATTTATTGAATTTATTTTGTTTTTAATTTTTTTTAATGTGCTTCCTTGGACAACACTACTCAGCTATACAAAGGTTTATGTATATTGTAATTTGTTGTTATGCGAATGGAGTTTTACTATTCTGTCTGCCAAATACTTCTTCATTCTTTCAGATATATTTTTTCGTTCTTCGTCTGAGATCACTCTAGCTGTAGCCCTTTTCCTTTGTAGTCTGGTTTGCATGCCTGTTTCATAATGTTTTAATTTTGCATTATGGACAGGCTATTTCTCTTGTAAGTGTTTTGGTAATGCCATTTAATTTGTTCAGTTTTTTGTTCTGTTTTGCCATGATGGTTACTAATTTAGATTGCAAGTTACGATTTCATCTAAATATTTAAATTTATCGTCAATTTAGATTTCTTGTTTTCCTATTGTAATTTTGTTGCAAGTGGTGGGTCACTTACCATACTCTCTGTTTTTTCGAACGATATTCTGAGACCAATTTTCTGTGCTATGCCTTATAGTGATTTAACTTGTTGCCTCATTTCTTCAACACTGTTGGCTAGGAGAGAAAGTTATTGTTGTGGTCCTCAGTCCAGCGACTCTCCATGCTACTCTATCCTGTGCAAGATTCTTCATCTCCAGTACCTACTGCGAACTACATCCTTCTGAATCTGTTAAGTGTATTCATTTCTTGGTCTCCCTCTACGATTTTTACCCTCCACGCTACCATCCAATACTAAATTGGTGACCCCTTGATGCCTCAGAATATGTCCTACCAACCGATCCCTGCTTCTAGTCAGGTTGTGCCACAAATTTCTCTTCTCCCCAATTCTATTCAATACCTCCTCATTAGTTATATGATATACCCACCTAATCTTCAGCATTCTTCTGTAGCACCACATTTCGAAAGCTTCTATTTTCTTCTTGTCTAAACTATTTATCGTCCACGTTTCACTTCCATACGTGGCTACACTCCCTACAAATACTTTCAGAGACGACTTCCTGACACTTAAATCTATACTCGATGTTAACAAATTTCTCTTCTTCACAAACGTTTGCCTTGCCATTGCCAGTCTACATTTTATATCCTCTCTACTTCGGCCATCATTAGTTAGTTTAGCAAAACTCATTTCCTAACTAATTCCCTCAGCATCATCCGATTTAATTCGTCTGCATTCCATTAACCTCGTTTTGCTTTTGTAGATGTTCATGTTATATCTTCCTTTCAAGACACTGTCCATTCCGTCTAACTGCTCTTCCAGGTCCTTTGCTGTCTCTGACAGAATTACATTGTCATCGGCGAACCTCAATGTTTTTATTTCTTCTCCAAGGATTTTAATTCCTACTCCGATTTTTTCTTTGGTTTCCTTTACTGCTTGCTCAATATACAAATTGAATAACATCGAGGAGAGGCTACAACCCTTTCTCACTCCCTTCCCAACCACTGCTTCCCTTTCATGCCCCTCGACTCTTATAACTGCCATCTGGTTTCTGTATAAATTGTAAATAGCCTTTCGCTCCCTGTATTTTGCTCCTGCCACCTTCAGAATTTGAAAGAGAGTATTCCAGTCAACATTGTCAAAAGGTTTCTCTAAGTCTACAAATGCTCGAAACGTTGGTTTGCTTTTCCTTAATCTATTTTGTAAGTTACGTCTTAGGGTCAGTATTGGCTCACGTGTTCCAACATTTCTACGGAATCGAAGCTGATCTTCCCCGAGGTCGGATTCTACCAGTTTTTCCATTCGTGTTAGTATTTGGCAGCTGTCACTTATTAAACTGTTAGTTCGGTAATTTTCACATCTGTCAACATTTGCTTTCTTTGGGATTGGAATTATTACATTCTTCTTGAATACTGAGGGTATTTCGCCTGTCTCATACATCTTGCTCACCAGATGGTAGAGTTTTGTCACGGGTGGCTCTTCTAAAGCTATCAGTAGTTCTAATGGAATGTTGTGTACTCCTGGGGCCTTGTTTCGACTTAGGTCTTTCAGTGCTCTCAAACTCTTCAAGCAAAATCATATCTCCCATTTCATCTTCATATACATCCTCTTCCATTTCCATAATATTGTTCTCAAGAACACCGTCCTTGTATAGACCCTCTATATACTCCTTCCACCTTTCTACTTTCCCTTATTTGCTTAGAACTGGGTTTTCATCTGAGCTCTAGATATTTATGTTAGTGGTTCTCTTTTCTCCAAAGCTCTCTTTAATTTTCCTGTAGGCAGTATCTATCTTACCCCTAGTGATATACGCCTCTACATCCTTAGATTTGTCCTCTAGCGATCCCTGCTTAGCCATTTTGCACTTCCCGTCGATCTCATTTTTGAGACGTTTGTATTTTTTTTTGCCTGCTTCGTTTACTGCACTTTTGTATTTTCTCCTTTCACCAATTAAATTCAATATATCTTCTGTTACCCAAGGATTTCTATTAGCCCTCGTCTTTTACCTACTTGATCCTCTACTGCCTTCACTATTTCATCTCTCAAAGCTACCCATTCCTTTTCTACTGTATTTCCTTTCCCCATTCTTGTCAATCGTTCCCTAATGCTCTCCCTGAAACTTCGTACAACCTCAGGTTCAGTCAGTTTATCTCCTTAAATTCCCACCTTTTTGCAGTTTCTTCAGTTTTAATATACAGTTCATAACCAATGGATTGTGGTCAGGGTCCACATCTTCCCCTGGAAATGTCTTACAATATAAAACCTGGTTCCTAAATCTCTGTCTTCCCAGTATCCCCAGTCTTTTTCCATGTATACAGCCTTTTTTCATGATTCCTCAAGTGTTAGATATGATTAAGTTATGCTCTGTGCAAAATTCTACCAGACGGCTTCCTCTTTCATTTCTTACCCCCAATCCATATTCACCTACTATGTTTCCTTCTCTCCCTTTTCCTACTATCGAATTCCAGTCACCCATGACTATTAAATTTTCATCTCCCTACGCTATCTGAATAATTTATTTTATCTCATCATGTATTTCATCAATCTCTTCGTCATCTGCGGAGCTAGTTGGCATATAAACTTGTACTACTGTAGTAGGCGTGGACTTCTTGTCTATCTTGGCCTCAATAATGCGTTCACTATGCTGTTTGTAGTAGTTTACCCGCATTCCTATTTTTTTATTCATTATTAAACCTACGCCTTCATTACCCCTATTTGAGAGCAAGATCATTAGCAAATCCCAAGCAGTTCAAAATTATAATATTTTTAGCACTTCCAGTTTTTATGTTTTTGGGTTATCCTTGTACTAGTCTCTCATTTTGCATTGCAGTAAACAGTTGAACAGTGATGGTGATAAACGGTCACTTTATCTTAGGCCTGTTTTTGTAAGGAATGGTTTCGAAATATCTCTTCCAAACTGCACTTTTGATTTGAGGTTGGCTAGAGTAAGTCCTGTTAATTTAATTAGTTTTGGATAGAGTCCCATATTCCTTAAAACATTTAGTATTGAAGGTCTAAGGTGACAGTGAAATGCCTTCTTGAAATCTGCAAATGTTATTGGCAGAGGTTTGTTTCGTTTTCTGTTGTATGCCATAATCTATTTTAAACAAATGATCTGCTCATAACAGCTTCTCCACGGGCTGAAACCTCTCTCGTATTTTCCTAACTTATGTTCTAGTTGTTCCTTGATTCTTTCATGTATGTTCTTGGATACAGTTTCGTATGCGCACTGTAGGAGGGAGATTCCTCTGCAGTTGTCCGTATTGCTCTTATCCCCCTCCTTGAGTAGTGGGTGGTTGATGGCCGCGGTCCAATTTTCAGGGCATTGTTCTGTTATCCGAATTATTTTAGAGATCTGTGTAAGGAGGTCTTGACTGCGTCGCTTCAATGTTTCCTGGTTTCAACGAAAACCCGACTTCTCCATAGGCCTTATAATTTTTTGTCCTCTGAGAACTTTTTCTTCTTTTTATAAAGTTGGGGGTCTGATTTGTTAGGTTCGTTTTTAAGTGGTGCATTTAGTTCGATGTGTAAGTTCTTTGGGTTCTTCAGAATTCAAAATTTTATTAAATTCTTTAACCACAATTTCAGCATCTTCTTTGTGCTATTTTTTCTTCATCTTTCAGTAATAACGTAGGAGGTTCATACTGTTGTAATTGTTCCCAGAAGGTTTTGTAGTATTTCCTGGAATTGGTGTTGCGGTAGTTATCTTCTGCAGAGTTAATTATCTCTTTTTGGAATCCGCTCTGCGATTTTTTTTTTTACAATTTTAAGGTTCATGGAATTTTCTTCTGTTTTGCGAGTTCGAAACATTAATATTGCTTGGTGTTTTTCTTCACGAAATTTGTCATATTCTGGAGTCCAGCAACCATGTTTTTTTCACGGGTTCAAGGGAGCTAGATTCTCGGTTTGTTTCTTGAAAGTTGGTACCAGTTCTTCTAGGTCATCTGTTACTTTAATGGTTTGTGTTATTTATTGGTATTTGTCATTTTTAATTAGCTAATGTGGGTGATACCTCCTTCTTGTTTTATTAATTTTTCTATTTTTTGTCTTGAATGGAGTGAATTTGATTTTACTTTTAACTAAGTATTGGCCTGAGCCTGTGAATACTTTAACATTGTAGATTTCCTTATGAAAATTTTTGTCTATGCATACATGGTCTAGCTGGCACTCCCCCTTCCTCCAGTCTCGGTGTCGCCATTTTTTAATTTTATTTGGCTTCGTCTTGAAGTATGTTGATTTAGATATAAGCACATGTTCTCTGCAGGGTTCTTCAAATCTTTGACCATTCTTGTTTGTAAAGTTACGTTGACTCCATTCTGTAATTACAGATTTATATTTACTTTCTTTCCCAAACTGGTCGTTGAAGTCTCTCAATAAGGTTTTTACATTCCTTTTAGTTATTCCGTTCACAGTTTGATCGAGAAGTTCCTAAAATTTATTTACGTCTTCCTTTGTTTTCTTTAGAAAATTTTTTCATTTGTAGGAGCTTGAGCATTTGTAATTGTGTAGGTTTTATTCATCGTTTTAAGAGTCACAGTTATAGTTCTTGGTGATATTGCTTGAAAATCATTTATTGAATCTGTTATTTTTATGTTCACTATAAATTCTGTTACAGATTGGGACGTTGCTTCATAGCCCTCTGTCCTGGTTTTCCGTTATAAGTTCTACGTCCTAGTGATTGGAGTGTATCCTCTATAGTCTTTCTCATTTCTTGAAGCCCCACTATTAATTTTTTTAAAATTCATTTCATGTGTGGAATTGTTGAGTTTTCCGGTCTTAAGTAGGGAGTTTATGATGTGTGTTGCTATATAATTTATCAACTTATGTTGAATGATCATTCTGGTTGATTTGAAACGATACGATTAATTCCTGTATTCTAGTTGTATTCTACCCACCGAATCCGGTGTAGCCCTTACCTGCCTTTTTGGGCAGACTTGTGGTATTTTTTTCCTTTCCATATTTAACTTTAAAAAGGTAATTAATCTTAGCTGGCGAAACCTTCGATTTACAACTACGGTTGTTAACCGTTGGGAGTGCGTTTCGTCCGCGAGGACTATTTTGTTCCTCTCAAGTCCGCCGGTAGATCTGTTAGGATCCCCCTCTGCGCCACTTGGGATGCGACATAGAGGAGTGTCACGTTTCTCCTGCTACGACAGCGTAGTAGGTTGGTGGGATTGATTGAATTAATAAAATTGACCGTCTCATCTTATTTGAAGATGTTAATACAAGGGTAGGTAATGCAACAACATTAGGAGTGATTTGGAGAGAAAAGTCCATTTATTATCTTAATAAACTTCGCGCATTTTCTTTAATGAATCCTTTAAAATCACAAAACTCTTTTGGCCGAAAATAGATTTACAAATGTATGTGATGTCAATGAGTATATAGTTCAATAACAATAATTTTTCTAATTAATCGTAAGTTACGGCATGAATTGAAAGAGTGCAAGTCTTCAGATGATACCATAGCGGCTCACATCAATGTTTGCGAGATACGAAGTGACCTGTGGAAAAAAATTGAAGATTTAAAATCCGTGAGCATAATACTTACCAAGTTAATTGTGTATATCACACTTACTAGAAGAATAAAGTATAAAACAGCTCCGTGAATAAAAAATGTACGAACAACTATTAGTTAATACATTCTATTCAGAGACACAAGTGCAGAATGTTTGACGCTGAACGCAATAATCAGCAATAGATGCTCGCGAGAAGAATTAATCAATAAGGCAATATAAAATAATATGAAGCCTGAGGACAAAGAATGAGGAAATTGACGTATCTGCAAAACTATACCCTCCTATCACCATCATCTACAAAAGGACTTGAAGGCAGAGAAAGTATACGGAGGGAACATAGGAAAATATGCTAACAAAATAATAAGTGGACTCCAACAGGCAGCTTGGGGCTATAAGTCAAAGAGACATCAGTACACATGACTGAACGAAAATAACATTTTAAAGATGTGACGAAAAATCATCACGCGAGGGAGAAAAATGTAATACGTAAGTCAGTGTGTTAGCTCTAAGATCAATATATATGCTGAACGAATTTAATATATAAAAGAAGTGACGAAGAATTATCAGGCTGGGAGAGAAATGTAATACGTGTTAGCACTAAGAAACCTATGTTGACGTAAAGAGAACACTGGGCATTTAATGAGCAAGACGATGAAATTTGAAGCGGTACTCTTCGTACGCTCCATTTAAGCTCTTTGGCTGGTGATATAAGAGATCGTTACACTGGTGATCGGAGTTTGTGGTAGCACAAGGAGAAACTACGTGAAAGAATTCGCTCATGCATTTAAACTTTTATTTTGCTAGTCATACTTCCTTAGTCCTCTCTTAACCCTCCCATGAAAATGACTGAATGAAAGAGTGATTGTTTGGGCTGTAGAAAAGATTGGATTAACCAGTGACGAGTGGCAGTTTTGCGAAGAGAAATCTTTGGGAAAGGTTGGGCAGAGAGGTCTGCGGAGGTTTTCACAACGTAACGACAGTTTAGAGGGCGTCATCTAGCTCAGCCAATGGGAGACATCTTTCCACCAGGGATTCAAACTAGAAGGCGTTGACTCCTTCTGTGCCGTTTTTAGGCACTGTGTCGCTGGAGGATCAGAGTGTTGATGTCTCCACGTCGTCTGTACTGGTATGATAAGAAATCTAGGTAAAAATGTGCTATATTATCTCTGAACACGCTCAAAACGTATTAGTTACAGTCGACATAAATAGATAAATGCTAGAAGACGTGGCAATTTTCGTGTTTTTCACAATATAGGTGATTGTAATAGTGTAGCTACGAGAGTTAGGGTGTGGTGCTGGCTCTCAGCATGGCAACTTTATTTTGGAAATCAGTAGTTAAAACTTCTTCAGTTAAGAGAGCAGATAAAATTATTCTTTTCTATATACGGGTTTATAAACTTTACTTGGTTTTGATGATCCTTTTCTTGTGTGATAGTGTTGAGTGCAATTCACGCTGATAACATAAACGAGTCTTACGCTTTAAAGTTTCAAAGTTTTACGGGCTGTCACCAATCGATAATAATGGTTATAGGTATTAGAAGATTAATCAGAGTAGCTGAAGGGGTTCAGTTTTAGCATTTCGTGGGTTTTCTTGGTGACTCCGCGGTGAATAATTGTTCGCATCCTTGTTGGTAGCAGAAAGTGTTAGAAATCGCTGTAATTATGTGAGAACATTTGCTGGAATAGTTATTGGAAGGCATATAAACAGCACTGATATAATCTTCTAGTATTATTTTACGAATTTGGTATAGTTTTCTTTGTACTTGTGTTTCAGGCCAAATTTGGGAGCCAGTTCTCAGTAACGAGGAATCATCACTGTGTGTTCTTTACTAATGTTCTGTCATTGCTAAGGAAAATAGGAGCCCAATGAGTGTAATTTTGTTGGTAAGTGATTATTTTTCACTTTTTCTTTATAATGGGTGGCGACACTACGGTGGTCTGCCACGTGTGAATACGTGTCGTTGGTTGGCTGTTCAGAAGTTCAGAATGCAATATTACTTCAGTAAATATCGGAATCATTATAGTTTGGCTATGCAATCATCATTGTGTGATGAATTGTGCTTGAATTTTGGTAGCTTGAATTTTAGTTTAATTTCGAAATCATTGTGGTAGTTCACATAAGACAGAATTTTGTAATGCTTGTGCCAATTAAATTCGGCAGACCGCCACAGTAAATTCTCTAAGAACATAACAGTATGAATTAGCTACATTTAACATAAATCACGAGAGTGATCGTATAGCGAATTAATGTTTGAAGACCTTCTTTGAAGTGGTTACTAAACTGAAATTTTATTCAGTTCCTGCTAAAGTAATCAAGAGAAGTTTTCCATTAACTGGTGCCTTCTTTAATCCCTCAAGGCGCACGATAGAATCTTGAGTGCAGTTACATTGTTGTGGGATCTGATAGTCAGAACCATACACTGTTGATCTTCAGAGTCGTACTCCGCTGATGTGCTTAACCTTCCCCACTGACAGTGGTATTCCGATCGCAGTAGTTAATATACAAAGTATCTTGCATGCCAGTGGCGAATGTGCGTTGTGGGACGGCATTGCTTACATTATTTGAAACCTTCCCGCTACCTAATAGTGTGACTAACTTATATTAGCGCTAGGAGACCAAAATTAATCCCAACTGGGAATTATTGCATCTGATCTTGCAGATGTGAGAGTTCTAATTTGGAGGGGATAAAGTAATTGTCAGTCTGTGTTGCTCTACATGAAGAAAATCTTCATTCCCAGACGGAGTAAATTTCATTAATTGATAGTATTTGATTCAGGAAGGTAATTAAATAACTGTGGAAATTAAGGTCAGAAAGATAAAGAATCGAAACAGTTTATGGGTAAAAGCAAACGTCTCGCCCCCTCACCCCTCTATCCTGATTGTGCTAGCTAATGACAGTGTCAGGGTGCGTTATCCGTTGTGCATTATTTCAACTAATATGAGTGATGAAGGTTAATAATATTATTCATTTTTAGTCACACTGTAATTGGAATGTTATATCGTGTTGTCACTAGCCACAGCAAGCAGTAAGAGTTACAATTTATAACCATCAAAAATGTGTCAGAAAAGCACCCCTAATAGGTATGAATCAAACGCAGACAAGATAATAACAGATAATAAAAATCAAGTAAGCAAGTAAGAGTGAGTTTGCGACTTGACGACGTTTGTGACGTTTGTTATCGTAATTTGGTTCTTTTAACTTTCCTTCAATGAGGTTTTTACATTAATAGTAAGATTCGTAGTGTGAGGCTGTTCCCATGGCTGGAGGTGGCTCAAACACGGCAGATGTTGCTTACAGTAGGTCGGCAGCGTGAGTGGCCCGTTACTACGAGAGAAAACACGTAGGCGAGATACGAGTATGTCTCGAAGAATGGACGCCAATACGTAATGCAATAATTGGTTACAATAAATAATGTTTTACACATAAAATGTCAGTGAGCACGGATCAGTTATTGGGATATAATGGTGGCACTTACTATGCAGCAAACGTAGCGTTTGGCTAATTAAATGACTGACAAGGGGAGGCCGCCAATTGTGAAATTCAGATTCAATTCATACTGCGCATAATAAAAGCTCATGGCCAGAGGTGTAATGTGGCAAAGCACCAAGATGCACTTCTCAGCCGTTGTCGAGAAAATCGACAGTTAAAAGAAACCGTTGCGGTGAAATACTCTCTACGATTCACGGCTTCCTACAGCGTCGTGGCGCAGCGGTAAGCGCTCGGGTTTGTAATCCGAAGGCCGCCGTATCGAATCTCGCGCCATGCAATTTTTTTTTTTTTTAGTATTTGTTGTTTGTAATTCAAATATATATATATATATATATATATATATATATATATATATATATATATAGTATTTGTTGTTTGTAATTCATATATATATATATATATATATATATATATATATATATAGTATTTGTTGTTTGTAATTCATATATATATATATATATATATATATATATATGAATTACAAACAACAAATACTAAAAAAAAAAATTCGCATGGCGCGAAATTCGATACGGCGGCCTTCGGATTACAAACCCGAGCGCTTACCGCTGCCCCACGACGCTGTAGCGGTAAGCGCTCGGGTTTGTTATCCGAAGGTCGCCGGATCGAATCTCGCGCCATGCAAATTTTTTTTTTTTAGTATTTGTTGTTTGTAATTCAAATATATATATATATATATATATATATATATATATATATATATATATATATATTTGAATTACAAACAACAAATACTAAAAAAAAATTTGCATGGCGCGAGATTCGATCCGGCGACCTTCGGATAACAAACCCGAGCGCTTACCGCTGCGCCACGACGCTGCAGGAAGTCATGAATCGTAGAGAGTATTTCACCGCAACGTTTTCTTTTAACTGTCGATTTTCTCGACAACGGCTGAGAAGTGCATCTTGGTGCTTTGCCACATTACACCTCTGGCCATGAGCTTTTATTATGCGCAGTATGAATCGAATCTGAATTTCACAATTGGCGGCCTCCCCTTGTGAGACGGAGTCATCCAAGCGAGGGTGTACGACGAAGTGTGAAATAGTGCGATGCTTTAACCACATTTCATAGCGCGCCAGTTCAGCCAGTAGGCGGTTAGACACAATCCAGCCGTTGCCTTAATACTCTTTCAGTTCCAGTTTTATAATCGGTTTTACTATTTTTTGTTTGTAAAATAAATCATTTTGTTTGAAAGCAAAATCAACTTACAGCTGAGTGCGGATTTTTATTTATCTGTTCAGATTCCACGTACAATTAAACAAAATTAAATCTATTTACATATAACTCACATGGGGCTGTATAATACTATCGACGTTTCGACTAGTACTGGAGGCATGAGGTTGACTTCCTGATACAGCTACTCTGATAAAGCTGGCTTCAGAAGGAGCGGAACGGTCGGTGGCTTTATTGCATATGACACCTAGAAGAATTTTACTGAAAATGACTCTGGCCGTGAAAGCCTGCGCTCTTATGGAGTTCAATCTCCACGCGGCGTTCTTTTCTCTTCATTGATTTCTGTAAGGTTCTGCCTGGCAGTGATGAATATCTATGGTTTCTTTGTGGATGGACTACTCAGCACAAATTTTGCTCAATTGAAACCCTTTAGTTTTCTTATTCACGGCAGCATATTCGTCTGCATTACAAAAACAGTTTGTCACAATAAATGACGTTAAGTGTAACCGATTTGCATTAAACGAATATCCCTGTTTCTTAATTGTTAATCGTCTGAGAAATTATAGAGGGAGTGAAAGCTTCTAATCGATAAAGGATTCTCACAGCATGTCTTTGGACAACCCGAAACAAATCTTAATTTGTAAGTTAGTGGTAACGCCCACTTAAAAGAAAGGTGCAAAATCTTGAACGTGGTTGTAAATAGCAACTATAAACCGATGGTCATGGTAAGGTTGAAAGAAGCAGACAGCTTGCTGCGTAACACAGGTTTATTAGAAAACTTGACCTAAGTTTCGACTGTTATAAAATTATCTGTACCCCTCGTTACATATTGTGTAGAAAAGGCACATTAAATAAAGCCGTTTGATGAAAGTTGTTTATTCAAACTTACGTTTTCAGCACAGTGTGTAACAAGTATTACAGGGTTAAGTGTCATCGGAAAAAGATAATTTTATAACTATCGAAACCTAGATCAAGTGTTCTAATAACCCTGTGTTAGGCATCTGGTTGGCCAATTCTTTCGTCTTTTCCGAGACGAAGATGAGACTACTCATCCAGCGAAAAATAACCAAAGCATTGCTCTTAGTGCATTGCTAAGCGTAAAATAATATTCCAGAAAATAAAACGTCTTTAAAAACGCCGAAAGCTATTATATGAATTATTTTTATTATTTTCGCGTTTTATTAGCTAAGTCAAAATGTCGACAAAAGTTATCAACATTACCTGGGAGAAGAGAACGGGTAGGTGGAAAGAGTGTACAGACGATCTCCAGTAGTAGAAGGAGGAGGAGGAGGAACTGTTTCATGACGTGATAGAAGAATAAACGGTTATCGTTTACGAACACATGGGATATCAGGTATTAGAGTGAGAGTGTTTAAAAATCTTTGGAGGACTTGCTATCGAACAAGGCACAAGGTATACAGACCTTTCATTCGAAGCTATAAAATTATTAAGGGAAATGGAAAACATACAGATTGTTCTCCTACTCTACAAATACATACTCCTGAAGATATCAAAGACAAATAAATGCGAGAGCTATCGCACTGTCAGCTTAATAGATCATGCAACGAAATTGATCAGAGGATTAATATACAGAAAAATGGAAAAGAAAATTGCTGATCTTTTAGACGATAATTTGTTTTGGTTTAGCAACGGCAAATGAACCGAGAACCAGTTCTGATAATGCGCGTAATAACGGAACTAAGACTAAAGAAAACTGGAAATACTTTCAATGGATTTAGCAACCTAGAGAAAGTGTTCGGCAACGTGAAATTGTATATTATGTTGGAAATTCTCAGAAAAATAAATGCAAGCTGTATTTAAAGACTTATTATATCCAATATGTACAGGAACCAAAAGGAAACCATAAGAATGGAAGTGCCAGACATGAGTGCTAGGACTAAAAAGGATATAAAGCAAGAATACAGTATTTCTCTCCAACAGGTCAGCAAGCGGTAGAGAGCGAAAACTGTTAAGGGAAGACAGAGATTGGAATAAATTCAACAAATAATTAAAAGCTACGCGTAGATGAAGAGGCTGACACAGATGAAGTTGCGGCGGGTGTGGTCTGTCTCTCTCTCTCTCTCTCTCTCTCTCACAGACACACACACACACACACACACACACACACACACACACACACACACACATACACACACCCCACACACACACACAAAACGAACCGTTATGTTGGTACTATTTGCGAAGCTGGTGATGATTTACGTTAGTAACTTGACGCCAATAATAAGATTAATTGATATATCAAGAAATTTCTGCCTCCTTAGGTGAGCAGGCTGTCATGTGGAGGACCAGCGTTACATTCCCCGTACTAAATGGTTCAAATGGCTCTGAGCACTATGGGACTTAACTTCTGAGGTAATCATTCCCCTAGACTTAGGACTACTTAAACCTAACTAACCTAAGGACATCACACACATCCATGCCCGAGGCAGGATTCGAACCTGCGGTTCCGGACTGAAGCGCCTAGAACCGCTCGGCCACAGCGGCTGGCCATTCACCGTACTGTCGCGTGAGTCCAGGAGAGAGGAGCCACTTGAACGAGAAGTAGCACCTCGAAGACCTGTGAAACTGAGAACGGGCAGAAGATCGGTGAGCTGACCCCATGGCCGTGTACACAGCATCAAGATGACGTCATTCGGCAGAGGATGGCACAGCGGTATGTCGGCGTAGCTTGGACCTTAGGGTATGATCGAAAAGTTACTTTTAGCGTGATAAGCTTCTTAAAATATTTTAAGAGCTATGAAGCACTGGCCGCAGAAGATAATTTGTAAAATAATGTAGCTTATAATGTCGGTGAAACAATTTTATTTGGTTTGCAAAGCTCAGAGGAGCTCCGTCTGCTGATGTAGAAACAGGTCATGTTTTGAGAGAAACTCGCTTGGGATTAGGACAACGATCGACGTACGCTGTATGCATTAGCCGATAATGGACGAGCGCGATGTTTTAGCCGTGTCATATTGCGCGATTAACAAGCGTCATGGTGAGCGCAACGTCGCTGACAGCTGCTGATACGGACTGCAGGTGCTCTGAGCGTTGATGGTGATTTCAGGCAAGCTGTGTTGACAAAGTACCACCTTTTGACAATGATGTAGCACCGTTTGCTCAGTTGTACACTGGTGCCACATTGAACCAGCACAACATGCGATGATTGTTTCCTACATTGCTGCACCGTAGTTATCAGCTTGGTGCAGGTGATTGACTAATAATGTTATTATCTTGGAAGAAAGCCACATAATCAGTTTTTTTTCAATTATCTATCACACAGTGATATAGTTTCCCGTTTTTCCTTTGTAATGTAAGATCTATAGATACGTGCTTCCGTAGGTGAGCGGACAGCGTTGTAAAGCTGTATTCGTCTGCTCATGACGGACATTATGAATTTGAAAAGAGGGTTTGTTTATTCGATGTGTCTATGGAAGTACTAAGACAAAACTTCTATAGTCTATAGGGAGTTCTGGAATACCCGTTACAAACTTCTAGGGCCTGTAGAGTGGAGTGAGTACAAAATCTTTTGAAACCTATCACTTCCGTTTAAAGCTCGTTCAGCTCAGATGTGTAACGCGTCAACGTCTGCTTGGGGAATTGAATTAGGCATGGGTCGTGCAATTATTAGGTAACAGTTCGAAGGGAAACAAAAAGAAATATCCATTTATCACCTTTGCACATTTGTTTGCATTACTCCAGAACAAAAAAGAACCCAGCAACTGTGCGGACAGAATAGTACTGATGCATTACAACAGCGGCTCTGGTACACTCTGCTCATTCCACCTGGTATCTCTCCAGGCTTTAGCGCAGCAGCCAGAACTCGTGCCAGCAGATCTTCCTCTGTCTCTACAGGAGTCTCCCAAATTTAACTTCACATACGACCCCACAAGAAGTATACGTCATCCCGTCTATCCTATTGCATCTCCGGCCAAGCAACTCTGTTTCCCTCAGCAGACGTGGACGCGTGACACATCTGAATTGTATCCGTCGTAGAATGGTAACGGCACATTTCCTGACATTTCTTCCTACGCAAAATATTATGTACACACTCGACTCTTCAGGTCCTAGAAGACTGACGGGGGTTCCCGAACACCCCGTATAACTTCATAGTATCACAGTCTTCAGAAATAAGCGTCGATCACAAAAACAGTAATGGAAGACAAGCCCAGCTTACTTATGGAGGCGTGTGACCATTGAAGAGGGTTCTGCCTCTAATCGCATTGCCACAGAGATACGGAAGTAACTGCTGAAATCCTGAGCATACTGAGGACGCAGTATCAACGAACATGGTGCATTGTGACTTTGTAAGTAGGCTGTTTAGGTTTTTATGTGGGTAACGCCACGTAGCGCTCTGTATGAAAATCACTGAATGTGCTGTGTGCAGTCTGTGGCTGGTTGGCATTGTTGAAAAATTCGCTATTGTAGTGTTGGGCAGCTGGATGTGAACAGCGCGTAGCGTTGCGCAGTTGGAGGTGAGCTGCCAGCAGTGGTGGATGTGGAGAGAGAGATGGCGGAGTTTTGAGAGCGGATGAAATGGACGTGTGTCCATCAGAAAGATTAAACTTGTAAGACTGGATGTCATGAACTGATATATATAATGACTTTTGAACACTATTAAGGTAAATACATTGTTTGTTCTCTATCGAAATCTTTCATTTGCTAACTATGCCTATCAGTAGTTAGTGCCTTCAGTAGTTAGAATCTTTTATTTAGCTGGCAGTATTAGCGCTCGCTGTATTGCAGTAGTTCGAGTAACGAAGATTTTTGTGAGGTAAGTGATTCATGAAAGGTATAGGTTATTGTTAGTCAGGGCCATTCTTTTGTAGGGATTATTGAAAGTCGGACTGCGTTGCGCTAAAATTATTGTGTGTCAGTTTAGTGATGATCAGAATAAGTAAAGAGAGAAATGTCTGGGTACGTTCAGTTCTGCTCAGCTGTTAGAAAATCAAATAACGTAAGGGGTTTATCAGCACAATCATTCATAAATTTTTCTAACGGGAGGTTTCAACTTCCCTGTTTGTACGAAATTCCTCGCTCTGCCAAGGGGACGTAGGGCACAGTGGGATAACTGCGGTTGTACCAGAGTTCGCATTTGGCCGGATATGCAAAAGACCTGCATTTCTCGCCCACGCAACGGCCTCCCAGTAGCTTGGATTACAGGGCTACGCCAGTAACATAAACAACACCAAACTATTCGAAACTTCACGGAAATCGTTAAATAGTGAAGGAAGTTTTCAGAGGAGCCAGAAGTAAAATCAGCCAGTGGACACATACTAAGTGTGTAACCTATAATGACAGTCTGAAAAGTTCCCGGAACCGTTTAAGATATCGTAAACCCAAATGAGCTGTAAAGAAGTCTTCATTCGACGACATGTCGTCACTGATTACAACAATATAAATTATAAAGCTATTCACCCAACAAGGTTTTCATCCGAATGAAACTATTTTTTTATCTGCTATCTATTAGGAGCCGTGAATTCCAAAACAGCAAAACTCCACTTACTAAGATTTCCACATAAACAATTTTCTTTGTATAGGTTTAAACATACTGAAGCTATTACTTTGATCTTTTTCCTATGCTTAGATATTACAAGACGTTAGCGTCTGGCAAAATATTACATAAAATCTGTGTCAGATTTAAGATTAAAATATTATAAAAACTGGAGTTTTAGTGCTATCTGGTTAACAGTTGAAATTTTTATAATGTTACTTTCAATAACTGTTGTCAAATTGCCCACAAATACATAATAAATTTTAATTATGGTAAAATCATATTGACAAAGATATCAGCAAATATATGACGCCAACAATTTTCAGTCTGAATTCTAAATTGCAGTTTATTAGGTATCATCGATTTTCTACAAGAAATAGACGCTTAAAGTGTACCCGACGCTGTGTTTCAATGGATAGTGTGTACTCGAAATCTTTCTTGCTTTCGCAGGTTTAAAACTAATTTCACTCTTGTCCTCAATCTTTAAAGTTGAGCCGGTCGGTGTAGCCGAGCGGTTCTAGGCGCTACAGTCTGGAACCGCGCGACCGCTACTGTCGCAGGTTCGAATCCTGCCTTGGGCATGAATGTGTGTGATGTCCTTAGGTTAGTTAGGTTTAAGTAGTTCTAAGTTCTAGGGGACTGATGACCTCAGATGTTAAGTCCCATAGTGCTCAGAGCCATTTGAACCATTTTTAAAGTTGACGAAATAAAAACATGGTATTCTTTACACTTAAATGCCTGTATAGCTAGTCCACTAGTTGATTTGTTAACAGTCACGTCATTGATATGTTACTTAGTAAGATTGCATGATGCTGCTTTCCACTTCCCTTTTATTTAGACAGTGGCAAAAGTTCTTTTACGTTTGAGAAGAAGGTTTTGTAATTCATATTCATGGACTGATAGACGTAAACAACGTGTACATTACTTGAACTCTTCTGAATTATATCGCTCCATTGTTGAAGAATCTACACAGTGTCCTGCTTCTCCTTCTATAACTGTATGCGAACAAAATCTTTCTAGTCTTTTGTCGGATAAACGTGTTTCTTTAAGTGATGTAGATATTTTACAATAGTGTTGCTTCAGTTGTGATTTATACCTACATCGGTGAAAACACATAGATTTTTCGCACTCCGACCAACACAACGTTTGATGAAAAGATCCAAAAAAAGAAACGGTTTCATTTGGGGTTTTTCTTCCTGTAAATTCTGTGGATGGGAACACGGAAGCTCGATTGTCAGTCATACGAGGTGCATTCAAGTTCTAAGGCCTCCGATTTTTTTTCTCCGGACTGGAAAGAGATAGAAACATGCGCATTGTTTTAAAATGAGGCCGCGTTCATTGTCAATACGTCCCAGAGATGGCAGCACCGTACGGCAGATGGAATTTTACCGCCAGCGGCGAGAATGAGAACTGTTTTAAATACTTAAAATGGCGACGTTTTCCTTACTTTAACAGCGTGCAATCATTTGTTTTCTGAATTTGCGTGGTGTGAAACCAATTGAAATTCATCGACAGTTGAAGGAGACATGTGGTGATGGACTTATGGATGTGTGGAAAGTGCATTAGTGGGTGCGACAGTTTAATGAAGGCAGAACATTGTGTGACAACAAACCGAAACAACCTCGGGCTCACACAAGCCGGTCTGACGACATGATCGAGAAAGTGGAGAGAATTGTTTTGGGGGATCGCCGAATGACTGTTGAACAGATCGCCTCCAGAGTTGGCATTTCTGTGGGTTCTGTGCACACAATCCTGCATGACGACCTGAAAATGCGAAAAGTGTCATCCAGGTGGGTGCCACGAATGCTGACGGACGACCACATGGCTGCCCTTGTGGCATGTTGCCAAGCAATGTTGACTCGCAATGACAGCATGAATGGGACTTTCTTTTCGTCGGTTGTGACAATAGATGAGACGTGGATGCCATTTTTCAATCCAGAAACAAAGTGCCAGTCAGCTCAATGGAAGCACACAGATTCACCGCCACCAAAAAAATTTCGGGTAACCGCCAGTGCTGAAAAAATGATGGTGTCCATGTTCTGGGACAGCGAGGGCGTAATCCTTACTCATTGCGTTCCAAAGGGCACTACGGTATCAGGTGCATCCTATGAAAATGTTTTGAAGAACAAATTCCTTCCTGCACTGCAACAAAAACGTCCGGGAAGGGCTGCGCGTGTGCTGTTTCACCAAGACAATGCACCCGCACATCGAGCTAACGTTACGCAACAGTTTCTTCGTGATAACAACTTTGAAGTGATTCCTCATGCTCCCTACTCACCTGACCTGGCTCCTAGTGACTTTTGGCTTTTTCCAACAATGAAAGACACTCTCCGTGGCCGCACATTCACCAGCCATGCTGTTATTGCCTCAGCGATTTTCCAGTGGTCAAAACAGATTCCTAAAGTAGCCTTCGCCGCTGCCATGGAATCATGGCGTCAGCATTGTGAAAAATGTGTACGTCTGCAGGGCGATTGTGTCGAGAAGTAAGGCCAGTTTCATCGATTTCGGGTGAGTAGTTAATTAGAAAAAAAATGGGAGGCCTTAGAACTTGAATGCACCTCGTACATATAAGCAATGCTTGCTTGTATAGAACATCATAGATACAGGCGTGAATCGGAAGGGAACACCCTGCATGAAATCAAACGGCACACCTTTTGACTTCCCATATTCCTCTTCTCTCACTTTGACTAAGGTTTCCCATTGTTTCACTTCAGCTTTATCTAGAAAGTAGGTTGATATGAAACTTCGTGACTGATAAGAACTGTATGCCTGACCCCGATCGAACTCGGGACCTGTGCCTTTCGCGGGCAAGTGCTCTAACGGTTGAACTACCTAAGCCCAGTCTCACAGCTTTACGTCTACCAGTAGCTCATCTCTTACCTTCCAGAGTTCACAGAGGCTCTCATTTGAAACTTGCAACATTAGCACACCTGGAAGATATATTGCGGAGACATAACTTAGCCACAGCCTGGGGATGTTTCCAGAATGTTGTTTCAAGGCTGCAATCCTGCCTCGGGCATGGATGTGTGTAATGTACTTAGGTTAGTAAGGTTTAAATATTTCTAAGTTCTAGGGGACTGATGACCTCAGCTGTTAAGTCCAATAGTGCTCAGAGCCATTTGAACCATTTTCCAAGGTGCGTCTAAAACACGTCTCCACAATATCATATCTTCCAGGAGTGCTAATGCTGCAAGTTACGCAGGAGACCTTCTGTGAAGCTTTGAAGGCAGGAGGTAAGGTACCGACGGAAGTACAGCTTCAAGGAGAAGTCACGAGTCGGGCTTGAGTAACTTCACACGCCGGCCTCCGTCTCCACGCCCGTGTCAGTAGGACTTGTTGCCCCTCTATTCGCGCATCTGTCTGTCCTTTTTGTGGACCTCAGCTATGTCCGCGCTGGCCTCCCATATATGCACAACCCACGTCCAAAGGATTTCTACATTCAGTTACTGCGTGGCGTACCTTGGAACAATGTTGAGATGAAGTATCCATTAACGAGGTGGACGGTGGCGTGGCGCAAACCTCATCAGCCGTTGCTTCCGACACCTGTCCGAGCGACACTGCTTCATTCTCCTCTGTGGACGAGACTCCCATCGCCTGACCCGCGCCGGTTTTCATGAAGTCTGGACAATGGGGCGGCAAGGGGTAGCCCGTTTCCTCCGCGACCCTCCATCTCTGGTCAAACTGTACGCTTTAATTCGCCCGAAGGACGTGTGTTTCCTTGCTGCCAAGACTCATTCGATAGTCTGGGACAAATCGCGGATCGGCCTTCGGATCCTCCTACAGAATGGGCATGCGGTGTTTGAACGACGTTCACGCTATGAACCTATATCGCCAATTACCTCCGTGCGATTTTGCACGAACCTCCGCTCAGCTGGAATGTGTCTGGCGTGGTTGCTCGATTTCTTTCTAGGTGCACTACTAACACGATCTCCCGTTATTTCAACCCACTGGCGGGCGCAGCGCCTGATACTGCACTGTCATTGTTTTGTGTTCCCGTCTGCCCCACCTATCACTACTGTGGCACGCGATGAAATTTCATCGTTACAATTAAGTATCTCTCCTCAACTGTCCGCTGTTATTGTCTGCCGGTGGTTGGTGGCGTTGGGTACGCCATGGTCAGACCTGCTCGACCCCTGCTCACTCCGCCCAACGCCCTGCCATTGAGCCGGAGGCGACTTACCCGTACTCATCTCCCATCACCCCTACCTTCCGTCTGCTTACAAGGAACGGTCAGTTTTCTACATTTGTAATTCTTGGCGTTATCTGATATTGTAATGTATGTTTCTCTGTAAATAAAGTTTATATTGCCCTCTAAAGTTAAAAAAATATATTTAAAATAGAGTCGGTAGAGCACTAGCCCGCAAAGGGCAAATGTCCCACGTACGAGTCTCGGTCCGGCACATAGTTTTAGTCTGCCAGGAAGTTTATTACCTTGATGTAATTCAAGCTTCTTCCTTAAATCCTCCCTGAGTGCAGCAAGATTTTCACAGTCTATTTGGAGCTTTAATTGTACACACTGTGGTCAGATGTCTGTGTGCTGCACTAGGAAAGGTGTCGATGTCGGTCGGTGAGGCCTGGCACGAAGTCGGCGTTAAAAAGCATCCCAAAGATGTTCTATAGGATTCAGGTCAGGACTCTGACTCTGTGCAGGCCAGTCCGTTACAGGGATGTTATTGTCGTGTAACCACTCCGCCACAAGCCATGCATTATGAACAGGTGCTCGATCGTGTTGAAAGATGCAATCACCATCCCCGAATTGCTCTTCAACAGTGGGAAGTAAGAAGGTGCTTAAGACATCAGGTGATGTGATATTGCCACGCAAAACAACAAGGGGTGCAAGCCCCCTCCATAAAAAACACGACCACACTATAACACCACTGCCTCCGAATTTTACTGTTAGTACTACACATGCTGGCAGACGACGTTCACCGGGCATTCGTCTTACCCACACACTGCTGTCGGATCGCCACATTGTGTACCGAGATTCGTCACTCCACACAACGTTCCTCCACTGTTCAATTGTCCAATGTTTACGCTCTTTACACCAAGCGAGGCGCCGTTTGGCGTTTACCGGCGTGATGTCTTGCTTATGAGCAGCCGCTCAACCATGAAATCCAAGTTTTCTTACCTCCCGCCTAACTGTCATAGTACTTGCAGTGGATCCTGATGCAGTTGGAATTTCTGTGTGATGGTCGGGATATATGTGTGCCTATTACACATTACGGCCCTCTTCATCTGTCGACGGTCTCTGTCAACCAACAGACGAGGTCGGCCTGTACGCTTTTGTGCTGTATGTGTCACTTCTCGTTTCCACTTCACTATCACATCGGAAGCAGTGGACCTAGGGATGCTTAGGGTGTGGAAATCTAGCGTCCAGACGTATGACACCAGTGACATCCAATCACCTGACCACGTTCGAAGTCCATGAGTTCCGCGGAGTGCCTCATTCTGCTCTCTCACGATGTCTAATGACTACTGAGGTCTCTGATATGGAGTACCTGGCAGTAGGTGGCAGCACAATCCACCTAAAATGAAAACCGTATGTTTCTGGGAGTGTCCGGATACTTTTGATCAAATAGTGTATTTCTGTAGGCACATCTTCCACATTGTTTTGGCATTCAGATCTGAAGCGAAGTCGGTAGTTTTCTTGACGCCCTCGCCGTAATATGGCACCCGGATGGTATAGTACATATGTGTCTTCCTTGCTCTGGACCGTGTTTCACGACGCCCTCCACGTTCATCAAGAAGAGACAGCATTCCTTCACAAGGTAGGGACGAGGTGCATCCTGAACATGATGTGGTGATCCCGTGTAGTGAATTTGCTTGCACATTGTCTCCTTCTTTCAACTAATGCGAAGACAAGATTCATTACTACTTAGAAACACATTTCTAAAGCGTCCTGATAAGGAAAATATTGCTAATGATCTTTGTTAGATAACATCGGATAGTTAGAGTACGCTACATGTTAAATGTCAAATGTATTGAAAGCAGTCACTCTGTAGTGAAAAACAGTTGGATGAGTGTTTGTAGGTTCGTAAAACATAGTCCTTTTTCTTCTTGGCAGGTTCACACTTACTAGTACAACCTCATACATGTATTGCGCATTTTTACATTCAATGTTATTGAACTGTGTTATTATATTGTCTTCACAGCCTGTCGCAGATCCAAAATGCATTGTCTTCTACCTCTAAAACAATTAACACGATTCATGTCTGTGTTGTAATATTTTACAGTATTTGCTCCAGTGGTTGTTAAACTATACTATTTACTTACTTTAGTCCTCTACTGATGTTCGGCCAGAGAGTCTATTATTTTTGATAATGTTTTGCTTCCATTTTGGGTGGATAACATTTCTGTTTAGGAACTGGCATACAATGTAAATCATACTCGTCGCTAATTTTCAAATTCTATTTCATAGAACACTGCACCTAATTAACTATTATTGTCAGTATTAACACTCCACAGTTCTCTCAGGTACACAACGGGCAGCTGATGCGAAGATGGTCCCGTGTAGTCAGAGCCAGAGGAGGTGCGGACATGCGGAGTTCCGGAAATGTGTAGCGCTCATTACAAGAATTTGCGTTTACGGTCAAAATAGTTTTTGCTCGTACTTTTGAGGTGTTCAAAATGGTTTAAATGGCTCTGAGCGCTATGGGACTTAACATCTGAGGTCATTAGTACCCTAGAACTTAGAACTACTTAAACCTATCTAACCTATCTAACACATCCATGACCGAGGCGGATTCGAACCTGCGTCCGTAGCGGTCGCGCGGTTCCAGACTGAAGCGCCTAGAACCGCTCGGCCACACCGTCCGGCTATTGAGGTGTTTTGACTATCATTATTCGAAATACATTCCCACAAAATCAAATCAAATCTTATGACGAGACGATTCCAGTGATACACAAAACTCATATGGCGTAAAAATGTGGACCTGTGTTGATCTGGAATCCACGGCTTCAGTTGTGATTTAATAGATACGAATTCTATGGATTTTCATTTTGTTTAGTCTGAAAAATTATTTTGGAGAAATTATTTTTGATTAGAATACATCTAATTCAGGCTTCATTGACTATGAAGTTATGAGCATCCACATACTAGAGCAGATTAGCTCAGACCTTTACAGTTTATTTAAGTGCCAGAAATACATGATTGTGTGAACTCGTAGACAAGGTTAATCTCTGTAAACTATAAATAACATCAAATGAAAATGTTCAATTAGCCCTTTGCTGTTGCTAATTAAGTGTTTAAGAAGATGTGGGAAAACACCTAAAATCCACATCCAGGCTAGCCGGTATACCAGGCTTCGTCGTTAAGCCGTCGGTCGGATTCGATAAGATACACTACATTTCCCCGTCCCAGAAGCGGGCGCTTTAAAGCACACAGCAAGTAACAGAAGTAGGCCCGGTCAATAGCCACCACAGATAACACTATAGAATACCATATAATTGTCTTTCTAGCGGAGTGTTCAGTGATGAGCGGTTGAATTATAACGGATAGCTTTGTGTTAGAGAAACCGAGAGAGAGAGAGGGAAGGAGACGGAGACGGAGACGGAGAGAGAGAGAGAGAGAGAGAGGGAGAGGGAGAGAGATAAGAGAGGGAAGGCAGGGAGGGAGGGAAGGGAGGGAGGGACGTCGAGTGTCACTATCGGCTATGTGAACTGTGCTATTCGACGTCTAATGTGCATCCGGTGTCTTCAGACATTATGTTGACCTTCAGAGTCACAGTAGGCGTTGGGATTGTCAAGATGTGCTCTATTGTTGCTGTGGTCTTCAATCCGAAGACTGGTTTGATGCAACTATCCTGTGTGAGCCTCTTTATCTCTGCATAACTACTGCAGCACCTGTACATTCATTGAAGCGTTCTTTATTCAAGCCTTGGTCTCCCTCTATACTTTTTGCCACCCACACTTCCTCAATTATCACACTGACGATTCCTTAATGCCTCAGAATATGTCCTATTGACCAAACCCTCCTTTTAGTCAAGTTGTAACATGGTCTTTCTTCTCCAATTCGATTCAGTACATTTTCATTAATTTTCTGATATATCCACCTAAGATGCAGCAGCGCTCTGTAGCAACGCAAAGAATCCTTTGAGGAAAAAGGAGACTACTGTTTTAATATTAGTAGAGCACAAGAATATATGTAGAAGCTAACCTTTGTTTCGGGTACAGTGTACTTATGTTTCAATGTTAGAGGAATACTACAAGAACCTACCTTTAAACAGAAATCAGCTCTGTAGCCACAGGGATCTACCACACCTCCACAGGAAAAGTTACGTATTCGAAGACCAACAGCGTTGGAAAATTCTACAATTGACTGTGTATTGTATTTTAGTATTTCCAGGATGACGTAGAATGTACAAATATACACTATGCACAAGAACCTAGAGGGAACAATAAGATTGGAAGACTGAGAACGAACTGCTTGGATTAGAAAGGGAGCAAGACAGGGATATAGTCAAAAAAGTGGTTCAAATGGCTCTGAGCACTATAGGACTTAACATCTGTGGTCATCAGTCCCCTAGAACTTAGAACTACTTAAACCTAACTAACCTAAGGACATCACACACATCCATGCCCGAGGCAGGATTCGAACCTGCGACCGTAGCAGTCGCGCGGGATATAGTCTATAACCCCTACTGTTCAGTCCATACGTCGAAGAAGCAATTACGGAAATGAAAGAAAGATTCAAGAGCAGGATTAAAATTTAAGGTGAAAAGATACCAATGGTAGGATTCGCTGATGACACTGCTATCTTTAGTTAAAGTGAAGAAGAGTTCCAGGATCTGCTGAATGAAATGGTCTAATGAATACAAAATATAGACTGAGAGTAAATCGAAGAAAGACGAAAGTAATGTGAAGTAGCAGAAATCAGATTTGAGGATCACAAAGTAGATGAATTCCGCGACCTATGGAGCACGATAACGATCATGGACGTATCAAGGCGGACATAAAAAGTAGATTAGCACTGTCCAAAAGAGATGTACTAATATCCAATATAAGTTTTAATTTGAGGAAGAAATTTCTGAGAATGTACGTTTGGAGCACTGTGTTGTATGGTAGTACGACATGGACTATGGGGAAACCGGAACAGAAAAGAATCGAAGCATATGAGATGTGGTGCTACAGAAAAATGTTGAAAATTAGGTGGACTGATGAGGTAAGGAATGAGGAGGTTCTACACAGAATAGGCAAGGAAAGGAATATGTGAAAAACACTGACGAGAGGAAGAGAGAGGATGATAAGACATATGTTAAGGCATCAAGGAATAACTTTCATTTTACTCGAGGGAGCAGTACATGGTAAAAACTGTAGAGAAACCAAGGCCGTATGTTTCCCTCACTATCCTGACCTATATCAATGGAAAGAGTGTTCGAATGCTACCCTGGCCAGCCCGTTCTCCAGATCTCACACCGTTGAAAATATTTGGTCATGCAGTGTTTGTTTTCCAATCGAATGGCCGGATCTGAGTGTTTCCCTAACTAATGAATTGCTACACGGAATTTATTAGTCGTACGGTGTAACAATTTTATCACTCGGCACACAATGAATTGTGGAAGGTATTGGTCGCAAATTAATTTATTTAGATGGACCGTCATGAGACACAGCTGTGATAAATGCAATATAAAAAGGTTGCCTCAGTAACAGTGTATGCCCTAAGACAGTAAGTCCATTAATGATTACAATAAAGTAAAAAAAAAACATACAGAGGTGGGCACGCAAGGTCCTGCGAATATAGCTCTCATGTATGTGGAGCGCGGTGCAAAACTGACCGGACATGAAGAAACGTAGTGCGAAGGAAAACAACTGTCGTCTACAGATGTCGTCAGCAACCATACATACAATGGTTGGCTATCGAAGGACGCAACTATTTAGAAAGAATACAATTACTGTACTTATTATGTACCATATGAATTTTAAAGCCATGGAGAAACCATGCAAGAATAAAACGTTAAAAACGCGCGTTCTGTATGTATAGATAGAAAAATAAATGAACGTAAAAAATTAGACTTCGTTCAGGAGGTTATCTGTTAAAGTTATAAAACATACAGGAATTATTAAATGAAATGTAAAGGAAAACATAGTGCAAGGTATAAATGTAGAAACCTATTGTGACATAGTTTCCTAAAATATTACACTATAAGAATGTGATACGAAATAGTTACATAATCATTTACAATACCGGCATTAAAAATGACATAGTTGTTATTCTCTTACACAATGATATACGAGTACAATAGTAAAAAAGTAAACAAACATATACATATCATAAAAGCATGTGACATATCAAATGTTAAAACATAAAATGACAAACGATAACTTATAAAAAGCTATGATAAAGAATTAAATATAATGCTAGGCTGAATTCAACGTACAGAATAGGAAGTACTGCGTGTCAAGGGCTGCTATAGTCAGAATCATCCTGCCATAAAATGTCATACGCCACTTTCATACGTAAACTAAGAAAAAAAAAATTAACCTCAATACAATAGTCAAGATTTACGCCTGCATGATATCTTCATGGGTATCAAGTTTATACAGTAAATGGTTGGTATACTCATGTTATGTTTTCCTAGTGGTTAAGTTCTTTCACAGCCAATTATTGTCTGCATGGTTGCCAACGTCATCTCTTGACTGAAGCTATTTTTATTTCCACACATTTGTCGATGTACACTCAGTTTGGCACCTGCCTCCACATGCATGAGATGTACCTTATGTGACCACTTTTATGGGGTTTGTTTTTATTCTTCATTTCAAGTACTGCTAGAAGCTGCTGTCCTCAGTGAATATATTTTTCCTGGGGCATCTAGTTACACTACATTTCTCTGCTTTTACCAGAGCTATGTCCGATGATGAAGCTACTAAAAGCGTAAATAAATTAATTTGCAGCTATGACTTTCCACAATTCAATGTGTGTCACTTTGGAATGGTTGCCAGTCTCATAGAGGGAACTATTTTTCGATCAAGTGAAAAAAATTTTATGCCTGCCTTACTGGACAAAGCAAAACTGACGATCCGTATTTGAGGTGATTTCATAGTGTATCAGTGCCGATAACTTTAGCGTAAAATTTAGGAGGCGTGGGAGCGGGCTGCGGGTTGTTTAGGCGTGGGGATCAGTTTAACAATTAGTTTATTTGACATCAACAGAGGAGAAATACACTTTCACCAAAACAGAATCTTTCTCTAGGCTGTAAAGATCCTTAAATAGGGCTCCACGTAATCAAGACAAAAATATCTTCCGTTAAAAAGAAGAATAAAATCCTGTCTTTGGTCTAATATACATCACTGGGGAACAAAATTAACAATTTACAATGCCTGGCGCTCTGACACGAACAGCCATCATATATGAGACAACTTAAGCAGTAAAACATAAGATGGAAAAACAACTTTTACACTCAACGGGGAGCATAACACACATCTATGCATCGGTCTGCGGCTATTAACATCACCCGATAGCTACCACCGCAGACTACACACAACTTTCTACAGAACTAGCTTCATTTATATCTTAATGGATTCTTGTATCATTTACCACCAACAATTGATTATCCACTTAAAAAAAGTAAGAGATGAATTCTCAGAAGTAGCGTCAATGGTGTGGTGTAAACACAACACTTTAGTATTAATACCGTCAATCACACTCATAGCATGCATAAATGCTCTCGATAACAGTTCACACATCCTCACCCCTGCGTTCCATCAAAAAACAATCATAACTTGTCACTGGACGTCCATGCAGAATGTTGTCACTGGTAAATACACACAGTGCATAGGACACAGTTCACTGTATCAACCATAAAACAACCAGTTTGAAACCGCCAGCTGGAAAAGCCGTCAGCTGGAGCTTCTCTTGTCATACAGAAGCTCCTTTCTCTCCCTCGACTGAGATCGCTGTCCGTCCGGCTAGTAAAAAGACACCAACCGCTCCACTAGGCTGTCGTGTCTACACTGCGGCCATGCCCCGGGCAAACCGGCTCCTCGCCAGCGCTCTGCCCAGAACTCGCTCTTCGATCTCCGCGCAGCGACTCACCACGCTACCGATGTGCTTACCACCCACAGCCATGGCGGCACTCCGGAAATCACGTGGGTACGGCGTCTGCCATCTCGCGCTCCAGCGCGGCACTCCACTCAAAATGACTCTATGGAGCCGGCAGAAACAATCGTGCCATTCGACAAAATGCAGAATTAATGGGATTCCTCCAATTAATTTTTCTTTGTTAATCTACAATACGTCACATAAATTGTCTCTTGCGCTGGACGTCGCTAAGAGGGCATAGTCTCTCACCGCGTCTGCGGCTGAAGTAGTGACGTCAAGGAAACTCCGAGGACATGACAGACGGAATGTTTCAATTTGAGAAACACTATGTCGCCACGCTAGGCTTCGCACCACCCATATTGATGTGGAAGTGGAAAAAGAAACTAAGGAGAAATATTGGAAAGGAAAGTTCAAAAAGGAGAAGTAAAAAAACGTTTTAATGTAATTTTGACTGTGTCAGAGACGGTAAAGAACTTAAATAATCATTTGAACGTAAATGGTTCCTTGGAAAGAAGTTATAAGATGAATATCAACAAAAGTGAAGCAAAGTAAATGAAATGCAGTAAATTTACATTAGGCAATGATGATGGCATTGTGGTAGCAACTGAGACACCTAAAGTAGTAAACGATTGTTGCTAATTGGGTAGCAAAGAATATATACTAGTAAAACCGGCAGTATTAAAAATATCTTTCTCGACAAAGAGAACAGTGTTCACATTCAGCACACATTTAAGTGCATTTCTCAGCGGTGTAGCCTTATACGTAATGCAATGAATCTGGGACGACTAACAGTGAAGACAAGAAGAGAAGCTTTTTAAATGTGAAGCTACAGAAGTGCATTGAAGATTATATTATAATGTTAGATCGGGTATCTAATGAAGAGATATTGAATGGAATCTAGCACTAAAGTTTTGACTATTATAGATAGATTTAAGTAGGTGTAGCTTGGAGAACTTATCCAGAGACTTGCGTAGGATGAAGCAGCGTGGACAGCTAAATCAAAACCGTTTTCTCACTGAAGACTACGACAACGGCAACATCAATAGACCAAGATCAGTCTGTGTCTTGTACATACCTCTGGCTAATCGGTACGTGTAAAATTACTGGAACGCAAGGAGAAAGCTACAGCTTACGAAAGCAGAGGAATCTGCAGTTCATTTGAAGGTGACTGATCAAAGAGAGTTTCGTGAAAGTGATTAGACAACTAATTACGTTAGAAAACTGTAATCGTAAGACAAACATCCAAAATTAAGTCCTGTAAGGTAACATTTTAATTAAGAGAATTCATTATCACGAAGATAAAAATCAGTAACCACAGCACATTAAGAGTTGATGAATTTCAGCTCCTCTTTCAGAAATGTTGAGACCTAGAAGAGAGGAAACATGTTGCGGAAGTAGACACGTGTGCCGATATACTGGATTCGTTTATGACTACTTCTATCTTAGTAGTTGCACCGAGCGAGGTGACGCAGTGGTTAGCACATCGGATTCGCATCCGGGTGGACGACGTTTGAGATCTGCGTCCGGCCATCCAGAATTAGAATTTCCGTGATTTTTCTATATTGCTTCATGGAAATGCCTAGATGGTTCCCTTCAAGAGCACGATTGATTTCCTTCCCCATCCTTTAAACATTCCGAACTTGTGCTCCGTCTCTAACGGCCTCGATGTCGACCGTACGTTAAACCTTAATCTTCCTTCTTCAGTATTTGTGGGTAGTGATCAAGTCTAGGTTCGTAATCGTTTTCCGTTGGTATTGGGTGAATGTATAATTGTCTGTGAGCGGCTTCATTTTTAGTAGTTGAAAAATCCGTGGAGCCGATCCAGGAAGCCCTTCTTTTATCCTTGTTTTTATGAAAAGCTTCGGCGAGACTTGGCGAGTAATCAGACTATAATAGTAGAATTATTCTCAGAAGGCTATACTATGCTATACTTTTTCAAGGATAAGCATCCATCATGCCTGTAACTTTCTCAAACCAGTGGTTATTTACGTAGTAGCTGTTATGCTTCTCCTTTTGCTCAACGGAACAGGTATCGGAGAGTCACCTAGACTGATCTATTAAGAAGCGTTCACGTTTTTTTTTTCTTTTTTTGTCATCAGTCTTCTGACTGGTTTGATGCGACCCGCCACGAATTCCTCTCCTGCACTAAAACTATTCGTCTCAGAGTAGCACTTGCAACCTACGTAGTCAATTATTTGCTTGATGTATTCCAATATCTGTCTTCCTCTACAGTTATTGCCCTCTAAAGGTCCCTCTAGTACGATGGAAGTCATTCCTCGTGTCTTAATAGATGTCCTATCATCTTGTCCCTTCTCCTAATAAGTGTTTTCCACATATTCCTTTCCTCTCCTATTCTGCGCAGAACCTCCTCATTCCTTACCTTATCAGTCCACCTAATTTTCAACATTCGTCTGTAGCATCATATCTCAAATGCTTCGATTCTCTTCTGTTCGGGTTTTCCCACAGTCCATGTTTCACTACCATACAATGCTGCACTCCAGGCGTACATTCTCAGAAATTTCTTCCTCAAATTAAGGCCAATATTTGATATTAGTCGACTTCTCTTGGCCAGGAATGCCTTTTTTGGCATAGCTAGTTTGCTTTTGATGTCCTCCTTGCTCCGTCCGTCATTGACTACACTACTGCCTAGGCACCAGAATACCTTAACTTTGTCTACTTCGTAACCATCAGTCCTGATGTTAAGTTTCTTGCTGTTCTCATTTCCACTACTTCTCATTACCTTCGTCTTTCTTCGATTTACTCTCAATCCATACTGTGTATTTATTAGACTGTTCATTACGTTCAGCGGATCATGTAACTCTTCTTCACTTTCACTCAGAATAGCAACGCCATCAGCGAATAGTGTCATTGATATCCTTTCTCCTTGAATTTTAATTCCACTCCTTAACTTTTCGTTTATTTCCATCATTGCTCCCTCGAAGTACAGATTAAACAGTAGGTGCGAAAGGCTACATTCTTGTGTTACACCCTTTTGAATACCAGCACTTCGATCTTTATCGTCCACTCTTATTACTCCCTCTTGGCTGTTGTACATATTGTATATGACCCGTCTCTCCCTGAAGATTACCCCTACTTTTTTCGGAATTTCGAACATCTTGCACCATTTTACATTGTCGAACGCTTTCTCCAGGTCCATTTTTCTTTAGTCTTGCCTCTCTCGTGCCTTTACTTGTCCTAAAGCCAAACTGATCGCCATCTATCGCATCCTCAATTTTCTTTTCTATTCTTCTGTATATTATTATTGTAAGCAACTTGGATGCATCAGATGTTAAGCTGATTGTGCGATAATTCTCGCACGTGTAAGCTCTTGCCGTCTTCGGAATTGTATGGATGATGATTTTCCGAAATTCAGATGGTATGTCGCCAGACTCATACATTCTACACACCAACGTGAATACACTACTGGCCATTAAAATTGCTACACCACGAAGATGTGCTACAGACGCGAAATTTAACCGACAGGAAGAAGATGCTGTAATATGCAAATGATTAGCGTTTCAGAGCATTTACACAAGGTTGGGGCCGGTGGCTACACCTACAACGTGCTGACATGAGGAAAGTTTCCAACCGATTTCTCATACACAAACAACAGTTGACCGGCGTTGGATGGTGAAACGTTGTTGTGATGCCCCCTGTAAGGCTTGTAGCCTATCGCGATTGCGGTTTATCGTATCGCGACATTGCTGCTCGCGTTGGTCGAGATCCAATCACTGTTAGCAGAATATGGAATCGCTGGGTTCAGGAAGGTAATAAGGAACGTCGTGCTAGATCCCAGCGGCCTCGTATCACTAGCAATCGAGATGACAGGCATCTTATCTGCATGGCTGTAACGGATCGTGCAGCCACATCTCGATCCCTGAGTCAACAGATGGGGACGTTTGCAAGACAACAACCATCTGCA
Source organism: Schistocerca nitens (assembly GCF_023898315.1). NCBI lineage: Eukaryota > Metazoa > Arthropoda > Insecta > Orthoptera > Acrididae > Schistocerca > Schistocerca nitens. The sequence continues at coordinate 432,658,222 of NC_064615.1, read as the reverse complement.
CGAACAGTTCGACGACGTTTGCAGCAGCATGGACTATCAGCTTGGAGACCATGGCTGCGGTTACCCTTGACGCTGCATCACAGACAGGAGCACCTGCGATGGTGCACTCAACGATGAACCTGTGTGTACGAATGACAAAACGTCATTTTTTCGATGAGTCCAGGTTCTGTTTACAGCGTCCTGATGGTCGCATCCGTGTTTGGCGACATCGCGGTGAACGCACATTGGAAGCGTGTATTCGTCATCGCCATACTGGCGTATCACCCGGCGTGATGGTACGATGTGCCCTTGGTTACACCTCTCGGTCACCTCTTGTTCGCATTGACGGCACTTTGAACACGTTGCGGATGTGTTACGACCCGTGGCTCTACCCTTCATTCGATCCCTGCGAATCCCTACATTTCAGCTGGATAATGCACGACCGCATGTTGCAGGTCCTGTACGGGCCTTTCTAAATACAGAAAATGCTCGACTGCTGCCCTGGCCAGCACATTCTCCAGATCTCTCACCAATTGAAAACGTCTGGTCAATGGTGGCCGAGCAACCGGCTCGTTACAATAGGCCAGTCACTACTCTTGATGAACTGTGGTATCGTGTTGAAGCTTCATGGGCAGCTGTACCTGTACACGCCATCCAACATCTGTTTGACTCAATGCCCAGCCGTATCAAGGCCGTTGTTACGGCCAGAGGTGGTTGTTCTGGGTACTGATTTCTCAACTTCTATCCACCCAAATTGCGTGAAAATGTAATCAAATCTCAGTTCTAGTATAATATATTCCTCCAACGAATACCCGTTTATCATCTGAATTTCTTCTTGTTGTAGCAATTTTAATGGCCAGTAGTGTAGTTGTATTTTTAGTTTTTTTATTTGCCTCTTCCCCCATTGTTTTTCGAAATTCTGATGGAATGGTTTCCATCCCTTCTGCCTTATTTGACCTGAAGTCCTCGAAAGCTCTTTTAAATTCTGATTCTCATACTGGATCCCCTGTCTCTTCTAAATCGACTCCTGTTTCTTCTTCTATCACATCAGACAAATCTTCCCCTTCGTAGAGACTGTCAATGTATTCTTTCCACCTATCCGCTCTCTCCTCTGCATTTAACAGTGGAATTCCCGCTGCACTCTTAATGTTACCACCCTTGCTTTTAATGCCACCGAATGTTGTTTTGACTTTTCTGTATGCTGAGTCTATCCTTCCGACAATCATTTCTATTTCGATATCTTCACATTTTTCATGCAGCCATTTCGTCTTAGCTTGCCAGCACTTTCTATTTATTTCATTCCTCGGCGACTTGTGTTTCTGAGTTCCTGAGTTTCTCGGAGCAGTTTTGTAATTTTGTACTTCCTCATTTCATCAATCAAATGAAGTATTTCTTCTGTTACCCATGGTTTCTTCGTAGTTATCTTCTTTGTGCCTATGTTTTTCTTCCCAACTTCTGTGATGGCCCTTTTTAGAGATGTCAATTCCTCTTCAACTGTACTGCCTACTGAGCTATTCCTTATTTCTGTATCTATAGCCTTAGAGAACTTCAAGCGTATCTCGTCATTCCTTAGTACTTCTGTATCCCACTTTTTTGCGTTTTAATTCTTCCTGACTAATGTCTGGAACTTCAGCCTACTCTTCATCACTACTATATTGTGATCTGAGTCTATATCTGCTCCTGGGTACGCCTTACAATCCAGTTTCTGATTTCGGAATCTCTGCCTGACTATGATGTAATCTAACTGAAATCTTACCGTATCACCCGGCCTTTTTTAAGTATACCTCCTCCTCTTGTGATTCTTGAACAGGGTATTCGCTATTGCTAGCTGAAACTTGTTACAGAACTCAATTGGCCTTTCTCCTCTTTCATTCCTTGTCCCAAGCCTGTATTCTCGTGTAACCTTTTCTTCTGCTCCTTCCCCTACAACTGCATTCCAATCCACCATGACTATTAGATTTTCATCCCCCTTTACATATTGCATTACCCTTTCAATATCCTCATACACTTTCTCTATATCTTCATCTTCAGCTTGCGACTTCGGCATGTATACCTGAACTATGGTTTTTGGTGTTGGTTTGCCGTCGGTTCTGATAAGATCAACCCTGTCACTGAACTGTTCACACTAACACACTCTCTGCCATACCTTCCTATTAATAACGAATCCTACTTGTGTTATACCATTTTCTGCTGCTATTGAAATTACCCTCTACTTATCTGATCAGATATCATTCTCTATTTTCCACTTTACTTCACTGACCCCTACTATATCTAGATTGAGTCTTTGCATTTCCCTTTCCAGATTTTCTAGTTTCCCTACCACGTCCAAGCTTCTGACATTGCACGCCCCAACTCGTAGAACGTTATCCTTTTTCTCATGGTAACCTCTCCCTTGGCAGTCCACTCCCAGAGATCCGAATGGGGGACTATTTCGTAATCTTTTGCCTATTGAGAGATCATCATGACACTTCGTCAATTAAAAGTCAAATGCCTATGGATACACTTTACGTGTCTTTTATGCATTGGTTTCCGTTGCGTTCTGCATCTTCATGCCGTTGATCATTGCCGATTCTTCCCCCTTTAGGAGCAGTTTCCCACCCCTAGCACAAGAGAGTGCCCTGAACCTCTGTCCGCACCTCCGCCCTCTTTGACAAGGCCGTTGGCAGAGTGAGGGTGACTTCTTATGCCGAAAGTCTACGGCCGCCAATGCTGATTATTAATCAAAATTTAAGGAGCACCGGAATTGGAACCTGGGACAGAAGACGTTTTGATTATGAATCAAAGATGCTACGCCTAGATCACGGTGTTTACTCATTCACGTAGAAACCATAAAGCAGATGCAGTGAAAATTTGTAAGTTTTGTTAAAATGAGATTTATCTATTATTTTGAAAAGATACTAAAATTTTAAATAAAATATCAGCAACAGCTGCACTTTCGTCTTTTTTTTTGAAAAGCACGAACGGTTTCTGTACCGAACGTTATTATTCAATGATATCTAGATAGTACTGAACAACGAAGTACATCATAAGTAGTCAAATGGAGATGACTGCAACAACATGCATCATCAAAAACGAATATAACGCATAAATGTTCAAAGCAGCTCGTGTACACACTGCATAAACGCACCAAACTCAAAAATAATGTAGTGTGAAATGTTCTGTTATTACAAGTAGATATATGTTATGTAAACTAAATAATATTGAGAAATAACTTACTAACAAGCATAATGAAAACACAATAATAGCCTGCTTAAATATTGTATGAATTAGTTTACCGTCTAGGAATTTGACATATATCACGTGATAGTACATTTCTGGCATACTGAGAGAACACAGAAGCCTGCTGATGAGACATGCCAGGAGGTGCCGTTTAATTAGGGGAGAGGGAAGTTACGGGGAAGGCTTGCAGGGGGTAGGTAGGTAAGCAAACAGAGGCAAGTGATGACAGAAAAGTTGATAAAATGCATTAAAAGTGAAATAAAATAAGAACAGAATTACATTTAAAAGAAAAACGTTGTTCTATAACAAAACGTCACGTAAAAGCGCTGTTACGAAGAAAGACAGTAGACGATTCTCTGTGATCCTATGATGAACGAACACTTGACTTAGGAAGCCATCTATGGTCAACACACGGAAGCAGCAGAGGGTATCCCACTTACAAACACGATATTAATGCTACATGCAGCCATGTCGAAATGAGCGTGATACGTTGATTACAATAAATGGAAATACCATATTATATAATGAAACGAAACTGCTCTGATTTTTTAAATTTAATTTTTATTTTCTTTTCAGTTATCAGTCTTATGAGTGGTTTGATGTGGCCTGCCAAAAATTCCTCTCCTGTGCGAACCTTTCCATCTTAGCACTTGCAACCTATGTCTTCAATTATTTGCTGGACGTGTTCCAATCTCTATCTTCCTCTACAGTTTTTACCCTCTGTAGTTTCCTCTAGTACCATGGAAATTGTTCCCTGATGTCTTAACAGACGTCCTATCGTCATGTCCCCTCTTCTTGTAAATGTTTTCCATACATTCCCTTCCTCGTCTATTGTGTGGACAGCCTCCGTATTCCTTACCTCATCAGCCCACCTGATTTTCACCATTGTTCTGTAGCAACCCATCTCAAATGCTTCCACTCTCTTATGTTCCGGTTTTCCCACGATCCATGTTCCACTACCGTACAATGCTTTGCTCCAAATGTATATTCTAAGCAGTTTGTTCCTCAAAGTATGGGATATGTTTGACGTTTGCAGACTTCTCTTGGTTAGGAATGCCCTTTCTGCCAGCGCTATTCTGCTTTTCCTCCGTCCACCACTGGTTATTTAACTTCATTTTTCTTCAATCTTGCTTTCATTATCAACCACAGCATCAGAATTGCCTCTCTGGTGCCTTTACTTTTCCTAAAGCCAAATTGATTGTCATCTAACACAACCTCAATTTTATTTTCGATTCGGCTCTACAACTTGGATGCATAAACTGTTAAGCAGAACGTGCAATAATGCTCGCAGTTTTTGGCTCCTGTAATCTTCAGAATTGCGTGGATAACGTTTTCCCGAATGTCTGATGGTATATCGCCAATATAATACATTCTACACACCAAAGTGAATAATCGCTTCGTTGCCACTTCCTGCAACGACTTTAGAAATCCCTCTTGCCCTATTTGATCTTAAGTCATCCAAAGCCCTTCTAAATTTTGATTCTAATACGTTTCCCCTGTCTCTTCCCTATCGAGTTATGTTTCCTCTGTTTGCCATTTCATCTTATTTTTAATATTTCTGTCTTTCTGGCCAATATAAAAGGTTTTGTATTGAGCAGAGTTGTAAATTTGTTGTTTCTTGTTTTAATAATGTGTACAACTGCTGTGGTATCAGTTGGGAAGCAACTGTAACATCATATCTGCAGAACAATGCACTGAGTTTCTAAGGAGCGTTCCCATAAAAGGGAAACGAGATGAGTCGAAAAGTTTTGCAGTGTCATCACACAATTTGTCACCTCTGTTTTGAAGAACCTTGAATTTAGAATTTTATATTATATCAACTATGGAAAAATGATAGTTTTTTTCTGGGGACAATATGGCTCAATATATGTTTGTTAGTTTCTGTATTGTTAAGACGTACTTTAAGTAATCTGCTAATTCTGAGAAATAATGACATCAGTTGTTGTACGCTTGCGATAAATGTCAAACGAATGATTTTGCTTGACGTCAGCAATACGTAAATAAAGAAAATTAATAAACATATTTTGTTGATGTTCTGCAGTAAAGTGAATATTGGACTGATCTACTAGCTCGTAAGATGAACTAACTTCACGCTAACATGACTTTGCCTGCTTACCTACCTGTCCTTTATAGCCCCCCCCCCCCTCCACCTTTGTCTCTCTGCTGATTAAGTGCTACCTCCTAGCCTGCTGGCATATCACAGCAGTCGCTCTTTGTTCTCTAAAGACGCCAGACATGTAAGTTTACTTGACATATGTCGACATCTTAAACTGTAAACGAATTCACACGATGTTTAGGTCACTATGATGTTTTGTCGATGTTTGTTGACAAGTTGCTCCTGAAAATTCTGTAGTTTACATAACATATAACTTCTTATAATAGTAGATGACTTTACACTACATTATTTTTTAATTTGTTGGTCGTTTGAAGTGTGTGGACGAGTTGTTTTGAAAATTTGTGTTACACTTGTTGATGATGCCTGTTGCTGAAAATCTTCTCCATTTGAATTATTCTGTTATACTTTGTTGCTCAGTGCTGTGTGGATAGTATTGGACAATTGCATTCGAGATCAAAGCCGTTCGTGGTTTTTAAAATAAAAAGAAAAGTGCAACTGGTGCTGGCATTTTGTTCAAAATTGAAACCACAGTTGCGAGAGCTGCATCAAGATGCTCCATATGCTGGCCAAGGCAGTAGAGGTGCATCGCAATGTTTTCGCGGTGTAGTGACTGCTTCATTACATTTCGGGTGAGCAGAAGTGGAATTTTTTGCAGCTTCAGCCCAGACTTTTGACGGAACAAGGTAACAGATATCAAAATACTTGATAATTAGGAAGAGTGACGTCGCACTATCATAGTACTGGTGATCTGAAATTACAGTATACATCATAATTATAATTTGGGTTTTGGCATTTAAACAGACGTTTATACAGTATAATTTATGCTGTGGCGTGCTAAACCATTTATTAGAGCGAACCGTATTTTTATTAACTGTATAATTATTTTTGAATAAAGAGTTGTTAAATCTCTGTTACGGAGCAAAATCGTGGCATCTCTTAAGTTGCCGTATCAGAATACCCACGCACATAGCGAAAAATGTTGTAAAATAATTGATGATTAATTTGGTTTGAAGTAGTCATGCCATAGAATTTGAGTCATGCGCCATGACATATGTGGTGATTGAATGTTTTGATACAAAGGACGGACGTAAACACATTTTTGTTACTAATGCTAAATTGTAATATCGTATCCGCCTTTGCTCGTTACAAATGATAACGGCTTTTGCAAATCTTATAGTTAACAGGATGGCAACTTAAGATGTCGTAGAGGCAGCGCTACATTGGAAGAATGGGGATTGCTGTATCAGTGAGATGCTCTGGGTTTCCTTTGAAGTATTAAAATCTCCCTTGTCTTTGGTTGCTATCTTATAGACAGTGTAGATGAGATTGGCTTTCCTTACTATTCCTTCGAATATGTAACAGCGGATACCGGTCACGGGTATGTGTCCAAATCATTTACTATTCATTGCTGAACTTTCTGTGGACGATAGAGAAGCAAATTAATATTATCTAGACAATGGAGAGTTTTTACTTCTAGGATTTCGGAAAGGTCTTCCACTGTGAAACCATTTTCTGAAAGTGGCCATTACAGCTGACTTCTCTCATTTTTACCACCACAAGTGCCATCAACCTCTCGAACATGTGGATGTCTGCTACGTATAGTTTACGAGAGATATTTGTTAATTGTATTGGCTTTATATTATTATATTGTGGCATTTCAGTTACTGAGACCTAGGCAAAACGTTTTTAATTAGAACAAATATTCGACTTTCACGTCAGTTGGTTCATGTTCTCCGAAGTCATTAAGATTTCTGACGTATCACGCAAATGCCAGTTCATTCCAACAATTTTACGTCTTATACGATGCCATTTCACACTCAATACAATAATTAAGAACACGAAAAATATGTGTCAACATTTCGTGCATATGTGCGAGTTCTAAGTTTTGTTACTGAATGCAGCCAAACGGTAATGAAGTGCAAGGACGCGAAGTATTTAATTCCATCGTGATTGTATACCTAATTAGCGAAATTAATGGTCATTAGATCTAGTACGGAAGAGATACCAAGCAGTATGCTATGAACTAATCCTTAACTAATAGAATTATAAATATTTAATGTCCTTATTTTCCTTGACGATCGACTATCCGTCAACGGTTGCCAACAGTAGCTGCCTTACTTCCTAAATACGTTTCTCGTACTTGACCCTTATCATTCAGACACTCTATGGAAGAATTTACATAAATATGTCCCTCAACGATAAATTAAGAAGATATATTCGCCATATAGGCCAAATTAATATAGAATTAGGCGACTCAGTGCAACGAAGATTAAGATGGAACACCTAAAGACAGCACAGTTAGTTGTTCGATCAAAATGTTCAAGTCAAGTGGCTTCAGCACTCCAAAGCAAAATAAAAATTTGTTTTTTTCAGTTTTTCAGAATATTTTATAGTTGCTGATAATAGCTGCGTAGATTCCCGACAGATGGATTTGCCGCACCTCTTTATACTAGCGGCACAAGTCATGAAAATAGTCATTCGTCGAACTCCTTCATTTGTACTGAAAGTTCTCAAAAATGAAGTATCTACGCGCTGAAGTCAACTAGGCAGCTGTGCAGACGCTGGTGGGGAGCAGGTAGCGTGTACGCAGGCGCCAGCGCCGGCGCAGGGTGGTGGCGCCACCGCCACGCTCGCCGTGCCAGTGCGTCGCGTCACGTCGCGGGTCGCGGGTCGCGGATCCCGGTAGCGCCGGCCACCGCTGCGCGGGCTGCCTACCCTCCAGTGGACTGTGTTCTCGCTGCGCCCCCGTACCGCGTAGTGCCGAAACGCGTATAAACTAACGTACGTACGCAGGAGTCTTCTGGTGCAGGTGCGATTTGCCAGGTGTCTGTTGTCTTCCCAGTGCTCGCGAAAGGACCAACTTCACTAAGGTAAGGAAACTGGTCGGTGGACAGGCACTTGCTGCGACAGTGAAGTGTACGGAAATGGGCTACAGAAGCTAGTCTACCATGGGACAGCTTAGTTATTTACGTCGTGTGCTATACTCAGATTTATCGATGTGTATGACAAGCCCTGCAGATAATGCACGAATGTGTCCATTAATCCTGAAGATCGTTCTCAAGTGAGAATGATATTCCACTAACACTTCGTTTGCTCTGTTCTGTGTGCCTTGTTTAGTGTATCAATTGTTGTTACTGGATACAATAGTCTTACAACATAATTTAATAAATGATTAGTGACAGTGATACACGGAAATATTAGTAATTTTAAGGAACCCAGCATGAGAAGAACGGTTCATTTTCCCGTTACCAAATCTGTGCCCAGCGGCATAGATTTCTGCCACATATAAATATAACTCGAGCATTGCATTCCAAATGCATTATTAAAATGTTATCGCTATGGTACAATGCATTCTCAGATGTTCTAATTTTAGTTGCAAATAATTATTTCCTTCCCCTCGTAAATAATTTACTATAAACGCTGATCGAACGTAATATTTCTGCTATAAAATTCGAAAGTAAAATATGTAAAGGCTTCGATGCTATGTGAGCAGACAGAATTATAATGTGTGGCAGCGAACCAAAGTGAGCGTGTTCCTTCATTTTTAGGTGCTAGGTGCTAGAATCACTGCCATTCAGTGAGTCTGAAATGATGAAATATGTCAGAGCAGAAAAATTGCGAAAAATCTTTTGAAGGCAACAAAGACTAGCGATATTACAGCTCATTCTCTGAATCCTCCAGCGCAATGTTTACGTCCCAGTTCCAGAGCTGTGTCTTGCTAAAATCTGGTGTGCATTTGAAGTGTTCTTTCTGCTAACAAAAATCGAATTTAATTACTGATTTCGCTATATAATTTTCACTTTCAGTATTATGGTGAGAGGTTTTACGTTTACGCCGATAAAATTTATTGTTTCGCATTCATCACTCGTTTCTTTAGTATTCACTGGACATCCGATATCAACTCGTTATGAATGAACAGCTAGTAACTGTAGATCTGAGAAATACTGGGAAAGATGCCAGGAGGATCATGTTACACAGCATTGGGTACCTGTTTCAGAAATCGCTTGGAGCTAGGAACGGAGCATATGTAATCCGCAGAATTGAGACTTACTTATAATCTATCTCGTGTCAATATTTCTAACAATATGAGTGGAAACATTAATATCGTTGTAAAATTTCAGCATAGTCTGCCACGAGCAATAGTTTCTCGGCACAGGGGAAGCAGAACAGTTTCTTATAATCCGACAGTTGTGTAAGTGGAAGATTGGATAACTTCGCGCATTTTGAACTTAATTATAGTGGCTAGTTTATCTATCGACCGGTGGTCCTCAAGGACTCCAACAGATATCGGGTTTTAATATCTCAAACACTATACCAGTGGAGATAGGAAGATCTATTTCAGGATCCTTGTATCGACTTGTAATCGTAAATTTGTTGATCGCATTTCGTAGCTTTTTAACCGATTTGAACTGTAAAGAGCCATCATCCGAACCAGTGCCTTTTCACGATAAGTTGTCGTGTGATGCTCATCGTGGTCGCCTAGAATCAATACTTCAGACCACCAAATATGGATACATTCACGAACAGAAAAAAGTAACTTTCCAATCAGATCGCGCGCTCTAATTTGACAATCAAGTTTCATTGTTCTTGTATCGAGACGAGGTGGACGTTGAACGCAGAGCTGTAATGAACTGGGTCAGAGGTTGGGTGAGACAGGAGGCACGTTCAACCCTACAGACCCCTGTCTGACGCTGGAGACAGTGAGGCGCGCATGTGGCCGTCGGCTGGAAGTGGTACCGCCCCAGGCTGGGCGTGGTCGGCGCCTGCGGCCCACGGCGGAGGGTCTTCGTACGAGCCTGCGTGTCTCTGTGGCCTGCTGTCACTCCCCCTTCATTAAACACGGTCAGACTCTACGATCAGCCGTGATCAGCATGACCTGGGAGTACGTGCCGCTCTGCGGGCGTGTCTCCAAGTGCACGCTTTCCTACGTAGCAAATGAACCAGATCTCCACTTGAAGACTGTTGTTACAGTGTCATGTAACGATAGACGAATGATTTCAATAAGGACATTTAGATTTCGGGAACACTTTGTTCGTATAATACGAGGGTTGTTCGGAAAGTAAGGAACGATCGGTAGCGAAATGCAAACCACAGTGAAATCAGCTACACCTTCCAGGTAGTTCTCTACTTAGTCACCGCTCTGACTTAGATATTTGCTGGAGCGTTATACCAAATTTCCAACACCACTTTCCGCTAATTCTCTATGCTGGTCTATAGCGCGTAACCTGCGCCTAAGTGTTGTCTTCCTATCCAGCGTTTCATGTGAACAGAGATGATACTCAGGATGAGCCATTTAGGGCTGTGTTGTGGGTGATCGAATACTTCCCATCGGAAAGGCTGCAGGAGCGTCTTCACTGCCCCTGCAGAGTGCGATTGAGAATTTCCATAAAGAAGGAAGTGCGTGGCAGTTGTGTCAGGTGGGTTCATTCATTAAGGCGAAGCCTCTCTGCGGGCCCTCCTATTTGGCGGCAGACACTGTTGTTCTAGGCATCTTTACTCGCCCACAGTGTGCTCACAACTGGAAAGAGCGTCTTGGTGCGATCGACGGGCGTACTAGAGACACTGCCCATGACGTGTGTGAAAAGCCTCTTCCGATTTTCACAGTTGTTTCCATTTCGCGACCGATCGTTCCTCAATTTCCGAATAGCCCTCGTATTTGGTCATAAACAATATTGACTCGCTGGAGTTAGGAACGTTATTTGCTTACTAGAAATACATGCGACAGGCTGACATGGAAGTACATGATTTCTGAACTGCCACATTGCTACCTTTCATATAACGCTAGCTAACCCCCTTATTCTGGACGTACGGTACACCACTCAGCGTCAGATATTAGGAGACAAACCAGTTGTTGCGCTAGGTAAATATAATTAGATTTTTCCGACGTCTTATGCAACGTTTACCCATAAAAAGTCTCCTTCTTGCCGTTCCTCTTCATAAATTTTATTTGCTCTGTTATGATTGATCGTCGCGAACAACATTACTTTCTTCACTTCAGAATCACAGCCTTGATTACGAGCGGTGTTGATAGAAACCTTTCGCTTCTGAAGATTTATCGGTTGAGAACCAAGCATGTGAATGAAAAGAGATCTACGGACGCAAGTGATTGTAGAACAACCTTTTAAAGTAATCACAGAAATTATTAAATTAGAAAATAAAGGAGAATGCGACTGAATCTGGAATTGAGGGTTATTGTAACAAGCCTAAATCTGGATCTCCGGACGAGTCGTTGAGAACAGGTCGTCCAAAATGTGACTCCAGTGTGATACCATGCCTGTCACTTCACATGTTTCCTGCATTATCGTCGATTACATGCTAACGAAAATTTCATATGCTCTAAATTTGTTAAATAGCTACGAGCTCAAACTAATGACTGAAAATAATTTCTCAATATTACGAAAAAGACAGGGAGTACATGTCCGTATATGAGACATATCAAGTGTCTCTGGAGTTACTGCTACTATCAGTACAGCAGTCATTTATTTTACAAATATTTCACAAAATACTCCATTATTAAACATTCTTCATTAATTAACATTTGTACATGACACTTGTGACCATAGATGTGTGAATTTCTGATTACAACTCTTTGTTCAGGAAACTTATTTTGTGTGTAACTGGTCTAAAAATTTATTTTCTTTGTTGCTGGAAAAGTGACAAACTTACCTTCGAGGCCTAGGCCCTATTACAGGTACCAGTTGTTCCCATTGGCATTTAAAAAATTCAAGTTCTGTAATTGAATTACGTTACTAGTAAACTTAAATACTACAATCAATTTATCAGACAATGAATAACTGTGATTACATACATTTTCAATGAAATTACGATTCGCAAAACTACAAACTAACGCAATATTGTCATGAATACCCTTTCAAATATTCCGTAGCTGGCTATTAATAACTACTTGGTGTGTAGTACTGAGGATTAGTTTTGTATCCATGTTTAATTAGTTCGTATATGTAGTGTGATCATCTTTGGGTACTGATAGTATTTAAAGACTATTCGAGGTACAAGCAACATAGTAAGAATTTGTTATATAGCAGGTCGGTGTATCTGTATTTTGTTCTGCAGCAACCACTTTCACAGACATTAGAAATCCAGCAATTTTACGCCATGAACTAAATACGCAGACGCCTTGTACAACTTGGGAGAGAGTGAATGCGATTTTATCTGAAGCTGGTTTTTACTTCTTTTAGCACGTTTTCTACTGTTTAACGACATTCGTTTCTAATAATCTTCGTATGAGCGCTGATGACCTAGTAGTTGAGGGGAACGAAACCGCAATCCCTCCCCCCTCCCCCAACACATACAATGGCTCTGAGCACTATGGGACTTAACATCTACGGTCATCAGTCCCCTAGAACTTAGAACTACTTAAACCTAACTAACCTAGGGACATCACACAACACCCAGCCATCACGAGGCAGAGAAAATCCCTGACCCCGCCGGGAATCGAACCCGGGAACCCGGGCGTGGGAAGCGAGAACGCTACCGCACGACCACGAGATGCGGGCCCCAACACATACACACACACACACACACCTACACACACACACACACACACACACACACACACACACACACACATATTTATCGATGTGTAGTGAAAATACTGATAGTAGTATGTATTTCACCGAAAGGACGTCCTTAATTTAGTGTCCGTGATTGAAATATATTTTCATTGTCTTAGGCATGCGAGCAATTGATATTTATTAGTCGATTCACTTCACTACCCGTTTCTCTGAATTTTTATTTCGAGGTACTTGATTTCACGGAAACATCGTATAATCGTCGAATTTAAAAGCTAGGAAGCTAGTTAATTTAAGACCTTTTCTCACATTTGGTCTAGTTTTATATTCAGAAATGTTTTTGTAGACGTCTAATAGAACAGCATCAATCAGTCAGTCTTTCAGTGCACAGCGCACCAGAATAACAAGAAGTTCCAAAAACAAGATGCCTGTAAAATTTTGCGACGTATAAATTCATGAAGAAAGTTCTCATCATTCACCGTATAAGGGCAATATATAATCTGTTTCTAATTGTTGCCCCTATTCACACGAGTCCATACGTCGTGGATAAGAAGAAGGTAGTCCGTATAATAGCTTACTTTTCAGGAACCGTAAATCACAATAAAATATCAGTACAGAAGCTCGGGACATCGCGAAAATAACTATATCGAAGAATGTAAGATAAGGATCTGTATGCACAACTAAAAACAGGTCCAAAGTTGCAAATTTTACTGTTTTTATTCACTCCATGGCTAGTTTTGGGCCAAGAACCATTTTCAAATCATCCTAACATAGTCAAAAATGGTATTCGCGAAGACGTGAAAACCGTGTCAAAAATGTGGAACGAACAGTTACAGCGCATTCGTTGCCCATTTTTGACATGGTTTTCACATCTTCGGAAATATCATATTTTACTGTTGCAATGGTTTGAAAATTGGTCTCGGCCCGAAACTATTCATCGAGTGAATAAAAAAAGTAAAATTTGCAACTTTAGACTAGTTTTTCGTTCTACAATTAACAGAAGTTACCGACCCACAGCTACTCCAAAATGCTGGAAATTCGTAAGGATTGGTGTGACTTCATAACACATGTATCCACGACGTCAGACGTACTTGGCCACCAGTTTAGCTATTCGTATTCGATTCGCTGTACAGCAGGTACTCGTGTATGGCAAGGCATTCAATACCGCCATTCCAAGTCACTTAAACCAGAAACGTTTCAGCATGCGTTGCAAAAGGCGAGTGTTTATCACTGATGATTAACATCATATTCTTCTAGCTTGACTTATTTTATAGGAGTGCGACATGGTGACATATAAGATCCATTTTCGTTTCTTGGCGAGAAACATGAATCTGAACCGAACAAACCTCACAACCAAATACTTGTAAGTGCATTATACATGGCTTTAAGGTAGAGACGATAGTTATTATTAAATATCATAACAAGCTTCGAAACTGATGGCCGTATTTGTTTTCATATAAATTTTCCCCTAAAATGTTAGACTTAGTGATGGGTGTTTGAACAGCTACGCTCGCAACCTTCCACATGCTCCCTAAATATGCTAGCAATTCGAATATAATGACGTTGATGTCGACGAGAAGTAAATGTCCAATATTTTCCCTAAATATTCAGTCAAATCTGATACCAATATCGTACAGTTTTGACAGTTCTTCTGTAGGAACGCAATTTTCTTCGTTGAACAATATCACTCTACATTTCACAGTCAACAAATTACTGAATACTACGTGGATGTACGCTGGACAGCTGCTACAGAACGCTTAGTGCGAAACTGTTTCTGTATTACGTTCTGAGGAACATTATTAACTGACATATGTGAGGTCTTTAAGGATAGAGTGTGTCCTGTGACATCAATTTCTGTCAACAACTGTTGTAATTGTAATGGTGTCAGAGGTTTGTACGGATAGCTCAACAAGATACGTACTTGTAGATCCCTCTGTCTGTTGACAATATTGTTTTAGTAGTTGCTAATCGGAACGTATCTACAGGATGTAATAAAGCAGTGCTTGTAGATTATAACGCTGCTATCACATAATCGAACACCTCATATCTGTAGTGAATCACTGTACGCAAAGTATTATTTTTATAGTTCAGTTGGTTTAAGTTTTGTTGACAAATTAGTTTCTGTTACTGGAAGGTAATTATACACCTCGTTTAACAGATTTCACGTCAAAGTATACTTGAATTCCCAAGAAAATGGTGAAATATTACTGGATTAGTGTGACACATTGCTGGGAAGCATTAGTACTACTTACGGCGTTTGGAAGCATATAAAATTACCTGTAGCGCACGTTATTGCCACGAACTTTCTTCACTAATATTTTATTGTCCAGCAGCATCTCACGTTTCTCTTCTGCTAGAGATCCAATACCTGATTTTGTAGTACTAGTAATTACTACTAATTCATCTACAGACTAAACTTCGCCTCATAAGAACTTAAAAACAACAGCAATTCAGTGTAGTGTTAAGATGTTTTATTCTTCTGATCTTTTCACGTCGGTATAAATTATACTTAAACTTTATATTCGTAGAATAAGTATATAACATTTTACCGACTCTAAAAAGAAAGTCGTTAATATATACCTAGCTCCGAAGAGGAAACAGTTCGTATATAGTCGTGTATAGCTAGCTCCGAACTAAATTAAAGTCTCCCTGTCGGCTTAATGAAGGCTGGTGCTTTCGTTCAGATTAATACGTGCACAGTATGCGAACTTCTAAAAATAATAACTAAACCGCGTTTCACAAGAGGAAAGGTTATTGGAGTTCGATATTCTCTGTCGTATAACAGCCGCCTCTCTTGCTGCACAAAACACGTCAGCGAGCAGGCGGTCTGCGTGTGTGCGGACTGAGTGGACTGGCTGGTAGTGAAGGCACTCCAAAAGAACTCAACAACACTGTGCTAACGTTTTTACCTCCCAGATGACCGAGTAAACAACTGAATTTGATGGCAGAAGAAGAGTGGATCATTTTTTAAGCAGATAAACGCAGGAATCTCTACCACGGCAGTGTTTCATTTAAATGAAAATCCTTGTATGGCAGTGTAAACATTTTACTCCAGGTGTGGGAGTAACATTCTTACTTCTGAAAGTGTCACCATATCAGAAATTTATCTTTCACTTCGGAATGTCAACCACGCATTCTTGGTTCATCAAATGAAGTTTACTAGTACTAGCTTGCTTTGATGTAATGAAATCAGAGGTACTATCTATCAGTGTTATGATGTAAGATTGTCCACAAAATTACGTGTATTGCTTTCCGTGATATTCTAGAGAAGAAGTCTCGGAGCTGAAAGTACCAAGTTTTCAACCAGTCAGTATCTGTTATCAAACAATAAAACATGACTTACAAACTCTAACTACCTTTAATGAAGCCTCTCTAACCACTTTTATTATTTTTTTTTGTAAGATAGCAAACACTACCATCACGGTAAATGATCTGGCTACTGAGGCACGGTGCCAAGCAGCATTATTCATTCATTGTAGGCGTTACATATTAATTTCACACCTGACGACATCGTGAGTAGGCTCTTTTAAATAATACTTTACTAAATCATGCAATAAAGAATGCATAAAAAATCGCACTGTTTCACACATTCGTATTTATTTTCCACATCCATCTCAACAGGAATATTTTCGCCGGTGAAGAAATATTTTACAAATATTCAGCG